>NC_044383.1:78385116-79635116 GCF_006542625.1 Nomascus leucogenys
ATATATCTATGGCCTATTCTGATATTTCTACATCTCTCTCTCTATATATATATATAAAATATATTATATATAAATTTAAAATATACATATATATAAAACTTTCATAATTGCAATTATCATGGCTATAAGATTATGGTTTTCAATTATTTCCCTTAAATTCTTTCATAAATCCTTTCCTTTTTTCAGAGTTTCATAGTTGCTCAATGTATCACACAACTATAACAATGTGTTCATTTTTTATATTTAGGTTTTTAAAGAAACATTTCTGTTATTACAAAAAAAAACAGTGTTAAAATAACCTTTAACATAAAGTATTTCTGCAACATCTTTTTTGGAACAGAGTTGAAATAACTGTGTTTCATTCAATGTATTGATAAATTATTCAAAAAAGTTACTTCAATATCTCCAACATTATACTTTGCATTTATCACAACTGTCAATCAATCAGCACACATTTCTATCTTTGTTGACAATTCTGATGGCCACTATCTTTTGTTTTTGCTCTGTCATCCAGGCTGAAGCACAAAGGCATGATCAAAGCTCAAGGCAGCCTCAAGTTCCTGGGCTCAAATGATCCTCTCACCTCAGCCTTGCAAGTAGAGCACTATCTTCATCAGAGGATCTGATGCATGAACACTGTAGATGATTGAATTGAGCTTGGCTGGATGATAGCATGTGTTTGCGTTTCCTCTTATTATTCGTGATATTACAATTTTATCCTGCCAAAAAGAATCTTCGTTATGGTACTTTCTAGGGGAAAAGAATTATTCCACAATTAGGCCCTCTTTAAAACATGGTTTTGCCCATTCTGAAAAATGTGAACAGAAATCTTAACAATTGAGGGGTTAGGATTGATGGAATGGCCACAGTGGACAAAATTTAAGCCTTGGAATTACTTGGGGATCTATGTTGCATTTTCCTGTTTTTTCCCCCCAGTGTGGCTTTAGTATTGCTAAATATCTTTCGTTAACTAATCATCAAGGGTAACCCCTACATGCATAATGTCAAGTGAAGCAGTGGGTTGAGAAGGACAGTCAGAAGAGAAGACATCCAAGTCTTATACATTGAAAAATAAAGCATGTTTCTTAAAATTCATAAAATAGCAATGCCTCTTGCAACACAAAACTGACCATATTTATATAAATATATTTTATTGTTTGATAGTTATGAAAAATGAGAGCATAGAAAGTATTACTTTCAAAAATTTGATATAAAGTTTAAATTCACCAAATGAAATCTAAAATTCATTTAGAAAATATAAACTTTTATTTGGAATGAGATTGTGTAATGTATTTGATTCACATTATAAGTAAAATTATATATATATCCTGCATTTGTGAGTAGAAGACACATAGAAAAAAGATGTTTGTTTTATTTTAAAACAATGAATTTCTTAGAAAATGCAAAACATTTGTGAGTAGATATTGCTAAACGCTAACACAAGAAAAGATCGAGTCATTTTATTGACCCATATATTAGCTAGGAATCTAAAATATAGATAACCATTTTGCGAAGCCAGAAAAATATGTTTAAAATCATTACTTTTTGTAGCTCTTTTTCTTCTATATCAGTGCTATTGTTTATAGCTGAAGAACCTTGAGGCTTCCAGTTTGTATTTTTCTTCCCATGCCAGTGATTTGTAGTATTAGTGCAGGTCATTGATTCTGTACTGCTGAGCTATCCAGCTTATGGCAGACAAGGGGACTGAGCGTGTCTTTAAAGTGCCCTTTACTTTCAAAATTCAAGTTGTAGAAATGACACCTCTGGTTTTATAACTGTGCAGCTTGCACTGTGTTGCAAAAAATGTTCTCCCAAGTGGACAAGGTTACTTGTTTTGGAGACTAATTTTCATTTTTTGTGTTCAAGTTGGGTTGAAAATAAGATCCTATCTTAGAATAGGATTCTATTCTTAGAATAGGATCTTATTGCATAAGAATCCCTCATAAAAATGGGATCTTATTGCATACGTTTTCAGTCTGGGTCCTGCAACTATATTAAGTAATAGTAGTAGGTAAGCCAAAACTTACTTTACATATTATCTGGTGAAGTAAATATGCCAGGCATTTAGCAGTGGGTGCTTCATCATTTAAGGATTGTGATGCTAATAATGTTAATATCAGAATTAATCAATCTTGCTACAAAATAATTTCTACTGCTATATAATCTACAATGATATTTTTAAGCAAAAGTTATATAATTTTAAAACTCTGCTGACAAACTCTGTATCTAGAAGAATTGCTAAGTAAAAGATGAAATGATAAATCTTTTAATTCCATCAATATGGAGATTATTATCCTATATATATAGGACTAGCAAAGGTAGCTCTACACTATTGAATATGTAAATTCATATAATCATAAGATTTTACAAGTGTAGTTTTATTTTTCTGAAATATTGTTTTAATTTTTTTCCAAACTTTTCCTGACAAGTTCCTATTTTTTTCAGGTCTACTTTGTTGTTCTTGTTTTATAATTTTGGAATAAGTTTATTCATCTACTGTGGATTTCCATCACACCACACATCTTCATTGCGGCTACATTAAAATACAATTTTCTCCCCCATATAGTTATGTGAGAATAGAGATCATACCTTTCCTGCTCATCAAGGTATTTTCAACATCTGATACTGTGGTTTGAATTGGATCTGAACACATGCTCTGGAGTTAAACTGCCGAGGTGTAAATACTGGCTCAGCCACTTAGCAATTACGTGAGGTTAGCCAAATGACTTCACCAGTGTTTATGAAGATTAAATGATATAATACTTGTACAGTGCCTAGAATAGGATCTATCTGGCATGTTATAAAGCTATGGCAAATGGCAAGTATTAATATGACTATTATTGTAATTCTATAAATATTCATTAAATTAATGTTGAATTTGTTTAGATGTAGTGTGCATTTTATATTCAGAGGATATTCCTTTATTGATATAAATAAAAATATTTTAATGAACAACTAGATAAACCAAAGTCATCTCTTTGATGAATGTCTCATAACTGAAATTATTTGATAAATAACTAACTGGGGTGATAGCCTGAAAACTCTATTATCTTCAAAGATTAACAACTAAATTGTAGCATTCAAAGATTGATATATAGAACATAAGTAAAAATGTAAATATACATATTATATTTAATTAAGATATTACTGTAGTCATAATAAAACTTCGTAATTCTCATTTTAGATTTTTTCCAAATTAAAAATATTCTGGTGGAGAATTTTGGAGCCTTGACTGCTCATTTCTCTCTGTGTTGGAGAACACCTTACACTGAGGGAGAAAATGTACACCATACTCATAGATATTTATTTTACCTGCTTCTCTATAGAGGTCTTGGATTTGCATCTACGTCTCACCCAGTGGATTTTCAAATTACAGTTGACCCTTGAAAAACACAGGTTTGAACTGTGCATATTCACATATACAATGATTTTCTCCTGCCTCTGCACCTCCTGAGACAGAAAGATTACCCTCTCCTCGTCCTTCTTCGCAGCCTACTCAATGTGAAGACAAGAATGAAGACCTTTATGATGATGCATTTCTACTTAAAATGAATAATAAACATAGTGTCTTCCTTGTAATTTTCTTAATAATATTTTCTCTATCTTACTTTATTTTTAAAAATATAGCATATAATACATATAACATACAAAATATGTGTTAATCGAATGTTTATATCTTCAGTGAGGCTTCCATTCAACAGTAATCTAAGAGTTAAGTTTTGGAGGAGTTAAAAGTTATACCAGGATTTTCAACTGTTCCCCTAATCCCTAAGTTGTTCAAGGGCCAGTTGAATTTTAATTGTTGTCGGACTTGTCACTCAATATAACCTGAAACTTTCTAATGCCTAATACTTATCAGAAAGTACAAGTGAAAGAACTAGTAATTATTGAATATGCCAGAAAGATGAACAGTATATCAATTTTTGTAAATAATCTAATTTTAATATTGGATGACGCTAAATTACTGGGACTTTATACCAGGTTCAAATCACTTTTTCTGCACTTTTAGAATTATATAATCAGTATACATTGAAAAATGCATAGCACTTTAATGAAACACATTACTATGTCTACCATAGAACTGTTTTAGCAGACTTTATCGTATCACTTAGAGTCATCAGGATGGAGGGAAGAAATATGTCTCTCATCTCATTATCAAGATTACCAATGATACTTTTGAATAATTTATTTTTGCCTTATGTACACTTTGAATCTTGTAAATAATTCACCTATCTGTATTGGGTTAGCTGCTAGAAAGTTGAAAAGCCAATTCATAGTCCACATCGTTGCTGTTTCATAAGACTTCTTGACATCTATGCGTTTTGTTTACCTTCCTTATCTCAGTTCATCATAATTTTTCTACTCTTCTTTTTTTTTTTTTTTTTTTTTTTTTGAGACAGAGTCTCTCTGTGTCGCCCAGGCTGGAGTGCAGTGGCGAGATCTCGGCTCACTGCAGCCTCCACCTCTCATGGTCAAGGGATTTCCCTGCTTCAACCTCCCAAGTAGGTGGGACTACAGGCACCTACCACCACACCTGGCTAATTTTTGTAATTTTAGTAGAGGCGGGGTTTCACCATGTTGGCCAGGATGGTCTCGATCTCCTGACCTCGTGATCTATCTGCCTCGGCCTCCCAAAGTGCTGAGATTACAGGCGTGAGCCACCATGCCCTGCCATTTTTCTACTCTTATTGTTCCTTTCACAGATGCTGTTACTTTCCAAGTATAAATATTTTTGTTTTGAGTGAAGTTGTTTTCACTATGTCAAATAAATCTGGAATAAAGTGAGTTAGAAACAAACACCAATTGGTATTTTGGCTAAAAACAAAAAAAGTGGTCAATGATAAGTTTAGTTCACTCCAGAAGATAGTGGACTAAATTCCTGAAAGAAAACAAAGTTCTTGTTCAGTTGTATGAGGATATTTGTTAAATACCCTGGAATATTATTACAAAGACTTATCATCGCATGGTAAGTTTGATTCTGGAAAGTATTTGCTGATAAAACCCAAATTAATTCACCAAAATACAATCTCTTTATGCTCATCTAAGCTACTTTTTAATAATAAGTTTCTGATATTCAATTTTATTAAATAAGAAAGAATTTGACATATTTCCTTCTCCTGTCTTCTACAATATAGGTCAGTCATTCTCCTTGATGTAGATCCACAGATGTGGCATAAGCTACTCATCACTTCCTATAAGACCTAATTAACTTGATCATATTTTTCCTAAAATAAGCTGAGTCATTACTTGTCTAGCCTGTTACCTAATTAAAATTATTTTAATCCCTTGGCATTTTAACTCTATTTTATAATGACATTTCAAAGAACGTACAGAACACAGCAAAAATAAAACAAAAAGTACTTTTTTATATTTTAAGTTCTCGGGTACACGTGCAGAACGTGCAGGTTTGTTACATACGTATACATGTGCCATGGTGGTTTGCTGCACCCATGAACCATCTACATTAGGAATTTCTCCTAATGCTATTCCTGCCCTAGTACCCCACCCCCCAACAGGCCCTGGTGTGTCATGTTCCCCTCACTGTGTCCTTGTGTTCTCAGTGTTCAACTCCCACTTATGAGTGAGAACATGCATTGTTTGGTTTGCTGGTCTTGTGTTAGTTTGCTGAGAATGATGGTCTCCAACTTCATCCACGTCCCTGCAAAGGTTATTAACCCATTTTTTATGGCTGCATAGTATTTTATGGTGTATAGGTGCCACATTTTCTTTATCCAGTCTATCACTGATGGGCATTTGGGTTGGTTCCAAGTCTTTGCTATTGTGAACAGTGTCACAATAAATGTACATGTGCATGTGTCTTTATAATGATTTACAATCATTCTACTATATAACCAGTAATGGGATTGCTGGGTCAAATGGTATTTCTAGCTCTAGATCCTTGAGGAATCGCCACACTGTCTTCCACAATGGTTGAACTAATTTACACTCCCAACAACAGTGTAAAAGCGTTCCTATTTCTCCACATCCTCTCCAGCATCTGTTGTTTCCTGACTTTTTAGTGATCACCATTCTAACTGGCATGAGATGGTATTTCATTGTGGTTTTCATTTGCATTTCTCTAATGAACAATGATGATGAGCTTTTTTTCATATGTTTGTTGAATGCATATATGTCTTCTGTTGAGAGGTGTCTGTTCATATCCTTCACCCACTTTTTGATGGGGCTGTTCGTTTTTTTCCTTTGTAAATCTGTCTAAGTTCTTTGTAGATTCTGGACATCAGCCCTTTGTCAGATGCATAGATTGCAAAAATTTTCTCCCATTCTGTAGGGTGCCTATTCACTCTGATGATAGTTTATTTTGCTGTGCAGAAACTCTTTAGTTTAATCAGATCCCATTGGTCTATTTTGGCTTTTGTTGCCATTGCTTTTGGTGTTTTAGTCATGAAGTCTTTGCCCATGCCAATGTCCTGAATGGTATTGCCTAGGTTTTCTTCTAGGGTTTTTATGGTTTTAGGCCTTATGTTTAAGTCTTTAATCCATCTTGTATTAATTTATGTATAAGGTGTAAGGAAGAGATCCAGGTTCAGCTTTCTACATATGGCTAGCCAGTTTTTCCAACACCATTTGTTAAATAGAGAATCCTTTCTACATTTCTTGTTTGTCAGTTTTGTCAAAGATCAGATGGTTGTAGATGTGTGGCATTATTTCTGAGGCCTCTGTTCAGTTCCACTGGTCTATATATCTGTTTTGGTACCAGTACCATGCTGGTTTGGTTACTATAGCCTTGTAGTATAGTTTGAAGTCAGGTAACGTAATGCCTCCAGCTTTCTTCTTTCTGTTAGGATTATCTTGGCTATGCAAGCTCTTTCTTGGTTCCATATGAAATTTAAAGTATTTTTTTCCAATTCTTTGAAGAAAGTCAATGGTAGCTTGATCGGGATAGCATTAAATCTATAAATTACTTTGGGCAGTATGGTCATTTTGATGATATTCATTCTTCTTATCCATGAGTAAGAAATATTTTTCCATTTGTTTGTGTCCTCTGTTATTTCCTTGAGCAGTGGTTTATAGTTCTTCTTGAAGAGGTCATTCACATCCCTTGTAAGTTGGATTCCTAGTTATTTTATTCTCTTTGTAGCAATTGTGAATAGGAGTTCACTCATGATTTGGCTCTCTGTCTGTTATTGGTGTATAGGATTGCTTGTGATTTTTGCACATTGATTTTGTATCCTGAGACTTTGCTGAAGTTGTTTATCAGCTTAAGGAGATTTTGGGCTGAGATGATGGTGTTTTCTAAATATATAATCATGTTGTCTACAAACAGAGACAGTTTGACTTCCTCTTTTCCTACTTGAATACCCTTTATTTCTTTCTCTTGCCTGATTGCTGTGGCCAGAACTTCCAATACTATGTTGAATGGGAGTGGTGAGAGAGGGCATTCTTGTCTTGTTCCAGCTTTCAAAGGGAATGCTTCCAGTTTTTGCCCATTCAGTATAATATTGGCTGTGGGTTTGTCATAAATAGCTCTTATTATTTCGAGATACATTTCATCAATGCCTAGAAGAAGTCTAATCTCTGAATATACCAACAACAAGTTCTGAAACTGAGGCAGCAATTAATATAGCTTACCACCCCAAAAAAGTCCGGGACCAGACAGATTCACTGATGAATTCTGTGAGGTACAATTCACAGATGAATTCACAGAGGTACAAAGAGGAGCTGGTAGCATTCCTTCTGAAACGATTCCAAGCAAAAGAAAAACAGAGACTCCTCCCTAACTCATTTTATGGGGCCAGCACCATCCTGACACCAAAACCTGGCAGAGTCACAACAAAAAAAGAAAATTTCAGGCCAATATCCCTGATGAACCTCAATGAGAAAATCCTCAATAAAATACTAGCAAACTGAATCCTGCAGCACATCAAAAAGCTTATCCACCACGATCAACTCGGCTTCATCCCTGGGATTCAAGGCTAGTTCAACAGATGCAAATCAATAAATGTAATCCATCACATAAACAGAACCAATGACAAAAACCACATGATTATCTCAATAGATGCAGAAAAGGCCTTTGACAAAACTCAACAGCCCTCCATGATAAAAATTCTCAAGAAAAAAGTACTTTTAAACAATATCACCGTTTACACCAGAAGCAATGAGATCACTAAAGCAATACAAAATCCTTCTGCTACTTTCTATGAAGGCTCTCTTGTTCTATCTTTCCTTTTCAAACTTCCTTAGCACTTCCTTTGTAGTACCTTCAGTGTTTAGCTCAACTGCTAAGTTTTGGGCATGATGAGGACAATAGGTGTATTTCATTTCATCTTGTATTCTTCACACATCCTTACACAATGAACGAATGAATATATCAATGAGTGAGAAAATAATATGTCTTCTTTCTAAAGGCAATGCTAATTAGTGACAATATCCTATTGTCACCAATAGGATATTATTTTAAAAGTTTTTAAAAGTTTTCCAATTTGAAATTTCCTATAATTCTATAGGTACATATATTAAGATCATTTTGAAGTTTATAAACTCTTATTTCCTGCTTTGTGACACAGGGGGTAAAATTCCCTGAGTAATTTATTTTGCCTCCCATTTCACAGATTCCTATAACTTTTAATATGTAGTCATAATAAAAAATAAATAATAGAAAATAGATAAGGTAATCTTAGTTCAAAATATTTTTATTTATCATAATGGTACTTACATTTATAAAACTTTTTACATTATCACTATATTATCACCAACATAAATACCTGTAATGTATAATGTTTATGTGTTCAAAAATATGTATTGAACACTGTGTTTCACGCAGTGGGGAGACAGAAGTAAATGCGTGGTTTTCTGTCCTCTTATAATGCATAATCTACTGGGGAAAACAGCAGACCTATTGTAAGTTAATAATCCTAATTTAATATACTAGAGAAGAATTATGTACAAATTGTCATGTAGGTATAAATAAGTTGAAGATAAATTATTGAGTGCTAACAAGAGAGATAAAACATAATATTTAAAGAGTCAGAAAAACCTTTTGGACCCAACTGAAAGACAGAAATATCTACTACAAACATAAATAAAGACCAGTTCAATTCACTCTTAAATATAGCCTACATTATTTTGTTTTCCAAAAAAAAGCTTTATTATTGTTTTTCTTAAACAAGGCAAAAAATGTCCAGAAAATTTCTCAGCAGGTACAAACAACCACTAGAGGAACAAACAACCTTAAAAAAAACATTGCCGAATAGTCATTAGCTTAAGGCCCTCAGCAGTAGGTAATTTCCAGGCAAGGTCTTTTCTCTATCTCTAGAATTAAGGAGAACAATAGATTTCTAATAAAATTTTCCATCCTCATGTTTATGGACAAAACACATTTTCCTATAAAATTTTGGCAAATGTCTGTAATCAAACGTCTCCAATAAAGCATCATGCCTGAACTGAGTTGAGGATGCCAGTAAGCACTAATGACACTCTAGCATTTAATCCATTTCATAAATCTCCACCATGGAACCCTGGAGGTTGCAATCTAATTATATACTGAAAGTCATGGCAAGATTCCCTGTGTCAAACTTTGATCTGCTTCTGTTCAGCCCCTTACATTTCTGAGGTCAAACTTCTGAATAAGTAAATGGTTTCAACTAAGTGGCTTGATAAGACCAAAATACTTTAATGTTAATTTTCTGCTATCAAGGGGAGTTAGATATATTCAGGCAAATGTTTGAGCTCAATTTTCACTTGATTTCTGTAGAAGTCAGGCATTCTGTGGCAATACATACACATAGGTAAGACTTCTCATCAATAGAACCAACTGGGAGCTGAAGATTTATAGGAACTTACTTTCGTCTTTCAGCCTTACCTGATTCCCAACTATGGAATATTGGATGTAGACACTGAGTATCTGCAGAAAAATCTATTTTAGAGTTGAACGCCATATGGGGAAGAAGGAGAAGAAAAAAATTCTTCGAAGGGTGATGCAGCATTCTGTGGCATGGCTCACAGTGCTGTGAAAGAAGCACCATATGCCATACACCGACTGTTAACCATTTCATTAATTAATATATAACAAGAAAAAAGTCACCTCTGTCACCCATTAATATGCATATGAAATTTACACAGTGCTCTATTTGTTAAATAACCAATCAATTCCAATTCATACATGAAAGTAGGACTGATTAATTTATAGCAGACCTATGACTTTGTTATCATACTTTTTATAGTGTATCTGATTTTTCTGACATTTTCAGAAATAAAAATGTGAACGCTCAAGTTTTCCCCAAAATGGCTATCTCTTAACCAATGGTTAGAATTTGATGCATTCATTTCTTTTCAGTTGAGCTTTCTCAGGTTGGTATATTTATTTTTTTTCCCAGTGAACTGACTTTGGACCTAATGTCTGGCTGTAAACTATTGGAAATACTCATCAACTTGGCCATCTGCTCCAGCAGGCATTATGCATACTTGCATCTGATAGACCTTGTTGAGTATGCTCTGTTTCTATTTCCACATATCAGACATGCATGCAATTGTATTCTCTCAGTTTTTGTTTATTGCTAATTTTCCTTGTGGGGTTCACTGTAAAATGCCATAGAAGTCTCATGGGACAATATATAAAAAGCATATTGTAATTAAATTGGTCAGACTTCTTTGGCATCTAGCTAATGGATAGTAGTAATCTCTTTTCTTAGGCTTTAAATTCATTTTTACTTTAGCTTCTTTAATAATGCTTATAATTTTATAAGCAAGTAACCTTTCATATAAAATCAAGTCAAATCTAAAATGTCTGTTCTATTATTTGCCATGGATATTTGGCCCATTCTTATTATTTCATTGTATGCCACATGCTGGGGCTTTAAATTTTGCTAAAATCGAGATTTATGGTGGACACTCATGCTTTCCTTTACCTTTTTCCGGTAAAGATGTTTTCTGGCATGCAGTAGAATTTTAGAGCAAGAGAATAATTTCTGTGTTCTGTAATGGAAAGACTTGAACTCATGCTGGTTAATCACTTTTATGTTGTCTCCAGTTGCTGTCTTTATCACAGATGATCTTAAATCTTTTCTTTAGACCTCTTCAAGGTTGTTCATGTGGCCTCCTGTCTGAAATCTTTCTTTCTGTTTACAAAGTTGAGATGCTACTTTTTTCTGCAAAAGTTAAAATTATGGTTTTATTGACTGTGAGTCAAGGAAGTTTATATTTTCCTCCTTTTTTCCTGACAACAATTGATCAGAAAAGCACAAAATGATGTTCTACCTTTTCTTGTCCTGATTGTCCAAATGGGCAATTTCTATAATCTTGGACTTTTGACTCTCTGTACTATCGATTGTTTCAAAATGACTGTTGGTTAGCAGTTGCAACATAGGTCAATGCAGAATTGTTTCTTAACCTTAATTTAGCAATGTTGTGTTGAGTTTGGCAGTGGAATCAAAAGACATCCCTGACCTCCCTGAGACAGTATGGTTTACAACTAGTTTGCTCTAGCAAAGGGAGACAACATTTTAAGGAACTTGTAATAGAGAAAATTTAAATGTGTGGAATTAGAAATGAGTATAGCATCACTATACTGTATAATGTTAAGCTGTATTACTGAAAAGAAGCCAGCAGTCCAAAATTGCTTATCATTTTTCACATTTCTAAATTCTTTGTGCAACTCATTTACTGTGGCTTTTGCTATTTATGCTCATTCAGTTTTTAAGTGTCTGGAACTTGGAATGGGGCTGATGAGTCACATTAAACGTTCTCAAACTATGGGATAGCAAAGATGTACCAGCACACTTAATTGCACTCATTTAACCATTAAGCCTCATTTCCAAGGGTGCTGCCAGTTGTCAGGTGCACTATATTACAGTTCCACATGGCATGTGACATCTTTGCTACTTGCTGCATCTGGTTAGAGGCCGCTAGTAAATGCTAGTATCTACACTAGTGAAAGAGTCCAGGTGTAGGACAATGACGCTTGAGTTAATGACGGTGAAGCATTAGAAAAATAGCCCTAGAGAATGCTTCACATCTGATGAGACAGGACAACAGTTTTTCATATTCAAATGAATACAATCATATTCTGTAGTGCATTAATTGGGTAGGTTTTTTATTTATTTTCAGAAATGCAAGTTTAGTCAGTTTTCAAAAGTTTATTTTAAAGTAATTGCTAAACAAAAAGGATTCTGTTCATTTCACAAATTTTTCAATGTAAATATTTCTGATCAGACTTGCGGAGAGCCAGATTAATAAATTAGTGGACTTAAAAATCACTGGAGTTTTACTAGAATGGAGAGATTTCTCAATCATACTCCCCTCTTCTCACCAATGAGAAGATGCTTAAATATAACGAATGATCGATAAAAACTCACAGAAGTGACTTTTCACCATTTCTCAAATTACAATTGAATTACAGTTTTAAAAAATATAACAAATTAAAAAATATATGTTAGAGTATTCAAAGATGTGACTATTTATTTACATCATTTTATCCCAATGAATCTCTGTCACCTAAATACAGTCTATCTAAATTATTAAAATATTTAATGAAAAGAAATGCATATGTGTGGCAGACATTAAAAGACCATACAACTTCTAGTCCATGTTTCTTATTACATTCTCATGTGATCAAGTAGATAATGAGAAGAAACAAAGAACTTTGTGTTGTATTGAGGGAAGACAAAGTAAATAAAGGGTTGTTGGCAGACAGCTGTTTTCCATCTTCATCAAGGAGCAAACAAGAAAAGGCTTAAGTTGCAATGAGAGGAATTAAAGCTAAATATAACACAACTGCAAGTATTGTAACATGCAAGAACCGGCAACTGCAAGAAATACTGGAAATTTTTTCCCTGAAAAAATTTATCTTCTCCTACCCCATCCATTTATTGCTGTATTATTAAATATCAATAGACTCTATCTATATACTAGTATAACTTTTAACCAACTTTATGATGAAGTTGTTGGACACTGAATAATTTATTAATGTTATAGGGAAGGATATGATGCCCTTTAGAGAGATCTCTTTGGATTGCTATGCCACCTTATATCATGCATCAAGAAATGTGAGTTTTAGTGAAATTATTTCCTATCCATAAAACAAAAATGATAATTTCAAGAAGCCTTAGAATCTGTACACAAAATTTATTGTCCTTTTTAATAATTATTAAAATTAATATTTTAATTATGTAATTTTAAAGTGTTAGAATAATTAAAATTAAAATACTCTAATGATTTAAATAACCATTGCACTAGCATGCCCAAAATTACAGGTAGGTCGGGTTCAGGGTTCGGGTTTTTTCTGTGTGTTTTTCAGTATGAAGATAGGTTTCTCAAAATATTACTCTAAGTTGTTATAAAGTTGATATGGTTTGGCTGTGTCCCCACCCACATCTTATCTTGAATTGTAGTTCCCATAATCCCCACATGTCATGGGAGAGACCTAGTGGGAGTGAATAAATCATGGGGGTGGTTACCCCCATGCTGTCCTCATGATAGTGAGTGAGTTCCCATGAGATCTGATGGTTTTATAAGAGGCAATTCCCCCTTTGGTCAGCACTTTTCTCTCCTGCCACCTTATGAAGAAGGACGTGTTTGGTGCCCCTTCTGCCATGATTGCAATGTTCCTGAGGCCTTCCTAGCCATGTAGAACTGTGAGTCACTTAAACCTCTTTCCTTCATAAATTACCTTGTTTTAGGTATTTGTTCATAGCAGCATGAGAACGTACTAATACAGTAAATTGGTACCACAGAGAGTGGGATGCTACTATAAAGATACCCCAAAATGTGGAAGTGACTTTGGAACTGGGTAACAGAGATTGGAATAGTTTGGAGGGCTTAGGAGAAGACAGGAAGATGTGGGAAAATTTGGAACTTCCTAGAGACTTGGAGGGCTCAGAAGACAGAAAGATATGGAAAGGTTTGGAACTTCCTAGAGACTTGATAAATGGTTTTGACCCAAATGAAGATAGTGATATGGAAAAGAAAGTCCTGGCTGAGGTGGTCTTAGATGGAGATGAGGAATTTTTGGGAAGTGGAATAAAGGTCACTTTTGCTATGCAAGAAACTGATGGTATTTAGGCCCTGCTCTAGAGATCTGTGGAAGTTTGAACTTGAGAGAAATGATTTAGGGTATCTGGCAGAAGAAATTTCTAAGCAGCAAAGCATTTAAGAGGAAGCAAAGCATACAAGTTTGAAAAATTTGCAGCCTGACAATTAAATAGAAAAGAAAAACCCAGTTTTTGGGAGAAATTCAAGCCTGCTGCAGATACTTGCATAAGTAACAAAGAGCAAATGTTAATCACCAAGACAATGGGGAAAATGTCTCCAGAGCATGTTGGAGGACTTCATGGCAGCCCCTCCCATCACAGGCCTGGAGACCTGGAAGGGAAACATGGTTTCGTGGATGGGCCCAGGGTCCCCCTGCTTTGTGCATCCTTGAGACATGATACCCAGTGCCACAGCTACTTCAGCTCCAGCCATGATTGAAAGGGACCCACATACAGCTCAGGCCACCGTTTCAGATGGGGTAAGCCCCAAGACTTGGCAGCTTCCATGTTGTGTTGGGCACATAGGTGCATAGAAGTCAAGAATTGAAGTTTGGGGACCTCATCCTAGATTTCAGATGGTGTATGGAAAACTCCTAGATGTCCAGGCAGAAGTCTGCTTCAGGGGTGGGGCCCTCATAGAGAAACTCTGCTAGGACAGTGAAGAAGGGAAATGTGGGGTTGGAGACCCCACACAGAGTTCCCACTGTGGCACTGCCTAGGGGAGCTGTGAGAAGAGGACCACCATCCTCCAGACCCAAGAATGGTAGATCCACTGACAGCTTGCAATGTATGCCTGGAAAAGCCACAGACACTCAATGCCAGCCTGTGAAGGCAGCCAGAAGGGGGGCTGTACCCTGCAAAGCCACAGAGGAGGTGCTTCCCAAGGCTGTGGGAGCCCACCTCTTACATCAGCATGACCTGGATGTGAGACATGGAGTCAAAGGAGAACATTTTGGAATTTTAATGTTTAATGACTGCCCTGTTGGATTTCAGACTTGCATGGGGCCCATGGCACCTTTGTTTTGGCCAACTTCTCCATTTTGGAATGGGTGTATTTCCCCATTGCCTGTATCCTCATTGTATCTAAGAAGTAGCTAACTTGATTTTGATTTTACAGGCTCACAGGACTAGGCACAAGGGATTTACCTTGCCTCACATGAGACTTTGGACTTGGGCTTTTTGGTTAATGCTGGAATGAGCTAAGATATAGGGAGACTGTTGGAAAGGCATGATTGTGTTTTGAAATGTGAGGACCTGAGATTTGGTAGGGGCCATGGATGGAATGATATGGTTTGGCTCTGTGTCCCTATCCAAATCTCATCTTGAATTGTATTTACCATTATCCCCATGTACCATTAGAGGGACCTGGTGGGAACTGAGTGAGTCATGCCCCATGCTGTTCTTGTGATAGTAAGCAAGTTCTTATGAAATCTGATGGTTTTATAAGGGACTTTTCATCCTTTTCTTGGCACTTCTCTCTCCTGCAGCCATGTGAAGAAGAACATGTTTGCTTCCCTTTCTGCCATGATTGTAAGTTTCTGGAGGCCTTCCCAGCCATGTGCAACTGTGAGTCAATTAAACCTCTTCCCTTTATAAATTACCCAGTGTCAGGTATTTCTTCCTAGCAGCATGAGAATGTGCTAATACAAATGTTTATGCCTTTTTTGAAGTTATAATGTTCTTAGTTGGGTTAAAAAATAACCCATAATTCACAATGTATAGCCAGGCTTGTTCTCTCTTCTTTATTCTACTCTTCTTGCTAATTTCCCTTCTTTCAAATTCAACAAATACCAATAATATATTTTGTCTGAGTTATTAACTCTACTAGGTTTTGATAATATAGAGGATATAAAAGTAAATTATAACCTGCAAAAGTTTATGATCAAGTGGAGGAAACAGGAAAAAAAAATTGGAATGCAGTAAGATAAATGGCGTGAAATTCAGAAATATAAAATGTCCTAGATTATGCAAAATAAGTAAGTAGCACAGGCTAGCCATGTCTTTGAAGTTTCTAGAGAACATCATTCTCTGACTTGAACTTCTAACTAGAAACTATATTGTGAGTATGAATTTGAGAGACAAGAAAGCATTCTTTTTTTGACTAGGTTGGAAGCTGCCCTGGTTCATCTTCCCTAGCTCCAAGTACCAGCAGAACAGTGGCTACAAAAGAATTGAAGACTTAGAAGTGAGATTTGTAGGCTTCTTAGGAAAAACTCATTATTAGAACTCCTACTTTTTGCCCTATAAAACTCCGGTAGCACTCATTTTTATTGTGGCACGAATATGGAATTATTTTCTTTTAAACATTTTTTTATTATACAAGCAAAGTACATTCACTATAAAAATAACATTTGAGCTATCAGATAAGTCAAAGGAGGAAATAAAAGCCCAAATTTTTACCACCCTGTAGCACACCTTAATTTAAACACAAGAACCATTTCATTTTGTTTTCCTGAGTCCCTGTAGATTTGTCTTGATGATTTTGACCAGTTTCATTTGTCCTTGGGCCACTGCTAGACAGAAAGTTGTTTCATAGACTCTCTCTATCGTGTTGTACCCGGGGAAAGCACATAACTCTCATGGGGATTTCTAAGATATTTTGCTGCTAGCAACAGTGGGCAAGAGAAATATTAAATGCAAAGGGAGTGTTTAAAAGTGGCAAAATATCTAGTTTTCCAAAAGTGGTTTCTGCTATTTTAACTTGCTGTATGACTTTGAGTATAGTATTCATTCAATAATTTTTAAAGGATTCTACCAGATAACAGAAAAGTGTTTCCAAACTTATAATTCTACTCATTGGAAAATTAATAAATTAGTTAACAAATGTTGTTTATTTAAAAAAACAAAACTTGTATTGATTCTCTTACCTGGCACCTCTGAGGAGCTTTTATTGCCAAGATATAGCGTCCTTTCTCTTAATCTTCTCCAGGATGTGTAAAACAGGCGATATTTCTCATTTCATTTGTTGAAAAGCTTATGTGATTTCTATAGCTAGCTGAATGAATACCTGTTTTGGATTTTTGTGTGTCTATGTATTCCAACTCAAGGAAATTTTTTTTTCTGCAGAAAGAGAAATCCCCATTCTTTTGTTAATCATAAGTGAAAATTTTTATTTCCGAAAGCCGTTAAATATGCTTGAAGTTTCAAGAAAGGGGCTCTTTCCTAGTCCCTGACACCTTTCTTCTTTCACTTATAGCCTCTTAGGGGAGAAAAAAAGTGAAGTGAGACAACATCCTGCAAAAGCAATAATGCTGTGTCATTAACTACAAAAATGATCAAAGTCAGTGAAAGAAAAAGGCTGGGAAATAACACCCAACTTTTAGTATCAGGAACAAAAAGGAACATGTCCACAGTCACAGTAAATCATTTGTAAATAAAATAGAGCATGAGAAAGGTGTGAATTGCCTATTATTTGCAACTGTATGCCATTTAGAAGTCTCTTATTCAAGAACTGTACAATAAAAATAACAAATTGATCACGATGAAAAGATGATATTTCATAGGTTTCATAAACTTTTTGTTCTATTTTGAAATGCTAGAAGGATAAAACAATTTATAGATAAGGAATCTGTGCCCTACTTTCAGAGACTTTCTTCCGCTTTTGAGGAATGTGCTTGTCTTACAAATAGATGATGTAGGTCTTCTGCCTCTCATTGGCAGAAGCTTATATTCTATTAACAAAATCAATAACTTCAGAAATGGAGACCACCAAAATATTTCTTGACTAAAATATTTTTACTATTGGCTTGCCTAAAATATCAACCTAAACACTATGTTGTCAGAATTATTTTGTTATAAGTAAAAGGTCAATATAATTTATTAAAATAATCAAGTCTCAGTTTTACCATTTACTTCTTCTGAGTTTGTGGAGAAGTTACTTGGAGGTTTGTTTTCTTTATTGTAAAGTAGAAATAAAAATTACTTATCTTGGATTATTTAAAATATGACATTTAATACAAGTAAAATCCTCATTACAGCATCTAGAGTCTGTCAATTAGTATTGTATATAATTACTTATCTATTTTCTGGTATGTTGTATTGTTTCCATGTCAAAATGCAAAAGTTAATTGCATGCTATTTGATCTATTTATTTCTTATCATAAATTTTTCTGTAAAATTACTTATCTAAAGATCTTTACTCTTGAAGTCTTGAAAGTATAGGATGCATACATGTTAACTCTTGAGAATGATACTAGAAATATTGAGGAAAAGCATCTGCCATGATATACTGATTGGGTTATATTCACAAGCAGAGAAACACTGAGGTGCTGATTCCAGGACATAGAGTTGAGTGACTACAATAGTGATGAAAACACCTTCTATGGGAAGAAAGAACTAATGCAATAACTTTCATCCTTGTGAACAAGAAATGAATCTGTTCCTACAGCACTGATGGAAGAAGAAAAAGTGACTGGGACTACCCTGAAAAATGCAATAAACAAATTACTGGTTATGATATGGTAAGAATTCAATGAAATGAATCTTACGTATCTCAAAGTTAAATCATGAGTGTTTTAACCAAACGAACTTTGCCAAGTTTGTTTGTGAATGCACATTTATGCAAAGGCACATGTGCTTTGGTCTGTTCTTAATATGTTTTATTTAAGAACACAAATCAAAATATCTTAGCATTCTATTGAGATTTATTTTATTCATCATCTCCATACAAACACTGAAAAGAATATCTTAGATAGATAGATTAAATAGGTAATATATATAGATAGAAAGATAGATAGATCACATAAATATGTATTCTGTACTTTACACAAAGCAAAATGATAGTGATAATTATCACTAAGGCATTCAAAAGTCACATTGGACAGGGATACCAAAGGATGTTGGGTACTGGTACCTAGGATTTTGTTAACAAGGAGCTACTAAGTTCCTTTAGAGTGCAAAAGGACAGGCTGGGCATTTTCAAGATATTAAAATATTTTAAACAAAACATCTACACTCGAAAGGAAACAAGATATTGTTAACATAATGAAGATAATATCTGTAAAGTCTCCCAGTGTATTTTTCTGGTTTGCTTACTTTGGTTGTTTTGATTCTTTCCCTTTTTCTGTACCATCCAAAAGTTAAAACTTGACCATGGTTTTGCAGCAAGACACCAAGCTTTTCAAAGGATGACGCTGTCTTAAAGTAAAGCCTAAGGGTATAAGTGTAACGGTTGAGTGGGAATCTTTCCAGACAGACAGGGAAAGCAAAAACACTTTGTATTAGATCATTTTTACTCTGCTGGTAAAGATATACCAGAGACTGGGCAATTTACAAAGAAAGATGTTTAATGGTCTTACAGTTCCACATGGTGAGGAGGCCTTATGATCATGGCAGAAGGCAAGGAGGAGCAAGTCACATCTTACATGGATGACAGCAGGCAGAGAAAGATATTGTGCAGGGAAACTCCCCCTTTTAAAACCACAAGATCTCATGAGACTTATTCACTATCATGAGAACAGCATGGGAAATCCCTGCCCCCATGATTCAATTACCTCCCACCAGGTCACTCCCACAACACATGGGAATTCAAGATGAGATTTGGACAAGGATACACCCAAACCATATCATTCCACCCCAGGCCCCTCCCAAATCTCATATCATCATATTTCAAAACCAATCATGCCTTCTCAACACTTCCCCAAAGTCTTAGCACATTTCAGCATTAACTCAACATCCACAGTCCAAACCCTGAAGTCTCATCTGAGACAAGGCAAGTCCCTTCCACCTATGAGCCTGTAAAATCAATAACAAGTTAGTTACTTCCTAGCTACAGGCGTTGGGTAAATACAGCCATTCCAAATGGGAGAAATTGGCCAAAACAAAGGGGTTACAGCCCCCATGGAAGTCCCAAAATCCAGCAAGGGAGTCAAATCTTGAAGCTCCAAAATGATCTCCTTTGGCTCCATGTCTCACATCCAAGTCATGCTGATGCAAGAAGTGGGTTCCCATGGTCTTGGGCAGCTCTGACCCTGTGGCTTTGCAGGGTACTGCCTCCCTCCCAGCTGCTTTCATGGGCTCTGTGGGAGCTCCAACCCTACATTTCTCTTCCACACTGCCCTAGCAGATGTTTTCCATGAAAACCCAACCGCTGTAGCAAACTTCCGCCTGGGCATCCAGGAATTTCCATACATCCTCTGAAATCTAGGTGGAGGTTCCCAAACCTCAATTCTTTTTATTATTATTATTATTATACTTTAAATTTTAGGTTACATGTGCACAATGTGCAGGTTTGTTACATATGTATACATGTGCCATGTTAGTGTGCTGCACCCATTAACTCATCATTTAGCATTAGGTATATCTCCTAAAGCTATGCCTCCCCCGTCCCCCCCACCCCACAACAGTCCCTGGTGTGTGATGTTCCCCTTCCTGTGTCCATGTGCATTGTTCAATTCCCACCTATGAGTGAGAACATGCGGTGTTTGGTTTTTTGTCCTTGCGATAGTTTGCTGAGAATGATGGTTTCCAGCTTCATCTATGTCCCTACAAAGGACATGAACTCATCATTTTTTATGGCTGCATAGTATTCCATGGTGTATATGTGCCACATTTTCTTATTCCAGTCTATCATTGTTGGACATTTGGCTTGGTTCCAAGTCTTTGCTATTGTGAATAGTGCCGCAATAAACATACGTGTGCATGTGTCTTTATAGCAGCATGTTTTATAATCCTTTGGGTATATAACCAGTAATGGGATGGCTGGGTCAAATGGCATTTCTAGTTCTAAATCCCTGAGGAATCACCACACTGTCTTCCACGATGGTTGAACTAGTCTACAGTCCCACCAACAGTGTAAAAGTGTTCCTATTTCTCCACATCCTCTCCAGCACCTGTTGTTTCCTGACTTTTTAATGATCACCATTCTAACTGGTGTGAGATGGTATCTCATTGTAGTTTTGATTTGCATTTCTCTGATGGTCAGTGATGATGAGCATTTTTTCATGTGTCTTTTGACTGCATAAATGCCTTCTTTTGAGAAGTGTCTGTTCATATCCTTCGCCCAGTTTTGGATGGGGTTGTTTGTTTTTTTCTTGTAAATTTGTTTGAGTACTTTGTAGATTCTGGATAATAGCCCTTTGTCAGATGAGTAGATTGCAAAAATTTTCTCCCATTCTGTTGGTTGCCTGGTCACTTTGATGGTGGTTTCTTTTGCTGTACAGAAGCTTTTTAGTTTAATTAGATCCCATTTGTCAATTTTGACTTTTGTTGCCATTGCTTTTGGTGTTTTAGACGTGAAGTTCTTGCCCATGCCTATGTCCTGAATGGTATTGCCTAGGTTTTCTTCTAGGGTTTTTATAGTTTTAGGTCTAACACGTAAGTCTTTAATCCATCTTGAATTAATTTTTGTATAAGGTGTAAGGAAGGGATCCAATTTCAGCTTTCTACATACGGCTAGCCAGTTTTCCCAGTACAATTTATTAAATAGGGAATCCTTTCCCCATTGCTTGTTTTTGTCAGGTTTGTCAAAGATCAGATAGTTGTAGATGTGTGGCATTATTTCTGAGGGCTCTGTTCTGTTCTATTGGTCTATATCTCTGTTTTGGTACCAGTACCATGCTGTTTTGGTTACTGTAGCCTTGTAGTATAGTTTGAAGTCAGGTAGCATGATGCTTCCAGCTTTGTTCTTTTGGCTTAGAGAAGCAAGAGCAAACACATTCAAAAGCTAGCAGAAGGCAAGAAATAACTAAGATCAGAGCAGAACTGAAGGAAATAGAGACAAAAAAAAACCTTAAAAAAATCAATGAATGCAAGAGCTGGTTCTTTGAAAAGATCAACAAAATTGATAGACTGCTAGCAAGACTAATAAAGAAGAAAAGAGAGAAGAATCAAATAGATGCAATAAAAAATGACAAAGGGGATATCACCATCGATCCCACAGAAATACAAACTACCATCAGAGAATACTGTAAACACCTCTATGCAAATAAACTAGAAAATCTAGAAGAAATGAATAAATTCTTTGACACATACACCCTCCCAAGACTAAACCAGGAAGAAGTTGAATCTCTGAATAGACCAATAACAGGCTCTGAAATTGTGGCAATAATCAATAGCTTTCCAACCAAATAAAGTCCAGGACCAGATGGGTTCACAGCCGAATTCTACCAGAGGTACAAGGAGGAGCTGGTACCATTCCTTCTGCAACTATTCCAATCAATAGAAAAAGAGGGAATCCTCCCTAACTCATTTTATGAGGCCAGCGTCATCCTGATACCAAAGCCTGGCAGAGACACAACAAAAAAAGAGAATTTTAGACCAATATCCTTGACGAACATCGATGCAAAAATCCTCAATAAAATACTGGCAAACTGAATCCAGCAGCCCATCAAAAAGCTTATCCACCATGAGCAAGTGGGCTTCATCCCTGGGATGCAAGGCTGGTTCAACATACGAAAATCAATAAACGTAATCTAGCATATAAACAGAACCAAAGACAAAAACCACATGATTATCTCAATAGATGCAGAAAAGGCCTTTGACAAAATTCAACAGCCCTTCATGCTAAAAGCTCTCAATAAATTAGGTATTGTTGGGATGTATCTCAAAATAGTAAGAGCTATCTATGACAAACCCACAGCCAATATCATACTGCACGTACAAAAACTGGAAGCATTCCCTTTGAAAACTGGCACAAGACAGGGATGCCCTCTCTCACCACTCCTATTCAACATAGTGTTGGAAGTTCTGGCCAGGGCAATCAGGCAAGAGAAGGAAATAAAGGGTATTCAATTAGGAAAAGAGGAAATCAAATTGTCCCTGTTTGCAGATGACATGATTGTATATCTAGAAAACCCCATCATCTCAGCCCAAAATCTCCTTAAGCCGATAAGCAACTTCAGCAAAGTCTCAGGATAGAAAATCAATGTGCAAAAATCACAAGCATTCTGATACACCAATAACAGACAAACAGAGAGCCAAATCATGAGTGAACTCCCATTCACAATTGCTTCAAAGAGAATAAAATACCTAGGAATCCAACTTACAAGGGATGTGAAGGGGACCTCTTCAAGGAGAACTACAAACCACTGCTCAATGAAATAAAAGAGGATACAAACAAATGGAAGAACATTCCATGCTTATGGGTAGGAAGAATCAATATCGTGAAAATGGCCATACTGCCCAAAGTAATTTATAGATTCAATGCCATCCCCATCAAGCTACCAATGACTTTCTTCACAGAATTGGAAAAAACTACTTTAAAGTTCATATGGAACCAAAAAAGAGCCCGCATTGCCAAGTCAATCCTAAGCCAAAAGAACAAACCTCAATTCTTGATTTCTGTGTACCTGCAGGCTCAACACCACATGGAAGCTACCAAGGCTTGGAGCTTCCACCCTCCGAAGCAACAGCTCGAGCTGCACCTTGGCCCTTTTTAGTCATGGCTGGAGTGACTGGGATGCAGGACACCAAGTCCCTAGACTGCACACAGCAGAGGGACCCCAGGATCAGACCAGGGAACCATTTTTCCTGCTAAACCTCTGGATGTATGATGGGAGGGGCTGAAGCAAAGGCCTCTGACATACCCTGGACACATTTTCCCCATTGTCATGGTGATTAACATTCAGCTCCTCATTACTTACACAAATTTCTGCAGCCAGCTTAAATTTCTCCTAAGAAAATGGGATTTTCTTTTCTATTGCATTGATAGTCTGCAAATTTTCCAAACTCTTAGGATCAGTTTCCCTTGTAAAACTGACTGCCTTTAACAGCACCCAAGTCAGATTTTGAATACACTTTGCTGCTTAGAAATTTCTTCCACCAGATATTCTAAATCATCTCTCTCAAGCTCAAAGTTCCACAAATCTCTAGGGTGGGGGCAAAATGCTGCTAGTCTGTTTGCTAAAACATAACAACAGTCACCTTTGTTCCATTTCCCAGCAAGTTCCTAATCTCCATCTGAGACCACCTCAGCCTGGATTTCATTGTCCATGTCATTATCAAAGTCATTCAACAAGTCTCTAGGGACTTCCAAACTTTCCCACATTTTCCTGTTGTCTTCTGAGCTCTCCAAACTATTCCAACCTCTGCCTGTTACCTAGTTCCATTGTTGCTTCCACATTTTTGAGTATCTTTTCAGCTCCTCTACTGGTACCAATTTACTGAATTAGTCCATTTTCATGCTGCTGATAAAGACATACTTGAGACTGGGCAATTTACAAAAGAAAGAGATTTAACAGACTTACAGTTCCATGTCATTGGGGAGGCCTCACAAACGTGACAGAAGGCAAGGAGGAGAAGGTCACATTTTACATGGATCGCAGCAGGCAAAAAGAGAGCTTGTGCAGGGAAACCCCTTTTTAAAACCACCAGATCTCATGAGACTTATTCACTATAATGAGAACAGCACAGGAAAGACCTGCCCCCATGATTCATTTACCTCTCATAGGTTCCTTCCCACAACCTGTGGGAATTCAAGATGAGATTTGGGCAGGGACACAGACAAATCCTATCATACTTTAAATGACGGAAAAAAAGAGCTTGATGCAAGATTGCAAGCTCTTTATTACTCATTGATCTTGGGGCTTAACCTAAGAATGAAGAAAAAGATGCAATAAACTAAGCTAAGTCTCTACAAAATTTATGTGTTGACGTCTTAACTCCCAGCATGAAGGTATTTGAATACAGGGCACTTGTGAGATAATTAGAATTACATTAGTTAATAAGGGTAGGGCCCTTGTGATAGAATTAGTGGCCTTATAAGAAAAGGAAGATATCTCTTTCTTCTCTTTCTCATCCTCTGTCTCTCTCATTCACCCACTAGACTTTGCCAAGTGTCCACAGTGAAGAAAGCCCATGTGAGGAGATAGTGAGAAAACAGCTACCCACATACAAGTCAGGAATAGAGTTCTCACCGGGAACTGAATTGGCCAGCACCTTGATCTTGTATTTCCAGCCTCCAAAATTATGAGAAAAAAATTTCTGTTGTTTAAGCTACCTAGTCTATGATACTTTGTTATGGTATCTTGAGGTAACTAAAACAGAAGGGTAATAATGGAAACAGTCAGATAGGTTTGGTGGAATCCTAGCATGTGGTGGTTTATTACTTTTTGATTCTCAGGAAATGGCTTGAGAAAACTAAAAGTTTCCTGGAGAAGCCTTAAGGTTATGACATAGCCAGGTTAACAGTACCATATTATGCATGGGGCATAGTAGCTGATGAAGGAGTCTCTGTAGATAGGCCTAAGATAGTACCCATACAGCTCCACATCATTTTTAGAATCCAGAAGTTTTCACCTCCCTATTGGAGGATGCATAAAGGTAAAAGAAGTGGTGGACATGATTACTCCTGGCTTTGAAGAGAGGAGGCAACAGTTTTGGAACTTCCTGATCAGAGGTTATGGCAATCAAGACAAGAGTAGTAGATGTAAAATGAGCCTTTTAACATATGGGGACCTACTATACTTCAGAAGAGGCCCAAAGAAGGCAAGGCTATATCAGGCATGACTCAGTAATCATCAGGGTGGGGCACCCAGGGATAATTTCTGAGTCAGCCAGAAAATATGTATAAATGATAAAACTTAACAAAGAGCCTGTGTATTAGATAAGAGTCTATCTTGCCATGAGGCAAGAGTATGAGTACATTTCTGCCTTCATTCTGGAATATTTGTGAGATATCAGAGAGAGGGGAAGACCATCTGAGAGATGATAATGGCTCTGGCTTGGGACCTTTAAATGCTGAATAGACTATGAAAACAAGAGAACTCTTCTGCCTGTAGTTGAAATAGGGGCATGAAAGCATGTTAGGTAAGAAAAATAAGTTCACTTTATTTTTGCACATTGAATTCATAGTTGTCTTAGCTCAGGTTGCCATAGCAAAATATCATAGTCTGGGTGGTTTAAACAATAGAAATGTTATTTTTTCACGGTTCTGGTAACTGGAAGCCAAGTGTCAAAGTTCCAAGGTTCCAGTGACGATTCTTCCCAGCTTGCAGATGACTGCCTTCTTGCTATGTCCCACATGGTCTCACAGTGCTAAGTGCATGTACTTAGAGAGATAGAAAAAAAATATTAGAGAGATAGAAAAAAATATCTGGTGTCTTTTCTGCTTCTTATAAAGATACCAGTTCTATTGAATTAGGACCCAGCACTTGTGGTTTCATTTAATCTTAATTACTTCTTTAGAAGTCCCATCTCCAGTACAGTCACATCAGGGTTAGGGCTTCAAAATAAGAATTTGGGGAGTACACAAATACTCATCACCTAACAATCGTATGTGAGTAACTATATTAATTTGGCTTCTCCTGAAAGCAGAGTGTGAGACTAGGACTTACACAATTTCCTTAGGAGGTGAGGAACGAGACAGGAATTTTGTGAAATGAGCTTAGAAAATAGGAGTAAGAGAGTGGAGAGAGTGAAACAGGAAAAGTCAATAAAAGGTGCACTAGGATGCAGATGGGTAAGAGACTTCTTTCAGCCAAGGTATCTAAGAACTGCACAAAATACTCCAGAATTTTCAATCTGAAAGATGAGAGACTGGAACACTTATCTACCCTCACCCATCTCATTGTTTGAAGGCTCAACCTACAGAAGTTTGAAATGCACTTGTGCACTGGCCATGTAATCTTCCTCTAAGTAGAGAAGGTCTTAGTACAGAATGAGGAAAGACATACAATACAAACTTGGGGCCGGATACTGATCCCCAGGGCAGGTGAGCTGGAACTGCCACTAGCACTGCTGCTGATGTCAGAGTTAAGCCAAAATATTGTGACAAGCACTAGAGACATCTGTATCGTATTGATCCTTGTTAAATGAAAGTAAGAAGTAAATGGGCTTATACTAAGCACCATATTAATTCCATTTAAGGGGTACAATTACAATTAAAAATCATATTGTCTTTCAAAATTGGGGGAATGGTTTTAGTGTGGTGTAAGAGTGGCAGTGTATAGGAAATAGAAAGAATGGATGTGGATTTCAGTTGCATATTACTGCTTAAAGGCTTGAAGCAATATTTAATTTTTTATTTCTCATGATTCTGTGGTACTGAACTCTTCTGCCCCTCTTGATTTTGGCTGGGGCTGCAGTCTTCTGAGGCCTCATGGGCTTGCAATGACCCAACATGGCTCCCCCACCTGGCTGGCAGTTGATGCTGGCCGTCAGTTCTTCCAACAGTTGGATGGAGATGTTGACTTGAGCACATATGCATAGCCCCTCTCTGTGGCTTGGGCTTCACATTGTATGGCATCTGGGTTTAAAGAAGTATCCTAAAAAGGAAGAAGCTAAATCTGCCAGATTTTCATAATGCTTACACACAGAATGTTAGTTCCTTTGCCATGTACTGTTCAAAAAAGTCAAAGGAAGACCACTTGGATGCAGTGAGAAAGACATACATTTTACCTTTGGATGGAGGAGCAGCATGCATGCACAGGAAATAATGTAATTATTTGCAGCCATCTTTCTGTTTTAGTTACCACAGTAGAAAAACAGGATATGTAGATATTTCATGAGAATTAATTAATGAGCAATTCCTCTCAAGTTCCAATGATTTGGTTAATATTGTGCTTGATCATCTATTCACAGGGGCAGTTTTGGAGGAATGAAAGCCTTTTCTATACTCAGTAAGGGTGATGAGGGAGTACTCCAAAAGAACTGGGATTGAAACTTACATTAGAGCCCCTGGCATGACTTTTAAACAATGCAGATTCTTGGATGGAAGATGCTTAGTGAATCATGGCCTTTAGAATTGTCCAAGATATTGGTGTTTTTAATAATCCACACTAGATATCTATGATAAGAATATCCAGCAAGTGGAATTCTATGTCTTCAGTCTAGGGCAAAAAATAACCCTGGGGAATAACAGCTGCTTTGTAAATTAAAATCTCGGGTAGACATTTCAGATAGCATTATTGAATAGCAAGTGTGAAATTTTGGAGTTAGAGAGCAGTGATCTTGGAATCAGTCCAGAGAGCAAACAGAAGAAAAAAAAAGATATGATAAGATTAGATTAACTCATCCAGAGTCTAGAAAGGGACAGCACTGTGAAATATTTGAATATCATACTAAAGAGAGAGCTTCATCCTGAAATTAAATGGGAATCAGTGTAAGTTTGTAGCAGGCATTGTCATAATTAGATACATGATTTAGAAAAGTTTATATCGTCTACAGTGTAGGCAATGAATCAGAGAATAAGAGACATAAAGACCTGCTAAGAGGGCATAGTAGCAAAGAATGTGAGAATGGATAATGGCCTAAACTAAGTCAGTGACCCACCTGAATAAAGGTAATTAAGTTATTGGTGTTGCTTAAGTGGGAATAAAGCACTTTCCTTGTACAACGATTTGCACTTCAATTAATTGTTCTACAAGGACACCCATCCAGTACAGAAACACAGGTGAATATACATAATGCCTTGTTCATCTACAATCATTTAAAAAATATTCTCTGTGTTTCTAGGTTTCACGGAAAACTACAGAATTAGGTATAAAAGCATCAGACACATTTTTTTTTTTTAAAGAAGTCTTGGCTATTTTTCTTTCTGTTGCATTTCCAAAAGCACATCAGTTGTCAATGTTCTGGGAAGGATACAAAGCCTATCTTTTCAGCTGATTTTATGGATAAGTAAAGCCACACCCCATTTGTTTCACTTTGTTTTTCCTATTCCCTTTATGGAACTTTACGAGGTGTAACCATAAAGTAATGGTTTTCTTATGTGGCTCGTAAACTAACTCCGAAGGCAATTCCAAAAGAGATTCAACACAGTTAAGAGCTATGGCAGCACTGCTAAAATGGAGTAGAGGCTCCTCAGGTGATTGCTTTGAAGGGGGCAACAGTCATTAAAATGTATTTCTCTGGTATGTTGGGTTTTAAAAGCAGCCTTTCCTTTATCCTGCCCTTCATATACCTACTGATTTTCTAGGCATTCCATGAGGATTTATTAAGTAATTTTTGGTTATGCCTTATTTTAAAGGAAAAAGAATTACACCAAGGAACCTGTTTCTTCCCTTTCAGCAAAAGACAAATAGATTTCTGTCCGCAGGACTTTTGACAACTTCGGTATCCCTGATGGACACACAGCAGGCTTGTGGCTCATTTGCACACCCAGGAGAAAAGAATGCAGGGGAACTAACCACACTGGGCCTAGAACTGCTAAGGGCTAAAAGCAGGATCCAAGCAAATCTTTGGAACAGTCTCAGAAACATGAAATATATGCTGACTCCAAATGTGTATTTCCGTTCTTTAAAAATGAGGCAGCCCTGATACCTTGAAGAAGAAAGTTAAGAAAAATCAGACACTTTTATTGAATTGCAGAGGGACGATCCACAGAGGTAGTAAATCTATGCCTAACAACTCTAAGCCTTTGCTTCCCTTTCCGATACAGACACATAACAATGAAAATGTTTATTCCTTTTCCTGGTCTGAGAAACCCCTCGTCACAATCTAAACTTGTTTTTTTTCTCCCACACATGCAAGAGAAGTTGCAAGCATTACCAACATCGTCATTTTATCTCCTTCCAAATGCCTTAAGCTTCCACTTTTATCAAGAAAGTCCTAGCGAAAGTCCTAGCTCTAAGCACAGGTAGTATCTCCCCAACCAAACTATAAGAAGCACAAGTGACTCTGGCGTTAATAACAGTATGATGTCTAAATTATTCTCTCAAAAAGTACTGACTGCAAAAGTAATCAAGTCACAATCTTTATTTTTGCAAACTCCAATATAAGTTTCTGAATTTTACCACGCAGTTCTCCTCCTAAAAGATTCACTTTTTTGGTAGGTGGAAGCACAATGCCTATACCTTGTAAAGGTACTCTGTTTCTTCTGGAGTCTTGGTATCCACTAGAACTAGTGTATACACACTCTTATGACAGTTTTATGTGCCTAAAAGCATGCAGCCCGCCATACCCCTTTTCAATGCTCAAGGGAGAACAGAGCTTGGCACTAGAACGTTATTGATAGTAATTATAATGAATTATGTATAGACTGAGATGAGTGCTGTCAAGAATCAGAATTTTTAAAAGCAAAGGCTGGTATATTTCAATGCATATGCATTGGGTGGGGGTAAGAAAGTGCAGAAGTATAAATTAACGATAGATGGTTAAAAACTTGCCAGAAAATGAGCCTTTTGTTTGAAATATCTCTTTATCTTTTTATTTATATGATGAAATGAGATATTCTATGCTGGGAAGATATAAGAAAGTGGCCAGAAGCAGCACTAATAATCTGTTCATAATGGAGTAATGTAAATATTGCACCTTTTCAATATGCATTCTCATTTTTATGAGTCTATATTTATTTCTTAACATAAAAACTACTTTTTGTCTACTTTATAAGTTTTAGCTGAGATCCCTAAAGAGCATAAAATATGAACACAACACAGACACATATACCTATATATACTTCCCATTACCCTCATTTCTCTGATAGCAAATCTAGGGCAGAGTGATAATAAGGAGTACTTTGAAATGCAAGCACTATATAAGTGCAAAGTAGAATTTTTTTTTCAAGAGTGGGAGAAGTCATATTAAAAATCAGGAAGCCTGTAAGATAAGCAAGAAAGATAATTCTAAGGCATATTCAGAGAACAAAGCACACCAGTTTGGACGTTTTCAAAACGGTAATGCCTCTATTAAAAGAGGTTAAGTGTTTTGAGGAAATACTTTCTTATCAAAAAATTCATTACTACAGAAGTCAGCACAGAAATGTGTTCCCTGTCTGAATTTCTCTTTCCCTATCTTATACTGGGTGTAAGCTAAAGCTACTCAGAGAGTCTAATATTCTCCAATGAGGTTCTGCCAGACAGAGTGCTTTAGCACACCTTAGAGAGGGTGTATAGACAGTGTTTAAGAGCTTGGACTCTGATGTGGACTGCCTGGGTTTGAATTTCCCTCTGGCACTTACTAGTCCTAAGACAAAGTTAAGTTACTTAAACTTTCTGTGCTTCAGTTTTCTCAACCAAGGGTAACGTCCACATTGAAGGTTATTATAATGAATAAAAGACTTAATACATGTGAAGTATTCAAAACCACAACATTTAAGAAAGTATTGACATACATATACACATATCACTAAACATACATTTACATATATACACACATGCATGTGTGCATGTGAGCTCTGTGAGGCCACTCCTACAGAAGCCTCTGTGCCTATAGAAGGCATTTTACAAATCAGAGACCTGAAAAAGTGGCCCAGTGAAGGAATAAAATTTCTTGAGAAAGAATATCTGGAAAATATAAAATACATTGAAGTTAGTACTATTTCCTCATGTTTCCTCTTGGTTACTCTTGTTCCAGTTCAGTGCTAAGGAGAGCCAAACTTTGTCATTATCCCAGGCTGAGTTTGTTCAAAGAAGCTTTGTTCCCTAGGATTTTCTACCCTAGGAATCCCTGTACCTAGGTAATTGGGAAGGTATAGGCTACATTTCAGATGATAGACTGAATTTTGCCTTCTTATGTGTCACTTTCAGAATCTTTAAGACATTCAGGGATAAAGATGATTATATTTCATCAGACAAATATTGATCATTTTCTTGTATTTATAGATTTTTTATGAAAACCAATATCATTACTCTCCAGTCACAATTTTATTTTCAGATGTTCAACAACCACTTACTGAGGACCAATTAAAGTGTAATCACTAATAGGTTCTGGGAGTACATAGATGAAATACTTGCTCTCTACCCTCTCGGAGATGTAAATATAGTAATAATATTGTACAGTGATTCCTGAAGTGTGCTACAGTGATCCTTAGAATACCAATCCATAATGGCTGAAAAATAAAAATCACATCTTCACAACTTCAAGTTCAGTTAACATATTATAATTTATCCAAGTAGAATATTGATCAACTGTATACTTTTTAAACAGAAGTGATTCTTAATAATTGACTCTATAGAATATATGATACTAATCAAAGTGCTGATGGTAAAATAAATTGTTTAGAATATTCACTACTGTTTATTCATAGAAGTTAACAATTATTAATTAATTTATATTTTAATTAGCCTCCTAAAATTTAATTCCATTCAATAAATAGCAACTTATCTTACATACTTAAAGATTTCCTTTTCAAAAGACCATGATTACAAGTAATATCTTCACTCTCTCCCTATACAGTTCTAGATAGGAAGAAAATATTTGATCCTGAGATGTTTCCAATTTATATTAGTTTATATATTACATAATCTTTTATTCTATAGTTTTTAAAATATTTGTATTAAGGTTCTCCAGAGAAACAGAACCACTGGGATATTTATATACAGGAATATGTAAGAGGATATTTATTATGAAAATTGGCTTTTATGATGATAGAGGCCAAAAGGTCGCAAAATATGCTGTCTGCAAGCTGGGGAACCAAAGACCTGAGGAACAATGGTGAGGATCATTGGTGTAAGTCCTGGTATCCTAAGGCCAGAAAACCAAGATCTCTGATGTCTAAGGCCAGGAGAAGAATGATGTCTGCATGAAAGAGAGTGAATTCATCCTTCCTTTACCATTTTTGCTCTGTCTGGGCTTTCAACAGATTGGATGATGTGCACTCAAATTGGTGAGTGCAGATCTTTACTCAGTCTACTGATCGAAATGCTAGTCTCTTTCAAAAACACCCTGACAGACACACCCAGAAGTGTTGTATTACCAACTTTCTGGTCATCCTTTCACCCAGTCAAGTTAACACACAAAATTAACCATCACAAGTTTATTTTAATAAATCATATTTACTTTTTGAAAAGCTGCTTTATGAACTTGGTACAAAATTGAAAATACATAAAATGGCAATTACTAAGTCTCTAGCTTTCCTGCCTGCGTAACTCAGTGAAGCTTTGTGGAAAGACTTTTTGTTCATCCTTTTAGAAATAGTCTGTGAATTTAACTATATACATGTACACAAAATTTTTAAACATAATTCATGATATAGTATACATATGGTTCTGTACCTTGCTTTGTCACTGAATATAATTTGGAAATCTGTCCGTAAGTTAGAGGTGTCTCATTCATTTTAAAGTTTGCACAATGCAGAGGGCACACCTTAGGTGATTCCTCAGTAAAAATTATTTGTTCCTGTGATCCACTCTGCTCGACTCTATGCGGAACTTGCTTCTAACCAGTAGAATGTGACCTTGACTAGGTTAGATAATACAGCAAAGGTGCTGGCATGCCACTTCTATGATTAATTTTTTTAATGAAGACTCTGTCTTGGAAGACTGGAGAAAGAGAGAGCTCCCATTATGACTTTGAAGAACTATGCTGTAATGTCCTGCAAGGGCTTATGAATGGAGTTTATGCTAAGGAACTATAAGCATCCTAGAAGCAGAGGAAGGCTCCGATCAACAAATAGCTAGAAAAAAATGACCTTAGCCATATAGCTTCAAGAAATTACCTTTAGCAATAACCCAAATGAGCTTGGAAGCAGAGTTTTCCCAGTGAAAGCTCCAGATAAGAACACAGCCTGGCCAACACTTTGATGGCAGCCTTGTGAGACCCTGAACAGAGAATGCCGTAAAGTTATGCCCGGACTCCTGATACATGGAAATTATGAGATAATAAATGTGCATTGTATTAAGCCACCAAGTTGGCTTACATTTTTTTTTTACACAGCAATGGAAAATTAATGCATTTGATGTAGTTCCATATGAAGAAGACTTTATTTGTTTTTGTTTATTTATTTATTTTGAAATGTGAGGGCAGGCAAAAAAGTTGTATTAGTAAGACTCACTATTTTGTGAAATGCTATTATCATTAGTCTAAGACTGCAATGAGCCAAATGTTGATTTACCCCAAAATGCAGATGTTTGAACTGAATAAAGTGATAGTGTTAAGCATGTACCCTAAAACTTAAAGTATAATAATAATAAAATTTAAAAAAAAGAGGTGGGGCTTTTAAGGTAATTGGGTCATGAGCATGAGGGTTCCTCTGTTATGAACAAGGTTAGTATCTTATAAAAGAGGCTTGTGGGAGCCTGTTGTCCCTTTTGCCATGTGAGAACATATAGAAGGTGCTATCTGTGAAGCAGATAGAGCCTTTCCCTGACACTGAATCTGCTAGTGCCTTGGTCTTGGGTTTCCCAGCCTCCAGAACTCTGAGCAATACATTTTCATTGTATATAAATTGCCCACTCTAAGCTATTTTGTCATAACAGCCAAAGCAGACTAAGACAAAGGCCCTTTTATTAAACTTATTTGGTTAATTTCTTTTAACTATAGCCTTCACTCACATTCTCTTTCTACCAATAAGCAACCATTCAGACGAGTTTGATGTGTATCTATTTAATTAGATTATATTCTACCAATTATGCACATGTATTTGTAATTTGCTTAGATATTATTGAGGTATAGATCTAGATTATATTCTACCAATTATGCACATGTATTTGTAATTTGCTTAGATATTACTGAGGTATAGATCTGACTTTTTTCTTCTCAAACAGTTCTAAATTTTTATGATGGATTCATGTTGCCATATTAGCTTCTATTTAGTTGTTTCTAATATCTAATAGAATTCCATGATTTGTTTATACTACATTCTTCTTTTGTCTTTCCCGAGTGTTGGATACCTAGAGTGTTTCTTGCTTCTCATTACCACAGACTTTCTTATAGATGAAAGGTTATGCTCTTGTCTATGAATTTCTCTAGGATATATGCCCAGGAATAAGACCACAGGATCATAAGATCTTTGGATATTTGATATATCTGATCTTTACAGATCGACCGTCAGAATGACAATGGCAGCCATACTGTAATATATATAACTACCAGCAATGCAAAAATATTCCTGTTTCCTTAATGTCCTGTCATAATCCATCAAAGTTTTAACAACCTAGTAGGTACAGAATGGAATCTCACTGTTTTTATGAGTTTTATTTCCTTGATTACTGATGACATTAAGCACAAGTCTACATTCTTGTTAAGCATTTGAATTTTGCCTGTCCCTATTATTTGTCTAATATCTGTTTTTTTCTCTCAATGCATATAAATTCTATAGGTATATTCTAGATATTTGTGGAGGAAAAGTGTGATGAGGTTCTTAACTTACCATAGTCCAGATAGAAAAGTTAATTTTGGAAAAATTTTCATGAAGTTGGGAGACTGGCAGGTGGTGGTAAACAATTGATACTGCCCCATTGAATGATTTGCCTATCTATATACCCATACCACATGTAAAAAAAAAAAAAAAAAAAAAAAAAAAAAAAAAAAATACCGGGGCCTATCCATATAAGGCTACAAATGTACCAGAGCATGCAGTAGATCGATCACTCATGCAAGAGATCTTAAATATCTTTATTTGTCTTCACATTTGTCTTAGCTACTGAAAATTTTCTGGTTTTACTAAATTCAACTTGTGAATTTTGAAACACTCTCACAAAAATTCTATCAAAATATTTTAGGATTAAATTGAATTTGTAGATTAATTGGGGAGAATTGGTAACTTACAAATATATTAATAAGGTGCATTTTGTATTTATTTAGAGCCACTTTAATTTCAATTAGTGATATTTTGCTATTTTAGTGAAGAAGACTTACATATTACTGATGGATTTATTCCTTGGTATTTGATACTAAATTGATACTATTGTTTTTTCTTTTTCTTTCTGTTTTTTGAGATAGGGTCTCACTGTCACCCAGACTGGAGTGCAGTGGTGAGATTACAGCTTGCTGCTACCTCAGCGTCCTGGGACTGAATGATCCTCTCACCTCAGCCTTCCTAGTAGCTGGAGCTACAGACACGTGCCAACACATGGGGCTAATTTGTTGTTGTTGTTGTTGTTGTTTCAGCAGGGCAAGGTAGAGACAGGATCTCACTAAGTTTTCTAGGCTGGTCTTGAACTCTTTAGCCCAAGTGGTTCTCCTACCTCAGCCTCCCAAAATGCTGGGATTACAGGCATGAGCTACCATGCTCAGCCTAAATTATTATTTTAAGTCATGTTTTATTTCTTAAATTTATGTTCAAATTGTTATTAATATATAGAAATGCAATAATTTATCTATATTTACATGATATCTAATAATCCTGCTAGGTTCAGTTATTATTTCTAATGTTTTATAAGTTCTTTGGAATTTCCTAAATACGTAATCATGTCACCTGCAAAATTTTAAATTTTGTTTTTAAATTTTATACTTTTACTTCTTTTTATTACCTTATTGCTCTGCCTATGATTGTCAGTAAAATTTTGAATAAAACATCTACAGTGGTCATTTTTGCTTATTCCTTGTTCTAAAGGGAAAATATTTAAAATTTCACCTATAAATATGATCTTGGATTTTTTTTAAGCAAAAGTTCTCTTCAACTTTTAACTTTTGGAGTTTCTTAAAAGCATAAATGAGTGTGCTTATTTTTATTAAGATATATTTTCTACATTTTGTGAAATGATCATTTGTTATGCTCTGTATTCTGTTGATATTGTGAATTGTACTGACTAATTTTGAACATTAAACAAAATTTTCAATCCTTGAATAAACTTTGTATAGTTAGGATGAATTATTCTTTTTTATATGTTGCTACATTCAATTTTTGAATATGCTTCAAACTTTTTTATATATGTTCATGAGATATATTGGTTTGTCGGATTTCTTTGTTCTTATCAGGCTTTAGTGTCAAGCATATGCCAGACTCATAAAACTAGTTGGGAATTATTCCTTTCTCTTCTATTCTCTTAAATAAGTCATTAAGAGTGGTATAACTTTTCCTTTTTTAAATATTTGAAATAACTTATCAGTAATACCATATGGGCCTTAAAGTTTTCTTTGCATAAATACTTTTACCCACACAATTCAATTACTTTACTAGATATGGGAGAACTCAGAATTTCCATTTCTTATGGCCAAATGTGGAAGTTTGTATTTTTCAGGGAATTCATCCATTTTGTTTAGGTTGTCAGATTTATTAGAATAATAGTGTCTAAGACATCATCATATTAACTTTTTAATATATTCCAGGATTTGTGGTAATATCCCTTATCATACATGATATTGGTTAGGCAATAACCGGATATGTCAAAATGTAAGTATTCATTTTATTAAACACCTAATATAGACATAGCACTATCATAAATATTGAGAATACATCAGTCAGCAAACCAGACAAAAATCTCTGCCCACATGGCATTTATATTCTAAGGGGCTTACATTAAAATCTAAATTTATATTTGCTTCATTTACATAACTCCAAAGACTTTTTACTTTGACATTTAACAATATCTAATTTCTCCTTCTGTATGAAAATGTATCAGATTAATATTAATCAAGACCAGTTTTTTTTCTGTCCATGATCATAGTCATAGAGAGTAGAAGGATGGTTACTAGAGGCTGAGAAGTGTAGTGGGAGGTTGGGAGGGAGGTGGAGACGGTTAATGGGCACAAAAAATAGAAAGAATGAATAAGAGCTACTATCTGATAGCACAACAGGGTGACGATGGTCAATAATGACAGTATATTTTTAAATAATTTAAGGAATGTAATTGGATGGTTTGTAACTCAAGAGATAAATCTAGTTTTTTATCTCTCTTTGGTAAATGCTCCCATTCAGGATACATTCACTGTGATTAGCTGCTGTCCAGCTAAAAGCCTTCTAACAACATTTAAGTAGAGTGCTGTTTGCAGTTTAAGAGAGTCACCTAGATTAGAGCAGGGTTTGGTAGGCCTGCTCTCTCTCTGAAGCTCATTTAGCTGGGCCTGCCCAAAGTGATAAAAGAGGATGTATAATAATCAGCTGATAGAGCTGCCTAAATGCTGTGAAAACAAGAATAAAGGATATCGTCCAGTCACCAGAGCATGTTTCTTGCCTGACCTTGACATTATTTCAAGTCTTCATGGTCTGTGTACCACACATGATACCAAATAGTTATTCTTAATGTAGGCAATTCATTCTCTATAATTCCTTGCCTCTCCTCTAGTTTCAAAGAAGGGCCAGCATATATACTGTCAGCTCCTACCAGCAGTTGACTGTGCTGCATCTTTTGTGTGTCATTTAATTTGGGTAAATTTAGTGTTGTAGTTCTTCCAGTGTTTTTCTCTCTGGGTCTAATAAACTCTATAGTTTCTGCAGTATGTAATGTAAACTTCTGAGAACTTCTTTCTATTGCTTGCCCTATGCCCCAGGATACTGGGTGAGGCTTCTACACTACCCTGTTCACACTGTACTTAAGCACTTCTTGACATAAAAATGTGTCTGTAAGACACATTTTTATACTTTGGCCACTCAGGAATTCCACGCAATAAGTGTTCGCAGTCACTAAGAAAACTTCTACACTTCAAAGAATATTCCTTAGGGCCTTCATCTTTATTGGGGAAAATATTGATCAAATACCTTCTCCACAAATCAGTTATGGGGGAGAGGAAAATGTTTCTATATTTAATCTTTGAAAAAATCTTCATTCCTAGAAGCTTTCTTTCTTTCACATAGTTCACTTTGTATATATGATATAAGAGAGGCAAAACAAACAAATTCATATCATTTATTCAATAGATTATGTCCTTAAGCAGACTAGTTTAGTGGAGCTTAATTTTGTGAGTAACTGAGAGTACCTCCTTTTAAAAGTCAAGGTGGGGAATGGACTACAAGGAAAAAGCAAGAGAACTCTTGGTTTGAGACCTTAAGTCATTGCTACAAGTACATGCTTTATATACCATTCCATTTCAAAGAGTTAAGAGTTAATATGATCAGATCATGTTCAAGCAATAAGTCAAAAACAGGGTCAAGGTTCAGGTTAGGAGGCAGAAAGCAGTAAGAGAGCAAGGTTTGTGAGAAGGAGAGTTCTCCGGAGTCAAATACCTGCTGTTCAGTGTTCAACACTGGACTAGACTGCAGGTCAACCTTCCTTGGAGAGGAAAGCAATTCTTATAAAACATGAAAGATTATTCCCTCAGTGGCTGAAGAATTTCAAGAAATGTCTGGTTGGAACAAAGGTGGACGTTGGAAAAATGAGAACTACAATACAAACACCACACATAACGAGGAGAGAAAAGTCAGGGTCAAAAAAGCACTAACTGAGTAGCTGGAGGGAAATATTTTACTTATATGATTTTTCTCTTTATATCTAGAAAGTGAAAACAGTGTGATATAAGGGAAAGAGGATGGGATCTGGAATACAAGCTGTGAGATCAACTCCTTGCTCTCCTTAAAGAGACCATGATGCTTTGGGACATGTCATTTGATCTCTTATTTTTCTCAGAAGTAAAAATAGAAATAACTGAAGTACTTATTTTCAAGCTCATGTAAGAAATAGAGTATCATTATTAATATAATTAATATAGTTTGTGCTATGTTCTGACAATGTTTACTTTAGATCGTAAGTTAAAGATAATTGGCATGTGAATTTTTTGCTGTAGGGAAACAAAAGATTAACAAAACAGGTAGCATTGTTCCTAAGGCTGCAACTACATGAAGGCATGACACGTCCATGGATAGTGGCAGAGTCACCTGAATTAATGTCCATTTAACAAGGAATTTTTTTTTTTTTTTTTTTTTTTTTTTTTTCTGAGGCAGAATCTCGCTTTGTGGCCCAGGCTGGAGTGCAGTGGTATGATCTGGGCTCACTGCAAGCTCCGCCTCCCGGGTTCACGCCATTCTCCTCAACAAGGCTCTTTTTAAGCTTCTATTCCAGAGACATCTTGATACCATTAAAGTAGTAATTATTTCATCAAATCAGTTCCTTCATTCAGTGATAACCTCATGGTTTTCTCAAACCGTACGAGCTGCACATACAAAATACAGTGACCTTTGCTAGTATCTACCCTTCTCTGCGTTGTGAAAATTTCATTCTTCCATGAGTGAGCTTCCCTTCCCTATACAATTTTTGAAAATCCCAAAGGAACACTTACATTTTCTACAAATAGGTATTTTTGGTAGCTTTTGAATTCTGCAAGGTATCGTATCAATGGTTCTAGAAATATAAAAGTTACCTGTAGTTTCATAATTGATTTTTCAGGCAGCTCTGTCTTTGCTTGCTGATGTTTCAAGTGCAATCACTTATTGTCCTAAGTGCAAATAAGAACAGCCTGTATTGTTTTTTAAACTTACTAATTGACTTTAAGTAAAAAATTACAGCCCAGAAAAGCAATCTCAAATCTATTGTGAGGTAGGACCAGGATTAGAATCTATAGATCTCTCACCTCACTTTGGGCTCCAAACCAATACTATGCTGCAAATCTGTTCGCTTCCAGTCCAGAAGGAGAAAAATGTTTTGAACTGAGAAAACATTTTCAAGTATTTTGAAGAACAGTGAAATTGTTCTATAGAAGTATACATTTTGCCCTAAGAGTAAGCAGAAAATTTGTATGTTTTCAGAGGAAGAACTCATTTATCTATTACATATTCAGAAATATTGAGGTCAAGTCTCACAACACCATGGCACGATAACCATTTGTGAAGACCTACCATGAGGGTCTTTAGGGACTCAAGTAATACCCATTATTAGAGATTTCAAGCCACTCCTACAGCTCTCTGGGTGCTGACATTTTATTTAGACAGTGAGATGTAAGCATAGATGAGGGCAGAGTGACATGTGAACTCTGGGAGAGAGACTCAAATCAAGGGCGGATGATATTCTGGAGAAACACTAACCATTCCTGGGATTCTCAAGTATAAAATATCCCACATACATATACACAATGGATTATTATTCAGCCATAAAAAAGAACAAGATCCTGTCACTTGCAACAACACGATTGGAACTGGAGATCACTATGCTAAGTGAAATAAGCTAGGCACAGAAAGACAAGCATCACATGTTCTCACCTATCTGTGGGATCTAGAAGTCAGAACAATTGAACTCATGAACAGAGAGAGTAGAAGGATGGTTACCAGAAGCTGAGAAGGGTAGTAGGAGGCTGGAGGGGAGGTGGGGATGGTTAAAGAGAGAATGAATGAGACCTGTTACTTGATAGTACAACAGGACAACTTAGTCAATAGTAACTTAATTCCACATTTCAAAGTAACCAAAAGAGTGTAATTGGATTGCTTGTAACACACAGGATAAATGCATGTGGGATGGATACTGCATTTTTCATGATGTAATTATTTCACATTGCATGCCTGTATCAAATATATTATTAACTCCATAAATAAATATACCTACAATTTACCCACAACAATATAAAAATTGAAAATATCTAAACAAATAATAATCCCAGAAAAAACGGTGTTGCCTTTTATGGATGTAAGATTATTTATGACAAGGAGAGAAAGGTATCTCAAGCCAAGAGAATGTCCTGTGTAGAAGCCCAAAGTATTCCTTCTAATTTGTGATTTGAGGACAATGACAATTTGATGAAACCTTGAGTATGTGGAGAAAGTGGCAGGAAGATCGTATTAGTGAAAGAGTAAATTCCACATTATTAGGGCCTAGAAAACCTGACAAGATCTAATGATAGGTGCTTATTTTCAAAATTATTTTTACAGTATCTTTTTAAAAATAACAAGCCTTAACTGTTACAATGACCATCCAACCTACCTTTCCTGAAGAAGAACAATTTAATGCTAACATTTTTTTCTAAGTACTTTTATGAGAACAGGGTGAAATATCACCAGGGATCTTTTTCAAATCTCTACCATACAAGATAATTTGACACATGCCACATTTTGGGAAGGATTAATCTTTTCTTTCATATCCCAGAGGGGAAAAAAGCTATTGAAAATATTATGACAAGCTTCATCCAAAATACTCTAGTTTGATTTTCATGCACCCACAGCCAAACCATAGACAGTGAATTATAAAATGCAGAATTAGGAAATTCAAATTCAATAAATATTTATTGAGCAACTTCTTTGGGCTCAGTATTTTTCTAGGGACCTAGCATATAGGGAATAATAAGAAAAAGTCTGGACATCTTTTACATTTTAAATATTGCCTTTCACAACACCAGGTAGTTTAAATGAAATTCTGGAATTCTTCCTTACATAGAATCACATAGTATTACTGAACATATTTATTAACATAAATAATGGCATATGTGAAGGCAAATATTTTTCAGAAATGTTTCTACAAATTTTATTTTCCATCATTGCATTGAAAGTGTAATAATCACTGATAAAGAATAAAATGCTGAAAATATGTAAAAAAAGAGAAATGGAACAATAGAAGACATAAATACAAAAACAGATTTCATTTTACAAAATTTTAAAATTCTAAGACCACATACAAGTTATAAATCATAAAGAAAATACATACCACAGAACTACGTTGTAAAATGATGCAGTTACTTTGGAAAACTGTATGGTCACTCTTCAAAATACTAAACAAAGAACTACCATATGATCTAGCAATTACCTTTCTATGTATACAATCAAAAGAATGCAAAGCAGGGATTCAGATATTTATACACTTAGGGTTATAGCACCATTAATCACTATTTGACTTCACAACAGTCAAAAGGCAGAAAGGAACCCAAGTGTCCATCAAGAGATGAGTGAATAAACCTACTGGTGTGTGTGTGTGTGTGTGCGTGTGTGTGTGTGTGTGTATAGCAGAATATTATTCAGCCTTAAAAAGAAATGAAATCATCTAATGCATATTAAACTAAGAAGACATTAGACTAAGTGAAATAAGCTAGAGACAAAGAATAAGTATTGTATGACTCCATTTATATGAGACACATAGAGTAGTCAAATTCAAAAAGACAGAAAGTAGAATGATGGTTGCCAGGGGCCTCAGGGGGGAGGAGGAACAGAGAGTTATTTTAAAAGAGTACAGAGTTTCAGTTCAGCATGAAGGGAAAATTCTGGAGGTTTATAGTGTTGGTGGCTGCACAACAATGTGAGTGTAATTGACACCACTGAACTGTGCACCTAAACATGGTTCAGATCTTATGTCATGTATATTTTACCCCAAAGGTGGGCAAATGTCTTTAATGTACGTAGAGTGCCTACAGTTACTAACAAAAAAAGAACAAACAAGTCAATTTTCTTAAAATAGGAAAATTATGTAAATAGCTTATTCATGGAAGAAGAAATATAACCAGACACCAAACATACAATATAAAGGTTAACCTCACTAATCATTTCAAATTATAATTAATATGAAAAATATTAGTTTTTAAAATAAAGTTTGCACAAATTTTCAAAAGATGAATACTTTTCTAGGCTGATGAAGATGTGGGGACAGAGACATTTCTATAAACATTAGATGGGAACTCTATTCAAATTAAAAATGGGCAAAATTTGTGATGAAACGACCCTACTTATAGGAATCTGTCCTGCAATAATCAAACAATTACATTGGAAATATACAAGGCTTTTCACTCTAGAATTATTTGTAATAACAAAACAAATAAGCAACAAAAAGGAAGCAAATTATATATCCAATATTAGAAGACTGATTAAGAAAATGATTGTGTGTTCCCTTCTACACTACTGGTGGGAATGTAAACTAGTACAGCCACTATGGAAGACAGTGTGGAGATTCCTTAAAGAACTAAAAGTAGAACTACCATTTGATCCAGCAATCCCACTACTGGGTATCTACGCAGAGGAAAAGAAGTCATTATTCAAAAAAGATACTTTCATACTCGTGTTTATAGCAGCACAATTGCAAAATCACAGAACCAACCCAAATGCCTATCAATCAATGAGTGGATAAACTGTGATATATATATATATATACACACATAGATATGTACTTATATATATACACACACATATATACACAAACACACACACATATAAACTGTGGTGTGTGTGTATGTGTGTGTGTATACATGTATATATACACACATATGTATGCATATATGTATATATACACACATATGTATGCATATATCTATATATACACACATATGCATACATGTATATATACACATATATATGCATATCTGTATATACACACACATATATGGATATATGTGTATATATACATATACGTATATGTGTATATATACACACACACCACAGTGTATATATGTATATATATACACACACACATGCAGATATATATATATAATGGAATAGTACTCAGCCATAAAACGGAATGAATTAACAGCATTTGCAGTGACCTTGATGAGATTGGAGACCATTATTCTAAGTGAAGTAACTCAGGAATGGAAAACCAAACATTGTATGTTCTCGCTGATATGTGAGAGCTAAGTTATGAGGGCACAAAGGCATAAGAACGATACAATGGACTTTGGGGATTTGGGGGCAAGAGTAGAAGTGGGGCAAGGGACTAAAATACTACAAGTATGGTGCCGTGTATACTCCTCAGCAGATGGGTGCATCAAAATTTCACAAATCACCACTAAAGAACTTACTCATGTAACCAAATACCACTTGTACCCCAATAACTTATGGAAAACAGAAAATGATTGTGTGTTCCTATAATGATATACTATGAGATCATCAGAAAAAAAAGTACTATGCCTTCCTTGTGTACTCACTAGAAAAAAAAGTCCATAAAAATAACTAGAAAATCTTTGTAAAGCCTAATTTCATTATAGTTATATAAAAAAAAAAAACAGATGCTGGAGAGGTTGTGGAGAAAAAGGAACACTTACACAAGATTGGAGGCAGTGTAAATTAGTTCAACCATCGTGGAAGATAGTGTGGCAATTCCTAAAAGACCTAAAGGCAGAAATACCATTCAACCCAGCAATCCCATTACTGAGTATATACCCGGAAGAATATAAATCATTTTATTATAAAGACACATGCACACAAATGTACATTTCAACACTAACAATAGCAACTACATGCAATCAACTTAAATGCTTGTCAATGATAGACTGATAAAGAAAGTGCAGCATATATACACCATGGAATAGCATGCAGCCATAAAAAAGAATGAGATCATGTCCTTTGCATGGACACGGATGGAACTGGTGGCCATTATCCTTAGCAAACTAACACAGGAATGGAAAACCAAATACCAAAGGTCCTCACTTATAGGTGGGAACTAAATTATGAGAACACATGGACACAAAAAGGGAACATCACACACTGGTGTCTATTGGAGTGTGGAGGGTGGGAGGAGAAAGAGGATCAGGGAAAACTAACTAATGGATACTGGGCTTAATACATGGGTGATGAAATAACCTGTACAACAAACCCCAATAAGCAAATTTACCTATGTAACAAACCTGCACATGTACCCCAAACTTAAAAGTTGAAACAAAAAGAATGTGTGTGTATATGTGCATGCATTTGTATATCCAACATAAAGACAAAGGTGATTACAGGGATGGGAGATTAATTCCCACATCAAATGTATCTCTATCAATATATCAATCGAACTTAGTTTCAGTGTTTATTGATGAATTTTTCTTTTTGTGTTGTTTAACATATTTTAAATATTTTAAAATAGAAAAGTAGTTGGGAAGTTGCTCTGTATTTAAAAACTCTGCCATATGTTATCTTTTCCTTCACTTTTGTTTGAAAAATGACATTGCAGATTTTACAAATTTTTATTTTAAGATTTTAATTTAGATATATTATTTCTCTAATGCTTTTTTATTGCTTTAATTTTATTCCAAAATGAAACATAGGGATGCAAATTTCTTTCTCTCTTTTTCTAAACCTAGGGTTGTTTTTAATATTTAAGATGAAGACTCCATTAAAATAGATAACTATATGCTATGGTTTGAATGTGTCCCCTTCAAAATTTAGGTATTGCCAATGTGTTCATATTAAAGGATGCAGCCTTTAGGCACTAATTTGGCAATGAAGGCTCATCCCTTGTGAATGGCATTAGGGGCCCTTTTAAAGCAGTGTTGAGTAGGGAATCGGTCCTCTCTTGCCTTTCCACTTCCTGCCACAGCATTTCTCTCCTCCGGAGAATGCAGCCCTCAGCAGACACACCAGATGCCGTTGTTTTGACCTTGGACTTCCAGCCTCCAGAATTGTGAGAAATAAATTTCTGCTATTTATAAATTACCCAGTTTATGGTACTCTGTTAACAGCAGCCTGAAACAGACCAAGACTCTGTTTCTCAAGTGTGTGAGGGAATTGCAGACTTAATTCTCGTTAGGGTAGTAAATGACCTATATCAAATCACTTTTCTTGATTTAACTCTGGAATATGCTAATTTTACTGGTTTGGATGCTGATGATAAATACAATTTCAAAATGACCAAATAAAGCATCGCAATCAGAAATGATAGCTAATTTGCCTCTGAGACTATTGTGAGAATAAAATTTCTTATGCACTCTGCCTTGAGTGCTTCCTGGAATTATAGAATGTAATTATGTTTTAAAACTCTGATTTTTAAGCCACCTGCTGATTATTTATCTGAATATAATACTATTAAAATTAGAATCAAATTTTCAAAATTATTTAAGCTTGCCTATATTCTTAATTAAATCACTCATTCTGATGATCAACTCAGTAAAACAAGAAACTGATTTGATTACTAAATCAAATTAACATTCTGACAGTTGCTCTCATCTGCTGACTTACCTTTCAGTTTAGTAGTGTGTCACTTAGTAGCCTTAGACTTGTACCGTGGCCTGATTTTATGAGTCCAGCTTTAAGTATTTCTGAACATATTCAGAATTTTTTTAGTAGAAGTAGCAAAACGTGGTTCAATGAAGAATGCTGTGTGTGGTGGCTTTGTAACACACAAATTGAGCCAGGCTGAACTACGTTTCTGAGAATTTCCTTTACTGTATTTTTCTAGTTAGGGTTGACCATCAAAGGGATTCTTGTGAGAGATTTAGAGAGCAGATGGGAAGCAGTGGCCATTTTGAGCTCACACACATTGTTGCTGACCTGTTGATTTATCTCCTTGGCCATGGCTAGCCGGCCACCTGCTTCACCTTTCCCTTCAGCTTTTTCAACTGCGGGGCCAGATGTGGGTGCACAGTTTAGTGATGAAGGACCCCAACTTTTGCCGGACACTGGCACCATCAAGGTCAGAAGCAACTAGTACTAACATGGTTTCATTCTGTTCTAGTGGACCTCATAGCGTGCTTGTGGGCTCCAGCTTTTCTTTTCTTGCTGTTCCCCAGTTTATCCATTTTCTCTTCTCCACACCTTCAAGCTCCACCATGAGACACTAAGGAAGAAGCTTAAATGCAATTGTGTCAAATGCTTCTAACAAATAATAAATATATACACAAATTTATCACAGTGGTTCTGCTTCTCTGAATGAGGTCACTAAAATATGCTATTGTATAGACTGAAAAACTTTAATTTTCATTTTAATTTCTCACCCAGAAAAACATATTTTAATATAGCCAATGAATTATTATGAATATTTAATTGGAAAATTCCACACCTGATCTCATGTGATGGGTCATGGTCAGGAAGAAGACACACAACACACAGTTGATTCAGCATTCTTGAGGTAAAAGAGACCCTCCCAACCCCCTTCAGCTGTGATATATGTTTTTCATGCATACCTGTATTGCCCCATGCAAACATACCCACAAAGTGTATTAAAATAGCATGTGTGCAGGCCAGATGTGATAAAGCAGGTTCTATGCAATGCCCTTCAAGAAGCTAAGACTCACATGTACTACTTGCTGTGTTTTATTTTTGCTTATTCTATGCTTTTCAGTGTAAAGATATTGTTGAAAATGTCAAAAAGGCCTGTAGATACCTCTATGAGTAACAGTGATAAAAGGATGCATTTATATTTACCTATGTCATAGAAGGTCAGCCTGTTGGAGAAAATGAACAACAGTGCAAATACGAAACATCTTACAGAAAAGTATGGTGTTGAAATGACTATCATGTAGGACTAGGACCTGAAGCAACAGAAGGATAAACTGTTGAAGTTCCATGCCAAAGGTGACAAAAATAAGTTAATGAAAAATGGAAAAACACCACAAAAAGCTAAAACTGAAGATCTGAATTGTATATTGAAAGAGTGGATCCCTTAGTATTTCAGTGAACAGATGCCACCAAATGGTATGCCAATCATGAACCAGGCAAAGATCGATGATTATCATCATGAACAAGAAATCAAAGGAAACTGTGAACATTCAACAGGCTAGTCACAGAAATTTAAGAAAATACACAGCACTAAATTTTTTAAAATTTGCGGTGATAAAAATTTGTGGTTATCATATGCTGATCACAAAGCAGCAGATAAATTAATGATGAGCTTGCCAAAAATGATTGCTTATTATTTTATCACTGATAAATTCTGATGCCAGAACATATCTATGACACAAATGAAACATCGTTGTTTTTTTGGCATTAGTGCTTCAGAAAGACAATGACTACAGCTGATGAAACAGCCCCTGCAGGAATGAAAGATGTGAAGGACAGAATAACTACACTAGGATGTGCTAATGCAGCAGGCACACATAACTGTAAACTTTCTGGGAAAGGCAAAAGCTTTGTCCTCACTGTTTTCAAGGAGTGATTTTCTTACTAGTTCATTATTGTGCTAACAAAATGGCATGGATCATGAGGAACATCTCTGATTGGTTTCATAAATATTTTGTACCAGCAGTGCCTGCTCACTGTAGGGAATGACTGAAAGACTGTTATTCTTTGACAACTGTTCTGCTCATCCTCCAGCTGAAATTCTCAGAAAAAATGTTTATGCCACGTACTTTCCCAGAAATGTAATTTCATCACCTCAGCCATGTGACCAGAATATTCTTAAATCAATAAAGAGTAAATGTGAAAACACTTTCTTAAACAGCATGCTAGCATCAGTGAACAGAAGCATGAGTTTGGAGGGCTTTCAAAAGGAGTTTAGCATGAAAGATGCCATGTATGCTGTTGCCAATGCTTGGAACGCAGTGACTACAGACGTAGTTGTTTGTACCTGACACAGCCCCTGGCTTACAACTATGTTCAATAGTGATAATGCACAAAGTGGTGACTGAATAATACAGTAAGTCAATTTGAAACAATGCTGTCTGACCTCTTTACACATGCCAAAAAAAAAAAAACGTAATTTCAGAGTCTGTTGGTAAGCTGGAAAAAGTGCATATCAAAGAATTTTTTAACATTCATAAAGTGGTCTCCATTGTCCGTTCATTGAGTAATGGTGAAATAGGCTAAATGTTTCTGAATCAAGGTGATTGTGATAATAGTGACAACAAAGATAACATCATGAACAGTGAAGAAAAAGTGCCTGTAGATGACATGGTGAAAACATGTGATGGGCTTATTAAAAGACTAGAGCAGCATGCATTTATAACAGAAAAAGAAATCTCATGTCAGTTTATAAAATCAAAGAGAGACTTCCAAGGCAAAAACTATTGTTAATGAGGCAGATGACTCTGAAATAAACATTTTGAAAAGCGATTCAGCAAAATGTCTCTCATATGGTTTGGCGCTCTGTCTCCACCCAAATCTCATGTTGATTTGTAATCCCCAGTGCTTGGGGAGGGACCTGGTGGGAGGTGACGGCATCTTCGGGGCAGATTTCTCCCTTGCTATTCTTGTGATAGTGAGTGAATTCTCATGAGAGATCAGGTTGCTTGAAAGTGTGTAGCACTTCCCCTTTCACTCCCTCTCTTTTCTCCTGGCCATGTGAATATGTGCTTGTTTCCCCTTTGCCTTCTGCCATGATTGTACGTTTCCTGGGGCCTCTCCAGAAGCAGAAGCCAGTACAGCCTGCAGAACTATGAGCTGATTAAATCTCTTTGGTTTATAAATTACCCACTCTCAGGTAGCTCCTTATAGCAGTGTGAGAACGGACTATTACAGTCTCCTCATCCCACTTCCTAATTCTTCAACTGCTTCTGATGTTTCTTCTCAACTAAAAAGAAAAAAATACAATGTATAGTAACCTTTTAATCAAAATACAGCATCATAGATGGAGACTGAAAGCCTGCTGTTATTTTCTGTTGCTGTTGTTTAACAGGGGATACAGGTATTCTGGTGATGCTACTGTGATGCATGGTTACCCTGAACACATTTTTTTTTTTACTGTATTAATGGTATGTCATATTTTTTTTACTATTAAGTATTTATATCTGAATAAGTGTAAAAAACATGATTGCTTATTTTTAGCATATAAATTCAGAGTCAGGAATGAAGGTGATGCCAAACAAATACAGATTGACCAATAGGTGGCTGAGATAGTGACGAATTTGCTTTCTGATGATTCAATGTACACAAACTTTGATTCATGCACAAAATTATTTTAAAATGTTCTATAAATTACCTTTAGGCTATGTGTATAAGGTGTATACAAAACATAAATGAATTTTACGTTTAGACATGGGTTGCAACCCCAAGGTATCTCATCTATATGGAAATATTCCAAAATTTTAAAAATTCCAAATTTTGAAAGACATCTGATCCCAAGCATTTTGAATAAAGGATACTCAACCTGTATCACTGAAGGTGTGTTATTGAAGAAGAAGAGATATTCAACACCAGTAATGAAAAAGAAATAAAACACGATGCATTTCGTTCTTTTCCAAAAATATCTTTTTTATTGACTGGGAAGATTAAATTTTGCGTTCAATTTCCACTCTTAGAGTTACTTTATAAAAGACAAGGGCGTCTAATCTAGAAAGTCAATGTTAGGAGTCATTCAGTAGTTGCTCCTTGTAACCCTATCCCATCAGTACAGATGAGTTTATCACATTAGATAGTTAGTAATTTGCAAGATCAGAATGCTGACACGGAGTTTAGAGGAGATGATATACATTTCAGTGGGCTAGAAGCATGCAAGCAACAAACCCCAGATGGTAAAGGTCAGGACGAGGGCTCTGGTCCACGAAAAACAGGCTCCTGGTGATGGCACCATTAGAAGAATACATGAGAACAGAGGTCCGGAGAGTATGGGGTAAGAGTTACAGACAGGAAATATTTCTAGAAATATCCAATGATAGGTTGAAAGTATCTGTTTATTTTTTTACCTTAGTTTGAAGATGTATTAAGGTTTGAGTTTTTGATGAGATCTCTTAGTTTTCTTTCAGGATCTCTATAGCCCCACACACACACAAAAATTGCACAGTGACTTATATGTGAATATTCAGCAAATACTGTTGATCAGTAAGTATGTAAAAATGAGCAATTGTTATATGTGTTATTGTACAACCTCCAGATTATTTAAATAACTTACTATCACAGGAACTGTGTTAGCAAAATACTAGAAAAGACATTGGAATGCCCTAAGGTGGGCAAGGATATTTTCTTTTTTCCTCTTTTGTTCACTAGTATATCTTAAATGCCTAAACCAGTGTCTGGCATGCTGTAGTAACTGTCATTTACTGAATATGGCTACAAGTAAAATAAAGTTTACAACATATTGTATTTTAACAATAAAGCCACGTTATTCTATTTTTTCTGTTTCTGTTCAACTCCGGTTGTATCTTGATAGAATGAGAGACAGAATAAAAAAGCAATGGGGCTGGATTTAAGACAGTGGATTTGACACATGAGGCAGTTTATCCCCATTAACAAATGTTGGGATTGATAGAAAACACTATCAAAAAGATAATGCAAAGCCAGTTTAAAATATAAAGAAAAGTCTTGGTGGATTGGAAACTGTAAGCTTCAGTGTTGAGCTGGAGAAATGTCTCAGAATACCTGATGCAAAGGATAAAGAGATGAGAAACATGAGCAAAATGAACACATAGAAGGCAAGAGTCAAATCATCTTCATTTTTAATAGGAAGACGGGCAGAGGAAGATTTAAAAAAGAGATAATATTTGAGAAAATAATAAAAAATTCACACAACTGAATAGAGAGATACATAATAAATTTCTAAGACAAAAAAGAGAACACTCAGAAACTGCCATTATTGGGGAACAATAAAGCAGGTGACCCCCAAAGGAAAAAAGACTCACTGACCACTGGTTTAATAGCATCCCTGGATATAGGAAGATAAAGGATCAGTGGCTTCAAAGTACTGAAGCAAGAATTCTCAACTCAGTTAAAGATCACTCAAGAATGAGAGTAAAAGAAATGTCCAGACATAGAAGGACTCAGAATATTTACCATATGGAGAACTTCTCGCTAAGAAGCTCTAAGGCAAAAAGTTAGTAATATATATTTTTTAAATAAATATTGATTTCAAAAATTGTATTTCAAATGAGAATATGCAATTAAATTCCAAATGATTTTAAAAATGTCGATGATAAGAATACCAAAGCATCTGTTGAGAGAAAGAAAATCTCAGTAAAATGTTCTATAATTAATAGCAAACAACAATTTTAGTATGTTAGGTAACGTTTTATGAGTAACTACTGGAATATAAATAAAATACACAACTTTTAAACTATTAGAACTGGTAGAAGAAAAAAGAAACTAAGAAAACTTAAACTTATATAATTTTATATTTTATAGAAAAAAAATCCTCCTGTTTAATTATTTGACTGGTGCCTCTTCTTTGGTGTCTGAAGTTTCCTTCTTGTGGTCGGAAGAATGGCAGTGGAATCTGTCCCAGAGAGGGGACACTCATACCTTAGACAGACTCTGCAACAGTGAATCTTTCCTCTTATCTTTCCAGAATGAAGGAGAACTTATCCAGTACCCTATGCCCTGGTCATACACTAAGAATGTTCTGAAAAAACAATACAAGGGCCAGATTTGATATGAAAGAATACAAATAATTTCAAATATATTTATCCAGAAGCATTTTCATTTAAAATACGTTGTTTCTTCAAATCCTCTTCTCAAACCAACTTACATCAGACTTTGGTACTCCCACTCTCTAGAGACACTCCACTCAGCCCTTTCCTGTTCAGATTCACACTTATCTTCACTTCACTAGAGCTGTTGTTCAATTCATGATCTTCACATCACTGAACTTGCTAACAGCATTAAATTAAATGATGAAACACGTTTTTAATTTTTTTGTTAAAGTTGTATTATCTAATCATGCATGCTTAATTTTTAAAATATCTTTACTCATTTTTGAAACACCTATAAAAGAAATCAATAACAACATGTAAAGTGTTACATAGGGCTTTTGTCACTTACTATAATACAATGTTTAGGGAATATTCACTGATTTTCATTAGTATATAGTATTACATATTGTAAATATGTTATATATATTAATTTCTTCTGTTCCTTATTGACATTAAGTTTTCTTCCAGTTTAGCACCATTTTAAGTAAAGTTGCTATGAAAATTGTGCAATTATTTTGTACACATAAGCATACATTTCCACAGGGTATACACCTAAGGAGTGAAATTTACTGGGTAAGGGGGCAAGTTTATTCAAACATATAGGATAACGTGAATATTTTTTCCAAAGTGTTCGTGTCAATTTGAACTTCTTCCAGCAACTTTATGAGCATTTTGTTTACTCCACTTTGCACTTATGCTTAGTATTATTATGTTCTTATCTGTTGGTTACACTGTAGTAACAATGTGCTTTTAATCTGCATTTTCTAACTAGGTGTTGAGGACTTTCCATATGTTTCTTGGATATACAGATTTAGTTTTAGGAACTGCCTGTTAAGTCTTCATCTTATTATTATTATTATTATTATTTTAGCAGTAAACTGTACTGCCTCCTATACCTATAGTAGTTCTCTGTGTATTCAGAATACAAGTACTTCCCCTTTTATCAAGTGTTATCAATCTGATTTCCCATTCTGTGGCTTGGCTCATGAATTTGTATTAAGAAGTATAACCGTGTCTTTTGTTAAGAACAAAACTTTTGTGCTAATGTTTTCAAATTTCTTAACACTTACCTTTATTATGGCTTTATTATTAGTGCATTTTGTATGTATTAATAAATCATTCCCTGCACCAAGTTTATAAAATATTCTGCTATATTATTTTACATTATGGACCAAATTGTCTTTTATCATATATGGATAACTAAGGGTAACCATACATTGATTTAAAAGCCATATTTCCCATAAACTGAGATGCTGTCTTTCTCTTTAAGTGATCATGTGTTTACAGATTTGTATCTAGAATCTCCATTCTCTTATATTGGTTTATTTCTATATCCTGTAGCAATATCACGTTTTCTCAATTATTTTGGCTTTATCAATGTTTGCTTTCTTTCAAGAAAATCTTTCACCTTGAACACCTTAGAAAGTATCTTGGCCCTTTCCATTTCCATATAAAGTTCAGAACCAACTATTTTTCTTATTGGGTTGATGGAAAATTGAAAATTGATAAGTGCAATATTGATTTTTATAATCCATAAATATCCATCTCCATTTTCTAATTGACAATTATTCGAATACTACTTTATCTGTGGAAAATTTATATATATATATATCTTTTTTTAACTTATATTTTAAGTTCAGGGGTACATGTGCAGGTTTGTTATATAGGTAAACTTTTGTCATGGGGGTTGTCATACGTATTATTTCATCACCCAGGTATTAAGCCTGGTATCCATTAGTTGTTTTTCCTGATCCTCTCCCTCCTCCCACCCTCCACCCCCCAATAGGGCACAGTGTGTGTTGTTTCTCTCTCTGTGTCCATGTGTTCTCATTGTTTAGCTCCCACTTATTAGTGAGAACATGAAATGTTCAGTTTTCTGTTCTGTTTCTGTGTTAGTTTACTAAAGATAATGGCCTCCAGCTCCACCCACGTCCATGCAAAGGACATGATCTCATTCTTTTTTATGGCTGCATAGTATTCCACGGTGTATATGTGCCACAATTTTTATATGTCTATTAGATTTATTTATGCCTTTATATTTTTGGCATATATGTTTCATTAATATTTTAACTATTTATGTTTAAATATGCCATTCATTCTTTTAATATTTAATTCAGCAATTGTGCTAACTTCTTATTATTCCAACTGCTATGTATGTCTATTCTAAGTTTGCCTTCTGGAATGGGGCTATAACCAGTGGATTATTGAGGGTGGGCTCAAGGACACACTGGGCCCACTGTACAGCAGACCACTCTCGAAACTTCACTGACACCTGAACTCCATAAGCCCCTTCTCTGACTGGAGAACTGCTACCCTACACCCATGAGGTGAATTAGAAAGTTAAAGATACTATATGTGAGAGGCAAGAAAGCCTGGTGCCCTGCACTTTCAGAGAATTATGGCTGCTGCTCTACTTCTCTTCGAATCTCATGGACATTTCTTTTGTGATGCAGTGTAACTTAGAATCGTCTATAAAATATAATTCCAGCTTAGGCATATAACATAGTAAAAAAAACCTCTAAAATCCAAGTTTTCTTCTAGGATGAAAGGATTATTCTAGATATTTGTCGTATTAGTCTGTTCTCACACTGCTATAAAGCTACTACCTGAGACTGGGTAATTTATAAAGGAAAGAGGTTGAATTGACTCACAGTTCCACATGGCTGAGGAGACCTCAGAAAAATAAACTTACAGTCATGGCATAAGGCGAGGGAGAAGCAAATACCTTCTTCACAATGCGGCAGGATGCGGCAGGAGAGAGAGAGAGCGAGCGAGAGAGAGAGAGCAAGAGAGAGAGAGCACGGAGAGAGAGAGAGCATGCAGGAGAAACTGCCACTTTAAAACCATCAGATCTTGTAAGAGCTCCCTCACTACCACAAGAATAGCACGGGGAAAATCACCCCCATGATCCAATCACCTCCCACCTGATCCCTCCCTTCACACGTGGGGATTACAATTCAAGATGAGATTTGGGTGGAGACACAGAGCCAAACCATATCACTCATACATTGACATTTGTATGAAATTTGAAAAAGGAAGGATTCACTTTCTTCTTTGTAGTTTCTGGTGGTTTGCTGGCAATCTTTGACATATCAGCTTGGAGCTATATAATGTCTTGTCTTCACACTCTCTTGTCTTCACACGGCATTCCCCCTAGATGTCTTGTCTTCATATGGCTGTCTTCTTCGAACACCAGTCATATTGGATTCGGTGCCCATGCTGCTATTGTATGACATCATCTTAACTAGTTATATCTACAACCATGCTTTTTTCAAATACGGTCACATTCTGGAATACTGGGGATGATTCCATTTTTCTTTAAGGGATGGGGTAGAAGACACAGTGCATGGGTTGGGAAACACCGTGTAATGATGGAACTAGAATCAGGCTGACTTATTGAATGACAGCTATGAGCAAAGCCCGCAGACACACATGAGACTTTTAGTGTGACTTAGAAATAAGCTATTGTTTTGTTAAACTGCTGACTTAACCTGGCCTGTCTTCACTAATATGACACCTTTTGTTGCATCATTAACCAAGATTTAATATCTCATATTATATTAAATAAATACATAGGTATATATCAGTTTCTTGTGTGTGTCATACATATACATATATATAACTACATATATAAAACACAACTCATTAAAACTAAAAAGTTGAGATTTGAAAAATATGAAAAGAAGGAAAATTAGGAAAATTTTTTTAATGGGATAAATATATTAACATATTTCTTAATAGCTCTCATAATATTAAATTTAATTATAACAATGATATGCTCATAATAATACAAGTTTATATTGTACTGCTATATAGTATTAAACTAAAACATAACAACATAATATAAATAAATGTAATATTTTTAGTAGTAACTCAAATTTTTATGGAAAATGTTTCCTGGTTTGATCAAAGAAAATATATGAACTATCATCTTAAATTTCACAGAAAAAGATAACTTTACTTTAAATATTATATTAGAACAACTTACATATTTCTAAATCTGTTTCTAGTTGGGCATTTTTCCGAATATATTAATTTGGTCTTTCTCAATGTCAAGAAATCAAGGAAGATTACTCTAAATAAGATAGTGTGGCATTACAGTCAGTGTTTCAAATGCAGATTTAAAGCTTATTTGATCTGGTAATAATGTCAAAAAAGACTTTAATGACCAATTTAAAACAGGATATGTTAATATGAAATATTCAGAATGTGAAACCTTGATCAACAGGATATGCTGACTTATGCAAAATCATTTATGTTGAAAATAAGAAGGGACAGAGGACATGTTTAATTTATCTATTCAGAAAAATTTTTTCTGTTTATATTTTTAATTGTTTATTGCAATGAAGGCAAAATATTAATAATAAAGTTAATTTATTAAGCACTTACTATGGGCTAGGGCACTTTTTAAAGGATTTTCTTACATGAACTCATTTTGAAATCTAATAATGTCTTGAATTGTCATATGAGAAAGCACTTCACTCTTCTGCCTTCTTATCGCCACGAGAATGGCAGAGATCTCATCGACAGGAAGTGTGGATTTTGGAGTCCTCATCCCACACTGAGGGAATGTGGATGTTGCGACAGTTTCCAGCTTAGAAGTCTGTACAGCTGCTCCTGGGCATACGTCTCCGAGGCACATCATTTGAAGTGATGGATTTTGGATATAACCTTGGTTCAAACACCAAAAAACTGTGTGAGTAAAATGTGATGGAATTTCACTGTGGAGCACCGTGGTTAGAAGAAGCAATAACAAAAACAGACAGAAATGTTGATAGGTCATAAAAACATATGGCTATGTAAAAAAAAAATATGAAAATTTATAAGCACACACAAAAAGCATAAAACGATAAATAAAGAATACAAAATAAACATATTAGAAGAGTCATCTAATTAGAAAGGTGTATGAGTGAAAGCAAAGAATAAGGAAGGAGAGGGCAGATTACTTCATTTAAATTTAAAAATGTGAATGAAGAAATTTTCATGGGCCAAGGAAGATAGTGTGCCATACACTAAGAAGTATTATTAACTTGGTGTTTTGCACCGAGTTCTGAAATAAAAAATATATAAATACAAGTAAAAACATTCAAAAGTTTGGAGGAATGTTGTCTTTCAGGTCAGAAATTAAAAGAAGGATAGTACTTAGTATTGCTTGAAGGTGAGGTAATACAAACTAATATTCGTTGCTAGTCTAAGTTAAATTTGAACAACTATTTTTAGAGGAGATTTTTATAAACATGCGTTATCTTTGGTCTAACAATTTATCTACAAGGATTTTGTAGCAGAAAAATGACTGGGCAAGTAACCAAAAGATGCGTATGCATGACTCTTTAATTGAAGTAGCTGTAGAAAGGTCATTTGTTTTCATTATATGTATCTACAAGATTGTAAAAATATTAATATATAAAAATCAAAGTATTTATTTGCATGTTATATAAAGGAAATGAATTTCCAGCTAGTAAACTTATTGCAAAATTGATAATTGTATCTCAAATGTCAGATAAACACTTCATGCTTGTGTGTCCAGAATTGGTGGGTTCTTGGTCTCGCTGACTTCAAGAATGAAGCCGCGGACACTCGCAGTGAGTGTTAACAGTTCTTAAAGGCAGCATGTCCAGAGTTTGTTCCTTCAGATGTTCAGATATGTTCAGAGTTTCTTCCTTCTGGTGGGTTCATGGTCTCGCTGGCTCATGAGTGAAGCTGCAGAGCTTTGCAGTGAGTGTTATCACAGCTCATAAAAGCAGTATAGATCCAAACAGTGAGGAGCAGCAAGATTTATTGCAAAGAGCTAAAGAACAAAGCTCCAACAGTGTGGAAGGAGACCCCAGAGGGTTGCCACTGCTGGCTTGGGCAGCCTGCTTTTATTCCCTTATCTGGCCCCAGCCTCATCCTGCTGATTGGTCCATTTTACAGAGAGCTGATTGGTCTGTTTTACAGAGAGTTGATTGGTCTGTTTTGACAGGGTGCTGATTGGTGCACTTACAATCCCTGAGCTAGACACAAAAGTTCTCCACGTCCCCATTAGATTGGCTAGACACAGAGCACTGATTGGTGCATTTACAAACCCTGAGCTAGACACAGAGTGCTGATTGGTGCATTCACAATCCCTTAGCGAGACATAAATGTTCTCTAAGTCCCCACCAGATCAGCTAGACACAGAGCACTGATTGGTGCATTTACAAACCCTGAGCTAGACACAGGGTGCTGATTGGTGCATTCGCAAACCTTGAGCTAGACACAGGGTGCTGATTGGTGTATTTACAATCCTCTAGCTAGACATAAAAGTTCTCCAACTCCCAGCTGGTTTCACCTAGTGGATTGCACACCGGGCCGCAGGTGGAGCTGCCCACCAGTCCCGGGCTGTGCACCTATACTCAGCCCTTGGGCTGTTGATGGGACCCAGCACTGCAGAGCAGGGGGCGGTGCTCACTGGGGAGGCTTGGGCTGTGCAGAAACCTGTGGGAGGGGGCGGGAGGGAGGCATGGCAGGCTGCAGGTCCTGAGCCCTGCCTCGTGGGGAGGCAGCTGAGGCCCAGCGAGAATTTGAGCACAGCGCCGGTGGGCTGGCCCTGCTGGGGGACTCGGCGCACCCTCCTCAGCTGCTGACCTGGGTGCTAAGCCCCTCATTGCCTGGGGCTCACGGCGCCGGCTGGCGGCTCCAAGTGTGGGGCCCGCTGAGCCCACGCCCACCCGGAACTCGCCCTGGCCCACAAGCACGGCACGCAGCCCCAGTTCCCACCTGCGCCTCTCCCTCCACACTTCCCCACAAGCTGAGGGAGCCGTCTCCGGCCTTGGCCAGCCCAGGGAGGGGCTTCCGCAGTGCAGCAGTGGGTTGAAGGGCTCCTCAAGCGCGGCCAGAGTGGGCGTCAAGGCTGAGGTGGCACCGAGAGTGAGCCAGGGCTGCAAGAGTGAGCCAGGGCTGCGAGGGCTGCCAGCACGCTGTCCCTTCTCACTTGTACTTTGGAGAAGACCAGCATTGTCAAAATTACTGCTTAAATGAAGCTAAATAAATTCCTCCTGCAGATACATAATTTTAGCCTCTATCTCCATTTGATTCTTGCATTTTCTATTAAACTAAGAGAAAAATATAATTAATAAATAATGACTTTATAATGTATTTCCATGTATTTGGAATATATACACTAAAATATGGAAAAATATAGTTAAAAATGTGAAAAATGATGGGCTCTGTTATTGATATTATACTTTATTCTTATTTCTCTTCATTTTCTCATTTTTTTCTACAAAGAACACAATTTTTTAACATAACAGGACATGGTAATTCTTATTTTTTCTGAAAAGACAGGTTAGGGGACTCTTTTGCAGATAAGAGGTAGAAATAATAGGGTTGCAAAAAAGAATTTTTCTTATTAATGGAAACAAAGACACAGGTTAGGTAAACTCATAATGTTGCCTCTGAATTAGGCTGCAAAGTTCTAAGTTAGAGCCTTATGTTTCCACCGTTCTATAGGCATCACTATCTAGTAAACATATCCCTTCCAATAGTGGTCAAATCTCCAGCTTTGTCCCTGAGGGTGGAGACATGTGGACAGTTGCCTTTTCTTCCAAATAACAGCCAAATCAAATCAGGTTGACTGTATATGCCCAGCAGTTCATCGATCAATGTATGTGACTTTATTGATTAAGAAAATCTAAATCTCCTTTTTTGCTTTACATATCTAAATTTTTTTAAAAAATGGATTTGGAGACATTAAATTTTTCAAGTTATAGAAATGGAGTTAAACCAATGACAGCTACTGGGGCAAGGGTAAAATGTATCTCAGCATAAGAAATCTTAAACTTTGCCTAAATAAATCTCTTAATTTCTTTTAGAATATGCATTTGCTTTATTTTCCCAGTATTTTACTATAAAATATTACAAATACATGGAAAAATTTAAAGAGCTTTGTAAACAGTGGCATACCCATCTCCTACAATTCTCTAACTACCATTGTCTTCTACTTGTTTTATCAATTGTGAATGGAGCACTCTAATCTCAATCAAGCTATCTTTTTTTATTGGTGCATTTAAAAGTTTCAGACATCATATGCTTCCACCTAAATATTTCAATATGTATATAGTTAACTATAGCTCAATTTTTACAGTACTGCTTTTTTTTCCACTTAAAATCCCTTATCTTTAACACTTTATTTCATCCCAAAATTGCCATGTCTCTGAAATTTGGGGCTTAAGGTGTTAAATATTCACCCTAAACAATTTCTGAGCTAATCCTCCTAGACGATCGATCACTTGAGGTTCTTCCCAGTGGTAGATCCATTTTTGTCTTGTAATCCAAATGGAAAAGTTTAGAAAAGAAATCACCAGAAGGCACCACTCTCATTTTATTATCAACAAATCTCCAATGCTGACCATATGCTTACTGGTCTTCTTTATTCTTTTTGCTATAATATATTTCACTAATGTTGTGCAGAGCCAGATGTGGCTCTCTGTTTGACAGGACATGGCTTATTAAATTTGTGAAGAATATGGCTATTTCAAGAAGTACCAAGAAATTGAAGGGAAGAGAAGAGAGTAAAACTTATTTATGCTTAGAAGCCCTTAGTAGTCCAGGATAAGATTGTAAAACACACCAAAATTGGAGATGACAATTTATGTTACCAAAAGAGATATTGTTTGTTAGATTGCATATGTCTGTGTAGAGGGAGGTGTGAGAGACTACACAGTTTATACACTTCCAAACTAAACAATAAGGATTGTCTGACAAAGTATACGGCAGCGTTTTATTCTGGCCTCCTTTTGGCCCACAGGCTTTTTGAAGGTTTTGCACAATAAGGTCAATGAAGGTTAAGTGGATACACTCAAAGATGAACATAGTGTGGAAGCTCTGATAGTTAATTCTGGGACTTTCATGTACTGTTTGGATGCAGGGCTTGCCAAAACTACCACAGGAAATAAAGTATTTTGGCTTCCATGGATTCTTTTCCATCCCTCACAAAATCAAATTATTCCCTGGTTATGTTTCTCAAAGTCAAGAGTTCAATATGAAACTATATTGTAAGCATATCATGGGCCAGTGTGTTGCAGATCAAATTTTTCAAGCTAATTGGCAAAGAAAAACATTCTTATAATAATCCACTGTATACCTAAAGTACAATATAGTTCCTCTATAATGTGTAGAGGACAATGTCCTCCATACATAAAGGACAATATAACTCTGAACATAAGGTGGTTGATGAATGAGGAAGCTTATGCTGCAACCCAAAGACGCATGTTCCAGTCTATGAGGAGGGACTTATGAAAAAAGCTTAAGTGAAAAGGTAGTATTGCTCCAAACTATCATACCCAGAAAAAGGTCAGGTTGCTCAGTAGCAGCTAAGTGACATCACAGCCTAGGGGCAGGCTATGATAGCTAAGCCAAACCATCAGTTTTCTAGGAAGACTTTTAAGATCAAAGATGAAATTATTAATGGAGAGAAAAGTTACCTATTTTCAAAGGCCACTCCTTGCAAATTGGCTAGCAATTCTTTTCCTCTATAATTCTTCAAAGCATGCGCTCTCCCTTGCATTTCTTCCATTACAAAATTTTCTAATATTTAATCAACATGTTCTCCTATATTTCATTATAACTCTCCTAATGCTTAAATTACACTCTCAGTTTTCCATTCTCTATAAAAAACAAATTTCAAAAAAGATAATATCCATTTTTCTCTACTTGCTAAGCTTGTATTTTTAATAGACTTCATTTTCTAGAACAGTTTTAGATTTGCATCACATTTGAGCTGAAGTATAGAAATTTCCTGTATACTGGTTGAGCGCAATGGCTCATGCCTGTAATTCCAGCACTTTGGGAGGCCAAGGGGGGAGGATCACCTGAGGTAAGGGGTTTGAGACCAGCCTGGCCAACATGCTGAAATCCAGTCTCTTCTGAAAATACAAAAATTAACCAGGCGTGACGGTGGGCGCCTGTAATCCCAGCAACTCTGGAGGCTGAAGCGTGAGAATCTCTTGAACTCAGAAGGCAGGGGTTGCAATGAGCTGAGATCGTACCATTGCACTCCAGCCTGGGGGACAGAGTGAGACTCTGTCTCAAAAAAAAAAAAGAAAAATTCCCTTATACGCCCTGCACCCACATATGCATAGACTCTTCCATTATCAGTATCCCCCTCCAGAGTAGTACATTTGTTGCAATTGATGAACCCATTTTGACATATCATTATCACCCAGAATCCATAATTTGCATTAGGGTTTACTCTTGGTGTTGTTTGTTCTATGGGTTTGGACAAATTTATGATGACATGATTCATCACTGTATACAGAATATGTTGATTACCCTAACATCCTCTGTGCTCTGTCCCTAAACCATGGAAATCATTGATCTTTTTACTTTCCCCATACTTTTGCCTTTTCCAGAATTTCATATAGTTGCAATCAAACAGTATGTAACTTTTTAAGATTGGTTTCTTCCACTTAGTAAAATGAAATTACTTTTCCTCCATATCTTTTTATGGATTGCTAGCTCATTTGTTTTTAGCATTTTATATCCACTAAACAATATTCCATTGTATAGATGTACCACAGTTGAATCATTCACCTACAAAAGCACATCATGGTTGCATCCAAAACTTGCATTAATTTTCAACGCAGTTTTTCCTTGTGCTATTTGTACAAAATTGCACCTACTACACACCGTGCTTGTTCTCAAGTCACAGAGATACTTTTCTACCATCATACTACATCGGCTGCACGTGATTAAGTTAGTTCTCCATTCCTCAACTCTCTATAATCTTTTGATTTCCATGACATTACATTTTTCTTATTTTCCTTTTTCATCTGAGGCGTTTAGTTGTGTTTCTTTCTCATAAGCACCTTTTTCTTCATTATGCTAATTAAATGTTGTTATCCTGCTAGGTTAAGGCATATACCTTCTTTCTTATCTCTGTTCTCTTCTTAGATGGTCTTAGTCCCAGGATTTTAAATACCATCTGAAACAACTTCTTATTGGATATTTCCACTTAGATGTATCAACACCCTGTCAAAATATATTAAAAAATCTCTAACACTACAAATACGTATTTTTCTGCATCTCAGTAAATGGCATTGCCATATAGCCAGTTTGCAGTTATTGTTAATCATTGTACTTCCTTTTCATCACCCTTACCTCCAATCCATCAGCAAGCTTTATTATTGTGCTTTATATTTCTTGACTCTATTACTGTCTGTCTCTCCTGTTGTGTTCTCATCCAATTCTCCAAAGCTGCTCACCTAGAGTATCACAGTAACCTTCACATGGAGCTTCCCGGTTTCCTCCAGTGTATTCTCCACACTGCTTCAGAATAATCTTTTAAAAACAAATCTGGCCGGGTGCGGTCGCTCATACCTGTAATCCCAGCACTTTGGGAGGCTGAGGCGAGCGGATTGCCTGATGTCAGGAGTTCGAGAAGAGTCTGGCCAACAAGGTGAAACCCCATCTCTACTAAAATACAAAAAAAAAAAAAAAATTAGCCAGGCATGGTGGCGTGTGCCTGTAATCCCAGCTACTCGAGAGGTGAGGCAGGGGAATTACTTGAACCCGGGAGGCAGAGGTTGCAGTGAGCCAAGGTTGCGCCATTGCACTCCAGTATGGGCAACAGAACGAGACTCCGTCTCAAAAACAAAACAACAACAACAACAAAAACTTAAATCTGTTCAAATCATTTACCTACCTAAATCTGTCCATGCGCTCTCTTCACATCCCAAATCAAATCCTAAATTCCTTGAATGGATTTGTCTGTATCTAGCCCTCCTACCTTGTTGTGTCCCACTTCTCTCCCATTTTACTCTTACTTAGAAACCAGCTTCCATTCTGTTCCGCCAATGTATATGCCAAGATTTTCCCCAACTCAGGACCTTGGCACATGAAATATCTTCCGTCTGGGAAATTTTTCTCTCTTTTGCTGTTTTCATAGCTGGCTGTTTATCCTTCAAACCTCAGCTTAAAATTATTTCTGAACAAAGTCTTTCCCTACTACTTTGGTTAAATAGGTATCACATTTCCTTCTCTGTCACTGAATATTTTTCTTTATATAACTTCAAAAAAGTACTTGTCATATGTTTATTTCCTTACTCATCACTAGATTTTAATCCTTTTGAGTTCAGAGAACATCTGTTTTCTTCACTGCAACCTAACACATACTAGACACAATACAAATTTGTTGAGCAACTGAATAAAGACACTTTCAGCCAGAGAATAATTTAAATATCCCTCTCATTATCAAAATCAGCGAGAAATAGCACTGATATTGCAGAAATGATGTGGAGCCTCAGATATCTACACACATAGAGTAATGAGCATGCAGATAAGGAAGGCAGGGGTCTGCAGCATCAGCTAGGCACAGATCATATTGTGCAGAGTATATTTATGCATTCTGTGCATCTTAATACAGATTCAGTGCTCAAGACTAACTCTAAAACCTCATACAAACAAAGACTAAGGCCTAATAATAAGGGCCTCAAAGCAAGAGAAAGATAGTACCAGAAGATAGAATTGAACAAAGGTCGGGGAGCAAACACAGGAGGGTAGAGCCTGGGCATTTAGTCTCTGGTCATAGTAGCAAAAGCAACAGGGGAAGTTGAAAAGCATTCATTATGTATTTGTTTTTCCTCCTTCCTTATTATATATAACTATAACTAGAAAAATAAGTCATTAAGCATTAAATCATGCTTCATGTTGAACCTCCACAATTTATTTATTTAATGAATAAAATGTATTTGCAAGACATTGTCCCATTGCACTTACAAAATTAAAGTTCCAATAAATATGTAGGTGGTCATGTTTCAGAATTATAAAAAAAGGTATATATTTTTCTTTTCTTTACATTTTAATGTAATAAAATATCTGTAACACACTAATCCTAAAGTGCCAAAAAAATCTACTTTTTAAAATCACAGACCATTTCTAACCCATTTCTGATATACCCTAGTAGTACTAACACTTCTTATATGATAAGAAGTTGCTATAGCAACATATTTTAATCCTTTAATGATCACTTTTGCAATTTACTGCTGGTTTTCAGGACAGAGATATACAAATGACTCTTTTTGATCCATAATGTTACTAAAATTAATAGTGTATCAATTGAGAATCCAAGAGTTTTGCTATAAGCATAAAATGGAACCAGCAATATTTAGCTTTATTCACTTTGTTTCTCCACATTGCTTCTATTTTCAAAATGATGTTTACACATTAGGTATCCCAAACTCTCACTGAAAACTCACTATCTGGTAGGGGCAGCATCCTTAGGGGATAAACCAGGCCATGATCAGCATTCTATCACTCTGTGGTCGGAAATTTCAATGAATAGGCAGAATGCTTTGTTTTGTTTTGTTTTTTTTGTACCAGGCTACAATGTGTCATTTTTTCTCTAATTTGTTAATCTATTTAAAAATGCATTGAAAAGGGGCATAACTGTGGATAAATAAACATTATTTTTAAGGCTTCTTGTGAGAAATTGGAAAACATGATCTGCCTTTATTGAAAATTTTCAATTAATATTTTATTCTGATACAAAAGCAGTTAAGTGTCTAAAGAATCTCAAAAATATAGCAACAGAAAAGAAAAATATAACTAACAATTCTAGCTTCCTAGGATTATCGCAGTTAACATTTGAGCATAGACACATACAAAATTAGGATTACACAGTACCTAATGTGCAATAACCTGCAATTTTCTCTTAAAAGCATATCATGAATATATCTCTATATTCTCAACTATCATAGAATGATATTTAATATCTCCATGGCATTTTATCTGAAGGATGTAAAGTTATTTGTAACCATCTCCTTTTGTAGATCATTTAGGTTGTTTCCAGTAACTTGATCTTTTAAGTAATACCCCATGAACATATTTGTGTGTCGGTCTTCACCCAATCCTCTCTTTCCTTAAAGGACTGCTAGTTCAAATGACGTGCATATTGTATATTTTTATTACTTATATTAGAAGTAGCTTATAATTAAGTGTTAAAACCATAGCCTTTAGCTTTAGACCACTTCGACTAAAATTGGAGTTGACACTTAATATCTCTGTAACCTAAGGCAAGTTACTTAACCATCCTATGCCTCCACTTTCTCATCTGCAAAATGGAAATAAACATATTCCCTACCACAGAATAATTTTTAAACAATTAAATCAATTAATACATGTAAAGAGCCTATATCAATGTCTGGCAAAGAGTAGTCACTCTAAAATGCTCACTATTATTTGCCAAATATACTGCCAGAAATAATGTACCAATTTATACTCCAAAAAATAGTGTATACATATTCCAATCTCCATACAACATAATCAACAGCAGATATTATTACTTTTATACAATTTTATATTTACTAGTCAAGTGTTACTGATGTTTTTAAATTAATAAACTTCATTTTTAGAGCAATTTTAAGTTCACAGCAAAAATGAGCAGAAAATACGCGTTGCAACGTAGCCATCTCCATCTATGCACACAACCTCTTACACTAGCTACATCCTGCGCCACAGTGGCACACTTGTTACAAGCTTTGAACACACATAGACACATGTTTATCACCCAAAATCCATAGTCCACTCTCGGAATCATCCATTCTATGGGTTTGACAAATGTATAATGTGATGTGCCCACCGTTGTAGTGTCATACAGACTAGTTTCACTGCCCTAAAAATCCTTTGTGCTCTGCCTATTTATTCTTCTCTCCCCACAATGCTTGGAAACCACAGATCTTTTTGCTTTTTCCATACTTTTGACTTTTCCAGAATGTCATAGAGTAGGAATCATACAGTGTATAGAATTTTCAGACTTGCTTCTTTCACTTAATAATATATAGTTAAGGAATATGCATTTCTTACATGTAATTTCAAGGCTGATAAGCTAATTTTTTTTTATCACTGAGTAGTATTTCTGTATCCAGCCATACCATAGTTTCATTATCCATCCACTTGCTGAAGAACATCTCCAGTGCATGCAAGTCTTGGCAATTATGAATAAAGTTGCTATAAACATTTGTGTGCAGATTTTTGTGTGGACATAATTTTTCAATTCATTTGGATAAACACCAAGAAGTACAGTTGGTGAATCAAATGGTAAGAGAATGTTCAATTTTCTAAGAAATGATCTATTTATTTTTCAAAGTGGCTATGCCATTTTGCATTTCTACCAGCAATGAATGAGAGCTCTTGTTGCTCTACATCCTTATCAGCATTTGCTGTTGTCATTGTGTTGGATTTTGGCTGTTCTAATAGGCATGCAGTACTATCTCATTATTTGAATTTGTAGCTTTCTAATGACATCTGGTACTGAATTTCTTCCAATGTGATTAATTACCATTTGTATATCTTCTTTGCTGATGATTGTTCAGGTCTTTTGCTCATAGTAAATGGTGATTAAATTTGAGCCTCAATATTGTTCATAATTTGAAAGACAATTCTCTTTCAATTTAAGTAAAGTTACAGCATTGAAAATGTTAGTTGTGAAAGGCATATTGATTTCATTTAGTTTATTTTTCTGACGAGATAAAGGTCAAAATGTTTAAGAGATTTACCTTAGTAAGCATGGCTGATTAAAATAATCATAAGATATAATCAACTTTTATAAACTTCAAAGACACTTGAACTAAAACATAATAATTACATTGGGAAATAATTAACAAATATTTAGTTATCCTTATAAAAAAGCAAGATTGAGCTATATCCAAAATGCTCTGTGCAATCCAAATGTTTGTAATTTAAGAAAGTTATTTCAATAAAAACCTAGAAAAGTTTTAGAAGTAAATATTAACATAGTCAAGGGCACAGGCTCTGCATTTAAAAATTGAACAATAAGAACTCTAGTCTTAAGGTGAAGATAAGGAGGAATACAATCAATGCTTTCTGGTTCTTGAAAGGTAGGTAGGTAGATAGATAGATAGATAGATGATAGATGATATAGATTAGATAGATAGATAGAGAAAGAAAATAAACTAATTCAGCAAATATTCAACTAATATAAACACTGGAATTTCCCTTAAGTCTTAACTACAAAATAAATACAAATACACACTATATGGCATTGAAAACAATAAGCTTATGAAATGTATAACATCAAATGACTGGTAGCATGCTGAAAATATTTTTATGTATAAATATATTTCATACGTATAAATTTAGTTAAATTTATATACATGTAAATTTAATACACATATAAATAATATTTATTAAAATCATGTATTTACAATTCAAGAAATATGTAAACAGAGAAATAATAGATTCTTCACATTTATGAAAATGTTAATGTAGTATTTCTAAATATTTAATGTGGTCTGGAGGACAACCAAAGTCTCTTAAAAAGATATAGCTAGTTGCTATAGTAAAGGCCCAGTGATGAGCTGAAGGAATCATTGGGCCACGGAAGTATAGCACTCCTAGTGTCTTTATGTTTCCCTGCAATACATATTGAAGCCAAAATTTATACATCTGAACTTTAACAATAACAGTGACTATCATGTAGAAACTCTGCCTTGACATTACAAGGATGGCTCTGAAGGACTTTTTGGTCTATTACACTAATGATATTGTTGGCTTTCTGTAAATTATCTGAATGATTGTAACCATCAGCTTTTAGGCAACTAGAGTTGGAAAAGAGCAACTTTGGGGAAGGATGTCAGAGAGAAAGACTAAAATAGTAAGAAAAAGTTAATAATCTCCTTCCAAAGAGAACCATACATGCACATACACATACACACAAATAACAATGTTTGCAAACATTATCTCTAAAGCTAAGATTAAGAAGATATCTAAAAACACATGTATGTATAACATCTGGTAAATCTATGCACTTTTATAGATTGCTTTCTCTCAGATGATCTGTTAGTTTCTTATTTGATCACTTTTAAAACTACTAAGGTAAGTAAAACATATGAAAATACTCATTTAAAACACCTTGGTTGAAAATGCTCTAATGGATTTGAAAAAAGGCTGATTTAAGGTGACCAAGTATCAGACCAGATTTATAATTCAGATCATTTGTATTTTTCAAATATTAATTTGATCTAATTATTTAACAATTTGATGTAGGTATGTAAAGGATAAAATGACAATTTTTAAAAATCTTTTAAGTACATGTTGGGTATTATGGTAGTTAAAGTTAAATTACACTAAGGAAATCTGAAGTATTCTCTGTCAGTGTGCCTTTAGGGAGCAGGGGATTTTATGACTTGGTTTTTAATGACCCTTATGATTCCTGAGGGGAGTTATAATTTTTTAATCAACCACAGCTGCCATTTAATAAAAGCCAACTTTGCTAGGCTAGGTCAGTGACAGTAAGTTTAACAGCTTCCTTGATAGTTTTGTGCATGTTTTCTCCTAAGCCTCACAGTTCTCATCTCTTTAAACTTTTTTAACCTAATTGAACAAGGGAATGGAATCTACAGGTCACAATCTTTTTTGCAATAGATCCTTTCAGACTCTAAGTCCCCGGGTGAGTATAAATGCATTCTATTAATTTTGTCATCCTGTTTTTGAATCATTACATTAAAGACATTTAGGAAAAAAACAGATGAGCCAATGTATTCAATGCAAAGAATTTGAAACTGTGACATAAAATTTAGGAAAGTTTATTTAACAACAGTATTGTCAAAATGTCTAATTATGACAGCGACATTGTTTATCCCTTTCTCTCTACTTTCAACATCTGTTTATATACTAGTATTCTAAAACTTACCTCAAGTCTCAATGGTCACAATTTTTCTCTGAAATTACACCATTCTTCCCTCCATTACTTTAACTATATTCTCAAATTTTCTCTGTATTTTCTAGCATGGTAGTGCTTGAAAATGGAAGGCATTTGTAAGGGCTTTTCAGAAAAGATAATGAAAAATCAGGCAAATTATTATATCATAGCTTGGGCACTGTTGCTGTATCACACTGTGCTGAGATTTGTATCTGCAGTAATGGTGGTACTGGCCACTAACATATCAGGTCTGTTCTCCCTCCAGGCACAGGGAAGAATTTCACTTACTGAGCCTGATGAAGTTAGACATGGGCATGTTATTTGTTTTGCTATTAAATATGACCAGGGCTAGAGTGTGTCACTTCTGGGCTGAAGTGTTTAATTGGTAGAGGCATACATCATACATTGAGAGGGCAGCATCATCTTAAGAGGGTGACACTCTGTCTGCCTGGATCTTAGGTGACTGATAAGATTGTCTCTTGCGAATGTATGCTTTATACCTAGAGTAATTATAAAATAAATTTTTATTGTTGCAAGCCACTGAGATTTGAGGTTGGTTGTTATCTGGTCTATCTTGACTGATCCACAATCTAATTTTAATTTATTCCTAATCACCAAGCTAATTATATGAGCTCTTTTTCTTCCAAGATAAATGTCTAGAGACGGTTGTCATAAAATCTGTATAAGTGCATTAAACTGCATATTTTAGTCTTACCCACTATTCTAAACTGTATTTCTATTTTAACTGTGAATAATGCAGCTATTTTCTTTGGACTAGTAGGCTAAATTAAGAAAAACTGACATCATACACTAAGTTTAATACTCATCAAGATGAAATTTTCCGTGTCACTTTAGATGGCATTACTGATAAGGAATGAAGGCTGGGAACTTGATTTAATTTCATTGAACTTACTGTTGAGAGAATTATATAGCTCTAACCTTTCCACCCCTGTTCCAGTGTCCTAGTCTACCACCTGCAGTATCATAAACAGAGGAATCTTGGTGAATGGGAACCATCTGCACCATAACTCATCTCTTCAAAGGGCGGCTGGATTCAAGTGCTATCATGTCTTCCAATGTGCAGTATATTTAAGTTATTGCTTTTAAATAATCCTCTGTTTTCTCTTTTGTACATTGGCAAAGACTTTAAATAATCGATGTCAAAATCACTTGGTTCTTCTACTTATTTAATTTCCAGAGACATTAAATATGAAAATCTGCATCTATGGTGTAGTGTTTGTATGTGAAATAAGGTAATTCAATCATGCTTCTGTATAGACAGCAATGGTCCATTTATGACAACAATTCTGAATACATTATACAAAAATTAACTTCAGTATTTCTGGTATTATACTTAGCTCCTCCAGGATAAACAAAACTTCATGCCACTGATGCTGATGCCCTAATTCTTACTTTACCTGCTGTGCATAAAAAGTATACACTAGTAGGGGAGCACAAACAGTGGTAACGGTACAAAGATTTCTTATTTCAATATTTACCTTTTGTGGATAGATTTAGGAATTTTCCCTTTCTTTTAAATGAGAAGTAAAGGTAAGCTGGCTACAGTAGGGTAATACAAACGTTAAAATTATTGTGAATGCTATGCCATATGGTGCTTAGATAATGGTAGAAATAGGTTTTTGATCAGCAGATACATTCTCATTAGAATCTCACCATTTTTAGCACAGAACAGACGAATTTTCTTTGGAGCAGTTTGTTCTAAGGATGGCTTTCTTGGCTGTGATAGCAGGTTTTAGAGTTTCATGAATTGTTGCTATGGCAGTATGAATTGAATAAAATGTCTATTGTATTTTCCAGGATGCATGCCTCCTAACATTTAAAGGCATCTTAGTCTATATCACATTTATATAGTCTATATCACAAATTAATGCTAACAGTCAAAGACAAGGCAGACTTCTTTTAAGGTCATTCATATACATCTTCACATTACCTTTGTGTATGGTGAGAGATAACCTCCACATTTTCAGGTTATTAATGACCCTTATGGCTGAGGCCTGGGAAGAAGAATGATGTTAGTGCCTCATCATAACCATGTAATGATTTACAGGTCTACACTGACTATTAGACCTTAGAAGTAAGATTAATATGAGAAAAATAATGTAAAGAATAATGAAATAAGTTTAGATACATAAGTTGACTAGAATCTCATGCAAATTTGCAAATATAAAATAGAACCCTGTTTTTCTGTATTGCTTGATTTTAATTCTTTACTTTTTAAGTAAATAAACAGAACTAATTTTATAATAGCTTTGATTGAACTAAACAGTTATTAACATAAATAGAAAAGAAGAACATTTAAATGGCTATCCTAAGAGAATAGAGAAGCTTCATTACTGAAAGTTTGATAATGATTTTTTTTAAACTTCGAACCCGTAGTTATAATCCCATATTTGTTTGTTTTCAGTGACTCTTAGTTTAAGATAACCCTGTTACAGAGCATATTTAAATCTGCTGGAATATAAATGTGTTCTTTTTTATTCCATTAGATACAAACTCATCATAGAAAAAAGGAACAGATGCTTTCAACCTGGTATGTTTAAGTCACATTCTGCCTTTGTAATTTGGAAGTTGTGTAACTGTCCAGTGCCTCAGTTTCCTACAACGTAAAATGGTGATTATAACAGCATCTACCTTTGGAGGTTTCCTTCAGGATTACATTGAACACTTACATTAGGGCCTAACATATAATTAGCACTGAGCTTTTGCTCATTGTTTTTATTGTAGTATTATATTATATCACAGGACAAGGCATCATTAGTACATTGTATCATTCATACCTAATTGTTATTAGATTGCAGCATAAACCAGTATTGGCCTATGAAAGTTAGTAAATTTTCTTCAAATGCTCATACTACCACTATTCATAACATGACAAATTTGTCAAACTCCTCCATTTCCCTAGTCGACTCATTCTTCCACTCTCTTAGATAACTTTTTGAGATGACAATTCCACACCTTCTCCTTTTTTCTTAACTCTCAAACCCTTACTCCAACTTAACTCTCATCTTATGACCTGGCTTCCTATTTAACTGAGAAAATTGAGAGGATAGGAAGAGAGTATCCTCATCTTCACCTCCCCAGGAACAACAAGCTAGCCTAGCAAATGTTCTTTCCTGTAGCATCAGATGAATCCCTTTCCACTTAATCATTTCTATTATCATGTAGTACTATTTTTTTAAAAAAGTTGTTTACATTTTCATCTAGAAAGATCCTATTAATCTCTTTCCTTTACAAAAGAGTTCTTCTAAAGATCTTACATTTATGGTTTTCTGCAATCACTCTGCTCTCATTCTTTCTTGAACCCCTGACAAAAAGGAATTTTTGCCTCTATGGCACAACTAAAGCAACTACTGTTATTGTTAATAATGACATCAATGATGCTAAATCTGATTTTCATTTCAAGGTTCTCATTTGAAATATCAACAAAATTGGAAATAGTTAATAAATCCTTTTTTCTTGAAATGCTTCCTAGTTTTTCTATGTCCCTACCACTTCCTTCTTTTAACTCTTTCTTGTTCAACTTCCAAAATTATAAATATTGTAAAACATTTCAGTCCTTCTTTTCTTCTCTATCTTCACCTGCTCCCTGAATGATTTTATCTAGCCTTTTGGCTTGAAATTATAATATGTGGTAGGACTTAAATATATACCTCTCACCTTGACCTTCACCAACAACTGCTTATTCAGCAGTAAAACTTGGATGACAGAGGGAATCTCAGTCCTCTACCTGTCCTCCTCTGTACTGCTTTCTATTTACAAATCCAGTTTCTATGTATGCCCTGAAACCAGCTTGCTCACAACAGAATGTTTTGCTGTAAGAATATGTATTTGCCAATTAACTTTGGCATGTATATAAAGCCCTTTTGTCTAATGTAGGGAGCCCAGAAAGTAGTTCATTAAATAAAATCAGGTACATAAAAATATTGGTGGGTTATGATTTTAACAAGTATTATATGACAGAGTAATGCATATTTGGTTTATTTAATAGTTGTTAGCAACAGTACTTCTCCCTTTTCCAGAATTTGCAGAATAATTTCATTCCTTTTCACACACTTAAGATACTTTGTTTCATGTCTCATGCCCTCTAGTATTTGAGTTCCTGTACTAATTCAGGAATCTCACCTCAGACCTTAATCTAAGCAAACAAAGCAAAGTAAAAACAGCCATCCCACCAACCAATCAAATTCCCTCTATTGTAAAAATTCCCTTTACCACCAATTCTGAATTTTTATTTGTGATTCTTTTCCACCTAGAAGCCTCTCTTTAGGTCTTCTCTTTTAACCAGTGTGGTTATATAACTTGTATCCAGACTCTGTGATAGCCAGTGTCCAAAGTTGAATCCTCAATGAAAAACAGTTTTCATGCCCTGTGTAGTTTTTTTTCCCCTTGAAATGGCGATATCCTTATGACTCAATTTTGACCATTAATATATGGCAGAAATGATGCTTGTTCATAAGAACCCTTACGCTTCCACCTGGGGCTCTTGGAACACTCACATTTGGAATTCTCTTTTAGCACCGAGCTGGCATGCTTTAAGAAACCTGGCCATATGGCGAAAAGACATGTAGGTTCTCCAGTTAACAGCCCAATTTGAGCAACTAGTCAATAGCCAACATCAACAATCAGCCATGTGAATAAGCTATCCGAATCCAACCGAGACTTCATATTGTAGTCTCAGCTGCAATTTGACTGCAATTGAATGAGAGACCTCTTCCAAGAATCCAGCTGAACCCAGTCAATCACAAAACCCTGAAAAATAATAATAATTATTTGTTGAAGGATTTAGGGTGGTTGCTATCCAACAATTATTGTTTATGACATTGGGATAGGTTTGAGATGATAGGTAATACTAAATTAATAAAATGTACACAATTTAAAATGCTTATTTGTTGATTTTTAAAAACTGGCTTATCAGTATACTTATAAACTACTTCTAATAAAACTATTTTCAATTTTTTTCTAAAACATTTGAAAGTACATACATCATCATAAACTTAAACAAAATATGAAACCTTATCTATATTGGTTATCTAAATATTAAAAATAATAGAAGCCAAAAAATATTCTCAATGTACATATATTAATTATATATTAACATTACATATCAATTTGTTTTCTAAACTGCATTTTTCTCTAATATTGAGTTACTTGTATTTATCTGGCGAAATATTATTTTCAGTTTTATTACTTATGTTCATAAAAATTTTTAGTATCTTCCTACAGTTGCACTCTATGTTTAGTATGTACATTTGAAATTATTCACCTTTTCCATTGACTACATGAAAACAAATTATGTTAAATGAAAGATATTCTCAATACTTTATTTTGACTGAAATGCTTACATATATCAATCCAATTATTTTAAAGTTTCATTCTCATTGCTACTTTCCAGAGTCCCTTTATCTGAGAATTATTTTTATAAGATAAAGCCCATCAAAAAGTTATATTTATTAATATTTATGATTATTTTGACTATTTCATTAAATTTAAATGCAGCAAAAACTTAGAACTTTTTCAATTTTATTCCATATCTGAATAGGGACATTGATTCAATGCAAACAAAAGCTTTATCAAAATTTTCTTTTTACAAGCATAAATATTTCAAATTACAAGCACACAGTTCAAAAATAAATTTTGAATATTGAGTTCTCAATATTGTTCTTCAGTCTTCCTGTGTTTTATATAAATACAATTTAACTTCTTCCTGTTTGCATGCTTTTTTCAATAACTTGATTTGCTAATAGCATTAAAAACTAAAAATTTGAAGTATTACATTAAATACTTTAAAGATTTTGATTTGTTTTTTATCAATGCAGCCAAAGTATTACAAAATAGTTGAATATGGGAAATATAGGAAATGTGTTTTGATTTATGATATATGAAGTAGTTCCTCATAGGCTCAACTGTATCTAAAATCAAATTATTATTGAACAACGAAGGAAGTCTATATTACCACCGTGATATATTATTTTTATCCAACATCAGTGTATGAGAAAAATGTGTAGTTAGTTCATCTGAGTATATGTAAAAGTAATTTTTGCCAACTATGGCTCCTATTTAGGTTGTTCAAAATAGTACAGTTTGCTTGAACACACTTTTAAGGTATATGTGTACCACAAGCAATTATAAGGATAATTTTAATTTATAATTTTCTTTAAGTAAAACTTTTTATTTTCACCACACAGAAAATTTTTTTTTCTAAATGCTGAGTTTTTATCTGAATTTATATAGCCACAACACTATCAGGTATTTCAAAGAAAATTTTCGAAGGCTCAACTTTGATTTCATAAATTGTAAGAAAAAGATCAAACTTTTATTCTGGTTAGCTGGTTTTCTATTCAAAGTAATGACGTTTCTCAAACTGGAATAATTTAAGTGATGCAAAGTTCTGCAAATGGAGCCAACATGTCCCTAGCTATACTTTTTCAATGTACAAGAAAATATAAAATTAAAAACGTGAGTAATTGTGAATAAGTCATTTGCTGTAAATAAAAAGTTATATTACAACCCAGAATTTCATATCAAACCAAACTAAGCTTCATAATCAAGGAGAAATAAAATCCTTTACAGAAAAGCAAATGCTGAGAGATTTTGTCACCACCAGACCTGCTTTACAAGAGCTCCTGAAGGAAGCACTAAACATGGAAAGGAACAATCGGTACCAGCCACTGCAAATACATACCAAGTTTTAAAGACCATCAATGCTATGAAGAAACTGCATCAACTTTAAGAAACTATCATCAGAGTTAACAGACAGCCTACACAATGGGAAAAAATTTTGCAATCTATCCATCTGACAAAGGGCTAATATCCAGAATCTACAAATAACTTAAATTTACAAAGAAAAAAACCAACAGCCCCATCAAAAAGTGGGTGAAGGATATGAACAGACACTTCTCAAAACAAGACACTTATGAGGCCAACAAATATATGAGAAAAAGCTCATCATCACTGGTCATCAGTGATGCAAATCAAATCAAAACCGCAATGCAAATCAAAATTACAATGAGATACCATCTCACACCAGTTAGAATGGCGATCATTAAAAGTCAGGTAACAACAGATGCTGGAGAGGATGTGGAGAAATAGGAATGCTTTTACACTGTTGGTGGGAGTGTAAATTAGTTCAACCATTGTGGAAGACAGTGTGGTGATTCCTCAAGGAACTAGAAGTTGAAATGCCATTTGACCCAGCAATCCCATTACTGGGTATACACCCAAAGGATTATAATCATTCTACTATAAAGACATATGCACACGTATGTTTATTGTAGCACTATTCACAATAGCAAAGACTCGGAGCCAACCCAAATGCCCATCAGTGATAGAATGGATAAAGAAAATGTGGCAAATATACACCATGGAATACTATGCAGCCATAAAAAAGGATGAGTTCATGTCCTTTGCAGGGACATGGATGAAGCTGGAAACCATCATTCTCAGCAAACTAACACAAGAACAGAAAACCAAACACCATGTGTTCTGTCTCATAAGTGGGAGTTGAACAACGAAAACACATGGACACAGGGAGGGGAACATCACACACCAGGACTTGTCAGGGGGTGGGGGGCTAGGAGAGGGATAGCATTAGGGGAAATGCCTAATGTAGGTGATGGGTTGATGGCTGCAGCAAACCAACCTGGCACGTGTATACCTATGTAACAAACCTGCACATTATGCACATGTACCCCAGAACTTAAAGTATAATAAAAAAAATAAAAAGTTACATTTTTCAGAGTGGTATGCAAGCACAATCCTCTGCAGTTGCTTGTGATCTGCCATTCTCCAGCAGAATCTTCTCAAAATAATTGCTTGTATTTGAAGTTGAGGATAAGGATTTTTCTGCAGGTTAGGTCTTCTGTTTTTCATCTGGTCAGTGATAACATTATGGCACCCATAGTGAATGATAAATGTTAACAGTAGTGAAAGTACACATGCATGTTACCTTCCTGGGATATAGAAATCCAGAACATAATTTTTGAGTGGTTCTGGCATTCACTGAAACAGAATGACTTAGAATAAGGTAACATCTTGAATACATTGAAAAGAACGCCCTTGGTCTTGAAGAAATCTCTACAGACATTGGTGGGTGACATCTCTGGGACCAGACACACCTGCTAAGCTGGGCTAGCTCAAGCACAAATCTATACTCCCCTTAAGCACTCAGCTTTGTCAAGAATAGATTTGTAGAACTTGCTTGGGCAGAACTAATTAAAATAAAAAGAAGAAGAAGGATAAAGACATAGAAAAGGTTTAAAACAAAGAAAAATTAAAAAACAAAACTCCATGGGACAATTAAAAATGGAAAAAGTTATAGAAATTCTGAAATTAAAATAAAAACTGTAGAAACAGTAAAAATTAAGTAAATGTCTCACTAAACATAAACTAGTTCATTGCTACTAAATGATTTTATTTGTAAAATAAAAAAAGTAGATTGCCATAAAATAGGTAATTGTAGTTTTACACTGAATGATAAAAGCACTCCAGACCTTTCTGTGGACTCAATGACCTGTGTTTCCTGTACACATTTCAGATATATCTGACCTATGTTTTTCCGTGTCCCCCACAGATCATGTAGGCTGATGATCTGGTATCCTTCATGTATCTTTCAGGTAGTGAAGATACTTCTGATCTTCAGAAAGATAGCAGTGTCTAACGCTGTTTTCAACTCCTTGCACTTAGCACCCAGCACACGCACCTTGTCTGTGTACACTTGGTTTATCAGCAGGTGCCTTCCAGCTGTCGTCTTGAAAGGGAAAGGATAGGAAAGCTTGGAAAAAGAGAGACAGGTTATTGCTGCTTGTCTTTCTTATTTATCCGCATATTAAAATGAAAAATATGTCCCCTGTACATTTGTTTTATTAAATACTAGAGGAGGCTAATGCAGATGCTGAAAATACAAAGTAGAAGTCTATCAAAACCATCTCATCTTATTTTAGGGCAATATTTCATTATACTATTCAGTAAAAAATAAATAAAAAAAATCCATAATCTAAATCAGGATGCCAAGATAGTCAATATAAATTGAAAATATTTCAGGCCAACTGAGATGGATATATGATCATTCTATTTCTTAGGCAAAAGTCTGCTGCCCTCTTCAATAAATGAACAAAATATTGACATCACTTATAAATCCTTTATTGATTGATTCCATTTAGCTTCAGTTATTCTATTTTCTTCAGTTTTGTTTATGCGTTAATGTGCTTAGTTCTTTGTAAATGGATAATTTGACATCTACTTTGTATATTTTTCTATCGTGTATTCTTAGGTAAATCTTTTCTGTTTGTGTTTGTATGTGTTGTAGTGGTGGATATACCTGTAAAATTAACCGTTTCATTTCCTGGGAAATCGAGATCTACTTGTCTTTTTTAAACAGATTGATTGACATATAATTCACATACCTTACAATTCACCTATTTAAAGTGAACTCAATGTTTTTAGTAAACTCACAGGACTGTGCTATCATCAACACAGTCTAACTTTAGAACATTTTTGCCCTCCCTCAAAAGCCCTAAGCAACTGCTAATCTCTTTTATGTCACTATAGAAAGGTTCATCCCTGTTATAACATGCCTTAGTCCTTATTTTTTTTACTTCCAAATATATCCTGTTGTATGCATGTATGAAACTTTATTTATCCATGCATGAGTTGATGAACATTTGACTAATTTCATATAGTTACTTGTATACATTTTTTTTTTTTTGGAGATGGCGTCTCGCTCTGTCGCCCAGGCTGGAGTGCAATAGTGCAATCTTGGCTCACTGCAACTTCTGCCTCCTGGGTTCAAGCAATTCTCTGGCTCAGCCTCCTGTGTAGCTGATTACAGGGATTACAGGAGGCTGCCACCATGCCTGGCTAATTTTTTTGTATTTTTAGTAGAGATGGGGTTTCACCATTTTGGCCAGGCTGGTCTTGAACTCCTGACCTCATGATCCACCCACCTCGGCCTCCTAAAGTGCTGGGATTACCGGCGTGAGCCACCGTGCCCGGCCTTTATTTTTATATGATGTTACTTCACTGTTCGTAATTTACTGGTCACAATGAAGTTCTTGTAAAATTTGGGAAAACTAGACCCTTCTCCTATGGTCTTTCAAAGTTTTTATATGGTAAATGCAGGATTTTGGTGGCCACATTTCCCAACATATGAAGAAAGCTATACCATATTGAAGGTCACTTATATTAATATAGAGGAAAGAGATAAAAAATAGAATTCAAATTTTAAAGGTATATTCTTTACTGGTTCCAGTGTTGAGAAGCCTAGCTACACCTTGCCTTGTTCATAGTTTTGTTGTCCATCTTTTCTTTGGATTCTTCTACCCAATGCAGTCCTTATTCTTCAACCAAAAGAATAAATTTTGGGGTAAATTTCTCCTAGGGAAATGAATAAAATAATGTCTCAGAACCATCATCTCAATATGGATTAATAGGAGATTCAGTGAACAACTTCCTATTTCCCTAAATTGGCCACTTTGATAGAATCTTGGGGAGAGGTACCCCTAAGAGTATCCTAAAGAAAGCAAAAAAAAAAAAAATGGTAATAGGCATCTCAGGATTTTATTAAGTTTTGCAAATACACACACAGATGCACACCCCCACCCCCCACCAATAAGCAACAGAACAATACTTCTTCCAACTATTAACTTCCCAGTTAGTATAATAAGATGGCAGTATGAATTTAGGACAGTAATAAACAAAGGCTTTAAATTAGGACATGTTGTCCATTAGTGAGTGTTGTGGCTTTATCCTCCTTTTGTTATGATAAACTCCCTTCTCTCTTCAATGGCATATACATGGAGGGAACCTGCAGGGATACCCCCAAGACTCACACATGAATCTGCTTAAGAGTCAGCATTAGGATGCTGGTGATCTTGTTGGTGGTGTGGAAATCACTGGGTGATCTTTTTTTTTTTTTGAGACAGAGTCTCTCTCTGAGTCACCCAGGCTGGAGTGCAGTAGTGCGATCTCTGATTACTGCAGCCTCCGCCTCCCAGGTTCAAGCAATTCTCCTGCCTCAGCCTCCTCCTGAGTAGCTGGGACTACAGGTGTGTGCTGCCATGCTCAGCTTATTTTTCTATTTTTAGTAGAGACGGGTTTCACCATGTTGGCCAGGATGCCCTTGATCTCCTGACCTCATGATCTGCCCTCCTCGGCCTCCCAAAGTGCTGGGATTACAGGCGTGAGCCACCGCACCTGGCCTTGGGTGATCATTCTTGACCAGAAAAGCAGCGACAGTTAAGGAAGAAGTCTTGCAGCAGCAAGACATTTTGTCTTTCGAATTCCTGAGTCTCCACTCACAAAAGGAAAAAGATGGGATGCCCCACTAGAGGGAGGAGAGGAGAAGCAGAAAAGCAGGCCCAAATCCCTCTGGGTCCATCACTGAGGGAAGAGGAGGAGAAGAGCAATATATTGGAAGTGCAACTGAATTTTTATCCTAGATGGAACTGTTATACTTAAAAGTGACCAGAGAATTTTAAAAAACTAAAATCGTTTTAAGTTTAGATTGTTCAATGAACTAGTTACATATGCAGCATTTTTTCCAACACTCACAGTAATGGCAGAGGTAAAACCTGCTGGAGTGTGCGTGTGTGTGTGTGTGTGCGCATGTGTGTATTTCTGGAGAGGAGGGGGACAGCTTTCACAAAAGTGTGGAAGATCATAAGCTTTGAGATCGAATAGAGACCAGAGATAATCTATTTCAAAGACTCAAAAGAGGTAATGAGAAAGCAAACTCAGATAACATATCCTGCCAAGTGCACACACCCTTCTGAAGGTCATGGGTGGCTTTTCCTACAAAGATTCAGAGCGCATGCTGCTTCATGGCTTCAAACATTTTCCCCTTGTTATTTGGTTTTCTTAACATCACCCATCGTCTGAAAAGCCCCTCAAAACACTGAAATCATAACTTTTCCTGCTTTAGAATGAATCTTAATTTGTTTCCCCAGGCCTTGCTAGGAAAATGGCTGGGTAGTGGGTGACAACTATCAGCTATTTTCAGCATTAACAGACCTTACTGGTTCTGAATAATTATGGCTGCATGCTTTGAATGTTAACATTTTCACATGAACGAGGAGTGCCATTTGGCCTGCAATGCTTTGCTTAAATATCTTACTTTGTAGGTCTTTGGATTTTTCATCCAGCAGGATTTTTATTCTTCTTTAGTCACTTGTTCAGGGTGGGCCTTGTGATTACTTTATATTCTCCTGTTGGCATCCAAGCAAGCTCTTGAGTAGATGTGGGGTTGGGGACATAGAAGAGAATGCAGTCCTCAGAAGGTTATACCAGATTTTCATAAAGACTTATAAATGTAAAAGAGCTGTTAAATTAGGTATGTGTAATGCTGAGAAGGAATACCTAAACTTTTCATTGTTCACATAGTTTTAGATACATTTTTTAATAATATACAGGATAGTTTTGTCATTTTAAATACTGCCTTTAACCTGCATTGTCTTATAAAAGGCCACATTTTAACATACAAGAGCAGCATCTTTATTACTACACTATACAATATATAATTAACTCATAAATGATTCAGCTTCGTTAGCATAAAAAAGAATTATAGCACAAGCTTTTGTAAGCATGTGTTAAGGTTATTGTCATTGCTATGGCAGGCTTCATGACACTCTGATACTCTTAGGAGCCTACCTGTCTTTAGCTCTGAGAGGTTATCTATTAGATTCTAAATCAGAGGGTGTTTTGTTCTTAAAATCCCATTATGGTTGTTATTATTAGAAAGGCAACAAAGTAAAAGACAGCACATGCTCTAGATAAGACATACCTATAGTCAGTCCTCAGACTCTCCAGTCAGCAAAAGTTCATCAAAGAAGGATGAGAAAAAGAATAAAGAGAAAAAAATACTATAGGAGGAAAAAAGAGTCTAAGAGGAAGGTAGCTGCAAAAAGTAGAGGCAAGGAGGAGAAAAAGGAGCAAGTAGAATGAGGAGAGGAGCTGGTAGGATGAGCAGGATTGAGTTTGAGAGAAAAGAGGGAAAGGAGGAGAGAAGCAGGAATAAGAGAACGGAAGACGAAGAGGGGGAGGAAATAACTGAGTGGTGCACACGGTGCACGGCATAGGAGAGTCTCCCGGGAACAGCTCAGGATTCTTGAACAGGTCTTACTGCTTCCAAAACTGTCTTCTCATGTGGGTCAAGATTTTAGAAACAGGAAATATGAAGCCTTTTGAAAGGTTAACTATACATGTTATTTGGATTGAAAAACATGATTTTTATTGTCTAGTATTTTAAAACTTTCAACTGGCAAAATGTTTGAACACTTTTTACATTTTTAAAATTGTGTAATGTACATTTTGGGACTTTATTCTCCCTAAAAATACATGGAATTCATTTTATAAAAGAAATGAGATCAGAGCAACTCTCTTTTCCAGTTAACTGTATTTCATTTACTCTTTTTATTTATCGAATATTCTTCTAACAACATTTTAACTGGTGCAAAGTAGTTTAGTGTACTAGAATTCTGTGAACCATTGTTTATTTATTCCATTCCCATGAGGTGGTTTTTTAGGGAGACATGTGATGTTTTCAGTTTGCTTTCTGCATTGTAAACTGAAGAGTACTAGAAAATCTTTATATATACATTTGTGTGCATATTATTTATTGTTTCCTTAGCATCCATTGCATAAAGAGAATTCAAATTAATGAGTGTGTGAATTTTCTGTTTTTTTATTACTCATTATCAATTGTTCCTCAAAAAGTTATTGATTGACATCCTTCTAGCACGACATGAATAGCCCCATAGGTAGATGTTTCTACATTTCTCAATGATTAGTGAAAATGTGGAATTATTTTACTTATCTGAATGATATGCAATTGAAAAAAGATGTTTTGAAGATAAAAGGGAGCTATAATAATCTTAATAAGAACAAAGAATAAGAAATTACCTCTACTAGTGGTTTTAAAAAATTCCTTAAATAATGTTCTAAAGACAGTATCAATGTTTGGATGGGAAGAACTGGTTATTAATACTAAAATCAGGCCTATAGACTTAAAAATCCACTGCTATTTGACTAAAGACCTTACTTTTTCTTTTCTTCCCATCTCTGGCTGCACATTATAAACAAATTACTTACGGAGTTATATAAATGATCACCTTCTGCCAAAATTATCCAAATCAGCTCTTTAATATACTTTGCTGTATATTCTGTGCATACCAGCTTCAGTTTACATAAGGTACATTTGAAGCTTTTTCCAGTGTAGAAGAGTTTGTCTATTTGCATTCAAATGTGACTCATAAATTATTTTGATAACTTACTATAATAAATACTGAAACTATAATAAGTTCTTAAGTATTAGAACAATTAAAACATAGTCATAACAATTATATTTTAAGGTTATAAAATGGTAACTCCAACTATAATCATTTCAATTGATTTCAGAGGGTGCCCTTCACCAAAACCATACACAGAAAAGGAGAATCTGAATTTATATAATTGATAAAATAAAATTATCATTTATGAAGGAATTTTAAAATTGTTACTGATTCCTTAAAATCCATTCTAAAAACTGATTGGCAGTTATAAATAAATATAGTGTTTTTCAATAGCTTCAACTTTTGGCCATCTCAAAAAGCTTTATTAAATGATTTTAATAGAAAATTTGTTTCACCATAAATCAGCTTTTTTTTTTTTCTCTCTTTCAGACTTTCCTTAGTCTTTTCCTTTTATCTATTACTCAACATTACCACCCTCTGCACCCCTGCTCCCTGAGCAACTTAATACTCAAAACTAAAATTATTATTTTGCCTCTAATAAATCATGTCTCAAAATGAAATTTACCCTGGAAAATAAGTCTAGATTTAGAAAGCACACATTCTATGGAGAGGAAGAAAATAAAGATCTAAATCGAAAATGAGGATGGTTTTATAATCAGTTAGCTGAAAATGGGAGAACTGCCCAAGTGAAAACTATCTATCTTTTCTACCGAGGGAATATTCAAAGCTGATAATATATTTTAGGTAAAATGATTTAAGGTAATTGCAGCAGTCAAATTTAATGTAAAGGAGAGAGATGCCAAAAGTAAGAAGAAATCTGATGGTTGTTCCTAATTAGAGAGCAAGATAGATTTGAGTTCTTTTTTGTGGTGGATGGGATTCCTCTCCTTCCACATTGTTTAGGCATGTACATTAGTCTTTATAATTTTTTAAATAATTTAAATACTATTTAACTATTATCACTTACTTGTAATCATTTTGTGTTTTAATGAATGGCTAGAATTTTGCAGTTTATGAGAACTAAATTTTGATTATATAAAAAATACATCTTCATTTGTAAGGCATTTCATGTAAGAAAAATATTAAGTTTTTCCTGATCTATATCTAGGCATATATTTTTTCTCTTTGTACATAGATAAAATTCTCTAAGGCACTCATGAATATTTTGGTGGCTCCCATGGGGGTCTGACATTTCAATATTTCCTGCCACGCTTGAGAAGGAAGCATTTCAAGAAATTAAAGCCACTGATAAGCAAACCCTTCATTAATAAAACAGACTATTATAAAGTTTTCAGCTCCTGTACTTAAAATTTCCCTATTTTATCTAAAATTAATTTGCAGGTACCATGAACCTTTTTGAAGTCTGAAAAAAAAAGAGAAATGAAGTTAAGGGCAAGATTTTTAAAAAAAACGGCTTCATCTACAGTACATCTCTACTCTACAGATCATTTTCTTCTTTATTAAATAATTAATGCCAGCTACACCAGCATGTTTAAATCCTCAACAGATAAGAAATAATTAAGTTAACACCACTCAAAATGATATGTAACATCTCAATCAGTGAGAATTTTTAAGTGGTAACAACGAGAATAAAATTATTGGAAGCTGCAGTGTAGGATTTTTTTTTCAGTGTCAAAAGCACACTCACACAGATGCAAGAAACACCACAATTTAGGGAAGTTGTTGTATCATCTGCTAAAATGATAATGTTGCTTCCAGCAATCTAATGAATAGTCAGTGGCACACAGATGCTACTCTCCTGGCTTTTGCAGTTAGTTCTAAATTTGAAAATTAAAATATATCTTTGGATGTTCAGCCCCTTCATTGCCCCCCTTTACCATTCTTACCTATACTAAATTGCTTGAAACAAAGAGCTTTAATAATCCCAATCCTCCCTTTCAAGCTCAAGGAGCTGTCAATGGATGTGAACAGTAGAAATGTGTGTGTGTGTCTGTGTGCACATGCACACACACACGTGCATGCATGAGTGTGTCTTTGTGGGTGGGTCTCTTTCTTTTCTCACTCAATTTGCTGAAGCAGTTATATTCCACTCTAGACCTCTGGAAAACTATCCATTTGCATTTGCCTGTGAATGGCTACATGCCATAGGTAGTGATCAGTTAAAGTATTGAAAATACACTGTAAAAAGTGGCTTCCAGCAAACACACTCCTTGCATTTCTTTCGACAGCTACCTGACATTTAGTTGACCCAGACAAATTTGCATATTTTAATTTGATCCCTCCCCACTTCATTTCATTTGCCTTATCTGGGAAATGAGAAAAATAACATGAAACACAAAAGTCCACTAAAAACAACAGCAGAGAGCAATGATTTCCTCTTTTAGCTGCAATTGTCTTCGTCGCCCAATACTTCTCATCAACATCATGTTGACATTTCATGAATGCTTATTGCACATCAGGTGGACCATTGAATTGTTTCCAAATAATTATTGTTCTTTGGCTTTCCAGCAAAGGAAGTCTAGAAATTCCACCTTTCCAGCCCAGTGGTTGAATGTCTAGGATGACAAGTAATGTGGTTATTCCCTTCTGTTCCTAGGAAAAGGCCTAAAAGTACACATTAACCCAAAGTCACCACACTGCAGTATAATCATTGTCTGGAGCTGTTCAACTATTCCCAAGCCAAGCTCCCAGTCTAAACTGAATGACCCAAGACATACTTTGGGCAACTGCAAAGAGCAGGCTAATAGGTGAGTGGCAGCAAATCTCTATTGTCTCAGTTTGAGGGCACCGATGAGGTGAAGGGACTGAGGCCTTCATGACTTGCTGACAGCAGGGCTCTGCTGACAGGCTTGTGATGTGGATCCACCCAAATGTGGTCGGGTCAATCAGAGCAGCAGGGAGAGAGAATCACAGAAAAGGGAGGCATATTTCTGCTGTGTTCCCTCGCTGCTTCTTCCAGGACTCTAACCCCTCCACTTATGACTTAATAACACTATCAAAGCAAGTCAGGCTGAGGACAGACTCCACAAGAGCATTATGTTTTCCAATTGTTCCAGTTATTTTGGGCCCCATGGCAAAATCCTTAAGAACACTTAATTTAGGTTGTATGGTAGCATTGTTCATGGTTAATGGCTTATTTTCCCAAAATAACCACAAGGCACTCTACACCACAAACAGCCTATGTTCCAAACGGATGCTATTTGTATAGTATTGTTTATTTACTCATCCCTGCTGGATGCTGACTACAGCCTCATGAGTACCCCATATTAACCTATCATTGCACTTACTACATAATATTGAATGTGTCTTCTCCTTTATAGCAGAAATTCTGTCTCAGTCATCTTCTATCCCCAGTTCCTAGCACAAAGTCTGGCATAGACATGTACTCATCAAATATGTTTTTAAATTAACTGAACGGAGGCAATGTATCTCATTCATTTATTCATGCATGTAACAGTTTTTTTGTCTGTAAGTAGTAGTTTGATCCATTAATTGTGACACCTATAGTTAAAGATAGCCCAACTCTTTTCCTGAATACCTCTGAGGAACTAAACAGCATGAAATCATTACCTAAGAAGTGTTCAAAAACTGTCTTGATATGTAGTTTTTAAATTTTTATTTGTATAAACACTGACAGTCCTATGTATATAATAGGTTTTTAGAATTAGAGGAAGCAAAATGTATTAGTCAAGGTTTTCCAGAGAAACAGAACCAATAGGATTTGCATATGTGCTTGAGTGTGAGTGTGTCTACTCACTCAACTACGGAGGCTTGGCAAGTCCAAAAATCAGCAGGGTCCAATATGGACACAGGGAAGTTGATGTTGTAATTCAAACCTGAAGATAGTCTGGAGGCAGGATTTTATCTTCTTTAGGGAACTTCAGTCTGTTTTCTCTTAAGGTCTCAACTGATGAGGCAAGTTCCACCCACATTATGGAGGACAATCTGCTTTACTCCAAGTCTATTGACCTTCATGTTGATCTCACCTAAAAATCACCCTCTGAGCAACATGCAAACTGGTGTTTGACCAATATCTAGGTTCCTGGTCTCACCAAGCTCGTGCACAATATTAAGCATCACACGAATTATTACAATTGAAATTTCTGAAATTTCTTTTCCAGTGATCTCAGTTTAGTGAAGAAAATGCTGGAAAGAACTGATAAAATACTCACAAAATAAAGATTAGGCTTGCCAGCTTAGACTAACTGAAATTTTGTCAACAGGTAGTAAGTTTTTCTGCATCAACCGCCCATGAATTTAAATTTGTCAACTTAGGAATGATTGCAGTTTGCATGCTTTGGCAAAGTATTATTCAAAAAGTCTTCAATTCACTATTCTAATTGCTGTCATATTTGTTGCATGTCCCCTAAACTCCCCGGAGCTAAAGATCCACAGGAAAGCTTTGTAAAAATCTTGGCCCATCCATTGAAATTCAAAACAAACATTAAGATTCTTCTCAAATGCCATTTCTCAGAAGTCTTCCAGGATAACTAGTTTCCTGTCTTCATCTGTGCTTCCATAGTTTATGACATACACATTTATTTAAATAATCTCATTTTATTTAAATTATTACTATGTAAGTCTATATAAGATTGTGAGCTATACAATTTGACTAGGCAAGGTACTAGTTCCTTGAGTTTCTAAGTGGGGTCCCCAAATCAGCAGCATCAACATCAGCTGGGAACTTGTCAGGTATGTAGAATCACAGGCTCATCTCTGACCTTCTGAAAAATTCTGAGTATTTTAACAAAATACTCCAGGTGATTTTATATTAAAATTTGATAAGCACTGTTCTAGATGTTGGTATTAACAGATATGACTAAGGCAAGATTTTCCGATTAAAGAAACTCAGGTTCTTGTAAGAGAATCATTATCAATTTCTAGAACAGGCTGTGTTTCCTTTCAGATCATTTGTCAAATCTATTCCACATGCCAGGGATAGAGCTTTTCACCAAATTCCTGAGCTCCTCATGTTTCCCAGGTCACAGCTTAGATGTCAATGCTACATGCAATTCAAAGTGAAATATATACTAAGCCATAAAACAAGAGAAATAAATTTAACTAAATTTTTTGTACATCTACACCACTAACACTATCTAATCAAGTATTATAAAATTGAGTCAAAGTGTTTTTGTGTTATTGTTTTGTTTTATTTTCCCGTGTCTGTGTCCAGTGCCTAATCACAGGGTGAGGTCTGTCTATTGGAAAGCCATCACTTCCTCAAACATAAGATTGGTTTGTGTCCTTTTTTCCTACTGCCATGAAATTCTAATGAGGACATCACATGTCATTTTTCTGTTTGCTTTTTTAGTTTACCTAGTCTCAGCATGAGGGTAAGTATCATTGTCTACTGCACAATATTACCTTTAGTGTCTTATTCAGAACCTGGGGCCTGGCAGATCCTCAATAAATATTTGTTGATTTTTTTGAAGGAGTGATGAATGCAATTAGATAATTGCATGTTGGGAAGAAAAGGGCAGATAGAAAGAGAAATTTGAAAAAAAATACTAATTATCAAAGTAAGAGTCCTTCGAGGCAAACCTGCTTTTTTCCTCTCAATTCTAAAAATTATAAGTGAGAGTTTATTTATTATTTATTATTGCATTGACCATAAATTTTACGCTTAATATTTTGAAATTAAATTCACTCTCCTCACCACCCCTGAGATTGTAATTATCAGAAAGTAGGCACTGAACAGAAGTGAAGATGATGAGAAAAATAATTTGTTCCTAATGAAATCAGTGGAATGCCACCCTGACCCTATTCAGTTATTTCAGGTACTCAAGTGGCCAACTAAAATTAAAATTTTAAATCCTTAATCTCATGACTAAATCCCTTCCCCCATTCCTATTGAAGGAAATTCTTGACCAAGGTTAAAGAAACGCCTCCTTAAATATGATCAAGTATTTCCATTTTAACTTTAAGAAACATTTGCAGAGTTTGATATTTCTCTCAGGTGCTTGCAGGGGGTTTAGTTTTAATATCATTTTTCTTAATGTGTTAGCTATTATTTTTACATAAATAGTTTAGCAGCAGGCTATAGATTAAATCCTGAAGTACACTGTATTCTTAGTATTTCTGAAAATAAATAAAAGCACACAGAAGAAACATTTATGAAAAATGACACACTTTTCTATATATTCAGCTGAAAAAACAGAAGTTTATTAAAGAAAACAAGAGATGATTTTTAACAGTGGAAGATAATGCCCCAAATAAACATGAATAGGATCAGTTCTTTGAAAAATCTCTGGATCTTGTTATGGTCAGTTTCAGTGGTTCTGATGACAACTTTAATGATGGATTTAGAAAGGCTTGGGCTACATTTGTACAAAACTAAAAGTAAGCAGCTGGGAACAGCTGAGGGAACATTCCTATGACAACTGGCATTGGGGAACGAGTGAGTAATGGCCACAAATCTGTAGGCTTGTAGGGCATGACCAATTTCAGTAAACCACTTGAGTCAGCTCTGTTCAGCATCTATCTCTAGGCACTACAGAGATGCCTATCACTATTGCTCCTTAGTGCTCAGGTGAAGATATTAGAAAGATTGGCAAATTACCTTGACCTAATTAACTGAAGTTCAAACTGGGGCAGTATTTTATGTAGGCTAAATCATTATGAACTTGGGTGTGGCCATTTTCAGCATATAGTGATGTCTTATAATTTTGCACACATGTAGCACTCACAGTTGAAAAGTATTGAAAAATATTTAAATTAATATTTCCCACTGTAGTTTAATAATTTGTAATATTCCTGTAGTGAAGATGAAGGAACTGAGGATGAATAAATTAAACTGTCAGCCTAATTATACTCAAATATAAGAAGGACATACGTGGTAGAATCTAACATAACAATAAAGGACCAGGAAGTTCTCATGGCCAGCACTACCAGACATCATTTCTCATGCATAACTGTGACTCACTTGTTGATAATTCTCACAGTGACAGAAGAAGCATCATCCTCCTGGTAGTATTACTGGGTAGTATTACCAGATGATTCTGATAGTTTCACTCATATCTAGAGAGAATCACTGACCTGAAAGAATGACATCCATAAATTTCAGGAAGGCCTGAAATTAAATCTGCTAATTATTTATTCTAAAACATTTGCTACATTTTGTTTTCACATTTTGCTACATTTTGTTTGTTTTGCCACATTTCATTTTCAACAATTTGTGGGAATTATTTATTCCAAAATACTGCTATATTTTGTTTTGCTATATTTTGTTTTGTTTGTAGCTATATTTTGCTACTTTTTAAATTGAAAATGTAATTTTCAATAAAGTGACATTTTTCAGAATTGAATGCCATTGATTTGTGTTTGCAGTTGAATAAAGAAATACTCAATTATTCTTAGCACCTATTATATAAGAATCACAAAGTACAAATTTTCACCCATTAGACTATGCCAGAAATTCTCAATATTTTATCATATTGTATTCTAATGTATTCTTATAAGACTTTCCATGGCCCTCCATTTGGAATGAAACTCAATTTCTTAAGTCACATATGTATTCTAGTTGCCAAGAGATGATATGAAAAGTACTCTATATTGATTTAAATACTTTTAAGTTTCTGGAAGAATATAATTGTGCTTGTCTGAAACAAATATCTTTCTTTATATGCCAATCATGAACCTCGCCATCTTCAGAAACTAGATCTAAACTCACCTTTCTTAGAATGTCATTCAGGATGTCTAATAGTCTCAAACTGTTCTGTTCACTCCTTGTTCAGTGACTTTTAACACAGACACACCAGAGACATTTGTGTTTATGTAGCTCTTTTCATTCTAGGCACTGATTTGAGTCCCTTGTTTAATTCTTACAAAATAATGAATATAGTACTACAATTATGAATAACTAATGAATATAGTACTACAATTTTCACCCATTGCAGATGAGAAAGCTGAACCCAAGTGATATTAAGTAGTGTGACAATAAACAGAAATATTAGTGAGAGATAGAATCGGGATTTGAACACAGACTAGAAAATTTCAGTGGTCATGCTCTTAACCAGCATGCAGTATTGTCTCTCAGGAAGAGAGTGATTTGTAATTCATTTTATTCCCCACGGGGATAGAGATACTCTTTTTAATAAAATTAATAAATCTACATGTTTCATATTGATAGGTGCAGGAGGAAGATACGGGATCCTACCCAGGGCCTTGCCTGGGCATGGCTGGACTGGGGGCCCACCTGTGCACTGGGAGAATGGGGTGGAGCCACTGGGAATTCACACCTTATGCAGGGGGAATGAGCCTGGCCTCTTCAGCTCCTGTGAGGTGGGAGCCTGTGGGCAGGACCCCTTTTTTCACTGAGAGCTTTCATTTAATAAATTCCATTCTCCTCACCTTTCAATGTATCTATGTGCCTAATTTTTCCTGGTACTGTGACAAGAACCTGGACTTTAGCTGAACTAAGGAGCAAAAAGTCCTGCCTCAGTATATGTCATTCGGGTATTTAGGCCTGTAGAACAACATTAATATGCATTTTTCATAAGATTTTATAATTTGATTCTGATAACTTGTGAAACTTGGTAATTCTCAAGGTCACGCTGTACTTCAATTCTGTCCTTCAAGGTGCTAAATACCCCTTCCCAATCTGATGTTATTAACTAAGTAAATGAGCATGTTTTGAGATGATTGATGGAATTATTAAATAGCACTCATCCTAGGACTAACCCCATTAGTCATGTTTCCCAATTTTGATATTGAACTATTTGGACTACCACTGTGAAACAAATTATATACCTATGTAGTAGTAATATGATAAGTATCTCAGCTTCTCCAATCCTTTCTGGAAGTAAGGGGGGATTAAAAAACATAGTTCAAAATTCAAAAATGTTCTTAATCACTTTTATTAATTGATGAGATGGTCAGATTAAGCAAAAACCTTCCTAAATTAAGAGAATAATTAATTACTTAATTAAAGTAATTACTAATTTTTAAACTCTTCATAATTTTTAACTTTAATATGGAAGAAAAATTCATCTGATAGCATTTGTTTCCTCATGAAATAATTCTCATTATTTTACAATTTCTATTGGTGATATTGAGATTTATGTACTCAAAAACAAAACAAGAGTTCTTCAAATGTCAATTTTTTCAGTTAAAAATGTATATGTAGAATTTGACATTTTTTTCTGAAATTTCTTTTGCATTAAATTCAAGCTATAATTGCAATACATTTTAAGTCTGTAAAATAAAGTTTTTAAAAATTCACACACTTACCTGCCAAGAGTACACGTTTTTCTTATATACGAAAATATTTACAGAACTCAGTTTTATGAAGAAGCATCAAATCCCCTTGACTGTGTTGTTTTCATGTTGTTATTTATTTGTTTTATGTTTAGCTTGCTTCCATCTATTTTTTTGATAAGAATTTGTTGCTACATTCTCCAAAATTGATTGGATCCCATTGCACTTGATGATTGTGCTACCTAATTAAATAAATAATTAAAAGGCTATTTTACCCTTTATATTTCCTTACCACTTTTCACGTGTTCCTCTGGTCAGGGTTTGTCTGAAATAATAGCTATCCAAATCAACATGTAATATCCTGTTCCCGATCTTTAATAAATTGTATCTAAATTTCACCTTGCTACCTACCACTGCAATTAATTTAACTTTCAGTTCAATCTGGGGCTACTGATTTTGTTTTCTAGATGGTATAGAACAAAGGTTGAATTGGGAGCTCTACACTACACCCAATTTAGAATTTAATTAACCACTAAAGTTAAAAGCTAGGGCAGTCCCCAATAAGCTGAAAGTAAAAGTCATGGCTGCCCTAAACCTGATAAGAAGGAAACTGTGAGTTTTAAATTGAGATCACTACCAGCATAGCCGTGGGTTTTGGCAGTGACAAACTGTAGTTACAGATTCCAACAGCCCCTGATGAAAAGCAGTTCTCATTCCCTAATGCTTTATGGGAGAGCTGCAGCTTCTTGGAATATTTTTCAAGCAGAAAACCATCATCATGACAACACTAGAGTAAAAGAGGGCAAAAAAAAATTTCTTTCTGGTAGGGAAATAAAGACATCTTAAGCTTGACTTCAAAAGCTCTCTACAGCAAACAGTGGCTGTGGAAATACCGTTTCATCTTTGCCTCTGGGATATTATTAAGCTTTTCTAGTTGCTCTAACTGCAGGAGAAGGGATTACAGAAGTTGCTGCTGTGTAGCTGCCTGCCATACAAATATCTGGAAAAGCTGGGATCATGGATTTGTATTAGGACCAGTGATTAGCCAACCCCAAGAAGCTGACCTGGTAATGAATACAGCAATACATTCCTTTTCACACCATACAAATAAAAACATGCAAGACACTTCCATTCCTTGCTGAAGTGTTAAAGACTTCTCTTTGGTCAAAGTTTGCGAAACACAAGTAGGGCTACTTCTAGCTGCACCTACTACAGCATGCATAGTCCAGTAATGCGATTCACACGGCACCAGTTATAGTTGTGTCAGCATTTCCTTGATGAATCTCTACCTTCAAAAGATTGTAGCTCCATTGTTTAAAAATCCACCAGCAGCTGCAATGACCCATGCAGTCCTGCTGTGGAAACTATACCGTATCATTTTAGCACAGAAAGTAGGAACCCAATAGAAATTAGTAACCAAAAGTATTTTTTATTATAATTTATTTTATTTGACTGCCCAATATGATTTCTTTCAAAATCATTTTTCAGCTGAATGTAACTAATGTCTATTTGATATGGATGGATTGCTCATTATCTTGAAAAAGGAAAAATAAACCAATTCAATTTTTAAAATAAAAGAGTATACATAAAGTACATTTAAATATATCAAAGATTTGTAACTGAGATTGAGTAAAATTTAGTTTCTCTGAGTAAATAATGGTAAACATAATGTGGCTAAGTCTCCTAACAAAATAAAATTAATGACGGCTACTAAATAATGACTTTATGCCTTTACAGTTGGTATTTTGTTCTTATAGTTTAGAATGCAAAAATGAATAATCTAAAATGTAAGGTGTATGCATGTTTATTACATCAGTTGTGGAAAATGCAATACTTTTAGCAGGTAAATTTATCTTCTTGGGACAAAAATGAGTCAGAACATACAATGATGGACCTAAAATGTACAGTCAAGATTGAGCCACAAGGTATTTTTAAACATAGAATGAAATTATTTTTAACCAACATTAACATTGCCTTGATTTTATTTGAGAAAAAGCTGCTACATTTGACAGCTCTCCTATAGATACAACTGATTGTAATATATTGTTGTTTTTAAAAGATCCTAATAATTTGCCCTCCACAGAAGAGGTTTATATTCTTCATTTTTCTATGTAGTTGAAATATCAAGAAATCATTCTATGATCATTTTCATATTCTATGCCTTGTCCAGTTCATCAGTGTGGTACATTAGTGCAGACTCACAATTATTATTTTCCTCAATTTTATTTTTCTGTGTCTCACCTTTTTAAATTCAACGTATTTTACAACATCTACAATCATTTTCTGATAATAGAGATTTATCGTAAAGGAAGATCACACAGTAAATCTACCTCTCCCAAATTTACACTGAAAATGTATGCTTTTAAACAAAGACTTAATAAGCATTTAGCCGACTATTGTATTTTCTTGTTTGAGGCTATCCTTAGTCCATAAATAGTAAGATCTGATCTTATAGATCAGTATATTTTAGTAGATATTCCATAGAAAGCAACAATGAAAGTTTTAATTAATCCACTAATTGAAGGAAAATTACATCTATCTACCCACCTATTTAATTTGAGAAGAATAATATGGTTCTACAATACAGCTTGAAATTAATGTAACAGTTTTAGATTTCATAATACTTCAAGTTTTAAAAATGTTTTCAAAATATAAAATTCAATTAAACAATCAGCTGATTTGGAAACATCTATTTAACAGTGGATTTTTAAAACCCTACTTAAATGAATTAAATAATATTGTGAAATATACCCATGTACCTTAATACTATGAATGTATCACAACAAGTGATTCAAATTATCACTTATTTTTAGTGAAGCTAAAATTACCTTTAGAATTTTAAAAATAGTTTGAAGTTCTGGGGTTGGTTCCTTTTTGAGAAGTAACTATTTGCATTCCATCTCTTGACATGAAGCTTTAAATATCAAAGTGCTTTGATGAATAATAAATACAAATATAAATGAATAAACAATCTGATGCCAGGAAAGAGGGAGATAAATATTCAAAGGAGGTGACTTTGTGTTTTGTTTGTTTATTTTATGATGTATTTTGCATTTGGCCTAGTCAACAAATAGATGAAAACAGAAAAATAAAATAAAATATTTACTATACAGATAAGCTACTCTTGTAGTTCTTCTATTTCCTGATGAGTCTTAGATGCATAAATCCAATATTCTGTTGTGCAGGATGGTAATTCTGCCTTGGCATTTTATTCTTCACAATATAGTAGGAGTGACCTATGAGTCGTGGGGTTTCCAAAATGGTTTTAAAAATCAGTCCTTATGGCAGAAGAAAAACAGTATTTGATTCTCCTGTGGCTGTTGCTGCTCAATCAAATTTATTGCCAGCTTTAGAACCTGGCTGGGAGAAGTGCTCCGTGCTGCTCCTGTTTCATTGATTCAGAAGTACCAGCCACAGGCAGCCAAGTTGGGGGGATTTCACATTTGAGGATCAAGGCATGGTGGCAAGTATTCTACCACTCTGAACTAGAAAACTTCAGAGAAACGTGTTTATTTGTATGATATGCTAGGAAAGCCAGGATATATAAGCAGATATATAGACTCCATCACTGGTTCCCTGTTTGGCTGGGAAGGTCATGAGTCAGGCTAACGAAATGTAAAAGGCAGTGAGTTGAAGTTTTCCTCCTGCTGTGATCAGATGCTCTTAGGATTCCAGTTAAGGTAATCTTTAAAGGGAACATGGCAGAGCTTTGGAAGCTTTTGGAAGCTTTGCAATAATGACCCACTGGTATCCCATAGGCTCATTGGAGGGGCCAGTATGAGCTAGCTGGTGGTCAATTTTTATCCTGCTATTCTTAGATACTCTAAAATTACAGACCATAATCTCTGAAGTAGGACTTTAACTCCCACCATGCAGAGGTGCCAAAAATAAGGTACAAACGAAGTTTTTTCAAAAATAAGATAGAAAGTACGTATATACCCATGTGTCTATAATGTTCCAAAGTCAAGAATGAGATATATTAAGATTATTTATAATTTACAAAAGACTTACAAATGCCATATGATTCGATTTTCGGAACAATCTTCGGAGTTCATAAGGAACCATTATAAACTACCCCTCCTTTAAAAAAAAAAAAACGAAACAAAAAAACAGAAAACAGAGTTTGTAAGGATTTCCTCTGGTAAATAAACGAAAAAAGCACAAGCTTCCAGGTCCTGGTCACATGTCTATGGCAGACATCAATACTCATGTTGTAGTAGAATCTCTACAAAATCCAGACTTTGTTCACACAAGCCTTTTCAGCACAGTGTTCAAGGCACACATTGGCAACAGAATACTTCACACAAGAAACGAAGCAAGTTTACTCTCCCACTCTAACAGACCAGTGAAAGACAAAGATCAGAGAACAGAATATATGACTCCAGCTTTAAATGTTTCCAGTAGTGGGATTTAAGGAGGACTTTATTCTAACCATAAGCAGATGCAATGTCAAATGAGTTTTGTTTTGATACATGGTATTCCTATGCATATCAATAGTTTATATATTATATTCAAGAAATAAGAGCAAATCAATATGAAATTTTTAAAAATCTGAGCACAAACAGGAACAAATTAATCCCATGTATTTCATATGAATAACACAACCACACTAAAGGAAGGAAAAGCAAAACCAAACCAACTCATACAAATAGGTAAATCAAATGAATGCATGTAACTTCTGAACACAGATTTTTAGCTGTAATAATCTCAGTCCAAGGGGATAATAAAACCACCTTCAAATCTTGAACTTTTTCCTGTAGTTTGTGTTTGCATAGTGAGGTGGATCTAGCACATCTGAATCTATTTTATGTGTATTGTCAGATTGAGTAAATGAGTAAGTGAGCTTGTGTTTAAAGCCTCAGTTCTCATTATCAACGAGGGAACATAGAAATACAGACCAGGAAAGGCATGCAGGACGTGGATTGAAATTGAAGGTATAAGTACGCACTCAGTATGCATACTCAGTATGCACACACATATACACATGCACAGAAATCTTAGTGCTGTGAGTCAAATGGGCCTAGCAGCAACGATATCCTGACAACAATAAACACACTTTTCATCTTGATTTGTAAATACGATTTCCCACTGAAAGGAACCAGGACTTGGAGAATTGACTGGATTCATTTCAGGGCTGAAAGGCAAGCCTTAAAAATGTTGTAGAATGTAAAAAAGTGCTCAAAATAATAATAATAGTGATAATAATAACAAAAAAAAGAGCCACCTGGAAGGAGCTACTAAATCACCAGGTTTGTTGAAAAGTTGTGATAATATGAGCATAAGCATAAATAAGTACAAAATGGAAAATAATCCATTGAATAAAATAGGAATTCTTAAGTTCTCGCTGATAATATAAAAATGATGGGTAGAGAGATAGATAATTGGAGATAGATAGGTATAGATCAATACACAGAAACACACCTAGATAAGAAAGGAGGTAAGCAGGGCTCTTCATTCCAGTAGAATGCCAACAGATAAATATGAAGGAAATAGTGCAGATAGAAAAATCATTATTTTCCCACCATTGTAATAAAAATTGTTTCTGTCAGGTATCATCAAAAGATGCTAAATACAGCCATTGAAGTTTACAAAGAAAGTACCTTTTTATAGATTAGTTACTATTTATAAAGGAAAACGAGATATTAATAAATGGACATTATCCAGTAAGGACCCAACCTCACTTTTCTGGGTTTGCACAATATTTAAGTGTTAATTAAATTGACAGTTTCCCAGTAGGCCCCAATAAATTATTCAGACCATCTTACTAGCACTTTTTAGAAGCCAATTTCTATTGCTATCTCATGGCTTCCCCATCTTAGCTTGTTTTGAATGACACAATTGTCCTAGGTAATGACTACTTCTGGGTTTCATTCACAGAGAAAGTCTTTATTCAACAACACTGAGTTAATTTTTCTGCAAGTCACTAAGAACACTTTCTCTGAGTGAAATATAAATAAACCCAGGAGAACCCACAACACAAACATCTGCCCAGGTTCAAGAAGTGAAACCCCTGTGTTTCACAAACTGTGGAATTATCATCATCGTCATCAACAAAAACATCACAACAATTAACCTGTCTCTCACTGTGTGATGAGAACTTCATATGCATTATCTAATTTAACATTAGATAAATGTGAATATCTAATAGAGGAATAATTTAACATTAGATAAATGTGAATGAATAGAGGAATTTGCTGTAACTTGAATTGCCAAGTTTAAGAATATTTATACATAGATTTCCTCCTGTTAGGGGTAAAAGTTTCCTCTACCCTCCTAGGGTTGCTGTCTAGGTCTGAAATAAAAGTTGACAAAGACAGATTAACAGGAGGAAAGCATAACAGATTTATTTAATCAGAGTTTTATGTGACACAGGAACCTTGAGATAGGAAGAGCCAAAGGCACTGCAGGGTGGTGGGGGTGGGGGTGTGAAATGCCAACTGTATTCTTTGATGAAACAGACTGAGTGGAGGAACCCAGGAAGGCCTATTTGTTCACATTCTTCTTAACCTGTCTGTGTGGCATTTCTTCCTACGAGGTGTAGGGCAGGACCCCTTCTGGAATGAGGGTCTTATGACCTACCATTGACAAGCTAGGTCAGAGAATTTCATTACAACTAGCTCTTACACAGAAGGGTGGGAGGAGGTTAGACAAATATTTTTAGGTTTTTATGGCTGGCTTTGGAAAAAAGGGGTTCTGGTTTTTATGACCCACCTTGCGAAGAGGAGTTCTAGTTTGTATGGCCTGCCTGGAGAAGAAAAACAAGCAGGAGGGCAGGAGAAGTGTAGAAAGATCTCTCTTCTGAGGCACTCAGTTCAAGGTACTCAGCATGCCACAACACCATACTTTTGGGTATCTTGCTCTGAGCACAAGCACTCTCCAAATTTTTACCAATTTAATCTGTTTGCCTGTGTCTTTACGCATAAATTTATTTTTAAAAAATGTTTTATCTAAGGAAACTACATTAATATTTTGGCATAAACAAACTTAAAAATTTATATGCAATTTACTCTATCTGCTGTACCTCCAAAGCAGTTAGCACTCTAATATCTAAACTCCAGTTCATTCCATGATAACTAAAGTTACATCCAAATGTTTCTTCGTTGACACAAGAAAGTTTGATGATTGAAAGCTAAGACGTTATTTTAACAGAGAACACACAATCTGGGCTGACAAGAATCATTTTTAACTCCATCTTTGTCAACTTTATGATTTTAAGAAAAGTATTCACCATCTTGAATCTTATTTTTCTCATCAGCAGAATTTTTATTTAAATGGAGTAGTTGTAAGCTGCCACCTTCGCAGAGCTGTTGTTGTATGGATCAAATTGTGGAGAGAATGGATGTTCAAGTTTTTATGAACTACAAAGTAATGGCTAATCGTTGGTATCAGCTGGACAATCATTTCAAGGATAATCACTTGTACAATTCTAAAATCATTTTACTAAATATCAGAAAGTCATACAAATCCCAAATGATCAAAATAACCTTACAGAAATTTGTAATGAATATCATGGCATGGCAACAAATTTGTACTGCAATGAAAAACCACAGAATCAAATACAATCTTAATGTGATGACTCTTTTCTACTTTTTTATATAAACGGCTTTGATTCTGGGAATATGGTGTTATATTTTCTTTTAAAAGGTATCAATATTATTATAGCATATCAAAACCTCTGACAGATTAAAGAAATTCTGACAGATCTCAAACACTGAATTACAAAACGTACAAATTTCCTTAGAAATTTAAATGAACTGTTAGACCTTACAAAGTGCTACATGTTAGATAATAAATAACTGAGTATGAGTATAAAGTACTTTAAATTTGGTGTTTTATATTGCTGAATAATGATAGATTTTATCAATATATTTTATAATAAGGGACCTACAAGTGAATAAAAACTCGAGGGTAAATATTTATATGATTATCAATTCAGAAGACATTTTCTAACATAAAAGCTATGTTGAGGAATGGAGAAGAAAGTAAAGAATCAAACAATTGCTGTAAATGATGAAATCTATCCAAAATCATATTGTAAGGTAAAGAATACAATTATGTAGTATTTTTAAAAATATAAACTAATCATAATTGAACACTGTTAATGCAAGTTAAAATAATTACTTAAGCAGTATAAAAATGACATGAACTTATTTCAGAGAAAAAATACAAATTATATATTAAAACCATGGAGAATATTTTAATCTTTCCTTTATTCACAAATTTTCAGATTGAAATCACTAACAGCTAGTATGGTTTACCACCAAATCTGCAAACATTTTAAAAGTCGTATTTAGAATGAGTGCACTGTAAGACTCATCTATTTACTCTACTGGTGAGAGTGTAAATTGGTACAACCTTTTTGGAAAGCAATTTGTCAGTACATACTGAGGTCTGTAAAAAGTTCATAACCTTTAATACAGTAATTTCTCTTCTAGAGCCTTAGCCAAAAGAAAAAAAATAATTAGACAAACATTTTAGTAAAAAGATGAAAATCATGACATAATTATAACAGCAAAAACCTATAAGCAACTTAAATGTCTGATGTTCAGATAATAATTCAATGTATTTTAGTGGAGCTATAGAAAAAACATGTAGTATGATTAAATGTAGATTCTTAAGCACTATTTAATGGCATGGGATAATGCTTATGATTTACACTTCAGTTAAAAATAAGAATGCAATTCTGTATCATCTATTTAATCTTAATATAATATGTAGAAACATTTATAACTTCAAATGCACAAATTTAGAAACTGATAAAAACATGTCAAAGTGATTACAATAATTTTTACATGATTTTATGTTTCTATTTTTCTACATGCTTTCAATTTTTTACCATGAGCATATATTTTTCTAAAAATTAAAATATATCATTATTATAATTATAAGTACATAGGTTTTATTGCATTTCAATCTGAGATTAAGCTTGCAAATCTGAATATTTAAATTTATAATATGCAAATCACCAAAAACTTTAAAAGTTTATACATATATACTTGAAATTATTTTGTATACAAGTACAAAAACACTATATTTTTAAATATCTGCTGTTTTACAAATATAACAGTTTTTCACAGCAAAAGGAAGATTTTTTCACTTCATGGCATACTTTTCGAATATTGTTTGATGATTATTTTATTGTCATTTTTCCTTGAATACTTGTTTTTACAGATATGGGAATGGCTACTGGACTAGACCTCAGTGTTCAAACATTTTGCTGTTTTTCACTTGCAGTTCCCAAGTGTAAATTGAAAGTTTCTAATTTCCAAGCAGCACAGCAATTGTATTCTTATCAATGTATCCCATAAAAATGCATCTTATATAGTATAACATGGAACTGCTAGAAATCTAATAAAAGAATGTGTCCATTTCTTAATTTTAGACTTGAGGAAAGCAAGAATAAAAGAGTTTCCCTCATCTTTTCTTTCTCTTAGATTTCCAACAACCCTAATACCTTTACTAATTATTTTTATTTCACATTTAATCATGTGAGCAATCTAGAACTATGTTACATTCTCTATGAATATACTTGAAATGGCTTTAAAACAGTTCTAGTGAGTATGACATTGTGTTGGTGAGAGTGGGATGGGGACAAAAAAGGCATTTTGGAACACACAGACAAACAACCACATCAATTGAATAACACACCTAAGGACTTCAATGAGTCCACACCTTAGGAGGAGGGATTTAACTTGAACCAAGGTGTATAAACTGGTCCCTAGAGATTTTACTTTAAAAATGCAAATCCAAACTTTTACTAATCTAGGTATAGAAACAACTGCAACATCTTTACTTTTGACTCTTGCTCTTTAAATCACTATGAGCAGATCATAGGAGAAAATAAGATAAGCTATAAAAGAAATAACTGTGCACATGTTTACTAAGCTGTTTACTCCAAGATGTCTTTATCCAACTCTACTTAAATTGTCTCCTTGCCTTGCAATGAAGGAGAATGAGAGGCCAGGTGAGAAGCTTTTACAATTCACCCTTCTGATGTTTTTCTTTTGTATGAGAATAATCCAATATAAGAACAAATGGATCAGTTAAATAGCTCACTATAAGACAGAAGAGAATCCTTACTACTAAACTTTCCCTGATCTGTTTTTCTAATTGAGAACTCTTGCCCAACTTCTAAATAATCACTGCCACATGGAATACAATAATAATAATAAAACATTGTCCTCAAAGAAAGCATGGAATAGAAGTAGAAGTAAAGAAGGGTTTTGAAATTATCTAATAATATTTATTTTAGAAAGCAAAATTACTCAAATATTTTTCTACAAACAATTAAAAAATACATGAAGCAACCTGGAAATCTCTTAATTATTTTCACACATACAAAGAAGTCTTTTATTTTCAATAGGAAATAATATTTTTATTTGTCATAGTTCATTTTGTGCTGCTCTAAAAGAACACCTGAGACTGAGTAATTTATAAATCACAGAAATTTGTTTTGAAAAGTTCTAAAGGCTGAGAAGTCTAAGACTATGGGGCTTGCATCTTGAGAGGGCCTTCATGCTGCTGCATCCCATGGAAGAAGGTAGAAGGGGAAGAGAGGGCAAAAGAAAGTTCAAGTGGAGGCTGAACTCATCATTATGTAAGGAAACCACAACCATGATAACAGCATTAATTCATTAATGAGAATAGGACACATATGACATTAATACTTCTTCAAGGTCCCACCTCCCAACACCTCTGCCTTGGATATCAAGTTTTTAACATGTTATCTTTGGAGGACACATTCCAACCATAGCATCAGTCTTTTCTCTGCACAGGGAAATGTACTATTATAAAGCTATGAAGGAATATGATCAAGAGTGGTTTCTCTGTTGCATTGACTGTCATATACATGCCCTTAGACTCAAGAGCAGAGAGGCTGATAGTTGGGCTCTGACGCTGAAGCACATGCCACTCAATATCCATATGATCAATATTGTGTGCTGTCAAAACAATCTGAATAGAGATTTACAGAAATGTAATATCGTGGCTGCTTTAGTTACTCTAGAAAGTTTAGCTTGGTGATTTAATATTCACTTCTCAGCTCCCTTATCTTTGTTTTTGGATGATTCTGGACATTCACTTTCTATCCACACACTTTGTGCTAATAGCCTCACAGAAAGTTGTCTCAGTATATCTGAGTTAGCTACCTAGGACAGGCTGATGCTACAGGAATACTTCTCTGAACAGAGAATTCTTATTATTAAATAGTCATGTAGACATTCTCTTGCCTCTCCTCCCTTCTCTCCCTCTCTGTCCACATTTGTAGAGTATTATGATGGTAGATCTCATTTACTGAAACTTTAACATACAGAAAATCTATGCCTGGCTTGCAATGTGGGATAATGAGAATTCAAGGTATTCTGTATCCACCAATTCCACGCTTGTAAGATTTTCCTGCCAACATGTTCTACTATAAATCTGCATCATGTGGAACCACAGTGTTTGTCTGTGACCCACTGCGTGGTGATATGGTTTGGCTGTGTCCCCACCCAAATCTTATCTTAAATGGTAACTCCTACCATTCCCATGTATTGTGGGAGGAACCTGGTGGGAGGTGATTGAACTGTGAAGGCAGGTCTTTCCTGCACTGTTCTTGTGATTGTGAATGAGTCTCATGAGATTTGATGGTTTTAAAAATGGGAGTTTCCCCGCACAAGCTTTTTGCCTGCTGCCATCCATGTAAGATGTGACATGTTCCTTCTTGCCTTTTGCCATGAGTATGAGGCCTCCCTAGCCAGGTGGAACTTTAAGTCCATTTAAACCTCTTTCTTTTGTAAATTGCCCAGCCTTGGGTATGTCTTTATCAGCAGCATGAAAATGGACTAATACGGTAAGTTGGTACCAGGAATGGGGGCTGCAGAAAAGATACCCGAAAATGTGGCAGCGACTTTGGAACTGGGAAACAGGCAGAGGTTGAACAGTTTGGAGAGCTCAGAAGATGACAGGAAAATGTGGGAAATTTCAGAACTTCCTAGAGACTTGTTGAATGGCTTTGCCTAAAATACTGATAGAGGTATGGACCATATAGTCCAGGGTGAGGTGGTCTCATATGGAAATGAGGAACTTGTTGGGAACTGAAGAAAAGGTGACTCTTGTTATGTTTTAGCAAAGAGACTGGTGGCATTTTGCCCCTGCCCTAGAGATTTGTGGAACTTCGAACTTAAGAGAGGTGATTTAGGGTTTCTGGTGGAAGAAATTTCTAAGCAGCAGAGTATTCAAGAGGTGACTTGGGTCCTGTTAAAGGCATTCAGTTTTATAAAGGAAGCAGAGCATAAAAGAACAGAACATTTGGAGAATTATAATGCCCTAGAAAAGAAAAGGCCTGTACTCCCAGCACTTTGGGAAGCTGAGACAGGTGGATCACGAGGTTAGGAGTTTGAGACCAGCCTGACCAACATGGTGAAACCCCGCCTCTACTAAAAATACAAAAATTAGCTGGGAGTGGTAGCACATGCCTGTAATCTCTACTCAGGAGGCTAAGGCAGAAGAATTGCTTGAACCTGGGAGGCATAGGTTGCAGTGAGCCAAGATGTTGCCACTGCACTCCAGCCTGGGTGACAGTGGGAGACTTCACCTCAAAAAAAAAAAAGAAAGAAAGACAGAAAATCCCATTTTATGAGAAGAAATTTAAGCCGGCTGCAGAAATTTGCATAAGTAACGAGGAGCCAAATGTTAATCCCCAAGACAATAGGGGAAATGTCTCCAGGGCATGTCAGAGGTCTTCACAGCAGCCCCTCCCATCAAAGGCCTGGAGGTTTAGAAGGAAAAACTGGTTTCATGCACCGTGCCCGGGATCCCCCTGGTGTGTGCAATTAAGGAACTTGGTGCACTATGACCTAGCCGCTCCAGCTGTGGCTGAAAGGGGCCAACATAGTAGAGCTTGGGCCATGGCTTCAGAGGGTGAAAGCCCCAAGCCTTGACAGATTCCACGTGTTGTTGAGCCTGTGAGTGCACAGAAGTCAAGAATTGAGGTTTGGGAACCTCCTCCTAGATTTCAGAAGATGTTTGGAAACTCTTGGATGCCCAAACAGAAGTTTGCTACAGGAGCACAGCCCTCATGAAGAACCTCTGCTAGGGCAGTCAGGAAGGGAAAAATGAGAGGGGCTGGGGGCAGAATGATGTGGTTTGGCTGTGTCCCCACCCAAATATCATTTTGAATTGTAACCCCCACAATTCTTACATGTTGTGGGAGGAATCTTGTGGGAGGTGATTGAATTATGGGGGCAGGTCTTTCCCATGCTGTTCTCATTGGTAGGGAATGAGTCTCATGTGATTTGATGGTCTTAAAAACGGGAGTTTCCCTGTACAAGCTCTTTTTGCCTTTCTATGTAAGATGTCACATGCTCCTCTTTACCTTCTGCCATAATTATGAGGCCTCCCCAGCCATGTGGAACTATAAGTCCAATTAAACCTCTTTCTTTTGCAAACTGCCCAGTCTTGGGTATGGCTTTATCAGCAGTATGAAAATGGACTGAAACAATGTTATAAACTGAGACAATGTTATAAACTGAGACAAAAGTTAAAGCTGAAAATGAATCATACTTATGCCAGTCCAGACAGAAAATCCAGGAGGCCTAGGCAATGGACAAGACCTTTACTCCCTTTGTATCCCATAAATAAAATCATTTTTCATGGCCTAATGACTTGGTAATACAGTTTAATGCATACAATTAAGTGACCAATAAGGATGTATTAAATTGATTTTATCATTTACCCTTCTTCATTCTTCTGATTTTTTTTTTCTACATGTTCTCCGGATTTACTATTTTCAACTTTGCCATGCTAAATGCTGTAAGTATGCAGCTTTCTATAGAAATCTTTGATCTTTTTGAAGAAAGAAGCTGTTGAAATTTGATGAATAATTAGCAAAAACTTGACAGCAATCAGTCAATTAATCAGAAAGCGTATGCCAAGGGATCATACTATGATAAGCATCAAGTGAGATAAAGAAAGATATATAAGGTATTGTCTTAAGCCTTTAAGATTTTACAACCACGTGAAAAGATAAGTCATATACATCTCAAATTAGCAGCATATGTTTGAATATTTACTTATTCAGTTGATATAGCTATTAAGAGTAAACTCGGAGGGTACAATACAGAAGTGCTACATTGAGAATTATTTAAAACATTTTAGTTTTAAATATTTAAGTCCATACCTCTCTGAACAATCTAGAATACTGATGCAAAGTATGAGTTCCAAACTGTTGTGAAAATCAATACACTTTGCATGTAAATTTTTTTTCAAATAATCTGTCATATCTTATGGTGAAGTATGAGAGGAGTCCAATACTGGTTCAGAAAATGTGTTGTGTGGATTCTAGTTTTGGAGTAGTGGTTTTTTTTCATCACAAAGCTCAGTGAATTTAATTAAATCTCAACTGCCTCAAAGCAATTCTTTTTATTGTACAAAATTGCACTTATGATTCAGATGGCAAAAACCATATGAAATGCTACTGTCTTTCAAAACAAGAAATTTACATATAGGCAATAAGTAAAAAGGTCCATAACATGGCCCAGAAATGCCACTTAAACTTTCTGATGGATGTTTTAAAATCAATTCAAGTCAATGTATGGTGAATTATGTGGCTGCCTTAGAGAGCCTATGTTATTCAAGCACCTAAAATGATACAAGTTATCTCAAGTGTACATATTCTCAACAACAAAATAGTCAGTGCATGTCCAGGTAAAAAAACTCTGAGAATATAGAAGTTCCATCATTCTGACAGATTTTTCTTTGTTTATGCTTTCATTGCCTTCTCATTCTCCTTCCCCAGTCTCAAAATCACTTAGCTTGAGCTCAATTAGGTAATTATCTAGTAAAAGCAATTGACCTAATAGTATGAATAACCAATGATTTTAAATGTCTGTGATTATCAGTGGGCATTTGTATGTGTGTGGATAGATAGATAGATAGATAGATAGCTAGATAGATGATAGATAATCTTAGCTGCCTTTATTCATTTTTTCTTTATTCTTTATAGGATATAAAGGTTTCCATTGGGAAATAGCCCCTGAATGTTCATATGGATGAGACTAAATGGCCATGTTCAACTATTCCTGTAGTACCGCTGTGATGTAGCCTGTCTGTTTAGAATATAAAAATACAGATATAGTAAACTAGTAACATGTGACACAACTAGACGCATGAATTTTATTAAAGCAGCAATGTCTATGGATTATGCTCACTGAATTTTACCCACTCTGTGTAGCATAATGCATGGCTTTTCATGCTATAAATATTTTATTTAGCATTTTTTTAATAATAATTGCCTACATATAACAAATGGTAAAATTAAAAATAAAATCTCCCACCCACCAGAGAAAAGAGTTTGCCTGGTGGTATAGTTCCTTACATCTACATCTATATCTGTATCTATATCTGTATCCATATCTATATCCATCTAAATCTATAGTCTCCTTATTACCTTAGCCTTATAAGGCAATCCTAGGATACACACTTATCATTATTACCAAACTGAAATCACAGTTTTATTTTTCATATTCAGTCTATTGCCTTTTTCATATACTTAATTGCACTGTTTGTTAAGGATGCCATCTTTCTGCAAGTGAAACTTCCCCAATCTGTTCTCCATTCACATCAATCATGTGAATTTTCATTGATCATCTCTTTTTCATTTTCTCAGACTCGAATGGATTTTTTAAAAACATGCTTCTCCAGATTATTAGCTCAATTTTCCTAAATGATTAATGCTTTTCTTTATCATTTCAATTGTGGATTTAAATTCTGCTATTCTTATTTTAGTTTCAGTTTCAATGTCTAACCCAGGTCTTTTTTCGTCTCTGCTGTTCTTTACATTTTCATCTGTTTTCTTTTTATCATATGATATTCTCTATGTAAGATTTTCAGCTCCTAATTTCCTAAAGCGGCATGATTTTATATTGTATTGATATATTTTCTGTATTTTTTTAGCGTTTATGGTAAATGACTATTGCAGTATGCTATTCCTGCGAAAAATCAGAAAGATGTTCCTTTGTGTGTGTGTGTGAATGTTTACAAGTGGTTGATATGATATTTTATATTTATTTATTACCAAAGGAGAATGTTACCACTAACAAGGCATTCCCTTCCTTTAAGGTTTTGTGATCAAGAACAACAAGAAGGAATCCAATCTTACTTATAGGATGTTAGAAATTTTTTCTAATTTTTATTTTATAATTCTTCCTTCTCAACTCCCTTCCATTTTAACCTGTCTCCCATAATGATAACAAACTAAAGCCCTTCGCCAATGTCAAGGTCATTACAAGACTGAAAGAGAAAATAAAGCCAGTCAGTGAGAAATTTCTTTCCAAACTGGAGGAGTTTGTTTTTGAGAGTTTCACTAGTAATCTTACGTTCTTCTTATTGGCTTTGGGTGTACACAAGCACTTAACATAAGATTGGGGTATTCTTAAAATCTTAGCATGAAAACAATCACTTATACCCACCCCAAAGTTTAATTTTTTTCATAATTGATAATGTTATAAGTTCGTTTTTAAATGAAAATTTTAGTGGTAAGATGTGACAGACTGTTTGAGACTGCTAACCAAATGGCCTTTTGGTCTACATGTTTTTACACATTTTTAAAAAGATTTTACTTTTTTTACTTTTATTTTATAAGGATTCACTCAAACTGAAGTTTATAAAATCTGTACTCTATGAATAAAATAATGTTTGAGGAATTACTAAATATATATTACAGAAAAAATAATAAACATCCACCATGAAATGTATATGTATATTCTATACTTATATTGAACAAATATCTCCTACTTTAAATACTTTAAAGCCTACAACCTGCCTCTATTTTCTGAGTGCTGTTTTGTGTGAAATTATTTTCTGTCTCAACGAATCAAATGAGTATAGGATTTAAACTTATGTACATATGTATATAGGAAGAACAAGATGAGTCTTGTGTTGATATCTCAGCATTTCCATGAATTAGATGGATAATCTTCATTTATCTTAGCCCTCTCAAATGTACAAATACTTTTTTTGTTGTTGTTTTGAGACAGAGTCCCACCCTGTCACCAAGCCTGGAGTACAACAGGGTGATCTCAGCTCACTGCAACCTCCGCTTCCCGGGTTCAAACAATTCTCCTGCCGCAGCCTCCCAAGTAGCTGGGATTACATGTGTCTGCCATCATGCCCAGCTATTTTTTGTATTTTTATTAGAGATACGGTTTCACCATGTTGGCCAGGCTGGTCTCAAACTCTGACCTCAAGATCCGCTCACCTCAGCCTCCCAAAGTGCTGGGATTACAGGCTTGAGCCACTGCGCCTGGCCAGAAAACATTTTCTAAAAGATAAAGTGAGAAAATGTTCTGTATGTATTAACCCCTCTCAGGTTCCCTTTTGACATAAATGTGAATGTCACAATATCTCTAGTGTAATGAAGTCAATTGCCCTCTCTGACTAAAGCATCTCAGAGAACATTCTTGCCAAACTGTTTTATAATGATTTTAACACAGGGCTAACAAACTGACAATAAAACAACAGTAATAACAAGGACATATATTCTCTTAGAGAACATTTTCTTCCAACTTTTGTTAACATAAAACTGAACAATTACTATTATTTTTCTCCTCAACCAATATTTACTGGCTACTGGCTATCAATAGTGTATGAACCTTGTCCTAAACATTACAAAAATACAAATATGATTTCCTCAAAAATTCAACTTCATTAATGTATCCACCCAACAAATATTGACTGCCTGCTGTGTTTAAAAATTGTCAGTCTCTAGACCTGTGTTAGAAGCAAACAAACATTACTGTTTAATCTTTGTTCAAAATGGAATAACATACAGTTAAATCTACATGTGAATAACAGAATATAATATTTTAAAATAATTGATACAACAAAGTAATTGAAGTCAACTGGGCTTTAGTTAAATCATAATTTGCCATGTTCTTAAAATTATGACTTTGGGTAACAACAATTAGCAAAATATGTATTATAGGGAACTACGTTATGAGACCTGGAGAATGTGGATATGAGACCTGGAGAATGTGGATATAAGAACAATAGAGAACCTAGGAGGTTTACTTCTAGTATGGCTCTATGGTGTTCTCTTTTGTTGTAATCTTGGGCAAGATGATTAATCCAAGTCTCAAATATCTCAGAGTAAACCCAATGATACTGTTGTTGCCAACCTCAGTGAGGTATTGTGAAAATTAAATTAAATAATGCCTTTGGAGGCATTCCATGTAAACATGGAAGCATTTTACAACATGGAAGCATTTTATAACCTGCTATAAAAATAATATTGTTACAATGAAAAAAACACATACATAACCTAAGAGTATAATATTTTCCAATCTGCATTATTTAAGAAAAAAATTTTTTGATGTGAATACTTTCATTTAATGTCCATGAACACTAAAGAAAAATTTGCATCAAGTGGTTTTAAAAATGGCAAGCAAGGCTTCATTCAAGACTCTTGAAATAGTGTCAAAACTATTGCAATAACGGAGAAACACTGAACTCGGCTTCACTGAAACAAGAAACAGAGGATTTTTCAACACTGAGGAAAGCTGGTGGAAATATAATGAAAGACTTCAGTGGGCTGGTTGGTCAATGTGATTAGGCTATCTGTGCCTGATAATTGGTGCTTACAGAAAAAGTTAGACACATATTCTCCACACAGACTAGGAGATAAGGGCACCAACTTTCTTGATGACTGTATTTCAAAGCGATGGCTCCAGGGTCCTTTAAGAAGACATCTCTGGATTGCAGAGAATTTACATCTCAAAGAAAAAGGGAAAAAAATTACAAATGTAAGTTTTCTAAAGTAAATGATCGAAGAAAATGGAGAGTAGGATCCTACAGTCAGAAAAGAAACCTTAGTCAATAGAATCAAGTTGAGGGAAACACTAAGACTGTCTTGGTCAAACCTAAAAAATACGCCATGTATTTTTTGTTTAATTATGCTAGAGAAAATGCTCAGGAAGGACAGAGTCCCTAAATGAATGTATCTCTATCAACATTTTATTTATTTATTTATTTTCATGAGACAGGGTCTTGCTCTGTGGCCCAGGTGAGAGTGCAGTGGGGAGATCACGGCTCACTTGCAGCTTTGACCTCCTGGGCTTAAGTGATCCTCCCATCTGAACCTCCAAGTAGCTGGGGCTACATGCATGTGCCACCATGCCTGGGTAATTTTTTATTTTATTTTTATTTTTTGTAGAGATGGGGTCTTGCCATATTGCTCAGGCTGGTCTCAAACTCTTGGGCTCAAGCAATCCTCTTGCCTCAGCCTCCCAAAGTGCTGGGATTAGAGGCATGAGCCACCTCACCCAGCCTAACATTTTTAACTAGATGAGTTAGGCTTTATCCTTTTAATTAGAAAGACTCATTGCAAAATTTAGGTATTTAAATTATCACAAAAAATGTCTGCAATTTTTCAAGAAATAAGCCTGCTCAATATTCTGGACTCTGTGTGATTTCCACAGAATACAGTGAAATTTTACTAATCACATAAAATCATTTCATGTTTTTTTTTAAAGATGCCTCCAACGAGGAAATACACCTAATGGACAGAATTTTGAAAAGCTAGGCATATACCCAAAAGTTTATATTACTGTGTCCACACATGTAATTCTTTATTTTTATTTACTACCTTTTGTTTGTTAATTTATTTCATCAGTTCTAACCAAAGTCATATACGATTTATTTTGAATCATTTTAGCCCCTCCAATTTCTTTTATTATTGATGTTTATATTACTTCTCAACCCTGGCAAAGTCATTTTAAAACCAAGAAAGACTATTACAAGCAATATCTTTCTTGATCATAACAATTTGATGTGAACTCATTCATTCTGTGAGCAGATCTAAAGAGGAAAGTAAATTGGAATTTTTCAGTTGGTGATAACAGCACGGGAGACCTGTTTCCAAAGGCAACCAAGATATTTAGGTATCCCATACCAATTCAATTTAGGGGGTCTATTTTAGGAGACTTGTTCACTCTCGAAAGAGAATTGGCTACCAAAGGTAATGGGACCGCCTGCAAAACAGTCAATACTTCCTGTAGTATTAAGTGAGGTTTTAGTTTGACAGAAACAACATGATATACCAATGCTTCATATTGCCTTTTCTTTCTTTCGATTTTGTTTCTGTTTTCCCTACTTAAATATAATTTAACTCATTTAGGCAAACATAACATATGCTGCTTCTCAAATAAAAATATAGATGGAAAAATGTAAATATATGTCTATAAAATTTTACAAATTTATTGTGGAACTGAGGATGTGTTTATATGTTGAAAAAGAAAAGTACCAAGATCAGTGATTATTTCCTATGGACAAACAAATGCATTTTAGAAACCACTTTGTGTGCAATCTGAACAATGTGTGCCTTTTCTGTCATGCGTCTTAAGGAAAATCCTAAAAAAAAAAAAAAATACGTTGTCATATTCCTTTTAAGAGAGGAATATTTTGTAAATATTTTAGTGATTCTTTACAGATAGGATAACATAGAATCAACATGAACAAGGTAATGAAACAGACTTTTTTCTTCCTTGATGTGGATTCTCCTTTTTTGTTTTTGAAACATTTAACATAAGTTTCCTTAGAGAGTCAAGAGGCAAAAAATAAATAAATAAATAAATAAAAATAAAATAAAATTCTGGCTCTATGCCTTTCTTTAATTTTTGGTTTGAAGCAGATTAGGGTAATTGGAGGTGCAATTTTGGTCTGTGCTGCTGCTGCTGCTGTTGCCCTTATTGTAGGCAAAATCTTCTGTAAATTTTGCACTTCGTTGCATGGAGATTTTCTAGTAAATTGTTCATCATGTTAGAAAAGCAACCAGCTTATATTAACAAAGTTCAACAGCTTATAAATTTCAACAACCATATTTATGTAGCAAGAATGTAAGCAGAATCCAAAAGACTGTTTTATGAACATGTTCGTTTGACCTAACTGACATGATAATATAGCCTACCAAAGTGATTTGCTTGAATTACATGGAATAAATTGATATAATGAGCCACAGTTTTAAAGATTGTTATCAAAACTCATTTCCCATTTCTCTGTGTAACCATACTTGAAATAATCAGACAAAAATAACCAGACTAATGTGGAACATATTTTAAATTCAGACATCTGAATACGGCAATGGGTAATATCCAAATTGATTAGAGAATAGATTGGAGCTCTAGTTCATAACAGTGTAGTCACATAGCTGCATCCTTAGGTTTTGAGAAATAAGATTCAATTAGAGTTATTTAAAACCAGGATTGTCAAGTTACTACATCGCATGCTCAATTATTTGGTGCCACAGAGAGGCACTAAAGCCCTATAGTTTAGGGCTAATAGTTTTTGATGAGAATCAAACAATTATGGATATCTACAAAATTATATATGTATTTGTGTGAGCTTAAGTTATAAATGTAAATTATATACATAATAAATATATGACAGTTATAAAATATAAAAATAAAATAAATACATTGAAACCACTATGTAAACTCAGAACTACTATATTCATTACCAATATATGAAGCTATCAATGTGTTTTTCCCATATTCCAAAATTCATGTTTTTTCTTTTGAAAAGTAACAAATATGCTCAATTTTAATGTTGTTATTTTTAATGTTTTACCATTTAGTATCAATGAACCATATAATCTTTTGTTTCCTTGCTTAAGAGCTTTAAAAATCATATCCTATTTTAGACTTTTTAGAATTACTTCAGTGAGAAATATTATGTTTCAAAGATTTACACACTCTGTTTAATGCATTAGTAATTTGTCCATTTTCATTGTTGTCTAATATTCCATGGTATGACTATTGTAAAACTTAAGTATTATTTTTCGGTATACAGCCCCTGCAATATGGTATTAATGTGCCACTAGACTTTGGACAAATAAGGTAACTATAAACATTCCTGTACAAATCCCCCTGTGAAATTGTTTAGGCTTGAAATTGTTTGCTTGAAATTATACAATAATGTCCAACTATTTTCTAAATATTAGAATGATTTTTCTCATACCCACAGATATAAGAACTTCCACTGAACTTCCATCTTCAGGAATATAATAAGATAGGCAATTCTGAACGTTGTTCCCACCAAGCCAACTCCAAATACTAGACAAAAAATATATATTTTCAATTATTCTTAAGAGAATTAACTGACAAGATAGTAAAAAAATTGAAATTACTTATTAAAAATTAAGAGAAAGCTGATGATCAGAGAAGAAATGGATTCTTGAAGCCTTTTATATATAATGAAGTTGACAATACAAAAAACAATCTTAAATGTTGAGTTTGATCTTTAAAGTTCTGAAGCAAGAGAGACAAAAGTTAAACCTACGAGCCTGCCTAAGGAAGGAGCTATTATAGTAGACACTGCCCACATTAAGCCAAGTCCCCAAAGTGTTAAACCATCAATACTAGAGGAAGACAAAAAATAAGTAAATAAATAAACCTCCTTCTCAACAGCATACCATAGGACAACAATGACAATAGTTCCCTCAGTGCTAAGCAAAGCCGCAAGTAAAAACAAAACACATCTTAAGAAGTTACACCATAAGGCAGCCAGAGTGTAAATTTGGAGCGCTAATCTCAGATCTTGAAATGAAATAGCCCTAGACAGTTCGTGGCACCTCACACTTAGAAGAAGTAATCACAGATCTTCTCTGCAGAAAGTTATCTTCTTTATAACCTCAAATAATTTGTTAAGAACATTGAAAAGGCAATCAAATAAAAAAATAACCAAACACCATGGAAAGACAAGGTACCAGAAGCAATAAAAAGCGAAGTATCTGCAACAGAAACACACCCATAAAGAAGTCAGACAAGAATTATAAAACATGCACACACACAGTTCTAAAATATTTTCTTTAAAAACAACAAGTTTAAAAATGTCTTTAGAGCAGTGGAAACAAAGCATATATAAGAAAGAATTAAAAAGAACTTTTGAAAATAAAAGTTTAACAGAGAGTAAATAAAAAATAAAAATTTAGTGCGTAAGTTAAATATCTAATGAATATTAGAGTCAGCTGCAGGGAGAATTTCAAAACCAAAAATAGATCAGAAAAAAGTTATTCAAGGTACAACACAGAAAGATAAAATGATTAAGTCATAAATAAGAGTATGAAAAGTTAAAGGATATAATAATGTCTCTCATACAGTTGAAATCATATTTGGGATATACTGGATTTCATAAAATGTATTATTAAAATTAATTTTACTCTTTTCTTTTTACTTTTGTTTAATGTTACAGTCAGACATGTGATATTACAGATATGGCTACCCTTATATTTCCTTATCAAATTTAGCTATTCCAGACTTCAGTATTTACCTCACTGTGCTCCCCAAATCACAACTTCATAAAGATTTCTTATGAGCCACCAATATATTAAAATATTATTTTGGTTTTACCAAGGACTTAGTTGTGAGAGAGAGAATAGAGAAGACACCTTAGGGTATTTAATCCAAAAGCCTGCTAAATATGAATGTGCCCAAAGTAAGTTTTTTAAGAAGATTGAGATTTTCTGAAAGCATTTGGGTGACTTGGTGTCTTCCTTAACTTTTCCTATAATCATAGGTTTATTTAACTTTGCTGTGCTTTAATTTTGTGATTTGTAAAGAAAGAGTTTGGGCCTAGATACTCTTAAGTACATTTCTAAATTTAATATTTTACCACTGACTTAAAATTATACTCACAATGATAAGAATCTTAACAAAAATCTAAAGAAGTGTTTTTAATATATAGTTACATTTTCTAAGGAAGCTAAGTGGGATATGTTACTATTGCTTGGATCAAGAAAGAAAACAGAGAAAAAAATGAGAAAAGAATGTATTAAAGGAGAAACATAACACAGCTCTTTAAAATGGGTAAAATAACGATTTTGAAATGATAAAAATATTATTGTATAAGAGTAAATATTATACTTCTTTTAAAAGTACATGATCATAAAAGAAAAGCAAAGTGCAGTCTATTATTTGTCTTCTGAGATACTGTAAAGCAATGACTGTAGTGCAGTTTCAAAATTACAAGTAAGCATATTGTTGGCATTCACAGATTTAGAGAAACATAATGTGCAAATTGAACAGTAAAAAGTTCACAGTACAATAATATAGTTAGAATTCTTGGAATATATTATGTCTATTCTCATGGTTATTTATAGTTTTATACTATTATTCATTATCTATAAATTATTTTAATGTCAGGGAAGTAGGAGGAAAGCTGTCACCATATGTTTTAGAAAAAAAGATGAATTTTCTGACAAGACAGTCTTTATCTGTAATTTTCCATCCTCCTGCATCTCTTCCATTCTATAGAATGGTTCATATCTTTAGAGAAAAAGCAAATGTGTGTATATATATATATATATATATAACATTTATATATATTAAATGTTATTAAATGTTATATATATACAACATTTTCTCTAGCTACTGAAGTGTTTATTAATGGTTTTAATTGCATTTAAAAATTACTTTTTTCTTACTATTAAAATGATTATGTTTTCTATTATTCAACTAAGATGCTATCCCCAACTTCCTCTATTTTTTTTACCTTACACCCCACTCACACACCCTCAGCTATAAAATGCATATATATAAGCAGTGAAAAACTTCTACCTATAACATTCAGAAGATATTAGTTAAATAATATTTAGTGTTGCATACCATATTACTAGAGGAAAAAAGAAAATAAACACTTTGAATAAAAACTATTTTACTAGATGTATGTTTTTCATATTTTATTTTTGAAGAGTTTTTAAAATTCTCATAATGTGCAAAGGTGGTATAAATTGTCAATATTACTTATTATTCATTATAAATAATAAGATCATTATATCAGTTATCAAGATTTCTATATGCACAGAATAAAAATTATAATTTTATAGAAGTACATGTCCTAGATTTCTCAAACACACTTTTGCTTCCATTCTATAAAAAGTTTTGAGGAAACCAAGGGGATGTAGTGCCATAAAATTTAATCTCATAAGAAAATAAGAGTGCATTCTATAGTAATCAATTTTTAATATCAAGTATTAATTAGAACATTGACATATACTAAGAGTTTATTAGTAATATTTATAAATGAGGCATTTCTAGAAGAAAAACATAAGTTAAATAAAATAATAACACTTATTCTCTTGCTGTTGTTCCTTAAGTGACAAATTAAGTTTTAAAATAAAATTTCATTGTGAATTTAACATTGTAATTAATTTGACCACGATAATCTTTGGCTAGCAAAACTGTTCTTTTTTAAAATATAATAATATTTCTTTAATTTAGAAAGGGAGGTTCATTTAGACAATGAAATTATCCATTCTCTATCATTTTATATTAATGAGGATTTGTATTATTTTTTCTATTTATCTTTCTTTTGCCCTATAACATCACAAAGTTTGACTATCAATATTAATGGCCCAAAATACTAAAATGCTTTCTACAAATCTTTATGAGGATCCCAGAATATTTACTGGAGGGAAATTTGCTGAGATTAGATTTAAGGGATTTTCCCTCCTTCTTTCTCTTACATTTAGGGAGGCAACTATAGGTCCTTTAAATTCTGTTAGATTAGCACCAGAATTAGAACTAAGGTTAAATTAATCCTTTAAATCACATAAATGTTACACAATTATTGGTTCTCATTACTCTCTGGTGCTTTTGGGGGATGACCAGATGATAACTGAAGCAAATATACTTACCTGAAACAAAATAAAAGATTTATGGAGGATTTGAAAATTTTGTAAGATGTCAGGGGAAAAAATGTGATAGAAAAATAAATAGAAAAAATGATTTCTGAGTCAAAGAAGAAATTAAAGCATAAAGTTGGATTTAAATGAGAGTTAAAGTTCAGCAATGCCTGCCTGGCAGGTCTCAGCAAGACTTGCATCATGGTGAAACCGAAGATCTTAAAATTAAATTCCCACATGGTTTGATCTGTCAAGTGTTGGAGTGGTAGAAGTAAGTGTGTCTGTCTGGGCTATTGTGTTTGAATAGTTTGAATGGTATTGATATTCCCAGATGATCACTTGAATTCTGGCTGCGTATCTTGCAACTTTCTTTGATTTTATCTCTGAAAGAATTACAGTATAAGATGGAAAACCATTTATTTGGATGTCACTGAAATATATTTTAAGTATAGAAGCAGGTCTTTCCTGTTGTCCTTAAAGAAGCTTTAAATATTCTCAAAGTTTTAATGGAAACCAAAAATTTATGTTTGCCTGTTTTGGGTTTCTGCCAAACAATATAATAGAACTGACTCGATTGATAGTACTATAGATCATAATTTATTGTGAAACAAATATTATGTGACACCAATAGAATAGAAAAATGAACAACTCTAAAAAAGCATTAATGGGTAACAAAAAAGGTTCTGCCTTTCTATAAGGTTTTCCCAGGCTCCTTCTCTCATTCTTCACAGAATAATCCCTCTTGAACCAAATCCGGGAAAAAAAGGAACTTGAATTCAGGGTATTTCAAAAGATAGTCAAATCTTTTTTGTATCTTTTAGTTTACTCAAAAGCAGACTGAGTCATATGAATTTCTCCTGTAAGTCCTTAAATTCTAGCCAACTTTTCCATTATGAATTAGTCAACATTGTTTTGCAAATGAAGAATGATCATTACTAAATCATCTTTTCCAGATTGATTTTTGTAAAATAAGTAAAGGAAATAGCACTGCAATATTTATTTCTTTCATTAAATAATGATGCACTGTATTGACAAATTAAATATTTTTAATAAACATCTGTCTAGACTTAGGAATCTTTTTACATGTATGTAGTGCATGATTTAAGATTTAATTCAGGCAAATAATGTACTTGGCCCCAAATGGAACCAAAGTCACTCAAGATGAATAAGCTCTAGAGGTCTGCTGTACAGCATTGTGCCCATAGCTAACACTATTCTATTACACACTTAAATTTTGAAAATAGATCTCATATAAATGTATTTTTCTATATTAAAAATAGTCTAATATTTCCTGCAGAAAAGATAACTTACAGAATGGGAGTAAGTATTTGCAAATCATACATCTGATTAATATTCAAAATACGTAAAGAACACTTACAAATCAATACCAAAAAAAAACCATAAATAACCCTGTTAATAAGTGGAGAAAGGCTTTGAATACACATTTTGCCATTTCGTCAAAGAAGACATACAAATGGCCAACGGGCATATGAAAAGATACTCAGAACATCACTAAATGTCTTAGTGAGTTTGGGGTGCTATAACAAATTATCAAAGACTGACTGACTAAGACAACAAACATTTATTTATCAGAGTTCTGGAGGATTGGAAGTCCACAATCAAGATGCTGCCAGACCTAGGGTCTTTTGTGGTCCTGCTCGCTGGTTTGCCAGCGAACTTCTCCTTCTATGATTAAATAAACAAAAGATAACAAGAGTTAGCTAGGATATAGAAAAACTGGAATGCTTGAACACCTTTGATAAGAATGTTAAATGGTACAGCTGCTACAGAAAATAGTATGAAGATTCCTCAAAAAATTAAAAATAGAACTGCAGTATAATCCAGCAATTCCACTTTCAGGTATTTATCCAAAATAATTGAAATTTGGATCTCAAAGTGATATGTGCTTTCCCACATATCCCACATACGTGCATTGCAACATTATTTGTAATACCAAGCTGCGGAAACAACTAAATGTACACTAACGGAATAAATAGGAGAATGTGGTATATAGATACAAATGGATAGTGTTCAGCCTTAAAAAAGAAGGAAATTCCACCAGATGGGACAACATGCGTGGACTTAGAAGACATTATGCTAAGTGATGTAAGCCATTCATAGAAAGACAAATACTGTGTGATATTAAGTATTAATGAATTAGTAAGACTTATAAAAGCAGAGAGTAGAATGGTGGTTGCCAGAGGCTAAGGAGAGGGTAATACAGGAAGTTACTATTCAATGGGTATAAAGTTTCAGTTATGCAAGATGAATAAGTTCTAGAGATCTACTGTATAGCATTGTGCCTATGGTTAGCAATATTCTATTTTACACTTACATTTTGTTGAAAGTAGATCTCATGTTAAATGTTCTTTCCATAATAAGAAAGTTGACTATTTCCCCCATTGATTAAATAATTTTATTGTATCAGCTTTTCTTATTAATTCTTTGTGAAGATTAATGAAGAATGAACATACTTTTAAAGCAAAAATAGAGGTGAACTCTCCCATTAGGTCTAATTGTTTGAAAATGAAAATATCTGTAATGTTTTCTCTTTAGAGATTAATCCTTTATCATTTAGTTCCTAGAATTCAAATCCATTACTGTTACATATGTACTATAAAATATATACGTAAGTATAATTCAAGTTTGTAAGCATCATCCAATTTGTGGAATTAGTATGAGGAGGGAAGAAAAATTGAAACTTGCACATCTGTAATGCAGTAAGTCACACAGAAATTATGGTTTAAAATTTTTTTAAGATTTTTTTCTTAATGTATGGCCCAGAAATTATATTTTGGTCATTTTACATAGTATTTTAACAACATCAGCCATGAAACTACTATGCTGACAAAGCAGTTTTGCTCACCTTCATCCTCTCTTTTTATTGCCAACTTCAGTGACTATTATTAAGGTCAGCAATAAGTTTCTGTGAAAAGTTCTTAGCAAGTTAATCGATCCCTTCCTTCAAAATAAAACACAATAAACCTTGAGGGTTTAGAAAACCAGTTCAAGTGAATTAAATACGAAATGCATTTTAGTGTGGAACAAACCAGTCTTCCTTCTTTACTCGAAATTAACATTAGCCCATGATTACACAATGATAAAACTAATGGTGATTATTGAAACTCAAGGTTGCCCTAAAACAAGTCCTTGTATTGCTCACAATTATTTCTTTAAATTCAAAAGCAGGAATAAAACAAATGATAAATAAATTAAGGCATAAGTTCAAAATATGCATTGAATATCTTTAAATAAGTAGGAGGTCATTACTTTGCTGCTTCAAGTACAACTACACCTCTCTTTAGTGTTATGCTGTATTTTCCACAAACTTCTAAAATTGGCTCCTTTCCAAGGAATAACCTCTCCTTATCTGTCATGGTGTCTTTGTTACTATACATTATTTCTAAGAAATTCTTTTCCAGCCCTTTATCACTCCATATTAAATCAAGCAGATGAAACTTGTTCTTTTACATTGAGGGCCAATGTCATCCAAACAAAGTCAAACAATTATTTTAAAACACAAAATGTTTGCATCCCAGCAATCAAGCTGCATGGACGTTGTACATTTTGAGGTACTAAATGAGAATCTTGTAGGATTTGTTAGAGGCATAAATACTCTTGCTCTGTGTTCTGTGATGAGTCTGAAGGAAGCTACATTTCTCCCTTCACCGGGTTTGCAGGTGTACTTTACACAAACACACACATACCCCCTACACACACACACACACACACTTCTTTTGAAATTATGCCAGCATTACATCAAACAAGGAAGACAAATGGAAAACATTATAGGCCCATAATTGTGAAACCCAGGAATGTTAGCAGTACTGTTAAATCCTTAACAACATCCTGTGTCATTCAAATTTACCTAATTTATTCTTTCCAGGATGTGGTTTATAATGGAGACTTTCTCTATTAATTGGTAAACAGCTGTAAGTGCAAAAGAATGAAATGTGGAAAAACAGGCTTTATGTTCCCAGAAAAAAAAAATAAATAAATAATGAACATGGCTTAAGCTAAGGGTAAGTCAGTAAGTACTTCCGTAGCAAAAACCCTCACTGAAATTAATGAAAATTTTGTCCCTGTGTGTGATTAGGGTTTTATTCTGACTGAAGCTAGTTGCACAATGGACTCCGGAATATAGTATCACATTGATATTGCATCCTCTTAATCAGAGAATAAATTTTTGTAAATACTTAGAAATATAAAAATATTTTATTTAGGAAAAAGTCAGCACAATTGGATAGCTGGGTTGTTCACACAGTAAGACTCACTGTTTGCCAGCTTACATATATGAGTAAGATTGAAAAATGAGTTTAATGTTTTAAGTGCCTGAGCATTTTGTCATGTGTAAAGGCTAAAGAGGTCTAAACTCTAAAGGAGAGTCTCTCAAATTCTAAAATACTAAGCTTAAATAATACAATTTGCTATTAGAAAATATTTGCTTCTATAATCATGGAATTTCCTCAGCAAATAAAATGTACTTTGGACAATGTTTAAGAGTGTCACTGTTTTCTCTGAAGTGATTTTGAATACCTTGGAGAACTAGTTGAAGTGTATTTTTTTAAGCTATATAGTTTGAATTCAAATTATTAAAATTATTTAAATGAGACACATTTATTTTCTGATAGAAATGCTTACTGGATGATATTGTGTGAATAATTCTATGGCAACAACACACCTTCTAAGTTGACATTAATGTATTTTAGCTCCACAAATATTTTATCTTGTAGATTATTTTCAGAGGTATTATTGAAGGTAAAGTTCTATGAGAGTTTGGATTCTTCATAGATTACTGTATTTGTTAGGATTAGATTTGACTATAAAGGTTAAAAAAAAGCTAACTAGAGTGGTTTAAAAAAATACAAGTCTATTTCTCAAATAAAAATCCAAATAGAGACTCTATAACTGAAATGATGGCTCCAGCAATATTACCGACATAGTCTCCTTTTTTCCTAAGTGTTCTACCATCCTTAAAGCCAGCTTTAACCTCATGGACCAAAATAAGTGCTTCAGTTCCATCCATTACATCTGCATTCTAATGAACAAGGAAGGAAAAAAGTCAAGAAATACAAATAAGCCTTTCATATTTAAGTACTCTTACCAGAATCTGTATATATCATTTGTAGTTATATTCTGTTCTCAGAATGTTATATAAATTTGCTTTGATGCAAAGGAGACTAAGAAATGTAATCTATATCTATCACTTAAAATCAGACTGTCATTTATTTAACATAGAAGAGAAGTCTATTACCTTAGAAGAAGAGGATTATAAATTTGACAGAGGGATACGGATTTCTGCCACAACAACTATACCCCATACACCGTTAAGGTAAAGGGCCCAATTTACATTTCCAGAATCCCCCCCAGCCATGATAACTGCATACTTGTAGGGAATTTGTAGCTATTATGATGACAGAATTATTATTGAAGGCAATGGCAGTTTTCAGAATGGTTATCAGTGGCTTCCTGCTGATCATGGCTCATCAGTATCTGCTGTGTGAAAAAAGTTCTGACATATCCTTCTGTTGCTGATATGTGCTGGAAGAATTTGCAACCAGCCATATTGAAGGTAAGTTGATGAAGATACTTCCAGCGACAGGGAGGCTTGTCCATATGTGATTTAGAAAACAGGGAGTAAAATGGAGAATGACCTAAGGGTAAAGACATTTTGCTTATGCTATAGCTTTCCTGGAGAGTATAGTGAAGATGACTCAACTTGTCATCTCATGGCACACTCATTATCATTTTAGTTCCACTACCCTGGCATTATGTAACCAATCCCAGCTGTAAAATCTATTCTTCTATCATTTGTACAATCAACTGTTAATCTGCCTTCTTAAAATCTTCATTTAAGAAATTGATTTCTGGGGCTTTATTAAGCTCCTTGTTCCAGAATCCTAATTCACTGCTGTCTTCTACCTAAAAATGTGTCTATGTCATTATGGGAGTTTCATTACCAAAAAAAGGTATTATTTTGAGACATTAGTCTTTTAGTAATCCTTGCATCTCTCCCATTCTCTTGTCTCTATTTAAGCAAGTGGTCAGCTTGTTTTTATTGCCTCAAGAAATGGATGTACCAGGCTAAAATGCTGAAACTCCTACAAGACTTCCCAGCTTTATTATAAAAAAGATTAAGTCCCAGGGAGAAAAGAGGATTCATTAGTACAGGTAGACAAAAGATCTCATTCAAAAGCATGGGGAAGACCATTACAGGATATAGAAAAAAAAATTTTAACAAAAAGTAGAAGAGAAGGAAGAGTTTTCTTCTAACTAGAAAGATACTCCCTCAGGATTGCATTAGATTCGCTTCTGTGCCCTGCTTCCCCACAGTGCTACTGTGGGTGCAGAAAGCCTCCAGAGATGTCTGAAGATCTCAGGAGCAGTGGGCACGAAGCCCAGCCTTTTTTAGTATCACAACAGATTAGCCAGAACCCAGCAGGACACAGGGTGATGCAGGTGTGCCCTGTGAGAAGCTTCCTATTTTCCTGAGCTCAGCACACAAGTGGAAGAGTCTGGAGCTGACTGAGCCAAGTTGCCTGGGATGGGAAACCTACTCATGTTAATGTTTATAGGCAGTGGCAGAAGGCCATCCCTGAATGCCTTGATATAACTGAGCATTCCAGAATCTTGACTTGAGTTTGGGAGGAGAGAGACTTGAATAAGGCTATACAGCTATAAAGGCTCTAATAGATTAAGTTATAAAAGATCTAAGTAGAAATTAATTTGCAGGAAAACATTTGTTCTCATCTGTGTTAATGGAGTATGAGCCTATTCATTATATTGCTTAAACTTTTGACAGTGGTCAGGTGATTTGTGACCATTGTATTGGTATGGTTTGTGACATAATCTTCTTTTTTCACTTCTGCTGTCATCTCTCCCACCACCTTCAAAATCTTCCAGTAGATATACATAAACACACATTTCCGTGAATATACGCATGTTTACAAATGGACCAATGCTTTTTATTTGGCTCCCTGGCTCACATAGTCTGTTTGTGCTCCATAACAAAATACACAAGAAAGGGTAATTCATAAAAAGTGGAAATTTATTTTCTTACAGTTTGCAAAGATGGGAAGTTCAAGATCAAGGAACCAGCATGTTTGGTTGTCTGGTGAGGGCCGACAAGATGGAACTTTGATGCTGTAGTCTCTCGAGGGGAGGGGCTTTGTATCCTCACATGGCAGAAGACAGAAGGGCAAGCCAACAGAACTCTGCATGAAACCTCTTCTATAAAGACCTTAATTCCATACATGAGAAAGGAATTCTCATGGCCTAATCACCTCTAAATGTTCCAACTCTCAATACTATTATATTGGTAACACCTGAACTTCAGAGGGGACACATTCAAACAATAGCACTGGTTTACCTTGGAATTATCACACCTTAGACTTAAAACAGAATTCAAAGTCCATCCTGTCGAATCTGCCCTTGACGCATCAATATTTTATAAATATTTCTAGTAACCCATCACCCAGGATCAGTTTAAATCAAATTATTGTGTGGATTGTACTATCATTAATGGTCATCCAGTTAATTTTTAGATTGTTCTAACTATTTTAAAAGATCTGTCTTTGTTTTAGTCAATCATCCGTAATTCTCTCCCATTTGGTAACATCTGAACAATCAGACTTCATACAATGTGTCTTTCTCTGACATGTTTTCTGGCATCTCAGGATTTCACTTATCTCTCAAATCCATGCTTCCCCATGCTACATATCACGATTTACCTCAACTCTACCTTCTATGGCAGGTTTGAAAATCTACTTATTGCAATCATTTCTCTCAAGAGGTCCAGCTTTTCCACATCAATTTTAAAGTACTGATACAGAAGTAAGTGAAAAACACTATTTTTTAATTTGCCTGAAAATGCTTAAGTCTTATGAAACTGAATACTGCTTTCCTCTTGTAGCCACTAATGATATTATTTCTTTGTATTAAGCGTGATTTCAAAGACTTAGAAAGGGGATGGGATACTGGCTGTTACATTTCTTGAGGCCACATGAATGAACCCAGATTGCTCTTGACCCAAAAGAATATGTTCACAGTTTTCTGATTAGAATGCATCTCTAGTTATCTAATGCAATAAATCATTTTCTGGTGTATTCCTGAAGACCTCAAGCTGGTTAGCACAATATATATGTGCATTATGGCTGCTAAAACCGTCAGGAAATCCAAATTAGTGAGCATATTTATCTGAAATATCAAGATGTTATTCTCATATATAAAATGGATGTTTATTATATAGAAATTAAAAAATCACCCACAGCCCAATTACCCAGTATTTATTTGTGTTAATATACACCATTGACATTTGATGTAAATGCTCTTGGAAATTTTCCATACAAATATGCATCCTTATTACACTGTTTAGAAATAGGACTATATTTTACCTAAAGGTTTGTAACTGATTTTAAAATTACTGCCCTAATATGCAATTATATAAAAATATAGTAATTAATGTAATCAGTTCCCAAAAGGGAGAAATTTATATTATTTTAGGTTTTGCATTTGGAAGTGCTACTTCATTTTGAAGTCCAATTAATGTTTTACTGGGTCTATAGAAAAAAGACAACAAACAGGAATTTCTAGTAAAAATTTTGCTTTTACCTGGAGTAAGGTAGAGAATAAGACTAACAGTGGGGCTCTGTTCCAAGATGGACAAATAGGAACAGCTCTGGTCTGCAGCTCCCAGCATGATCAATGCAGAAGACAAGTGATTTCTGCATTTCCAACTGAGGTACCTGGTTCATCTCACTGGGACTGGTTGGACAGTGGGTGCAGCCCACGGAGGGTGAGCCAAAGCAACATGGGGCATCGCCTCACCTGGGAAGTGCAAGGGGTCAGAGGATTTCCCTTTCCTAGACAAGGGAAGCCCTGAGAGATGGCACCTGTAAAACCAGGACACTCTCACCCAAATACTGTGCTTTTCCAACAGTCTTAGTAAATGGTACACCAGGAGATTATATCCTATGCCTGGCTCAGTGGATACTAAGCCCATGGAGCCTTGCTTACTGCTGGCACAGCAGTCTGAGATCAACCTGCGAGGCAGCAGCCTGGCAGGGGGAGGGACATTTGACATTACTGAGGCTTGAGTAGGTAAACAGAGCGGCCCGGGAAGCTTGAACTGGGCAGAGCCCTCCGCAGCTCAGTGAGGCTGGCTGCCTCTGTAGTCTCCACCTCTTGGGGCAGGACATAGCTGAACAAAAGGCAGCAGAAACTTCTGCAGACTTAAATATCCCTGTCTGACAGCTCTGAAGAGAGCGGTGGTTCTCCCAGCATGGTGTTTGAGCTCAGAGAATGAACAGACTGCCTCCTCAAGTAAGTCCCTGACCTAAGTGTAGCCTAACTGGGAGACACTTCCCAGTAGGGGTCAACTGACATCTCATACAGGTGGGTGCCCCTCTGGGATGAAGCATCCAGAGGAAGGATCAGGCAGCAATATTTGCTGTTCTGCAGCCTCTGCTGGTGATACCCAGGCAAACAGGTCTGGAGTGGAACTCCAGCAAACTTCAACAGACCTGCAGCTGAGGGACCTGACTGTTAGAAGGAAAACTAACAAGCAGAAAGAAATAACATCAACATCAACAAACAGGATATCCACACCAAAACCCCATCTGTAGGTCACCAACATCAAAGACCAAAGGTAGATAAAATCACAAAGGTGGGGAGAAACCAGAGCAGAAAAGGTAAAAATTCTAAAAACCAGAGAGCTTTTCCTCCACAAGATCCCAGCTCCTCGCCAGCAAGGGAACAAAGCTGGATGGAGAATGATTTTCATGAGCTGACAAAAGTAGGCTTCAGAAGGTCAGTAATAAGAAACTTCTCCAAGCTAAAGGAGGATGTTTGAACCCATCACAAGGAAGCTAAAAACACTGAAAAAAGATTAGATGAATGGCCAACTACAATAAATAGTGTAGAGAAGACCATAAATGACCAGATGTAGCTGAAAATCATGGCACGAGAGCTTCATAATGCATGCACAAGCTTCAATAGCCGATTCAGTCAAGTGGAAGAAACAGTATGAGTGATTGAAGATCAAATTAATGAAATAAAGCCAGAAGATAAGTTTAGAGAAAAAAGAGTAAAAAGAAAAGAACAAAGACTCCAGGAAATATGGGACTATGTGAAAAGACCAAAACTACATTTGATTGGTGTACCTGAAAGTGACGGAAAGAATGGAACCAAGTTGGAAAATACTCTTCAGGATATTATCCACCAGAACTTCCCCAACCTAGCAAGGTAGACCAGCATTCAAATTCAGAAAATACAGAGAATTCCACAAAGATACTCCTCGAGAAGAGCAACCCCAAGACACAAAATTGTCAGATTTACCAAGATTGAAATGAAGGAAAAAATGTTAAGGGCAGTCAGAGAGAAAGGTCAGGTTACCCACAAAGGGAAGCCATTAAGACTAACAGCAGATCTCTCAGCAGAAACTCTACAAGCCAGAAAAGAGTGGGGGCCAATATTCAACATTCTTAAAGGAAATAATTTTCAACCCAGAATTTCATATCCAGCCAAACTAAGCTTCATGAGTGAAAGACAAATAAAATTCTTTACAGACAAGCAAACGCTAAGAAAATTTGTCACCACTAGGCCTGCCCTACAAGAGCTCCTGAAGAAAGCACTAAACATGGAAAGGAACAACCAGTACCAGCCACTGCAAAAACATGCCAAGTTGTAAAGGTCATGGATGCTAGGAAGAAACTGCATCAACTAATGGACAAAATAATCAGCTAACATAATGACAGGATCGAATTCATACATAATAATATTAACCTTAAATGTAAATGGGCTAAATGCCCCCATTAAAAGACACAGAATGGTAAATACAATAAAGAGTCAAGACCCATCAGTGTGCTGTATTCAGGAGACCCAACTCACGTGCAGAGACACACATAAGCTCAAAATAAAGGGATAGAGGAAGATCTACCAAGAAAATGGAAAGCAAAAAAAAAGCAGGGGTTGCAATCCTAGTCTCCAATAAAACAGACTTTAAATCAACAATGATGAAAAGAGACAAAGAAGGCCATTACATAATAGTAAAGGTATCAATTCAACAAGAAGTGCTAACTATCATAAGTATATATGCACCCAATACAGGGGCACCCAGATTCATAAAGCAAGTCCTTAGAGACCTACACAGGAACTTAGACTCCCGCACAATAATAATAGGTGACTTTAACAACCCACTGTCAATATTAGACAGATCAACAAGACAGAAGGTTAACAAGGATATTCAGGACTTGAACTCAGCTCTGCACTAAGCAAACCTAATAGACATCTACAGAACTCTTCACCCAAGTCAAAAGAATTTACATTCTTCTCAGCACCGCGTCAGACTTATTCCAAAATTGACCACATAGTTGGAAGTAAAGCACTCCTCAGCAAATGTAAGAGAACAGAAATCACAACAAACTGTCTCGCAGACCACAGTGCATTCAAATTAGAACTCAGGATTAACAAATTCACTCAAAACTGCACAACTGCATGGAAACTGAACAACCTGCTCCTGAATGACTACTGGGTAAATAACAAAATGAGGGCAGAAATAAAGATGTTCTTTGAAACCAATGAGAACAAAGACACAATGTACCAGAATCTCTGGGACACATTTAAAGCAGTGTGTAGAGGGAAATTTATAGCACTAAATGCCCACAAGAGAAAGCAGGAAAGATCTAAAATCAACACCCTAATATCACAATTAAAAAAACTAGACAAGCAGGAGCAAACAAATTTAAAAGCTAGCAGAAGGCAAGAAATAATTAAGATCAGAGCAGAACTGAAGGAGATAGAGACACAAAAAAACGCTTCAAAAAATCAAAGAATCCAGGAGCTGGTTTTTTGAAAAGATCAACAAAATTGATAGACCACTAGCAAGACTAATAAAGAAGAAAAGAGGGAAGAATCAAATAGAAGCAATAAAAAATGATAAAGGGGATATCACCACTGATCCCACAGAAATACAAAATACCATCAGAAAATACTGTAAACACCTCTATGCAAATAAACTAGAAAATCTAGAAGAGATGGATAAATTCCTGGACAAATACACCCTCCAAAGACTAAACCAGGAAGAAATTGAATCTCTGAACAGACCAATCAATAACAGGCTCTGAAATTGAGGCAATAATTAATAGCCTATCAACCAAAAAAAGTCCAGGACGAGATGAATTCTACCAGAAGTACAAAGAGGAGCTGGTACCATTCCTTCTGAAACTATTCCAAGCAACAGAAAAAAAGGGAATCCTTCCTAATTTATTATATGAGGCCAGCATCTTCCTGATACCAACGCCTGGCAGAGACACAACAACAACAAAAAAAGAATTTTAGACCAATATCCCTGATGAATTTTGATGCAAAAATCCTCAATAAAACCAAATCCAGTGGCACATCAAAAAGCTTATCCACCATGATAAAGTAGGCTTCATCCCTGGGATGCAAGGCTGGTTCAACATATGCAAATTAATAACCATAATCCATCACATAAACAGAACCAATGACAAAAACCACATGATTGTCTCAATAGGTGCAGAAAAGGCCTTTGACAAAATTCAACACCCCTTCATGCTAAAAACTCTGAATAAACTAGGTATTGATGGAACATATCTGAAAATAATAAGAACTATTTATGACAAACACACAGCCAATATCATACTTAATGGGCAAAAACTGGAAGCATTCCCTTTGAAAACTGGCACAAGACAGGGATGCCATCTCTCACTACTCCTATTAAACATAGTGTTGGAAGTTCTGGCCAGGGCAATCAGGCAAGAGAAAGAAATAAAGGGTATTTGATTAGGAAAAGAGGAAGTCAAATTGTCCCTCTTTGCAGAAAACATGATTGTACATTTAGAAAACCCCATTGTCTCAGCCCAAAATCTCCTTAAGCTGATAAGCAACTTCAGCAAAGTCTCAGGAAACAAAATCAATGTGCAAAAATCACAAGCATTCCTATACAGCAATAACAGACAGAGAGCCAAATAATGAGTGAACTCCCATTCACAATTGCTACACAAAGAATAAAATACCTAGAATTCCAAATTACAAGGGATGTGAAGGCCCTCTTCCAAGAGAACTACAAACCATTGCTCAGTTAAGTAAAAGAGGACACAGACAAATGGAAGAACATTCCATACTCATGGATGGGAAGAATCAAGATTTTGAAAATGGCCATACTGCCCAAGGTAATTTATAGATTCAATGCCATCCCCAATAAGCTATCAATAACTTTCTTCACAGAATTGGAAAAAACTACTTTAAAGTTCATATGGAACCAAAAAAGAGCCCGCATTGCAAAGTCAATCCTAAGCCAAAAGAACAAAGCTGGAGGTCTCACGCTACCTGACTTCAAACTATACTACAAGGCTACAGTAACCAAAACAGCATGGTACTGGTACCAACACAGATACATAGACCAAGGGAACAAAACAGAGGCCTCAGAAATAACACCACACATCTACAATCATCTGATCATTGACAAACCTGACAAAAACAAGAAATGGGGAAAGGATTCCCTATTTAATAAATGGTGCTGGGAAAACTGGCTAGCCATATGTAGAAAGCTGAAATTGGATCCCTTCCTTACACCTTATACAAAAATTAATTCAAGATGGATTAAAGACTTAAATGTTAGACTTAAAACCATAAAAACCCTAGAAGAAAACCTAGGCAATACCAGTCAGGACATAGGCATGGGCAAAAACTTCATGACTAAAACACCAAAAGCAATGGCAACGAAAGCCAAAATAGACAAATGGGATCTATTTACACTAAAGAGCTTCTGTACAGCCAAAGAAACCATCATCAGAGTGAACAGGCAACCTACAGAAAGGGAGAAAATTTTTGCAATCTACCCATCTGACAAAGGGCTAGTATGCAGAATCTACAAAGAACTTACACAAATTTACAAGAAAACAAACAAACAGCTGCATCAAAAAGTGGGCAAAGGATATGAACAGACACTTCTCAAAAGAAGACATTTATGCAGCTAACAGACACATGAAAAAATGCTCATCATCACTGGTCATCAGAGAAATGCAAATCAAAACCACAATGAGATACCATCTCACACCAGTTAGAATGGCAATCATTAAAAAGTCCAGAAACAACAGATGCTGGAGAGGATGTGGCAAAATAGGAACGGTTTTACACTGTTGGTGGAAGTTTAAACTAATTCAACTGTTGTGGAAGACTGTGTGGATATTCCTCAAGGATCTAGAACTAGAAATACCATTTCACCCAGTGATCCCATTACTGAATATATACTCAAAGGATTATAAATCATGCTACTATAAAGACACATGCATACGTATGTTAATTGTGGCACTATTCACAATAGCAGAAACTTGGAACCAACCCAAATGTCCATCAATGTTAGACTGGATTAAGAAGATGTGGCACATATACACCATGGAATACTATGCAGCCATGAAAAATGATGAGTTCATGTCCTTTGCAGGGACATGGATGCAGCTGGAAACCATCATTCTGAGTAAACTATCACAAGGACAGAAAACCAAACACTGCATGTTCTCACTCATAGGTGGGAACTGAACAATGCAAACACTTGGACACAGGGCAGTGAATATCACACCCCGGGGCCTGTCATGGGGTTGGGGTCAAGGGAAGGGATAGCATCAGGAGAAAAACCTAATGTAAATGATGAGTTAATGGGTGCAGCAAACCAACATGGCACATGTATACCTATGTAACAAACCTACATGTGGTGCACATGTACCCTTGAACTTAAGGTATATAAAAAAAAAGACTAAGAGTAGGTAAGCATGTTAAGTGCCCATATTTAGACCTAGTGGAATTTCTGAGTTAGCTTCATATTCCTATTGTTTGTATTATTTATTGATCATACTATTGATAATCATGATTATTTAAATCAACTTAATTATTTTAACAGTTTGAAAATGGTAAAGTTTATGTAGAAGGTACCTAGTAGAAACCAGTCTCATGAAAAATTATGTGTGTGTATACAAACACACACACTTATACACACATTCTTGCATATTGTTCACCTCATATAAGGCCCCACAATGCACACATTTGAGAAATCATATTATCCACTAGGTCTCTTTTTGTCTGTGGTGCTTCAAAGTCATTCAATGAAGGTAATATCTAAAACAAACATGGCTTAAATGAAAGGACTTTTTCAAATATTTTCAAAATTAAATTGCTATTTAGCCCTATGGGAAGATGTTTGGAAGAAAGCCATTTGTTCCATTTACATATAGAACCATTTCTTAATTTTCTAAATTCTTGGAAGATTTTATCAAATGTAAGACAGCAAAAATGTAATTTTTCATAGTGCACAGAACATGGTGAATTTACAAACAGAAAAGTAAATAAGAATAATTTAAGACAGCTTTTTGTTTTTATAAATGCCTATTCCCACTTTTGGCAAGCAAATAACATAAATAAAAATAATTCACATTCACGCCATGGAAGCTTGGCTTGCTTGTGTAAATTTCTCAAAACTGAGAAAACACAACTGTTGCTTCTATGTCTCAGAAGAATAACACCAATTCTTTATTGAGGACAGAAATACTACTAAAATATTCTTTTTATGGTTTTAGAACTTTTTAATGGTTGAACTCGTTTCTCTTCATAAGACTGTGTAGCAGTATGGCATTTGGCGAATGAAACAGGCAAAAGGTTGTTGGACAAAATCACAAATAGAATAATTAACACAAACCATTTTACCTCATACTTAACTTCGAGCAAATATAGAATATGTTTACATAGAATCAGGTTAGAGAACTTTGATATTATATGTCTGAGCAGAACAAGCACCACCAGGTAGGAAATGTGATTTCTCCTCTCATAACATGTTTTATGGATATAAATTTTATGAAAACCCAGTCTTATGATCATCTCTAGGAGATAAGAAAGTGCTTTTGAGGAAGACATAATTTTATATCCAGCATAAGAAATTGTAGATATTGGTAAAGTAAATAATTACATATGTAAACAATTTAGGGCATACTGTTTTTCATGGATTACTTGGAATAAGCATCTAACTGGGAAGTATTTTCTCCCTTCAAAAAAGACTCAAAACATTTGTTAGAAACCAGTATTCCTCTGGTATGGTTTGGCTGTGTCCCCACCCAAATCTCATCTTGAATTGTATCTCCCATAATTCCCACAGGTTGTGCAGGGACCTGGTGGGAGATAATTGAATTGTGGTAGCAGGTATTTCCCATGCTATTCTCATGATAGTGAATAAGTCTCATGAGATCAGATAGTTTGGGAGAGACAGATTTATTGTGAGATCTTCCTTTACCATAAATCTCTACTATGGGAAAAAGATGTTGTAAAATACATTGAATTTTAAAAAGGGAGTTTCTCTGCACGAGTCCTCTTCTCTTATTTGCTGCCACGTGAGATGTGCCTTTCACTTTCCACCATGATTGTGAGTCCTCCCCAGCCAGATGGTACTGTGAGTACATTAAACCTCTTTCTTTTGTAAATTGCCCAGTCTCGAGTATGTCTTTATCAGCAGTGTGAAAACAGACTAATACAGCCTCCTACATTTCCATGTAGGATGTTCTAAATGACTTAACAGCTCAGGGAGAAAGATATGGGAAGAGGTTTCCAGGCACTGTGAGGAACATATGGAAAGATCTTGCAGTGAGAATTTATGTAGTCAACAAAGAGCTTTTCAGGTAAAGCCATGGATTGAGCACCAAAGATTTTTAAGTTAGAGGAGTTAGGGTCAATGAACACAGCATGTGAATCCTAAATATATTCCTCTTATTGCTCTATGGAGAAGATTTTGGTAGGAATGAGTAGATATACCTGACCCTTCTATGTTCATATATCCAATCTCAGGTCAAGATCACTTCCTCAGGGAACCATCATATTTTTTTGTTGAATACTGTCCTAAATCTGTTGTTTCCCCAGAATATTTTAATATTATATTGATTATTGTATTTACTTTATTAATTCTGCCTTTTCTCGGATCTTCAAGTTGAATCAATAGGAGACAATTGTACACTTAGTTGTTAGCAATGCCACTAAGCTTTTTGAATGAATTCCAATTTGTTGAATGAATTTTGAAGAAAAGATAGATTCAATATATTTTCTCAAGAATGCAGTGGAAAAAAAAGTGAAACTCATTGCCCGAGTCTGCAATTCTCTATATCTTTTGTGTGACTGACAGTGTTAGATTAAAATATCTAACTAATTTGGTTGGAAGGAAGGGAACTGCTTAAGGAGCTGTTTTGTTAGCAGTAAAAATGGATGATTTAGTGCAGTCTACAGTGGCCTGTATATTAGAAGTAAATTTCTTTTCTTCCCCTGAAATGCATTAATCAAGACATAAATTATTTTAGTGTGACTCAAAAGCTTAAGAAATAAGGCAGTGCATACAAGTTTACATATCTGACTTACATATACACAATAATCAGCATGATCATAAAATCAAGAAAATTGAGAAAAAAAGGAAGAAAGTAAAAAAAAAAAAAAGCCATGAGGAAAAGACTGATAAATAGTCCCATAAAGCCTAGGAACAATCAGACTTAAATAGATGGGATCACAGAACAATTGACAAAGGTAAAGAGAAGAACAGACAGCAGAGAAGAGAAAGTGGTCAAGAAGTTAAGAAGGAATAGAGACATTTATCGTCTCTAGGTCCACAACCCTCTACGATGCTGTCAGTATTTCAGATGGTCATCTCATTGGCAGCCAACTGACACTCTAAGTACCTAAAAAAAATCACTCATTCAAGTTATTAAATGCCCTTTAAACTAAATCTATAGACCTTTTTCTGAATGAAATATTCATAGCCAGGTAGAAGGAAAGGATAGTTGGATTGCCATTGTTTCATCAGTTAGTCCTTTCTAGAAGCAAATACTACCTGTAAAAATGTTTAAGAATTTTATTAATATGTAACATTCTTTTCTGCATCTATTTGGTACAGAACTGGTAAAAGACTAGAAGATTATTCAAAATAAGCAGCAAGAAAATCATGTCTAATGACAACAGAAATTGAATAATTTGTCTTTTGGAACCCATTTTGAGAATCAGATGAACACAGAGACTGAAATGTCAATGCATTTATATATAACAAGCATGAGGTTATATTTTAGTCCCAAGAATCTTCATTAATATAAATTGGTATATTAGATTTTTAAATTGGGATGCAAGATATAGAATTGAGTCTGTAAATTAAAATGTTCTTAGAATTAATTACAATGTTATATTTGCTGATAGATAGATTTTAAAAAAGATTAAAAACAAAAAAGTCACAGGCCTTTATATAATTGAACTCTTCATTGAAAACCTCTTGAAGTCAAATTATTCTAATGAGATGAGATGAAAATTTTAATGATGCTAACTTTCCTAGTTTTAGTTATTTCTGGAAACTGTCCTTAAATTTGCTTTATAAATATATCAATATAAAGTAAACTTGAATTAGAAAAAAACCCAAAGTTCATTTTAAATAATAATAATTATTAAAATAATAAAAATGAAAAAACATTCAGTAATCATATTTACATAATGATGAGAAACTGTATTTGAAGAGGAATAAAACAATGCCTAGAATGTCTTTATTATCATAACATACATTGTTGTTATTGTTTTCAATTGTGTGAATAAGATATTTTTTACTGAAGCAGATACTGCAAGTTTAAGAGTCAAAATGTCTCTGCATATTTCAATTTTACATTCTCTTCTTGTTTTTTTCTTAACATGCTTTAAATTTCTATTTGTTTATTTGTTTTAATCTCAGTTGCAGATGACAGTGAAGGTAATCATTCATTTTAATCAAATGCCCTTTTTTCCTGATGCCTCTTTTTTTGTATTATTAATCTGACAAACTGCATCTCTGTTTTATACTTCCATCTAGAACTGCCTTCGTACTTAGATTACTGCTACTCTTCATCTTCATCCTGCCTCAATTCTAGTGTGTTGCCTAAGTATACATTCTTGCAAAGTTTTTACTGGAATTTTCCTACATGAATTTCTAATTTACGTAAATTGTATCATATTATACATCTTTTCCTGATTCTTACCTTGTTTTGCTTAGCACAATGTCTTTATCAAAACTCTATCATATTGCCATGTGTATATACAATCACCCTAGATTATGAACACCTAGATTACCCAAACTTCATCCATCACAACAAAATCACTGATAAAATTCTTTCATGTGCTTTCTTATAGAATTTTGTGATTATTTCTCTAGGAGTTATTTGCAGGAGTGAAATTTATGAGTCATAAGGTATGCATATACTGTTTGATTAAGTACTGCCAGATTGCTTTCCAAAATGGCGTCATTAATTTACAGACCCTCTTACAATGCATGAGTGCACCCATATCTCCTCATTCTAGCAACACTTGATATTACGCAGTGTTCTAACTTTTGTCAATTTGATAGATTTACAGTAACATCTCATTTTACTTGCAGTTTCCTGATTAGTAATGAGTTTAAATTTCTCTTTGTATGTTTGTTTAATATCTGAGCTTTATTTTCTTTTAATTGCTCTTAAAAATGCTATTTTTCTGATGGGTGCATACCGTGTATTATTTTGGAGACACAGCCTTACTCGTTTGCCTTGGCTGCAATTCAATGGCACAATCATAGCTCTCCACAGCCTTGAACTCCTTGGGTTCAAGAGATCTCCAGCCTCAGCCTCCCAACTAGCTGGGATGACAGGCTTTTACCACCATGGCCAGCTAATTTTATTTTTAGAGACAAGGTCTCACTATGTTGTCCAAGCTACGTGTCTTCTTCTTGGTTCTTTGATGGTAGATGTATTTAGTAGATGTTAATTGGTTGTCAATTTTAGGCATTGTAAATAGATTTATACAGGACATTGTCATCTGATCACTTTGGCTCTGGTGTAATTCACTGAACAGAAATTCCTAATTTTGATGTTGTTGATTACATAAATTTAATGCCTTATAATTTGTTCTGAGAGTTTGTTAAAAAGAATCCCTTAATTTTCTATCAAGTTTATAGTTTTATCTTTTCCATTTAGATGTCCAACTCACCATATGGTTTTGGGAACAAAACTGCTTTTACTTCTCTTTATATAGTGAGTCAATCCATCACAGTGTCAGTTACAACTTTATAAATTTAGAGACTAAAGTTTTCAATATATGGGTTTTGTGATAGTTACTTTGACTTACTTAATCATACTGGTATAGAACACTTATCTTTGTCTCATCTACTTTTTTCTTGAGTACTTTCTTTCAGGCATTAAATTTATACCGCAGCTTTCCTTCCCCTAGTATATGTTTTTCCATCTACTTATTTTCACTTTCTTTGTCTTTTTTAAGAAAGGAGTGTGTCTCCTATAGGCAACATATTATTGAATTTTAGCTTTGAGTTGTTGCTGTTGTTATTGAGTCCAATAGGATTCTCCTTTTGTCTTTGATATATGTTATTCTGTTTTTTCGTTTGCGTTGGATGTACTTGTGTGTGTAATTAATTGTCCAGTGCTTTCAATTTCCCTGGGGTAACGGCTATCTTGTGTAGTGATGGGCACTGGAGACTGGTGAAATTTTCTTCTCTGTTACTTGTCAGGAGTTTAAGAGGAGGAGGCATCAGCCCTAGAGCAGAAAATCAGGCACCAAAATTTTAGACATGCCCATTTGCTGGCACCAAGCAAATACTATGTTCAGGATTTTCCTATAATATTTTGAGAAAGAAACACTAAAGCAAGATGTAATTCACCAGCCCTGGAGGTTTGGATGGGGAGACATGAATAAACCACCACTCTCATTTGTTTCTCAACCCAGTCTGGCTTTCATATGGTCCTGAAATTATTACAACCACTTCCTGCCCACAGTGGTCTCAATTGTTGCTGTTGATTTATATGGGTAAGGAAGAGGAAACAATTTTGCCCAGGTGATGTTGTGAAGAGGAGAAAGTGGAATTTATAACCTCTCCTCAACCTATTCTGCCACTTCTTTCTGGCCACCCCTGCCCCAGACTGCCACCCATCATCTTAGTCCAAGACAGCTTTTGATCTTGGCAGTTTTCTCAAGGTTCTATATGATTTATCCCAGTATGTTTTCTTCTTCTGTAGTTTCCCCAGGATTGATTTTTGGAGATGTAGCCAGCAACACATGCAAGTTTGTCATGCTGATTGATCTGCATGACATCATATCTGAAGTATTCTAGTACGCTTTTTACCTCCTTTCCTAACTGTACAGTCTTCCTCCTTTTGACCCACTGGCATACAATGATCTTTTGTCCTCTGAATAGTTAAGGATGCCCCATCGGGCTGATATATCTAATATGCTTCCTTCTTTTCCAATTTACCCTTATCTCTATGTGTTTGCTCCTCTTACCACATGACCTGACTCCATACACCTCCACTCACTGACTTAATAGATTGCATGCTGGAATTGCCCAACAAATACCACATGCAATGGTTGTCCAATGGAGGATGGGAAGAGGGACAAGTGGGTGGAAAATGTTTTCTTCCTTTCACACAGATTATACTTTCCTCACCCATATGAGGATAACAAATTCTCTGATATTGTCTAAATACTCTCTTATATATTGGCCTGCATGAATACTAGTGACATCATAATTTAAAACATAGTAATCTCAAATCTTTAACTTAAAAGAATGGTTAATTATTAAAGAAGTAACAAAAGACACAAAATAAATCCAACTTACATCATTAGCTACATGTGCTTTTCTATGAATAAAGTATAAATTTTTATTGGAAGGAATTATTAAATTGTTAAGAAAATCAAAATCTTAGTAATATATACAATAAAATATTAATGATTTAATTATTTTTCATCCTTCTGAACAGTTCCGACTGAAGTAAACTACTAAAACACAGAAAAGGCCACTTTTGGATTTAGTTGTACATTTAGTCAGTAATTAAAAAAATGCTGGAATGCATTTGTGCTAATCCTATCAGATATGGAAGGAATATTTTATTTTACATTGTGGAAGCTTACAGAAACTATGACATCAACTGAAAAGTGTGACTCCATGAAACTTTTAAAAAGACAAGTCTAATTTTTATTTTATGTTTTAAACATTTTTAAGAAAATTGTAGTTTAGCAATACAGTATCTTAAATTGAGAGAAACGTAAAATAAATAGCAATTCATATACTGAAGCCCTAACCCTCTGTACCTCAGAATGTGACTATTTGAAGATAGAACCTTAAAGAGGTGACTACGCAGATGAGAGCAGTGGCTCACACCTGTAAGCCCAGCACTTTGGGAGGCCCAGGTGGGCAGATCACAAGGGCAAGAGATCGAGACCATCCTGGGCAATATGGTGAAACCCCGTCTCTACTAAAAATACAAAAATTAGCTCACCATTGTGGCAGGTGCCTGTACTCCCAGCTACTCCAGAGGCTGAGGCAAGAGAATGAAGCCGGAAGCGGAGGTTGCAGTGAGCTGAGACTGTGTCACTTTCCTCCAGCCTGGTGACAGAGTAAGACGCTGTCTAAAAAAAAAAAAAAAGTGACTAGGCTAAAATAGGCCATTGGTGGAGGTCAGCCTTAAACCAATCTGAATGATAGTCTCATAAGAAGAGGACATTGGACACATAAGGAGACACGAGGTGTAAGCGCACGGAGGAAAGGGCAAGTGCAGATCCAGCAAGACCGCAGTCATCTGCAAGCCAAGCAGAAAAGCCTCGAGAGAAATCATACCTGCTGATTCCTAGATCCTGGACTTCTAGCCTCTAGTACTGTGAGAAAATAAATTTCTGTTGTTTAAGCCATGCAATCTCTGGTGCTTTATACAGTGACCTGAGCAGACCAACACACCTTCCTGAGACTTTTAATTTTTATTTAATTCTTGTTCATATAAAGACTCAAATACTACTGATTATGGCTATGTTCATGTGTTTTTGTGTTTGTGTATTTGTGGTGTATTCGCCTCTGTGCATTGCAAATGTTTGTGTTTTTGTTCCCATAGCCCGTTATACCATAAATCTAAATTTAACACATATATATTGCTTAATTCATGCCAAGCACCCAATGAATTATTTCAACACATATTAAGAATTCACAAAATATGATAATATCTTAATCATTCTTGACCCAGTTGGGAAATCCAAGCTAGTCTCTGGAGTAACCTAAACTGAGCTAACCTTGCCAAGATCTGAAAGTTTCCCAGTTTGAATGAATGACTGAAACTATCCCACAGTAATTGAACTATGACTTGGTGACTTCATCAACACACACTAATTTTAAAGTCACAAATGAAAATGTTTCCTAGAAATAAAATTTTCCAAAAAGGTGACAGTCAGTAAAATGCAAAGCTATAATTTTTTCTCCCTCAGTAAATTAGAATAAAACACCCAGTGAATGTTTATGGGAGAGTAATGTATTATTTATCTTAGCACATTAAGTTAAGTAGAATTTGAAAGTATATAACATGCTATTTACATATGGGAATTGTTTGACTGTGCTTTATTATTTTTTTATCTCTCTCATAACAACTAATTTATAAGGCATTTTAGGAACAAGTTTCCAAAGAGAGAACTGAACATAGTTCAGTCTAAAATTATTTATCATTTCTGGTACTTAAAGGAAGAGAAATTTCCTAATTAGTGTTAGAGGGAAGATGCTATCCTAACATAATTACATTGTTAGATATCAGGATCCTGTCAGGAAGGAAATGATAAATGGCAGAATGCCTGGAAACACACAGCCTACAAGATTCAGAAGTTCGTGCTGTAATGAAGAAAATAAAACTTTCAACTGGAACTTCAAAGACAAAAACTTCTTACTCATTAATCTGTCCTAGTCCAATATTAAGAAGTGCCTGATTACTTGGTGTCCTTTTTTTAGAGTAAGCTGAATGCCTCTCTTGAGGAGAGTTCAAGTTTTTTACTAAAATAGCTAGAAACTAACTAGGAAGGAGACTTCCAGTTAATACACTTTTCCATGAGCTCATAAAAGGCACTTCTGTCAAGCCATATAGACAACCCTGCCTTTAGTAATCTTAGAGGTTCTTTCCAGGCAAAAGGTAAAGATTAATTTTTATCCTCTAAAGTAATGATCTTTAGCTACTTCATCAGGGTGAAAAATAAGAACATGTTGAAGGATATCTAGTCTTTCTTCTTTCTTAATGTAAGATTTACAATCCTGGAGTTGGATCTAGTCATTTTCATGAAAATTCATTTTTTTGCATAACTAGAAAAGGCCATAAAGACTGCCTCATAACTAGTTTATTTATTAAATGGTGGCAAAAGGACTTTTCTCAGGAATTATTAAAACTCCAGGCAATATATTTTGACTTTAAAAATAGGCTTTTTGAATAGTGATAATCCCTATTATACAATGAAGATCATAGTCATATTGTTTTTCACAGTTAATATAAATATGTAAATACATTGTTTTTCTTTTTATGAAGATATTAAAGTTCAACAATTAAAACTTCTGTCTGTACAGGGGAGCAGAAACATCAGATTAAGATTGCAGATTAATCTTCAGATTAAGATTGCAGATTAATCTTCAGATTAAGATTAAGATTAGTGGCTCACGCCTGTAATCCCAGCACTTTGGGAGGCCAAGGTGGGTGGATCAACTGAGGTCAGGATTTTGAGGGCAGCCTGACCAACATGGCAAAACCCTGTCTCTACTGAAAAAACATACAAAAATTAGCCAGGCATGGTGATATGTGCCTATAATCCCAGCTTCTCAGGAGGCTGAGACAGGAGAATCGCTCAAACCCAGGAGGTGGAGGTTGCAGTGAGCCGAGATCATGCCACTGCACTACAGCCTGGGTGACAGAATGAGACTCTGTTAATAAATAAATAAATAAATAAATAAAGATTGCAACTATGATAATAAATTTTGCATAAATATTTTTATTTCATCTGTAAATAGTTCTGTTTTTCCTGCATAATTAGGTAGTGTTCTTTTTAGACCTTGATATAGATACACTACAGGGTGATTTTCCAAACTCACATTTATGTTGGTCTTCTCTATTCCATTTTGATGTGATTATGAATATAAATGTTAAGGACTGTACATAAAACAATACTTAATAGTATATAATTAAATGATACCTTTGATGGCTCTTTTTTTGGAAAGGTCATTGGGTTGAATCCACAAATTGTTAACTAAGTCTTGAGAACATGCTTATGAGGATTTTTAATTTATATTAAAATATTTTAAAAGTTTATTTTATTTTCTCTGAAATAACTGTAACAAATGTACTTTGAAGAATTTTGTGGAAAAGAGGAATATATTATATTATCTCCAAAAAACTTAGTAATAACATTTTAGTACATTGTCTTCCAATTATTTTCAGGACAAATGCTTTAAAATAGTTGTGCTAAAATTATTCAATTTTTCAGATGAAATTTGAGTCAATGGTGTAAATATTTTTCATTTATTTAAAATATTCATAAGAACAAATTTCAATAATTTCAAAATATTCTATTATGAGGTTAAAATATAATATACTTAACTCTCAAGTTGTTTTCAAATTTTTCATCATGCTTAACATTACTATAATGATTATTTTTATTTAAAATATGTAATAAGTGTGACTATTTAAATACATTTATAGAAATGAGATCCTAGATAAAAGAAAATTTGTATTTTTGAAACTGCTAATGCATAATACTTAATGGTCTGATTTTTTTCCAGAAATGTTACAAAAATTCACAATACTATAAAAATGTACAGTCATGCACTGCATAGTGGCATTTCAATTAACAACCCATCACATATACAATGGTGATTCCATAAGATTATAATTAGCTGAAAAATTCCTATGGCCTAGTGACATCATGGCATTGTAATGGCATAGTGCACACAAACACATTACTTATTACTTATGTGTTTGGGATGATGCCAGTGTAAACCAACCACTTTGACTTTTCCTCTTTATTTTATACCGTTTTTATTCTACTTATTAAAATAAAAGGTTAACTCTAAAACATCCACAGACAGGTCCTTCATGGGTATTCCATAAGAAGGCATCATTATTAAAGGAGATGACAGTTCTATGCATGTCATTGCCCCTGAAGACCTTCCAGTGGGACAAGATGTAGAGGTGGAAGACAGTGATATGGATGATCCTGACCCTGTATAGGCCTAGGCTAATGTGTGTGTTTGTGTCTTGGTTTTAACAAAAAAGTTTTCAAAGAAAAAGAAAATTTAAAAGTAATTAAAAATAGAAATAATGATGTAAAGAAGGGAATTTTGTATAGCTGTACAATGTGATTTTATGTTTTAAGCTAAGTGCTACTACAAAGGAGCCAAAAATGCTTTTTAAAATATTAAAAGTTTATAAAGTAAAAAAGTTACATTAAGCTAAGTTTAATTTATTATTGAAGATAAAATGTTTTAAAATTAAATTTAGTATAGCATAAGTGCGCAGTGTTTATGCAGTCGACAGTAGTGAACAGTACTTTCCCAGGCCTTTACATTCACTCACTGACTGATATGATTTGGCTGTGTCTCTACCCAATCTCATTTTAAATTGTAGTTCCCATAATCCCCACATGTTGTGGGAGGGTCACAGTGGGAGGTTATTTAATCATGGAGGTGATTACCCTCATGCTGTTCTCATGATAGTGAGTTCTCATGAGACCCGATGGTTTTATAGGGGGCTTTTCCTCCCTTTGCTCAGCATTTCTCCTTGCTGCCCCCACGTGAAGAAGGATGTGTTTGCCTCCCCTTCTGCCATGATTGTTAGTTTCCTGAAGCCTCCCCATGCATGCTGAATTGTGAGTCAATTAAACCTCTTTCTTTTATAAATTACCCTTATTAGCAGCATGATATTGGATTAATTGACTTATGCAAAGCATCTTCCAGTCCTGCAGACTCCATTTATGGTAAGTACCCTATATGGATGTACCATTTTTAGTCTTTTATATTGTATTTTCTATGGTACATTTTATGTGTTTAGAAATATAGTTTAATATGTTAAAATACACAAACACTGTTGGTGGGAGTGTAAATTAGTTCAACTTTGTGGAAGACGGTGTGGCAATTCCTCAAGGATCTAAAACTAGAAATACCATTTGACCCAGCAATTCCATTACCCAGTAATATACTGGGTATATACCCCAAGCATTATAAATCATTCTACTATAAAATCACATGCACATGTATGTTTATTGCAGCACTATTCACAATAGCAAAGACTTGGAACCAACCCAAATGCCCATCAATGATAGACTGCATAACTAAATTGTGGCACATATACACAATGGAAAACTATGCAGCCATAAAAAAGGATGAGTTCATGCCCTTTGTGGGGACATGGATGAGCTGGAAAACATCATTCTCAGCAAACTAACACAAGAACAGGAAAACAAACACCGCATGTTCTCACTCATAAGTGGGAGCTGAACAATGAGGACACATGGACACAGGGAGGGGAACATCACAGACTGGGGCCTTTCGGGGGGTAGGGGGCTAGGGGATGGAAAGCATTAGGATAAATGCCTAGTGTAGGTGACGGGTTGATGGGGGCAGCAAACCACCATGGCCCTTGTATATCTATGTAACAGAACTGCACGTTCTGCACATGTGCCTCAGAACTTAAAGTACAATATTAAAAAACGCACAAATATTATTGTATTACAATTGCCTACAATATTCCTAAAATATACAATTCTTGCAATGTTCAATTGCCTACAATATACTGTACAAACTTGTACAGTAACATTCTGTACAAGTTTGTAGCTTAGGAGCAATATGCCATACAGTAGAGCCTAGGCTAGCCCATCTAAATTTGTGTAAGTATACTCTGTAATGTTCATACAATGACAAAACTGCCTAACAATGCATTTCTCAGAACATACTACAATGTTAGTGATGCATGACTGTACCAGTACATACTTCACAGCAGCATTGAGTATTTTATTTAACTTTATCATTCATATTTTGGCCATTTTATTCCTTTAATTTAAAATTCCTTTGATTTCAAGTGAACCTGAATTTTAAAATTTTCTTTCTTATAGACTGTGGGTATATACTCATGGTGTCTTTGTCCATTGATGCTGTGAGAGGTTTCATAAAAATTTAGTTGAACGCTTTGAACCTCAAAGATATTTAACTTTTGAATTCAAATTTCTTGCCAATATTTTTTCACAGTTTTCAATTTACATTTATCTTGGGTTATTACTTTGGATTTTGTAGAAAACATCACCATGTCTCCACTGGCAAGTTTTCAAAGCAAAAATAAAATCCTCTTCGGTAAGAAGAATAATTCTACTTACCTCTCAGTGTGCTCACTCAGCCCTGAGTCAATGGAAACCAAGATAATGTAACCAAATTGATTTCTGGGCTGATAGATAGATTGATTAGTTTAATGGAAAACAGAACAAGCAAGACAACACTTTTCAATTTTAAAAGAAGATTTAACCTGATAAATCAATTTATCTTTTTAAATTAAATTTATATACATATATATATATATATATATATATATATATATATATATTTTTTTTGAGACAGTGTCTTGCTCTGCTGCTCAGGCTAGAATGGAGTGGTGTGATCTGGGTTCACTGCAACCTCTGCCTCCCGGCTTCAAGCAATTCTCCCGCCTCAGCCTCCTGAGTAGCTGGGATTACAGGTATGTGCCAGCATGCCCAACTAATTTTTTGTATTTTTAGTAGAGATGGGGTTTCACTTTGTTAGCCAGGATAGTCTTAATCTTCTGACCTTGTGATCCAACCGCCTTGGCCTCCCAAAGTGCTGGGATTACAGGCGTGAGTCACCGCGCCCACCCTGGCCTGAATCAATTTATCAAAGAATCAAGAGCAGGTTTTGCTTAAGGCATATCTTCAAAATGCTAAAGAGTCAAGGTGTGCTATGAGCAAAACAACATTCAAAAGGTGGTTTTAAATCTTTCAGGAAAGTAATTTATATGATACCAAATTTCAGATAAAAACAGAGCTTGTAGTCTTATGACTGCGTCAGTGGTAAATCAGCACTAAAATTTAAGTAACCAACTTGCTGGACTTGAGTTTAACATTTAAAATATTTGTCGTATTAAATCTATTGATACTACTCTTCTTCACTTCTATACATGTATTTTCAACATTTAAATTATTTGTACTATTAAATCTATTGATGCTACTCTTTTTCACTTCTATGCATATATTTTCCTGGTTAAAACATCCAGCAAATAGAAACTGAGGCAGGCCTTATTGACACATTGCTACTTGTCTCATGAGAACTTTTCAGTACTTTTTCTTAAATGCCTTAAACAACTTTTTTAAGAAAACAAAATGAGATAATACTATACATAGTTCAACAGTTGCTTTTTAATTATGTAAACAAATATGCCCTGGAGAGCTTTGATCTCATTTTTTTTTTTATTCCTACCTTCACACTTAGAAAGTGGTTCTCTTGACAGCTGATTTTTTAAATAAATGTTTAATATAATTTTTATTAGCATTAAACTATTTAATCCATCTGGAATTTACTTAGCTATTTCATAAGGAATAATTTACATTTATTGTTTTCTAATAGCTTATTATTTTCACTTTTATTAAAATAATTCATTAAATTAAAATTATTCTATAATAATAAAAAAAAAAAAAAAAAACATTATTTTATAAATATCTTTTTTTTTTTTAATTTTAATTGAAGTATTTTAATTATAAAAATTCAATAATAATACATATTAAATTCACCATTAAATATACTGGAAATGTAAAACACATTATTTTATAAGGGAATATCTTGGCCTTTAGTCTCTTTATTTAACTTTTAAATTTGAAGTAATTTTAGACTTATAGAAAAGTTGCAAATTAGTAGAGAAAGTGTCCGTATAATCTCACTTAATTTTTGCAAATGTTAAGATCTTAAATAACATTTGCTAAACTCTATTAAACTAAACAGAAAGCTTAATTCCAATTCCCTTTTACCCATTAATGTCCTCTTTGTTTCATGATCCTGTCTTGGGATCCCACCTTGTATTGAATTGTTATTTCTCTTTAGTCTTTTGAAATTTATAACTGACTCTCAGTCTATCTCTCTTTTTTTTTTTGTGAGTCTGAGAGTCTGACACTTTTAAAGGGCTTAGATCAGCCATTTTGATGAATTTCTCCTAATTTGGGTTCGTTTGATATTCTATTATGAATGATTTGAGGTTATGTAAAGATCACCATAGAAACTATGCTGTGCTTTTTTTTTTTTTTTAGACGGAGTCTAGCTCTGTTGCTCAGGCTGGAGTGCAGTGGTGCAATCTCGGCTCACTGCAAGCTCTGCCTCCCGGGTTTAAGCCATTCTCCTGCCTCAGCCTCTCGAGTAGCTGGGACTACAGATGCCCGCCCCCACGCTCGGCTAATTTTTGTAGTTTTAGTAGAGACCGGGTTTCACCTTGTTAGCCAGGATGGTCTCAATCTCCTGACCTCGTGATCCATCCGCCTTGGCCTCCCAAAGTGCTGGGATTACAGGGGTGAGCCACCGCGCCTGGCCTGTGACTTTTTTTATTAATACATTATTTGATATTGTTAATGGTACCAGTATATCTTATTGTTGATGACAGTGACTTTCAGAACATAGTTAAGGTGGTATTTGCTGGATGTCTCCACTGTAAATATACTATATATCCTTTTGTTGTTGTTATTTACAACATTATTGGCTTGTGGACATGTATTTTTGAAGTTACAATCCAATATTACCATTATTTCTTGCTCAAATAGTTTCATCTTTGGCCAATAAGAGCTCTTTCCTGTTGGCTCATGTCTTCTTTCAACAGGCTCCCATCTTTTCTTAAACCAAGCATGTTCATAATTTCTGATCCCACAAGATATTCCAGGACAATGTTGGATTTTCCCTGCCCCAACCATGAAATCAACCATTTCTCTAAAAAGCCCTGTTTCTTTTATTGAAGAATGACCTTAAATTTATACTCTAGGCATTCTCATTGCTATTAGGGCATCATTGCTTTACCTTGTCTTTCAGTGGACAGGGCTAGGAAATATGTATATGTAAATTAAACCTAAGCATATGTATATAGAAATATATATATCTGTATTTCTGCCATAGTTTATACTGAATCCAGCACAACAAAGTTCATTCTGGGTCAATTTTAGTCTTCCTACTTATTTTTAAGTTATTTCACTAACAATGGGAAACCTGGCTTTTATTATCTACTACATATTTAATTGCTTATTTGTTATCTACAATATATTTAGTGGCTTCAGTGCTAGTATACATGAAAAGTAGTTTCAAAGTTCCTAACCAATAGCCCCACACAAAGCACATTCACCAACCATAGTGCATCACGTATGTAGAGTTCTTTTATTCCCCAGCCTTACAACATCCAGTCAGGATACTGTTTTCCAGTTACTTAGGTTATTTCTAGTCTTCATCCAGCCCCTTCATTGTAGTTATGTTATTCATTTTCTTAATTCAGTTTGATTTATTTGTTAGTGTTTTTATTCTACGTTGGGTTTTCTCTACGTCCTGGCTGCTTTTAATTATTTACTTACTGTTTTTGGGGGGTTAGGTATGTGAAATATTATTATGGTCCAAAGAGCTGGAGTTCTTGCTACTTAAAAATGTTTTATTTTAAAGAAGTAGAATAAAATTTTAGCCACATATCAAATATACTCTGAAAAGCATTCCAGAAAAAAAGTTATATGGCATGTGGATTTGCAATAAGATGCAATAAAGTTAAAAATACTAGCACTGCCAACATTGTTGGTGATCACACTACCACTACACAGCTTTGTTTTTTTAAGCACTTTTATTTATGCTGTTTTATAGCTAATCTAAAAACTAAGACCAAAATCAGTAGGAGAACATAATGTGTGTCACTAACATTTTAAACATATCTGGAATACTTCATCCTTTTCTCACAATATTAAGAGTGAAGAAGAAAACAAATTTAAAAATGGTACAAAGCTATCATGCGGTTAAAAGCAAAACTGAAATAAATGCACTTGTGTTAAGATTTCTGCTTTGAATTTCAGCAGTCACTATTGGTATATTTTGAGCAATAAATATAATTTTTTTCTCAATGTCGATATGCCCTTAATATATTACCCCTTAAGTAAGTTGAAAATTTGACTGGTTTATTCAAGTGGCAGCATAATATCTCAGGAAAATAAGAAACAGGTTGAAAAAACATTAATAAAACTTGAAAAATTTTCATTTATGATGTCAACATATAACTCCAGTCCTAAGGTCTACATTTATTACAAAAATAAATATGCACTTAAGTCATACTCTTTCCATTAATGTTGAGCACACAAAGAATAGTTACACACTCTATATTTAATTATAATACAAAAGTATGACTTCCATCTGCATGTAGCAGAATGAATGGATTTAGGTGCACACAAATTTACATCTGGTATTCAAATACTAGAAGGGAGATTCTTTTTTTAACCACACTAGGCATCATGTAATTCCTCAATGTAAACTCAGTATAGTAGTGTATTTATTAAGGTTTAGAATAATTTTTAATATTTTCAGTTTCTCACATCATTGTTTAAGTTCTGAGTCATAAGACTCCTGTGTCACATATGCTTCTTACTTTATTTTGGAAATGCACATGTGAGTTTTTTTTACTGGGAAGTATACCTTGCATGGTTTTATTTAGCACTTAAATCTTATTTCATTTCTATGCAAGCACCTATTAACACTTTTAAGAACAGTATCTTCTCAATCTTTTCTGCCATCGTTTTACTTTTGGAAAAGTTGCAATGGATTCCATAGTGGTAAAGGACCCCTGTTTCTCTTATTTGGCCTTTAATTTTTTAATTTAATGATATGGTAATTGAATATGGATGACAAGGAATTATTTAAATCCTTGCAGTTTGGGAAGATTTTATGCAAGCTCAAGTTCCCTCAGAATTTATTGTTACTTTATTATTATAAGGATCCCTGACTGACTGAGGAAGCACAAGAAACCAGCTCAAGAGTTGCATTTTCAGGCTTCACAGAGAAAACAACAATATCTCAAATATATTCAAAATACAATTGTTCTCTTAGTGATAGTCTGGCCACTTTTACACCTTCTCAGTATTGTTCACCTATTGCTCTATCATGCGATTCTCAGTATTGGCCTTACATTGGAATCCCCTGGAGAGATTTAAAAATACAAATGGCTCAGTCGCACCCCAGACATTCTGATATAATGGATCTAGGATTCATCCTGGGCATTGAGATTTTTAAAATTCCCCTAAGTGAGTCTAAGGTACTGTAAAGTTTGATAACCACTACCCTAGTAACTTCATCATGGCTCTCGTTCTCCTTATCATATTTTAAACCTTTTATCTTCAACATTATTTTAAAATAATTTCCACTTTTATTACAGATTAAAGGGTATATGTGCAGGTTTGTTACATGAGTATATTGTGTACAGCTGAGGTTTGAGGTACAATTGATCCTGTCACCCAGATAGTAAGCACAGTCCCCAATAGGTGGTTTCTCAGCCCATGCCCCTCTTGCCCCTTCTCCATCTAGTAGTACCCAGTGTGTATTGTTCCCATCTTTATGTCCATGTATATTCCACTTGTAAGTGAAAACATGTGGTATTTGGTTTTCTGTTCCTACATTTATTTGCTAAGGATAATGGCCTCCAGCTCCATCAATGTTGCTGTAAAGGACATGGTTGCATTTATTTTCATGACTGCATAGTATTTCATGGTGTATATATACTACAGTTTCTTTATCCATTCCTCCATTGATGGTCACATAGATTAATTCCACGTCTTTTCCACTGTGAATAGTACATCAATGAATATACGAGTGCCTGTGTCTTTTTGGTAGAATGACTTATTTTCTTTTGGCTATATAGCCAGTAATGGAATTGCTTGGTTGAATGGTAGTTCTGTTTTAAGTTCTTTAGTAAATTTCCAAACTGCTTTCAATAGTGGCTAGTTCGCATTCGAGTTGCGAACTAGTCGTGTGCTTGTACACGCCAACAGTATATAAGCATTCCATTTTCTCCCCAGCCTTGCCAGCATCTGTTATTTTCTGACCTTTTAATAATCACCATTCTGGCTCGTGTGATTTCTCTAATGACCAGAAATGTTGAGCATGTTTTCATATGTTTGTTGGCCACGTATCCATCTTCTTTTGAGAAGTGTTTGTTTATGTACTTTGCCTATTTTTTAATTGGATTGTTTGCTTTTGCTTGTTGATTTAAGCTCTGATATGGTTTGGCTCTGTGTCCCCGCCCAAATCTCATCTCGAATTTTACTCCCCATGTGTCAAGGGAGGAAGGTGATTGGATCAGGGGAGTGGTTTCCCCCATGCTTTTCTTTTGATAGTGAGTTCTCATGAGATCTGATGGTTGTATAAGTGTTTGACAGTTCCTCCTTCACACAATTTCTCTCCTGCCATCTTGTGAAGAAAGTGCCTGCTTCCGCTACTGCCATTATTGTAAGTTTCCTGAGGCTTCTGTAGCTATGGGGAACTGTGAATCAATTAAATCTCTTTCCTTTATAAATTACCCAGTTTCAGGTATTTCTTTATAGCAGTGTGAAAATGGACAAATAAAAGCTCCTTGTGGATTTTAAATATTAGACCTCTGTCAGATGCATAGTTTGCAAATATTCTCCTCCATTTTCTAGGCTGTCTGTTTACTCTGTTGGCAATTTCTTATGCTATACAGAAGCTCTTTAGTTTAATTAGGTCCCACTTATCAATATTTGTTTTTGTTGCAGTTGCTTCTGGGGACTTAGCAATAAATTATTTGCCAGAGCTGATGTAAAGAGGGTTGTTTCCTAGGTTTTCTTCTAAAAATTTTACTGTTTGAGGTCTTACATTTTACCTTTAATTCATCTTGAGTTAATTTCCACGTATGGTGAAAAGCAAGGCTTCAGTTTCATTCTCCTACATATGGCTAGCCAGCTGTCACATCACCATTTATTGAATAGGGGGTCCTTTTGCCAATGCTTATTGTCATTGATTTTGTTGAAGATCAGATGGCTGTAGGTATGTGAGTTTATTTCTGGGCTCTCTATTCTATTCCATTGGTCTATGTGTTTATTTTTGTACTAGTACCATGCTCTTTTGATTACTGTAGCCTTACAGTATAGTTTGAAGTTAGGTGATGCAATGCCTCCTGCTTTGTTCTTTTTGCTTGGGATTGCTTTGGCTATTCAGGCTGTTTTCTGGTTCCATATAAATTTAAGGATAGTTTTCTCTAGTTCTGTGAAAAATGATGCTGGCAGTTTGATAGGAATAGAGTTGAATCTGTAGATTGCTTTAGGCAGTATGGCCATTTTAACAATATGGATTTTTTCCATCTGTAAGCATGGAATGCTTTTCCATTTGTTTGTGTCATTTATGATTTCTTTGAGGAGTGTTTTGTAGTTCTCCATGTAGAGATATTTCCCCTCCTTGGTTAGATATATTCCTAGGTATTTTGTTATTTTTGTGGCTATTGTAAATGGGATTGCATTCTTGATTCGGCTCTAAGCTCGAACACTATTGGTGTATAAAAATGCTACTGATTTTTGTATATTGATTTTGTATCTCGAAACTTTAATGAAATAGTTTATCAATTCCACCAGCCTTTTGGCAGAGTCTTTTCAGATTTTCTAGGTGTAGAATCATATCATCAGTGAGCTTAACTTCTTTTTATATTTGAATGTCTTTTATTTCATTCTCTTGCCTGCTTTCTCTGGCTGGCACTTCCAGCACTGTGCTGAATATGAGTGGTGAAAGTGGGCATCCTTATCTTGTTCCAGTTCTCAAGGGGAATGTTCCAGCTTTTGCTCATTCATCTATAGATTTTCCATAGATGGCTCTTGTTATTTTGAAGTATGCTTCTTTGACAGCTAGTCTGTTGAGAGTTTTTATCATAAAAGCATATTGGATTATATCAAAGGTGTTTTTTTCTACATCTATTGTGATGACCACATGGTCTTTAACCCCAGGATTAAAGCCTGCTTGATTGTGGTGAATTAACTTTTTGATGTGCTGCTGAATTTAGTTTGCTAATATTTTGTTAAGGATTTTTGTATCTATGTTTATCAGGGATATTGGTTTAATGTTTCCTTTTTTCATTGTATATTTGCCAGATTTTGGTACCAGGGTGATGTTGGCTTCATAGAGTAATTTAGGGAGGAGCCCCTACTCTCTTATTATTTGGACTAGTTTCAATAGGATTGATACTAGTTTTTCTTTGTACATGTGGTGAAATTCAGCTGTGAATTCACATGAACCAGGGTTGCCTTTGGTTGGTAGTGTTGTTTTTTTTTTTTTAAATACTGATTTAATTTCTGAACTTGTTATTGGTCTGTTCAGGTTTTCACTTTTCTCCTGGTTCAGTCTTAAGAAGTCCTTTGTTTCCAGGAATACACCGATTTCTTCTAGAGTTTCTAATTTGTGTAAGTACAGGTGTTAATACCAGTCTCTGAGTTTCTTTTGTATTTCTGTGGGAATGGTTGTGATGTCATGTTTGTTATTTCTGATTGCGCTTATTTGAATCTTATATTTTTCTTTGTTAATCTAGCTAGTGATCTATCAATGTTGTTAATTTATTGAAGAACAAAATCTTGGTTTCATTGTATGAACTGTTGGGTCTTGATTTTGTTCAGTTCTTTGATTTTAGTTATTTCTTTCCTTCTACAGTTTTGGGGTTGGACTGCTCTTTTTTTTTTTCTAGTTCCTCTAGATGCAATGTTAGATCATTAATTTGAGATCTTTCTAACCTCTTGATGAAGGCATTTACTTCTTATAAACTTTCCACTTAACACAGTTTTAATTGTATCTCAAAGATTTTGTCAATTTGTGTTGCTATTTTCAAATAATGTTTTGCTTTTTCTCTTATTATGAATTCATTGAGACTTGTTTTATGGCCAAGCATGTGATTGATCTTAGAATACATTTCAGAGCTCTGGTCTACAGCTCCCAGAGTGAGCGATGCAGAAGACGGGTGATTTCTGCATTTCCATCTGAGGTACCAGGTTCATTTCACTAGGGAGTGTCAGACAGTGGGTGCAGGAGAGTGGGGGCGGTGCACTGTGCGTGAGCCAAAGCAGAGCCAGGCAGGCATTGCCTCACTCAGGAAGTGCAAGGGGTCAGGGAGCCCTTTCCTAGTCAAAGAAAGGGGTGACAGATGGCACCTGGAAAATTGGGTCACTCCCACCCTAATACTGCACTTTTCCAACGGGCTAAAAAACGGCACACCAGGAGATTATATCCCACACCTGGCTCGGAGGGTCCTACACCCATGGAGTCTCACTGATTGCTAGCACAGCAGTCTGAGATCAAACTGCAAGGTGGCAGCGAGCCTGGGGGAGGGGCGCCTGCCATTGTCCAGGCGTGATAAGGTAAACAAAGCAGCCAGGAAGCTCGAACTGGGAGGAGCCCACCACAGCTCAAGGAGGCCTGCCTGCCTCTGTAGGCTCCACTTCTGGGGGCAGGGCACACACAAACAAAAACACATCAGTAACCTCTGCAGACTTAAATGTCCCTGTCTGACAGCTTTGAAGAGAGTAGTGGTTCTCCCAGCATGCAGTTGGAGATCTGAGAATGGGCAGACTGCCTCCTCAAGTGGGTCCCTGATCCCTGAGCAGCCTAACTGGGAGGCACCCCCCAGTAGGGGCAGACTGACACCTCATATGGCCAGGTACTCCTCTGAGACAAAACTTCCAGAGGAATAATCAGGCAGCAGCATTTGCGGGTCACCAATATCTGCTGTTCTACAGCCACTGCTGTTCTGCAGTCACTGCTGCTGACACCCAGGCAAACAGCGTCTGGAGTGGACCTCTAGCGAACTCCAACAGACCTGCAGCTGAGGGTCCTGTCTATTAGAAGGAAAACTAACAAACAGAAAGGACATCCACACCAAAAACCCACCTGTATGTCACCATCATCAAAGACCAAAAGTAGATACAACCACAAAGATGAGGAAAAAACAGAGCAGAAAAACTGGAAACTCTAAAAAGCAGACCACCTCTCCTCCTCCAAAGGAACGCAGCTCCTCACCAGCAATGGAACAAAGCTGGATGGAGAATGACTTTGATGAGTTGAGAGAAGGCTTCAGACGATCAAACTACTCCGAGCTACAGGAGGAAATTCAAACCAATGGCAAAGAAGTTAAAAAATTTGAAAAAAAATTAGGTGAATGGATAACTAGAACAACCAATGCAGAGAAGTCCTTAAAGGAGCTGATGGAGCTGAAAGCCAAGGCTCGAGAACTACGTGAAGAATTCAGAAGCCTCAGGAGCCAATGTGATCAACTGGAAGAAAGGGTATCAGTGATGGAAGATGACATGAATGAAGTGAAATGAGAAGGGAAGTTAAGAGAAAAAAAGAATAAAAAGAAATGAACAAAGCCTCCAAGAAATATGGGACTATGTGGAAAGACCAAATCTGCATCTGATTGCTGTACCTGAAAGTGACAGGGAGAATTGAACCAAACTGGAAAACATTCTGCAGGATATTATGCAGAAGGACTTCCCCAATCAAGCAAGGCAGGCCAACATTCAGATTCAGGAAATACAGAGAATGCCACAAAGATACTCCTTGAGAAGAGCAACTCCAAGACACATAATTGTCAGATTCACCAAAGTTGAAATGAAGGAAAAAAATGTTATGGGCAGCCAGAGAGAAAGGTCAGGTTACCCACAAAGGGAAGCCCATCACACTAACAGCTGATCTCTCGGCAGAAACTCTACAAGCCAGAAGAGAGTGGGGGCCAATATTCAACGTTCTCAAAGAAAAGAATTTTCAACCTGGATTTTCATATCCAGCCAAATTAGCTTCATATGTGAAGGAGAAATAAAATACTTTACAGACAAGCAAATGCTGAGAGATTTTGTCACCACCAGGCCTGCCCTAGAAGAGCTCCTGAAGGAAGCACTAAACATGGAAAGGAACAACCAGTACCAGCCACTGCAAAAACATGCCAAAATGTAAAGACCATCAAGGCTAGGAAGAAACTGCATCAACTAACGAGCAAAATAACCAGCTAACATCATAATGACAGGACAAAATTCACACATAACAATACTACCTTTAAATGTAAATTGGCTAAATGTTCCAATTAAAAGACACAGACTGGCAAATTGGATAAAGAGTCAAGACCCATCAGTGTGCTGTATTCAGGAAACCCATCTCATGTGCAGAGATACACAGGCTCAAAATAAAGGGATGGAGGAAGATCTAGCAAGGAAATGGAAAACAAAAAAAGGCAGGGGTTGCAATCCTAGTCTCTGATAAAACAGACTTTAAACCAACAAAGATCAAAAGAGACAAAGAAAGCCAGTACATAACGGTAAACGGATCAATTCAACAAGAAGAGGTAACCATCCTAAATATATATGAACCCAATACAGGAGCACCCAGATTCATAAAGCAAGTCCTGAGTGACCTACAAAGAGACTTAGACTCCCACACAATAATAATGTGAGACTTTAACACACCACCATCAACATTAGACAGATCAGTGAGACAGAAAGTTAACAAGGATACCCAGGAATTGAACTCAGCTCTGCATCAAGTGGACCTAATAGACATCTACAGAACTCTCCACCCCAAATCAACAGAATATACATTTTTTTCAGCACCACACCGCACCTATTCCAAAATTGACCACGTAGTTGGAAGTAAAGCACCCCTTAGCAAATGTAAAAGAACAGAAAGTATAACAAACAGTCTCTCAGACCACAGTGTAATCAAATTAGAACTCAGGACTAAGAAACTCACTCAGAACTGCTCAACTACATGGAAACTGAACAACCTGCTCCTGAGAGACTACTGGGTACATAATGAAATGAAGGCAGAAATAAAGATGTTCTTTGAAACCAATGAGAACAAAGACACAACATACCAGAATCTCTGGGACATATTCAAAGCAGTGAGTAGAGGGAAATTTATAGCACTAAATGCCCAAAAGAGAAAGCAGGAAAGATCCAAAATGGACACCCTAACATCACAATTAAAAGAACTAGAAAAGCAAGAGCAAACACATTCAAAAGCTAGCAGAAGGCAAGAAATAACTAAAATCAGAGCAGAACTGAAGGAAATAGAGACACAAAAAACCCTTCAAAAAATTAATGAATCCAGGAGCTGGTTTTTTGAAAAGATCAACAAAATTGATAGACCACTAGCAAGACTAATAAAGAAGAAAGGAGAGAAGAATCAAATAGACTCAATAAAAAATGATAAAGGGGATATTACCACCGATCCCACAGAAATACAAACTACCATCAGAGAATACTACAAACACCTCTATGCAAATAAACTGGAAAATCTAGAAGAAATGGATAAATTCCTTGACACATACACCCTCCCAAGACTAAACCAGGAAGAAGTTGAATCTCTGAATAGACCAAGAACAGGCTCTGAAATTGTGGCAATAATCAATAGCTTACCAACCAAATAAAGTCCAGGACCAGATGGATTAACAGCCGAATTCTACCAGAGGTACAAGGAGGAGCTGGTACCATTCCTTCTGAAACTATTCCAATCAACAGAGAAAGAGGGAATACTCCCTAACTCATTTTATGAGGCCAGCATCATCCTGATACCAAAGCCTGGCAGAGACACCACCAAAAAAGAGAATTTTAGACCAATATCCTTGATGAACATTGATGCAAAAATCCTCAATAAAATACTAGCAAACCGAATCCAGTGGCACATCAAAAAGCTTATCCACCATGATCAAGTGGCTTCATCCCTGGGATTCAAGGCTGATTCAATATACGCAAATCGATAAACGTAATCCAGCATATAAACAGAACCAAAGACAAAAACAACATGATTATCTCAATAGATGCAGAAAAGGCTTTTGATAAAATTCAACAATCCTTCATGCTAAAAACTCTCAATATATTAGGTATTGTTGGGACATATCTCAAAATAGTAAGAGCTATCTACGACAAACCCACAGCCAATATCATACTGAATGTACAAAAACTGGAAGCATTCCCTTTGAAAACTGGCACAAGACAGAGATGCCCTCTCTCACCGCTCCTATTCAACATAGTGTTGGAAGTTCTGGCCAGGGCAATCAGGCAAGAGAAGGAAATAAAGGGTATTCAATTAGGAAAAGAGGAAGTCAAATTGTCCCTGTTTGCAGGTGACATGGTTGTATATCTAGGAAACCCCATCGTCTCAGCCCAAAATCTCCTTAAGCTGATTAGCAACTTCAGCAAAGTCTCAGGATACAAAATCAATGCACAAAAATCACAAGCATTCTTATACACCAATAACAGACAAACAGAGAGCCAAATCATGAGTGAACTCCCATTCTCAATTGCTTCAACAAAAATAAAGTACCTAGGAATCCAACTTACAAGGGATGTGAAGGACCTCTTCAAGGACAACTACAAACCACTTCTCAGTGAAATAAAAGAGGACACAAACAAATGGAAGAACATTCCATGCTCATGGGTGGAAGAATCAATATCGTGAAGATGGCCGTATTGCCCAAGGTAATTTATAGATTCAATGCCATCCCCATCAAGCTACCAATGACTTTCTTCACAGAATTGGAAAAAACTACTTTAAAGTTCATATGGAACCAAAAAAGAGCCCACATCGCCAAGTCAATCCTAAGCCAAAAGAACGAGAGATCACACTACCTGACTTCAAACTATACTACAAGGCTATAGTAACCAAAACAGCATGATACTGTTACCAAAACAGAGATATAGAACAATGGAACATAATAGAGCCCTCAGAAATAATGTCACATATCTACAACCATCTGATCTTTGACAAATCTAACAAAAACAAGCAATGGAGAAAGGATTTACTATTTAATAAATGGTGCTGGGAAAACTGGCTAGCCATATGTAGAAAGCTGGAACTGGATCCCTTCCTTACACCTTATACAAAAATTAATTCAAGATGGATTAAAGACTTACATGTTAGACCTAAAACCATAAAAACTCTAGAAGAAAACCTAGGCAATACCATTCAGGACATAGGCATGGGCAAGAACTTCATGTCTAAAACACCAAAAGCAATGGCAACAAAAGCCAAAATTGACAAATGGGATCTAATTAAACTAAAGAGCTTCTGCACAGCAAAAGAAACTACCATCAGAATGAACAGGCAACCTGTAAAATGGGAGAAAATTTTCACAACCTACTCATCTGACAAAGGGCTAATATCCAGAATCTACAAACAAACAAATTTACAAGAAAAAAACAAACAACCCCATCAAAAAGTGGGTGAAGGATATGAACAGACACTTCTCAAAAGAAGACATTTATGCAGCCAAAAGACACATACAGAAATGCTCATCATCACTGGCCATGAGAGAAATGCAAACCAAAACCACAATGAGATACCATCTCACACCAGTTAGAATGGTGATCATTAAAAATTCAGGAAACAACAGGTGCTGGAGAGGATGTGGAGAAATAGGAACACTTTTACACTGCTGGTGGGACTGTAAACTAGTTCAACCATTGTGGAAGTCAGTGTGGTGATTCTTCAGGGATCTAGAACTAGAAATACCATTTGACCCAGCCATCCCATTACTGGTTATATACCCAAAGGATTATAAATCATGCTGCTATAAAGACATATGTACAGGTATGTTTATTGCTGCACTATTCACAATAGCAAATCTTTGGAACCAACCCAAACGTCCAACAATGATAGACTGGATTAAGAAAATGTGGCACATATACACCATGGAATACTATGCAGCCATAAAAAATGATGAGTTCATGTCCTTTGTAGGGACATAGATGAAACTGGAAACCATCATTCTCAGCAAACCATCGCAAGGACAAAAAACCAAACACCCCATGTTCTCACTCATAGGTGGGAATTGAACAATGAGAACACCTGGACACAGGAAGGGGAACATCACACTCAGGGGACTGTTGTGGGGTGGGGTGGGGGGAGGGATAGCATTAGGAGATATACCTAATGCTAAATGATGAGTTAATGGGTGCAGCACACCAACATGGCACATGTATACATATGTAAGAAACCTGCACATTGTGCACATGGACCCTTAAACTTAAAGTATAATAATAATAAAATTTAAAAAAAAAGAACACATTTCATGTGCAGATGAGAAGACTGTATTAGGTTGGTGCAAAGGTAATTGCGGATTCTGTCACTGAAAGTAATGGGAAAAACCACAATTGCTTTTGCATCAACCTAATATAGTCTGTGGTTGTTGGGTGGAGGATTCTGTAGATGTCTATGAGGTCAAATTAATCAAGTTTTGAGTTTAAGTCCAGAATTTCTTTGTTAAGTTTCTGCCTCAATAATCTAATACTGTCATTGGGGTGTTGACATCCACCACTATTAACGTGTGTCTGTCTAAGTCTTTGTATAGTCAAGAAGAACTTGCTTTATAAATCTGGGTGTTCTAGTGTTGGGTGTGTATATATTTAGGATAGTTAAATCTTCTTGTTGAATTCAACCCTTATCATTATATAATGCACTTCTTTGTCCTTCCCGATTGTTGTTAGTTTAAAGTCTGTTTTACCTGATATAATAATAATGATTCCTTCTATTCTCCGTTTCCCATTCATATGACAGATTATTCTTCATTTCTTTACTTTGAGCCTGAGGGTGTCTTTACATGTGAGATATTTACATGTGAGATATGCCTTTTGAAGTCAACAGAGAGATGTGTTTTTTGTTTTGTTTTGTTTTGTTTGTTTGTTTTTTTCTGGCTTACCACTTTATGCCTTTTAAGGGAAGTGGTTAGACCAGTTACATTCAGGGTTAGTATTGATATATGAGATTTTGATCCCCTTTGTGTTGTTGGCTGTTTGTTTTTTAAACTTAATTGTGTAATTGCTTTATATTGCCTGAAGACTATATGTTTGAGTGTGTTTCTGTTGTTGCAGGTTTCGATCTTTCGTTTCCATGTTTAGCACTCCCGTAAGGAGCTCTTGTAAGGCTGATCTGGTGTCAATGAATTCCTTTAGTGCTTGCTTATCAGAGAAATATTTTACTTCTCGCTTGCTTATGAAGCTTAGTTTGGTGGGATATGAGATTCTTGGTTGGAATTTCTTTTCTTTAAAAATGCTGAAAATAGGCCGGGCGCAGTGGCTCACACCTGTAATCCCAGCACTTTGGCAGGCAGAGGCGGGCGGATCACGAGGTCAGGAGACCGAGACCATCCTGGCTACCACGGTGAAACCCCGTCTCTACTAAAAGTACAAAAAATTAGCCAAGTGAGGTGGCACGTGCCTGTAGTCGAAGCTACTCGAGAGGCTAAGGCAGGAGAATCGCTTCAACCTGGGAGACAGAGGTTCCAGCGAGCAGAGATCGCACCACTGCACTCCAACCTGGGCGACAGAGAAAGACTCCGTCTCAAAAAAAAAAAGTGCTGGAAATAGATCCCCAATCTCTTCTGACTCTCAAGGTTACTGCTGAAAGGTCTGCTGCTAGCCTGATGGGGTTTCATTTGTAGGTAATCTTACCTTTTTTTCTAGCTGCTTTTAAGATTTTTTCCTCTATGTTGACCTTGGCAAATATGACGACTATGTGCCTTGGGGATGGACACATTATGTAGTATCTCACAGGGGTTCTCTGTATCTCTTGATTTTGTATGTCCTCCTCTCTAACAAAATTGGGGAAAGTTTCATGGACTATATCCTCAACTATATTTTCCAAGTTGCTTGTTCTCTCTCTTTCTTTCAGGAATGCCAATAATTTGCATATTTCATCTCTTTACACAATCCCACATTTCTGGAAGGTTTTGCTTATTTAAAAAAATAATTTTTTATTTTTATCTTACTGAGCTGGTTTAAAGAACTGGTATTCGAGGTTTGAGATTTTTTGCCTTAGCTTGATCTATCCTGCTGTTAATGCTTTTAATTGCACTATGAAATTCTTGAAGTAAATTCTTCAGTTCCAGAAATTCAGTTTGGTTCTTTCTCAAAATAGCTATTTCATCTTTCATGTCCTGGATCATTTTACTGTTTTTTGTTTGTTTGTTTGTTTGTCTGTTTTGCATTTCTTGGTTTGCGTTTCAACTTTCTCCTGGATCTCAATGAGCTTCTTTACCCTATAGACTCTGAAGTCTATGTCTATTATTTCAATCATCTCAATTTGGTTAAGAACTATTTCTGGGGAATTAGTGTGTTGTTTGGAGATACGGAGACACACTGGCTTTTTGAATTGCCAGAGTTCTTGCACTGATTCTTTCCCATACATGAGGGCTGGTATTCCTTTAACTGTGATGTAAGTTGAATACAGTCAATTGGATTCTTTTCTGGGTGTTTTCAGTGGGCCAGCACTCTGCGGAATCTTTATTTGTGGGTGGAATTTTGCCTTAGTTTTCACAGGTGCTGTATACTGGTAAAATATTTTGGTGTTGTATTTTGCACTGCGATCCAGTTGGTGGCGCTTGAGATTATTGGCCTGCAGATAGGCTGTTAGTTGCATGGCTCTGTTGTATTTTGGCAAGTTCACAGTCGTGTTCTGTGGCGTGGGGAGAAAGAAATAACCCCTTCACTTGGTCCACTCCTGAGCATTGGAAGAACTCCCTCTGATCATTGGCTCTACATCCATGTTTCTTTTGTTGGTTGTTCTGGTCTGCAGGGCTCCCTCAGTCAGGGGCCACAGTTGGCAGACATTTATACCCTTCTGGCCTGGCCCTGCAAAGGGAAGAATGCTTCGCTCCCTTGCAGGCCCATGAACGTGGGTACCTCACCCCTCTCAGTGTTCTGAGAGTGAGGGCTCCCCCCTTGCTTGGGCGCCACCCAAGCCAGTGTGTTGTAACAGGCTGGGAGCAGCAGAGGTGGATGGAGTCGCCTAATCTAGAGACACTCCTGCCACAAAGTTCCGACGGAATCAGGTCCGCTGTGCTGAAAGCCCCAGCAGGTGTAATCTGCTGGGTCATGTGCGGCGGAGGATGGGTGGAGTCGCCTGGCTCTGCCATTCGGGTGCTTCCTGGGGGAACAAGGACCGGCACTGGCAGAAGTGAGACCATTGTGCTGGAAGCTGGCTAAAGCTGGTGAGGCAGACTGGAGCAATCTTACTGCTCCTGAACATCATGACTGTGGCCTCTATTGGGGCTATGGCAGCTGGTGCCTGGCTGCACAGTGTACAAGGCCCGTGCAGGTCCCTGCGGTCTTGAGTGTTGCCTCCGCAAAAACTCCGACTGCTCTCTACGTCAATCTAGAGGCCCGGGGCTGGGGAGATTCTCCTGTTCCCAGGCATGCACAGGTCCGTTTGGGAAGTGTGGATCCCCTGGGGGCTCTCACTTAGCATTTCCCTATGTGGGGCTGGCCAATCCCGGATGGGCTGCAGCCCAACCTTGCATTTCCCTGTTGTCTGTGTCCCCTCACTCCCTTGATGGGTCTCGAAATGAAATGGTTTCTTAGATGGTCGGCTGGCAGGGTCAATGTTTACTATTTCATTTCCTCTCCGTGACAGCCACCCACACTAGCTGCTTCTGTAATAATCCACCATCTTGATTCTCCGCCTCATTTTTTTCACACTGAATCTCACTCTTCCTCCATTCCTCAGCTTCTATTTGTCTGCTACAACTTTTTTTATATTAACTTCCCGTTGTGTGGTTTTGTGTTTTCACAACTAAAGCTCTCCGTGAGGAAAAATATATGATCACAGCCAATCAGCTACAGCCAAGATTTTAGGGGTAAAAATCTGAAAGAAGCAGCTGAGGCACAAAATATGATTTTAAAGAGTTTACTTAAGCCAAGTAACGTTAGGACAGCTGCTTGGAGAACACTTCCAAGTTACCTTGAGAAGTGCTCTGGAGAACGAAAGAGAGGCTTGAGCTTTTAAGGAAAAAAGGACAAATCAGGAGGGGGGGATTACAAAAGTTGTTTTTCAGGAATTCTCATTGGTTTAAAGATCTATAGCACTGAATAATAATTGGCTAGACATTGTTGAACCACAGCGTGTAAGTTATGGTGCCCAGCATGTGACATCATTAGGTTAATTTATGAGGATTGTGGCAATATTCAGTCTAAAGTCCATGTAGCAGGTGGTTTCAAGAGGATGATTACTCAGCTCAAGGGGGTTAGTGGGATATGACTCCTACCTCATTTTTATGCCTCTCTGGGCCTGATAATTTAAAGGGGCTGCATTCCTCAGATAAAAAGTTTCTTTTCTTTCTCAGGAGACAGAACAAAAAGCACATTAATTTATGCTCAAAGAATAGCTCGTGGTTGCTTTTGTCAGAAAATGGCTGTGGATATGGTAGGCACTCTGAGTCAATAGACTCTTCCACATGGCCAATATTTACTCACTTGATATGTAAAGAGGTTTCTCTAATGACAATGATAGGTATAACAATTTTTTAATACTTCATATGAATTCAGGTGCATATTATAATAGAGGAAAGTAATAGTTAATTGTTGAAAGCATTTTCTTATTTGAATCTACTTTGAGACAGTTATAAAGTAAGACTTTTTTGCCCATTTCTGTTAGCATATAAGAAAGAATATTTTGTTATTTTTACGAAATTGGCTTAATATTAACATAATGACAATGTGTAATTCTTGTTTTTAATATAATCACCATTGCGCCTCAGGGGAATCACTGTGATTATTGCAGGATTCACAGAGATTCCTTTCTTTATTTATCCCAGGGCTTTTACTTGTAAACCTATTTAATACAAAATATACTGCATTGGAGATGGTTCCAGAAAGCTCTATTTAATGTTGATTCTGCAATTCTACCATGATTTGGCCAACTGAGAAAATAATCAAAGGAAATCTTCTGAAGCTTATCACTTTTCAAATCAAATGGATAAACTGTATACATGTTAGAAAAATGTCTGCTACTTTTTCTGTGGTTTAGTCTACTGGTTCTGAGAAGTCCTAGGGACCATTTGTGTCACCATATGATTATCTCTTTCTTCAAGGTGAAATGTACAAAGAACTCAAATCAATTATATTATTTTAAAAGAGAAGCAACAGAGGAAATAAATGTTCAGTTTCACTATATTGCATCGTTTCACATGGCTATTTAGGAGAAGAGGAACAAAATGTAATATAGTCCCTTTTATAAAATTGTATTATAAACTACAACTATATATGTAAATATATATTGAAAACATTTTACTTATTTTACTTCTATGATTTTGAGACCTTTTGTTGTTACATTTCTCTTCTAAACTGTTTTGTTGCTTTTATCATGTGAATGTTATTTAGTACGAGTGCAGAGTAACTATTTAATTCTGATCAATATAATATTTGTCTTTTGTTTGCAGGTCAACAAATATTTAGTTCTATTTCACAATGCTTTTTCAGAATTTAGTAAATATAGTTCTATGGCTATGATATAAAGCAAATGAAAATACATTGATAACACAAGCTTAACAGACGATAGAATGTCATACTCTACTTATCCATAATACTATGGTCAGGAGGCTGCCTATATCTCAGATGAAGAAAGTGAGGAACTGTACATCAACTCTTTACATTACCTTTTCAATCCTTTATACAGTGTTAAGACAATGGCAAACACTAATTTGACAATACAGTTTTCTGAAAGATACTGCAAACACTATATATATGCACATTACATATTAATAATTATATGTTCATTTTCTCATTCCCCAAATATTCCTTGAGCAACTACTATGTTCTAGTAACTACATTCCAGGAATCAGTTTATCTGAGATAACAAAACAAATGAGGTCTTTGCCTTCCCAGAGCTTATATTCCAGGGGGGAAATCAGGCAGTAAATGAATTAAAAATAAATTAACAAAATAATTGAAAGCATAAATTCTCTGAAATAAATTAAAAAATGGCAAAGAAATTTAGGGAAGCCAGATAGTATAGTGAAAGGACATCTTAAGAAATGATACGTGAACTGCACTGAAGGGAAACAAGGAACCAGTTAATTATACATAGAATTCTGGGAAGAACATTTATAAAAGAAATAACAAGAGCAAAAATGGAGAGATGTCAATAGCTGGGATGTCCACAAAACGGAAAGTAGATCAGTGTAGTTGGAAAATAGGAAGCCAGGAGAAGCATGTTTAAATTGTTGTTGGGGTCAGAGTCAAGAGCCAGAGCCTACAGGGCCTTGTAAGTGATGTTAGGAGTTTGTACTGATGCAATACAGTGCACCATGGAATGATTTGAAGCAGAAGAAACCTGGTACAATTTATTCAAAAAGCTTCCTTATTACACCTCTGGAAAGAATTTTATTATTAAATTAGTATAAAAATAAATAAGTAAACAGCTAGTTAGTAGGTGGAGCAAGATTTCATTGATATCCATTCTCCCTTTCTTCCTTTGAATAATAGAATGCTTGAGTTTAGTTGAACAAACATCTGTCCAGCTAGAGATTATATTTCTCAAACTTTCTTGCAAGTAGGTATGGGAAATTGTGGGTGTGATTCCTGGATCACATAGCTTAAAAAGGAAATTGTGCTCCATCTTCTCACTTTCTCCTTAATGATAGAAACACAGAGATTTTGTAATAATGGCCAATTTCAACCATACAGACAAGGAAAACCTACTCTGGAATGGTGGAGGGAAATGAATCCGATGCTTGGGTGACTTCATGGAGTAGAACTGCTTATTTGTCCTGGACCTCTTGCCTACCTGTGGATTTTCACATGCAAGAGATATAACATTTTATTGTTTTACTTGAACCACTACTATTTCGGGTCTCTGTGACACCAGCTTAGTCTATACTTATAAATGTAACCCAAAATAACTGTTATGAGAAATTAAAATAAAAATAGTTACTAATAAGGGACTTTGCCTAACTTTCACAGTATAAATACAGCTTACCACTTCAGTCCTCATTTACTAAGGGGTAGATGATTATTTAATAGGATTGCACCTTTAATTTATATTATCTATTCAATGAAACAACTGAACTTTCAGGTAGGAACTAGAGTTAATATAGTAGGTGGCAGCCTATTCCTAGGATCTCTATTCAGGGGTGCATAATAGTATGTTAATGCGTTAGTCTGAGCTTTCTCAAATTCTCTTTCCCAAGCCAAATATTTCACAACAGCGGTTTTCGTGTGTTTGTGTTTTTTTTTGAACTGTCACTCTCCAGTGGCTTCTTCTAAATGCAAAACGGACAATCTGCCTCAGGCTTCCTAGAAACCCACTGTATCATTTGGCCTAAATAACTCCAGCTTGATTTTATTTTTTTCCACACAGAATAGTGCTATAAGGCAATAAAAATTGCTTGGGGTCAAAAACAATACACTTAAAATAAGTGGAAAACATGTAGAACATACAGAGAGGTCAATGTGCACAACAGGATTGTGGCCAGTTACGTGTATTTAAATCATGTAAGGAAAAACTGTCATATTTGAATTCCAATGAGAAGTAGGGAGTGACATTATTACTAAAAACAAATCTATTATTAAGTGACTTATCTATTTTAAGCCTGGAAGAATATCATTTTAAATTCAGATAACCACTTGAGGAACAAAATTATGTAGTGTTTATAGAAATTCCATTGCCATACTGATATTTATTCTTTTCATTCCTTTGACAGTGTATGCTTAAATCAGATTTCTTCAAAAGTATAGAAGCTTCAAAGTTTCACACCTATCTAAGGCTCTGCAACATTCATATAAAATGCATATAGGGGACTAATTGGCAGGGAAGAGAGCCAAGAGCTTGGGTGGCATTACCTTCCATGAGGAGCAGATGGCTACCCACCTGGGGAGTTGTAATATGCACTTAATTGAAAGGAAGTCAGAGTCACTCAGCAGAGATCAAATTTAGGGTAAGCCATACTCATGGTTTCATAGTCACTATTGTTTTACTTCTGATGTTCATTATCTTTTTCAGCTTTAACTGTGTAAGTATGACATGAGAAGGCAATGATATTGCATTATTATTTCATAAGAATGCAATAGCATTGCAAAAGAATGAAAGATTTTTCATATTTTCATCTCTAGAGGATCCTGTAAAAATTCCAAAAGTCTTTTAAGAAATTAAAGTAGCCAAACCGTGTGAAACATTAAATTATACACAACAGACACTTAAATACAATACTTATGGGGAAGCAAATGTTCTGATTAACTGGTTTTTTGATGAATTGAGTGAGTATCAATCATATCCTTATGGGAAAGGCACTGTGCCCAAATATTATTAAGCAAAAAGCAGGAGCTCAAAAAGCATAAGATTTAGTTAAGGTACATGAAAAATCATTTTTGTTTTAATTCTCACTATTAAACAATTGTTTTCTAAAATCTAAGGGAAGAATTCCTTGTCTAAGTGGAGAACTTGATTATCTGCATCATTATTAAGACTTTTCAGTGCCTCTTGGTAACCATTTTGAAGACTAATCCTCATTTGTACTGTTGGAATTCAGTTCAGTAAACAGTTTGAGCCATTCCAGGTCAGGCAGGATGCCCAGCATAGAGGCTTCTGAGATGATTGGACAATTTCTATCCTCTAGGAGCTCACAGGCTTTTGAGTCACAATCAGAGGGTCCTGATAGAAACTTTTATGCAAAGTCCTCTCCAGCATGGGTTTGATTCCTGTTATTATCTCAGCCATTCTCCAGCTTAAAATTCTTCAAGAGTACCTCTTGCCTTTCTAATAAAAGCCAAACCCTCTAGAATGATGCAATGCTCAGATATTTCATAACTGTTCTCAGGTGTATAAAAGAAAACTAGTCTTTGAGTGGTGACTGAGAGTTGACGTGAAGAAGAGTCAAGGATAAGAAGTTCTCAAAATAGGCCCAAAGAAGGTATTTTTAGATATCCCCGCTACAGCAATCTTGGCAGTGGGGGCAGTTTCATACTGTCAGTTTTGCTGTAATGCTGCATATACACTCCTGAAAGTTATCATGCTATGCAAAACTGTGCAGCAAAAACCAGACCCGCAACACAAAAACTTCATCAGTCATACATTAAAAAGATAAGAACTTAATAAATATGGTAGCACAGTTTTATATATATTAAATGGTTTATTAATGCATAAATTCTACAATAAAATACAAATTTAAGAAAGACTTGAAGTTTTCTTATTTCAAAATTAAGCAATATAAGAATAGCAACTTGTGAGATGGTAGAAGGTGGATTCTCAGAAATCAGATGAAATTTGTAACGCCAGATGTGGACATAGGTGGCTCACAGTGCACATAGTGAACTGAGGTAGCTGGTGGATGTTTGAAATGGGTGACGTCTGAATTTTGCATATTCTTATGCAGATGGGTTCAGCTGGGTGCAGTTTTTTGAGTTCTCCTAGTGTTTCTGGCAGAGGAATTCCCACAGAAGCAAATGTGAAATTTGCATTATGCTTCAATTGTTCCCCAATATCTCAATTACACTGAAACAAATTCACGTTCCCAAAGCAAGCATTGTAGCAGAACTGACTGTATTTTGTGATTTCAGGTATTTGAACAACTCAGTGAGCCACCTGCTCATGAATTTATAACATTTATTTCATAATTAGGAATGGAAGGCTGAAGATGCTAAGGCTGGCCTAGAAGAATTCTTGAAATTCTTTCATATAAAAGGCAATAAGTCAATTAATGCCAAAGTGCCCCAATGGATGTCAGCGCTTTGTGAAATAGGAATAGGAAACAAGAAGGCACAGATCCCTGAAGCAGGAGATGGCAGAGCATAGCCATCAGGTGGGTGTGGCAGCAGAAGAGGAACTTGAGATGAAGAGCAGAACGTGTCCTGTCATCCTAATTGTGCGAAGATTTGTTTCTGTTTATTTTCAACGAAGTGGAAATAAAAATAACTTGCTCTCAGAGGTATTTTTGTCATCAGCAGCTGCATATAAATGCAGCTCTGTTTTGCATGATTTATAAAAATTTAGTGTGTTGTAAGATACACATCATTACAAAAGTGGTCCTCTTCCCCCACCCCACAAGGATACATTAATTGAGGTGTGCAGGACTGGGTCTGCAAAACTGCTTAAAAACATTCCCCATAGTTGCAGCCAGGAAAACATGACCTTGGTTGTCAAGAAGGAGGGGAGAATCCAGGATCTGTGACAACGTATTTTAAGCTGCTTAATCCCTTCACATATAGCTATAATACCTGGCTCAATGTGATGATGTATTTCCTTTAAATACTTATCTGAATCATATTCTTTTGGAAATATGTTTGAAACATGAACAGAAACCAGGGAAATTAATATTATGAGGGATAGGATGGAGTTGTATAGATATTTTTAAAAGGAAACAAGGCAGACAAATGGCCTAAAATCATGAAAACTGGCTTTAATGTAAACTACCAGATCATGTGAAGGTAAATACAACATACACAGAAATATCATCAAATTAGCTTATTTAAAGTTTAATTTCTTAACATACTGAACAAATACTTTTCTTTGATATCACCGTGAGCTTAGTAATTAGGCAAGATTTTTAAAAGTATCATTTAAAATCTTTACTCACTGATTTTTTAAAGAAATTACTTCTTATATTCTAAAATATAAATTGCATATCACTACTATATACATTATGACAGATGGTAACACCAAAAAAATTAATAAAAATAAAAGTCTTTATTTTTTTAAAAATTGACTTTCTACACATATTCTTTTACCTCACTTTTTCCTGATCTGTTTAATATCTCTTTTTTAAAATAGCTTCTATTTTGCTAGGAAGATCTGTTGCGCATACTTCCCATAGAAATATTTCCTAAGTTATGCTAAAACTTGAGTGTAGCTATATGTATCACAGGGAAGTGAAGAAGTAGTATATTATGAGGGAACTAACATTTGCTCCAGCATTTATGATGTAAGAATTTTTGGGATCAAAATGGGATCCACAGGCACAAGACTCCATCAAGGAAATAAAAGTGAGGTTGTTTAGTCAATATTACGTATCATTTCAGGCACAGAAAAAAAAATGGCATTTCATCCACAACGGATTTTTTATTAATACTTTCTAAGATCTATAAAAGCAAATAAATGTAGCAATGATGTGAAATGAAAACCAACTACCCATTTAAGTCACGCTCACACCACATAGCTCGTAGTAGTTATGATGAAAGAGCAAACCTGCTCTGAGTTTTTGTAAAGCAGCCTCTAGGAATTTAAATAACCCCTGCCTGAGAAGATTAGGTGGATAAATACAACACACACACACACACACACACACACACACCATTAACTCTATATGAAAAACAATAAATTCTTTAAATTCAGCATTCAAACCATCACTGGTCGGTTGCTAAGTTATAGACACATGGATCAAGGAAGCATGAGGATTCACACATCTGAAAAGTCAATATTGAAAACAAACTAACAAAACAAACAAAAAATAAATCTCAATGTCTTTCAAGTAACTACTGATGGTGATTGTAAGCTGTTTCCAATTCACTTTTCTTTTTTCTTCCTAGGATCAGGGAATAATGAATCTTAGCAACTGTTACAGTCCAAGCTGCTTGTCAGATAGATGTGGGTACTAAGAGAAAGGTTAAATGCCTTGCTTTATGACATACGATGATTAATTATAGAGCTAGGATTAGAACCCAGAAGCAATACAATTCCCTAATTTCTTTAGCATATGAAAGCCAAATATGCTGGGCTAGACAGAGCAGTTGTGACAGTTAACATTACATGAAATATCGGCAAGAAATTGATATTTTAAAACCCCAAACCTCACAATGGGTAGTAATCAGACCATCAAAAGACATGGGTTCTCTTTGCATTTCTGCCTCATGTGCTTGCAGCATAAGAATTGGGGCAACAAAATATTAATGTTGTAAAACATTTAGGGTTACACAAATAGAAGAAAAAACACTGAAATATGAAAATAGATCTCTCATGATGAGGCCAGACTCCATTCCTGGTTGTCTCCTGCTGGGACGGGGGCTAGGATTCAGTCACATAGAATCATCTAGCAGCAGGATCCAGCTGGATATACAGCTCTGCTGCTAAACTGAAGACAGAGTTAGAGGCCAGTCCCACTTTGTTGGCTTCTTGTTTTATTGGCTTGTGGAACATTTAAATAAAGAGAGTCTGGGATTTTCTTAAATGCAGAAGGGGCCTATGATTTCCTATTTTTAAGATCGGAGATTCCAGTGTTTCTATAGGATTCTGCAGCTGGTTGGCTGCCGAGCAGTGAAGTAGTGAGCCAGGGACACACAGCTTTGCCTAACAAATGGCACCTTTTCTAGATGCATGATTCTGCCATGTGTTTGCACATGCTATGTCAGCACCTTGAAATGTTCACCTTCCTATATGTCACCTATCCATTAACACTCCTACCACCACCACCAAACTTCTAAGATTGCCTGGCTTAACTGTCTCCCTTTTTATGAAACCTCCCATAATTGCTTTGGACAGAAGTAATTGCTCCCTCATTTGTGGTACCATAGAACTTTGTTCTCACCTCTATGGTAAGATTTACCTTCATGTATTGTAGTTGCTCCTTCACCTATGCCAGATGTACAGGAGCTACGGCCTCTCCACATTTGAAAGTCAAGTGCCTAGAACAGCACTTGGCTAACAGCATGTATTAAGGAGGTGTGTTGAATGAATGAATGAAATTTTGCAAGGTCATTCTGGTTCAATCAACACTTATGCACTTGGTCTTATTCTCTCCATTATTAATCTTTTTAAAAAAACTTCAACAATAGTTTTGCTGATTTAAAATTTAATTATTCTATCAGTTCACAAATACTAATTAGGCACTTATTATATGCCAGGAACTCTGGTTGGAGCAGACTGATTTTAGGGGACAGGTCATAGAAGAAATGGTGGAAAGAATAGAATTTGTAGATCAGGTGCACATGGGGAACAATGGGAGGATTTTTAATAAAGAGGCAATACAATTTTACTGGTACTTTAAAAAATACTTGTTTCTAAAGGCTATACTTTCAGGAATCATTTTATAGTTTGTTACAAGAGAAGTTTCTCTGAATGTGCAGAGCACCAGAAACCACGACAAGGACAAGAAGGCACAGCATTCTTTCCTAAATGTGAGGCCAGTTCTTGGTGTTGTTTCAACTGCCACTTGCCATTAATGACAGTTCTTCTTTCCCACTGGGAGAATAAAGAGGAGAGAATGCAGGCCTTTATTTTATGTATATATATGTTTCTAACTGCTGTGTGGGGAACAGGCCATAGTGGAGGAGTGGAAAGCAGAAAGCCCACTTAACGTATGCACTAGTTTTCTTCAACTTACCACAGTCTGAGTGGCTTTAACAAGGGAAATTTGTTGTTGCAAACTCCTGGAGGCTAGATGTCTGAGACCAAGGTGTTGGCAGAGTTGGTTCCTTCTGACGGCTCTGAGGGAGACTCTGTTCTATGCCTCTCTCCTAGCTTTCTGGTGGTTTGCAGACAATCTTAGGCATAGATGCATCACTCTGATTTCTATATTCATCTTCTCATGGCATTCTCTCTGTGTGCTCATCTGTCTCTGCGTCCAAATTTTCCATTTTTATAAGGACACCAGTCATACTGGATTAGAGCCTACCCAAATGACCTCATCCTAATTTGGCTGCAAAGACAAAATTTCTAAAAAAGATCACATTCTGAGACACTAGGGATTGAGGCTTCTATATATCTTTTTGGAAGAATGCAATTCAACCATACCGGTATACTATGGAAATAGTAAAGTCTAAAGATGATGGATGGACCAGAGCATAAATACTGGAGACAAAGAGAAGTGGCCACTATTGGCATCATTTTGAAGGTTGAGCCAACAGATTTTGCTGATAAATTGGGTGTAGGGTATAAAGAATAGAGGGAACTTAAAAAGACTTCAGGATTTGGAACCTAAATAATTACTATTTTCTGAAATTAAGAAGACTGAGAAGAGTGTAGAGGAAAATCAGAACTTTGTTTTTGAATATGTTAGCATGTTATCATTGAAATCTGTTAGGATTTCTAGGCAGAGATGTTGATAAAGTGTTTTGGTATACAAGTCTGGCTTATGAAAATTTATAGCTGCAGAAGACCTAATCTTCTTAGTTAAACCAATACTTATGATAGATTTTTAAAAAGTCAGGTTTTTTTGTTTTGTTTGTTTGTTTGTTTTTTCGCTTAGGCTGGAGTGCAATGGTGCGATCTGGGCTCACTGCAAACTTCACCTCCCGGATTCAAGCAATTCTTCTGCCACAGCCTCCCAAGTAGCTGGGATTACAGGTGCCCCCCACCACACCCAGCTAATTTTTGTATCTTTAGTAGAGACAGGGTTTCACCATGTTGGCCAGGCTGGTCTCAAACTCCAGGCATCAAGTGATCCACCCGCCCCAGCCTCCCAAAGTGCTAGGATTACAGGCATGAGCCACTCCACCCTGCAGAAGTCAGTATTTGTAAAAAGTGTTATTTAAAAAGTAAAACAAGACACCTTGCTCCAAGGCCGCTGTAACATGTAGTGAAAGCAATAGAAAAAAAAATAGCTCTCTTGATTTCCAATCCAACACCTTTTCCATTACATTACAAAGCTTTCATCAGCAATTTTTAGTTCCACATGCAGTTAGTAAACAGTGGTTGGTAGCCTCATGCAACAAAAATGTTAAAAATTACAATTCTGGACCCAGTAGTTGGGTGGCAAAGGTTCTAGCTTAATACATATTCCCATATATTATCACAAAATGTATGAACATGACTAGATGGTCAAAAATATTGCAAGCTAGAATAATTTTGGAAATTGAACAGGTTTTGTTTTCTCCTAACATATATTCAAAGCTCTAATGCAGAATCTGATGTTGAGACTATGCTACCTTGAAGCATAGAAGCTGAATGGCCCCAGAATCAGGCACTCAACTTCTCTCTGCCCACATATCAACAGGCAGCTGGCTCAGTCCTGGCTGAGTCCAAGAGAATGTTTTGTCCATTTGAAGATTTGGTTGAGATCAACTTTCTATGTTTGGCACTCTGACTAAATTTACACTTCAAGAGATTCTGAAAGATATGATCAGCATGTCGGTCTTCTGTTAGCTTTGAAGAAGGTTTGATTTTTTTTTAAGTTAAAATTAAAGTCCTTGTACTTTTCCTTTGGGTTATTTTCATTTTGCAATAGAATATTTGTCAAAAACAGATACACAGAACAATAGTATTTATAATATATACAAACATTCTACACACTTTTAATCAAAATATGACTACAGAAATATGGAATAATCCTTATGGCCTCTTTAAGACTATTTTAGCTACTGTATATTGATATTTTATAATGACTTCTGGGGCACTTTTTTATTAATCAATGCAGCAGTTGATTAGCTGCAACTGTTAGAAATATTCAAGTAACTTCAAAAAACAGAAACATGTTCTATCCATCAGGAATGTTATGCTACTAACCCACTGGAAGGTTGCTGGAGGTAATGATGTTTCTATTATGTGGCCATAGAGAAGGGACAGCTGAACAGCCTAAGCAAATTTCCAAAACAGAAAGGAAAGAATAGGTGTGCTATGCTCTGATATATTGTAAATATTCATAATGTGTTTAACATTCAGGGAGTAAAAACTCAGTCAAAATACCTCTTAAATGTACTAAATGTCATCCTCTATAATTTTTCAATTAGAAAATTGATAACCAAAGGAGGGAAAAAATAAGAGGAAAAGCTAGTAGAGTCTCTTTATCCAGGGCTTTTGCCTTATTTTGTTTTAAATCTTGCTTAAAAATATTTTGCAGATTAATTTCAGACACCAAAACTAACAAAGGCTGTATTATGCACAAATGCTAATTATTAATGGATATTTTATACTGAATTCCAGTCTAATAATGAAGGATATTTTGTCCTTTTCACTAAAATGCAGCAAAATAAATTTCATTAGAAGGCCTCCATGGTTATTTGCTTGTGAATGTATTCTTTTATAGACATTTACTAAGAAAAAATATTTAAAATAGATAGAAATAATGTCATCTCTATTGTGCATATGCACCCGTTACTACGGCTAGCAAAGAAACAGAGATAAACTCACTTGCAATTTTTATGTTGCACTGATCACTTCCATCAGCCAAGAATGAAAGCCACATCTTTTGTGTTTAAAGAATAAAAGGCAGTGTTATATATTACAGCACCCAGAAGGCACTTGTGGCAGGTGCAGTAATTTAAGTCATCCTAAACACTCACTAAGGCAGCTAAGGTATAGGCCAGTTGGGTGAAAATACCAAGCAAAATAGGTTTGAGTCACTTTTCTTTTTTAACAATCTTGAAAAACAGAAGAGATTTCATATCTCTCAGGTGGCTTGGTTATGACCCTAGTAGAAAGCAGGGATGGAATTCTCAAATTTCTTTCAGCCCTCCCCTTTATTCTATGATTTAGAAATAAAATCAGAGGCGAACCTGGAGGAGTAGATACATATATTTATCAACTATAGTGCCCAGCAGAGGGCACTGGAAAGGCAGGACTGAAAGATAAGACTGCACTCCTATTTTTAAATGATAAGGGTAGATCTTTTAGAAAAGAAAACCTGCAAAAATATTTTTTCTAAGCACAAATTCATCGACAGGGTTTGACATTTATCCTTCAAATGCAATGTGAAATTGGCATTACTGCTGTTTTCAAATTTTGACTTTTTAAATTAAGATTGCTTGTCATAATGTGTTCCCTCAATAGTCAGTAAAGGAAACCAAATTTTTATAACAAGATTGCAATATTTAGTTTACATTGGTTCTCACTGATAGGGAAGCAGATATTAGATGATTTCTGGCCTTCGATATTTTCTTCTAAATTTAAACATTAAAACTGTACCACCAAATTTTTGCTGCTTTTATTTTCTGAGTGATAATATTTATTGAACATTGTCAAGTACAGAACATTATTCAAATATTCTAGCCAAGATACATGCCCTAATGTTTATGTTTTAAGATACGATGGTTTCTGTATTATAAATAATAATTATAAATGTATTATAGATAATTCCATTCACAACAAATATTGAAAAATGACAACTTTATATTTTTGTCCTCTAACTTTATAAGCTTTAGGAAGGCATACAGAAAAAAAGATATGGTAGAAAGGATGAGAAAATATTCTAAATGCAATTGAATTTTAAAATATTACAAAGAAAAAGGTAACCATACTGGTTGGAGGGTTTTTTAGATAAATGGTAGCAATAGATAATCCAAAAAAGGGCACATTCTATGATAATTCATGCTGCCCTAAACTTTTCCTGGGATAAAGCTTACAAGCTAATGGCAACCACCATTTACCTCGTGCTGCCCTTTCCTTTTCAATGAATAAAAGGAACACACATACTGCTCCACATCCTTTGTAGATCCACTTGGCTCTTGGATCTTTGATCCACTTTGTAGATCAAAAAGCACCCTAAAGACCAAAAAAAGGCATATGTGGATGATATTAATAAACATAACTTGCTGGGTATTTTGAATTTCAATGTTTCTGCAGTTTTGCATTAATCCCCACTCAGGATTTAGTGGACATTTGCATTTTTTTCTAATTTTATAGAATTGACAACATCTGCCACAGTTTGGAAAGGTAGAAAACAAAGAACAGGGAGGTTTTTTGGCTTCTACACACCTCTTATTTGAAGAAGGACTCAATCTCTTTATTTTTTAGTTTAATTTCACCCAATTCCATATGCTTGTGGAATGCATATTATAATAAGGCTGCATCTGTTGACCAGTTACAGCTGTGTCCGTGATGGTACTTGCTCGTAATCAATCTTCTCTCTGTTTTGTGGTGGTATGTCTCAGAAGGAAAACTGAGAACCATATGAGCTATACCTTTGTTTGACTCACGCTGTTCTGCAAAATGATTAGTCATCATCCCAGCAGTGGCTTGGTTTCTCTAAGTCTTATTTGGAAGCTGCCAAGATGTAGTCAGATGCAAACACCGTGATATGGACACATTTAAACACATGAGACAGGCAGCATGGCAGCAGCAACTGAACATTTTTATCTCAAGCCCTAGAGAGGATGGCAGCAGAACAGAGCAGTTTAACTCAGGGGGACAGCAATGAAAAGTATGGCAGTACATGAGAGCACATGCTGTAACAGGCTGACGGACAGCATTTGGCTTGTATCAGAAGACACACTAAAAAGCAATGCAAAGACAGAAAATAAGTTTCTAATTTCCTTCCTTGAAATTAGGTCCAGCTTCTGACTACTGTTCTGTGTTGGTTGGGGTTTTGAATACATAAAAGCAGACAGGCTTTAATTCATATCTGGTAATGGGTTTTTCTTTTTTTAAAACTTCTTCAGTGTGCATGCCTCTTTCAGTCCAGCTGGAAGAAATTATTTCTGTTCCTCAGATGGCAGGTTTCATGATTCCTATATAAACCTTCATTCATTCATTCATTCATTCATTCATATATACATTCCTACAAAAGTACCTACTACAGACCAGGCCCTCTTTCACTGCTGGGGGTATATCCTTGGGCAAAACAGATAGGAGTTCCTGACATCCTGGAGCTTACATATCAAAGCGTGCTGATGAAAATAAATCTGCATAAAATACATAATGGACTAGATGGTATGCAGGCCACGCAGCAAGATAAAATAGGAAATGATACAGGACAAGCCAAATTGAGTTTAGGGGAGAGTCACACTTTTAAATAAAGTGTTAATGGCAGATAAACTTGTAGCAGGTAAGGGAACCAGGCTGTGTGGTTGTGAGACTGTGTGTGTGAGCCCATGTTGGAAAAGACCACGTTCCAGATGAAAGGGCCATGGCAAAGACACTGAGTTTCATTAAGCATATTCGCTGTGTTCTTAGGTTACTCCTAACCAATGACAATCTGAGATTTGCTACATTTGCTGCTTTTCTTTCTCCCTCCTTTTATTATTTTCTTTATTTAACCAGCATTTATTGAACATTTATTATGTGCACTATAACAGTCACTGAAATAATGAAACTGAATAAAATGCAATCTCTCAGAGGATTCACAGTTTAAATGACCGTCCAGATAAATACCTTGATTAGTTTGTTCTTGCTTAAAGCTTTCATATAATTTGTTTCCTACCTTATTTTGAGATAATCATATATTTTCTTCCTGCCACTCAGCATTCCTGAAAATACCTGAAATCTGGGAAAGACATTCTGGTCACTTAATTATTTTGACATGCTTAGTTATCTGGAAGCCTCCTGACTACAAGATGGAGGTTAGGTCACGCTAAGGTTGTTAGACAACACAGGGAAAATCCAAAGCTTTTTTGTATACGGCTCTGGTTCCAGCTTCTGCTAAATTTGCTGAGCCACGTGGGTCATTTTTCTATCCCCAATCTCTTGTCCCCCGAGTCTGCCTCTCTGCTCCCAAGGCACTCAGGCCTTGTAGGCTAGTCACTGTTTGTTCCTCCTCCCCTCTTCACCCTGGTTTTGCTTCCAGGAACTCGAATTCCTCTCGCTCCACTAAGCAGAGCCTTCAGCTCCTTCTGTTTGCTATTCCCAAACTCAGCTCCAAGGCCTTATTTTGCATATCCAAGAGCTATGTAGGTTCTCAGCTAAAATAAAATAGCCTTCAACTACGTTCCTTTGTAAGGCTCCCCTGAAAGGAAATTTTTACTTCAAATAAAACATTTTTTCTTTATAATAGAAAGTAACATTAATTCAGAGGTTGTTATACAATATCAGTAAATTCCCTTCTCCCTGTGCATTTGCTGATCTTTTATCAACAAGTTCACATCTGTTAACAACACGGGCAAACCTTTTGAGTCAGCCTTCCCCACAGCCTTGGCACCCTTTGACGTTCTCCTTGCTGTAGTCCCCTGGGATGGTTATATTTCCTGCTCTGCTGGGATCATTGCTGCTCTATGACTGCCTCAGCCATGATTCACTATATTTACTTTGAACTGTGCAACTTTACCTACGACTGAACCTCAGAGATCACTCAGGTATGGCTCAGTGGCCTTTACAGCCAGTGACACCTCAGTCTTTCTCTGAGTCCTCCTTTCCACCTCAAACCAGTGCTGTATACCCTGTCCATGTCCTATGCCACACAGGCCTTCTGTGGTCGGTTTGCTCCTAACCGATCTGCTCCACCATTTCTGCAATGTCTTTTCAAGGTAGAAATCTGGCGCTAGTGAAAAGAACAAGAAGTTGGAAAACTGAACAGGATCTTAATACTTAACTAAGATAAATGTGCAACAAATCAGAATGCAAAACAAGAAAGAAAGAAAAGTGCAGAAGGAGGAGGAGGAAGAGGAGGAGGAGGAGAAAGAGGAACGATCTTTCCTATTTTCTTATGGCTCTATGATGAGGAATAACTAAAAACTTGCCTCTACTTAAATTCAGGACTCCTCCATCCAGGGGCATTGTGATTGGGTCAAGGTTGAAGGGAATATGTCTGTGAATATGCTAGAGAGAAAAGAAGAGAGATTTTTCTCACAGGATTCTCACTGCATGAGATATGAACTACAGTCGCAGATCGGAAACTGTGTTTGCACAATCGGAACTTTAAAGTATGAGGCCCAAACAGATGCAGAAATGACATAGGAGTTAAGAAGAAAATACTTAAGCAGATAGTGAGGGTACGGGAGTCTTTGGTAAGGTTTTCTTTTTAATGAAAAGCAGCCCCCAAATCATTTTCTAACAAGGAGCAGACTGAAGAATCGAGCTGCAGACACACACAAGCAGGCTGAAAGCTTGCATGGGTGAATGCCAGCAGAACAGAGCTACCTGGGACTAGGCATGTTCAAAATGACGGCTCCACCTTCCCTTCTCTTTGACAGCCACGTGTAGAGTAAGGAGCAGAGAAGATGGTGCAGGTCAAGTGGAAAGCCCATCTGCGTAATAAGATTAGGTTGGGGTGGCCAGCCTTCTCTGGTGCGTGCTATGTAAGTCACAGCTCATTGCACCAATCAGTGGGCCCTACGTAAATCAGACACCACCTCCTCGAGCCTGCCTATAAAATCCAGCAAACTCCCGGCCAGCTGGTCTTTTGCTTTTGGAAGCCCCTCTCTCTCACTAGAGAGAGAGAGAGAGAGAGAGCTATTCTCCTTTATTTTTCTTCTGCCTATTAAGCCTCCACTCCTAAACTCCCTGTGTGTGTCCAATGTCCTAAATTTTCTTGGCCTAAGACGACGAACCCCAGGTATTTACTCCAGACATTGACGCTGCTGCAGAAACGTACTATTTGAGCTTCCACGTGCTCTAGTCCCTTCGTAAAATAGTTTCAGCTAATTTTTCCTTACAAATCTTGTGTATTTTGTGAGTAGAATTCAATAGTAGGCTCTCACATGCTATTCATTTCAAATCTCCCTCCTTTAAGCATCCCACACCGACCCCTCACCACCACCATCACTGCTGCTGCCAGCACTTCTGTTGCCTTCCAGATTGCTTATGCAGGGTCCTAGACAGTCTCAGAAATGAGAACAGAGAAGAGTTGTCACATTCAAGAGCTACTGAGTTTCCAAAGGCTGATCACTGCTGTCCTCTTTCTTAAACTGTGCCCCAAGGACGATGGCAAAGGGGAAGAGAGAGGGTGTGAGGTAGCAGAACGTGCTGACAGTCATGTCTCTCCTACAGCATGCTTTCATCAGCAGATGTCTGTTGATGCCTAAGGAAATCTAGGCGGTTATGAGCCCTACCCCAAAAAGCAGAGAAGTCATGTCCTCACCCAACCAGAGGTGATAGTTTATTTCTCATCTGGGAACCTGAACTCTTGCTCTGCTGCTTAATGTCAGAACACCTGGCTGTCTTCTCCTGTGTTCCATCCTACAAGTCAGAAGAACTTTTTCCCTCTTCTTCCTCTTCCTTTTTTGTTCTCTCTCTCCTTCCCCCTTTTTCCTGCTCCTCCTCGTTCTTCTTTATTTCTCTCCTCCAAGAATCATTTACACAGGATAAAATTGTTTTTACTCTTCCTGCCTTGGTGTGCTGTCCATGTTTTTTGCATGTCATGCTAGCATAAGGGTACTTCATGAGCCCTCTGTGTTCAGATTATTTCTGGAATTTCCCCAAAATCTCATAGCCTTCTTGTCTTTGGGATTTTTCCTACTTCATACAAATGTGCAAATTTGAGAAAAATTTTCCTAATATCCCAGAACTTGGAAGGAACTGCTGTTCAAAACTTAGCTTATTTAAAAAAAAAAAAAAAAGACAGCAAGTAGAGAATAACAGCAAATAGTAATTAGAAAACTCCTTTTGGGGTTGATTAAGGATTGGGGAAAAAAAAAAAACAAAACTTGTCCCCTGTAAACATCACTGAAGAAGTTTATTTACTTCTAAACCAGACTATATAAGCTATAAGCAAACAATTGGAATTGGGAAGAAGGGATCTATAGAATTGGAAACTGTCAGTCTGTTTGAGAATGCTGTAACTTTTCCCTTTGCTCCCTGAATAAGGAAGGATAGAGGCATGTTTCTTTTCACGCAGAGCCATTTGAAGAGTCTTTTGAGGGAATCATTCTTATAGACTGACGGGGCAGGAAAAAGTGAAATGTCCATTTCCCTTTCTGGTTTAATGTCTCCTTAAGCAATAGACCAATTAATCTGCCCCCTACTTCAAATAGAAGGATGAAAACTTGAAGAAAGAAGGCAGGAGGAGGGAGCAGCATTAGATCTCTCCACTTAATATGACAATGTTGATTGAATTTACTATGAATCAGGTGGGCAGAGCAAATTTATCAACCAAGATTCCTCCCAAATAGTGTGGAAACTAAGCCAGAAGAAAAAACAGCACACGGGATCATAAGTTGCACCACTGATGTGGGGGCAAAAGTAGGTTTTAGAAGGGTCAACTCAGAGTGGATGTTCTGGATCCTACTGGCAGGCATCTTATGGCAGTGAGGATCAATAGTACTGATAGCAGTGGCAGAGGGGAGATGCCACTTTTTTTTTTTTTTTGCACTTGGCAATGGAAATTAGGTCAAGTTCCTTAAAAATTATTATTAATTCTGTGATTTCTTGATCAGTTTGCAAAGAAGTAAACAAACTCTTAAGAGTGGGAGGATAAACTAAGAGTTTGACTAATGGAGAAATAGGAAGTCAAATTACATTTAGAGAAATAAAGGAATATGATTCTAAACATATCCCCAACATATGTGAAATCTTTATACCTCTCAGTACACATTACAAAATAGATGACTCTGGATTCATTTATGTTATAAACATAAACCAGGCGGTATCATCTTTTGTGTGCCTTTGTCCCTTTCTCTAGCAGAGATCATAAGTTGATGGCCCTGTGGGCTTTATTTAGCCCACATATATATAGATATTTTATACTTATATATAGATATTTGGTTTGGTTTGGTTTCAGTTTAGAAGCTAATCGAAACATTTTATAAAATTAATTTTTATAATACTTGAAGGAGAAGGGTATCTTCCCATCTGAACCTGCACCCTCAGGCAACTACCAGCAGGGCATTTGCTTTGCATCATCACACATAGACTGCTGAGTTTGCAGACTACACGTTATAGGAGCAAGTGAGGTTTAGGAAAGAAGAGAAATGTCAGAAGACAATCCTGTACCACATACATCTTCCCAAAGTGCTACCCTTTTTATAGAATGAAGGCATCAGGGAAATATGTGTGTGAGTAGAGAAAAATCCTAGAACTACTATATGCTTCCTTAAAAAAAAAAAAAGAGGCTATGAAAGAAATACTAAGAACCTGTTCTATTCTGCCTTGAACTTTGTGACTCTTCAGAAGAAATGGGTCAAGAGAACATTCAAGCATGAAGGTTGGTTCCTAGAGTCCTAATGAAACTTCAAAAGGATGTCATGCATTCAGCCATACAGAGAAGCATCTTTTAGGAGTTAGCATGTCAGTATATTCAGCCCACTTAACTTTTTCCGCTATGTCTCTGGTGTCTGTTTCCACACCATGGCTGTCACACCAAGGCCGGTTACTGGAAGGGAGGGGCCCTTTCCCGCTATCCTGCCACTGAGAGGAAAGGAATCCACAGTCTTATTGACAAGGAAAGTTATGCCCTGGCTCCCTTGGGGGATTGGAACAGTATGAATTAATTTTTTTTACAGGCATATTAATAAACATGGTAATTAGGTTCTCTGCAGTACTGATAAAATATTCGACTTCTGTAAATTTGGAACAATTTACCAACTTGCAGACACTCTAGTGAGTTGTTAAAAAAAAAGAGCAAAATAATCCCCGTATTTCATTAGGCAATCTTGATAGCTTAAAAGTAATTGAATCTCATTGACCTTTATTAGTGAAGACAGGTTGAATGTTTCTAGACATTTAAGGCACGTGTATAAACATAACAATTAAGACAAATAAAATGATATTTATATTTATTATCTTATTCTTTATTATGAATCTTTTATTTAATTAATCTCAAACTATGTGTTGATGAATGATATAAAGGACACGATGACATTCTTTATCTTTGTGTTCTAGTCCAGATAATATCGCCTAAAATTTAAGGCAATTCAAGATTATTTTACTTTTCTGAAAAGAAAGATATTCGATGGTTTTGTTCTTAGAAATAAATTGTGCTCTTCTTTCACAAAAGATCAGAGTTTTCTAGGAGATATCTAATAATCCTAGGCATATAGAGCATTGACATTAAGAAACAAGATATGAAGCTATTCTTTCTGTAACAATTATCTTATTATTTTTTTAAACACCCTCAAAATGCATAAGAGATCTGAAACTTCACTTATTAGTTTCCCACTAGCAAAACAAACAGAACGAAAATTAGCATGAGGTCATTGATCAAAATCTAATTCAAAGTTCTATATCTTGCTTAGCATGTGTTTAGTACCTAAGAAAAAATAACCCACTAGGGTGTAGCAGAAACACTATCTGATGCTATCTCTCAGGTTGGCATTAAAACAGTTACATTGTTAGAGTTGTCTATCACACAAAAACAGTAATGGCATAAATAAAGCATTGAATAGTTTACCCCATGGACACTATTCAATTGTTAATAATATAAGCATAAATGTGGTTACATTATTGTCAGAACTGCAGTCAATTTTACCTACATTTCAAAATATACTTACATTCATAGAATTTTTCAAGTATTTCTCTATGATCTACCTATTCCCCTGAAATTATGGAGAAGTTTTTGCTGCAGGCAGATTCATGAAACTAACATGTTGTATTTAGCCTGTGGAATCCTAGACTAGAGGAGTTAAGTTCCAGAAATGGACAATATGGTACCATGTACTGGAATTATATGCTTCTCTGGCTAAGAATGAGAGTGAGGGACCAATTGAAAACTTTTTGGTACATGATAGGAGGGGTGGTACACCTAGTAAAGGAGTTCTTCTCAAAGAGGGCTGGGCCTTGAAGTCAAGACTGCCAGGCAAGAAAAAAATCTGTGAAAAGAGACCTCACAATCCTGGGAAGACGTAGTATCAGTAGGAGAATTGCAAGATAGCAGGCTTCAGATCTTCTGATCTTCCTACAAATTGCTATGAAGAAATGCTCAATGTTTTCTTTTTTGCTTTACTTAAAAGAAGATAGTGATGTACCGTACATCTGGGTCAAAGTCCATTGTTAAATTATCTGTATATTGCACTTTCAGAAAAAGTAAAAACTTGGCCCCTGTCAAAGCATCAAGAATGTATGTGTTTAAAATCCAAAGAAGGTTTTAAGAGACTAGAGTATAAATCAGCTCCCTCAGTTTAAATACAAAGTTAAATTCAAACTCTTTCTCCTATGGGAAAACACAATTAGATATTGTATCCTACCTGTGTCTATCTTTGAAAGCAAAGTCACAATGATGACTGATGAAAAATAACTAGGCTTAGACAGGAATGCAGGTTACTAACAGGTATATTTGGAGTTTGGGGACATTGTAAAGACTGCTGCAGAGTTGTATATTTCTCTCCCCAGAGTAGATAACTCTAAATTTTAATAAGTCCCACTTATGTTGACTGGAAATATCGTCCAAATTTTTTTGGACCGTGTTGGCCCTCTGACTTAGAACTAAAGTCTTGATATAGGAATCCAATATACACCATTGGAAACTTTAACATGATTACAGTAAAATCTCCATGTTAGTTCTGAGATTGTGGAGGATCTGACAAAACTCCACTTGCAAGCTAGCAAGTTAGCTTTTTGTTTTTTTAATATGCATGTACTGATAGAAGAACACAAAACCCTAGGCCAGAGACACAGATGGTTTGTTACTCACAGCAAAAGCAGTAGTCAGAGTAATATCTTAGCATCTTATTTCTACACCCCAGTCCCCCTTAGGGCAACATTATGAGTACAAGATGTTTACCTCGGCATGCAGCAGGGTTGTATTCCAGAAGAGGAAACCCCAAATTAAGAAACTTTAAGCTTTTATGGGCTTTTAGCAATCTGCTCACCCTCCTCTCTAGAAAGAGAGAAATTACTCATTAACCTGGAAAGTAAGAAAAATGTTTCCGGGGAGGGGAAAGAGATTTCAGTAGATACATAAAACTAAACCATCACACTTCACTATCCTGAAATGTCTCTTTTTAGGGAGACACACTTTCTGTAGCTCCCAAAAATATGTTTGCTATTCAAACATGCCCATTACTCAGAAGGCCTGGACAAACAGGAACACAAGAAACCCATGAATAATTGTATCCCTACCCTCCCACTGAGAAACTTTAGGGTCAGGTAGTGTCATGAGCCTTTGTATACTTGATCATATGAGGAAATTTTACTGACAAGTTGGAAATTTTACTGCCAAGTTATCATTGTCACAGGGGAGTTCTTTATAACTTGCCTTTTCAAGTGGTTGTGATGGATTCTTTATAGTCAAAGTTGTCAAATTTCTGTCTACAACATGCTAAGTAGAAACCATTTACTCAGAGAATTAAAGCTGCTTTTCACTCTTATCTCAGTGGACAGCTGCCTTGGTTGAATTGCTTTTTATTCTCACCATCTTCTCTATATGCAAACAACACCACTTTTGTTTTTCGAGCTCATAAGTTTCTAGTTTTGAGGTATAATTTACACACACTGAAATGCACAGATCTTAAGTTTATAGTTCCATGAGTTTTGACAAATGCATATAGCTGTGTGTACCAAGTTGTAGAACATTTCCATTACCATAGAAATTTCCCTCATGCCCTTCTTCAGTCAAATCCTGCCCCCACCAGAGGCAATGAATATTCTATGATAAGCAACTTCCCTGAATCTTCACTGTCATATCTGAAGGTTACCTTCACCTCCCTGAAAATATCATTCTCAAATGAAAACGATGTTTTCTCCCTTACTCCATATATGTCAAAGCCTGAAGCAGGATAAATGCCTCGCTTCATTAAATGACTCTACGAATTACTTAGTTTCTCAGGTGTATCACATAGAACTCATCCTTGATTCTTCCCACTTTCTTTCCATTCCACATCTAATTCACCATCTCTTCTACTATAATAACATTAGACTCAACCATCATCCCATTTCTCACCTGAATTTGTTCAGCATTCTCCTAAGAGGTATCTCTTTCTTTTCTCTTGCCTTTAGAGTCCACATTTTTTATCAGCATAAATCAGACTGTGCCTTCCCCAAGCTTAAGACTTTTTTATTGTTTACTATTGCAATCAGAATAAAATCCAAATTACTTTTTATGGTATCTAAGACTAAATATTCTGGCTCCTGCCCACTTCTCTGATTTCATTACTTTCACTCTGTCATCTCTGGACTACTTGCCACTCACACTAAACTTCCTGTCCCTTCAGGACAGCCTCTTTCTCCTCTAGACATAAAGAAACACCACCCTCTGATCCGTGGCAAGGTGGATGAGCCCAGAGGACCTTAAGTTAAATGAAATGTTCAAGGAACAGAAAGATAAATATTGCATGTTCTCAGTCATGTGGAAGACAACAAAGGTGATCTCCCAGAAGTAAAGAGAAGAACAAAGCTTACTAGAGGCTGGGGATTGGAACAGGATAGGAAAATGTTGGTAGATGAAAATAAAATTACAGCTAGATAGGAAGAATATATTCTATTGTTATATAGCACTGTAGGTTGACTATAGCTAATAATTTATTGCGTATTTGAAAATGTACAATAAATGAGGATTTTGAATGTTCCCAGCATGAAAAAAAAGTACTTGAGGTGACTTATATGCTAATTGCCTAGATTTCATCATTACACATCATACACATGAATGAAAATATCACTTTGTACCCCCAAAATAGGTACAATTAATGTATCAACTAAAAATATAATAATGATAAATAATCAAAGTTTAATTTGAATTGACAGCTCATAGATTTGAAATAAAACAAAATCTGCATATTCATCACCACCACTGTGCTCTCTCACACAACATTAGTGGAACTTCTCTAGCCTGAAAATAAAGATACCAAATGAAGGAAATGGAAAAGGAGGGGTATTAAGAAATTGTCTTTCAATTAGTAGAATCTGAAGGGGGAGAGCTGGCAGGGGTTAATGTGTGTTCCCTTGAATTCTGCCTTGAATTAGTTGGGAAATGAAGGTGTAGTTCTGTTCTGTGGTCTAGATTTTCAAAAGTTTGTAGCTAAGTTGAAATGGGAGCATGGCACCTCTAAATGTTCAGGTGAGCAGGATGGCCAGAATAACCTCTTTGGGGAATCATCAATGCCAGATTGTTAAACAGAAAATAGAAGTGTACCTGCCAGAGATGTAAATATTTTATGTGCCATGGAAATAAATGACAAGGTAAAAACAGTTGGTGAGAGTGACATCATGGGGTCTAGATACAGATAAGTTCAAGAAAGTAGATGAGTTCTCTCATCCACCAGTGTCCAGCTCTTTATATAAATTCTCCACGATATGATATCCATGATATGATAGCCAACCAAGTGGGAAGACGAACTAAAGCTTGATGATGAGTCTTTGAAATGGAGCCTGTAGGGCTTCAAAAGGCGGCCGAGTTATGCACCTTGAACATAATTGACTGATCATTGATTTGGGTTTTATTTACTTAAAAAACCTTCATAAATTTGTCCTCTAATTGCTGGTCTGAATTCTAAGAGTTAATATTAAAGCAATTCTAAAAATAAAGTTATATATTAAGAACATCCAATTCAGTGGCTGCTAAAGTATTAAATCTATAAAACCCAACTATTGCCACTACTGCTAATGCCTAACTGATATGGTTTGGCTGTGTCCTCACCCAAATCTCATCTTGACTTGTAGTTCCCATGATCCCTAAGTGTTGTGGGAAGGACCCAGTGGGAAGTAATTTAATCATGGGGGTGGGTACTCCCATGCTTTCTTGTTCTCATGATAGTGAGTTCTCACAAGATCTGATGGTTTCAAAGGAGCTTTTTACCCCTTTGCTCTGCACTTCTTGCTGTTGCCATTTGATGAAAGACGTATTTTCTTCCCCTTCCACCACAATTGTAAGTTTGCTGAGGCCTCCCCAGCCATGCTGAACTGTGACTCAATTAAACCTCTTTCCTTTATAAATTATCAGGTATGTCTTTATTAGCAACATGAAACAGACTAATACACTAACTTTTACTAATCACAAGGTAGGTGCCAGGAATTTGCATAGTTACCTCAGTCTACGTGTATTTAATTAAGTCCTTAGAACAATGTGATGAGGTAAATCCATATAAAATATATCACCCTCATTTTATACATGACGTAACTGAAGTACAGGTAAAATAAATACATTTCCCAAGCTTACCCAGCTAGCGAGTAATGGACACAAGATTAAAACTCTTTGTTGACTTCTTAAGCATTATATAATATTCCTCCAGAACAAATCAATCTGCTGTCCACATGTCATATATATTTGTAAAGTGGTTTACAAAGTAGCCTCTTAAAATCATTTTCTCTCTAACTGCCATTTTACCTGCTTGCTAACTCATGAATTTATCTTAATTTTTAATTCATTAATCTATTATTTATTTTATTGTGTTTTCAAGCAAACCGCTTTTGATTTTGTTAATCAATTTTACCATTTCTCTATTTTTCAATTAATCCTTTTTCATGCCCTTATTAATAATGACCTTATATTTGTTATTATTTTCTAAGTTTTTAAAATGGCTTGGTGCTTAGAAATCTATGTTTCACGTTAAGAATATTTTCCTGAGTGCTTTCCTTAAAGCATTCCATAGGTTTTATATACTAGTTTCTTGTTTTCATCACATTACAAAAAGCTTGTAAATGCAATTTTGATTCCTTCTTTGGCCCTAACATTATTTTGAGGTTTGTTTTAAAATTTCCTATCAGTTTTGATTTTTAGAATAACTTTTTGTAAGATACCAGTTTTATTAGGTATATTCATGGGAATCTGTATATTCTTATTCATTTGAATTCACATAATCTTTGAAAGCCTGACAGTGGTATGTCAAATCTATATCTGATTTAAGTCAATAGATCTTCCAGGCATAATAATTTATATATGAATATATATGTAATTTGATATCCTTAAAATATAACTCATTAAATTCATGCTTTCCTGTTTGATAGAGGATCTATTTACCATTTATTGGTATTTTATCTGCTGATGACATTTCTTGCCCACATAGACCATCAATGAAGAGAGGATGCAGAAATCCACTAAATATAGATTATATATTTGAGATACAAAAGGAGTATTCAGAAAAAAAATGGGTATTCCTTGGCAACATCTTGATCACAACCATGGAAAAACAAAATAGGATAATTTTAAGGGTAAAAGATGACTGTAGCCTGTGGGGGCCCAGTGAGAGCTCCTTGGTCTGACCTCTAGGATAAAGGGGCAAAAAGATTCTGTTATCTCCAAGCCTCTGAAGGGAGACTTCCAGCTTCTGGAGTTTCTGAGCTAACAAACTCAGTGAGCCTAATTATAGAGTGCAGATGGATTCTGGGTCACATAATAAAGCAACATCATAGTGAACTCTGCATCATATGGAAACCAGAAATTTAGAACCATGAGAAAAAGAGATGTTTCATATTAGAAAAAGAGAACATAAAACTAAGCCATAAAAATTCAAGAATGCGCTTCTCAGAGTCTATTATACTTTGAGTGGATTAGTATTCATTAGAAAAAGGAGATCAGTGAGGGAATCGGGAAAGCAGTGAAAAAAATAGGTAAAATAGAATGATTTAAACTGAAAATTCAGAAGCAATTTTATCAGCTGGCAAGATCCTGTGAAAAACAAGACAGAATGAAAATGAAGGAATGGAATTCATGTGGTCATCTGTGGGTGACTATCAAGGAGATGTGAGCCAATCATGCAGGGCAACTGAGCTAAGTAGCTAGTCATTTTGTCAGAAAGAGCTAGGGCCACTCTAGTGTGGCCCAAAAAGAGGGTCCCTTATTCCTTCTGATTGTACTGGAATGAGAAAGCCACAGGAAAACAACAGTAATTAGAGAGACAGCTTCCGGTGACCTGGTATGCTTCTACTTTGGATAGAAGTTTGGAAGGGATTTAGACAGCAAAAGGTGAAGTCAAGAGGAAACAAAATGAATTACTAATCAAAGTGCTAACTTGAGCCTGTGCAGTTAAGACAATTTGCACACATAGAACACTTGTCTTTCCCTAAGACTTTGAATAGCATTAGTGAGTATAATAATCTGATAGTTGCATCCTGATATTTTTTCTCTTCTTTTTCAATTCATTGGCATCACTAACTGGAATGTTCTTTCAACTGTGACATGACTGATTCTTGATATTTGGCTTTGAGTGGAGCAATTTCAACAGTGATTTTCCTACTTTCTGGGGAGGTATAGGAAGAATGGGCCTTCTCAGATTGAGTAATGAGAGGGTAACGTGGTCAATATTATTTACAACTCAGTCCTTTACGTTCATTATTGACCATCGTTTTCCAATGACTAAGTCAATTACAGTACATAATATTTCAGATCTCTCTCCACGACACTGAGGAGAGGAGGAGAAATGGGAAAGCCAACTTTGTGCCCATTGGCTCATATATGTAGCCACAATTCATAACTTTATGTACAAATTTATAAAAGTATATAGTTGAAGATACTCCTTCTAGCCTCAGCTCTGAGTAATTCATCATCATCATCACAGCTGTAACTTACTGAGCTATGAGATAGGGACTGTTCTATACATTTTGCTGTATTTTAATTTATGAAGTCTTACCATAACCTGATGCTGTAAGGTCTGAATCACTATAGAGCTACCAGAGGTAGCTTTAAGCCCAACAGTGATAGGACCTGAGGGATCTGTAGGATATGTATCAGGGTGAATGCATCAATGGTTAGAGTTTTCATATTGAGAGGAATGCTGTCTTAAACAGTGAGGCCGGCTGGGCATGATGGCTCACACCTGTAATCCCAACACTTTGGGAGGCTGAGGCAGGTGGATCAACTGAAGTCGGGAGTTCAAGACCAGGCTGACCAACATGGAGAAACCCCATATCTACTAAAAATACAAAATTAGTCAGGCATGGTGGCACATGCCTGTATTCCCAGCTACTTGGGAGGCTGAGGCAGGAGAATAGCTTGAACTAGGGAGGTGGGGGTTGCGATGAGCCGAGATCGTGCCGTTGCACTCCAGCCTAGGCAACAAGAATGAAACTATGCTCAAAACAAACAAACAAACAAAAGCAAACAACAACAACAACAAAAACAACAACAGTGAGGCCCCCTCAGCTCTGTTTCTTGAAGTCTTTAGGTTTGAGAGGTTTGAAACTTCTCCTCAGCACATATTCTATCCTTCCTGGAGATTGCCTGGACATTGTTCAGCTGCCCTAATTACTACATATTCTAATTTCCTAAAATCTCTTGAATCTTTTAACCAATGACTAATTTAGTTCAATCTTAAGAATGCAGAAATGTAAACAAATGAATTTTTTAAATACTATGGTGAAAGATATTTTCACTGAAAAATTAGAATTTCATATCTATTAGTTTTAAAATATAACAACAATAAGTTTCATGTATTTTTGTTTGTATTCTTGACACACTTTCACATCTATTATCTCACCTCATTCTCATCACCATTCTGAGATGAGGCAGGTCAGGGATAGTTAATCTTGTTTTGGTGATGGGCAAATAGCCTGGAAAATAAAATATTAGGGAGACATGATAGCTGTTTTCAGCTATGTCAAGGGTTGTCACAGAAAAGAAGAATTAGATAATTTTGTTCAGATTCAAAGGGTAGATCTTGGACTAGTTGGAGGAGTTGCAGGGAAGCAAATTTAGCTCCATAGAGAAAAGAGTTGCAGCAATTTCAAATATAGAATGCGCTGCCTTGATAGGCAGTGCATTTCCCAAAACTAGATGCTTTGCAGTAGTTGGATGGGAAATGTATTCAGAGGTGGTAAAATCAGGGGAGAAAGACATTATCTGAGGTGCTCCCAAATGAGTGTATATGATCTATAAATTGGAAGCATAAATAAATGTAGTGACTTTTTAAAATAGTCATATACCAGGCATTAGTCAATCTTCTCTGCCACAGCCCAGGGCTAATTCCATCGGTAATCTGTAATCTATTACATCTTGTTGATAATAACAAAAACTGGGGCCAAGGTCCAAATGCTGATGTAGTTCTCCCTTCTGAGAAATACTAAACCATAGAATGTTGAATTTTTCTTAATTTTTATCCCTATCAAGCCAGAAGATTTAGTTGAGCTTTACTTTCTATAGATTGTATTATGGAACAATTATTTTCTTATGTTATCATGTTATATGCATGGAAATTTTACAATTGGAATGTGCCTTTTCAAAGTACACAGACATTCTCTAGTCTTGCTTCACTCGTTTTACTTTTTCACTTGTTTCTCTCTCATTGGATGAAAAAAATCAGTTATGCAAATGCACAACTTCCCAAAAGACAAGAAGAAAAGATTGGTTCAGAGTATGGATTTATTGTTGAAAATTTTACACTCTTCAAATCCATGCCAAAACTAACTAGGTGTCATGATGGCACAAAAGGAAGGAGTTGTATATAGATGCCCTAAGACAGGCTGCAGTAAATGCCCTGCTACCACAATCAGGAGTAGAAATTTAATCAAAGTGATAATGTATGAGACCTCTATCCCTAGGATTTACTTCAGTTATTAAAGCAAAATAAATGTTATAAACTGTAAAGGTTATGTTTACAGTAGGAATGTTAGGGAAGACTACATGCATATGCAGGGCCAGCAACTCCTATGAGATATTACAGAAATGAACTTAAAAAATGGACATCAGTGCTAGAATCCTTCTCTCCATAATATTATAATTACAAAGTTATCTTATATAGCAATAATAATTTCGAAAGCAGAATTAGGAAATAAATAAATTGTTATTAATTGCACAAAAAGAAGTTTCACAGAGAGTACCTGGTATTTATGCCCCCCTAAAATTTATATGTTGTTGAAATTCTCACCCCCAAGAGCATGGTACTAGGAGATATGGGCTTTGGAAGTGATTAGGTAATCTTTTTTCCCTTCTACCATGGGAAGACACAGGAAGAAAGTCCTCACCAAACATGACCTCTTGATTTCCCACTTCCCAGCCTCCAGAACTATAAGCCAAATAAAATTCTGTTGTTTATAAATTACCCAGTCTGTGATATTCTGTTATAGCACAAAGTATTCTAAGACAGATGTGAAGATTTTAATGTTTATAATTTAATTTTAGGTTGTATAAATGTATTACATAGAAGAAAATTATGATTACTGTTAACTGCCCTTTGTATGACATCTAACTAAATCATGCTACTATAAATTGTTTAGTTCACTTATCAATACCTGGCATATTGTAATATAAGAGACCTTGAAAAAGATGCTTTCTCACTGCGAAATTGGAATTCAAGTAGGCATATTACAAATGTATTTTAAAAAGAGTGAAAATAATCTTTTATTCACCACAAATGTCACACCAATATTCTTACTATGGTCATCATCATCATCATCATTAAGAAGTACTTACTGAACATCCAATTGCTCTTAATCCAATCTGCTATAATTGCTGGATCCCATGGATTCCATCTGATGTAATTGCTGGTGGACACCTTCCCAATTAGATGATACACACATTTCCTGCAAGGCAGCTGCAGGAAATAAACAATGAAATATAAAGCTGTGGTGTATTAGTTCCTTCTTTACCATTGTAGCTAAATATTTTCCAGGTCTTTCTCTCCAGGATAATAGGTAGACATGAGATTCTATTATTTCCTCATGATCTCAAAACTAAACTGGTGAAATCATATTTTCACTTTTCCAATTAAGAATTGCCTACTTACCTAAAATAGATATGCAACAAATGACCTTATTTGTCAGCAGTGGTTGCCCATAATTTATTCTCCTTAGCAGTGAATTGGCAGAATATTAAAAGAATTTATGCATACAATGTGTTTAGATCAGTGGCTGGCAGAAAGTAGAAAATCCAGAAATGGTAATCATTATATCACATTTGATTTGAAATGAAAAGACTCCTTGCCCTTAAGTTCATCAACAGCATCAGATACATCCCCATATTTTCCAGTCTAGCCATTGGAACTCTCTTCATTTTATGTTATCATTAAGGATACTTTAAAAAAGATATCTCATAGATGTATTTGTAGATCTCTTTTGGTAACAGTTTCTGACAAATTCTTTATTTTAAAAACCAAAAATAGCAAACTAATATTTTCTTGTACATTTATATCCACTTGATTATATGATTTTATGTAATCGTAATATATAATCATAATTATATATATATATTATATAAATGATTTTATATTTATTATATTTTATATTTTTGATATTTTGAATTGTGCTTTAAAATTATAATTTGACATTAAACTATTTATTATTAATGTTATGTGCTTTCATAAGATTGAAAATGGTGCAGTCTAATAATGCATTCAACTACCTAGAGAATTGAAAAAACACAATATTTTTATTTTTCTTCTATCTTTTTATCTGATATCTTAGTGTCATAAGTAAAAGAAATGCATTTTTGTTGACTGATGGTAGAAGTCTTAAAAACTCATTCTATGTATAATACTCTAATGACATGTAAAGCAACAACAGAAATATGAGTCCCCAACACTCTCGAAAATCAATGTTAAAAATTATCCTTAATCTGAACAACCTTCGGAACAATAGCACGCCCTATTGTTCCTCCATAGTTATTTTTCACACAGCAGCCAGAGTAATCCTTTTAAGATTTATGGTAGGACCATTTTTTTTTTTCCTGCTCTAAACTCTCCAATAAACTCTTCCCTTATTAGAATAAAATTCCAAGTCCTTTTTATGGTCTGTGGCACAGAATCTGACTCCCAGTTACCATTTCCAATTTATCTTTTACCATGCACTCCCCTCTTCACTCCATTCTAGATTTTCTGAGTCCTTGAACTTAGATGAAGATGATGAATAAGCTCTCATCTCCAAGTGTAAGCACCTGATGCATATTTTGCCTGGTCCAATTTTCTCACATCTGTATGGTTCTTTCTCTCTCTTCATTCAAGTACGAGGTAGCCTTTGATCAGAGAACAGTGTTTCTAAAACAGCAGCTACTGTTACTCCCTGTCATTAACTCTTCATTGCACCTATCACCACCTAGCTATGCCTATATGTAAATATATATAGAACATATGTAAATATATGTGCATACTCACATATTTGTTCATTGTCTGTCTCTCTTATAAAACGCAAGCTTTATGAGGGAATGAGATTTGTTTCATTCATTCCTGTCTCCATAGCTCTGAAAAAGTGTGCCTAGCCCAGTATTTAGTAGGCACCCAATATAATTTTGTGAAGGAAAAGAATGAATGAATGAAGGAAGGAAGGATAGAAGGAAAGAACAAATAAAATAAGGAAAGAAAAGGAGAAGGCAGAACTTGCTAGTGGCACAGGGTTCTCCAGAGAAATAGAACCAATAGGATACATAGGAGATATATGCCATATATCATATACATTTACATATATGTACTCTCTATATAAAAAGATTTACTATAAGAAATTGGCTCATGCACTTGCGGAGGCTGAGAAGTCCCACAATCTGCTTTCAGTAAGCTGGAGACTCAGGAAAGCCAGTGGCACATATTCAGTCTGAATCCAGAGGCCTGAGAACCAGGAGAGCCAATTATGTGAATTCTAGCTTAAATCCAAAGGCCTCATAACTGGAGGGCCAAAAGTGAAAGTCCTAATCTTAGGGCAGGAGAAGACTGATTATCCAGCTAAAACATTTAGGCAGAGAGAGAGAATTCTCCCTTCCTCACCCTTTCTGTTTTATTCAGGCCCTTAATGAATGGGATGGCCCACCCACACTGGGGAGGACCGTGTACTTCACTGGGTTAAACGTCTTCTGGAAACAACCTCACTGACACACCCAGAAATAATGATTAAACAGGTATTTGGGGATCCGTTGGCTCAGACAAGTTAACACACAAAAACAACCATCACACACTCTCTAACAAAAATTTCAATTGTTCTCTACTCTTTCCATTGTTTGCCTAGCGAAACATATTCAACAATAAACACTCACTCCAGAAGACATCTGCGTCACCAGTAATTTCATAAACTCTTTCACTTTTACTCTACACTGTGTTAATTATTTATTCTGATACATTATCAGTGAATTAGTAACCATTTATTTCAAATCTGTTCTCATCTTTACGCAGTCACATTATTTAAAAAATCCCAGTTCCACTTTTAATTGTTGCAATTCAGCAGGTCTAACTACTATGCATATTTAATATAATTTTAGGTAGTAGTACAGTATTTGTGTAACATTTTGAATTATAATGTAAATTTCATGTGTTATTTTAGTTAAATTTTATAATTACCGTTGCACAAGTTAGCATCTTAATGAATAACAGAAATGAAGTGTATAAAAAATAACATTTACATGACAGACAAAAGGCTTGAGATTGTTATAGTAAAAGTTTAATTAAACATAAAACATGCGTAAAACATGAGTAGGACAGTTCCTTCTATATTGGGAATGTAACAGAGTAAGCCAGTTAGGTTCCTGATCTCAAGAGAATTGTATCCTAATATGGGGAGAAAAATAGTAAGTTTAAAATAGCAACAAAAGCCATAACACTCTAAAATAAAGGTTACCAACCTCTATGTTAGTACATCATGACTTGTCCTGCTGTTACACTTGGTTGAAAGTTAAGTTGAACCTTCCATATAAACCCTCCTAAATGTTTGCTAGTGGGACTCAGAGAATTCTCGTAGTTACAATAGGCCACTTCTATGCAGAGAGAAGCAAATATGAGAGACTATTTAATCTAAGAGAAATACAAAGAGCAGTTACCTCTGAAATCTACTGTATTTCCTGCCATTGGCTATTCATTTCTGTTAGCATACTCTAATGGGACAGTAAAAGAAAAATACCTTTACTTAGGCTAGAAAGAGAGAGATTCTATCCTATGCAACTAAATGATCCCTAACTAAGAAGTGAATATCCCACCAGAGATACCCATAATTTTAAAATTTATTTTAAAATTTCATAATTTGCGTTTGTCATTAGAAAAATAATATAAAGCTTGTATGGCAATAAATAATCTATTATTTTCATGTTCAAATAATGCTCTAATCTATGGAAATATCATATGCTATAGGCTGGACATTTGCATTCTTCTAAAATTCATCTGTTGAAGCATAATTAAACCAAAATATTATTGTGTTTTTGAGAGGTGATTATATTGTGAGGGTGGAACTCCCAAGAATGAGATTAGTATGAATGAGAACCCAGAAAGATCTCTTGCCCCTTTCCACCATGTGAGGTTAAAGTGAAAAGATGGTCACCTATGAACCAGGAAATGGGCTGTCACCAGACACCAAATCTGTGGGTGCCTTGATCTAGGATTTCCTGGTCTCCAGAAATGTGACAAATAAATTTCTATTATTTGTAAGCCACCCAGTCTATGGTAATTTTTTATAGGAGCCTGAACAATGTATGACATCATAATTTCTGTAATCCTGTATTGTTGGTTATCTTCTTTTATCAAAATAATTACAGAATTTCTGCTTCGTGCTCTGCTAAAGATGAAGAAAGTAACATTTTAGGTAGTAGTACAGTATTTGTGTAACATTTTGAATTATAATGTAAATTTCATATGTGTTACTTTAGTTAAATTTTATAATTACCATTGCACAAGGGAGCATCTTAATGAATAACAGAAATGAGGTGTATAAAGTAGTAATGTCATTACTACTTTGGCAACAGGAAAGACGGATAATTTATAAAAGTAAAATTTATTTTTGTTTTTGTTTTAAACCCATTAGAAATTTGAGAACAAAAGGAAATTAAAACAAATTACAATATAGAAAATGACAAGTCCTCTTGGGAGAAAAGAGACTTACAGTGGTTTTTATTTCTGATAGATAAGCAAGAGGATGAGAAAACAACTATTGGTAGAGGTAAAAGGAGAGTGGCTAAATTTTTAACAAATTTTTTGGCCATGACTTGACTGGTAAAATACTTTAGAAAACTGAGCAGTCCCAATCACAAAGAGATTCTGCACCTGCCCACTAGCTTTCTCATAGGTCATCATTGAATGTTCACATGATGGATTTGGAGCAGGGAGTAAGAGATGGGAGAGATGACCCCAAAGGTATATCATACAAGGTCAGTTGATAGAACAAAGTCAGAAGATAGAACAGAACTAAGAAATAGGCAGCAGCTGCCATTACCCATTAAGAGAAGGACTGGGGTCTTGAGATCAACCCTCCATAACTGCTCTCTACCTTCACTGTACGTACACACTGCAAAAGTCTTGCAAGACTGTCTGCAAAAAAAAGCAAGATAAGAAATAGCTCCTATGGGACCAAAAGCGAGGGACAAGACTGGAGAACAAAGAGAAATCCCCAGCAAATTGAAACACCAAACAAAAAACCTGGAAAGCTAGGACATATATAAATCAAGAATGACATCATAAGCAGTTTGGAAATTGGTGGCTGCAATGTCAATCACAAAGTTGCTGAGTCTTTCTGGTGTTCTAATACCAAGACAAGGGAAGGTGTTGATCCCATATTCAAATCTTTAAAGTCAATGATAAACTGAATATAACGAAAGGAACATCAAAACCAGCTAAGCTACAGGTTAGAATGAATTGATGGCTAGCAGCTTACAGATGAAAGAGTATGCCTTTTTCAGGACAAAAATTAATTTACTTGTTACTATTGTTCTGCATACAACATTAAGCATGCAATCAAAATAAAGAGATACATGAAGCAAGAAAATGTTACCCATCATGAAGAACAAAATCAGTCAATAAAAGCAGACCTAGTAATGGTCCAGGCATTGCTTCCTCAAGATTAATTTCAGAATTATCTTGTGAATTCCCCTTAAAATATCTCTTTGGCCTTTTAATTTGAATTTTGATGAAAATAAGTATTCAGATATATCTGGAGAAAATATTAAAAATAAGAAATCTTCCTTTTCACTAGGATTTTGCCACACTGTATGATACTGTGTGACATGGTTTGGCTGTGTCCCCACCTAAATCTCATCTTGAAATCCTATGTATTGTGAGACAGCCCCAGTGGGAAGTGATTGAATCGTGAGGGGGTGTCTTTCCTGCACTATTCTCCTGTTAGTGATTGAGTCTTATGAGATCTGATGGTTTTAAAAATGGGAGTTTCTCTGTACAAGCTCTTTTTACCTGCCACCATCCATGTAAGATGTGACTTGCTCCTTCTTGCCTTCTGCCATGATTGTGAGGCCTCCCCAGCCATGTGGAACTGTGAGTCCAATTAAACCTCTTTCTTTTGTAAATTGCCCAGTCTCAGGTATGTCTTCATCAGCAGCGTGAAAATGGACTAATACACGGTGGAATACTAACAAAGCTAGCAGCATAAAACATATGGTTCTTGCAGTAGTATGAGGAATATGTAAATATTTTATTCAACAAAAGTACCATTATATGATAATGTTGCCCAAAAGTTTACATTTTAATACTTACTAACAAAATGAAAAAGACATTTTTATGTGATATTCTTAAGATTTTTAATATCTTTCTTTCTTTTTTATGAAGTTGGACAATATACTAACTCTATCTTGACAAAAGGCCATGTGGTAGTTTATTGAATTATGTTGTTTACATGCAGTTTTTACCCCAGGCAATCCACTATTCCATCCCTTTTCTTTATATAGGGCTGACATAACCTTTATATATGTGCTCACATATAACTTATGTAGTACTTCTCCATTGGGCAAAGAATAATGCTTCCTGTTGCTCAACCAGTTGGTGAAATTGTCTGAACTTCATAAGAAGGCAAAGTCTAATCATTTTATTAACTTTAAATAATCCAATGAGTAAAAGTATTAATTTTTTCCATATTGTTCTTTAAATTTACACTATGCCTATTAGCTGAATTTTTCCTTATTTTTTACTAATAAGAGTCCCTCAAAATATTGTTATTTCCATCACTATTATTTTTTGCCTCAGGGGATTAAATGAATTAGTACATTTTCAACACTCAATTATCTTTATTGTGCAAAAATATTGTGCAGCTAATGAAAACATTTAACTAGTTTTGTTACATAATCAAATCATTATGTTCTGCATTACATTTTTCAGTGCATTTTGCATAATAAGGGTTAGAATCAACTAGGGAACACAGATTCCAATGCCATTTTAGAAATTTTTCTTTATTATTATACTTTAAGTTTTAGGGTACATGTACACAATGTGCAGGTTTGTTACATATGTATCCATGTGCCATGTTGGTGTGCTACACCCATTAACTCGTCATTTAGCATTAGGTATATCTCCTAATGCTGTCCCTCCACCCTCCCCTCACCACACAACAGTCCCCAGAGTGTGATGTTCCCCTTCCTGTGTCCATGTGTTCTCATTGTTCAATTCCCACCTATGAGTGAGAACATGCAGTGTTTGGTTTGTTGTCCCTGTGATAGTTTGCTGAGAATGATGGTTTTCAGTTTCATCCATGTCCCTACAAAGGACATGAACTCATCATTTGTTATGGCTGCATAGTATTCCATGGTGTATATGTGCCACATTTTCTTAATCCAGTCTATCATTGATGGACATTTGGGTTGGTTCCAAGTCTTTCTTATTGTGAATAGTGCCGTAATAAACATACATGTGCATGTGTCTTTATAGCAGCATGATTTATAGTCCTTTGGGTAAATACCCAGTAATGGGATGGCTGGGTCAAATGGTATTTCTAGTGCAAGATCCCTGAGGAATCGCCACACTGACTTCCACAATGGTTGAACTAGTTTACAGTACCACCAACAGTGTAAAAGTGTTCCTATTTCTCCACATCCTCTCCAGCACCTGTTGTTTCCTGACTTTTTAATGATGGCCATTCTAACTGGTGTGAGATGGTATTTCATTGTGGTTTTGATTTGCAATTCTCTGATGGCCAGTGACGATGAGCATTTTTTCATGTGTTTTTTGGCTGCATAAATGTCTTCTTTTGAGAAGTGTCTGTTCATGTCCTTTGCCCACTTTTTGATGGGGTTGTTTGTTTTTTTCTTGTAAATTTGTTTGAGTTCATTGTAGATTCTGGATATTAGCCCTTTGTCAGATGGGTAGGTTGCAAAAATCTTCTCCCATTCTGTAGGTTGCCTGCTCACTCTGATGGTACTTTCTTTTTCTGTGCAGAAGCTCTTTAGTTTAATTAGATCCCATTTGTCAATTTTGGCTTTTGTTGCCATTGCTTTTGGTGTTTTAGACATGAAGTCCTTGCCCATGCCTATGTCCTGAATGGCATTGCCTAGGTTTTCTTCTAGGGTTTTTATGGTTTTAGGTCTAACATTTAAGTCTTCAATCCATCTTGAATTAATTTTTGTATAAGGTGTAAGGAAGGGATTCAGTTTCAGCTTTCTACATATGGCTAGCCAGTTTTCCCAGCACCATTTATTAAATAGGGAATCCTTTTCCCATTGCCTGTTTTTGTCAGGTTTGTCAAAGATCAGATGGTTGTAGATATGCAGCATTATTTCTGAGGGCTCTGTTCTGTTCCATTGATCTAGTCTCTGTTGTGGTACCAGTACCATGCTGTTTTGGTTACTGTAGCCTTGTAGTATAGTTTGAAGTCAGGTAGTGTGATGCCTCCAGCTTTGTTCTTTTGGCTTAGGATCAACTTGGCAATGTGGGCTCTTTTTTGGTTCCATATGAACCTTAAATTAGTTTTTTCCAATTCTGTGAAGAAAGTCATTGGTAGCTTGATGGGGATGGCATTGAATCTATAAATTACCTTGGGCAGTATGGCCATTTTCATGATATTGATTCTTCCTACCCATGAGCATGGAATGTTCTTCCATTTGTTTGTATCCTCGTTTATTTCATTGAGCAGTGGGTTGTAGTTCTCCTTGAAGAGGTCCTTCACATCCCTTGTAAGTTGGATTCCTAGGTATTTTATTCTTTGAAGCAATTGTGAATGGGAGTTCACTCATGATTTGGCTCTCTGTTTGTCTGTGATTGGTGTACAAGAATGCTTGTGATTTTTGTACATTGATTTTCTATCCTGAGACTTTGCTGAAGTTGCCTATCAGCTTAAGGAGATTTTGGGCTGAGACAATGGGGTTTTCTAGATATACAATCATGTCACCTGCAAACAGGGACCATTTGACTTCCTCTTTTCCTAATTGAATACCCTTTATTTCCTTCTGTTGCCTGATTGCCCTGGCCAGAACTTCCAACACTATGTTGAATAGGAGTGGTGAGAGAGGGCATCCCTGTCTTGTGCCAGTTTTCAAAGGGAATGCTTCCAGTTTTTGTACATTCAGTATGATATTGGCTGTGGGTTTGTCATAGATAGCTCTTATTATTTTGAAATACATCCCATCAATACCTAATTTATTTAGAGTTTTTAGCATGAAGGGTTGTTGAATTTTGTCAAAGGCCTTTTCTGCATCTATTGAGATAATCATGTGGTTTTTGTCTTTGGTTCTGTTTATATGCTGGATTACATTTATTGATTTGCGTATGTTGAACCAGCCTTGCATCCCAGGGATGAAGCCCACTTGCTCATGGTGGATAAGCTTTTTGATGTGCTGCTGGATTCGGTTTGCCAATATTTTATTGAGGATTTTTGCATCAATGTTCATCAAGGATATTGGTCTGAAATTCTCTTTTTTGTTTGTGTCTCTGCCAGGCTTTGGTATCAGGATGATGCTGGCCTCATAAAATGTGTTAGGGAGGATTCTCTCTTTTTCTGTTGATTGGAATAGTTTCAGAAGGAATGGTACCAGTTCCTCCTTGTACCTCTGGTAGAATTCGGCTGTGAATCCATCAGGTCCTGGACTCTTTCTGGTTGGTAAGCTATTGATTATTGCCACAATTTCAGAGCCTGTTATTGGTCTATTCAGAGATTCAACTTCTTCCTGGTTTAGTCTTGGGAGGGTGTATTTGTCGAGGAATTTATCCATTTCTTCTAGATTTTCTAGTTTATTTGCATAGAAGTGTTTGTAGTATTCTCTGATGGTAGATTGTATTTCTGTGGGATAGGTAGTGATATCCCCTTTATCATTTTTTATTGCATCTATTTGATTCTTCTCTCTTTTCTTCTTTATTAGTCTTGCTAGTGGTCTATCAATTTTGTTGATCTTTTAAAAAAACCAGCTCCTGGATTCATTAATTTTCTGAAGGGTTTTTTGTGTCTCTATTTCCTTCAGTTCTGCTCTGATTTTAGTTATTTCTTGCCTTCTGCTAGCTTTTGAATGTGTTTGCTCTTGCTTTTCTAGTTCTTTTAATTGTGATGTTAGGGTGTCCATTTTGGATCTTTCCTGCTTTCTCTTGTGGGCATTTAGTGCTATAAATTTCCCTCTATAGACTGCTTTGAATATGTTCCAGAGATTCTGGTATGTTGTGTCTTTTTTCTCATTAGTTTCAAAGAACATCTTTATTTCTGCCTTCTTTTTGTATGTACCCAATAGTCATTCAGGAGCAGGTTGTTCAGTTTCCATGTAGTTGAGCGGTTTTGAGTGAGTTTCTTAATCCTGAGTTCTAGTTTGATTGCACTGTGGTCTGAGAGACAGTTTGTTATAATTTCTGTTCTTTTACATTTGCTGAGGAGAGCTTTACTTCCAACTATGTGCTCAATTTTGGAATAGGTGTGGTGTGGTGCTGAAAAAAATGTATATTCTGTTAATTTGGGGTGGAGAGTGCTGTAGATGTCTATTAGGTCCGCTTGATGCAGAGCTGAGTTCAATTCCTGGGTATCCTTGTTAACTTTCTGTCTCATTGATCTGTCTAATGTTGACAGCAGGGTGTTAAAATCTCCCATTATTGTTGTGTGGGAGTCTAAGTCTTTTTGTTGGTCCCTCAGGACTTGCTTTATGAATCTGAGTGCTCCTGTATTGGGTGCATATATATTTAGGATAGTTAGCTCTTCTTGTTGAATTGATCCCTTTACCATTATATAATGGCCTTCTTTGTCTCTTTTGATCTTTGTTGGTTTAAAGTCTATTTTATCAGAGACTAGGATTGCAACTCCTGCCTTTTTTTGGTTTCCATTTGCTTGGTAGATCTTCCTCCATCCCTTTATTTTGAGTCTATGTGTGTCTCTGCACATGAGATGGGTTTCCTGAATATAGCACAGTGATGGGTCTTGACTCCTTATCCAATTTGCCAGTCTGTGTCTTTTAATTGGAGCATTTAGCCCATTTACATTTAAAGTTAATATTGTTATGTGTGAATTTGATCCTGTCATTATGATGTTAGCTGGTTATTTTGCTCATTAGTTGATGCAGTTTCTTCCTAGCCTCGATGGTCTTTACATTTTGGCATGTTTTTGCAGTGGCTGGTACCGGTTGTTCCTTTCCATGTTTAGTGCTTCCTTCAGGAGCTCTTTTAGGGCAGGCCTGGTGGTGACAAAATCTCTCAGCATTTGCTTGCCTGTAAAGTATTTTATTTCTCCTTCACTTATGAAGCTTAGTTTGGCCGGATATGAAATTCTGGGTTGAAAATTCTTTTCTTTAAGAATTTTGAATATTGGCCCCCACTCTCTTCTGGCTTGTAGAGTTTCTGCCAAGAGATCAGCTGTTAGTCTGATGGGCTTCCCTTTGTGGGTAACCCAACCTTTCTCTCTGGCCCCCCTTAACATTTTTTCCTTCATTTCAACTTTGGTGAATTTGACAATTATGTGTCACCCCTTTCTTTTACTAGGAAAGGGAACTCCCTGACCCCTTGCCCTTTCTGAGTGAGGCAATGCCTCGCCCTGCTTTGGCTCGAGCAAGGTGCGCTGCACCGACTGTCCTGCACCCACTGTTTGGCAGTCGCTAGCGAGATGAACCCGGTACCTCAGATGGAAATGCAGAAATCACTGGTCTTCTGCATTGCTCATGCTGGGAGCTGTACACCGGAGCTGTTCCTATTCGGCCATCTTGGCTCCCAAGAACCGAAAATGTTTCATTATGCATTGTGCTAAAATATTTTACTCCAAACCAGTAGGCCAGTTTCCAGATTCATTTAACCTTAGCATCTACAAAAAGGCTTCCTGAAGCCATGCCATTGAATATTAAAAGCAGGGTCATTCTTGCTTTGTGTATGTGAATGCTTCTTGACAAGGAAAAGAGATTGAGACAGACCTCTGTTTCATAATTTCTACTGAAGTGCTTTCAGATGTTAACAATTATGTCTCCACAACTTCGATTTGAACTAATGACCTTGGTGTTGATGTTTCTATAACCCAATTAATTACTGATTCCTGATTTCTTGAGTTTTAATCTGCCCTTTAAATATTCAGTATAATAGCTCCAGGTAGTAAAATTAAAAGTGTTTCTTACTGATTTCAATGAGCATGCCTTACTCTGGAGATTGCTTCCTGTTGCAGGATTTGTAACCAATCAATCCAAAATGAAAGCTTTCCATGGAGGTAATTAAAGAGTTTGAATTGCTTGTTGAGCTAAGCAACTTACATTAGAATTTAGTTTTAGTCATTGAAGAGTTATACTATTCACTTTCTACTCAGAATAAAACCCAAAGTACCTAAAATGCCTCTTTCTCTTACTATGCCCTTCAGACCCAGTATGACCTTGGACCTTATATCCTTGATTTAATTTCCTATTACATGCCCAGTCACTCTGTCTCAGTCACATTCAACACCTCACTGCTCTTGGAACAAAGGAGAACTTTTCCCATTCACAGCCTTTGCACAATCTGTTCTCTTTCTCTAAAATGTCCTTCCTCTAGAAATCCTCATTCTCAGTCCTTTCCTTCAAGCTTCTGCTCCACTGTCACATATATAAAATAACATATTGAAAACTACCAATGATCCTCAAACACTTATCAGCATTCACTATGCCCTTTTTTGCTATATTTTGCTTCATAAACATAATTATATTTTATCATGCCATATATTAACAGTCATTTTGTATTGTCTTTCTCTTACTAAAATGAAGCTCCATGAAAGGGAGTGTGAGAGAGGGGAGGGTTTTTTTTCTGCAAGCAGTTATTCTCAATAAACAAAAGAATATGTTCACATATAATAAGAATAAATAATTATTAATTCAGCAAATTAATGAAGAATTCCTAATAGTCTAAATGAAGTACCCAAAGCTTTCCTATCTTTCTTTTTCCTTCTTTCTCTCTCTAAGCCTTTTATCTCCAGATAGAAGGTCAGAGGAATGATAGAAGTACAAAATAGAATCAATTAAAGTTTTGCTCATAAATATTTCTCTTGCTTTTCACTCTAAACTTAGAAAATGGAAGACATATATTAGGCAGGTCTTGATTATGTCACTTTTCTGCACAAACTTTTCTCTCAGCTTTTCTAAAGCACAACACCTTAAGATGAATAAGGTCATCCTTTTGTCTGGACTTAACAGGAATGTTTGAAAAACTTCTAGCACATAATCATATTATTCTATAATCATTTATTTATTCTCCGATATTATTATTTTAGCAAATCATTGAGGAAGGGATTCATACTTAACCTATCTCTATTATATCTATATATCCGAGCCAAAAAAAATGTAAATACTGAGCATACCTCTCAATTCTATTGATCTTAATGCCACATGCAAACTGCCTAGACAGTTCACTAAATAGAAAAACTCTTGGAAAATTGATGAAGATACATGAGGCACTGTGAAGAGGAGGCAAATATGAGAGACTGTTTAATCTAAGAGATACAAAGAGCAGTTACCTGTTAAATCTACTGTATTCCTTACCACTGGCTTTTAGTTCCTATGGGAATATCCTAATTTGACATTAGAAGAAAAATACCTTTACTTAAGCTAGAGGGAGATGGATTCTATCCCACACAACTTAATGATCCCTACCTAAGAAGTGTATAGAATCATCAGTGATAACTGTAATTTAAAAATTCATTAACCAAAATTTCATAATCTGCATTTTTTATTAAAAACATAATAAAAACTTTGACAATAAAGAATTTTCTATTATTTTCATGTTTCGATAATGTCCCAATCTATAGAATTGAATCGGAGCCTTAATGTTCCAATCTGTAGAAATATCATAGGCTAACACTAAATGTTTATGTTCTTCCAGAATTCATTTGTTGAAGCTTAACACTGATTTCTTATTAGACCCTAATACGAGTGTCTACTGAGCTTTCCAAAAGTAGTTCTTTCCCTTTGGTTAGTCTCTATGCTGGGAATTACACTCAGTTTGAAACTAATGAATGACCTAGTCCTGAAAATCTCTCCATACCCGTCTTTTGTTGTTTGTTTGCTTGCTTGTTTCTTAATTGTTTCTCCCAGGGATATACTTGGCGAGGAAAGTAAAGATAGAATTCACCACGGTGATATTCTGAATCTTTATTCAAGAGAAAGAAGTGCATTGTTTCATTTCACCCTTTCAATTCCAAATAGCACTCAGGACAAGGCAGAAATGACAACCCTGGGCTGGATGCACCGAGCACCTGTAATCTCGAGTTGCTTTGTTTTTATGGAGCTTATTCCTCTAATCAGGAGCTGATTCTGCTTTTACTATCTCATACTGAAAACTAAAATATTAATTCCTCTCAAAAAAGAAATTATAAAAAAGCGTTCCCTTCACCACTGAAGTCTACCATAGCTCCACCTCATCTCCAGTCTCTTCATTCACCATCACCAGCCTCCACCCAGATATACATGCTCTCTCACTAATACATTTGTGAAGTCCAACTAGTGATTTATTTTCTCTTTTTCCATCAAGGAGACAGAGAACAGTTTTTTGCAGTGTGTTTCTTTTTTCTATTGATTTCTTGAGTCACACACTCAGGATTGCCCAATAATTTTCTCAGTTTTTGATTTTCCATGTGGTACCTAAGAGTTAGCAGCTTTTACCACTTTGTGTTAGGAAGCACCTGTTGTGCCATCCATAGAGCAGAGTGGAAAAGACCATTTTTGTCCTGTTCTGATGAGTTATTTCATTATTCTTGATGTCTTGAATTCCTCAGTTTGATGATTGGGAAACACATCAGTAAACCATCTTAATCTCAACTATCTAATATTTTACTCTCTCCTGTTAATTGGGAGGTAAGGGGCACCATTGCCTTTCAAAATCTTTTGCCCCTTCTCAGTATGTTTGGGGTGCTATAACAGAATATCACAGACTGGGTGACCTAACATAAACGACAGTTCATTTATTGCAGTTCCAAAGGCAGGGAGATTTAAGATCAAGGTACTTGGACAATTGAATGTCTGATGAGGTCTCGCTTTCTGATTCATAGTTGGCCATCTTTTCCCTGCGTCCTCATATGGCAGAAGAGGCAAGGGAATTCTTTGAGGTCTCTTTTTTTAGAACACTAATCCCACTCATGAGGGCTCCTCTCTCATGGCATGATCACCTCCTAATGGCCTCATCTCTTAATATCATCACTTTGAGGGTTAGTATTTCAACATACAAATTTTGGGAGGACACAAACATTCAGTCTATAGCATCTCCTAAGAGTGGATCTTGGTGCTTCAGTCTAAAAAACATCCTGAGTCACCTTCAAGGTCAAGTGTATAGGCAACAGAACATTTTGTCTAAGGGTGCACCCAGGCTCTAAATCAGGCAGACTGAGTCCAAATTATAGTTCTATCACTCATAAACTGTATGGCTGCAGTGTAGTTACTTAATCTTTCTAATCCTCACATTTTCCCTTTGAAAACTGGGGAAAATAATACACCTATTTCAAAGAGTATTTCTATGACAAAATGTGATCTCAATTTTTAGGTATTATTATTTCTAATATTTCTATTGTATGAATATGCCCAGATTAATCAAGATTCCCTTCAATCATTTATTCATTGGTGTGGTAGTAAAGGGGAAGAAAATCAATCAGATCTCATGGCAGAAATGTGTTTTATTTAAATATTAACCTTTTGAACTCATGAACACTTTGGTAATCTGATGAGTTGCCAATGCTCCTCATAAGCTTACACCATAAAATTGAATATAAATTTAATATGATCATGTATCTCTTGAAGCTCATCCATTGACTGTTTACTCTAAATAACTCTTAATTTATATCTATAAGAAACATGAACCACCAAACTAAGGCAGATCATTAGGCTTTATGCTTTCAATTTATTTTAAAGGTCTCAACAAATTGTTGTTACAAAATGGGATTTAGCTCTGAAAGTAGTCAAATAATTTGTGTTACATTTGATGGATTTTGCTGGATGCTCTAGTTAAAATGGTTTGTTTGGAATCTTCCTATGGGATTGAAATGACTTTCAGAAAAAGCAATAAGCACTTAGTGGTCATAGTTGGCTATATTTTCATGATGATGTTAGGAGGTGGGGCCATTAGGACGTGATCAAGTCATGACAGAGGGGCCCTCATGAATGGGATTAGTGTTCTAAAAAAGAGACCTCAAAGAACTCCCTTGAATCTTCTGCCATGTGAGGATGCAGGGAAAAGATGGCCAACTATGAGCCAAAAAATATATGTTAAATGGGAGGAATAAAAAGCCTGAAGAATAACTAAGAGCAAAAATTAACATAAACTTTGGCAATGGTCTTAATAGGTACTGTTTAAGATGACAAATAGTAGATTATATTTTTTAATAGCTACTTCTATTCACATGCAGTTTGCTCTAAGCTTCCCATTAGCCTCACTTTATATGCCACATAATCAGGTCACAGCACCAAGTGCAAGAAACTCTTATCTAATTTATAACTGTGTGATAAGTGGAAAAATTATGATGTAGAGGCATTCAGAATTTACTGTAATTATCAATTTATTACCAGAACCATTTCCATTAGTTGTATAATCACCATTCAACTAGACTTTAATGTTTGATAGTTCATAAAAGAAAAATCCTAAGATACCTGATCAGGAGGTTAAAATGAGTGTATTTTATGGTATTTGGCTTTGGTCTTGGGATACAACTCCAGGAATGGAACTTATTAATTGTTTACAGCCATGAGTCTGTTAGAAACATAAAATAACAAAGCCTATATACAGACTTCTTCTCCCCATTCCCCATGAGTGTATGTAACCATCTAACTCTGAAATAGGGCCTTTCCCCATGAGTATATGTAACCATCTAACCTTGAAATTGCTGCTGTATGGTGAGGAAGAAGGATATGGTATCCATGTTCTCCATGCAAGGGTCATTACTTTCCTATAAAATATGAAGTGTTTTTTTGCTTTGAACATTCCAATCTTTTCTTTTAACAATTTTCTTGGTAGAGTATTCTATTACTCAGGGTTCTCTAGAGAAACAGAACCAAGAGGATGTTTGTATATATGTATTGGTCAGGGTTCTTCAGAGAAACAGAACCAATAGGATATATATGTATACAAATATGTATGTATGTACATATACACACACAACATGTACACACACACACACACACACATATATATATATATATATATATATATATATATAAATTTGTTATAAGGAATAAGAGACTGGCATGTCCCAGATTCTGGAGGGTGAGTCAGCAAGCTAGAGACTGAGACTAACTCGTGGTGCAGTTCCAGTCTCATTGTGAAGGGCGGCGAATCAGGAGAGTTGATGGTGTAGTTCTAATCTGATTTGGAAGAGCTGAGAATCAGGGGAGCTGGTGGTATATTTCCAGCCCAGAAGCCAACAGGATTGAGACCCAGCAAGACCTAATGTTTCAGTTTTGAGTCCAAAAGCAGGAAAAAGCCAATGTTCCAGTTTGAAGGCTGTCAGGCAGTAAGAATTCTCTCTTACTCAGGGAAGGGTCAGCCTTTTTGTTCTACGCAGGCCTTCAACTGACTGGATGATGCCCACCCACAATATGGAAGGCAATATGATTTATTCGAAGTCCACTGATTTAAATATTAATCTAATCAAAACCCAACTTCACAGAAACATTCAGAATAGTGTGTGACCAAGTATCTGGGCACCATGGCCCAGCCAAGATGACACAGAAAATTAACCAGCACTAATATCTTCATTACTTGGGACATTCCTGTCTGCAAGAGACAGATATACAACTCAAATTAATGTAAGAAGTTTGTGTGTGTGTGTGTGTGTGTGTGTGTAATCAATGAATAGTGTTGCCTAAGAACTCCAGGAACTTAAATGATGGCATTAGCTCTCTTTCGGGTTCTTTTTTTCTGTGTTTTGACCCAATATCTCCCACTGTATATTGGCTTCCTCTGCATGTTAGAAAAGGAGAGCAGGACTGAAGATACATACATGTTTCTATAACCCTGAAGTTAAGTGATCCTGTATGAGAGAGTTTAGTGGTTGTCATGCTTAGTTGTCCCATAGCATCATTCAGTTTGCTTTTTTCTTGGGAATTTCCCATGGTATTAGTCCTACCTCTCTTAGATAAAAGTCGAAGACTCACTTTCCCACCTTTTCTTAAAGCTCATCTATCAAACACATATACCCCTATAAAAATCTGGCTTCAGGAGAAAGTGACTTGAAGGAAGAGGCCCTAGACAGAATCAATTTCTAGTAATATTGGGAGTCATACATTCTGGCTTTCTGTGGCAGATTCTGATATTTATTATACAGTGTCATGGGCACTCAGTGATTACCTGCTTAATGCCAACTATTTTCCAGGCCTTTACTAGGAAACTGAAACGGGCTGCAGTGAGGTCTCTGCTAGAGTAATGCTATAGCATGGTTTGGACATTGTTCTTGGCTCTGTATCTTCCAAGTCTGACTCTCTGTCCCTAGGCAAGATACTTTAAAATATTTATTTTCTCCTTAAGAAAGTTACAGTGTTTCTATTAGAGCTCTGAATGATGCAGACAGCTTTTCTATTTCATTATCTAGCTATTAAATTTGTATTAGACTGGAATAGGTTATATGCATACCTAGTGCCAAAATAGGTAGTCAGGATAATGAATACAACGATTGGCTAGATTTTGGTCACACTCGCTTGCGCCTGTGGTCAGAGAGGTTTAGTATTTTGATGGGCAGCTACACAAGAATCACATGTAGTGAAGGAGAGGCCATTCCACAGATGAGGAAGGATGCTGTTTTTGGTAGAACAGAGAGAAAAAAAATTCTTGACAAGATCGAATACCCAACATAGTGCTCTGTGACAAAGTGACTAATTATCTATTAAAAATGTGCCCTTACCTTAAAAAATCAAGTGGAGAATTTTTGCAAAAAACATGCAGGGCTACCTGCAGGAATTGGTGCTATTCTAGATATCTCAGATCTTGGGTATGAATTAACTGTGCTTTTCCAAGACTGTTTTATGGAAGTACAATCGTAGATAAATTAGACAATACAGATTTTGAAGCATCATATAAGGACACAAATAATTTAATAGGTAACTACAGGATGGAGTGATTAGTGCTATGTTAATGAAAGTATTGGCTGCTCTGTAAAAATATAGATAAAGCACACGATAGTGATTTTAAAGTCAAATAAAAGTTTTTAAAGAGGTGACATTGTTCTAATTTTGGAGTCAGGCAAGAACTGTGTTCAGATTCTTGTTCAAAACCAGCCAGGTATTTTTAGGAGAGTTATTTATTCACTTTAAGCCTTAGTTTTATTGTTGGTAAGATGGATAAAATAGTAACTTCTTTCACAGATATCATGATTAAATGCGGTAACACATGTGGAGTCCATTGCCTGGTACACGAGGGGTATAGATACATGTTTGCATTTGAAAAAATTATCTTTCTTTAATTTTTCTAGGTGAATGTTATCAGGTATCCTGTGAAAAGGATGTCCATAGGCTCAAAGGTAAAATTTTATCTTCCAGGCACTAAATGAGTGATCTAGAGAGAAGGCTGAAGTGAATAAAGCTAAGCTAAAGATCTGAAAGTTAGCCTGAAAGCCACGTGAAGTTATGGAATAACTTTAAGGAGGTAAGTGATACGATCAGTTTTGTGTTTAGCTAGATCACTTTGCTTCCATGTAGTCACTGATCAGAGAGAGACATAGTTATCAGGCTGATCCACAGGCCTGGCTAAGATACAATTTAATAATCAGCTGAATTAAGCTAGTGGAATGGGACAAGAGAGCTAACAAATATGAGAAGTGTCTGTGAAGTTAAATTGGAAGAATTTAGTAATTGTATTAGACGTAATGTGAGAGAGTATTGAGGTGAGGGAATGGTCAATGTCTTCTGGACTATATTAGTCCATTCTCACACTGCTATGAAGAAATACCCAAGACTGGGTAATTTATAAAAGAAAGAGGTTTAATTGACTCATAGTTCCACGTTGCTGGGGAGACCTCAGGATACTTACAATCATCACAGAAGCAAAGGAAAAGCAGGCATCTTCTTCAGAAGGTGGCAGGACAGAGTGAGTGAGTGCAAGCAGGGGAAATGCCAGATGTTTATAAAGCCATCAGATCTCCTGAGACTCACTCCTTACCATGAGAATAGCATGGGGAAAACCACTCCCACGATCAGGTTACCTCCACCAGGTCCTGCCCTTGACTCCTGGGGATTATTACAATTCAAGGTGAGATTTGGGTGGGCACACAGAGCCAAACCTTATCAGTCATGCATTCATGTAGAAAAATCTAGAAGACACTGCAGGTGGAAAAGGATGTTTATATACAAAGTAGAGTTGAATACATTCAGTATGGAGGTACATATATGCCCAATGGGCTTTTGATGATTCTGATACATTAGAGACACATATGATCTGGGCAAAAAGATATGGACCCATCAGTATCTAAATGGTAATTGCTGGAAATTCATGAGGTCATTCTGGGAAGAATATGAAGAATGAATAGAAAACAGTGCCTAGGACAGAATCATATGAAGCGACAACATTTAGGTGATAGGACAACAAGGACTCTGAAAATATGGCTGAAGAAGATAAAAAATTGAAGAAGACAGATAATTAGGAGAGTATGCTAACAGGGAAGCCAAGTCAGAAAGTGAGCAACAGTGTCAAATATTGCTGAGGCATTCCAATAGGTTTATATTCAAAATGAATTGAGACATACATAGGGTGAACAAGTCTGGAGATCTAATGCACAGCATAAGGACTGTAGGTAATAAAATCGTATTACATTACGAATTCATGCCAAATGAGTAGATTTTAGCTACTCTTGTCACAAAATAACAACCAAAAAAACTGGGTAACAATGTGAGATGATGTATAAGTTAATTTCCCCACAATAATAACCTTTTTTATTATCTACATATATTCCATTATGCTATATATACCTTAAGTAGAAACAATAAAATTTATTCCAAAAAAATGAACTGAGAGGTTGATTTCTTAGAAAATGGATTCCTTAGAAAAGGAATTATAGTGTATCAAGGAGTAGACTGAAAAGTCAATGGGAGGTACAAAGGTGGAAACAGGAATTATAGAAATTTTATTTTCAAGTGGTTCATCTGTGATTTGGAAGGATAGAGTAGGAGTTAAAGAGGTGAAATTGAGAGACTTGTTGTTTGTTTTTCCTTGCTTTTAACATGTGAGTTATATAGGTATAGTTAAAGCTGATTCGAGAGCTAGAAGATATGGCCATGGTGAAAATACAGGAGGAGATAGAGGGGGTAAAACGTACAGAAGGAATCCAGACAAAAGTTGAGTTGTTGAGAATTGGAGAACTGAAGGGATTAGCCTCAAGAATAATGTAGTTCTTCCTCTTGTAATGGGAGAGAAAAGGAAAAGATGGATTGGATGCAGAAAATCACTATCCCTCTATAAGGAATGCTAGGGCATTTTAAAAGCCATAAAAATTAATTGCTTTCAGAACTGTATGCATTTTGTGCATATAGACTCCTATGATTAAAATATGAGTCAAGGGTAAAATTACTTTTTTAAAAAAGAAATTGCATTTTATTGACAACTTTTGATAGTAACTGTTTTTATCATGTGAAATATTGCATTTTCCATATTTCCAAAATGAATTATATTTTTGCTGCCACTGCTACTTTCAAATGATTTTAACTTGAGCCTTGAGGCATTCTAAGATAATGCAAACCACCCATCAGTTTTCAAAGATAGTACTGTATTACTTAGCAAAGTTGGCTTTTTTATGTGTATGTTGAGGAGTTGTGGAGTGAGCAAAGGGGATGGCTGTTCACATACCAGTATATCCATTTCCAATAATGGACCCTGAGTATTAGCTGAACACAACAGTGGGAAAGAACAATTTCTGTTAAACTTGGAAATGATATCTGAAAAGCTTATCATTGTTTAAACTTAATCGTCTTAAGTTTACTGTGATAATATTGGCATCAATATTCTGTTAATATTACATGAATTTAGCCAGAGGCTATTTGGGGAGAAAAGGATTTGATTTTCACATTGGAGTGTACCTTACTTTAAATGAGAACAGAAACTCAGATTTGAATTGAAATGACATTGACATGAATATACCCCTATCAACTTGGGGGTTATATCTGTACTCCCATACTCTTTTACAATTTGCAAAGGGGCTGTTATTGCAAATGTTATTTTTTCCAATAAAGAGACAGCTCATTAGATCTCATTACTAGTCGGCAGCTGTGGCAGAATATAGATTTCCAACTTGGAGCAATACATCTTTTCACAAATGCTTTCACTGAAAATGTGGAAAAGATCTATTCCATCGTTAACCTACAGTGACATTATACATGGCTGCACTTACACCTTTGGCTTTTCTATGAGCATTTCATAGTTTAGTAACTTTAAGTTGAATAATTCAAGTTTCATCTAAACGTAATGCCTGCTGCTTATAAATTCTACAGGGATATTGAAAGTTTTTTTTCTCAATTCCAACTGGTAATATGTTATTTTGAGATCTGGATAAAGTAAATAAATCAACAAATATGTTTTCAGTACTACATTATTTGTGCAAGGATGTGGAGGATAGAAAAAAAATAAAGTAAAATCTAATTTATCCTGTGCTCAAAGAGCTTACCCTCTACTTGGGGAAGTAAAATATCGACAGTAAAAATCTGCATGCATAGAGAATAATGTTTGAAAGCAAGTGTTCAAAAAGATCATAAAATAATGCATAATTCTTTGTTACAAGCCTTGTACAGGAATAAATTCTCAGAAAATAAATAAATCATTGTGGGCATAACACGTCTTGTAAGACTTCCCAGAGGTGAAAAAATAGCTTCATTTTTGCATATTTTGAGAGATAAAGAAGTATATGCATGTGTGGTATGGTGTGCCATGTGTGTTTGTGTGTGTGTGTGTTTGGGGGGGTGACAATGGTGGGGGGGCACACTTGTGCAGAAGAAGGCTGCCCCATATGCTTTCCATATATAAAATGGGAAGGATATTCAGGTCAGAGGATTGACATAAATAACAAGATATAAGAAGACATATACAAAGTTGTGGTGATGATAGTCCACAATCTTTTCTGCAGAAAAGGATTCTCTCTTGGCTGGGCGCGGTGGCTCACGCTTGTAATCCCAGCACTTTGGGAGGCCGAGGAGGGTGGATCACCAGGTCAGGAGATCGAGACCACGGTGAAACCCCGTCTCTACTAAAAATACAAAAAATTAGCCGGGCATGGTGGCGGGCGCCTGTAGTCCCTGCTACTCGGAGAGGCTGAGGCAGGAGAATGGCGTGACTCTGGGAGGCAGAGCTTGCAGTGAGCCGAGAGCGCACCACTGCACTCCAGCCTGGGTGCCTGGGTGACACAGCGAGACTCTGTCTCAAAAAAAAAAAAAAAAAAAAAAAGGATTCTCTTAGTGTCGGAATTAGGTATTGCAGTTGGATAGGATATGTGAGGTTACACATTACTTTAAATACCAGGCATGACTGTGGGACTTTCACCTGTGAAGAATAGAGATTCTTGCTTACTCAAGAAAGCACTGATTTCAGAGAAGAGTAGCTTGGAAGATAGAAATTTCAGCAATGGGTGAGGGAACAGAAAAAATACCAGTTTTGAAAACAGAAGACAATGGGTATAGGAAAATCATGATATATTTCAATGGCTAAGGGATAAGACATTTTACATAACTCCATAAAGCAAAAATACGATACAAATTTCAGATAGATAATTCCAAAGATATTTCTAACACTCACAGGCATTTTATGTCTATAAAATATTAAGTTTGTAGTCAACACTCTTCATCAAACACTCTTCTCTTAGCTTCAAGCCATTATATGTATTACAATATTTTGTATATACAAATATGGTATTTTCTACATTTTATTCTTTTGTTACTAACACTTTAAAATCATATCCAATTATAGATTACTTATGTAATGACCTATTTTTTTACTGATTCAAAAATATCTATTTAGTATCATTTGCAGGTGACTAATATTTAGTATTTTCATTCATTATATTCTAAGATCTGGAATGAACATCTATGTCTTTCCCCAAAGAATTAAGCAGTTACCTTGGTAGCTTTTTTTTTTTTTTTAAGATATGCACAACCAAGATTAGAACTTATTCTGCAAAAGCTGGGTTTGGTAGACTATTTTATCACATTTCAGCAGCAAAAAGCATTATAAAGTAGATAGGGTTAGCTTGGGAAGAATCCATCCAGACTTTGCTTCATTTACTCACAGAGGTGCTCTCCTCTTGAAATAAAGACTTTCAAAAGAAGAAAGGAAAGGGAAGGAAGGAAGGAAGAAAGGAAGGAAGGAAGGAAGGAAGGAAGGAAGGAAGGAAGGAAGGAAGGAGAAAAACAAGGCAAGGCAAGAAAAGGAAAGGAAAGGAAAGGAAGAGGGAAGGAAAGGAAAGGAAAGGAAGAGGGAAGGAAAGGAAGAGGGAAGGAAAGGAAAGGAAGAGGGAAGGAAAGGAAAGGAAGAGGGAAGGATAGAGGGAAAGAAGGAGGGACGGAGTGGAGGGGAGGGGAGGAGAATGAAGGGGAGGAGATTGGAGGGGAGTGGAGAGGACTGGAGGGGAGGGGAGGGGACTGGAGGGGAGGGGAGGGGACTGGAGGGGAGGGAAAAGCCCAAAAATAGAGAAAAGCAGGACAAAAAAGAATAGCATTTCTGGCTTCACCCACTACACGCATCTTTAGAGTTCCATAAAAATCAGCCACCAATAGGATATACGCTGCTTTTTCAGGTGTTGATAGAAATAATTTTTTACATGGTTTTTTTGTGTGTTGAGGGGGCGTAGGGGTTGGGAGCAAAGGCACATAGGGTAGACAACAGAGAAGAATTTGGTGGGTTTAAATGCATTTACCTAGATGATGACTATTGATGTTTTCTTTATCATTACAATAGATTACAACTCCTAGTATGTGTTTTCCGTTCACATTTTCTTTTCTATTTCCATCACTTTTTCTTTCCCTATATGTACTGTTTTATTCTTTTGTCCTCTGGCAATTGAAAGAAATGTATAATTCTACTAATCGTTGCTTTTGATGTAAACTTTTCAAAATTTTTTCTTAATTATCTTGCCAAGAATAAAGCAATTTCTATTGACTCCCCACATGAAAGCTATAAAACTCAGTAAAATCCAGTTTTTAATAACTTCCTATATTCTATACTCTGAATAATATAATTATATTAATTTTGCTATTTATTTCCTCTTTAACATTTATTAACATATCCATTAGATGATATAGCCATATTATAATAACAAATATAAATTTTAAACCTGGTTAAAAATATTTTCAATATTAGCCCTTTATACTCCTTTTTTTAAGTTTTAATTTTGATTTATTTCCCAGTATACTATAGTATACTTTCAAATGTGGAATGGATTGAAGATTTTGAAGTTCCAGATCTAATTTATTCATGTAGGTTCATATTCATTACAATAAACTGTTTTTTAAGATTTGCTGGGTCATTCCTTCATCAAAGCAGACAAGAAAAATATCTTTGTAGGGTAAACAATTATCTATCAAAGCGTTTCAGCATTATTTATTTTATAAATCTTAGGGAATCACTAGTACTTAATTCTACTCAGTGGAGGTGAGGATCCTAAAAGTATTTCAGCATATCTTTTGTTTTGGCTGGTTTCAATCATGAGAATTTTAAAAGGAAAACTGTGTTGATTTCATGTTCGTATAATTTTATAAACTATTGTATATTCCTAGGTATACATTTTGTCTATATGGAAATGTCAATCATTATATAGAAATCATTATAGTCACCGAAATTTAAACTCACCAAGATATGCCTAAGTGTTGACCTCCTTTTATTAATATACATACTTTTTACTTTATGATCTTCTTTATATTTCCTTAGCTCATAATATGTTTTTCTTTTATGTCGTGATTATATCTTATTTTCCATTGTTTCCATCTTCTCCTTCAAGAGCCATAGAATTTAATCTTGCAATAGCCTTTATCATTGCTCCATCTTCTCTTACTGGTTTACTCACATCATTGATATTCATTCATATTCTAAAAAGCTATGCTAAGTTTGTCTTCTATATCAACTTATTCTGCAAAAGGTTGATTTGATAGACTATTCATGCTATCACATTTCAGGAGCAAAAAGCATTTTACAGTAGATAGGATGAGATTGGGAATAATCCATCTAGACTTTCTTTCAGTTAATCACAGAGCTGCTCTCCTTTTGATATACAGACTTCCCAAAGAAGAAAGAGAAAGAAAAGGAAGGAAGGAAGGAATGAGGGAGGGAGGAAGGAAAGAAGGAAGGAAGGAAGAAAGGAAGGAAGGAGGGAAGGAGGAAGCAAGGAAGGGAGGAAGGAAGGAAAGAAGGAAGGAAGGAAGGAAGGGAGAGTGATGGAGAAAGAAAGAAAGAAAGAAAGAAAGAAAGAAAGAAAGAAAGAAAGAAAGAAAGAAAGAAAGAGAAAGGAAGGAAGGAAGGAAAAAAAAAAGAAAGAAAGAAAGAAAGAAAGAAAGAAAGAAAGAAGAAAGAAAGAAAGAGAAAGAAAGGGGGGAAGGAGGGAGGGAAGGAGGAAGGAAGGAAGGAAGGAAGGAAGGAAGGAAGGAAGGAAGGAAGGAAGGAAGGAAGGAAAGGGAAAGAAAGAAAGAGAAAGAAAAGAAAAAGAAAGAAAGAAAGAAGAGTAAATAGAAAGAAGGAAAATAAAGAAAAAGAAAGAAAGAGAGAGGGAGGAAGGAAGGAAGGAAAAAGGAAAGGCAGAGACAGAGAGGAAGGAATAGATCAATTTTATCTATAATAGAGATTATATTCAATACTGTTTCCATGTGCAATTTATTATCAGTTTTAATATCAGTTTAGCTACAATCTTTTCTTGTATTAGTTGATTCTCCTTTCATTTTATACTTCTGTACTTGAATTCTTTGTTCTCCAACAGTCTATGTTTCCTTGCATTTTGTCAAAAGCACAAAGTAGGTACTCTGAAACATATTGTGTTCAATAGTAAAGTATTTTCAAAACTAAAAACATACTTACCCCTGAAAATGAATTCTGCTTTCTATATAGCAAATATTTCTTTAACAGTTGGCAAGCTTCTTTCTTTTCAGTTAACTATTTTTTGTTTGTTTGTTTGCTTTTTAATGAGTAGAGTTCTCTTTGACCTGGTATTTATCCAAAAAGTGCTAACATTTTGGAATCCTTGCGTCTGGAATATTGTTAAAATTTTACTCATCAATGGTAATCATGAAGACTTGTGACATACTTCATATTTCCTTTTATGTGATTCAGCCAGAGTCTCCTCTACTCAGCTTCCACAGTATTTAGCTGCATTCTCAATAAGAGCACTATTTTCCTGTCTTTATTAGTTTTCTTCAATGTGATCACATCTGCTACTTGTCTAGCAGAAAGTCCTAAACTTCTTAGCATGTGAATGGCACTCAGTCTCCATTTCTAATGCTGAGGCAAGATCAGACCTTGGGGAAATTAGAAAAAAAAAAATAACTGAAGCTGTAATCTTGCCCAGGTATCTTTCCCATTTTGTTTACCCTAATTTTGTTTCTAAACTTTTCATTCTGTTACTATACTTTTCCGAGATGACAAATATGTGTGTGTAATATATCACAGAAATTGAATCGGTGAACTTTAAGATTTTTCAGTGGATAGCAATGCCTATTATGTTTTCTACCATTGGATCAGTTCTAGAATAAAATAATTCAAAATATAAACTTTGATCATTATCATTATAACTTTTTACATTACTTATTAGGTTGGTGCAAAAGTAATTGAAAATTGTTGGATGCAGTTTTAATGGCAAAAACCGCAATTACTTTTGCTCTAGAATTTAATGAGTTTCCACTAGTCAATTTTTGTTTTTGTTGCAATTGCTTTTGAGGAATTAGTCATAATATTTTTCCCCACAGCTAATATCCATGTGGTTTTTCCTAGGTTTATATCTAGGATTCTTATAGTTTGAGGTCTTACACTTAAATCTTTAATCCATCTTGAATTAATTTGTGTATATGGTAATATATAGAAATTAACTAATAAGAAAAACTACAGCAGTAGTTTTTGCACTTTAAAAATGTTGGAAAAGGCCAGGCGCGGTGGCTCACGCTTGTAATCCCAGCACTTTGGGAGGCCGAGGCGGGCGGATCATGAGGTCAGGAGATCGAGACCACGGTGAAACCCCGTCTCTACTAAAAACACACACAAAAAAATTAGCCGGGCGTAGTGGCGGGCGCCTGTAGTCCCAGCTACTCGGAGAGGCTGAGGCAGGAGAATGGCGTGAACCCGGGAGGCGGAGCTTGCAGTGAGCCGAGATTGAGCCACTGCACTCCAGCCTGGGCGACACAGCGAGACTCCCTCTCAAAAAAAAAAAAAAAAAAAAAAGTTGGAAAAAATTTCTCAGAAAATTGAGTGGACTGAAGATTTTAACGTTCCATATCTAATTTATTCAAGTAGGTTCATATTCATTACAATAAACTTCTTTAATATTTGCTGGGCCATTCCTTCATTAAAGCAGACAAGAAAAACGTCTTTGTAGGGTAAACAATTATCTATCAAAGGGTTTCCGTATTATATATTTTATAAATCTTAGGGAACCACTAGTACTTAATTCTACTCAATGGAAATGAGGATCCTAAAAGTATTTCAACATATCTTTTGTTTTGACTGGTTTCAATCCTGAGAATTTCAAAAGCAAATCTGTGTTGATATCACGTTGGTATAATTTTATAAAATATTGTACATTCCTAGGTATACATTTTTTCTATGTGGAAATATCACTCAGTATAGAAAAATTATTATATTCATTGAAACTTAAAGTGGAAAATAAAATAAAGATGAATATTAAAATACTACTATATTAAATTTTTTTCACAACAGTTGCTTTTATTTTTCATGATGAGTATTTCATTTCCTTTCATTAATTTATTTTTTTAACTTTTATTTAAGATTCAGAGGTACATATGAGGTTTGTTACTTGGGTACATTTTGTTATGCTGAGGTTTGGGGTACAAATGATCCTGTCACCCAGCTACTGAGCATAGTACCAAATACGTAGTTTTTCAACTCTTGCCCCAACTCTCCCTCTCTAATGATTAGCAACATGGGACATATTTGCATACACTTTTTGGCCACTTATATGCCTTGAGAAGTATCCGTTCATGTCTTTTGTCCACTTTTTTTTTTTTTTTTTTTTTGAGAGGGAGTCTCACTCTGTTGCCCAGGCTAGAGTGCAGTGGCACTATTTTGGCTCACTGCAAGCTCTGCCTCCCAGGTTCACACCATTCTCCTGCCTCAGCCTCATGAGTACGTGGGACTACAGGCGCCCACCACTGCACACGGCTAATTTTTTGTATTTTTAGTAGAGACAGAGTTTCATCATGTTAGCCAGGATGGTCTCGATCTCCTGACCTCGTGATCCGCCCGCCTCAGCTTCCCAAAGTGCTGGGATTACATGCCTGAGCCACCATGCCTGGCCGTTGTGCCCACTTTTTAATGGGGTCATTTGTTTTTTGCTTGTTCAATTGTTTAAGTTCCTTATGAACTCCAGATATTAGACCACTGTTGGATGCACAGTTTGCAAATATTTACTCCCATCTGTAAGTTGCCTATTTATTCTCTTTGTAGTTTCTTTTGCTTTGCAGAAGCTCTTTAGTTTAATTGGGTCCCAATTGTCAATTTTTGTTTTTGTTGCAATTGCTTTTGAGGAATTAATCAAAAATTTTCCCACAGCTAATGTCTTCAGTGGTTTTTCCTAGGTTTTCCTGTAGGATTCTTATAGTTTGAGGTCTTACATTTAAATCTTTAATCCATCTTGAGTTAATTTCCATATATGGTAAAAGTTAGGGATCCAGTTTCATTCTTTTACATAGGGCCAGTCAGTTATACCAGCACCACTGATTGAGTGGAATTCCCTTCCCATTGCTTGTTTTTATTGACTTTGTTGAAGATCAGATGACTGTAGGTGTGTGGCTTTATTTCTGTGTTCTCTATTCTGTTTCATTGGTCTATGTTTCTGTCTTTGTACAAGTACCATGATGCTTTGGTTACTGTAGCTTCATAGTATAGTTTGAAGTCAGGTAATGTAATGCCTCTGGTGGTCTTCTTTGTTTTTTATGATTGTTCAGGCTCTTTTTTGGTTTCATATAAATTTTAGAAGATTTTCTAGATTTATTAATATTACATTGGTAGTTTGATAGGAATAGAGTTAAATGTGTAGATTGCTTTTGGCAGTATGGTTATTTTAACGATCTCGATTCTTCCAATCTATAAGCATAGAATGTTATTTTATTTGCTTGTGTCATCTATGATTTCTTTGAGCAGTGTTTTATAGTTCTTGTAGGTATCTTTTACCTGCATGTTTAGATATATTTTTACATATTTTAGTTTTTTTGTGGCTATTGTAAATGGGATTGCATTCTTGATTTGACTCTCAGCTTGAACATTATTGGTGAATAAAAATGCTACTGATTTTTGAACATTGATTCTGTATGCTGAAACTTTACTGAAATATTTTTATTAGTTCCAGGGGCCTTTTGGCAGTCTTTAGGGCTTACTGAGCACATAATCACATTATCAAAGAAGAGAGATAGTTTGAGTTTTTCTATTCCTATTTAAATTCAATTTTTTCTTTCTCTTACCTGATTCCTCTGGCTAGCACTTCCAGTATTGTGTTGAGTAGAAGTGATGAGTGGGAAGTATTTAGAATATCTTCAATTATAGATAATGATTTAGATTATTAGATTCAAGTATAGACAATAATTAAGAAGTAATGATTGAAACCAGCATTTTAAAAGTTGCTATTGGATTAGCAAAGAAAAGAGATTAATATATGTTTGTCCATTGGACTTCTCTCTTAGCTTTGAGAAAGGTTCACTAGCTTAGTTGATGATACTGTTGTTTTCTACTGGTATCATCCATAAAGAAGGAGATCAATTAGATAATAAGTGCTCTGTTGACAGTGTGTTATAATTTTCTTTGAGTTTAAACACATTATTTCTAAAATACTATTCTAGTTTACTATATTATCCATGTCGTTATAATTAGAGCACCCTGCACTTTTTATATCTTTACTTGAAACAAAATTGTTCATTTATTTTCATTTGAAGAACTGTGTTGGGTTTTGGCCAATGAATAATGTATGTTTTATTCCTAAGGCAAAGTTATTCACCTGCTGGAAATCACATAAATGCCAACCACTTCTTTTCACAGCCTGATTGGAAATTATTTAATGACTTTTTAGTAGTGTTTAGTAAAACTGAGAAAATCATATCTAATCTGTTATTCCCTGTTGTTTTTGGGAATTCTGTTTAACAGCAAAACACTACTAATACAATAAACGTCATGTTTAAATATTTCTGATTTCTACTATATGTCTCATGCTAAGCTATAAAACTAGTTTAAAGGCAATGTCTATGGTTTTTGTCTGATCTAGTCCTGTCCTGCCTTGCCTTGCCCTTTCTTTTCTTAAATAACTGGGCATATTAGCATTCAGTTCATGAACAGTTCTGTTGGTGAGAGTTAAGAAGACAAATTATAGAGCCAAATATGTCTTAATATCATCTCTATGTCTACAATCAGAGATAACCTTTAACTGTACTATCCATTTGAACAGAAGTTCCTTTTCAGCTGCTCCATCATTGTAATATTTACTTTAGTGAAGCCATGGATTCTAAAAAGTTGTTCCAAGTTGTATTAAGTATACAACTGATCAATTGATAGACGACAAAGCACTACAGCTTTTATATTTGCAATGTAACTACTGCTTTCCCAAACAAATATTTTCAGCTCTTACTTCAAAAGTCAGTTTCCTTTCTCCCAAGGCATTTGAAATGTAGGATTGAAAGAAAGTTATATAGATCCATAGCTGAACCATATTTGAGATGTTTTGAACTCTAATTCTTTTCAGCATTTTTTAATCAGAATATCTGTCTAGTCCAGTTTTATTCATTATTAAACACATTCCACTGACTGTTAATAACAATCAATTAAGAATCCCTTGGCGTCCTATGGTCCACTTCCTAATCAAGAGTAGCCAAAATAACGTTGGCCATGAGCTCTGCCAAATAGACCATTAGCCACTGATAATTTGTTTCAGTTAAAACCTCTACTTACGATAAATGATCAGTTCCAACAAGACATAGTATCATGTTATTTGGATGCTTTGGTACCTGTGCTCATGCAGATTAATTATTTTACTTCAACTGTTTTCATTCTTTTACAGATATTGACTAAATTTCAAGGATAAATAATAAGAAATATCACAAGAAATAATAGCCAAAATACTTAAAGTATGGAATCCTTGGCAGTGTAAGTACATATTAAGAGAATGATTTATAGGAGAAAACTAGTAAAAACCTAAAATGGTCATTTTATCATTTAATGTAAACAAAAACTATTGCACAAAAAATTCTGCTGCCGGATTACCTTCGAGAGGCTCTCTCATGTCAACAGAAGGCAAACATAGAATAAATTGCAAGAATTCAGGCTGCCAGATTAAAAAAAGAAAAAAGACCCAGGTAAAAAAACCAGTTACCCATGAGCTAGGAAGGATCCCAAGCCTACTGACGCAGTATTTTTTTTTAATATAGTGTGACATGCTTCCTCATAATATTTGAATTGTGATTTAGTATGACCATCTCCCTCATTAGACTGCAGACATGTAAAGGGCAGGGACTCCGCAGTGTGTATTATAGCTTTCATTGTTTAAAGTTAGAGTGATATGCACTTGATGTCCTAAAACGTAGAGGACCTTGTTTCCCCCATTCTACATCTACAAATAGAATTTGGGAAGAAGTGGTGAAGCAAGTCCATGTTGTATTCCTAGGGGCTCACTTTCTGTGGTATCCGATTCGCTTTCTTCAATGATTTTCCTTGAGAAAATTTGTATTTTACTTTATCTCAACATATAAAATAATTTAACAACTATGGCTGGTATTAGTACAAATATATAGTCGCTAATTTAGATTTTAAATTTCATTTGTAAATATATAGTTGCTCCTTTCTTATAGGCAAAATGATGCAGGTTACTGATTTGTTTAAAAGTATTCTATCTAAAATGTAATACAATACAAATATATTTAATCTATATTTACATATACCATTTTAAAATCTGTCTTTTTACATGATTCCCTCTTTTAAAAATATTTTGAGTGAAAAATATTATTTGAAATATGGCATCAACCACCTTAGTAAATCATTAACTAGCACCTTTAAGCCAACGGCTTTCCAAACTGTTGCCACCTCTAAGATCTTCCCTTTGTACAGTCTATAAATATTAATATTTCACACCTTGAATTCCTTATGGCTACTTCAATCTCAACATCTGAATTTTATCATTTCCTCAATAAATATACTTTTCATTTCACAGTTCTGTCAATAGCATTATTATTCTTTTAGACATCTAAAGGCTCAAATTTTGAAATTTCTTCAATATTGTTAATTACATGTCCGTGCAGTTGGCAAAGTCTTCCTTTGCTTTGCATTCACTCTACAATTTATTTATCCTTGAAGAACAATCAAATTGCATCTACTCTGTCATATTTTTTTCTTAGTGATAACCTACTTGTTTTGGTTTTCTATTGCAATTTTTTTTAATTCTAAGGAATTTAGCAAAAAAAAAGCTTAGAAGTCATTTTGGGTTTACTTACTGAAAGATGTATGAAGAAAAATAATTTAAAAATTGTTTTGGGGTTGTATTAATGGTTTACTTGGAGAAGAAAAGATATTCCACACTGTAAAAATATATGTTTAATTTAACACAGTTTTTAAAACATTTTTGGAAATATAATTGTCTAGAATATATATTTCTCTTTTAAGCACTTGTGCTTTCAAGAATGTATAATATTTTTATAATTTTTAAAAATTAGCACAGTTCTTGGTGGTTCTTGACTTGATTTTCCAAAACAGTCTTCCTTGAGAAAGTTTGGATTTCTTTCTTTCTCTCACTATAAAGATTAATATGCTTTTAATGATTGCAGCCTATATAATTACAAATAAATAATTTAAAATTTGGGGTTCAAATTTGATTAATAATTATTAAATCTTAATTAACTTTTATCAGTTTATGAACATTGGGCATTTATATTCCTTCTTCCTGCTGAAAATAAGAAATAATTTATAGCTGTCATTCCAAGAGTAAGTGAAAAAATTCTGAGAATAAAAGCTGACGTTATTAAAACTAGAACAACCTAAATCTAAAGCTCAAAGATGATTATTAAGAACATTCACTTATCAAATGTTATGTTATACAAACTCTTATGTGGAAACGAAACTAGTTTAGGATATCATTAAACCCTTTAAAAATGTTTTTGTCATGTCATGGGCCTCCCAGAGCCATCCAACTTGTATACTAATTATTTTTTCTTGGCTACATGCTGTTTTAATTACATTCATTATTTCTGTCATTCTGCAAAATCTTATGCATGGAAGTGTTGGTGGCCTGGTGCATAACCATTGCTTTTTCCCTGCTGTGCTAATGGCTTAAGTCCAAGCTGAGGTGCAAATGAAATGAGTTTAGAAGGCTAAATCTGGCCCCCAGTTAATTTGCTTCACAAACCTGCTACCTACTTTTTTTTGTTCATAAGCTGGCTCAGTTACAAATCTATGTTCATAAAGAACCCCAAAGTTAGACTGAAATTTGTTAACTTTTATCCATACTGAGTATCAGTGATGTTGTTAGCAGGAAGTCCAACTAGAAGAAGAAGAAAGAAAGAAAAATTCAAGTATATTATGATTCTTATTAGAAATGTAATAACCTTTAGCAAACAGAAATAAAAGTTTAGGGGGAAAAATTCAGGAAAATTCAATATAGAAAAATTATGTCAGGGCATTTTTGACAACTTTTCCTATGAAGAATTTTCAGTCATATTTGGCTAAAAGTATTAATCTTTCCACTTTTCCACTTAATTTTAAACAAAAAGAAAGATATTTTCCACTGACATCAATTACTTTCCTCTGTTCCTTGTACAATTCTATCTTTGGTGTGCACCATGATCCCTTCTTTTCTGTTCTATTTTCTAATGGAATAGAAACATGCTCTGAAATTCCCCCAATCACAAATGGCCTATAATCATAACTTATCTCTGTGATAGAAAACATTAACAGTCATTACATTTAACAAATAAACATTTTTAGATGAATGATTTGTAAAGCTGTTCATCTATATATTTGTATCATTTATAGACTCTGTGTAGAAAGTTATAACATCTATTAAATTTTCAATTGTTAGCCCTTTGGGGATTAGAAAATAAATGGTATATACAGAAGATATTCTCTTCCTGTGTCAAGTGATTAGAAACACAAAAAGTAATTCTTTGTGTGTCTCTAAGGTGTGTATTATTCAATCCATAATGTTTGATGGCTTTGTTTTTTGTTTCATTTGCTTTGCAAAGACAGACTTCAGTGCACATTATTTATTATCACCAAAGAAAGATGCAAATTATGACCTTTGCTCTCTAGAAATGGACTTTCAAAGGTGCAAAACAGATAATCACACATATATAAATCATACCAGATTGTTGCTTTTATATTATGGTTACGTTATTTTTTGTTTGTTGCTATTTATTGAAAACAGCAATTTAATGTATAAGAATAACAAAACAAAATTGGAAACACTTTTGAGAACAGCAAAACAGGTTCTAAGAAACTATTTACACTTCAGATATTGTTAATTGGCCTAATGAAATGGGCAGTAAAATGTTAAAGAAAATGATAAATAACAATTAGACAAATCAAAGAAAATACTTAGAACAGTTTTCAGAATTCTGTTGGAATGACAAAGGAGCATATATGTTTTTTAGAAATTCAGGTAAGTATCCTCTCCTGGCGAAATTGTCCATTGCACCTACCTTTGTGGGCTTCCATATGCAAGACTGGAATGACTACAGCATTTAGGGCACACAGCCAGCAGACAAGATTAAACCCACTATGCAGCCTTAGAGTTAAAACTATAGTAATTTTCCTAGGTATGATGAATCAAATATCATAGTATGCTTTTTAAAATCTCCATGTTTGTTCAATAAAGCTGAATTCCTTAAGGATATCATTGAAAATAAATAATAAAGAATATGACATTTAAATTCTCCAGAATTTTGTTTTACGCTGTATATAAATATCTACAAATACTTGTGTTTCCATTTTCTTATCTTTAATTGATATAATTTATTGTTTAATTTAACCCTAATTTTCTCTCAGGCTATGGCAGATTTAACTTATCTGAATTGTCATCAAGTGGGCTTCTTTCATGAATCAGTACACTTGGGTTTATCCAGCAAACTTGGTCTTAAAAGTTCTTTCTATAGGCTTTCACTCAACCTTTGATCTTTATCTAGTAAAAGAGACCTTCAACTGTGTATTTACCAGCTCTTTAGCAAAAGATCTCATATGTCCTTTGAATTTATCTGTTTTTCTCTAACTTCTCCTGCCTCAGTGCATAGAGATAAGAAAAAAATAAAGAACAATGAACAGAAAATCATGTTGTAATGTGGGACTGCTATTGTTTGAAAACCTGGTGGTTCTCTTGTATCAATGGATGTTTCTCAAGAACTGATCTAAATTTTTCCTGAGTTTTATTTTAGGTGCAATCTATCAAAATGCCATTTTTTTTGTCTTCTTTCTTTCTCTACCTATAGAAACCTTATGGCTTTCCCTACCTGTAGTCGGTCCCTGTATAAGTCACAGAAAGTCACTGATAGTTTCTAGTGCAGCCTCTGACTCAGAATATTACTTATTATAAAGATTTAAAGTTATGAAAATCTCTCCTTAAAACAGATTATAACTTTTAAAATCCATCTCCACTAGATATTAAACACTTTTATAATAGAAATATAAAATAATTTCCTGAATTTTCAAAGCCATTTTTTTCTTTTTGATAACAACTTGATTCATGAATGCAATTAGTCACCAAAAAAATACGAATTTAAAAACCTCTGTACACACATTTTTCTATGTAGGTTCCTTAGAATAGACTATCATGTTTTATTACAACACTTTCATTTCCCATGTACATTCATGTCTATTATCTAATTTTATCTAAAGCACTTCTGATAGGTAGGCAGAGAAAGGTCATTTAATCCCCATTTTATAAATGAAGATAGGAGAGTACAGAAAAGCTAAATGACTTGCCCAAGGCCATATTCATCTCTGCAGTAACTCTGCACTAGAATGACTTTGGAAAAAACAGCACCAGAGCAGACAACGGCTAATCTAGTCTCCCAGCAGGGGGATGGGCAGTTGAGACTGACAGCAATTCTAGAAATAAGCTAAAACTAAATATTTCATAGAAAACCAACCTTGTAAGTATCATAATTTAATAAACCTGACTAGAGAAAAGAAGTGCCTCTCTAAGTTCTGTCATTTGCAAATAAATGTCTTCACAAAAAAACAACAAAAATCAGTGGTTATAATATGGATACAAACAGCACAAAGGGATGGCTCACAATGCCAAAACTCTGAAAATCTCAAACACATGAAACAGCATAATTATACTCTGGATATATGTTATTAAAGCAATGTAAGACTTTTTTAGGACATAATTTTAACTAATCAGAATTTATGTTCTACTGCCAGTAAATCAAATATTTGAAGTTGAAGATTTGCCTTTTAGTATTGTATCTGTATTTTATTGTAAATACAATACACAAAACAGCACCGATCTGTATTTTTAGTATTTTATCTATATGCTTTAGTTCAAAGACAAATCTTGTAACAATGTTGTTGCAGGTAAGAGATGCCAACTCTTGTACTGTCTTGAACTGTTGTAGGTAAGGTAGATGCCAATTTACTATGTGTATCAAGAAGCTAGGGAGGAATAGTTTCAACCTTGGGTAAGGAATATACACAGAGGTGATACCATTGGCTGCTCTCACAAAATGAAGTTCAGTAAACAAAGCCTCAGTCAACATGGAAAAAGAAATCAGTAGTTATGTAATGTTTAAAAATAGAATGTTGTTAAATTCTTGTTTACCTTGAAAAAGCATCAAGCATGAATCAAATTGTATATGCCTTTGTAATATAGAAAAACAAGGAGAATATGTGATAGAGGAAGAATAAAATTCTTCTTTATTTCTATGACATCAGAAGCCTCCATTTTCTTTTTTGTTTCTTCTTCCCTCCTTCAAAGCTGTAAGGGAACTTTAGAAGTAACCAGATTCAAACAAGTTCAGGTGGAAAAGAATCTTGAAACTCACAAAAGTTTCCACTAATTGCTGACCACTCTGAATTTATTTATATAGCTAAGCTAAATAAGAAGCCTGGAATATTTAAGTGTATTTACTCATCAAATATTTTGGTGCCTAATTTTGCCTAATGCATGTCATGTACCATTAGATGTTATAGACACTAATCCTACAAAGCTGAACGTGGCCCTTACTCTCATGGAGTTTACGTATCTTTTTGGACGAAAAGAATGAAGAAACCAATAATTATGTAAAAATTATATGTTAAAAATTGAGATAAGCCTATAAAGAAAAAGCATGAATATTAGTAAAACATAGGACCTGAAAACTTGTCTTGAGTGAAGAGTCACAAGTTATAGCAGGCAAAGGGACAAGTGTGGTGAAGGGCAGATGAGATCACAAGAACCTTTCTGTAAAGAAAAAAAAAAAGTATGTAGGCCTTGAGTTTTAAGGAGCCTGTGTGGTTGGAACATTGGAAGAATCTTAGAACATAAATTTAGAAAGGGTTATAAGCTGGGAAGTGGTAGAGCCCAATACCCATGTTTACAGGTGACTCTGATATTCTTGTAACAGTGAAGGCATAAGTACAGTGGAGACTCTAGACCAGTTCTTCCTGCAGTACTTTACAAGAGAAATGATGGCTTTTTCAGCGGTGGGAAGGGGAAGGGGCAGTCAAGGCAGAATGAAAGAAATTGATTTGAAATACATATTGTGTATCTTTTGACAGGACTGACCTCACGAGAAAAGGCATTTATTTTTTTTTCCTGGAATAAAAGCAAAATGACTAAAGGGAAAAAAATGTAGGAATTTTAATTCAGCAAAGTTAGTAAAAGATAAGCAAGGCTTTGTAGAAATCAAAAATTTTGAAGTACTTACTTTACATATTCTGCATAGGAAATAACTTTTTTAAGAAATGATATGTAGCATACTTAAAATTTTTGTTCATGAGCATTCTTACCTATGTTCCTTTCTATACTAATTTTTTGGGCACTGCAGGCAAATACTTATGCTGAGGCAGAAGGGAACATGACATTTATGTCTCTTTTGAAAAAATAATATTGATCAGCAAAATTTGGAGCACTCCATCCTAAAAAGAGAAATTAGTGATATAAAATCTTAGTACTACTTCTTTCTAGTACAGAGAGTGCCTCTGTTACCACTGGGAAATGCATCCAAGTCACGCAGCACCAAAGTATGTTAGTAGCGGTGACTCCATACAGGTCTGCAGCAACCTCACTTCTTGCCTCCCCAGAAGAAAGATTTTGACTGAGAGGCATAAGACACAGTGAGACACTGATGCAAGTTTTAGAGCAGGAGTGAAAATTTATTAAAAAGCTTTAGAGCAGGAATAAAAGGAAGTAAAGCACACTTGGAAGAGGGCCAAGCAGGCAACTTAAGAGATCAAGTGTATGGTTTGACCTTCGACTTGGAGTTTTATACATTGGCACTCAGCATGCACAGCGGCCTGCCAGCACTTGGGAGGGGCCCGATGAGCAGTGTGTTTACTGAAGTTGTGTGCATGCTCACTTGAGGCATTTTTCCCTTACCAGTGGAGTGCTCATATACCAGTTAAACTCTACCATATTGCCTCTTAGTGAACATACTTGAGCCCTCTTACCCAACTCCTGTGATCCTATTGGGAAGCTGCTGATCACAAATTTAAGGATTTTTTCTGTCTACTGGGAGACCGCCTTTCTGTCTACTGGGAGACCGCCTTACAGTGCCAGCTGTAATCAGTTATTATGTTAGAGTGACAGCTTAACAACTGCCTGACCATCACCTGTTGGTCACCTGATATTCCTGGTGGTTGGGGGCGGGGGGCGCCTCTCCTGCCCTGCTCATGTCTGACTGACTGCCTACTGTAACACCTCCTCTCTCTACAAGGTGCCAGGCATCTTTCCTGAACTTTATGACTCTCTCCAATGCAATGCACAACCTTCTTCTCACCTCTTTTCCTCTCTCCTATTGCATCAGGGCTCAATGTGCAAGCATTGCACAACAGAGACCAACAGCACCATGTCACACGAATGGCATTGAAGCAAAATTGAGCAGATAATATATCCAATAAAGCAAGCTTCTTGCATGACAGTTTCAGCAAACACAGAAGAGAAGTTGTGCAGAAATGGGGTTCTACTGGGATTTTCCAAATGTCAGCTATCTCTTTATGTCCCTTAGGCTAATGGTCAGAACTGATAACATGCAAGTCTACATCAACCATCCATTCAGACTAGTAACTGAGAGCAGTAGAAGTTCCAATTTGTCGAGTGCTTTGTGTCTGTGAAAATTTGAAGTGCCTTACTTGTATTACTTCCTCATGGCAAAGCTATGAAAGTTATTGTTATTATTTTCATCTGATAGATGAGGAAACTGAAGTAAAGAACAATTAAGTGAACTTTTGCAGTCACAGAGGTAGTCTGTGACGGACCAAGACTTTGAATCCAGGTGGTCTGGCCTCAGCCCACCGCACTCCCCACTGGCATCAGGAAATGCATCTCTGAGGAAGGCTCAAAGGACATCCCAGGAAAAAAAAAAAAGAAGAAAGAAAGATAGGAAAGAAAGAAGAAAGAAAGAAAGAAAGGAAGAAAAAGAGAAAGAAAGAAAGAAAGAAAAAGAAAGGGAAGAAAGAAAGAAAAAAAGAAATATGATGTGGGAGGAAAGAGTAGATTTTAAATAGTACTTGGTAGTGGAGTGGGAGAGGAAGGAATGAAAGCATGTAACTAATGAAGTAAGTGTCCAAAGATGAAAACACAAAGAGCTTATTGGGAACTAAAAGGTTAGAGAGTAGAGATTTAAGAAGGTATAAGAAAAGAAATAATATACATTTAAAAATATTAAAACCATAAAGAGAAGAGTAAACACAACACATTAAATCATTGCTGAGGAGGGCTTTGAAAGCCTCTTTCAGCACATAAAGAGGAGAAACAAATGACAATTTTCAGCAAAAAGATGATAGCTTTGGAAAAGAGAAACTCAATTTAGAAATTGAGTTTCAATATTCTAATAATTATTATTATTGAGATAATAGAATAAGTGGCATGGCACAGAAACAATATTCAGAGATAAAGTAGAAGAAAGGTTTGCTGACCTGAAAAGAATCTCATATGTAAATTGCAAGGACTCATCATTCATAAGGCAAACACTGTAAATAAAGCAACATAGATATCTATATCTATGTATATTATGTATGCATATCATATGTCATATAAATGACATATATAAATATATATTAACAGTTTTAAACTTTCAGGAAATAAATAATCTCATAACCACTCAATCAAGAAGAAAAGGAGCAGATGAGTATTCATTGAAGAAAAATCAAATTGTAAAAATGAATTTAAACGTTCTGTAGAGCTACTTTTTAAAAAACTAGTCTAGAAACCTGAACAGTTGAGCATTTATCCAAGAAACATGTCATCAGAGAAATGTGTCTGGCTTTTTCCAAAGAGTTTCAGAGAGAAAGTGTATGACACCTCATAATTCTGGGCAGAAAAAATACATTATTTGGGTCTGTGTGTGACGATTTTTTGAGCCAACATTCTAGTTAGATTATCTTCTTACTTATGGGACATGAACTTCAGGCCAAATTCTGACAGTCAATACTTACAGAAAGTTCCCATCAGAGATAAAAAATGTGCTTTTCATTTGTATCTAAAACAGAATTTGGTAGAACTGTTTTGTGAATAAGTTTGTGAATATCAGATATTACAAATATAGAGAGAAAGTAAAGCGATGCACTCACAAAACATGAAGTTGCCTGTTTTGAACTGTACATCAGACAAAGCTAGTTCCCATTCTATTAAAATCCCTAAGACCTAATTGCTTACTAAATAGAATGTTTACAAATGCTTACAAATGCTTACCATATAAGGGCTTAGAGAACACACTCTGAACAAATGTTAATTGAATCAATGTGTGTTTAAATGTCTGCAGAAAACCAGAAAAGGCAATAAGTAAAGGCATACATATTCTGCTTTATCTTCTTGGGCTGCAAATTTGATTCCATTGTTAACTTTCATATTTTTATCCCATTTCAAACTTGGGTGGGCATTGTTTTGGTGTTTCCAGTTGTTCCTACTCTGCTCTTTATAAATTCTCCATTTTGCATATCTTTCTGGCTTCCACTATTACTATTATAGATACACACACACACAAATACATACACTCACTCACTCCCTCAGATCTAAATACCCATTGGAGATTTCCATTTGAGTCTTCTATCATCAAAGTAATCTCTACATTGTCACCACATAGTTTGTTATCCTATTTCTCCTATCTCCCCCCTCCTCATAATCAACTAACTACAACACATATACCTTTAGAAGCATATCTATGTTTTTTAAAATGACTATGCTTCTTAGAAATAATTTGGGACACTTTCCTATTCTTCTTTCCTGTAAGAGATCAAGTTAAACAAACTCTTGACTTAACTTGATGTTTCCTTCTCCCTGTTTCCATCGCCTCCATTGTATACCAAGCCACCATGAGTTCCCTTTGACTATAATGATTTCACTGCATTCACTCTATCACTCCAGAGAATCTCAAAATAACCAACTTATTCTTCAAAGCACTATGTTCATTCTCCTGAATGTGGAGCCAAGTGGCATCCTTCTCATGCACTGGGTCAAAATCTCCCAACTGGCCTTCCTCTGCTGGCCCCGTTTACCTATATAATACAAATTTTTCTTGACAAGCAGTTTCTTTATTGTTCCCTGAGTCTTTGTGACATTTTTCTATTAAGAGGGTTCTATGAGATGACAGGACTAGCTGTTTAGCAATGAACTTGTCACATAGGATACATTTAATTAAGCTAACTTTTATTTTTCCTCAGAGTTAGTGATAAGAAGACTAACTGTTAGGCTTTTCTTCCCAGCCAATTTGTTGCCTGAGGTCACGTCTTACATTTAACCAACACAGTACCTTACTGAGCACATAATAGGCATTTATTTATTTTCAATTTCATACCTTTATTTAGGGATCTAATTAAGCAGGATTTAAATGTGATTAATTTATTGATCCTCTAGAGTCTACAATTTCCGACCAAAGAGAGGAAAATTCTATTTCTCAAAGAAATAAAGTATTTGTTTTATATAGGAGATAGGATTACTTTATAAATATATATACAAACATACATACATATATATATATACACATACATACCACATACATACATATAGATACATTATATAATATTTATTAAATATTAGTGGTTAGTTATACAATTTCATGAAAATTTCATTTATTTATTCTCTTTTTATGACCATTTTCTCTTGTTTCAAAAAATGAGTACATCTTACCCAAAAATTCAATACACGTTTTCACTAAAATACTGTAAAAAATGGGATTGATCTTCTCTAGTGATTATATATCATGTTCTTGTTTAGACTAGAATATTATGATTTATAACTGAATTCAAAATAATGGGTTATAAATACACAGTAAATAATGAGAAAGAATATAAGCAGACATCATAAAGCTCTAACCCTTAGAAGACTAATGACTGTCCAAGGCAGTTCAGAGTAGATAAATGTAATTGTACAATTACACTGATGGACCTTTAAAGCACAGCTCTTTGTAGACCATCAACATTGAGAATGAAAGAAAAACATAGCAAAAATATTGCATCAATAATGAATGATGAAAACCAAAAGACACCAGAAAATTGCACTCACAGTATCATTAGTATGCAAGCCAGCTTCCTAAACTAAGCAATGGAATACAATAGGAAACATAGGCATAGTCTTTGTGAGAACCACAAAATAAAAATGAGTTTTTGTGTTTGTTTTATTTGAGATATGTAAGTAATCTTATTTAAATGATTAAAGTTTTGAAATAAGGTCATCAGCAAGTTATAAGCAATATAAATGTATATGGTATTTTCTCAAGCTGTTTTTTTCATCATTTTCTATACAGGTATAATAGTCCGCATTATTAAATAAAACAGAAGAAAAAAGAACAGATTTATAAACATATATATTTCAGTTTAAGAAAGTGGTTTATGCTATAACTGAGGAAAAATGGTAAACAAATAGCCTAGCAATAATACCCACCTAGCAAGATCCCTCTGAGGATAAAAAGAATAAGCATGTAAATCACTTAGCACAGTATCTAGCACATGGACTCAATGAATAATATCACATTATTAGTAGTAGTATTTTCATGAATTTATAAGAAGAAAGAGTAAAAAATACAGTTAAAGTCTTTCTTTTTAAAATGACTACTATGGTTTTGGTTATAGAAACAATCATATTTGCAAAATGCAAATGTGATTCACTGTAGATTTAGGTTGATAACTGAATAGAGGGTCCATACCATTCTAAGATTTGCATAAACATTAGAGGAAAATTTGATACTATGATGCTTTACAAAAGGAAGAGAACTTTTCAGCTAAGTATGGCAGGATCTGATCTCTCTTAGGCAATTATTCCATACAAGATTTCATCCTAATGCCCTAAGGATGTCTTTCAGGCTTCCAATTATAATATTTTTCAGAAAACCCAACTTAGAAAATGGAAGAACAAATCCTCTAGAATTTCCATATAGGAGAACAATCCACAGCTACTCAGCCCTTCCACAAGAACATACAAGAAACACCTTTTATACTTTGTGAAATGAATATGTGAAATGGTAAAGGTTAATGGGTCAAAAGACTTTTGAAGTCTCTGATGCCCAAGAACTTTTATTTCCTTGGATCATAGCTCTTTCCTGGCTCTTGGTTTTCTGTGTCTAATTTGCACTGTGTGGTAAGGTTTTCTGCTCTTAGCTCTTGATCCTCCTCCTTCACCATCTGAGTACTGATGCATTTAGAGCACTTCTCTCATTAATGCCCTTCTTTGCCTTGGAACCCCTCCACTGTACCAAATTATGATAAGTTGAAGGAATTTAGGTGCTCCTGTTACACTGGCCAAATGAATAGCTTAAAGGAAACCACACGCCACTAATTGCCATATGCTGTGTTTTAGTTCACTAAGTTATAGCCTAATAGTTCGTACCACAAAAACTCGTGAGTCTCAATTGCCTGAGGTTGCTTGGCATGAACAAAAAGAAATAAAAACTTAAAATGCCCCCGGAAAAACTCTCAATTCAACATTTTTTCTAATAACCTCATACCCTTACACTTAGTCACATCATAAATTTTTATTTTCATCTATTCTAGTGTTTAATTATCAGCTGCTTTTTTTTAAAAAAATCTTTTTTCCCCACATGTTTTCTGAAGACTTGGCAATTTATTAGAAAATAGTGAAATAAATAATGCAACTTCTCACACGTGGAGCCCTGTGAGAAACATACAGCCACACATTATGTTGATTAGACCTTTAAAATTCTTTAAAACTAAGAAAAGGGTCACATGGAATTATTGCATTAGCTTACAAAGGATTCTTTTCTACATATTAATGATATCTGTCAAAAGATATTTTAAAACAATCTGTTTCAAAGTTCAATGTACTATTATGAAAAATTGATATTTAGTGATATCCCCTAGAAGGCAAATTTCACAAGATTAGGAACCTAAAATATTTGTTTCTCAGTGGGTCCCTGGAAGAGTGCCCTGATACATAATATCTTTAGTCATGGTTTGATGAAAGACGGGCTTTTTTCTACTCTTGTATTCACTAGTCACCGTAGCCATAAGCAAAGATACTATTCTGGTAACCTCTAGTAAATTATTTTACACTAATAAATGTATCTACCCTTATTAATTTTGTGTGGTTGCTGTAAGAAATTATCTCAAACTAGGTGACTTAAAACAGAAGTTTATTTTCTCAAAGTTCTATAGACCACAAGTCTGAAATCAAGGCATCAATGGGCTTCATTCCCTCCCTCCAAAGGTTTTAAGGAGAATACTTTCTTGCTTCTTCCACCTTCTTGTGGATCCAGATGATCCTTGACTTGTAGCCACATAACTCTAATCTCTGCCTCTGTCTTCACTTGGCCTTCTCTTCTCTCTGTAGTTCTGTCTTCTGTGTGCCTCTTATAAGAACACTTATTACTGGATTTAAGGTCCATCTAGATAATCCAGGACAATCTCATCTTGATATTCTTAATTTAATTACTTCTGCAGAGATCTTTCTTCCAAATAAGGTCACATTTACAGGTTCTGTGGATTAGGCTGTGGACATACCTTTTGAATGTAGGATGTGGACATATCTACTTGACACACTACACTACCCTAATACCAAGAATAGTAAAGCTGTGCTTCATCTGAAAAGACAGTAGACTTAAAATAGCACTCTGATACAGTGTTAGAATTTCAATGAGATTGTCTAAGGGCTAACATGGAAACAGAGAAGGAAAATCTTAGTAGCTGAGTCCTTGGAATTCTGCCCTGCCTTCATGTCCACATCAAACATCACATTTTCCTCTTATTGTTCATACTTTGGGCTTCCTTTTCAAATATTGTTTGGTAAGTTCCAATATGCAAATTAAAAAATGAAACCTGACCAACGAAAATAATCTTATGGATACAAAGCCAGTATTCCTCCCTTCTTTGTCCCAAAGTGACAAGTGACTGGTCAACTCAAAAATATGCATTTTTGTGTTTTTTTTTTAGTTGGGGAACAATTTTCCTTCCTTGAAGTGAAACAAGTAAGAATGATTAGGTACACTGACATGTCCTAAAGTTGATCAAGACCCCTAGGAATTTCTAGATTAGCACCTTTTGAAAGGCCATAAACAGTTTTTCAGCTTTATTTTTCCTTAGAGTCTGCAGTGGTACTACAGACCTGTAAAAAATTATACAGTGATGAAGGCCTTAGCTTCCATTTTAAATGATTATGGAGGAGACAGGACTTTTCAATTGCTCTTCAGAATCTTTTATCATCATTTTCTAACAGCAAAGATCAGTTTCTCACACAGGAACATGGTCACTCACTAATGGTATGCCCAAGGTAGCCAAGAAAGTTACAAGGTTTTGGTAAAATTCAGGAGAGTCTTTATTAATGACAATTTTACACCATTTCTTGGCAACTCAAAAATAATTTTTTTAACCATAATCTCACTTGTTATAGAGGTTTCTAGGGTCTAAATTTTCATACCTAGAGTATACTCATCTCATTAAGTGGTCAGAATAGGTAATGTCAATAAAGATACCTCCACATTATAACTATATGGGGATTTCTCACTTAAGAATTCTAGGACATTCACTTCATTCACTTTTTGAGAACAGGTATTCATGGAGACAAGTTACTTTTCTTTCTTTCTTTTTTTTTTTTTTTTTGCTGATCCCTAATAAACAGGCAAGGTCCTTGAGTCCCACGTCTTTGTGTCTAAACAAATCACCCTATCTTTTTTGCTTCCACATATTCATCTCCTATTTGAGATGTCACAATTGCCGAAGTCCTGTATTCTGAATAATCTTCTTTCTAAAGGGACAATATGCATTATGCAATCAAAGTTGGGGCTGTGAACACATTGTTAAATTTTATAAGTAAAACATATAAACATCATTCCTGTTTGTTTAGAAGCCCTGAGCCAGGAAAAATTAAAAAATGTAAGTCAATAGGCTAGAAAGAAATAAATGTAATGTATTACACACAAGCATAAATAAAACCTCAAGCTCAGAGGAAGAGCAAGAACATTCTTGTTCCAGTTAGAAGTTGTGGCAGAAAGAAAGCCAGTAATCCCCCTCTTCTCTGATATAAAGAAACAAAAACAAAAAATTTTAAAGACAGACAACTTCATCTCCAGAATAACTGGAAAACTGATCAGCAACTAAATTACAAATTGTGAAGCAAAGCTGCCTTACACAGTGAAATTTGAACAGGTCAAGAGAGGGTACTGAGAGTAAATTCACCCAGTAAATTCTAAAATTTTACTGGGTGAAGACTTTTCCAAAGCTGAGACTCCTGAACAGAATAAATATTACCCCTGTTCATCATTGCTTGCAGTAGCAAATGAGTGTGTGTACAAGTATGGATGGTTTTCAGGAGCAACCTGGCCTCTTTGTGTGACAGAGTTGCTAACACTGTGAGGTTGAAGGATGAACTGCTTGACATGACACCTTTTCAGGAAACAGAATATCTCTGTGGCAAAGGAATGGAAAAGTAGTCAATGGCAATCAGATTTGCACTGTTAACTACATTAGCTAAAAGAAAAGTGAATGCTATGTCAAAACACACACACACACACAATTATAATCTACAGAGCTTAACTATGAACTCCATAGATCTCTGCAAAAGCATACAAGGAGAAGAAAAAATTTGCAAAACAAATAACTTTGACTCAAAATTAATGATTTAAACAACCAAGTCTAATAGAAGGAAAAATATAACTTCCAAAGCCATAGGCATACTTTACTAAAGACATTATATATTTTATATTGAAATCAGATAAGAGTTCTGTATGTCAAGTGGCTTTGGACTATTATAAAGTTACCATGTATTAGGTCACAGCAAAATATCCAAATCAATGTCTAATACAGCAACCTTATAGCGATTACGTTTTCTAAAAAAAAAAAAAAACAAAGTAATAAAATTAGTAACAGAAATAGGAAATAAACAAAACACACAGAATGGAATAAAAAAAAATCTGTATCATTTAAATTGTGCTTAGACTTAAAAGGATTTTAAAACCAAATTTTAAGAGTTAAGGACCATATTAAAAACATTAAAATTCAAAACGTTTCTTATTTTGTAGAAGCCCTTTCAAACTAAGGACCAAATTCTAGAAGCTGAATAATAAAAAGAAATTTGGTCACATGGAAACCAAATATTTTTACATGGAAATGTGAAAATTAATAAATACATATATTCAAAACACAAATGGCAAACTAGGAAAAAGAAACATAACAGACAAATGGCTTTATTATAGAAAGATCTTTTATAAGTAGTGAGAAAGACCAATACACAAATTAAACAATCAGGAAATAATGAGAATAAGAAGTTCATGGGGAAAAATGGCTTATAAATATATGAAAATAAGCTTAATCTTATGCATAATTTCAAAATGCAATTATGTTTAAATCATGAACAGTAAATTTTACTTGTATGATTGACAAAAATTACAATGCCTAATGAGATATCATTGATTAAAAAAATAAGTATCCTCTAGATGGTAATAAAAAAAAATACAAAGTCTTTAGAGAGTAATTTGACAATATCTAAAACATTCAAACATTTTAATCTAACAATTCAAGTTATTGAAATTTATCTGGAAAATATGCACATACAAATACAGATATATGTACATCAATATATGCAAGAATATCTTCTCTGAAGCATCAATGAAACTAGGTTTGAGACGGGAGGGAAACTCTAGTGCATCCTTTGTTACCAGTTTAAATGCTTTTTATCAAGTGCGTGCCTTAAATAAACAATTTAATAAATAAGCAAATACACAAGTATGCAGTAAGAAAATGAATAAATAGTAATTGCATTTTTGTGCATGTGTGAGAAACAAAGCAAGAACAAAAATTCAGTGGATATCAAGGAAAAGGCTAACAATGCAAACTCAGATTTGTCAGGGCAGTGGGAAATGGTCTCATAAATTGGAACAGTTTAGTGAAAGCGATTAAAGTTCACAAGCAATTTAAATAATGAGAGAGATATTCCAATGCTTTTTCTCCACTGGAACACGTACACACACGTGCACACACACATACATATGCTCCCTACATACACACTTAGGATGTCTCAAGCACAGCAAAGACATTCAATCCAAATTAATATATAAATGTCTTTAAAAATTATATTTGTGTTAATAGTTATTATAGCTGTCATTCAGATAAAAAGCTAGTGTGCTTTGGTTTTTGAAGATTCTCTCCCTTCCTTTCCCCAGTGTCCAACACACATGAAGCAAGAATGACTGAACATAACTAATACTGGCCATAGAGGATTTTTCATGCTAAACAAGCCTTTGACAAATGGCTTGTCTTTCAAGGTAGATAAATCTAGACCCAATGTTAGCAGGCACGAAAAACATCAGCCCATATATATCTTTGACAGTTCCTATATTCAGCAGGAAAATGTTCTTTTTCAGTTGAATGCATTTAAATGATAAATAAATAGCTGTGAACTGAATCCTAGAAGAAAAGAGAAAAAAACAAAAAAAAATCACTCCTCATTTCTTGATGTGACATATTTGTTAAACATTTTCTTGAATTTCAAAATGATATATGCCATAAGGCTCTGTGGAAACCAAGTTCTTAGTTAATAAAAATGAAAAATTAAATGAAATAATAAAATAATGATTCCTAAACTGTGAATTTTCTAATCCAAATAACTTAGAGTTGAAAGCTATGCTAAAGACTTAGTTGCCTGATGTTTAATTTACCGCTTCAAAATTCTCACTAAGATTTGATTGTCTAGTATAAATGAATACCTAGTGATGATCTACAATCTGGGTCTTGCATGTATTCTAGTAGAAACACAGGTTTTATAGAATACATGTGTTCCTAGATCCCCAAAAATATAAAAATTCTGAAAACATTAGTAAGGTTTAACATGAGAAGTAATATTAAATTGAAGGATTAGAGTCTATCATTTACTTGCTCATTGATTTTCTTATTTATCTAGTTCACATCAATATATTAATTATACATTTAATATTATAATAAATTATTATAATTTAAGGATATTAACAAATCACTGTTGTCAGTGAAAACAGATCTATTTTGTTGTCTGTATAACTCTGCAAGAAGCCCCAGTAAAATTGGAAAAAGAGAAGGTGAAGATGCATTTAGTAAATAATAAAGAGAGTACACAGAAGATACTTGGTATATTGGATGAGGAAAGAGGAAAAGTAAAGAAAGAATAATAGTAAAAAGTTATATAATTTTATCAACTACCAATTTTGGAGTTGACAGAGCGGCCTCCTCAACATCACTTTTTAATCTCTCTGGTCTCAGTTTTCTTATTTATAAAATAGGGTAATAGATATTTTATGGTAATTACATATTCCTAGAAAATATTTTGCAAGTTTCTTACAGGGAGTGAGCCCTTAATAATATTAATAATTATTGTCATCATCATCATCACTAATGAGAATCTTTGTATTTTTCTCTCACTTAAAAAATATTTATGTACTGAGAACCATTGAAAAGTTAGTTTATTCAGTCCAGTTATCCCCAACATCTTCTGAGATAATCAGCATGGGATGAGAATCTGAAGTAGTGGATTAATTTTAAAAACTCAAAGAGAAAATAAAATACCATTTTTCTTTTATTCTACTCTAAATCCTTTTTAGTCTCCAACCAAATCTCCTAAAATAAAGTCTGCTTTTCTACTTATTTGTTTCTCCCCTTTCATTGATTCTGATCAAAACAAATGCACATTTTGTTCTTTTTTTCTAGAATAGATTAAAATCCCCAAACTTCATACGTTTGTAAAGAAAATATATTAACTGATGAGGAAGAATACGTTTTAAATTTTTCCATAAAAAATGCAAAAGGAAAAAGTTAATCCGTTCCACAGTCCTCTTGATCTGACCTCGCTTATTTTATGTGAAGTGTAGGAACCCCATATCCTCCAACTATTCTTTCACAACAGTCCCAGGAGACAAGCATGAACTAAAAATCATAAGCTGATGCATTTTATGCATTAAAAGAAAACAACAACAATGATTTCTTTTTTGCAGCCCCCTCTTCCAAGATATCTGACAAAAGTTCAAAGTCTTTACTTTGAAATTATAAAATAGTAGATCCACCAAGTGCACAGCAGCATTTAGAGATCTTTCCTTCCAGGTAACCCCTAGTAACCTCTGCCCCAGGTCCTGGCTCAGAATTCCAGACAGAGTTTTCCACAGCAAAATGAGTTAGTATGACTCTCCTGCTCCCTACCTCACCTGTCAGGTCAATCACACAAGAACTAAAATGAATACTCATGTGAAAGAGCCCCTTGGATGGACTGCCTTACCTGAATGCCCTCAGACCTGGTGTGTCTTCCATTGAAATAGCGTTCCAGGGAGCCCCAGGAAGGAAATTTTGCTGGTATTTTCTCAGAGAAATATTCTGGCAGTTTTCATAGTATTTTCCCCTTTGAAAGCTCTTTCAGGGCTTGCATTACATAACTGAGAACATTGAATTAGAGGTTAATTATCTTTAACACCTACTAATCCAGATTTTTTCAACGTTTGTCCAGGTTCAAGGGTAAGCTTCATCACTGTATAGTACAAGACATCAGAACCTCTTGATGGGGAAGCAAAGCAATTAACACAGTGAAACACTGACTAGATTCAGACTTTTAATATTTTTCCCCATTTACTGCATAGCATGTCTTAAATTATTTTATTTCTGTTTCTCTCTTATCATTTCCTGGGGGCTGATCTTTGATCTACTGTTTAAAGTTAGGAAGTGATAAAAAAGAGAAGTGGTCTTGGCTTTTGACTCACCCAAAAGCCAGAATGGGTGCCTTATGTAGCTTCCTTATATGAATTGGGAAATTTTGCTGCCTTAACCATAGAAATTATCATTTTTCATATTTCTTATAAATGATTAAAAACAGCTTAAAATTTCTTGAGTACACAAAAGCATGAAACAAAATTATGTAGTTAAAATGTTTGTTTATTTGGGTAACTGTGGACCACACAACTTATTCATACTTATTCACTACAAAGAAATATTATAAGTATTTGAATGCACAGTGAATGATCGTTGGAGTTGAAACTCATCAAATCATACTTTGGTTATAAAATTAGATTTTACTAAAAAATGAAGAACGAAAAAGGAGAAATGAGCTTAGAGAACAACACATAGAATACTGAATCTTTTCAGTGTCTGCAAAAGAAAACATTCTCACTGCAGTTGTGTATTCATTCCTCTCTCATATGGACGCTAAGCTTATTATGTTCTATTCTAATATCATCACAGTGGTGTATCGTTAAGGCTATATCTCCATATGCTGTTAATTATCACAGGAAGAGAATCTGTAAGACCAGAAAGCTTAGAAATCAGTGCTTTGATAACCAGGAGAGAGACTTCTAACTCTCTCCGGGCCCTGCTTTCTAGCCTAAGGATATAAACAATCTGAATGTGCTTGATGGAATTTCTGGTTATGGGAGAATGATGACATTTGCTACATAGATGTAGAGAGAGAGAGAGGGAGGGAGAGAGGAAGGAATAGATGAATAGACAGGCAGAGACAGAGAGGAGGTATAGAGAGGGGACAGAAACAGACAGAAAGATAGGGACAGATAGGAAGGTACTTTGACCCTTGTACTCAGAAGTGTGGTTTATGATGTAATAACACCATTTGGGATCTTATAAATACAGAATCTTAGGCCCTAAGCCCTAATGATTGAGAATCCACAAATAACAGGACCCATAAGTGATTCATATATACATTAAAATTTGAAGATCACTGCAAGAGGACGATGTGTCAATTGTATTATATTGTGAAATTATCTAGTCGTGTGTTACTCTACAGAGTTATTTCCTTTCTTAATTCTTGAGACTCTTAAATAACATTATTTATAATTTCTAGCATCTTCTGAAATCTTCTACAGATAATTAAAGAAAGGGTACTTATCCAGAAAAAGCAGCTCCTTAAGGTCTTGTTAATGAAGCTGCAGAAAATAACAAAGGCAGTTCAAGAGCCCAGTAGATCTCCAAGAATGTTCACACGGAAAGTCTGTTCAATATTAAAGGAAAACATTATTGAGTTTTGATTTTATTAAGGTACTTGGTAGGTGGTCTTCAGTGCCCTGGAGAGCTCAAGCACTGAGTAATCAAAACATACGTAAGATCAAGATAGATTCCAATGTACATCGTAAGCAATCCTAGAATACCAATGTATTTGTTTGCAATGAGAAATAATAGACATCATCTTCTCAAAAGCAAGCTAGTCCATTTAATATGAAGGCAATTTATAATAAAACGTGGTTTTGTAAGTAAAGGATCCCAGATAAAGAGATAGCAGGCAACATTACAATTAGGCAGTTTAAGAAACATCCTTTCATGTGGAAAGTTTTTTAACAATGGAGTCAAAAACATTTAAGGCAGCTTTGGCCAACTCCTGTATCTCCCTTGGAGACTTCTATGGACGCAGCAATTTTTGCATCTTTTTTTCCATTTACCACGGGCCTGTGCTATTTTCTTGTATGTCTTATTTTACTTCTGTAGATATGTTAATGTAATTTTTTAGGCCACAGTTTCATTATAAGTTTTTTTTTTCCATAAGTTATTGGAGTACAGGTGGTATTTGTTTATCTTTGTTTTTATTACATTTGCTTTTGGGCTCTTGGTCATGAAATCCTTGCCTAAGCCAATGTCTAGAAAGTTTTTTCCAATGTTATCTTCTAGAATTTTTATAGTTTCAAGCTTTAGGTTTAATTCTTTATTCCATCTTCAGTTGATTTTTGTATAAGGTGAGATGAGGATCCAGTTTCATTCTCCTACATGTGGCTGACCAATTATCCCAGCACCATTTGTTGAAAAGTGTGTCCTCTCCCCACTTTGTTTTTGTTTGCTATGTCAAAAATCAGTGGCTGTAAGTATTTGGGTTTATTTCTGGGTTCTCTATTCTGTTCCATTGGTCTATGTGCCTATTTAGTACCAGTACCAGGCTGTTTTGGTAACTATAGCCTTATAGTATAGTTTGAAATCAGGTAGTGTGATGCTTCCAGATTTGTTCTTTTTGCTTAGTCTTGCTTTTGCTATGAGTGCTCTTTTTTGGTTCCATATGAATTTTAGAATTGTTTTTTCTAATTCTGCGAAGAATGATGATAGTATTTTGATGGGGATTTCATTGAATTTGTAAATTGCTTTTGGCAGTATGGTCATTTTCACAATATTGATTCTACCCATCCATGAGTAAGGAATTTGTTACCATTTTTTTGTGTCATTTATGCTTTCTTTTAGTATTATTTTGTAGTTTTCCTTGTAGAGGTCTTTTGACTTCTTAGGAATACATATATTCCTAAGTATTTTTTTTTTTTGTAACTATTGTAAAAGGTGTTGAGTTCTTGATTTGATTCTTCTCTTGGTTGCTGTTGGTGTATAGAAGAGCTACTGATTTGTGTAAACAATCTTGTATCCAGAAACTTTGCTGAATTGTTTTATCAGTTCTAGGAGCTTTCTGGAGGAGTCCTTAGGGTTTTCAAGGTAAACAATCATATCGTCAGTGAACAGTGACAGTTTGACTTCATCTTTACCGATTTGGATGTCCTTTATTTCTTTCTCTTGTGTGATTGCTCTGGCTAGGACTTCCAGTACTATGTTGAAGAGGTGTGGTGAGAGTGGGCATCCTTGTCTTGTTCCAGTTCTCAGAGGTAATGCTTTCAACTTTTCCCCATTCAGTATTATGTTGGCTGTGGGTTTGTCATAGATTATTTTTATTATTTTAAGGTATGTCCCTTGTATGCCAATTTTGCTGAGAGTTTTAATAATAAAGGAATTCTGGAATTTTGTTGAATGCTTTTCCTGCATCTACTGAAATGATCATGTGATTTTTGTTTCTAATTCTGTTTATGTGGTATATCACATTTACCGACTTGTATATGTTAAACCATCCCTGCATCCCTGGTATGAAACCCACTTGATCATGGTAGATTATCTTTTGATACGTTGTTGGATTTGGTTAGCTAATATTCTGTTAGGTATTTTGGTATCTATATTCATCAAACATATTGATCTGTAGTTTTCTTTTTTGGTTATATCATATCCTGGTTTTGATATTAGGGTGATGCTGGCTTCATAGAATGAAATAGAGAGGGTTCCTTCTTTCTCTATCTTATGGAATAGTGTCAGAAGGATTGGTACCAATTCTTTGAATGTCTGGTAGAAATCTGATGTGAATCCATCTGGTCCTGGACATTTTTTTGTTGGCATTTTTAAAATTACCATTTCAATCTTGTTGCTTGTTACTGGTCTTTTCAGTGTATCTAATTCTTCCTGATTTAAGCTAAGAGGGTTGTATTTTTCCAGTTTATCTATCTCTTCTATGTTTTCTAGTTTATGTGCATAGAGGTGTTCCTAGTAGCCTTGAATAATCTTTTGTATTTCAGTAGTGTCCGTTGTAATATCTCCTGTTTCGTTTCTTAGTGAGGTTATTTGGATTTTCTCTCTTCTTTTCTTGGCTACTCTTGCCAATGGTCTATCAATTTTATTTATCTTTTCAAAGAACCAGGCTTTTGTTTCATTTATCTTTTGTAATTTTTTTGTTTCAATTTCATTTATTTCTGCTCTGCTGTTAGTTATTTCCTGTCTTCTGCTGGGTTTGGGTTTCATTTGTTCTTGTTTCTCTAGCTCCTTGAGGTGCGACCTTAGAGTGTCAATTTTTACTCTTTCAGTCATTTTGATGTAGGCGTTTAGGGCTATGAACTTTCTTCTTAGTACCACATTTGCTGTATCCCAAAGGTTTTGATAGGTTTTGTCATTATTGTCGTTCATTTTGAAGAATTTTGAAATTTCCCCCTTGATTTGGCTTTTGACCCAATGCTCCTTCAAGAGCAGGTTTTTTAATTTCCAAGTGTTTGCATGGTTTTGAAGGATCTTTTTGGAGCTGATTTTTGGAGTCGATTTCCAGTTTTTATCCCACTGTGGTCTGAGAGAGTGCTTGATATAATTTTAATTTTCTTAAATTTATTGATACTCATTTTATGGCCTATCACATGGTCTCTCTTGGAGAAAGTTCCATGCATTGTTGAATAGAATGTGTAGTCTGCAGTTGTTGGATGAAATGTTCTGTACATATCTGTTAAGTCCATTTGTTCCAGGGTATAGTTTAAATCCATTGTTTATTTGTTGACTTTCTGTCTTGATGATCTGTCTAGTGCTGTCAGTGGAGTATTGAAGTCCCCCACTATTATTGTATTGCTGTCTGTTTCATTTCTTAGGTTTATTAATAATTGTTTTATGAATTTGGGACCTCCAGTGTTAGGGGCATACAGGTTTAGTATTGTGATATTTTCCTGTTAGACAAGACCTTTTACCATTATATAAAGTCCCCCTTTGTCTCTTTTAACTGCTGTTGTTTTAAAGTTTATTTTGTCTGATATAAAAATAGCTATACCTGTTGGCTTTCAGTGTCCATTTGCATGAAATGCCTGTTTCCAACCCTTTTAGCTTATGTGAGTCATTATGTGTTAGATGAGTCTCCTGAAGGCAGCAGATGGTTGGTTGGTGAGTTCTTATCCATTCTGGGGTTCTGTATCTTTTAATTGGAGCATTTAAGCCGTTTACATTCAATGTTAAGCATTGGAATGTGAGGCACTATTGCATTCATCATGCTCTTTGTTGCCTGTGTACTTTGTTTTCTTTGTTTTTGCTTTTTAATGTGTATTTTTGTTTTATAGGTCCTGTGTGATTTATGCCTTAAAGAGGTTCTGTTTTGATGTGCTTCCAGGATTTATTTCAAGATTTAGACCTCCTTTTAGCAGTTCTTGTAGTAGTGGCTTGGTAAAGGTGAATTCTCTCAGCACTTGTTTGTCTGAAAAAGACTGTATCTTTCCTTCATATATGATGCTTAGTTTCGCTGGATACAAAATTCTTGGTTAATAATTGTTTTGTTTAAGGAGGCTGAAGACAGGGCCCCAATCCTTTCTAGCTCGTATGGTTTCTGCTGAGAAATCTGCTGATAGGTTTTCCTTTATAGGTTACCTGGTGCTTCTGTCTCACAGCTCTTAAGATTCTTTCCTTCATCCTAACTTTAGATAACCTGATGATGATGTGCTTAGGTGGAGATCTCTTTGTGATAATTTTCCTAGGTGTTCTTTGTGCTTCTTGTATTTGGATGTTTAGGTCTCTAGAGAGGCTGGGGAAGTTTTCCTCGATTATTCCCCTAAATATGTTTTCCAAGCTTTTAGAATTCTCCTCTTCCTCAGGAACAGCGATTTTCTTAGCTTTGATTGTTTAACATAATCCCAGACTTCTTGGAGACTTTGTTCATATTTTCTTATTCTTTTTTCTTTGTCTTTGTTGGTTTGGGTTAATTCGAAGACCTTGTCTTTAAGCTCGGAATTTCTTTCTTCTACTTGTTCAATTCTGTTTGTGAGACTTTCAAGAGCATTTCGCATTTCTAAAAGTATTTCCAAAGTTTTCTGAAATTTTTATTTTTATTTTTCTTTAAGCTATCTATTTCCCTGAATATTTCTCCTTTCACTTCTTGTATCATTTTTTGGATTTCCTTGCATTGGACTTTACCTTTCTCTGGTCTCTCCCTGAGCAGCTTAATAACTAACCTCCTGAATTCTTTTTCAGGTAAATCCGCAATTTCTTCTCGGTTTGGATTCATTGCTGGTGAACTAGTGTGATTTTTTGGGAGTGTTGAGGAGCCTCAATTTTTACTATTAACAAGCTTGGTTTTCTGCTTCCTTCTCATTTGGGTAGGCTCTGTCAGAGGGAAGGTCTAGGGCTGAAGGTTGTTGTTCAGATTCTTTTGTCCCATGTGGTGTTCCCTTGATGTAACACTATCCCCCTTTTCCTATGGATGTAACTTCCTGTGAGCCAAACTGCAGTATTGTTGTCTCTCCTCTGGGTCTAGCCACCCAGTGAATCTACCCAGTTCTGTGCTGGTACTGGGGGTTGTCTGCACAAAGTCCTGTGATGTGAACCGTCCTTGGGTCTCTCAGCTGTAGATACAAGTGCCTGTTCCAGTGGAGGTGGTGGGGGGTGATGTGATGGACTCCAGGAGGATTTTTAGCTTTGGTGGTTTAATGCTCTATTTTTGTGCTGGTTGACCTCCTGCCAGGAGGTGGTGCTTTCCACACAGCATCAGCTGTGGTAGTATGGGGAGGAACTGGTGGTGGGCAGGGCTCTAGAACTCCCAAGATTATATGTCCGTTTCTTCGCTACCAGGGTGGATAGGGAAGGACCATCAGGTGGGGGTGGGGCTAGGCATGTCTGAGCTCAGGCTCTTCTTGGACAGGTCTTGCTGGGGCTGCTGTGGGGTATGGGGGTGAGATTCCCAGGTCACTGGAGTTGTCTACCTAGGAGGATTATCACTGCCTCTGCTGAGTCATGCAGGTTGTCAGGGAAGTGGGGTAGAGCCAGCAGTCACAGGCCTCACCCAACTCCCACACAAACCAAAGGGCCAGTCTCACTCACACTGTGGCCCCCTCAACATCCCCCAGTCCATTTCCAGGCAAGGAGCATGAGTTTGAAAACCTGCCTAGGCTACCTGCCTCCCAGCTACAGAAGAAAAGGGCTTGGTTCTTCCCTAACCTGTGGAGTCTACACAGTGGATCTGCTCCCTCCCCCGAGTTCTGGCCAGGAGGCTTCTCATGCTGTTCAAATTGTTGCAAAGTTCAGCTAGAGACGTGCTTCTGCCTGTGTATTTTTTTCCCCCGCCCCTCTCCTGTTGGATCCCTGTGGTGCCAAGCAGGAATGGCCTGTTAGAGGACTTAGCGAGCTATCAGGGCCTTTCTGCTGCTTCCTCTACCCCTGTATTTTGCTCAGGTCTCCAAATTGACTCAGCTCCAGGTAAAGTTGGAAACTTTTCTGGCAAACAGACTTTCAGCTTCTCCAGTGGGAGTGTGTGTTTGGGAGAGGAGTATCTCCTTTTCCCACTTCCACAGTTGGGGAACTCAGTTTTGTTTGGGGTCTCCCGGGTACTGCAGGAGCAGTCTGCGTCCTTTAGAGGGTCTGTGAGTCCTCTCGGGATTGCTGGTTTGTTCTTGCATTTGATCTGAAGCTAAAATTCACAATGTGAGCTCCCACACACTGCTCTGTCCAAAGCAGCAATCTAGTCCTGCCTGCCTCCTGCCATGATGATCCCTACCCAAATTAACTTTCTATAACTTAAATATAACTTACATTTGCTTAGATCAGGGTTTTTCAAAGTGAAGTTCTAGGTACTAGCATCGGAATTACCAAATATGTTAATAATTCAGCTTCCTGGCTTCACCCAGACCCACTGAATCAGAACCAATTGGAAAGGATCCTGGGAATCTGCATTTTAAACTTCCCCATATCATGTTTCTCTGTTTTTTAAGTTATATGTTGGGGGCTCTATTCTGATTGCTTAATTAGAAACTCACAAACAACTGTATCTAACAGTTTAAAAGTACTGGTGCTTTTAGTATAGGCTAACTTTTCCAATTACAATGGAAAGTTTAATTCTTAGAAAACAAATTTATTTGAGATTCTTAGAGTATTCTTCACCCTGAGGCCTTCAAGTAGTAGCAACAAATACATAATCATTTTATATGACCATAAAATTCTAAATCTGAATCTACTTCTGCCTTTTTCACACACACACACACATATATATATATATACACATATGTGAAGAAATTAATTCATCTATACATTATTTTGACAAATATGTTAAATTCACTGATGACTAAAACAGGGTGCTGGCAATAAGAATAATTTGATGCATGGTCTAGTTGCTGTTTGTAGCATATGTGAATGGAAATAAATTTCTCCAAAATACAACTCTAAAAGACTTTTGGTTTTAGCTATTCTAGTCAGCAGAATCATGCAAATCATCATTCAGGTAAATTGTAGCTGACTTCAGTATCCATATTTAACAATATCTGAAGGGGTGTTTTTAAAATGTCTAAAAATGAGTTAAAAATTGTTAGAAATGACAGGCTAGCCACTTATAAAGAAAAGCAGATTTGGCTTAATGTGCACATTGTAAAGAATAAATTATAAGCACATGGTTCTAACACCAATTAATGATGCTTTATCATTGAGAAACTAGTGATAACCCTTGAACAGTGTGATCACAACTAAGTTCTGCTGCAGTCTGGGTCCCTGTTTCTGTTTTCGCTTTTCCAACCTAAGAAATCCCTGTGGAGTTATTGCTTCTTGCAAGTGGGCAAGTTGAGGCTGGGAGGGGCTGTCACAACCCTGCTGTGGTGTGAAGAGATGTATCCTGCTTGGAATCATGGTTAAATAGATTTCTACTTTGAGAGGAACTTGGAAGCTATGTATATCCTAAGCAATCTTAGCGACATGTTCTCTCCACTCTCTCTGCAGCTTCTCTCTGGAAGGCATTTAAGAGAAGCTCAGGTTAATTACATCAGCTCTAATATTCCCAGAGCAACTCAATGTTATACAGAATACATACAATAGAAATCCAATTACAGTTTGGCATTCCATTTGATTTACTTATTTTTAAATTCTGGCAGAAGTTAAATAAGTTCAATAAACTCAATGATAATTTTAACACTCTATATTTAAAATAGTTCTGAGGAACTAAGTAAAATGTCAATTTCCCCATGATTTGTTACTACATTGCATATTGTTTTCTATGAGACTATTAATTTTTCTGCCTTACAGCTGCTGTCCTCATCAGTCCACATTTTTGTCCCCTAATTCCTTCAGATGCAGCTCTGAATAGGCCAAAGCTCCCTCTGACATGCCCAAAGGCATCAGAAGAGCCAGTTCCTGACAGGAAGCCAAGAAGATGGACCAGCCATCCATTTGCTAATGTGTCACACTCGAATTACACATGGCTGGCTGCAAAATTAAATTGCTCTTTCAGGATATCAGTGGAGACATAGATACAGCATTATATCTCTGTGTTCCTATTGTTTTCAGATCAGAAAATGCTTTGCTTGTGTACCCTTGCTAAATTGTGTTCACCGAAAGTGCAGATTGAAAAGGGTATTGATTGCAGCTTTCCCCAGGCCTGTAGTGGTTCTGTGATTTCAGAATTGAACATTCAGAAGGAAAAAGTATGTGTTTCCAGCCTTGGCACCTGGAAAATTCTGGAAATCTTTAACGGCAAGAACCAATAATGAGGTGATATTGTTAAACTTCCTAGTAGTGACCTGTGCAGCTGTGTCCATTTTCCCCTTCCTAATCTAAAGTGATATATTCAGGCTTAGTAATTCTTCCATATGTAATACTCATGGCCCACAAATACAGTTGTATCCATAATAACAGTTGTTCTACAAACAGTTTGATCAAAGGATGAAAAGCATGGCCTAACACATATCATTGGCAATGGATGAACACTGATAACTTCAATGATTCAATGTTTCTCTTTGTTATGGACTGAATGTTTGATTCCCTAAAAAAAAAAAAAAATCATATGTTGAATCCTAAACTTCAATATGTTGTAACAGAAGGTATGGCCTTTGAGAGGTAATTAGGTCATGAGGGTTGGAACCTTTATGAATAGGATTAATGTCCTCATAAAAGAGGCCACAATTGCTATTCTGCCTTTTGACTAAGATCATATGTAAAAGAGGCCCCAGTTGCTCTCTACAAAGGTCTCTCACAAGTGAGGATACAAGAACACAGCCATCTGCAAATCAGGAGGCAGGTTCTCACTGGACACCAGATCTGCTAGCACCTTGACATTGGGCTTCCCAGCCTCTGAAACTGTGAAAAATAAATGTTGTTTTAACGATTCAGTCTATGGTAATTTGTTAGACCACGCTGAACCAACTATGACACTCTGGATGAGTAAACAGAGATAAAGTTGCCATCACTTGCAAAATATTTCAATTTTGATTGAACAAATGTCAAAAACAAATTATTTGAGAGTGTAGAAATAAAAATCAACCAAACGAGGACAAACAAAGTCTATTTATTCAGAGCTTGCTATAGCTAGGGAGTCAAACACCATGACTTGCATTTGGCAAAGATTCCAAGATAGGCAGGGAAAAGCTTTCGAGTGGAGAGAGAGAGAGATAGAGAGAAAAGAGAGAGAGAAAAGGTTTTAAGTGTGCTCTGGTTGGAGAATAGTGGCATGGGAGCTGACTAGCTAACTAAAAGCAGGACATTCTATGTGATTGACTAGGGCAGAATATTGGTTTTCTCTGGTTGTCCCTGAGTTAGAAGCAGGGTTAAAAAGTAAGGAAGTTGGCAGTCATTGACTAGGTCATGAGCTTTCTTTGATGGTTTCTACAGAGCTTATGGGTCAGAGTTCTGTTGTCATATATGTCTGGTCATCATCCATTTATATATTCAGCCTCTCAAGAGTGTCTATTGGTATGGTCATTCAGGAATTAAATTTAAGCAGGCTAGTTTCTGCAGTGATGCAGCATTAACTCCATTCATGGGAAGATGGTAGGTAAACATAACATCAAATATTTTTGGAGGGCGATTTTTCACGGATCATGTGCATGAGAGGCTAATGATATTAATATATTGAAGCAAAATTTGGTTTTCTTTTTTTTCTTTTCTTTTTTTTTTTTGAGACAGAGTTTAGCTCTTGTTGCCCAGGTTGGAGTGAAATGGCACGATCTCAGCTCACAGCAACTTCCACCTCATGGTTTCAAGCTATTCTTCTGCCTCGCCTCCTGAGTAGCTGGAGTGACAAGCATGCACCACTATGCCTGGCTAATTTTATAAATAATTTTTTTAATAGAGATGGGGTTTCTCCATGTTGGTCAGGCTGGTCGTAAACTCCCGACCTCAGGGGATTCACCCGCCTTAGCCTCCCAAAGTGCTGGGATTACAGGCATCAGCCACCACACCTGACTGGTTTTCTTTTTTAAACAAGATTTTCATGTAATATTGAGAGATAATGAAAAATTTTGTTGCTTTTGAATAAACTGCAAGAAAAGGAAACAAAAAGGGAAGAGGAAGGAGAGACAGATTTGTTTTGCTTCATTCTGTCTTTATTGGGTCTTGTTTGGAAAGCTGAGTCTCACCTCTATCAATGCATAAAGTTTTTTGCTTTTTTGAAATTTTCTGAATTAACACTTCAGCAAAATGAACGACCTGTAGTCCTATTTTGTTATATCAAGTGTTTTAAACCTTTAATATTTGATAAAACTTCCAAAATCAAAATTTCAGCTTCTAAATTTAGCCCTTTTGAATTCATTAACCCTTTGAGATACTAGGTCTTCTGAAGTCCAAAAGAGACTTTTGGCTTATTCTGGTATGCTAGAATCATACAGGAAGTATTTTCAAGTGTGAAATAGTATTTGGCTTTCTTTCAGTTGTATTTATACAAACATGTTATTAGTATCTGTTCCAAAATTGTATGAAATTCCTGTAATTCTGATATGTCTCAGTGTATGTTATTAGTGATACTTAAGATTGTTATGTTAAATTGTTCTATGCCATAAAAATAACCAAATTTCCTTGTCAATTGTGTTATTAACAATGGCTGTTCTGAGACTTGTCCTCCACAATTGTTTTACTTTGATCATTTACAAAAAGCTATTTCATAATCAGCTATAGGACCAAGACAGGTGCTCTTGAATGCAGGTTTCTAGTAATGTTGGAGATTGTGCCATTTGAATAAAGGGAAAAACTTTCACGGCTCACATAGAGCACTGATGTGTTTCTGAATATCAAGCAGAATAGGAGTTACTCACATGGACTGAACCAATAGAAGACTGAAATAATGTTTTTAAAACTTTTAGTTCTAAAAGGTGCTGATTGTTTTGCTTTTCAGAGTCAAGAAAACTTTTCTTTGGAGCTCTTAACAGCTTTTTTTTTTTTTTTTTACTTTGAGACAGAGCCTCATTCTGTCTTCCAGGCCGGAATTCAGTGGTGGGATGACCACTCACTACAGCCTCAACTTCCTGGGTTCAAGCAATCCTCCTGCCTCAGCCTCCCAGGTAGCTGAAACTACAGGTGCACACCACCATGCCAGGCTAATTTTTGTAGTTTTTGAGAGGCAGGGTTTCACTATGTTGCTCAGCTGGTCTCAAACTCCTGGAGTCAAGCAACCCACCTATCTTGGCCTCCCAAAGTGCTAGGATTCCAGGTGTGAGCCACTGCACCAAGACTAGCTTTTTGGCAATTTAGTAAAGTATTCTCCTACAAGCAAAACCTGGAGCATATTTCTTTCTCTCTACTTGATTTCTCCAGAATTTGGAAACTATTTGTGAGTATTCTTAACTTATGGCAATATAGTTATTTGCATAAGTTGCATAAGATACAGTTTTTTGTTGTTGTTGTTGTTGTTGTTGTTTTTGTAACAGGACACAGCTGGAGACACTGGTTATTTTACCATGGCTTTGACTGGAATTACATGTTTTTAGGCCACTTTGAGAAATGGAGGTTGACCTATGGAGCTGGTAAAAGCCCTTTGGAGAAACTGGCCTTGTACCTTGTTCTGCACCTGGTTCTTGGCCTGTGGTAAGTAAAGAATGTCATTTTCTGATGGATCCAGGAATTCCAAGTTATTCTGAGATCTCAATAAGAGATCTTAAATTCATATAGGTATCTACAGGCACAAATAAATCCTTGGCTAAACTATAGAGGCTTTTATAAGGCCTAATCTGAAATTCCAATATAAAAGTCCCAGCAAAGCCAATTAAAAAAAGTTTATATGACAAATAATTATTTTTACTGCATTGTATGCCAATAATTAGGCTGAATCTAATACAATTAGAGCTTATTTTGCAAATAAATTGGTTCTACTATGATTTTTACTTGATAAAAATGGGAAAATGAAGAGAAAAAAAGTTATGTTTCAAGAGAAACTACAGTATAACTGTTACTAGAGCCCAATCTTATTTGCTCTTTTAAAATCTCTGCTGATGATTCCATATCTGATTGGTTCTCAAGGTCATTCACCTGTATCCCTTAAGGCTTCAGGTCAGTTCCACAGGGATTCCTGAAACCAGGACTTTCATTCATTATGTTAGGGCTCATTATTTATTGTATAGTGTACTGTTCACTTACATGCTGCATTAAAGCTGTGTATAAATTCAGTAATGTTTTTGTTATGCACAGCTTAGGACCCCAGCCAGGCACCTGTGAATACATAGAGAAAACTGCAAAAGTTTCACTCCATTTACTCTGTGAGAAAGTCCAATTCCAACTATGCCCCCGATCACAGGAAAATGTTAGAGCAGTCATGGGCCTTTTCCCATCTCTGTGGCTCACAACTCAGGAGTGAGGTGTGCTGAAGCCCAAGGAGGGATTGAAACCACCTTTGCAAAATTAAGAGAGTTGGAGAAATGTGACATAGTCATCTCCATCTTGTTTCTGATCTTCAAGCTGTCCTTGGTATTCCTGGGTGTAGGCCGAGCTAACTTTGGGAGAAATTTAGTGTATAGTTTAACTAGAAAGCAAAAATAATAATAGTTCCCCCCTAAAACTAACCCCTTCCTTGCTCAAGGACTAAACACTGCCTCTGTTAAGATTAATAAAAGGCTGCAAAAATAAGATTATGGGAGGGACCTGAAATCTGCTAAAATGTAGGCATAGTTTCTATAATCCTTTACTGCTCAGGAGTCATGTGGTCAGAAGTCACAAGATTTGTGACTTCCCCAGTTGTTCCTATAGATAACATCACTATCATGGAACTGAAAATTGGTTTTTGAGATATTTTTCAGACTGACACCACTGGGACTCATGACTCATTACTCAGCCAGTCCTGTGGTCTCACCCAGAGGTGGCTCAACACATGAGGACTGTTTTTCACACCCCTATGACTTCATCCCCAGCCAATCAGTAGCATTCATCCCCTAGCCACCTACCTACCAAATTATCCATACAAAATCTTGCCTTTGAGCCTTCAGGGAGAGTGATTTGAGTGCTATAACTCCAGTTTTCTTGCATAGGTCAGAACTCATATCAATTAAACTCTTTATTGCAAAAAAAATGAAAATGACTAAGGTGCACATAGTATCCCGGACTTCCACTAAAGAGACAGATAATCTAAACAGTTCTGAAAATAAATAAATAAACAAACAAACAAATACTTGAGGTTAACCTGGATCATGAGAAACTGTAGACACATACTTTAGTGACTGTAGGTGCCAGATTATGCTTTACTTTTAATTGTAGGTTATGAAGGAACTATCTACTGTAGAAAGAATGACCAGAATTCAGATGGGAAAGGACTCAGTAAGAAGTAACATGGTCAAAGAAGACTTTCATGAAAAATATGTAGCTGAAGCAGGGTAGACAAGGATGAGACTTGGGCAGGGAGAGTGCAGCTAGGGTTATCGTTTATGTTGTACAGATAAAACAGGTAAAGGTGTCTACTTGGAGATGAGATGATAAATAGGTTAAGATAAATCGGTTCCTTGACAGCAAAATGAGAGCAGAAAGAACAAAATAAAAGTAAATTGTAAAAGCTATCATAAAGACTATGAGATGCAGTGCTGTAAACAGAAAAAAAGAGGAAGTGAAGTTAGTATAAGAAAACATTGTATTTCCATTTGGATGTGTTTTGGAGGTGATTGAAGCAGGCTATTCTAAAGCAGGGGTCTGCAAACCCTGGGCCACAGACCAGTAACAAAGCTTCATCTGTATTTACAGCTACTCTCCATGGCTTGCATTACCACCTGAGCTTTGCTTCCTGTCAGATCAATGACAGCATTAGATTCCCATAGGAACACAAAACCTATTATGAACTGCACATGTGAGGGATCTTGGATGCATGCTTCTTAAGAGAATCTAATGCCTGGTGATCTGTCACTGTCTCCTATCACCCCCAAATGGGATCATCTAGTTGCAGAAAAACAACCTTAGGGATCCCACTGATTCTATATTATGGTGAGTTGTATAATAATTTCTTTATATATTACAACGGAATAATAATTTAAATAATGTGCACAATAAATATAATGCATTTCAATCATCCCCAAACCATCCTCCCTACCTGGTCTGTGGAAAAATTTTCTTCCATGAAACAAGTCCCTGGTGCGAAAAAGTTTGGGGACCACTGTTCTAAAGGAATTACTTGTAGGCAGGGGGATATCCACCTACTGCATTTTTAGAATGGGAAATCATGACAAGTATATATGTAAAATAGTACCCAGGGACGTGATATTTGAAGCTATAAAAACAGTCTCCATAAGAGAAAGATTATATAGAAAAATGCACAGACATCTTGAAACATAATGAGGAGAAATAAGAACCTATGGAGGTTTTAGAAAGATAGGATGAGAAATCTTCATATTACAGTGCTGCGGGATATTTGGAAAGTCTACAAAGTTGGAAGGGATGGGTGTCACGTAGTAGGTTAGAAACAGTATGGAAGCCACTGTGAACAATGCCTTGATATAATAGGTTGTAACAGTCTTTTATTAGCTAATAAACTAAAAGGACTATATTTTAAATAAAAAATGAAATTTAAGAGTATCATTGTAAAGTTTACAGCTTTGGCTTATATGAAAATTGAATATGCAGAAGATGAGGACTGGCTCTGTATGTTTGGAAGCCTGCAAGCTAAATTATTTATACATAATTAAAATGAACAAATCAAATGAAGAATTTACCATTCACACATCCCTAATAAATAAATAGCTGGTTATGTGGGAATATAGGAAAATATATTATAAATACAAATGATTTTCAAACGAGTAGCAGTTTACTTCATTCTTTTTTTAAATAGATAATTACTGATATCAAATGCAGTTTGTTTAAATTTCACTCAAACACACTGAATTGGGAAGAATTATGAAATGTGTAAAGCATTAGAATATATTGTTTAGATAACTTGTGACAATTTTTATAAAGATGAATCTCCACACATCTTTTATAAAGGGACTCTAAGCATTGAAACTCTAGCAATTATTTTGTTAGAACTATGTTATATGATTATTTTATCTCTTACCAAAATTCTACCTAATAGAAGATTGGGAAACAGTTTAAATAGGAGCTAATTTCAACCATTCTAGGTATCTCTTCTGAGAGTCTTCATCCATTATATTTTTTACACTGACAAGTATATAACTTTACTCATTATACCAGTTGTAATGACTTCATGAGAAACGACACACTCTCATTCTGTTGGTGGGTGTGAAAGTTGTTGGGCAATAAGCAAGAGGTTATCATAATTTAAAATATGTATACTTATGACCTAGTGTTACAGTTTTAGGAATTGAACTATGCAAAATTGTTAAAGTGCATTGTTTATGCAAGTAAAATACTGAAGACAACTTAAGCATTTATTAAAGAAAGAATAGCCAGATAAGCTATAGTATATATTATGGAGTAGTTTTCAGCTATTTAAAAGGATGAGCCATTTCAAAAATTAAAATATGATCTGTTGCTGAGCAAAGGATACCAGTTTTAAAAAAGTATGCAGAAAATAATGCTATTTCAGTAAATTATTATTATTATTATTACTATTATTTGAGATGGAATCTCACTCTGTCTCCCAGGCTGGAGTGCAGTGTTGTAATCTCGGCTCACTGCAACCTCTGCTTCCTGGGTTCAAGTGATTCTTCTGCCTCAGCTTCCTGAGTAGCTGGGACTACAGGCGCATGCCACCATGCCCTGGCAATTTTTTTATTTTTAGTAGAGACAGGGTTTCACCATATTGGCCTGGCTGGCCTCAAACTCCTGACCTCGTGATTCACCCGCCTTGGCCTCCCAAAGTGCTGGGATTACAGCAGTAAGCCACCTAGCCTGGCCTTCAGTAAATTATTATTATATGTACAAGTAGAAAATTGAAAAAAAGGTCTTAGAAAGTTACATATCCAACTGTTAATGGTAATCAACAATTGTTTTAGAAGGATGACTGAGGAAAGGTTTGGAACTCTTCACTTTTTGCAATTAAATAAATACAAGTTTGTGTTTAATTGTTGGCATTTTTATATCCTAAGAATTTCATTTTTGTTCTTATTGTGTTTTGTTTACAGTTATTTTTTGAGATGAATTAATTTATAGTAATGCACAAAAATCTTAAGTGTCCAATTCTATGAGTTTTGAAAAACACATAAATCCGGATAACTCACTCTTATTTATATAAGTACATTTTTCTCATTTTCTGTCCCTTCCCAATCAACCTTCACCTCTAAGGTTCTAATTATTTGCACCAAAATTTAGTTTTGCCTTTTTAGAAATGCCTATAAATGGAAATATACATTAAGTACTAACTTGTGCTCAGCTTCTCAAGCCCAAAATATCTCTGAGATCCCTCCACCTTGTTGCATGTATTAGTCTGTTCTCACACTGCTTTAAATAAATGCCTAAGAATGGGTAATTTATAAAGAAAAGAGGTTTAATTGACTCTCAGTTTACATGGCTGAGGAGGCCTCAAAAAAGTTACAATCATGGCAGAAGGCACCTCTTCACAGGGCGGCAGGGGAGAGAATGAAAGCAGGAGGAGCTACCGAATATTTATAACAGTATCAGATTCAGATCTCAGGGGAACTCACTATCAAAAGAACAGCATATGGGAAACTGTCCCCATGATCCAATTACTTCCACCTGGTCTCTCCCTTGACACATGGGGACTATGGGGGTTATGGGGATTATAATTCAAGATGAAATTTGGGTTGGGACACAAAGCCTAACCATATCATTGCCTGTAACAGTAGTTTATTCCTTTTAATTGTTGATTAGTATACCATGGTAAGAATATACTCTGATTTCTTAGTCCACTGTCCTGCTGATGAACATTTAGATTGCTTCCACTTGTCTATTGAATAAAACTGCTTTAAATACTATCATATAAGTCATTTTGGGAACATACATATATATATGAATATATATATATATTCGTTTATTTCTCTTGGGCAAATAATTTGGGCATATATCTCCTTGGGCATATATTTTGTTTTCTCTTGAGTAGAACTACTGAGTGTTAGAGGTAGGTATATGTTTGATATGAAAAATAACTGATAAGCCACTCTCCTAGGTGTTTTTAATATTTTGCATTCCCACCTGTGATGTTTTAGAGGGTTGCAGCTGTTCATATATACATGAACATTTCATATCATCATTTTTGCTTGTTTGTTTCAGCGATTCTAGTTGTCCTAATTTGCATTTCCCTTATGATTAGTGATGTTCCATGATTCATGTGCTTTTAGGCCACCTGTAAGTCTTCCTTATGAAGTGGGTGTGCATTTATTTCAGTTTTAGAAACTATTTGTAGATACATATATATATATATATATATATATATATATATATATACTTTTTTTTTTTTTTGAGACAGTCTTTCTGGTGCCCAGGTTGGAATGCAGTGGCATGATCTTGGCTCACTGCAACCTATACCTCCCAGGTTGAAGTGATTCTCCTGCCTCAACCTCCCGAGTAGCTGGGATTACAGTGCCCACTGCCACGCCCAGCTTATTTATTTATTTTATTTTTTTATTTTAGTAGAGACGGGGTTTCACCATTTTGGACAGGCTGGCCTCAGATTCCTGACCTCAAGTGATCTGCACGCCTCAGCCTCCCAAGGTGCTGGGATTAAAAAAGTGAGCCACCTCCCCCAGCCTATTTATATATTTTGAATATAAGTCCTTTGTTACATATATCTTTGCAAGTATTTCTTTCACAATATGTGACTCACCTATTTATTTTTCCTGGCAGTGTTTTTTGATGAGAAAATGCTTTTGTTTTTCAAAAAGTCTATGTTTGCTTTTGTTCTTTTAAACTTACTGCTGTGTATAAACTTAGAAACATTTGTCTATCTCTGTGTCACAAAGATATTTCCATTATGTTTTCTTCTGGAAGCTTTTTTAGATTTTATGTTTAAAGCATAATCCATCTTAAGTCAATTATTCTATATGGTGTGAGGTAGATCCCAAAGTTTATATATATACATATACACACACACACACACACACACATATATATATACACATACATATATATGTGTATGTATATATTCAGCATTATTTGTTGAAAATATTTTTCATTTTCTATTGAATATGGGAATAGACACTTTATTTCTTTGACTTATTTGCTTATCCTATGTCAATCTTATACTGCCTTTTTAGTAACCTTTAAAATCAGGTAGCATTTATCACACAATTTGTGTTTTGTTTTGCCTTTATTTCAAGATTGTTTTGGCTGTTTGAGAGTCTCTGCAGTTTCATATGTATTTTAGAAATAGCTTGTAAATTTCTATTTTAAAACATACTTGAATTATCATTGGGATAATAGTTATCAATTTAAGAATATTGAATCTTCTGATCTAGGAACTTTTGGATATTTTTCAATGTATGTAACACTCATTAATTTATCTTAGCAAAGTTTTATCATTTTCAGCATAAGAGTATTAAATGGGTTTGGTTAAAATTATTCTTAAGTGTTTTATCATTTTTCTTGTTATTATGAGTAGAACAGTATTTTTCTGAATTTTACCCTTTATTTGTTTCCTTCTAGTATACAGAAATATAATTGATATTTATTTATTGACTTTGTATTCACTAATTCAAATACCCAATTCTACATTCCAATCTCATGCTTAGGATTCTATACCCTTTAGATTTGTGTTTTTTATAGCACTAGAGATTTCACATCCATATTGCCCTAACGATGTATTTTCTTTTGTGATTTTGATTAAATAAGAACCTGAGAGATATGACATAATATCAATGCTGTGCTATTCTAGCCTAGATAAAACCTTAATCTTAATAATTTTGATTAATTATATTGCAATTCTTATAGTGCTAGATATCGTATCTACATATATACACACTCAAATATAAATATATACGTATATGCATATAATATTACATATACAACATGGTATATAAACATACTAACATATAAACACATTCTTATACATGTATATCATATATATGTTTCAAACACACACATATATAATAAACACTAAATAAATAACTATAATTATAGCTTATTGAGTAGTTCTGAGAAAACTGCTTACCTTTCCTTGTGTGCCAATAAATGTAACAATTTTAATCTGTACTAGGAAGGTTACTAATGTTAATAAATATAATTAAATTTATTTAGATAATCAGAGCTAAGTGTTTATGTATTTACCATATCAATTAATATCAAAATACAATATTTTACTATCTCCTCAAAGTGCGGCTTTGACTGCTAATTTTCATTTTTCTAAAATAGTGCAGTGGAAAGTGTATTGAAAACCTTGGATATGACCTTTATTCAGATTTGTTTTTAAACTAAGAAGATTAGAATTGCATATTGTTTTGCTTGAACTAGAGCTTTGGTGTTTTATATTGTTATTATTTTATGTAAATGCCTTTGATGGTAGGGAGTCTTTATAAGGTTTTGATATGATTAGCTCCAAGGTTGTTTTCATAATGTGACAGAAACGTAATGTCAAGGGCTAAAATCCTGGTTATACAGTTTTTCTGCTTTTATTTTCAAATATTTTTATTTTATTAAGAGGATTTGTGCTTGCCCAGATACTCTTGATGCCTAAGTCTGTCACATTGTCTTTCAAGGATTCTAAGACCACGTAATTAAAAATGGGAAAAGTTCTTATCAGAACGGCATTCCGATCATCTCTTCATTTACTCTATGGTTAGACATTCTGAAGAATGTAATGAATACTATCTTTCCTTCTCCACTCCTCCTTTCTCTCATGCTGTGATGATCCCTAAAAGAATGCAAAAATGTGCTGATGTAATTACAGGTTCAGGGTAATAGCTATAGGAGTTTAATGCAGTTTCTTATGCTTCTAAGAATATAAGCCTCTCGATTAATCACAGTTTGAATTATCCAATGGTTATTTTAATTTGTTCTTATGAATTGAAGATTTTTTCTTCCTTTCTAGTTTTTGAAATGTAAAATGTGCTCTGTGGACATCTTACCTTTTCATTCAAAGTATATACTCTATTCTAAAGCTGGTGTAAAATTTTAGTCTATTTTTGTGAAAAATGAGGTAACACTTTTTAATATGCATCTTAGCAACCAATGCTGAAACACATTCTTACATCTTTGTGAACTTTACAAGTCATGACTTAATTAAAATATAAAGGCATCATTAATATCAAATGCTTTGGAGTCAAACAATGTTATCTTTATGGCATTTTCTTATGCACTGAACAATATGATAATGAGAAGATAGTAGATGCAGAGTAGAAAGTGATGATTTAATGACACTCCTTGTCCCTTCATACTTTAATATGGTTGACTTCTCTGAAACCGTTTTGTTTAGGTTTATATCTCTTTGCTCTGCAGTCTATCTAGAATGTATATTTGCTTGTCATTGTTTATAAGTAGACCAAATCTGCTTTCCCTGGCAGTTAGTCCCCACCCCAGCATAGCATGTATTGTTATTCCTTTTGCTTTTAATATTCAACTATTTTTTAAAGATTAAAAATGGAAAAGTATGTCTTTTTTATATTCATGGAAATATTAACCACCTATATGGCTATTATTTTTGTGGGAAGATCTGAATTTCTGTTTGGTGTCATGTTATTTCTGCCTGAAGATCTTGCTTTAACCAGTCTTATATTGCAAGTCTGTTGGCAATAGTTTCAGCTATTGATTTCCAGAAAGAGTCTTTATTTGTTTTCATTTCAGAAAGGTATGTGTACTGGGTATAGTTGCTAGGGTGGCAAGGTTTTTTGTTTTGTTTTGTTTTTACAACATATAGACGCATTGCTATAGTTTTTCTGTCTTGCAAAGTTTCTAACAAGAAGTTGGCTGTAATTTTTATTTGTGTTTCTCTATACATAATATGTCTTTTTCCTCTGGCTGTTTTAAAGATGTTTTTACTTGTTTTTGGCAATTTAGTTATGAGGTACCTTACTGTTTTTACATGGAGTGTTTACTTGGGCCTCTTTGCTTTGTGGATTTATATTTTCCATCACATTTGGAAAAGTTTTGACCATTAATCTTCCAAACTTTTTTTTTTTTTTGTCTCTGTCTCTCTCCCTTTTCTCTCTGGAACTCCAAAATATTAGATTTTTCTATATGATTCTGCATATCACTGAAGCTCTGTTTATTTATTTCAATCTTTATTTTCTCTGTGGTTTTTATTTTCTATGGTTTATATTAGTATAGAGTTGACCCTCAAATAACACAGGTTTGAACTGCACAGGTTCACTTATAAGTGGATTTTCTCTCACTCTGCCACCATTGAGACAGCAAGACCAAACCCTTCTCTTCTTCCTCCTCAGCCTACTCAATGTGAAAATAACGGGAATGAAGACTTTTATGATAATCCACTTTCACTTAAAAAATTATAAATACAATTTTTTCTTCCTTGTGATTTTCTTATCTCTATCTTACTTTATTGTTACTATAAAAATACAGTATATAATACACAAAACATACAAAATATATGTTCATTGTTTATGTTACTGGTAAGGCTTCCAGTTAATGGTAGGCCATTCGTAGTTAAGTTTTGGAAGAGTCAAAAGTTATATGTAGATTTTCAACTTCACAGGGGTCAGATCAGTGGCCCCAAGCCCAGTGTTGTTAAAGGGTAAACTGTATTTTCAAACCCTTCTGCTGTTAATCTAATTTGCTGGTATGCCATTCACTATCTTTTCATTTTAGATACTGTGTTTTTCTTCATAGGAGCTCATCTGGGTCACATATTATCTCAATGATTTTATCTTTCTTCTTGAATATATGGAGTATATTTACAATAGCTGTTTTAAGATCATCTCTATCATTTTGGGGCCTGTTTTTATTGATTATGTTTCCTTCTCCTTATAGGTCACATTTTTCTGCCTCTTGTTGTATTTTTATTTGATTCTAGACATTGTGAATATTGCACTGTTGTTTTCTGTATTTTGTGATTTTGTTTACCTAGGGTTCAGCTTTGTCTAGCAGGCAATTAAGTTACTTGGAATCAGTTTGATACTATCAAGACAGCATTAAGCTGTTTTTTTAGGCAGGGCGAAGCTAGAGCATCTTTTAGTATGGGATTAATTAAATCTCACTCCTAAAATGATATCCTCTGGGACCCTTTCCAATACTTTGTGGGCTATGAGGTCTTTTCAGTTTGGGTAGTGAGGGTGTAAAGTGTCCCCAGCCCAGGTGAACTACTGGATGTGGCTTTCCAAAGTTATTTTTCTAGCCTTAGGTAGTTTCCTCTTACAAAGGCACAGGTAATTACTTAGCCAAAGGTTTGAGGAAACCCTTCTTTGGACCTCCAAAACTCTCTTCTCTCTGATACTTAGCTTCTCAAATTCTCATAGGTTTGGACTCTCTGACTCTTAGCTTCTCATTCCTCAAGTAAGCACAACTATTAGGCTCTGTTGGGATACCCTCTGTCTCCACTGTGGCCTGCTAATTACTTCCATAGAGTACAAAATTGTGGGGCTCACCTTTTTGCTCCCCTTTTTTCCAAGGAACAAAACCCTGATACTGCCTGTTATCCAATGTCTAAAAACATTGTTTCATGTATTTTTGTCTAGTTTCCTAATTGTTTAAGGAGAGAGGGAAAATCCACCCCATCGTGGCTGAGGTAGACAACCTGCAGGATTACACTTATGGGACCCAAGCAGGGTTCTTAGTTAAAGTGACATTTATTCTACTTTCACTAATTGCCACTAAACACAGAACTTTGCTCAGCTGCTTTGCAAATATTTACCTGCAATTTTTTAGAGGTTTTAATCCACCCTATGTATGTTTATTTACGGATAAAACTGATCTTTTGCCTTGAGATTGTGTTGTTGCTCAACTGAAAAGTTTTTGTATATTCTGAATGTTGGCACTTAACTGCAGAAAAAATTGTGCCAAATATTTTTAACCCCCCCCTTTTTTTTTTTTTGCTTAGACTTTTCTCTGAAAAGTAAATCAAGAGCTGAGAATGCGACTCTGGAATCCACACACCATTAGTGACTGCTCTTTCTCCTAGCTTCCATGAATTTCTATGATTATCACGTAATTCATTTGAGATGTCCACAGTCAGGCCCACTGTGAGCTTAATTCAATGTCTTTAGAAAAGGATCTGTCTCTGGGAAGATGGCCTCAGGAGAGCAGACAATGCCTTAGCACCAAAGGTTGTCCTCTTACTCCATGCTGATGTTGCCCCTGCTCCGGCAAGCCGTATGACCCTTTTGACTATCCAAGGTCTTTGGTGTAACTGTATGTGGAAGCTCTACCCTGAACTTTCAGTTTTGTGGACCTAGAATATTCTTTAAGAGAGATTTCTTAAAGTGAGCTATTTACTTTAAAAACTCTCCTATTTAAAAAATTGTAAGACACTAAAAATAAATTTCAAAGAAGGTACACAGATTATAAATAAGCATAGGAAAAGATGTTTCACATCATGTCACCAGGGAAATGCAAATAAAAACAACAATGAGATACTGCCATAGGCCCAGTAGAAAGGCTGAATTTAAAACAGACACCAAATACTGGCAAGAATGTAGAGCAGCAGGAACTCTCTTTCACTGCTCATGGGAATCCAAAATCATACAACCACACTGGAAGATAGTGCAGCAGTTAAGAAATTAACCACACTCTTACTATATGGTCCAGTTATACTCCTTGATATTAACCCAAAGGAGTTGCAAACTCAGGTTCACACAAAAACCTGCAAATTGATATTTATAGCAGCTTTATTCATAATTGCAAAGACTTGGAACCAACCAAGATGTTCTTCAGTAGGTGAACAGATAAATAAACTGTAGTACACCCAGACAATAAAAATAAATGAACTATTGAGCCAAGGAAAGACACAGGAGAAATTTAAATGCTATTACTACGTGAAAAAAGCCCATCTGAAAATGCCATATGCAAGATGATTTCAACTATATTACATTGAGGAAAAGGCAAAACTATGGAGAAAATAAAAAGATCAGTGGTTGCCAGGGGCTACAGTGAGGAAAAGATGAACAGGGGAAGCATAGACAATTTTTAGGGCAGTGAAAATTATTTGTATGTTACTATAATTATAGATACATGTCATTATACATTTGTCCAAACTCATAGAATGCACAGCACCAAGACTGAACCCTTGTGTAAACTATGGTTTCACTGATAGTGATGATATTATAAACAATCATTTCACCGATAATGATGGGTCAGTGTAGATTCATGAACTGTAGAATGTGTACCACTCTTCAGGGGAATACTGATAATGGGGAGGCCACGTACGTGTGGAGATAGAAGATATATGGGAAATCTCTGTACTGTCCCTCAATTTTTCTGTGAAATTAAAACTGTTCTTAAAAAGTAAAGTCTTTGTTAAAAACCTGAAATAAAAATAAATAAATATAAAATATCATAAACCTATGTTTTAGTACTGTACGTTTTCCCAATGCAGAATTTCAGTTGTTTGGCTCCTGTGGAGGAGGTAGTTTGAAAACTGTCCACCCACACTCGACGGCACACAGGGCATGAACCTGAGCCTGCAATAAACATTCATGAAATTTTTGGTGTCTAAGGAAACAAAGTGTGAACTCCTAGGCACAGAGAATCTCATAAACAATGAATAGTACCAAAGTATGTGTAACACTTTGTTGACTTAAAACCAAACTTATTATGGAAATATTGTATGGTAGTTGAGGACATGGGCTTTTCTAAACAGTCTGATTAATATTCTAGCTCTCTTGAGGCCTTGATCATGTTTCACATCTCTAAATATTATTGACGGTGCCTTCCAAATTGGGTTGTTAGAGAAACTGCACGACATAATTGTTCATGTTGTGCTTAGCACGGTATCAGTCACTGTTAGTTCAATAAATGGTAGCTTTGTGAATAGGAGGCCATCATTATCATTGCCTTCATTGTCATTGTCATCATCACCATTATTATAGTTACCACAAAATGTTAAATTGGTTAATTATATATTATTTATTGAATTCCTAAGATATATTCCACTGTTCTAGGCACTGCATTAAACTTTTCAGAGTTAGAACCCATATAATAAAATATGAAGTTTAATACCTATAAATATATAAGCACACATATAGTTCATCAGAACTAATTATTTTGTATTGTCAAATGGTAAAACAAGGTTATAGTAGCTATTCATATTAACAATAACATTTTTAAATTTCAGCAAGAGACATATAAATAAAAAATCTTTAGCTAAATTTAGTTTTGAGAAGGTTGAGTGACATCTCTCTGGAAAAAAAAATAGAAACTTTTTTTAAGTCCATAATGACAGGTTTGGAAGGGAGGAATATTCTGTCACTTTTTCCTGAATGGTGTACAGGGAGTAGAACACCCATGAAGCTGGGAATCTGTTGAGAAGGTCTATCAGATTGAATGACTTGGATTCCTCTCTCTGCTCCTGGAAAAACTAGTGATCACATGACTGATAAAGCTCATTTGGAAGTTAGCATTTTGTTAAGCATTTAGTAGTTTACAAATACTTCTTCCCCAGAAATGGAAGAGTACATTCCTTTGCCCACATTTCTTCCTCCAATTCTGTCCTAAGCACTCCTGGTTCTCTTATCCTGTTAATAGTTGTCATCTGCCCCTTCAGTTTACACTTTTGCTTTGCACTCTCCACCACACATAGCTGTAGGAGAGTGGAACTTCAGATAAGTTTAAACTTTATTCATTTGTGACAAAATTATTAACACCACACTAATCATTATAAAAATCTAATTAGATACCAAGATTAATTACACTTTTACCTCTGCCTTCTAATTACAGATCTTAATCAAAGCCTGGCATGGTGTTGAAAATATAATTCATTGTCTGATTGCCTGAGAATCCTCAAACACCTTTCCTACTTTTTGTCCCACAAGATGATATGGAGAGCCTTTCATAAACTCATTTTCTATATGGTTATAACTTTCTAGAACCTATGTATTGAGATGTCCTTGCTGGATCAGAAGAAAGGAAGGTCACATAAGAGCCTATATTAGTCCATTTTCATGCCACTGATAAAGACATACCCAAGACTGGGAAGAAAAAGAGGTTTAATGGACTCACAGTTCCACATGGGTGCAGAGGCCTCACAATCATGGTGGGAGGCAAGGAGGAGCAAGTCACGTCTTACATGGATGGCAGCAGGCAAAGAGAGAAAAACTTGTGCAGGGAAACTCCCATTTTTAAAACCGTCAGGTCTTGTAAGACTTATTCACTATCATAAGAACAGCGCTGAAAAGACTCACCCCTGATTCAATTACCTCCCACCAGGTTCCTCCCACAACATGTGGGAATTGTGGGAGTTAAAATTCAAGATAAAATTTGGGTGGGGACACACCCAAACTGTATCAGTGATTATTTTCTTCCTTTTGTAAACTTCTATCTTTTTACTTTTCCTCTCTTTCAGAGCCCATAACCCATACCCCTTCTCAATTACTGCTAAATACCATCTGTAAAAGTTAACATGGTCCAGAAAAACAGACCAATAGGGTAGACAGATAATAGAAAGATAGATAGGTAAGAGATAAATTTAGTATGGAAACTGGCTTATATGATCATGGAGGCACTGAACTCCCAAGGCACACCCTCTGCAAGCTGGAGAAACAAGAAAGCCAGTGGTATAATTCAGGGTGAGTATCAAGGTCTAAGAACCAGGGAAGCTAATGGTATAATTTCTTGTCGAGGAAAACAAAAGACAGAGAAATGCACCCTCTGTCTGCCTATTTATTCTATTCAGGTGGATATATGATGCTTGACTAGTGAGGTCAGACATTTTTTTCTCTACCATTTTAAATGGTAATCTCTTTCACCAACACCCTCATGGATCCATCCAGAAATAATGCTTACCAGCTTTCTAGGATCCCGTAGCCCAGTCTTGTTGACAGATGAAATTAACCATTGATATGGTTTGGCTGTGTCCCCACCCAAATCTCACTTGAATTGTAGTTCCCATAATCCCCACATGTCATTGGAAAGACCTGGTGAGAGGTAATTTAATAAGGAGGCAGTTACCCTCATGCTGTTCTTGTGATAGTGAATGACTTCTCACGAGATTTGATGGTTTTATAAGGGTATTTTGCTGTTTTGCTCAGCACTTCTCCTCACTGCTGTCATGTGAGGAAAGACATTATTGCTTCTCTTTCCACCATGATTGTAAGTTTCCTGAGGCCTCGACAGCCATGCTGAACTGTGAGTCAACTAAACCTCTTTCCACTATAAATTACCAAGTTTCAGGTATGTCTTTATTAGCAGCATGAGAATGAACTAATACAGTAAATTGGTACTGCAGAGAGTGGGGCACTGCTGTAAAGATACCCAAAAATGTGGAAGCGACTTTGGAACTGGGTAACACCCAGAGGTGGAAACCATTTGGAGGACTCAGAAGAAGACAGAAATATGTGGGAAAGTTTAGAATTTCCTAGAGACTTGGAGGGGTCAGAAGACAGGAATATGTGGGAAAGTTTGAAACTTTCTAGAGAGTTGTCAAATGGCTTTGACTAACAATATATAACATGGACAATGAGGTGATATGGACAATGATAGTGATATGGACAATGAAGTGATATGGACAATGAAATCCAGACTGAAGTGGTTTCAGATGGAGATGGGAACTTGTTGGGAACTGGAGTAAAGGTCACTCTTTATGCAAAGAGACTGGTGGCATTTTGCCCCTGTTTTAGAGATCTGTGGAACTTTGAACTTGAGAGAGATGATTTAGGGTATCTTTTGGAATAAATTCCTAAATGGCAAGGAATTCAAGTGGAAGAAGAGCATAAGAGTTTGGAAAATCTGCAGCCCAATGATGTGACAGAAAATGTGATCCTCATTTTCTGGGGAGAAATTGAAGCTGGCTGCAGAAATTTGCATAAGTAACAAGGAATCAAATGTTAATCACCAAGACAATTGAGAAAATGTCTCCAGGGCATGTCAGAGAATTTCACGGCCACACCCCCCATCACAGGCTTGGAGACCTGGGGGAAAAATGGTTTCCTGAGCTGGGCCCAGGCCCCCCTTGCTCTATGCTGCCTTGTGACATAGTGCCCAAATGCTTCATCTCCAGCTGTGGCTGTAAAAGGCAAAAGTACAGCTTAGGCCATTGTTTCAGAGGATGCAAGCCCTAAACTTTGGTGGCTTCCACTTGGTGTTGAACCTCTGGGTACACAGAAGTCAAAAATTGAGGTTTGGAAATTTCCGCCTAGATTTCAAAGGATTTATGGAAATGCCTGCATATGCAGGCAGAAGTTTGCTACAGGGGCAGAGGCCTCATGGAGAACCTCTGCTAGGGCAGTGCAGAAGGGAAATGTTGGGTTGGAGCCCCCACACATAGCCCCATTGGGGCACTGCCTAGTGCAGCTGTGAGAAGATGACCACTGTTCTCCAGACCCCAGAATGGTAGATCCACTGACAGCTTGCACCCTGCACCTGGAAAAGCCACAGACATTCAATGCCAGGCTGTGAAAGCAGCCAGGAGGGGAGCTGTACCCTGAAAAGTCACAGGGGTGGAGCTGCCCAAGGCCATTGGAGCCCAACTCCTGCATCAGTGCACTCTGGATGTGAGACATGGAGTCAAAAGAATTCATTTTGGAACTTTAAGGTTTAATGACTGCCCTGTTGGATTTAGGATTCGCATGGGGCCTGTAGCCCCTTTGTTTTGGCCAATTTCTCCCATTTGGAACTGGTGTATTTACCCAATACTTGTACCCTCATTGTATCTAGGAAGTAACTAGCTTGCTTTTTATTTTACAGGCTCATGGGTGGAAGGGACTTGCCTTGTCTTATATGAGACTTTGGACTTGGACTCTTGAGTTAATGCTGAAAAGAGTTAAGATTTTGAGGGATCATTGGGAAGGCATGACTGCATTTTGAAATGTGAGGACATAAGATTTTGGAGGGGCCAGGGACAGAACAATATGATCTGGCTGTGTCCCCATCCAACTGTCATCTTGATTTTTACCTCTCATAATCCCCACGTGTTGTGGAAGGATCCTGGTGGGAGGTAACTTAATCATGGGGGAGGTTACCCTCATTTTGTTCTTACGATAGCGAGTGACTTCTCACAAGATCTGATAATTTTATAAGGGGCTTTTCCATGTTTTGCTCAGCACTTCTCCTTGCTGTTGTCATGTGAAGAAGGATGTGTTTTCTTCCCCTTCAGCCATGATTGTAAATTTCCTGAGGCCTCCCAGCCATGCTGAACTGTGAGTCAATTAAACCTCTTTCCTTTATAAATGAAAAGATATACTCAGTCTTGGGTATGTCTTTATCAGCAGCATAAGAATGAACTAAAAAAACAATCATACCATTGTTGTGGGCCCCCTATTTCATCCTTATCCCTTAAGGTGTTTTACTATTTGTCAAAGCTAGTGGTCATAAGAAAAGATGAGAAGATCTTCTCAGATGACCTCCTTTTAAATTGTACCTGCATGAATGGGTACACTTAAGGATTCTCTTTAGATGTATTTGCCATGTCCAAACACCTCCACACTCTAATTTTTCTTGCAACAAAACTACATGGCACATACTGAACTATAATTTTTTTTACATTCTGTGGCCTTTCTGTTTGCTACTGAAATTAGTCTAGAACTTCACATTATTGGCAAGTCATAAACAAATACAAATTGTAATATACTACTATAAGAGAATGGTACTTTGCAGAATTGTTTGTCACAAGCAGTATCTGATAAGTGCATGATCAAAATAAGACTTTTTAGCTACATAGAAAAGTATTATATTACACTTTCACAAATGTTTTATGCATAAATAAAAATCAACAAAACTTGAAAAAGAAGAAATATGATGAGAAATATGCAAGACTCAAATAAAGACAATGTGAGAAAGTGAAGTGTTGCTTGGCACTTTAGTTAAAGAATCACTAACTACATTTTACTTGGTTACCTGTTTATTATGTTTCTGACCATTAAAACAATCTCTGTGAAAGTGATCAAACTTTTTCTATGTTGTTTGATCAGTACCTAGCACAGGAATCAGTGGCTCAGTTTACAAAAAGTAGGAAAAAAATCAAATCTTTAATACGTAAAGAGTTCTGACAGTCCAATAAGAAAAATAACTGCTACAAAAAATAGAAGCCTAAAGCAACAGTTCTAATATAAGGAAATATAACTAGCCAATAACTTGCTCACCTTCAGAAGATAGCCAAAAAATACAACTTTAAAGAATATAAGATACAATTTCAGGCCAGGTACAGTGGCTCACACCTGTAATCCCAGCACTTTGGGAGGCCAAAGTGTAGATCACCTGAGGTCAGGAATTGGAGACCAGCTTGGCCAACATGGCGACACACCATCTGTACTAAAAATACAAAATTTAGCCAGTGGTGGTGCCATTCACCTGAAGTCCCAGCTACTTGGGAGGCTGAGGCAGGAGAATCAGAGGTTGCAGTGAGCCTAGATCTCATGCCACTGCACTCCAGCCTAGGGAACAGAGCAAGACAGTGTCTCAGAAAAAATAAAAATACAAATAAAAATAAGGTACAATTTTGACCTTCTTTTTTTGTAAATAATGTAGAAATATGTATCAAAAGAATTTAAATAATTGAAAGCCTTTGACTCAGGACTCTATTTTTACGCATGTAACAAGAGATGCCCAAAAAGTGTCTACATAGATGTACATATGATTTTCCTTCATATGAAAAGTTGAAACAACCTAAATATCCACCAATAGGATATTTATTGAACTACGCTGTCTTTATAATAATAACTCTATGAAGCCTATTAGAAATCGTATTTTCAGAAAATACAGATCTATTTTGGAAATCCACAGAGTAATATTAATTGAAAAATGCAGAATGCAAATTTGTCTATATAGCACTGTCTCAATTTTGTATCACATATAAGGGTGTGCCAAATATGCTCACATAGATATAAAAAAAGACATTGGAAGAAAACAGCAGTTGACAGCAGTACTTTCTGAGTAATGAAAATCTTGCTACCCTTATCTTTTTCTGTATTTTTATTTGTTCTACACTGACAGATGTACTACTTCTATAATTTACAAGGTCAATAATATTATTGTTAAATTCTATGAATGCTGCTTGGTGGTTTTGAGAATATGAAAGTATGGATATTAAGAATAGCAGCTCAAATAAGCAGCATCCTACATTTTATTCTAAATAATAATTTTTAATGGGTGAAAAAGTGGATCTAAGACAATGTATTAGAAAGTGGAGTAGATCTTATTTTACATTTATTTATTTATTTATTTATTTATTTTGAGATGGAGTTTCACTCTTGTTGCCCAGGCTGGAGTGCAATGGCACAATCTCGGCTTACCGCAACCTCCGCCTCCCGGGTTCAAGTGATTCTCCTGCCTCAGCTTCCCGAGTAGCTGGGATTACAGGCATGTGCCACCTCGCCTGGCTAATTTTGTAGTTTTAGCAGAGATGGGGTTTCTCCATGTTGGTCAGGCTGGTCCCAAACTCCTGACCTCAGGTGATCCCAAAGTGCTGGAATTACAGGTGTGAGCAATCATGCTCTGCCTAGACTTTGAAGTTATGGGAGCATACACCCTAAATACTTTCCAAGTTTTTCCCAACCTCTTTTGCTAAAGGAAGATTGTTAATGGTTTTCTGAAAAACATTATTACCCTCTTGGAGAAAAACAAAAATTTAGAAGGAATTACATACCTATGTTATTGTAAAACTTTTGAATCATAACATTATTCTGAAGTTTGCTAGCATTAACACAGTTAAAGAAACCACCAAAGAGGCAAACATAACATAAAATGAGTGCATCAACATGCAAAGAATCAGGGACACCCTGTTCTTACTAGGAGGAAAAATAAATGCACAATTCAAGAAAATTCCCCATGCAAAATCATGCATATTATACATTCACCAAAAATAATGAAGGTTACATTTCACAAACTGAAGCTATAGTCACAGCAGCCTCAAGGCTCAAGCTAAATATAAGCACAAAAACAGTATACTTGTTGTAAATACAGCAATCAAGCAGTAGCAGCACAAATTATGCATAAGAACTACTTCAATCAAGTAAGATAGAAGGTGAAAAATCACCAGCCCTGATCAGCTTTAGACCTAGGAGACAGCAAGTTAAAGGAAAATAGAAACAAAAGTGTCAGGATTATTTTGAAAAATCAATTATTAATGAATGAATCAAATAACCCTATGTAAATATTTCTCAAATGGAAAACTTTGCTAGGGGTTAGGTCATCATCATTAGGTTAGTATTACCACAGCCTACTCTGTGCTTACTACACAGGAGGTAGCCAAGTGAACTCTACATAAATACCAATGTTGTGGTAGTGGCAGAGTTGCAAGATTTAACAACTAATAATACCAATCTGGAAACTTTAAGTAGTAAGGAAGAGGGAGAAAATAAAGCAGACTGGAGAAAAGTGACAGAAGACAATTTTGGACATGGCTAATTTTATAAAGGCCTGAATCCTTTGAGATAACATTCCTACAAATTGAAGTTACCCTCCAGGGCAGAAAAATGTCTCTTGCTAGTGTGATGATCATTTTCCCCAAGGCTTAGCTCTGCATTTACTCTTGTTCCTTAAATTCACTCTCATCTGTCATTGAGAGCTGAGATAATTTGAGGACAGGATAATTCAAGAACAGGAGTTTGGGGTAAGGGAGAGGGAGGGAGAATCTATGTTCAGGAATAGACTTACAGCTAATAAGTCCTGTCTATAGCATATACCATCTAAAATCATGAGGTGGCCCCACCATGCCAACATTGAGCTCTGAATCTGATATTGTAAAGAAGCAGATATCATTTATGTAATCATGAACTTCTGCCAACTTGACCGCACATTTGTTTTTCTGTACTTTCTGTAAATTCTCAGAAAAAAAAAAAGAAAAAAAGAAAACCTCCTAATTATCCTTGATTTTTCTTCATCTCCTTTCCTCTCAGGGAATAACGTTCAATAAATAGTAATTAAATTTGTGAACAAAGGGAATTCCAGACACCGTAATATTTATTACTTAAAAATCCCAGGGCCAACTAATTGCTGACTATATGTTTGGGAATCTCACTTTGGTAATCACCCAAATGTACCTGTTTTCTTCAAATCTCACACTCCTCTTACTAATTTGGTGAGAACTACATTGATTTCTCCTATGCTGTGCAAAATTAAAGTAACCATATTTCTTTAGCCAGCAAAGAAAAGTACCAAATTAGAAATAAATTTTTAAAGCCTAATTAAGCATTTTAAAAAAATTATGGAACCCAAGTCTTAATAAAGAATACTAAAAAAGTGGGCAAAATAACATAATAGCAAAAGTAATTAATTAATTAATTATTTCAATAATTCAACAAATACTATATTCCAGGCAATGCTCTAGACTCTAGGAAGCAAAAATAAATAAATAAATAAAAATAAGACATAGTCATTGCCCTCAACGAGCTTGCAGTTGAGTAAGGAAACATATTTATACAATTACATTTTGTGAAAAGTATTAAAAGGTGTGGGAGAAGAGATGAGAGAACGAATCCCAACAAGGAAGTAAGGAAGGGCATACAAGAAAAGGTGACAGCCGAATAGAGGGAAAGGTATCCAGGCTGAGGAGAATGTTAAAATCTTTACTTAGAATTGAAGGTACTATTTAGTTTTTGGATATCATCATTCTCATCATTTTGTCTTTTTTCTTTTTCACTAGACACTCATCATTTATATCCTGGCATAAAGTGATATTTAGATACCTTCTAAAAATTATGGTAGAGTTCCTGTTAGAATGCCATTAAGTTTCATTACCTGAAAAATTGAGGTTAAGGAAAAGAACAGGGAATTGGGGAGATACTCAGTGAACAAGCATAATTCGTAGTTTTCTCTGGACAAATTTATCTGTGATTAAGAATCAATTGCTTAATACTTTCAGTTTCTTAGCTTTAGCACTTTTCACTTTCTGTCACTCTAGTCCCAGCTAAAACCAGGTACTTAGAAGTTGAATCTGTTTTTCTGCTAGGTAAGTTTCCCACCTCAAGATTCCAGTTCTCCTAAGCTGAGTCCACACCCACATGTTTTTCATTTGACTCTTGCTAGATCAGGACAAAGTTTATATTCACAGGCCTTTTCCTTCTTCAACATGACAACTCTCAGACCTCCCAGATGATCTGTGCCCTTTGGGTTTAAGGCATGTTATTTTTTCTCACAACGGTCTTTCTATTATAAGCATTTTCTTTGATAATGGACTGGAAAATTCTATTCCCAGCTGATGGCACAGAGTACAGGAAAGGCCAGGTGATTTGGATGTAGGAATTTCTCTAGTGCTCTTCTAATTATTACCATATGCCTGAGCCAACCTGGCTGAACTTCAGCTATTAATGAACCCTGCTCTGAACTTCAGCTATTAATTTATCTGTCATTCAGGAAGACATTTGGAGTTAGTAAACTCCTTTCTTTATCTCTCCTCTTTGGGATGGTAGGTAAGATGGAGAAGAAAAGGCGGAGTACATTTCAAGTGATAAAAAGTCGGTAATACTGGAAGTCTTTCCTCTTGCTCACACGATTACTATTCCTATAATATTTAGATATAATAAAATAAGGTTAAGTATATAGCATGTATGTGATGCTTATGTTTATTTGTATTTTCAGGGCAAAAAATATACAGAATATAAGAATAACAAGCAAATTTTAAAAAACGATGTTTTTCCTAATTCACAAAAAAATGCATTTTGTTACATCCTAACACTAGACTATGCTAAATGAAGAAATATAGTAGCTATAACAACAATACTCCTTCTCTATTGTAATGATACATTCTGAGAATGCAAGGAAGGTGAGTTTATTAGAGATGGTAAACTAAATAAGATAAAATTATGGAAATGCCAAGAAATTTACAAACTTGTAAACAGTTTTCAGTAATTTTAATTACAGCTCATTTAAAGCATGTTCATGAATACATATTTTCTTGCAGTTTGATAAAACCCTAAAGGCCAGATAAAAACAAAACATGAGATAACTAGATGTAAAGAGTTCCAGCATTTTAAATTGATACATTTTAAATTAGTTTATTTTGCTCTATGCTAAAAATTGGCAAGTTTGTATTTAAAAAATATTATTTTATGATAAATTTCTTTTTTTATAAAACAAAGAACAGATTCACTAGAAGCCTATGTAAATTACCAAAACTGAAAAAACTGTATGTAAGTATAGATACTTTTTTTTTTTTTTTTTTTGACAGAGTCTCGCTGTAAGCCAGGCTGGAGTGCAGTGGCATGATCTCGGCTCACTGCAACCTCCGCCTCTTGGATTCAAGCGATTCTCCTCCCTCAGACTCCCGAGTAGCTGGGACTACAGGCGCGTGCCACCACGCTCGGCAATTTTTTTTTTTTTTTTTTGTATTTTTAGTGGAGACAGGTTTCACCGTGTTAGCCAGGATAGTCTCGATCTCCTGACCTCATGATCTGCCCGCCTCGACCTCCCAAAGTGCTGGGGTCACAGGCGTGAGCCACTGCGCCCGGCCTAAAAATACATTTTTAGTCAATAACTTTAACATTTTGTTTTTGTGTGTGTGTGTTCTAAGCTTAAACTGGTGACAGACATGTGACTAATACATCTCAAATCATGAAGCTGCTCCTCAGTTTTTTAAAACACTACATAATATTCCCCTGCACAAAAGTGCTCAAAGCATTTAACCACCTTTTACCCATATTGTAGCATTTTCTTAGCTTTAGTTATTATACACAAATCTAATATAAACATTTTCCATATATATTTGCTTATATGTATGAATCTTTAAGAATGGTTTCTTAAAGGTGTAATTGCTGGACCTAAAGATATCTGCATTTTACATTTTTACAAATGCTACCAAATCCAGTGATGAATATTGCACCCCCATTTGAACCAGTAATAGCCCTGCAACTGGTATTCTGCCAGGGTGCTATTAAGGAAAGGAGGTGAATGAAGAAGGAAAGAATAAACAGAAAAAGGCAGAAAAATAAACAATAAACAGAAAGAAATTTGGAGAGAAAGATTTGCAGCAGTTGGGAGGGTTTAAGAAATGCATGTCATGTCATGAATTTAGGTGCCAAATTTTAACTCAAGCCTCTATACTTTCCATGAGTTTCAGAACCACTATCTGCATATTTAATGTATAACATTTATTTGCATATTTCATTGATAGTAAAAGTGAAATTTCCAAAACAAAATAAAAATCACCAGCAACCAACTCCAAGTCCCTTTTTCATTTAAATAAATGGTAGGTACTGCTTTCCACCCCAAACATCAGACCAAAAACCTGGATTTTTTAATTGAGTCTTTCATCTCTTTCACCCTTTGTATTACAGTCCATCACTCTATTCCATTTTTCTTCCACTTAAATATTTCTAAAATTTGTTCATTGTTTTTAAATCCTGGCTATTACTACCCTATATTAAGATTTTTTTTAAACCTGGATCTTAGCTACCGTTGCTTCAGTTTTCATATGTTTATAATTTCTTATTCTATTTATTCTTTTGCTGGCTTGGAATCTTAATATTAATCTTATCACAGTTAACTATGGAATTGTATCATGTATTCTTAAGAAATTTTAAAACGTGTTACACATTAATTCTACCCTCTGAAAGAGGCAAAGACCTTGTAAAACTTTAATCTGGTTGCATCCCTTCTTGACATATATTGGTGCAGTATTTTACATTCATATTTACATGATAAATTTGATGTTATTTTTATTTACATGGATGATATATGTTTTGCTTCAAACTATTTGACATTTATATTTATTATGCTTATTATTTATATTGTCTCTCCACACTAGAATGGAAGCTCCAAAAATGCAGAATTGTATTTTATTTGCTTAGAACTGTGCCTAGTACATAGTAGGTACTCAGTATATATTTTGATGAAACACCTGCATTTATCTACATGTTTACCTTTATTATTGTTACCTCATTATTCTTTTCTGCATTCAGCTAAACTTTCTGGAGTAGTAGTATTTTTTCATAACATATCTCTCATAAGTTTTCCATGGTGAGAATTTGTTAATGATAAAATAATTGTTTCTTTGTCTAAAAATGAATTTATTTTTCCTGATTTTTCAAAGTTCCAAGTATGAGCGTTTTTTTTCCCCTTCCTCTAAGCACTTAGAAGATATTTTCCACTGTCCTCTGGCTCCGTTGAGTCTATCAGGGCATCTGTTATTGATCTAATTATCTGTCTTGGTATGCAACCTGCCTGCTTTTACTGAAATACATTTAGGTGTGAATGAATCGCAATCTCTCAATCTCCTCTGTTCCTCTTTTCCTTCTCTTTATTCCTCTCTCCTTTCTCCATCTCTCCTTCTCCCTCTCTATCTCTATCTCATAAAATTCTGCTTCTTATCTGCTAATTTTATATGTGAGGGTTCATGTTTTCATCATTTCTGGAAAATTTTCAGACATTATCTCTTCAAAAGTAATCTCTGATTCATTCTCTTCATTTTCTCTTTCTGAGACTCCAATTAGACATATACTCCTTTTATTTGATCCTCCATTTTTCTTCCTGAGTCTCCAATTCCTTCTCTCTCTTTGCAGTATTCTGTCTAGAGTCTTTAGATTTATCTTCTTATTGCTATTTTCCCCTAGAGCTGTGGTGCCAATTGCTGTTTTACTCATTATTTTCCATTTTTTCTTTTTTCTCTTTTTAAATATATTTTTATTATACTTAAGTTATTTTTGTGATTCTATTCTTTATGCCTTAAATATTTTACCCATAAATATTTTATATTTTGTATTTTGTAATTCAGTATCTTTAGTCTTTGTGAGTCTACATCTCTGCTTTAAAAAAAATCAGCTGGTTCTTATCCATACAGCTTAATTATTTTTATATAATTTTACACTACTTTTGAGTTTTTAATTTTTATTTTTATTTCAATAGCTTTTGGAGTACAGGTGGTTTTCAGTTACATGGATAAGTTCCTTAGTGGTGATTTCTGAGATTTTAGTGTACCTGTCGTCTGAGCAGTGTAACAAATAAATCATCTTTTATCCTTCACACATCTCCCAACCTTCCCACTTGAGTCCTCAAAGTCCATTATATAATGCTTATGCTTTGCGTCCTCATAGCTTAGCTCCTACTTATAACTGAGAACATACATATTTGGTTTTCCATTCCTGAATTACTTCACTTAGAATAATGGCCTCCAGCTTCATCCAAGTTGCTGCAAAAGGCATTATTTCGTTCCTTTTTTTTTTTTTGGCTGAGTAGAATTCCATGATGTATATATACCACATTTTCTTTATTCACTTGTTGGTTGATGGGCACTTAGCTTGGTTCCATATCTTTGCATTTGCTGTTTCTCCTGCTGTAAACATGCATGTGGATGTGTCTTTTTTATATAATGACTTCTTTTCCTTTGAGTAGATAACCAGTAGTGAGTTTGCTGGATCAAATGGTAGTTCTACTTTTAGTTCTTTAAGGAATCTCCATACTGTTTTCTATGGTAGTTGGGCTAATTTACATTGCCACCAGCAGTGTAAAAGTTTTCCCTTTTCAGCGCATCCACACCATCTACTGTTTTTTGACTTTTAAAATTATGGCCATTCTTGCAGGAGTAAGGTGGTAGAGCTAATTGTGCTTTTAATTTGTATTTCCCTGATTAGTGATGTTGAGTATTTTTTCACGTTTGTTGGCTGTTTGAGAATTGTCTATTCATGTCCTTTGCCTACTTTTTCATGAGATTATTTGTCTTTTTTCTTGATGATTTGTTTGAGTTCCTTGTTGATTCTGGATACTAGTCCTTGTTGAATACATAGTTTGTGAATATTTTCTCTCATTCTATGCATTGTTTGTTTACTCTGCCAACTATTTTCTTTGTTGTACAGGAGCTTTTTGGTTTAATTAGGTCCTATTAATTTATTTATTTTTGTTGCATTTGGTTGTGGGGTCTTAGTCATGAATTCTTTGCCTACTCCCATGTCTAGAAGAGTTTTTCTAATGTTATCTTCTAGAATTTTTATGGTTTCAGGTGTTAGATTTAAGTGTTTGATTCATTGGGTTGATTTTTGTATAAAGTGAGAGATGGGAATCCAGTTTCATTCTTCTACATGTGGCTTGCCAGTTTCCCCAGCACCAATTATTGAATAGGGTATCCTTTCCCAAATTTATGTTTTTGTATACTTTGTCAAAGATCAGTTTGCTGTAAATATTTTGCTTTATTTCTGTGATCTCTATTCTGTTCCATTGGTCTATGTGTCTATTTTTAAACCAGTACCATGCTGTTTTGGTAACTATTGCCTTGTAGTATAATTTGAAGTCAGGTAATGTGATGCTTCCAGATTTGTTCTTTTTGCTTGGTATTGCTTTGGCGATGAAGGCTCCTTTTTTTTGGTTCTATATGAATTTTAGGATTTTTTTCTAGTTCTGTGAAGAATAATGATAGTATTTTGATGGGAATTACATTGAATCTGTACATTGTTTTGGGTAATATGATAATTTACATTTGATTTTTTGCATCCACGAGCATGGGATGTGTTTCCATTTGTTTGTGTCATTTGTAATTTCTTTCAGCAGTGTTTTGCAGTTTTCCTTGTAGAGAGTACTTTTACCTCCTTGGCTAAGTATATTCCTAAGCATTTTATTTTTTATTTTTTGCAGCTGTTATGAAAGAGATTGAGTTTTTGATTTGATTCTCAGCTTGCTTGTTGTTAATGTATAGCAGTGCTATTGATTTGTGTATATTGATTTCATTAATCAAGTCTAGGAGATTTTTGGATGAGCCTTTAGGGTTTTCTAGGTATAAGATCATATCATCAGTGAATAGCGACAGAGTTTGCCACCACCAAACCAGTACAACAAGAAATGCTAAAAGGAGTTTTAAACCTTGAAACGTTTGATTTTAATATACGAAAATTGTGAGGGCCCAACTGGGAATAGTTTACTCTGGCAAGATTTTTATTTATTTATTTATTTATTTATTTATTATTATTATTATTTTTGAGATGGAGTCTGATTCTTTCACCCAGGATGGAGTGCAGTGGTTTCGGCTCATGGCAGCCTCCACCTCCTAGGTTCAAGTGATTCTCCTCCCTCAGCCTCTGGAGTAGCTGGGATTACAGGGGTGCACCACTGCACCTGGTTAATTTTTGTATTTTTACTAGACACAGGGTTTCACCATCTCTAGTAAATGGTGAAAGATTGGCCAGGCTGGTCTCAAACTCCTTACCTCAGGTGATAGTCCTACCTTGGCTTCCAAAAGTGCTGGGATTAGAAGCATGAGCCACTGTGCTGGCCTGCAGAGACTTTTCTACCAGGATCCAAGAGTATGATATGGACCAGGAATTATTTTACTTTATCCCTGTCTCCCAGACATAAAACGAAAGGCTCAGGTTCAGATTCTCTATCTTGTCAATGGCTCAAAATTGGTCTCTAGATCCCTGACATTGTCACATGACCTCAGTGTATCACTTTCTTATTTGCTTTCAGCTCTCAGATCTGTCATCCACCTTCTTTGCTTAAATTTACTTTTGTGTTTAGAATTGATGATTACCTTCTGTGATGGTTAATTTTAGGTGTTAGCTTGACTAGGTTACGAGGTCCTCAAAGAGCTGGTGAAGTAATATTTCTGGGCATGTCTATGAAGGTGTTTCTGGAAGAGATTGGTATTTTAATTAGGGGACTGAATAAGGAAGATCTGCCCTCACCAATTTGCATAGCATTATCCAATCCACTGAGGGCCCAAGTAGAACCAAAAAATAGGAAGGGTAAATTTGCTTTCTCTTCTAGAACTAGGACATCCATCTGCTCTTGTCCTTAAACATCTAATCTCTTGGTTTTTGGGTCTTCAAACCCCAGGACTTAAATTTAGCGACCCCTCTCCCTAACCCATCATGTTTCTCAGGCTTTTATACTAACACTGAAAAGACAGAATTACACCACGTGCTTCCCTGGTTCTGTACCTTGCAGACAGTATATTGTGGGACTTCTAGGCCTCCATAATTGTGGGAATCAGTTCCCACATTAAATCCCCTCTTATATGTACTATTAGTTGTTTCTCTGGAGAACCCTGACTAATACACCTTCCCTCCTGTGAGCCTAGTTTATTAGAAGTCCATGAAAAGAAGGCTGAGCTATTGATACAGTTTCTTAACAGCTTTCTGTCATATCTTTTTCCTATCCAATTTCCGTATCACTGTAGCCAGACTTGTTTATTTACTAGAAATTCCACCCTCTTCAGTATAGCGTTTCACAAACCATTGCTTTCCAAATAAAACTAAAATTCATAACTTGTTTACCATGTCCTCAGTAATGTGGTTCCCAAGAGTATTTCTAATGTCATCTATTAGCACTCAATGCATCTCTCTCTTTCTTTAGACATAGACTGTTTCCTTCAAGTTTTTTTTTTTTTTTTTTCTTTTTTAGAGACACAGTCTCACTGCCCAGGTTGGAATGCAATGACATGATTATACATCACTGCAGCCTCGAACTCCTGGATTCAATCACTCTTCCTGCTTTGGCCTCTCAAAGTGCTGAGATTACAGACATGAGCTACTGTGCCAGGTCTCCTTCACATCAGGTTCTTAAACATTTTATGTTGAATCTCACTTCTAGGCACATATTCTTCTATTCTAGTTTGCCTTGATACGTAAGTGTCTATGGAATAGATTTTAAATGCAGTCTATGGTTTCCTTCAGTGGACAACATAGTCACTATGATATAAAAAACTTTAAATATTCCTTTATTTAAAATGTGTGATTTCTCATTTACATTTTTTGTTTTGGGTTCTCAAGTAAAAACCAGTAATTTAGCCTTATTGACAAGTAATAAATACATAGACAGATAATATATGCTAAATATAGTATATATTATATGTCATATTTATGTAATCTAGCTTTCTTTCTATCTACATACACATAAACACACACACACACACACCCCCATACATGTGCACACAATTACAATGAACACTTGGACTGTGGCATAATATATTTGATCTTTTGGGCTATGAATGCAGTGAACGTGAATTGCTGTTTCAGTTGTTGTCAGTATCAATTGTTAAAATGGTTAAAATGATTGATCATCACATATGAAGGGAAATTGACATTTTTAATGTGTCTCTAATTCAGAGTGTGGGAACTTAACAAAAGGAAATTGAAGCTGCAAAACCTTTTCAAAGTTGGAAACACACACACTGGTCTCTGTTTTTTGCACAATAATGGATATCCCCTTAGGCTAAACTTACTAAAGCTGTCATCATAATAGTAATAGACTCACAATGGACTTTAAGAGCTTGCTTGGTAAATCTAACAGGAAAGAAGAGCTCTTCATTACTGAAGGTGTATGTGACAGCTCTTTGTTCTCTTGCAGCCGGTGGATTTGCTCTACACTTTGCAGCAGGACAATAGAGCTCCTATGAAGAAGTGGTTCTGTTTTTATTTTCTAACCTCATTTCCTTTTGTGATTTCCACCTGACAGTCAAGCAAGTCAAAACAAAACAAACAAACAAAAAAAACCCAAGTCACCATCAATGCAGCAGAAAAGGAAAAGGGAGGCTAATGTTACCCTAAAGCGCTATTGCAAGCACAAAGAAAGTGTAATTCCATGTCATGGATATAGCCTGGAATGACACACTCACATGAATTACTTTGAGTTTTTGACAGAGGAGAAGAGAAAGTAGCTAATGAAGTCACAAGAGGCTTTTGGAGTTCAACTCATGAAACTCTTGATATTATGACAATGTTAAGACATGTCAGTCTTACTGTTTCACCCACAATATGAAACATATTTGTGACCTCAAGGGAAAATATGACATTTGAAAAATTATAAATTGAAATACATTCTTATACCCATACCACAACTTTCCTATCCGAACATGTATTTGGTTGTCCTTTATTTTAGAAGTGTCAAATTTTAGCGCAGTCAATAATTTATGTTACATTATTTTGGGTTTTTTTGTATATACAATTTAGACATCTTTGTTCTAAGCACAATATAAAATAAGTACTTCTTGGATGAAAAATAAGATTAAAACTTAATTTGTAAGATATCACATAAACTCTACCGATTTGCCATTGTCCTGTGAATTCAAAGCGCAGATCTTGATGCAATATTAGTAACAACTTATGTCAATTTACAGATTTCCTGGGCTCTTCAACAATGGGACCAAAATCAGTTCTTGTTTCCAGTGCTAACTTTGAAATACGGAAGAAGGCTTACTCACTTACCTTGTGACTTTTGGAGGAAAACAGAAAAACATCTCCACTAAAATATATCTCTCATTATGTTATCGATACCTGAAATACCAACATGGAATTAGGATTAGCCTCAGAGGAGCTTTCTGTGAGTGAAACAGTTACTCTAGAACAACTGGATTCACTGCACAAGGAGGGCAAGCACTTAATAAGTGATGTACATTGCCCTAGGCATTGATAAATTAGTAAGTAGTCCACTGGGAAGATGTATGGAATTATAGCAAAGCTAGAGAAAACAAAGGTAAAGGAAGAAAATAATGGAAAGCAATTGAAGATAAATTCACTAATTACACAATCAAGTATCATACTGACTTTGAGGAATTAGCTCAAAAGCGAAATGAAATGGTTGAGAAAGTGAGAGCGCTTTTGGAGTTTCTGAATAGAAAAAAAGAGATTTTTTTTCGGATTCTATAGATAACTACAAGTAGAGATTAACACCAAGAAGTTTAGATGAGAGAAAGAAACACAAATGAATATACTAAGAGTTGATGTAGAAAGGAACCAGAATTTATAAGGAGATCAGTTCAATCAAATAATATCCGAAAAAAGAATCCTTGTTCTCTCCTCTCAGAGTGTCATGGTGGAAACAGCTTTGATTTTGGATTTAGAACAACGTGGATTAGAATCCTGAATTTGTCTCTTATTAGTCATTTGGTACTGGAAAGATGTTAACTTTATCAATCTGTTTCTTCATTTCTACCAGGGAGTAATATCAGCCCATACCTATTTTTGTAAAGATTCAGCATATTAAAATCTTCATTACAAGGACATATTTCTATAAATTACTGATATGTAATAGAGGTAGCACTGCATATCAGTGGAGAAAAAAAGTGGTTATTTAAAAAGTAGAAAAAGAAGAGAAAATTGCACACTGACCTTATACCACACACAAAATATAATTTCAGACAGATTAAAAGCCTCCGTGTGAAAGACAAAGCCAAAATGGTTTTCAGAAAAAATATGCAATAACATTTCCATGACTCTTGGGGTAAAGATTTCTCAAACAAGATATAAGATGAATTAACCATAACACATTGCTTGAGAAGTTATATCACATTAAAACTAAGAGCTTATGTTTATCAAAAGATAACTCTACACGTCCATCAAATTGACAAAAATTTAAAGGTTGGACAGTAACACATGGTGTGGATATGAAACTATGGAAACTTTCACACATTCTTGGTGGAAGTATATATTGCCAATTGCTTTAGAAAACAGTTAGCATTATCTAACAAAGACAAAACTATGCAAACTCTATGACCTGAGGTTTGTATTCCAGAGAAGCTCATTCAAGTATTCATCAAAATCTATGTGCAAAAATGCTCAGAGTGACATTTTTATATAGCTAAAAGCCAGAGAAACAACCCAAGTGTGTATAAATAGACACATAAATTGTAGGATAGTGAATAATTTCCAAAAGTGAAAGTGACCAAAGTATTTCTACATGCAAAATCATGGATAAATCTTTAGAGCAAAATGTTGTGTACAAGATGCCAAACTTAAAAATATGTAGATGGAATGATTTAAATCATGAACATTTCCAGAACAAGCAAAGCTAAATGGTCTTATTTAAGGATATGTGAATAGGTAGCAAAAAATGGAAAGAACAAAGAAATTATCTCAAAATCAGGATCAGTTATGGCTGTGATCACAAAGGAGCACACAAAGGGTTCTAGAGGACTGGCAATATGATTTTGTTTATCATTGGTGAATAATCTGGCTCAAATTTATCTTGTTGTGTTTATAAGAAAAAATTCAATGTGGTATTTTATACAATTTTAAGTTAGCAGCCCACCAATATTAATGTGCTTCTATAATAGACATTCATATCTGTAGTGTATACTCCCTATTTTTTCTTCTGCATCCACCCTCCACCCTTGTCCATCTTGAGAGGCTAACCTTTTTGGAATCATAGTGGTCTCTCTCGTCCTCCAGGTTCGAGTAGTTTTGACTAATGAAAGGTACCAGCAGAAATGAGGGCAAGCTCAAGGTACTTTTTCCTCTATCTTTCTAGTACTGCAAGCTCCTAATAAGTAGTCCTATCCTACAACTATGTTAATTTTCCTCTTTCTGGTTACATGCTGTTTCCTTCCCTTGTTATGGGAACTAGTAATAACATTCTGTTTTTATTTCCAAAATATTGCATCATTCCTTACTGGTTTTCCTTAATCCTGCTCACACCATTATAAATAGATCCTCTACTCAATCTTGTATTTGAATGTGGTGTCTGTTTCCAGCCAGTTTCCTACTGATACAATGCCCTTTTCCTTCTTCATGATCTGATCAAAATGAAAAAGTGTTCCTAATCACTTTAGCTGAAACTTCATATTTTAATAATACATTGTTGGTGTCTTTTGCTTTTGTAATTAAATATTTGCTCTATTTTTTATTTTATTCATAAGATCATATGCATCTTGAGAGCAGGATAATCTCATGGCCCTATTTCACACCATTTTGTTCATGACATGGCATTCAAAAAACACTCTGAACATGTTTTGTTTCTATCTTTTAATAAAGCTATAAATTGGTTGACAGTAATGTCTATGGATAGTACATGATATAGAAGTTCAGTACATATACTTGCTGACTGGTTAATCCATTATATTTAACCAATATAATTTGATTTGGCAATTGAAGCTAATGATTTTCATAAATACAAAAGTTCCTCAAGTCTGTTACTTAATAGATAAGTCAGAATTTTCCTTAGTTATTCTTTCATCTGTATTATTAAATGTTTATGTTTACATGTCATAACAGAATAATGCTATTCATCATCATTTACATACTATTACAAGAACATTATTATACTTATTCATATTATAGAAAATTAGAAGATTTTAACTGTGTATAACAATATTCCATTGTGAAAAGAAAATGATATTAATATTTCCATTATTTTATCAGGATATAATCAGCTAACATTGTCACATAAGCCCACATAGTATCTAATACTGTAGCAGCACAGAAATGGGTTTTATTTCCACTATATTAGGTATTGAATAAAACTGCATGTTGGGACTTTTAAATTAACTTTTAATGTTACTTTAATGAGGCAGAATTTCTGCCAATCCAGTCCCCAAGGCAATATTATGTAGCAGTACTTTGTGTTTTAGTTTTATATTTTCAGGAATGCCACACTACCATGGGGACTTATTAGATGCAGTCTAGTTTGTTCAATAGACCTTCTTTCCTATATTAAGGCAGTCTAACAGGGAAGAAGAGAAGCAGATGATAAGCTGGTGACTGTACCTGCTGAATGTACATATTGCTATAATTTGCAATTATGTATATTTATTTGATTTTGTCCTTATATTTCAATCAAGTTTATAAATTAATTGGTCATGATGTCTGTGTCTTCAATTTTTAAACTTTCTCTTGAATAGGTGTAAACTTATATTATGGGGAAGATAATATTGATTTGTGACCTTCTACTATGGCTACCACCTACTTCTCAATCTTACTCTGTATCTATTGTAATATAATAGGAGTAATATAACAATTTTTTAAATTCTTGATGAAAAAACTTTACATTTATACAACTGATTATAATGATTTTGATGTGTTTCTGTGAAGATGAGTATAAATTTAAAAATAATAAAATGATAATTTGAGGAATAGCACTAAAAAGATAGGAAATTTGCCACAGCCTATCTTCTGAAATTTTGAATTCTACTTTAATTTTTTTTTAACTTTTAATTTCAGGGGTACAAGTGCTGGTTTGTTACGTAGGTAAATTTGTGTCACAGGGGTTGTTATACAGATTATTTCATCACCCAGGTATTAAGCTTAGTACCCATTAGTTGTTTTTCCTATTATCTCCCTCCTCCCCAACTCCACCCTCCAAAACTCCCCAGGGTGTTTTGTTCCCCACTATGTGTCCATGTGTTCTTGTCATTTAGCTCGCACTTATTAATATGCACATGCACTATTTGGTTTTCTGTTCTTGTGTTAGTTTGCTAAGGATAATGGCCTCCAGCTTCATCCATGTCTGTGAAAAGGACATGATGTGCTTCTTTATTATGGGTGCATAGAATTTCATGGTGTATGTGAACCACATTTTCTTTATCCAATCTGTCATTTATGGGCATTTGGGTTGATTAGATGTCATTGCTCTTGTGAATAGTGCTGCAATGAACATAAACATGCATGTGTCTTTATAATAGAATGATTTATATTCCTTTGGGTATACACCCAGTAATGGGATTGCTGGGTTAAATGCTAATTCTGGCTTTAGGTCCTTGAGGAATTGCCACACTGTCTTCCACATGGGTTGAACTAATTTACATTTCCACCAACAGTGTGAAAGCATTCATTTTTCTCTACAACCTTGCTAACATCTGTTATTTTTTGACTTTTTAATAATAGCTATTCTGATTGCTGTTGGATGGTATCTCATTGTGGTTTGGATTTGCGTTTCTCTAATGATCAGTGATGTTGAGCTTTTTTTTTATGATTGTTGGCCACATGTATGTTTTCTTTTGAAAGGTGTCTGTTCATTTACTTTGCCTATATTTATGGGACCACTTGTTTTTTTCTTGTAAATTTGTTTAAGTTCCTTAAGGATGCTAGATATTAGACCTTTGTCAGATGCATAGTTTGCAAAAATGTTCTCCCATTCTGTAGGTTGTCTGTTTACTCTATTGATAGTTTCCTTTGCTGTGCGGAGCTTTTTAGTTTAATTAGATCCCATTTTCCAATTTTACTTTTGTTGCAATTGCTTTTGGCATCTTCATCATGAAATCTTTGCCTGGGCCTATGTCCTGAATCATATTGCTTAGGTTGTCTTTCAGGGTTTTACATTTAAGTCTTTAATCCATCTTGGGTTGATTTTTGTATATGGTGTAAGGAAGGCATCCAGTTTCAATCTTCTACATATGGCTAGCCAGTTATCCCAGCACCATTACTGAACAGGGAATCCTTTCTCCATTGCTTTTATCAAGTTTGTCAAAGATCAGATAGTTGTAGGTGTGTGGTCTTATTTCTGGGTTCTCTTTTCTGTTCCATTTGTCTATGTGTCTCTTTTTGTACCGGTACCATGCTATTTTGGTTACCATAGCCCTGTAGTATAGTTTGAAGTCAGGTAGCATGATGCCTCCAGCTTTGTTCTTTTTGCTTAGGATTGCCTTGGCTATTCGATCTCTTTTTTTGGTTTCATATGAATTTTAAAATAATTTTTTCCAGTTCTGTTAGGAATGTCAATGGTAGTTTAATGGGAATAGCATTGAATCCATTAATTGCTTTGGGCATTATGGCCATTTTTGTGATATTGATTCTTCCTATCCATGAGCATGGAATGTCTTTCTATTTGTTTGTGTCATCTCTGATTTCTTTGAGTGGTGGTTTGTAATTCTCCTTGTAGAGATCTTTTACCTTCCTAATTAGCTTATATTTCTAGGTATTTTATTCTTTTATTTTTGTGGCAATTGTGAATGGGAGCTCATTTGTGATTTGGTTCTTGGCTTGATTGTTGTTAGTGTATAAGGGATGCTAGCGATTTTTGCACATTAATTTTGTATCCTAACACTTTGCTGAAGTTACTCATCAACTTAAGAAGCTTTTGAGCTGAGACAATGGGGTATTCTAGATAGAGAATCATGTCATCTACAAATAGGGATAGTCTGATTTTCTCTCTTCCTATTTGAATGTCCTTTCTTTCTTTCTCTTGCCTGATTAAACTTCCAGTACTATGTTAAACAGGAGTGGTGAGAGAGGGCATCCTTCTCTTGAGTCAGGTTTCAAGGGAAATGCTTCCAGCTTTTGCCCATTCAGTATGTTGTTGGCTGTGGGTTTGTCATAAATGTCTCCTCATGTTGAGGTATGTTCCTTCAATACCTAGTTTATTAAAAGTTTTTAACATGAATGGATGTTGAATTTTATTGAAAGCCTTTTCTGCATCTATTGAGATAATCATGTAGTTTTTGTCTTCATTTCTGATTATGTGATGAATTATATTTATTGATTTGCATATGTTGAACCACCTTGCATCCCAGCAATGAGGCCTACTTGATCGTGGTGGATAAGTTTTTTGATGTGCTGCCTGATTTGGTTTGCCAGTATTTTATTGAGGATTTTTGCATCAGTGTTCATCAAGGATATTGGCCTGAAGGTTTGTTGTTGTTGTTGTATCTCTGCCAGGTTTTGGTATTAGGATAACACTGGCCTAAGAAAATGAGAGAGGAGTCCCTTCTTTTTATTTTTTTTGGAATAGTTTCAGTAGGAATGGTACACATTCTTTATTGTACATCTGGTAGAATTCACCTGTGAATCCATCTGGTCCTGGCCTTTTATTGTTTGGTTGATAGACTATTTATTAGTGCTTCAATTTCAGAACTCATTAATGGTCTCTTCAGAAATTCAATTTCTTCCTGGTTCAGTCTTGGGAGAGTGTATGTGTCCAGGAATGTATCTATTTCTTCTAGAGTTTCTAGTTTATGTGCATAGAGGTATTTATAATATTCTCCCAAGGCTGGCAGAAGACAAGAAATAACCAAAATCAGAACTCATCTGGAGGAGATGGAGACATGAAAACCATTCAAAAGATCAAAGAATCCAGGAGCTTGCTTTTTGAAAAATAAATAGGTAAATAAATAGGCTGCTAGCTAGACTAATAAAGAAAAAAAGAGAGAAGATTCAAATAAACACAATCAGAAATGATAGGAGGATATTATGACTGATCCACAGAAATACAAAATTCCACTTTAAAAACACCACCTTTTATTATGATTTATTCAAATTTCTCATGCACTGATTAACTTTTTAAAATTTTTTATTCCCATAGGTTTTTTGGGACAGGTGGTATTTGGTTACATAAGTAAGCTCTTCAATGGCGATTTGTGAGATGTTGGTGTACCCATTACCCAAACCCAAGCAGTATATATTGAACCCAGTTTGTAGTCCTTTATCCCTCACCACCTTCCACCCTTTCCCTTAAGTCTCCGAAGTCCATTGTATCATTCTTATGCCTCTGCATCTTCATAGCTTAGCTCCCACTTATGAGTGAGAACAATACAATGTTTGGTTTTCCATTCTTGAGTTACTTCACTTACAATAATAGTCTCCAGTTCCATCCAGGTTGCTGCAAATGCCATTAATTCATTACCTTTTATGGCTGAGTAGTATTCCATCACATATATATATAGTATCATATATATATATAGTATCATATATATATGTATATAAATATATAGTATCTCTGCCAGGTTTTGGTATTAGGATAATGCTGGCCTAATAAAATGAGTTAGGGAGGAGTCCCTTCTTTTTAATTTTTTTGGAATAATTTCAGTAGGAATGGTACACATTCTTTATTGTACATCTGGTAGAATTCAGCTGTGAATCCTTCTGGTCCTGGCCTTTTATTGTAGTATATATATTGTATTGTAGTACACATATTATTGTGTGTATATATATACATACTACTATATATGGTAGTTTGTGTGTGTATATATATATATATGTATATATGTATATATATATACACACATATATATGTGTATATATATATACACCATATATATGGTGTATATATATATATGCTACCATATATATGTGTATATATATGTATACCTATATATATATACACTACCATATAGTGGTGTGTGTGTGTGTATATATATATGGTGTGTATATATATACGGTGTGTATATATGTATATATATGGCATATATATACATATATACACCATAATTTCCTTATGCACTTGTTGATTGATGGGCAATTAGGCTGGTTCCATGTTTTTGCAATTGCAAATTGTGCTGCTATAAATATTCATGTGCAAGTATCTTTTTCATATAATGACTTCTTTTCCTCTGGGTAGATACCAGATAGTAGGATTGGTGGATCAAATGATAGTTCTACTTTTAGTTCTTTAAATAATCTCCACACTGTTCTCCATAGTGGTTGTACTAGTTTACATTCCCACCAGCAATGTAGAAGGCTTTCATTTTCATTGCATCCATGCCAACATCTATTATTTTTTGATGTATTGATTATGGCCATTCTTGCAGGAATGAGGTGGTATCTCATGGTGGTTTTGATTTGCATTTCCCTGATCATTAGTGATATTGAGCATTTTTTTCTCATGTTTGTTGGTTCTATGTTCATTGTGAAAACAGCCAATTCCCACTTCTATCCCTGAGCCAAATACATCATAGCTAAGGAAGCAAAACTGCATTCCTCTAAGCTAAAGACATAAGAATTCTCTGATTAGTGAATTCAATGAGTGATGCAGAGGGAGTCATGAACACCAGAGGGATTTTATATTGGTGTCAGATGCATGCATTTTATATTGGTGGTCAGATGTTGCACTTCTCAGTTGGTCTGTGTGTCTTGGAATGTGGACTGGAGTGAAAGATGTGAAAACAAAGTGGAATATTGACAAGTCATGTAGCTCTCAAACCTGTCAGAATCTGGCATATTTTCTTATAATCCTTTCAATGTGAAGGCACAGGTTATCACAAGAATATGCTAATATTATTTTAATGTAGTCAGTAATGGGTATTTCCAAGTGAGTGTTTAAGGGAAAAATGGCAAAGTCAAACTCCTAAGATAACAAGAAATGCTAACGTTCTTAACTAGGAAACATGGAACTTAGTTTCTTTTGTCAACTTACTCTCTTTTTTTTAACTTAAAAAAATTAACTGACTTTTTTAAGGCAGTTCACTTTTCAAGGCCTTTTGTTCTAAAAAGATTAATCGGAGGCAATATATTTCTCATCTGTTTCACGAGTGTTGCAGAGAATAATGAATAATGTGAAATAATATATTCATTAATTTGAAGAACAGAGCTTTATTAGTGCATAATTTTTGTTTTTTTCCTTGCTTCGTTGCCCATAACTAGCAAGATAGTGAAGGGTAAATTTATTAGGTTGGAAATAAAAATCAACTTTGCCTATTTAAAAAGAATATCATATATTTATTTTTATGTCATTGTAAAATATTATACAAGTTTCTAAATATTTTGACAAAACAACCTTCTAAGCATAGTTATTATTTCTATTTTAGTTTTTATACGTAACATTTATCTATTCAGCAAACAATCTCCAAATTATTTATTTAGCTGGTGATTTTTCTAGTCAGCCAAGAGTGTACACTGCCCTTATCGGGGAGATTTACCCAGTCTTATCTGGGCTGCCTTATGCATCTGCTGCCATCCTCTATGTTAGTTACTTAGCTCTGCTTTTGGGGTGTGCTGCCTATTGGTTGGGGCACCTTGCTCTCCTCTCTCATCATCTAAGCAGGCCAATTAGGGCATCCATTCATGGTAGCTGGACAGGTTTCCAAAAGGCAGAAACATGTGAGGCACCTTGAGAGATAGGCTCAGAATGGTCCCAGTGTTACCTCCTCCACATTCTATTCACCAAAGACTTAAAAGGCTGAGACACACTTTCCACGTCTTCCTAGGAATAGCTACAACATTGCATTGCAAGGGCATAGATAGTGCGAGGGGAATAATTGAGGCCAATTTTGCAAACAAACACTCCACCGTATTATGATACATTTAAGGTCTTAAAAACAGGTTCTTTATTCATATGACAAATAAGAGAATACCCACATCCCCTCTTGTTGGATATACAAACAGACTAGCTAGCCCAGTCTTCCTTGAAGTTAGGTATGATCATGTGAAATCTGAGTGAAAGTGATATTTGCCATGCTTAGGTCTGGTCCATATAAATTGTTCACATGTGATTATTCTTCTTTTCTGACTACTGCTGAATGGAATAACTGAGCTCTAGCTTAGGAGAATGTAGAGACCAAATATGGAAGATGCCTGGGCCTCTAAATGACTGCAGAGAAACATCTATATATCAACCAAGAAGCATGATTGTTCTTTATGTGAATGAGAAATAAGTGTCTATGTGTTAATCCACTGAAATTTAGGAGATGATCTGTTACAGCAGCTGATATTACTTCTCTTCATCTATGTCATTTTGTTATATGCAAATATTGGTACCCAGGATTCATTCTTTATTGGCATCGGTTTTATATGGCTCTGTTAATATCTATTGGACTATTTACTTAAAGAATTAGTACTGAAAGAAGAGCTACATCTACAAAGCCTACAAAGATTGGTGTTAAAGGCAATTAGGAATGCAGTTTACTAATCGAGACATTTGCTTCCATATGCTAGGGCTGATGAGGGATTTCATTTTTCCTTATAATGTTTATATATTTTGCCTTAAAGATCAAACAATTGCCTTCTTTTATGTTTTTATGTTTCTCTGTTATTTACTGTTATAAATCAAATATAAATGTGCCCTAAATCATTGGTTGTCATCTTTTTTCTTCCATAAATTAATACTGGAAGAGCAAAATCCCCAAAGGGATGCCTGGTCCATGGGTTTCTGCTTCCTGGAGGCAAGAAAGTGTCAATAGGTTAATGGAAGCCATTAATAAAATACCAATTAAGTATTACTCAATATTATTAAAAGTCAAAATATAAATATTAACTTATTTCTTAAAAAATACACATTTTATAAATATTTATATAATTATATAAATTACAATTATATAATTTATGTAATTATATAAATTACAATTATATAATTTATGTAATTATATAAATTACAATTATATAATTTATGTAATTATATAAATTACAATTATATAATTTATATAATCATTTTATACATATTTATAAATTAAGTTTAGTTCACAGACCCTTGAGGGAACCTAGAGGCAATATTGGTAATTTCTGACATTAAGAATTTCCTCTCAATCATAAATTAGAAATAAAACAATACTATTAAAGGTAGCAACAATTATACCTTTGAAGCTTTAGATATTTCAAAGGAGTTTACAGTGAAATTTAATTTTCTATGTCTCTGTTAACACTTAACCTATGTGTCAGAGGTTGACTTAGGGAAAATCTTTCATTTTACACTGTATTTGCAAATAAATCTAATAATAAAAGACTTTGAACTATTTTTGAAATCTGAAAATGTTAACAGAATTAATTCCGCTTGAAGATTTAGTATGAAATCTCTCACTAGAAAAAATTTGGTTATTTTTTACATCTTGCAAGTAGGACTATGAGTTTAATAGACATAAAAAAGACAAAGTAACAATGTCTATTGTTTGTGAAAAGTTCAATGAATCCATCCACGGGGCAATTTTACAATTATTTGGTGTGCTCTCTTCCACAGAAAGCACCATGTCCACTGGCTTTTTCCAATAAATGACCAATGGAATTTAATACAAATGAATGCAAGAGATAATTTCAATTATATTTGAATTGTCTTACATCCTTTGGATACAGCTATCATCATTTCAGAACTATCAGAATTTCATCATATTGTATCTAAACAGCCTGAATTCAATTATACGTCTTAACCTTTGGACTTGTTTTTACCCCACATGCTGCCTGAGACTACATGTGAGGTTTTGTGACAATGAACTTTGGTGTGGGAGTTTTCTCTGGTTTTCTAAACTTGAAATAAGTGGTTTCTTCTTTCCTCCTTAACTGTTAACTATGAACTTTTTATTTTCAAATATTTTTAGATTTATAAAAGTGTAGAAAGATAATACAGCTTCTATGTGTCCTACGCTTGGTCTCTCCTATTACCATCTTACCACGGCATAGTATACTTGACACCATAGAAATTAAGGAACTGACAAATATATATGCATTCACTAAAGTCAATACTTCATTTATATTTTCCTAGTTTTTACTTAAAGTCTTTTTATTATTCCAAAATTCCAGCCAGGATTTCATATGGCATTTAGTCATCATTTCTCCTTAGGCTTCTCTTAAGTGTGACAGCTTCTCAGAGTTGCTTTGTTTTTGATAACCTTGACAGTTTTGAGGGCTACTAGTCAAATATTTTGTAGAGTGTCCTTTACTAGGCATTTGTCTAAATATTTTTTTCTCATGATTAGATTGAGATTATGAGTTTCGTGGATGAAGACCACAGAGGTAAAAGTCATTCTTATATCATAGGAAGGGCTGCATCCTATGAACATGACTGATCACTATTGATGTTGACGTTTTTCACCTGGCTGAGGTAATGCTATTCCGATTTTTCAAATTTAAAGTTACTCTCCACTCCCCCTCCATTTAGTACTCTTTGGGAAAAAAGTCACTGTGCATCCATTAAACATAATTTTCATAATTATTTTTAATGTGGGTCTAGCTGTTTAAAAATTAAGTAGTAGAACTACATATAACAGTCCCTATTCTAATTTCATTTAGGTTATTTTCCAGGATTCCTTCTATTTCTGTATACCTATTATAGAGTCATAGTAACAGGTTTTGTCTACATTGTTCCACAGTAGTGGATATAAAGTAAATATGTATGTGCTTCAAAATCCACAAATATTATATTATCAAGAAGATTGTGTTCTGATGAAAGTTTAGTTTTGGCTCAGGATGTGCCAGAGAATAAGTGAGTGGGCCAGGATTTATTGATTTTTTACTTGCTGGGATTATGTGGTTGTTAAGGTCTTAAATAGGACATAGCAATAAAAGAGAGTTACAAGATACTCCATCTCATTTTTTTGATGCGTTATGTGTGTAAAATATAAGAAAGTTTTGAAAGCTGCTTCAAGGTTAGTGACTTAGTGAACTATAAAATAACCTGCTCAAAGACAAAGAGCAGTGAGATAAGAACCCAGGAACCATGGAAAAATATGGTGGGAATGTTGAACGTATTTTTTAAACAACTCATTTTATTAGACTAGAAGTTCAAGAGCAGTGTATGCTTTCCAGTAGAAAATATGGAGATTACAAGTCTAGGCTTCTTGTCCTCTAAAGACTAGAAATATGGTAGGTTTCTTCAGTTACAAGGAAACAGCTCAGTTTTCCAATTACCAGATTGAAATACGATTTTGAATTTAAAAAATAATCGATTATAGAAATACACAGTAGAAGATGCCTGGTTTTGCGGAATAAAACCCCTCATATTTTTGTTAACCACAAGTTCAATATGTATCAGTATTGTGAAATAGCTGCTAGAATTTAGTGTTAGACAACATTAATAGATGAATAATAGTCCCCTGTCTTGAGTCTGCACTAGTCAAACCATACCTGAAGCTCTTCTTAGTTCAATATGTCACATCATTAATAGTAATAATGACAATGATGATAATAGTATATTATTATACCTGTAAGGCACTTAAAAGTATAAAATTTACTTTCAAATGTATTATCCCATTTTAGCACAGATCTTGACAAAATTTTATGCACCTATGGACCTACGAAGACATGATAAAATAAGTGTTGTGGAGAAAAAAGTTTAAAAGATTTAGGCAGTTTGTTTTTTAAAGTGTGGTTTAAAACGACCCATTCATGGAACTGCAAGATCAGAAGCATTTTCATAATAGAAGATATTATTATTAGCCTTTTTCAGTGTATTGACACTTGCGGTGTGGTACAAAAGTAACAGTGAGTAAAGTGCCTAATATTTTTGCTTGAATAAAAGCAGTGGTAACAAAATGTACTAACAGTCATTGTATTCTTTACAATCAAGCACTCACAGGAAGAGGTAAATTTTGTTTAAGAATGTCATTGATGGCACAATAATATTAATTGTATTAAATATCAACTCTGAGTGAATGTCTTTCTCATATTCTGTATGATGAAATGGGAAGTACACATAAAGCATTTCTACAGCATACTAAAGTGAACCAATGTTTTCCAAATGAACAATGTATGATATTTTAAAATTTTAACATTATGCATGGGTAAAAGATCTACTCAAAATGCAAGTTAGACCAATGAATTGTAATGAGACAATAAAAAAGTTTATTAATACAGTTTTGGGTTTCACATTGCAACCTTTATGAAACTATTAGCCAAATTTGGATGTGGTATCAAAGACTAAGATCCACAATTACCTGAAAAGGCAATTAAAATACACTTTTCCCTTTTCAGCTACATATTTGTGTGCAGCAAGATCTTCATCAAAATGATTTACAGTAGATTGAAGGCAGAGAAGATATGAAAAATGAAAATCCAACCATCTGAAGACATTGAAAGAATTTGTAAAAAATGTAAAACAGTGACATTCTTCTCATGAATTTATTTTTAGAATATATAATTTCCCATATTTAAAAGTAGGCTAGTTATGTTAACAAGTAACAGGATATCCATGTTATTTTATATAAATAAACAATCAAATATGTTAAAATGTATCAGTAATAATTTTTTTTGAGACGGAGTAATAATTTTTAATATGGTGAATGTCAGTACATATAACTCATATACACAAAAGCTCTTTGAGGTTCTCAGCAATGGATTATAAAGAAATTCCTGTTATTAAAATGCTTGAGAACTCCTTGCTGAAGAAAATCTGATAAATGAACAATGAGACAACAAGGTAGCTGTCATAAAGTGTTTGAGATAATAACTTGGACCTCTTTTGTTTTTACCTTCTCAGCATCTAATTCTTTTTTTTTTTTTTTTTTGATAGAAGCACTCCACTTTTGCTTTGAAGAGCCATATTGCTTCTCCGTTTTAATTAGGGTTTATCTTAATTCCTAACTGAGAGATAGACATTCTTTCTAGGCATAGTCAATAAGTATACTCTATAAGCCCATCTCCTCATCTCTCAGCCAGAGTGATTAATCAAAAATAGACATAAGCCAATGAGATTCAATTCTTAGACTTTTTAAGGAAACCTTGGAAAAGTGGCAGGTTCTTTTTGTTGGGGCTGATAAGCCAATAGGCTTTTTGCTAGAAGTGTTGTTGGCATCATTGTCAACATTTGGAGACATCTTTCTCAGAATGAAAGCATTGCAGAGGAAAATAGAGAGATGGTGTGAAGCATAACTTTAATTCCATCATTTTTGAAACTATTCCAAGCCATGTCAATTTTGTGAGGCAGTAAATTTCATGTTTGCAAAAATTTGCTTGAGATGGATTTTTCTCACCACATCTGTAAAGATCCTATTGAGTCTTCCTCCAGAAAGAATAAGAATCATGATTAAACAACTATATTCTTAATTTAAGTAAGAAATTTCTGACAATCAGTATTTTACCAGCCATGGTTCAAATTGCCTCATGGTATTACGTAATTTTTTTTTTTTTTTTAGACGGAATCTTGTTCTGTCGCCCAGGCTGGAGTGCAGTGGCATGATCTCAGCTCACTGCAACCTCCACCTCCTGGGTTCAAGAGATTCTTCTGTCTCAGCCTCCCAAGTAGCTGAGATTACAGGTGTGTGCCACCATGCCTAATTTTTCTATTTTTGATAGAGACAGAATTTCACCATGTTGGCTGGGCTGTTCTCAAACTCCTGATCTCAGGTGATCCACCAGCCTCGGCCTCCCAAAGTGCTGGGATTACAGGCGTGAGCCACCACACCTGGTGTGTATTAGGTAATTTTTGACTTGGAAGAAAATTTGGAAAATAAAGGGCTCAACACCTTTGTTTTAAAAGTAAAGAAACTGTAATTCAAGTTTTTCATGTTATTTCTGTATCCCTAATTAGTGGTAAAGAAAAAAATTATTTCATTGTTACTATACACATGTATAAACATCCAATGACAGTGTTTCAGGGACTGTACAGATCTAAAGCATTCCAAAAAATGCTGGTGGGATGAGTTTTAGAGACCTATATAATTTCAAGATTGTACAAGTAATAGTAAAGCAGACTAAGTAAAGTAGAGAGTTAAAGGAATTATGGCAAAGCTCATAATTGAAAATTGAAATATAATGATCATATTTAAGCAGTCAATTTTGACTCAGATCTATACAATCTTGCCTTCATATTATTTCTCTTGGTCATTAAAAATTCTGTTCTAGGGATTATTCATAAGAAAATGTTTAGATTATAATCTGTGTGTGTGTGTGTGTGTCTGTGTGTGTGTGTGTGTTCGTTCCATGTTTAATATAACATACATTGTAATGCACTTTTAGCAAATGTAGCAGTTTCCTTGAATTTATACTCTATATTGAACTATTTTCCAATATATAAGATTTTTTAGGTAGAAATTTAGGAATTACTTATTTCATTCTATTAGTTTAATGTGGATTGCGTTTAAATCAACACCAGTTTAATTTCGATTGTGTTGTGCATGTGTAAATGAGTCATACATTACTGGACTGAAATATACAGTAGTTTGAGTACTTTGCCTATTCATGCACTACAGAATGGTATTACAGCACATATTATATTATTTATATTCTATTGCCTTGCATTTTTTCTTTTAGGCACCTCTGATTTGAATATAATTTTCTTTAAATTACAAAGGAATTAATTCATCTTTTGACAAATACACTTTATTCTTCCTAGATATTGATCATTTCAGTTATACCAATTGAATTTTCACTAAATTAACTTCAGTCTCTTGAAAGGAAGGGCCTCAGATTCCTTATAAAAGTCCAGTATAGACAATTTTTCTACTCACTAAAATATGATATTCTGCAAACACATGTATGCTAATCTACAAAAAGACCAAATGAATTTCCTATTTGAAAACATAAGAAACATAACAAATTTAATGAAATGCAAAAAATAAGGCTTAATTCCTTAGGGCACAAATTTAATTTATTTCAGGTTTACCCAGCAGTGCTACAATTCTATTGATGAAAGGTGAAGGTCAACTTTGAAGATACAGTTATAGTAAATAAAATTGAGAAAAGAAAAAAAAAGCCAAGTGAAGAGGAGAGAGGGTGAAAAAATGCCAGTAATTCTATGTATTTGGCTATCTCCTCATTTATAGTAATGGTTCTCAAACTTGGAAATCATTTGAGGGTCATATTAAATATTCAATTACATGGGATGTATAAACGAACATTCTGACTCAGTGTGCTATGGTGAGAGCCTGGGAATCTGTGTTTTTGACAAACATACTTGGGAATTCTGATGGAGAAATTTCAATGTTACATTGGCAAAATAAATTTCTATAGTTCATATACGAACTCCAATTGAATAATATAAATTACATAAATTAGTATTCTAAGTTTCAAAAAGGTAGTAAAAGATATTCAAGAAATAATTGCCTAACTGAATGTCAATTCCATGGGCTTGATTTGCCAAATTCTTCAATGGAAAATAGAAGAAATAAACAAAACAAAACGAATGAGAGACAGAAAGACACTCCTTTGCTTAAAAAACAGGGTGAAACATGAAACACCTTTTTCTCATCTTAGTGACTTCTGTCTAATACTAAATCCCTTATAAATTGCAGTTGTACTGTAATTGATTTCATTCTTAGCAAAATACCAAATCCTCTTGGGGAAAAACAAAGAAAAGTGAGATTAGCTAAGGAAAGAGGAAAAAAAAATTCTATTTCAATGATTAAAATTTATGCCTCAGGAATTAAGCAAGCTTGATGCTTTCCTGGATTTACAGCATTTCATTTGTTACTGCCATTAGCTTTAACTGCTTTGGGAAAATTTAACAACAGAGCTATAGCATGGCTTACAACCATCAAAGTTTCAAGAGCATGCGAAACATTTCCTTGCAAACTCTTTAATAGGATTACAGGGATAACTTCCTTGAATATTTATTTCCACTACAAATCAGGTAGGATACATTTTAATGACATATTTAAAATGTTGTCATCTTACGGCTGAAGACAATGACATTTAGAAACGTGTACCTTTTTAAAAAATGAATTGCAAGCTTTAAAACTTTCTTGAAAATGGGAAGCTAATTCCAATATGCATAGTGTCTTCATTCAACAAATTGAAAAGCAAAATTTATGAAATAATAGTATTGCATATCAGTTTAGCAATGAATTTGGAAAAATGAGATTAAACACAATCATATAAGCATAAAGCTAAAGTGGCCTTCCCAATATTTCACAATATTTGCTATGAAACATTTTTCACTTCTGAAATGGCAATTATGATACACAGTAGGAATGGTATCTCTCTCAGTTCTCATGCATAAAAAATAAACTGCCAATGCATAATTAATGCAAATAATGAAATTGGAACAAGATCCCAGGTCTTGTTCAGATTAATGCCAATTGCCTGAATTGTACATGTTATAATTTATATCAGATTTTGACTGAATTTCTTTAATATTTTCCTACTTAAACATTTTTAGTGTAAAAAATGATGACATTTTTTAAATGTAGGCATTTAGGTTTGTGTGTGTGTGTGTGTGTTTCTGTGTGTGTGTGTGTGTGTGTGTGTGTAATTTTAAAGTCTGAAAACATGCTGGAGTTTACAATCAGCCTGGAGGTGACTTGAATAAAGTCGTTAACTAATGAGAAAGGTAGTTCTTAATGTGATTCTGGGTATGCTCATCACTCTCCTGAAGGACATTTATTCAACTTGAGTTTCAAAGCTAATTGGAAGTCATGGTAGGTTGATAAATATTGGAAATAAGGTTAATATTGCCATAGCATTTATTACTATTTCATTAATTTTGTAGTGAAGAAATATCTGAACATTCTTTCTCTGTAAATAGTACATTTCTCATTACATGAGTGAACCACAATATTTTTGGAAAATTGGTCAGTATTTGAATAGCATCCTCATGACTTTATAATTAAAATCTTGCTCATAATTAAAAATGGAACAACCATTATTCAAAAATTGTAATGTAAAGAGTTATTTTAACAAAATAAAGTATTTCTAAAAACAGAACTGTAGTTTACAATGCATATTTTTACTTTTTCTTTTTACTAAATTTGACTTCTAAAAGACATATTTATTTATTTATTTAACTACTGTTTAAGTGCCCACTTGTATTAGTCAGCTTTGTTGCTAAACGAACAAGCCAAACTCTCAGCGTTTTGTAATAATATTTATTCCCTGCCTCAGTATGTGTTGGTGACTGTAGGTTATCTGCAACTACTGTGGCTCTGATTCATTCAGGTCGGCTGTGCCCCACAATTCTTCTGTTTTAACACCAAGGCTAAAAGGACCACTTAGGACATGCCCCTTCTTTTGGCAGTGGGAATTAGCAAGAGATTAAGAAAACTCTGCAATCACATTTCAAGCTTCTCCTCAGATGGGATGGACATATGCCAAACTGACTTATATTTCATTAAGCAAAGTATGTCAGAAATTAAGCCAATACTGAAAGAATGTGATATGTACTCCTGAGGTGGGGGGGGGTGGGTAGGATAAAGGCATGTGGATGTGTATTTGCGAACACTAATTAATCTACCATATCACTGTGGGGTCTTTTACATGGCCATTTCCCTAAAGAGAGTTTCAGTGTAGAATAGTTGGTTTCCAAGCAGACATGTATTATTCGAAAAAGCCTCCCTTTAGATTCATCCTATTATACTATTTGTATTCTGGACATGCTTATTTTAGAAAAATTTAAATCTTATTTCTGTCTGTGATTTTATTTAAGCTATATATTCTACCAAATTCCCCATTGCAAATGCTTTCTGTTACTGATTCAGATTGTATTTTCATAAATTATTCTAATTCTATACATGGGAGACAACCCAAATTTAGAATCTTAACCAGAGAAAAATCAAAGCTGATTTATGAGAATGAAAACTTATGCGTTGTCACAACATTAGGGGAAGGCTGAGAGACATTAGATCACTCCTAACTCTGAGTCTCTTTTTGCTGCTCCAGGATGAGATGTTTTGCTGCCTTCAGGCCAGCTATTGCATCCCACCTCACCCACACCAGACAGCTTGAACAGAACCTTTTCAGACTTCCTTCAAGGGGTAGTCTGGTTAAGCTAATCACAATTGTTCTGTGTGTTGGCATCCAGGTAGAGCTACAAGTAATAACACTTTGTCTAGGGTCATTAATTGTAAGGGGATCTGATAACTTTAATGTAATGCAATAAATCATTGTTTACTCATTAGAGATTACTGCTGATACTTTTTACGAGGAAATGAGAAACCAGGATTCCACCAGAGCTTCTGTTTCCAACATGGGTCCAAATCAACATAATCATGTCCAACTCCACCTGATAAACCCTGCTTCATTCTCCCTTGTTCCTTGATGAGTTCACACTTCTGCTTCTTAGTGTGTTTATTCCATTTAAATTATCAAGATTACACCCATGTCTCTTGCTTTATCTTATTTAAATTAACAAAATCCTAGATGTAATTGAAAGATATATCATGTTATCCATTAAATTTGATGAACATCAATTTAATAAAAGGAATATTTCAACCACTTCTCTGGGTTACAAACTCAGCTAGTAACTATTGTCCTCTATTTTGGCTTGTGTAAAGATCTTGATATTGGTGACTTAATCACCCATTGATGTAAGCAATTCTCCCTCTACTCTTTTTCAAAGTTGTCAGGGCTGGCTCTCACATACAGGACACAGTCATGGGACAGGGATTTGTACCAAATTCTACATGCATAAACTTTAATGACGCCAAGTAGACTTGCCAGAGTCTCACAGATTACCAAGAAATTTAGATTATCAAATTATGTTAGTTATGGATTGCTCATTCTTTCAGATTCATTTTGTTAATTTATTCACATATGTCTCTACCTCATGGATAATTTTTTTAAATCTTAATTTTTCGTTTCTCTATCTCTCCATACATTATAAGTATATTCATAAAACATACAATAATATATATTTTTGTTTTTCACAACTTAAAATTATCAATAATATCCACTGTATTTAAGTTGATGGTCATCAAGTATTTGAAATAAAATTTCACCCCATGACATTGATTTTTTTAATTTTAGAGGATAAATTATCATGTTCACAAAAATGTCACCAAATATTTTATTTTTGTTTTATTTAGTTATGTCTTCCTAAACAAAACTGCTTAATACTTGATAAAAATCTTAAAAATTAATTAATACAATGGAAACATAAATGTCGTACTGACTCCTTTGAAAAGTATTAAGGTTAAATATATTTCTTATATCAAATTATCAAGGAAAAGCCAATTTAAACGATAAAATAATTTTCCAGACTTCTTTCATGGCTAAAGAGGGGATGTTTCATCTGCCTTTAGCCAGCTTCACCGGAGTTGCCCTCACTTCTTGCAAACACAGATCCACAAGGAGAAAAATATTGATTTCTATATTATAGAGTCTAGTTTTATCTGCTCCTAACCCAGGCCAGCAGGGTATTTTAGATATGATAGCTGTGGGAACACAGCTGTTCAAAGCTCAACCTTAGGGCTCCTTACGAAGGACTTTTAGGTAGCACTTCTTGCAACTAGGTTTTACTAACACCCCTGAAACGAAGTCCAAGGCACTGACCCCACCAACAAAAAGAGTTAAACCTTTTCAGACTGAAATCTACTCTCTGTTTGTCACTATCCTACTCCGTTTCTCCCACAATCGTGGGAATCCAAATTTCAAGAGGTTGTGCTGTTTCCCATTCAACCATCAGAGCTCCATATGGTGCTACAAGGGATAACCAGGTGATATACCCAGGTCTGGACCATGAAGCCCTTTACTCTTCCTTGGGAGGAATACGAATAATCATTCTTAAAAGCCCTATAGTTGGATCTCTTTTTCCTTCATTCTGTGTCAGTCACCATTCTCTAAAAATTGTTGAATGTTTCCTCCAAGCTGTACTAGTTTTCTATTGTTGAATAGCAAATTACCACAAATTTAGCAGCCTATATTGGCACTTATTTATTATCTCACAGTTTCTATTGGCAGTGAAGCCTTTGTTCAGAGACCCATACACTGAAATAGAGATGTTCACCAGGGCTGCAACTTCATCTGGAGCTTGGCATCGTCTTCCAAGACTATGCAGGTTGTTAAAAAAATCAGTTACTTGTGATTGTAGGATGGAGTCTGTATTTGGTTTTGTTTTGCTGGATGTTTGCTGGGGATCACTCTCAGCTTAGAAGCCATTAGATGGTTGCCTCCATGGGCAGTTCACAACATGACTCTTGTTTTCTTCTAGGCCAGCAGGAGAGCATCCCTCTGATACTTTACTTTCTTTAAAAATGCTCATCTAGTTAAGTTAGTCCCGCCAGGATAATCTCTTGGGAGTGACTCAAGCCCAACTTACGATTAGCCAAATTATGGGTGTGCTTTCCCAGCATATTCATGGGTAACTACCAACATCGAGAAGAGAAGGTTATACAAATCAAGGAGCAGAAATCTTGGAGGCCATACTGGAATTCTGGCCACTGCATTACATACCCTTTGTCTGAATCAATTATTTTATTGGAATTTGCCTGTTTTGTTTTGTATTAACACACAAATTGTTACTATATCACTATACGGAAGGTTACATTACACCAAAATACTATTAGAGATCATCCCTAGGTGATGAGATTGGGGGAAGTACTGCCATTTTCATTGTACATGTTTATTTTATATACTTTAATTTTGAGCTTTTATTAGCAGTTGCTGGTAAATAATTAACACTTTGCTTCTCAAAACCCAAACCCCTGATTTGCAGCATTTGTTGATTTCTGTGGTGTAAATACTCCCACCACGGCCAATTCCAGGCCACTAGTATGATGTTACTGAATGCACAGTTAGCAGGAAGTCCTGGCTAACACAGTGAAACCCCATCTCTACTAAAAATAAAAAAATAAAAATTAGCCAGGCATGGTGGCGGGCACCTGTAGTCCCAGCTACTTGGGAGGCTGAGGCAGGAGAATAGCGTGAACCTCAGAGGCGGAGGTTGCAGTCAGCCGAGATCGTGCCACTGCACTTCAGCCTGGGCAACAGAGCAAGACTCCGTCTCAAAAAAAAAAAAGTTATTGAAATAAAACCTAGAAATATATCAAATAACTAATAATAGGTTTTACATATATTCTATTTGAAAGACAATAGATTTTTACATAATTGATTATATTGACTCATGATTGAGGCAGTTTAAATGCACAGCAATTAACAGTTCAATCATAAGATTCTCCTGAGAACTCAAACCCCTTGCAGTCATCTAGTACACTTAAGAAAAAGTCTAAGCTCCTGAAAGTCAAAGAAAAATTTTTTTAAACTCAATACAATCATAGAAATACTATTTTAAAACATTAAATATTTTTACTTTTATTAAAGATTATTATTTTAAAAATCACAATAGTGTCATATGAAAACAGAAAAACTGAGGCTAAAAACAAGTATAAAATATATACAATTTGAGATCATTTTAATAAGCACATAAAGCTAACAATTAAGATAATGATGAGTTTGGTACTCAAAGATATAAAAAATTATAAACAATGGGACAAATGTTCAGCTACTTTTTAGGAAAGAAATTTTTAAAACATAGAAGAAAATTATTAATAGTAAAAGGCAAGTTGCAGTTTTATTGAATTCACCAAATGCATTATATCAATCTTCTGCTAATATGTCAGATTTACTTTAGTAAGAGTAGAATATTCCATTGATGTGAAGACAGATACAGAATCAAAGAGTAGGTCTCTACTCCTAAGTAGAGACATTATCAAATCCCTGAAGTAGAGGCTCAGCTATATATAATCATTTGTAAATTAAAAAGAGGTAAATTTCAGGAAATGATAAGATCAAATATTCCTCCCTGAAGGGTAAACAAGTTTACAGAACTGTGACTGGTATGCTCAGTACTGTTTCCAGGAATGGAAGCATAATCAGTCATTATATTCAAAGCACTCTAGACTAAAACTTGGTGCAATCTATAAACAGGAAATGATTTGGGGAAATGTGGATAAACAAGTGTCCAAAAATGAATAATGAGAATGTCAAGTCAGGAGGGACTAAGAAAAAAACTACTCATCAGGGATATGACTAGAGAAAAAAGATAACATTTCAGATAAGTGTTGGGTTATTCAAACCCTTTATAATTCATGGGGGAGATGGTCTGCTTGAATCAGATTAATATTCACTAAAGTGTATATAAATTTCTAAGGTTTTGAAACTGAACTTGAGGATGTGCTTCCAATCAAGACTTTTTTCAAATCGTTGAAGCTACTGGTGCTGTGACAAATCTCTGGCCACTCACAATTGGGAAGAAAGTTCTTGTCACTTACGGGAAGACAGTCACTTTGGCAGCCTTGTAACAACAACACAAAATGCTCACAGTGTTGCCTCTTATAAAGATTATTCACTGGCATAAACTCAAGGTCATCTCTGAGTTTTATTTACCTTGACCGAACCCTCTCCAATTCCCTAATTTGTAAATTAACATTACATCAGCATCTCCCTATTATAGATTCCATTATGTCACAGGAAAATAGAATACAGTAGCTGCCCCTTATCCACAGGAGGTACATTCCAGTATCCCCAGTGGATGACTGAAACCATGGATAATACCAAACCCTATGTATACTATGCTTTTTTCCTTATACATACATACCTATGATAAACTTTCATTTATAAATTAGGCACATAAGAGATTAACAACAATAACTCATATTAAAATATAACAATGATAACAATATGACAGCATTCCTATTCTTGCACTATGGAGCCATTATTAGATAAAATAAGGGTTACTTTAACACAAGCACTGTGATATAGTGATAGTCCATCTTATAACCTAGACAACTATTAATATTAAGTGACTAGTGAGCAGTGAGTATCTAGGGCATGGATAAGGAGGATTCATGTCCTGGAACACAGCAGGACAGCACAAGATGTCATCATACTCCTCAAAACTGTGTGTAATTTAAAATATATAGTTTATTTCAGGAATTTTTCATTTAGTATTTTTAGACTGTGGTCGGCTCCACACAACCAATTATCATGGAAATCTGAACTGTGAATAAGGTAGGAATACTAAACACATTCCAGAGGTTTAGCTCGTTGGTCTACCATCAGTTTAGTTTCATTGCTGGTAACTTGTAGATCATTTATTGCCTGCCTTTTTCTTTGGCCAACTTCTTATTTTAGTGAGTAGATCTCAGCCATGTCCTCTAAGGCCTAGCCACTATTTTTGTACCAGGAAAAGTATCCTGCCTCTGAAAACCAGCCCCCATTTTTGCATTTTCTTTTCTGAAAATCCTGGAAGCTGTGCACTGAATGCTTTCTGTGAATATTTTTGAAGACACTTTCTGTTTATATTGCTCATCTAATTGTACTTTTCATATTATTCATTATTGAAGCATCCTTTCTCAGCTTCTGCAAGTTTATGTGGCCTTTACATACCATTTTGTTCTTGGTCTAGCATAATCATGAATTAGTAGTATATTACATTTTTCTTTATCCATTTCCTTCCACAAATTCTACAAACAAACGTGGTGTTCAGGATAGTGGTTGGGTTAGAGTCACATATGCTCTTCACGGAAGATTAAAAGGGCTGGGCGCGGTGTCTCAGGCCTGTAATCCCAGCACTTTGGGAGGCCAAGGTGGGCGGATCAGGAGGTTAGAAGTTTGAGACCAGCCTGGTCAACATGGTGAAACCCCGTCTCTACTAAAAATACAAAAAATAGCCGAGCTTGGTGGCAGGTGCTTGTAATCCCAGCTACTTAGGAGGCTGAGGCAGGAGAATCACTTGAACCTGGGAAGCAGAGGTTGCAGTGAGCTAAATGTCGTGCCACTTCACCCCAGCCTGGGCAACAAGACCAAGACTCCGTTTCAAAAATAATAATAATAACTAAAAGAAGTAGACTTTACTAGATAATTTTCTGACTAAGCTCCTTTTAATGCAGGCTCCTATTTCAGAGCCAACAGTTGATCTAAAGACTTGAAGTAATCTTAGGATGACAGGTGTAAGACAGAGACCGTATGGCAAAGAAAAATATATTACAAGTATCCTTCTTGCATTTCAACAATTTAATCCCAATGATGTTAACACTGAGCAGAATCCTAAAGTTGGCAAATTTATGTTTGGCTTGCTTCTACTGCCGTTTCACAAGCTCTCAGTTCTCAAGATGCATGCTGCTCACAAAGTACCTCATCTATGTCTTGTTCGTTTAATATAAGGCTCTCAACTGCAGAGAATAGGAATCCCAATTGAATAACATTCTACCATGAAATCCTGAGGGGTACCTGAATAAAGGGTGAAGAAACATTCAAGCCTAAGGATTGGATGGGCCCCTCTCCTTTTGCTGTTATTCACTCTACCTGTTCTATTGGTTGTTATCTCTGGTTAATGGTCTATGAGGGCAGGATCTGTGTCTATCCTGTTCACCACTTTATCACCAATCCCTCGTTTAATATATGACCCACAGAATGGGGTACAAAGGAATATGAAGTCTAAGAAGTTACCTAGCCTTGTTCATAAAAATTTTGAAAATTCTTTATGTCATGAGTAATGAAAATAAATGTAATACCCATTAAAGTCGAGCATGAGATCTGAAAAAAAAACTTTTTGTAACAAACTTCAGCAGAGCTTGTGGGAAGAAAGAAATAAAATAGGATATTTGATAAAGTGTTAGTTTCGTTTTTAGAGAAAATATTTTATTTTCGGGTCGCAAACAGAGTGAGAACCATAAAGTCTTCATGTGGTTAGAAAATAGCCAGAGAATTAGAACATTACTAAACTCTGCAAGATAACAAATGATAACCCTGAGGATATAACTAAATGTGAATAAACAATACCTCAGACAACCTTTACAGTGACACACAACATAAAAGGAAGCTAAGATTATATTTAATGCATATTTATGAAAATTTCATAGGAATGTATGACATGGGTAATTAAATTTAATGAATGTTTATCTGCCACTCTTTGGCAAATCCAAAATTGATAGAACAAACATAGTGGGCAACTAAGAAAGGTCTTGTTTAGCAACAGAGAAAAAGAAATTAGAATAAGATTATACTTGGAGAACATAAACTTGTGTTTTGAGGCCCACTACGAAGTTTATGAGCTGAAGAGATACTATCATCAGATGGATTTAAATTGTTTGACTCAAGAGACAAATAAAGACCTTAAATTGTTTGTTATGCTTGGTACTGCCTATGCCTTTGGAAAAGAGAGATCAATAAAAGAAGCAAACAACCAGGGAAAGAATCAGTGGGGTTGTTAAGAAGTGTAAGTTGAAAGTTAGTGACAGATGAAGTTGATAGTGCTGTATAAAAGCAAGGAAAAAATTCAGCTTCCACATTTACTATGTTCACACATGTGGAAGTCTTAAAAATACTGTGGGATATTTTTTGTGCAGCATCCCTAATCTTTTTAAAAAGACAATTGAATAAAATTATATGATATTAAAATGGTTTAGTTATGATAACTGTAAATGTTGGAAGAAAGACTATCAGTGCAATGTCTGGTTCACCACCATCAACATTCATAAAAGAATAATGAGCTCAAGATCTCTCTCCAACTGGCTTCAGATCTGCAGCTGAAACATTGTTCTTGTTATGGCTGGCAGCTGATTGTAGCTGCTGATTGCTAAAGTTTACCATAAGAAAACTGGTGCCTGATGCCCTGGTGGATTCCCAGGAATCATGAATGCCAAGAACATTTTGATTCTGCAGAGGGCAAAGAGTGAAAAATGAATTGTAAAATATCCTACTCATAGCAAACAAAGTCGAATGACTCAAATTCTCATACGAACTGTTGATCTGAACCACACAATAAGGCAGAAATCAGGTAAAGATATGAACATTCCTAGAAGTACTATCAAAAATATTAAAAATAAACCTTCTATCTAACTTCAAGAGAATTGAAACTATCTTTCCTTTTAATAAAAATGAAAATTGTTTAGCTTTCTGGTATCTATTCTCAAGATTTCCAATGCTTCTACTCATATTTATTTTGCTCTCAATGTTTTACAAAAGCAGCTCTTCTTCAGGTACACTCCACATTACTCCAGTAGACAATTTTTTTTTAGATGGTTTCACTATTGTCACCCAGGCTGGAGTGCAAGGTGCAGTCTCGGTTCACCGCAAACTTTGCCTCCCAGGTTCAAGTGATTCTTCTCCCTCAGCCTCCCAAGTAGCTGAGATTGCAGGCACCCTCCACCACGCCTGGCTAATTTTTGTATTTTTAGTAGACAGGGGGTTTCACCATGTTGGCCAGGCTAGCTGTGAACTCCAGACCTCAGGTAATCCACCCTCCTCGGCCTTCCAAACTGTTAGGATTACAGGCGTGCGCCACTGTGCCCTGCAACAATTTTTTTTAATATAATGGCTATATTTGCCACAATTGATCACTCATTTTTTCATGAAACACTTCCTTAGCATGGCTGCAGGAATATTCATCAGCCTCTCTTGTTTATTCTCACGAGCCAGTCATCCTCAGACTCCTTTGCTGGCTTCTCAACTCTTTAACTTCAAATATTGGGGAATGTCAAGGCTTAGTCCTTGGAAATATTCTATTTACACACAAGTCTAAGGTTATTCCATTCAGTCCCATGCCATTAAAAATCATCTGTGTTCTGATCATTCACAAAATATGTATCTCCAGACTGCTTTCCTGAACTCTAGGTTTCTGTGACCAATCACTTAATCTGCTTTATGTCTCAAATTTAGTATCTTTAAATCTGAACTTGAATCCTGCTCTGTCCACAGTCTTTCCTATCTTAGTAAATAGCTGCATCTTTCAATTGCTCAGGTTACGGACCCTAATGCTATCTTTTACCCCTCTCTTTCTCTTAAAACTCACATCCAACCCATCAGGCAAACCTTCAAAATATACCCAGGATCACTTCTCACCACCTACTGTGTGATACCATGGCCCATGTTCTTATTGTCTCCTGCCTGAACTATAGCGTATCTTTTAACAAGTTTCCCTACTTCTGCCTTCATCTTTCTACAACCAGAATAGCTCCTAATATGGTTTGGGTCTGTGTCCCTATCCAAGCTTCATGTCAAATTATAATCCCCAGTGTTGGAAGAGGGGCCTGGTGGGAGGTGATTGGATCATGAGGGCAGATTTTTCCTTAGCTGTTCTCGCCATAGTGAGCGATTTCCCCTAAAATCTGGTTGTTTATAAAAATGTGTAACACTTTCCCCTTCTCTCTTTTCCTCCTTCTCTAGTCATGTAAGACATGCCTCCTTCCCCTTCACCATCTGCCATGATTGTTAATGTACTGAGGCCTCCCCAGCCATACAGCCTGTGGAACTGTGAGCCAATTAATCTTCTTTATAAATTGCCCAGTCTCAGGTAGTTCTTTATAGCAATGTAACAATGGACGAATACAGCTCTGTTTTAAATGTTCCAGTTATACTATTTCTTTGATCAAGCCTCACAGGTCTTTCTTTCTGATGCAGAGTACAATATAAAGCCCGTATAAAACAGTTTAGCCTCATATTCTGCAACTCTGCCCTTTTAGTGCTTGGCTTTTGAGTTGCATAGGACACATTACTATTTCCCAAATGCTCCAAAGTCAGGAATTACACACCAGATTTTCCATCTATCCAAAATATTTTTTCCAAGATATTTACATGGCCTGGATCCCCTAGTTCTTAGGTTTCAGCTCGGAGAGGCCTTTTCTTTTTATTATTTGTAAAATACCACATTCATTATATTTACAAACATCTAATGGCCTGCGTATTCATATATTTATTTCTTTCTTGACTCTCACATCAACATTAAAGTCTGGGAGGACAAAATGTTTTTGTTGGTCTCCCCTTATTGTTTTCACTGGTATTCCTAGGACCAAGGACAGTGCCTAATAAATAATACATTCAATACGAGTGTGTATTCAATGCACGAATGAATGCACGCATCAATGAATGAATATCTACTCAGCACAAGGGTGAAAATGCCCTCTTTATCTCTTCTTTTTTGTTTTATACTAACAACTTTTTAAAATTAAAAATTAAAATATTATTTTATTAAATGCTTAATGCATACAAAAGAAAAAGCATAAAGAATAATCAAATACTAGTTTCACTTATAGTCAGAGAAGTATCGTCTGATACTTCATCTTTATTCTTAAAGTAACTTGTGGTCCCTTTCTGAATTAAATTTCCCTCCTTAAGCTTAAAAATAACTACTATTTTAACTTATGAGATTGTCATTTCTTACTTTTTTTCCCCATATTTAATATATATGGATGAGCTCCTAAACAAAATATTAGAGTTTTCATTTTGTCTACTTATGTAAATTAAATTTCATAATATGCATTTTTGCAATTTCCCTGATTTCACTTAACAAATTTTAAAGATTTGTTATGGTTTGGATGTGTGTCTCCTCCAAATTCTATGCTGAAATGTAACCTCCCATGTTGTAGGTTGGTCTAGTGGGAGGCATTTAGGTCATGGGGGTGGATCCATTATGAATGGCTTGGTGCTCTCCCCATGGTAATGAGTTAATATGAGATGGCGAGATCTGATTGTTAAAAATAGCCTGGGACCTTCCCCTTTCTCCCTTGCTCCCTCTCTCACCATGTGACATGCCTGCTCCCCCTTTGCTTTCCACCATAATTAAAAACTTCCTAAGACCTCACCAGACGCTGAGCAGATGTGGGTGCCATGCTTGTGCAGCCTGCAGAACCACAAGCCAAATAAACATCTTTTGCAACACAAAATGGACTAAAACACTGTTCATGTGTTCAAATATTTCTCTTCTTTTTCACACACCATTCTTCACTTTTAGATATATCAATGAACAAAAAACAAAGAAAGATTCTAAAATCATAGGCGTCTCATTCTAGCAGAGGAAGACAAATAGTAAGTAATAAACACAGTAAGCAAAAGAAGTAAGATATGTAGTATATCTCAGGTGAAAATTGTAAAAGTATGTAGAGCAGAGTATAGGCAATCAGCAGGAATGATGGATTCACACGGGGAGGATGGGAGTTGGCTATATTAAATAGAGTAGCCTGGAAATTTTTAGCAAAGATTTGAAGAAAGTAAAGAGGCTTATGGATTTACAGGGAAAAAGCATACCAAGCAGCAGAAATAACTAGAATAAAGAACTTTCTGCAGGAGAGTGACTGGACTATTTGAGGAATAGCAAGGAGGCTGGTATGGCTGGAGTGGGTACCAAGAGAGAGATCAGGAGATGAAGTCAGAGACTAAATGTGGCCCAGAACCCATAGAGCTTTGTAAGCTATGGTAAGGATTTCAGCCTTTTCTCTGAGTGAAATGGAAAATCACTGCAGCATTTTGAGTGGACAAGTGACATTGTCTGCCTTACATTTTAGAAGAATTTTACTGTTGCTACAATGAAAATCAATGGTAAGGGACAAAGATAAAGGAAAGTATGAAAGCAGTTTGGAGGCTATGAGCCTGAGAGAATTTCTTGGCAAATTGGATGTGTGTGAGAGAGAAAGACAGAAATCAAGAATGGTTCCAAAGCTTTTGCCCAGATTAACTGAAGGATGCAATTTTCACCCACCGAGGCAGTTATTTCTATCACAGTTCCATTTAACATTGGCCTGTGTAGAAAGCTGATAGATCATAGAGAATGATAGTGGCCTATCATGAGCTCAATCAAGAAGTGTCTCCAGTTGCATTTGCTCCTTAATGGAGATGGGAAATATAGTTCTTGACACCTGGAAAATTAGCTATCAAGCTGATTAATGCACTTTTTTCTCAATACCAATAAACAAAGAGCATCAGAAGTCACTTAGTTTCAGCTAGCAGCATATAACAGCACTGTTTTGCCACAAGGCTTCATCAGTTCCTGGGCTTGACTCCATAATTTAGCTCAGTGTGACCTTAATTATCTTGCTTCCTATAGGAAATCATGCTGGTCCATCCATTGATTGTCTATGCTGATAAAGTATATTGATTGGTAAGTACTAGATATACTAGGTACCTTGAAAGATACATGCATGGTAGACAGTGGAAAATAAACTGAAGGACTTTTAGGTTTTTGCCACTGAAATACATTTTCTGACTGTTCAGTTGTCTTGAGAATGTTGTAATGCTTTCTCCAAAGTGCAAAATAAGTTGCATCTTTGACTCCTTAAATCTAAGAAAAAGGAACAATGCATGCTGGACCAATTCAGATCTCCTTAACTCTAGGAAAAAGAAACAATACCTGCTGGACAAATTTGGGACAAATTTGGATTTTATATATATATATATATCATATATATTATTATATATAATATTATATATAATATGTATATGTATATACATATATTATATTATATGTATATATATATAAAATAATATATATATATATACACATATCTGGAAATGCTGCTGCTACCAATTTACTTAGTAACCCACAAGACTGAGAGCTTTGGGTGTGATTCAGAAAAATGTAGGTCTTCCAGCTGGTCCAGGCTGTAGTGCAAGGAGTGTTGCCACTTGTGTGCTTATGATTTATTGAATTTGAGAGTGTGTAATGTGCGTCTTGTCAGATTGCAGTACTCTGTGGACACTATGTCAAACACTGATGGGGAATTGCACTGTGAACCAATGGTGTTTGGGAGGAAAACTCATGCTCTCCGAGTTAAGAACCTGAACTTCTCATACTGAACCCAGTGTCATCTCATTCACGAAGCCATAATGTTGGGCATGTCCAGGATTGTGTGGAAGAATCATTACAGAAGAGGCCTAGAAAGTAAAAGTTTCTGATTCTGATATGAAAACTCAATGTGAATGAGGAAACACTCAATTATAGGTTATTTCTAAAAAGACCTATTCTATCAATGTCAGCCATTGTTTTTTACTATATTAACCTCAGTGTTTGCTCATTGAACTTGTTAAGTAAGAGATTTAAAAAAAACATATTTTGCATGAATTTTCCAAAAAGTACCACCCTCCACCCTCTCTGGCTTCTCCCCGACCTCTCTATTTAATCTGACTGCAGGCACTGCTGAGTACCTTCTCTACTAGGAGCAAAGAACAATATTCAGTCACCTGGTGATAAGCCAGTTACATTGGATCTCTTTGATCATGGAGAACACATTAGACAGAATTTTTCCTCAGTGAGTAGATTCTTACAGTAGATACTGATTTGGGTTTTCTGCCTACTTCTGCCATACACAACTCCTCAGTAGTTAGAAAATTTATTATTGCAATGTTCTACACAGTATTTCTTTTGACTAAGGAGCTCAGTATATAGAGAAGAAAGGCAGAAGGCTGATGCCATAATATTCAGTGATTTTTCCCTATTATATACTCCATCACCCAGAAGCAACTAACCAAGAAGAACGGTGAAATAAAATATTAAAGACGCAGTTATGGCAGCTCTAGCTGGGAGACAATACTTTGTGAGGTTGGGCTAATACACAAAAGGATGCAGCCTCCACTATGTGATGTTTTTTTCTTCCTTAGCCAAAATAAATGGATCTAGGTACCAAAAAGCCAAATGCGGAATGGTACATCTGACTCTTTCACCTAATGACTCACAAATGCTGATAATAAATTTATGCAGGATGTGCTCTGCTTTTTTATACCTATTGAGAAAATAATATTTACTCTTTTCCTTTAAACTGATAAGATGTAGTATTTAAATGCTATATATTTTTAAGAAAAAACCAAGCATTTGTTTCTATGATAAACCTGAATATCACCATTTTGGTAATCTAATTTCTAGGAATTTACCATCTAAATGTATTACTGGCCATTTTTTTCTTTATTGTGCCTCCCTTGTTAAAATTTTTATCATTAATATTTAGGCAACACTTAACTTATAAAATTAATTAAGGCGTGTTCCTTCATTTTCCCTTCTTTGAAAGAATGAGGTTAAAGTTGAAATTACCACTTCTTAAATGCAAAATGTCCTATCAAACCATATGAGCTTGTTTTATTTGTTTATTTTGAGGAGATATTTTTAAATTACTTAATATGATTAGTAATTATATTATTCAAGTTTTCTACCACTTCTAGTTCAGTCTGTTTAGATAGATAAAAAGAAATCTGTTTATCTATGTTAAAATTTCCCAAATTTATTGGCATATAACTGCTTGTCATAATTTCTTATTTTTGTCAGGTTCATAGATTTGTATGTCCTCTGTTTACTCATGTCTTGTTCATATTTTGTTCCATACACCAAATGTGTCCCAGACTTTCCCATTCTAAAACGTTTACATACACAAACACACAACCATTTATACAATCTATCCCTCTAACCAAAACCTACTTCTCACCTTTCACAAACACCTTTACAAGGTAGGGAAAGTTGTTGGATCCTGCGGTAGCTCTCTTTTCAGAGGAACCACCATGTTTTTCATGGTGGCTGCACAATTCTACATTCTTTTTAATAATGTGTAGGAATTGCAGTTTCTCTACATCCTTACCAACACTTATCTTTTGCTTTTTGAAAATAATCAGTCTAATAAGTGTGAAGTAGTATCTCCTTGTGATTTTGGTCTGCATTTTCCTGATGATTTGTAATGTTAAGCATTTTTTCAAATCCCTGGTGACCATGTGTATAAGACCTTATGGCTATTCAACTCCTTTCCCCTTTTTTTAAACAGATTATTTGAGGGTTTTTTATTTTTTCGATTGAGTTGTAGGAGATTCTTATATGTTTTAGATATTAATATCTGATTAAATAGATTGTTTTGCAAATATTTTCTCCCATTTATAGGTTGCAATTTCACTTCGTTGACTATTTTCTTTGCTGTGCATAGAATTTTTAGTCTGGTGTAGTCCAACTAGTCTATGTTTGGCTTAACAAAAAAACAAAATCCTGTGCTTGTGGTGTCAAAAAAATTTTAAAAAATCATTGCCAAGACCAGTGTTAAGAAGTTTTTTTTCCCTGTGTTTTCTTCAAGAAGTTTTACACTGTCAGAACTTATGTTTAAGTTGTCAAACCATTTTGAGTAGATTTTTGTGTATAATATGAAATAGGGATCCCATTTTATTCTTTTGCATGTAGATATCTCGTTTTTTCAGCATTGTTTTTTGAAGTGACTATCCTTTTCTCATTGTGTATTCTGGACACACTTGTGGAGCACCATATATGCCCGTGCTTATTTCTGGGTACTTTATTCTGTTGCATTGGTCTATGTGTCTGGCTTTATGCCAGTATCACTCTGTTTTGATTACTCTAGCTTTGAAATCAAGAAGGATGATGTCTTCAGCATTGTTCCTCTTTCTCACTTTGTCTTTTTGGGATCTTTTTTGTTTCACATTAATTTTAGATTTTTTTTTCTGTTTCTGTAAAATATGGCTTTTGAATTTTGATAGGAATTGCATTGAGTCTGTACATCACTTTGGGTAAACATTTAAGCAATATTAAGTCTTCCAATCTGGAAACATGAGATATCTTTTTGTTTATTCGTATCTGCTTTCATTTTCGTGTTTTATAGTTTTTAGTATGGAAGTCTCTCATATCCCTGGTTAAGTTTCTTTCTAAATATTTTATATTTTTATGCTATTATAAATTGTATTGTTTTATTTATCTACTTTTTTGATAGTTCATTGTTAGTATATAGAAATACAGGTTAATTTTTGAATGTTGATTTTTTATCTTGTGACTTTGCTGAATTTGTATGTTAGTTCTAATAGTTTTGAGGGTTTTTTTGTGTGTGATGTCTTTATGGTTTTCTATATAAGATCATGTCTTCTGCAAAAAAAGAAGATTTTACTTCTGAATATGGAAACCATCCAAACATCTATTGACAGACAAACAGATTTTTAAAAAGCGGTATATACATTCAGTGAAATACTATTTAGCAATTTGAAAATGGAGGAAATTCTACATCTTGTGAAAATGTGAATGAACCTAGAGGGCATTACGTTAAGTGAAATAACCCAGTCACAGAAGGATAAATACTGCATGACTACACTTATATGAGGTATCTAAAATAGTCAAACTCACAGAAGCAGAGAATAGAGTGGTGGTTGCCAGGTGTTTGGGGAAAAAGAAAGTGTGAAATTGTTGCTTAATGGGTACAAAGTTTCAGTTTTACAAGATGGGTTGATTCTAGGGATCTTCTGTATAACACAGTATCTATAGTTAATAAAATATCGTGCACTTCATTTTTTTTGTGTGTGCATGTGGGTAAGATAGGGGTCCAATTTCATTCTTTTTGGAGGTGGACATCCAATTTTCCCCACACCATTTGTTGCAGAAACCATTCTCTTCAACACCTTCAACTCTGTCACCTATCCTCTTTGTTAAAAGGATAGATCTCATGTTGCGTTCTTACCACCACCACACACTCACACACAAGAACATGGGGAAAATTTTTAAGATGATTAATATGTTTAATTCCTTGATTGTAATGACAATATCATGTGCATATGCATACGTCCAAACTCATCAAAATGTGCATATTAAATATAAGCAATTTGTGTGTATCAGTTACACTTCAACAAAAATTTTAAAAGCTAGGGTACAGTAGTGAGCAAAACTTATATGTTTGGTCATATAATGCTACATTAAAAATCGCGTAGTGGGATAACGATGATCTGTTGATCTGCTTCTCAGGATTCTGTAGGTAGGCTAGAAGATCCCTAATGTTGCTTACTCCTAGCCTACCCGTGTGTCTGCATTTAACAAGAGAGTTGGATAGGCTGAATGGCCCAAGATGTTTTCACTCACATGCCTGGCAGTTGGTTGGGACATCTTGGTTCTACTTCATGCTGCCTCTCTTCTATGCTGGGCTAAACTGGCTTCCTATACTGGAGTCTAATTGCAGCATTCCAAGGAGCAAAGGTGTAATTTGAAAGACTTCTGTGGCCTAGACTCCAGAACTTGTCATTTCTACTACATTGTGTGGATCAGAACAACTCAAGAAAATACTCTAGATTCAAGGAGAAGGGAAACAGTCCCCATCTATTGATGGGAGAAACTCAGAAAAACAAAAAACAAAAAACAAAACAAAACAAAAACTATGGGATTATTTAATCTACTATAGTCTACCTTCTTATCACAATTATTTATATACTCCCTATATGGAAAATGTGTTCACCTTTCCAAATATCCCCAACATCTCAGAAAATCATGGCATCACACTTGAGGATTTTAATCTCATAACCTGCGTTAGGTCTGGGTGAGGCTTCTCAGATGTGAGTTCTCTGATGTTATTTCTCTTGAGAGATCTGTGAGATAAAAAGACAAGATATCTACTTCCCCTCCCCTAACATATAATGAGGAAACAGGAGCAGAACAATGATTAAAGTAGACATTTCCATGTTTAAAAAATGTGAGGTGAAAATGGGGAATCATAGCAGTCAGTGGTCTACAGCATTCCAGCTCTTCTGAAATTTAGCTGGGGTATGTGCCATCAGCTCTCCTTACTCTTAGAACAGGAAACAATACTTGAGGATGATTCATTTTCTCCTCAGTTCTTGAATCTGCCCTCTAGGCTTTGGGCTCATGACCTATGGCTCATGGTTCAGTCCTCTAGAGACATTCTTCCTTTTTTAAAAAATAAGAAATAGTCCATGTTTGCGGTTGAGTAGTTTTTCCAGAGGCCTATGTTCATTTTGATCTGTCACTGTTCCTTTTATCTCAAGCAGATAATGTTTTTGTTGTATCTTTATCTGAAAATCTTCTAGTTTACAATGACATTTCTCCCATCATCCAAAAATTACACCCATAATCTAGTTTGAGACAGACCTTTTTCTACTTGAGCAGTGTGTGGAAGTTGTAAGGTATAATGCCTTGCTACGGTTTGAATGTGCCTGTCCAAAATTCAGGTGTTGCCAATACGATAGTATTAATATGTGAAGCCTAAAAGAAGTGATTAGGCCATAAGGGCCTCTCTCTTGTTAATGAGATTTAGGCCCTTATTAAAGAGGCTTCACTCAGCATTTGCTTTGTTTGCTCTTCTGCTCTTCTGCTATGTAAGGATGTAGCAAGAAGGCCCTCACTGGATGCTACGGTCTTGATCTTGGACTTCCCATTTTCCAGCACCATGAGAAATAAATTTCTGTTCTTTACAAATTACTCAATCTCAGATATTCTGGTATAGCAGTACCAAAAACAAAAAACAGACAAACAAACAAAAGCTAAGACACACCCTTAAGAGTCTCATAACTATTTTTTTCAGTTGAGAGGGTCTACTAAGTAGCAATCTTAATTTTTTGAATCAATCTTAACACCATAAAGCCATTTCTTATTTTTAAATATCTCTTTTATAAAGAAAAACGGAGAAGAGAAACAGGTTTATTTTCCAACACAGAATATGTACTGAGTCTCCTGAAAATTTTCCTTGCTCCTTGAATTTTAGTTTATCTCTGTATTCTCATACCTTATCATACAAAGTTATCAGATGCCAGTTTACAGTTTTGACATCTTATGTGCAAAATCCCTTGACCAGATTCACAAATGTACTAGGCACATTTCTTTTCTTGCAAGTGTTTCAGGTGGCATTGTTGTAAATTGTTCTTCTATTATACACTGTAGGTCACCTTTTCTCAAGCCTTCAATAGCAATGGACACTCAGAATCCACTTACTCCCTCCTTGATACTTTTGTAGTCTCTTTTTACCACCTACTCCCAAAACCAAGGTCATATGTTTTAGATTTTGTAAGGGCAGCAACGCAGTTTTAGGGACCAACTTCTATATCAATTACTTATTGTTGTACAACAAACTACCTCAAATTAAGTGGTTTAAAACTACAATTACATATTAATTCTCAGGGTCCTATGCATTGTCTTGGTGTGTCCTCTGCTCTTTTGGCTTGGTGGGAAGGTATATTGTAGCTTCATCACATCTTTGAGAATTAGTGCTGGTTCTTAGCTGGGACATTTTAATTCTCTTCTGAGTGGCCTAGATCCTTACCAGCTGTTTCAGGATAGTATTTTTAACAGGGTAAAGGTGGTAGTTGCAAGGTCTCTTGAGGCCTAGGCTCCAGATTTCAAGCATATTCTTTTGGTTAAAGTAAATCACAAGGTCAGCATAAATTTAAGATAATGGAAAAATAGGCCAGGCACGGTGGCTCACACCTGTAATCCCAGCACTTTGGGAGGCCAAGGCTGGCACATCACCTGAAGTCAGGAGTTCGAGACCAGCCTGGCTAACACGGTGAAACCGTTTCTACTAAAAATACAAAAAATTGGCTGGGCATGGTGGCTCACGCCTGTAATCCCAGCTACTCGGGAGGCACAGGCATGAGAATCACTTGAACCCAGGAGGCAGAGGTTGCGTGAGCCGAGATCATGCCATTGCACTCCAGCTTGGGCAACAAGAGCAAAACTCTGTCTCAAAAACAAAGATAATGGAGAAATAGACTCTACTCCTAGATAGGAGGCACAGCCAATGTAAAAGAACATACAAACTGAAAAATAACTTGTGCTTGTTCAGAGGAAACATTTGGAGGTAACTGCCCAAGTTCAAATTCTGGCTCCATTAATCATAGTACTGTATTCTTGGATTAACTACTTAGTTTCTTTCTGGCTTAGCTTTATCATCTCTAAAGTGGAACTAATAATCATACCTGCCTCATATGGTTATTATTGTGGATTAAATGTGAAACTGTATGTAAAGTGTTTACAACAGGGCCTGATATACTGTCAACACTCTAAAAATGCTTGCTCTTAGTATTTCACTTGCTGCTTCCACTTCATTATCTCCCATTCAGTCTTTATTCTTCTGTAGTAATGCTGCTGCTATTATTTTACTGAGTCAGATTCTGTAAAGGTCATCAGTCATCCCCAGATATGTTGAACTGTTTTGTCATAAGTTGTTAATAATACTCCATTCCTCTGGAAACATTTATTGATGTTCCTGACTGCTCCATAGCAGGACCTTCCAAGGTCTCCTGTTTCTCTTCCTACTCTTTTATTTTAATTGTTCCCCAGTGTTCTGTCTTTCTGTCCATTTTCCTCCTTTGTTCTCTCTCACTGGCCAGTTTCATCCAGTCCCATTGTTGAAATTATCAACACATATTAATACTATGTGAATATCTATCTTTCTCAGTATTACTTCAATTTCTAGCCGTTCACTTGGTATCTCAGCCAATATGATCTTCAAATCCACTAAAAATGTTGTTATTAAACTATACTGCATTCTGTAATCCAGTCATGGGAATCTGTATTGGCATCAATGCTACTACTCAAAGTTGAACAATCTTCTTTTCTTTTTCCTGTAACTTATTCTATACAGCTACCATTTCCACATCCAAAACATTCGTCTTGATAACATTTCTCCATTGGTCTATTAGTCTCCATCGCTGGTCTTTCCATCCACACCAATAACCCATCTTCCCCTCTGTTGCTTCAGTTATTTGTGTATATACCTCTACTAGAAAGTTTTTATTACAACTCATTGAATGTACAATTAAGAAGAAAAACTGGCCAGGTGCAGCGTCTCATGCCTGTAATCCCACATTTTGGGAGGTGGAGGCAGGAGGATTGCTTGAGCCCAGGATTTCAAGACTAGCCTGGGCAACATGGTGAAACCCAGCCTCTAAAAAAACATACAAAAAATTAGCTGGATGTGGTGGTGAATGCCAGTAGTCCCAGCTACACAGGAGGCTGAGGTGGTAGGCTCACCTGAGCCCAGGGATGTCAAGGCTGAAGTGAGCCATGATTACTCCACTGCACTCCAGCCTGGGCAACACAGTGAGACTCTGTCACAAACAAACAAACAAACAAACAAACAAAAAAGATGAAAACCCTTTGGGAGGAAATAAATTTCCTTCATGGTCTGTCCTCACCCATATTACAACACTCTTTCTCTACTCTCATCGCTTCCCCTCCCTTCTGTCTTTATTCTAGTGGCATAGGTATATACATACCCAGCTCTGAATGCTTCTAATATTATCTCAATCCCAAGTTTTTTCATTTTTTGCCCTTTATTCTATTCTTCCTGAAGTATGTTTCTCTGCCTCCTTCACTTCTTTGTTTGAGTGTGTGCAGATTAAATATCACTCACTGGAGTGTAAACTCCCTGAGAGTAGGAGAATTTTTAATACATTTTTGTGCACATGACACCTAGCAACATGTTTGTCTTGTAGCATGTTTGAACACTGGATTTTAAATGGATGAAAAACACTTGGTGGAGAGTCCTTTTATCCCCAGTGGTCATTTTTTTCCCCTCTTTATTCTTAAAGCATTTCATGCTTCTTTCAAAATTTTTATTGTAGCTTACTTGAATTATAGTTAGTAAAGAATATTCTGTCTTATCCACTAGCTTCTGGTTATCTCCATGGGCAGAGGCTGAGCTTTACTCATCCTGACACTGCAGTGTTTAGTATATAACACCACACATGTAATGATGAAGAAATGAATGAATGTCCTCCCAGCCACATGTCCTGGAGTTCACCAATTATTTCTCTGGTCACTGAGTTGCTGGCCACCACAGTGACCAGCAATCCAGTCATAATCCTTATGATGGCCTTCTCTTTAACCACTGATAATAATAAAGCATTATAATAAATACATAAAAATATTAAATGAATTTTATAGAAAGTAGTGTTTGAGTACATGTGGGAATAATTAACAAAAGTAGTTATTTAATTAATAAGTCAGTGCCAAAATGAAAAAGCGCACAATAACTGTGTGCAGTAGTAATTTATTTTATGTGAAAATACTAAAAATATATAGAAATATCCAATGAATAGTATTATTTCAAGGTGTTGAAACAATAGTTATAAAACAAAATCAAAATAACATATCTAGCATTGTAAGCTAAAGATCTTGATATACATATGAATTGGATACAGATTTTAAAATATTAAGGGGTGAAATTGCATATTTAGAATTGTGTAATTCCATTCAGCCTTCTTTTAAGGTGGAAATCAATAAAAACAAAGGTAAAACATATGTATAAGAAAAGAAATTTAAGCAGAATGCTTTTGTTTTAATCTCAGAGAAAATGAGTTCTAATAGTGTTCTCACTGGGAATACAATAACTGTATTTATATAATCTTGAAAAGAAAGAAATGGGTGATGGTCATAAAACTCTCTTGATGGTCAGGCACTGTTAATTTAAAAGCAGGAAGTCAGGGACTACAGTTAATGAGGGGGTGAGCCTCCACACAATTTAGTTAAACTGTTTAACACAAAAGCTGGTAGAAATATGGAATGAGAGTACTAGAGGGAGCAATAGAAGAAAAGGCTGTAAATCAGTCTATGAAAAAGAAAAGAGAAAAACAGAGCACCATTTTAGAGGAAATGAGAATCACATAGTTTCATCATTTGATAGATTAGAGCAATCAAAGGGAAGGGAATTGCCAAATTCGGTCATTTGATAGATTGGAGGAATCACAATAAAGACATAAAGGTAAATTTGTATTTCTCATGAGGGCAATTAAAGTGGATTATTAGGTACTCCCATGGCTGTTAAATATTATGTTGACGTTAATTTTTCCCTGGGTGCCTGAGAATGTGTCTTTTCTGATCATAGAAGGAGCAAAGTTACTTCTAGACCTTTTTTTTTTCAGACTGCCTGGAAGTCAAAACTCTATTACTCTCTAGGAGCAAATAGCCATTTTCAGAGTTAGTAGTTGCTACAGCAGTAATAAAATTTTCACTACCCACATAGAGTAAATTGAGTCGAAGTTGGACAAGACCCTCAGGTAGAAGTAATAAAATAATCTGTAAAAAGAATCTGTTCATTTCATTCCTTTATTTTTATGCAGTTATTTAATAACCATCACATGCCTACTGTGAAGTTATTTTAGCCTGTTATAATCCAGTGGTTAAGTGTTAACGTGGAATATAGTGAAAAGCTTGAAAAACCAGTGATTTTCAAGATTTTCAGGGTTCTTGAAAGATTTTGAAGTCCTTATCTGGGCTTTTCATAAGAACGTTTTAACATCAGTTATATTTTAAAGGTCTCCTTCTATAGCATCAAAACATTTTTCAGTCAATTCTAATTACATTTCGTTTTAAACTAGCTGGTCTTGTGTTAACAAATATAATTTACATAGAATGGGTAGGAAGCAGTTAAAAAGTAAAACCCTGAGTTCCTGCACCTAGAAAAATGTTGACAATTAGAATTTAGAAGATCTTGCAAAATCAATGACTTTTGCACTGTAGGAAGATTTTATGAGGCCGTATTCTACCCCAATGCAGTTGTTTTCCTGCCGAAGCAGGATATCTTCCTTGACCCCTCTGCACGCTGGAACTGGAGTGGATGGGCACTGGCGTGGATGGGCACTGGCAGGGGCAATCTCTACTCACTTAAACCCACTGTGCTCAACCCCTCACGGGAGAGAGAACGCAGGTGAGCGGGTGCAGGAGCCAGGGCGAGTACTTCTAGCCCCCGGCAGCACATAAAGGGATGCCCATGACCCCTGGAGCCTCAGAAGGAGTGTTACAGTCAGTGCTCTTTTAGCTTTGCCATCCACAGATGGCTTAAGTGTTCACAGCTCATTGGAGGGTCATTGTGACTGCCTTTTGCATCAGCACCTGAATTGTCATCTGGGGTCCAGGAGGAATGAGGTTGCACAAACAAATTGGAGATGACAAATGTGGGGTATTTTATTGCCAATGACAGTGGCTCTCAGCAGGAAGGGAAGGAGGACAAAGTGGGGAGGTAATCTTCCCCCAGAGTCCAGCTGTCTGGACCCCTCTCTGAAGCTACACAATTAATCTATCACTCTGAAGTTAAGCTGGTTCTCTCTGACATCCAACCATAGTCTCCAATATCCAGCTGCTTCTCCTCTTCTCCTCCCTCTGCCCGAAGAGCTTGAGGTTATTATGGGCACAGGATGGCAGGGCGGGGCAGGCCATGGGCGGTTTTGGAAAAGCCAACATTTGACCGGGAAAACAGGAATGTATGTTTTCACTCTGGGCTGCGGTTTGGGTTTGAGAGTGGGGCCCTCACCGGGCACCTACCCTCTTCTGCCCAGAATGTCTTCTGTCTCCTGTTCCTATCACTGCCAAAGATAGGATAGACTATAAAACAGCTATCATCATAGGATAGACTATAAAATAGCTATCATAGGATAGACTATAAAACAGCTATCATCAGAAGGCAAATTAGACACCACGAAGATAACGAGAGTTATGGTGCAGCGTAGTTTAGATGGAGATTAGTCATCCCCAGGTAAGAGAAGCACTCTAATTATATGAATTTCCTGATCATGGAAGAAGAAAAGTTACTTCTATCTAGATCATCTACTTTCATTAAAGAGGGAGCATGAAATTTAGGAATATTAACTTCCATAGAATACAGTAGATGTAAATTGTATTTCAGCTGTTAACATTGTGCAATGCAGAAAGACAGAATTCTTTACAATTGTTAGGGAAAACTTGATAAACAGAGATAATAATTCTGATACAGACTAACTTGAAAGAAAGAAATAAGCAGATTACAATGAATGCAGGAAGTTAAAATGGGAAGGGAATAGAACTACTTATGTCAACTACATATGAGTAAATATTTTACCAGCACTTACGAGGAAGGATCAGAAATTAACCCACATATTATATTATATATGTAATTATGATCAATGTATAATTGTTTCTGTATGGTTCTTCCCCTTTACTATTGAATCCACAAATCTCATTTCGTAATTTATTTATTCTTATTTATTTATTTTTTGGGAGATGGAATTTTGCTCTTATTGCCCAGGATTGAGTGCAATGGCACAATCTTGGCTCACTGCAACCTCCACCTCCGGGGTTCAAGTGACTCTCCTGCTTCAGCTTCCTGAGTAGCTGGGATTACAGGCACCCACCACCAAACCTGGCTAATTTTTGTATTTTTAGTAGAGACAGGGTTTCATTATGTTGGCCAGACTGGTCTCGAATTCCTGACCTCAGGTGATCTGCCCGCCTTGGCCTCTCAAACTGTTGGGATTACAGGCGTGAGCCACCCCACCCAGAACTGTAATTTATTGTTAAAATTAACTTTTTTGAATAAAACAACCATATTGAATTGCATAAGTATCTTGATCAAGTTAATTTGAACTGACAACTGTATTCGAGATTTCAATGCCAAGCCTGGTCAACCTAGCTGAGCAGGTCCTATACCTACTGATACCTACCTAAGGCTTTTTCCCTTCAGTGTATGCATTGCTTTTCAAACTTACTTTTTTTTAAATCTTAGATAGAAGGTGAGAGAGGAATGTTTTCTTACTGCATGCTGTGGCATATCCATATAAACCAACACACAGTTGTATGTTGTTATGCTTCATGTGAATCTTTGTAACAATTCCATTAATTGTGTTTGCTTATTTGTATATGGATGTTACGGAAAGCTTGTCCATATTACATATCTGAGCAACTTCACATTTTATTTTTTTATATTTTCAATTGTAAAAATAATACAGCTAATGTAAAATATGTTAAAATATGGAAATATATTTAGGAAGAGCTAAAACTTCCCAAGTGAGATCTCTCTAATTCCCACTGCCTTGCTCAGAATAACCTCTAATGTGAAGTCTATGTGGTTTTTTTTGGTTTTTTTTTTTTTTCTGTGACGGAGTTTCACTCTGTCTCCTGGCTGGAGTGCACGTTCTCTGCTCAATGCAACATCCAACTCCCAGGTTCAAGCGATTCTCCCACCTCAGCCTCCGAAGTAGCTGGGACTACATGCGTGCGCCAACACATCCAGCTAATTTTTGTATTTTTAGTACAGACGGAGTTTCACCGTGTTGGCCGGGATGGTCTCGATCTCTTGACCTCATGACCTGCCTGCCTTGGCCTCCCAAAGTTCTGGGATTACAGGTGTGAGCCACAGCACCTGGCCTGTGTGTATCTTTTCATCTATTTAAAAAAAAAAATTTCCATCCATTTTACAGATGTGGAAACTGAGGCATAAAGAGATTAAGTAATTTGCCCTAAACCACACATTGAGTAAGTCATGGAACTCATAATTAAACAGAAACAGCTCATAAAAAAAACAGGTTTTTGTTTGTTTTTGAGATGGAGTTTGGCTCTGTCACCAGGCTGGAGTGCAGTGGTGTGATCTCTGCTCACTGCAACCTCCACCTCCCGGGTTCAAGCAATTCTCCTGCCTCTGCCTCCTCTTCCTGAGTAGCTGGGATTGCAGCTGCATGCCACCGCGCCCGGATAATTTTTGTATTTTTAGTAGAGACAAGGTTTCACCATGTTGGTGAGGCTGGTCTGTAACTCCTGACCTTGTGATCTGTCCCCCTCAGCCTCTCAAAGTGCTGGGATTACAGGTGTGAGCCACCATGCCCGGCCTAAAAAGTTGTTTTTAACCAACTGTTTCATACTTTCTGTCTGTCTCATATTTAAAATTTTACAAATATATTTTAATGTAAGTGTATTATACTATCCGTAATGTTCTATGACATGATGTTTATGCTTAACATATTTTGTATATAAATAAAATAGTCTATTTTTGTTGTTTCCCATATTAAAATGTTATTCCAAAGTAAGCGTCCACCATATGTAATTTCACCATATAAAAATTAACAAGCATATAGGCTGTTAACACTTTTGACTTAACTGAAAAGCTTTCAAGAGAATGTCTTTGTACAAACATCTTTTATTACCTTTTATTTGACTTTCTGGAGGAATTAGTACATCAGAGATGATTTTCCCAATTTTTCACCAATGCTTAATATTATCAATCATTTCTAACATTTTGTAAAGCTAATTTGTAAAAATAAAAATGGGATTGTAATTTTTCTTTTACTTGTCTTTTCTTGAAAATATTTGAGAATGTTATTCATTAATGTACAAATGCACTATTTGAGTTTTCCTTTTCTTGAATTATTTGTATGTGTGTTTTTCTTCTTTATATTAGTTCAACTATTTCTTAAAAGTTTTTGGAGAAACTCTTTATCTTTTCTACTAATCCTTGGTCTGTTGTGTACCAACACATACAAACTATAAATATGATTTTCCCACCTAATCTCTCTTACTACCTTATTCATGATTTTTGTGTTTACATTTAATCTTCTTGTGCTGTTAAATTTGTCAATCATTTCTTTATGTTTGGTTGCATATATTCCCATTATCGTAAGGGAGATATCAAAAACCCTTCATGGAGGTGGTAACAGCGTAATTTAGTTTATATACATAAATATAATTTATTCACACCAAATGGTGTTCAAGAGGAGGATTCTGGATATAACTCACTACTTAAGCAAAGAAACAGAGATGAAAAGTCTCATAGTATGTTCAGGAAAAATATTAACAATTTGGTGTGCTGGAACTTAAAATGTAAGGTAGGCAGTGGCAACAGATGGGGTTGAAAATGATACTGAAGGAATTATCTGTTATAATAAGGCACTTGGAAATGTACCTTATAGCAATGAGGAGCCGTGTGTGGGGATATGGAAAGGTCAGATTTGCATTTGATGGAAGACCTTGGCAATTGTCAGAAGGATTAATTTGAGAAAGTCATATTGAAGATAAGGTGGTGACCTAAGGAGCTGTAGTCATACCCAGATGATGTTCACTCAAAAAAGGTGCCAGTAGTTGGAAATTGGAAGTAGAAGAAATAAGGTTCTCTGTATCTAGAACTAAAAAGCTACTAAATAAAAAAATAAATAAATAAATAGCTCTTTTTTGTTTTAACCTTTTAGTCTAACTAAAATTATAATTCCTGAAGGTCTTTAGGTTTCTGTTGATTTTGATGATATATTCAGGACTCAAAAAAATCCTCCATGTTCAACAGTATATCACAGAAAGCTCAAATCACTATGATATTTTCAGTTGACAGTGTTTGGAAATATGTTACATCCAGTGGTAATATTTCATAATGTTGCACATAAGATTTGTCTTTGATTTATAAATAGATGCATATAAATTCATGATTTTTTCCTTAATCATTAGTAAAAGGGAAACTAGAATTTTCTGCAGCTCTACTATGTAACTCTGCTACTTATTTTATATAAATTGTCTTTAATATGAAGACAACTCTATGTGAAAGGTGATATAACTATTTGACACGTAAGAAACAAAGTTTCAGAAAAGTGAGTAAATTTCTAATGGAAAACAAAAGATACTGGATTTTAATCTAGATCTTCAGTTTTAAAATAAATTGTTTGGCCTAATCAATAAAGCCTGCATACCTAAAATTTGAAATTTTAGCTTGACCACCTTAATACAATAATACTTAGTACTAAAAATAGCAGTCAAAATTATTTCCAATTACATAAACTCATTTTTAGGGTCACAAATCTGATAAAGGGGAAAATTTACTTTCAAAAAGATATTTCTAATTTTCTAACATTTTGGCCATTTGAGAACTTAAATAATGTTAGTCTCTTGTTTCAAATTCGACCAAGTAAAACATAAGTTAAGTTGAACCCACATTATCTAATCATTTATCTCCAGGGAAATAATAGAGCACACAAATAAATAAGAATCTTAAATTATTTTTTTGAATTGAGTAACATCATTTTTTATATCAAAGCACTTAGGAGTTGGAAGTAAATTATATTTTATCATAAAAGTGTGAGAGACGACTTTTCTACTTTATCCTTAAATTGATTTTCTTGGTGTGATTATACATGTCCTCTGGAATATATACATTAAACAAATACAAGCATCTCACTGAGTGGTAATTTTTACTAACATTAATAAGTTAATTCTTTTAGAGGGAAATTTCCACTATAAATTTAATATGTCTTAGGTTCAAAATGTTAATACTTTAAATTAATTTCATGACTTACAGAATTAAAATACTATATACGAGTACTCAAGATCATTGCTGACATATTCCTTCCCCTACTGAATCTACTCTGCTATGTTTGGCAGTCTGTGTCAGACCCTAGTTTGATTGGTAGAGTATCCATTTTTTTCCTTGTCATGAGGTTTCTCTACTTTAATCAGTCTTCAAATTAAATAGATTTTATTGCACCTGGAAATAAATAACAGCATGTAGCAGTTCTGTCTTAAAATAGATCATACCTAAGCTATGAAACAGAAGCATGCTTTAGAGCTTAATATCTTCTGTTGTGATTGGTGGAATTTATCTAAATGTCCTAATTTGCATGAAATATGCATATATATGTATATATATGTGTATATATATGTGTGTATATATATATATATTTATACACTCACACACACCACACTGTGTAATTAAGCAGTTTTAAAACCAATTTTAGCTCTGTTTGAATGATATTAATAGATCATTGCTATATCTTGCAGGGGTTTGGTTTTACATACATGAAATATTTTTCCATATCAATGGGGCTAGATTGATATTGCATTTTTTATTTAAAGAATAAAAACAATTTATGTACTATATAACCTTTCAGAAAATTTTCTCTTAATCCCTATTTTTTCTTAAAGTATTTTTAAATGAACCTCTAATGAAAATCTTATAAGAATATGAATTAGGTGAAGGACAAATTAAAAATATAATTAATTTTAAGACTAATAGCCATTCATGTTTAAAACACTGCTACCAGACTCTTTCATTTGTTGATTTTCTTCAATTTATTTATTTAGCATGTTTTAAATGTTTATTTCATATAGCATTTGGTAAGTATTTAATGATGCAAATAATGATGTGAATATGAAGTACAGCAAAGTACTCCCATACTTTAAGTGGTCAAAGAACAATGCAAATCACATTAGACCTTTTCTGTAATCACTTTTTGTCCAGACACAGAATGCATTATAGGAGAAAACACGGAGGAAGAAGATTGATGTCATCTCCATTACCATCTAGTTCCAAAAAGGATGGCTGATTTGTTTGTTGAAAACAACTTGAATTTTTCTCTCATTTCAGTTGGAAAAGGGTCAGGTTATTCACTGAAACCTGTTCTTTGATGTCAGCAAATAGAATTGTAAATGACTTTGACAAAACAACTTAAGTGACATGGAAGAAATGTTGTCAGATTGCTCCCAGTCAAGGGGAGGTTTGAGAAATATGGAAAGGAAAAAACAAACAAACAAACAACAACAAAAACAAGAAAGGTAATACGCAGAAGTGGCTTCTTAAGAATGGCAAGACATTTAAGTTTTGTATTTAGTTATAGAGACTTAAAACTGTTTTAACATGAAAAATTGTGAGCACATTTATAAGCAGAAGGTTAGAAGTCATTGGTGACAAAGATGTTTTAGATCAATAAGAAAAAAAGAATCATCAGCTAGAGCAAAGTTCCTGATTATATAAACTGGAGTAGGAGTCATAGCATTGGGAGATGAATTAACTTTCGACATGGAGAGAGGGATTCCTCTTTCAATTTTATAACAAGAATATATTAGTCATCTATTTTTACATCTCTAAATCAGGAGACAGGAACAGCTGAGGAAATAGAAAGTCAAGATGGTGGGACTCTCTACTGTACAGATGAGAATTTCTTAAAATAAATACTGTTTTCATTCTTTAAGACGAGATTAATTACGTCATACCTAAACTATGCTACCAGGACTTAAAGAGTAAAATCTCTCAATATTTTATGGTTTAAGTTTATGACCTCTTGACACTTTCAATGAACACTTTATATTTTCTTTTGACTCAGCCCAAATGTTATCAAATCAGAATGGGAAAATGAGTTACTCACTGACACATGAAATGGAGAGAAATTTTTCTTATTTTTTTGAAAGTATTTTCCCAATACATGTGTTATAAAATTTTATTCTTGACGTCTTTCTTTTTTTTCTTTGAAATTAAGTAAACTTTCCTTGAGATGAATGACCTTTTTTCTTCAATAACTCATTTTTGCTCACTGTGAAAAAACCTCAATCTCCCCCAGAGTGAGTATGGTTTCTGTTGTTAATGGAATCTCAGCATATGTAATCTATTTTCAGGTTCTAAAAACATTTGTTTATCCTTATTTAAGTTTGTTACTTATTTATTTTCAGACATCATTTGAAGTGTTTGGTGTGTATGGTTCTATTACTCGCTTGAAGAAACATGGTAAAAAGCAACATTTTAAGAGCGGATTTAGTGCCTGTTTTGTGATATGAGGAAATGTATAGCTCAGACCAATTTCTTTGTGTTTATTTTGGAGGCAATTAGAGAAGTTTTAAGAATATTTTTCTATAGCAAATTTTATTTCACCCATTTTGGTTACTTACCAGCACTTGCTATGTCTGATAAGAATGATTTCAGTATGGGAATAAATCCTAGAGCAATCCAAATATACTCCCTACACAATCATATTAGAATTTGCTGCTGACACCATGTAAATTTACACTCAGTCTTTCTTCTCTTCTTGGGACAGAGCAACAAGAGATTGGTACAATGGCTGTGTCTATACAACGACGTAACATCTTGCGATTTCCATCCATTAAATCCAGTCATCTAGATGATTTAACATAAACACAAAGCATTTGAACTGTTTGATTTTTAAAAATACTACAGACAACCGGACAAACTACTTTTTTTCACCTTAAAGGCATTCAGAACAATATGCAGATGAGAGTGATTAGCAAATTGTATTTTATGATAAAAATTCAAATAATTTTTGCTTGTTAAAGCAAAGTGTGTGTGTATTTTTAACATTAAATGAAAATGACACAAATATAATAATGATCAAACTAAAAATTGAAAAAGTACAAGAGTTAATACCAATATTAGCATATTACCCTATAAAGCTGAAATACACAAATCAATTTCTACATACATAGTTTATTTTGATTTAAATTAATTTAAGATTAATATAGAGCAAGCACTTGCAAGACAATAACAACATCATCACCACCACAACCAACCACAGCAGTTATATCAGTAATAAAAAAGGTGAGTCCGTAGTGTGTGAGAATGCTTACTAGTAAGCTATGAATTGAGACTTTGGAATCAGGAAGACCTCCTTCCAATCCAAGCTCTTCCAGCTATGAGATCTTAAGGATGTAGCAATCCTTTTGAGCCACATTAGAGAAACAGGGATAATGTAATTAACAACTTGAGCTTTTGTAAATCCTAAATAATATGTGTGTGCTAAAATTCTATTATAAAAAAGTGTCTGGAGCATGGCAGGCTCCCTAATACCTGGCTATTTTTTTTCTCTTTTCTGCTTCTTTCTAAATGCTTTGGTGTTGATGCTCCCCATCAATCCTAACTGCAAAGAAAGAAATACAAATCTTGTTTGAGACAGTATCTTGCTGGAATTTTACAGAAAGCAGATACTGTTTATCAGACATAGAAGTAGGACATCTTAAAAGTACAAGAAGAAATTACACTTGAGTTTCAGCCTGAGGCCATATTTCCATGTATCTCTTACTGATTAAACATATGAAAAATACAACAGACAAACCAACCAACCAACCAAGTGACAACAAAACAGGTCTACCCTGGAGTCATACTCTAATTTTTTCTATTTTCCTCCCTTTCTGATCCTTTATCCCACTTTCTTTTTCTTCCTCTTCCTTCTCCTTCTTCTTTGTCAAATAGAGGATTGAGTTATTATCATTGATCCATACAAAGTCCCTCTCTCATTTATTTTCTTTAATTCCCACCCCCCATTTCTATTCCCCGTCTTCCCATGTGCAACCTTCCTAATATGTTTGATATACATCTTTTTGTTTGTATGTACTTTAAAAAAATTAAAAAAAGAATACCTTTAAAAAATTATTTTAGTTTTATTCATAAATTGATTCCTAAAGACTTTGACATGGCTTGATATTAAGAGTTCAACATAAATGTCAGCCTTTCTAGTCCATCTAATCTGTGATTGTACCTTCTGACCCTGATACATTATGAATTATAACTTCCTGCTTCATCTTATTCATGGCAACTATTGCCATTCAAAATTGTCATATTTGTTCATGTATTTATTATCCTAGTGTCTATCTTCCCCATCTAGAATAAGATTGAGTGGCCTTACCTGTTTTTAATAAATCTATTATATGGTGATAATAATTGTTGAATAAATTAGCAGATGACAAATGTTAGCAAGTTTCTGAAAGCAGATGATAAATGCTAATATTTATTGGGTGCTTAATATGTGCCAATAACCATTTCAAGCATTCTATATGTATTAACTTATTCATTCCTTACAATTACGCTCATGAGGTGAATACTAATGTTACCCACACTTTACAGAGGATTGAAGAAAGAGTAAGCGGCTTGCCAAATGCCCCAAAAACGGTAAATGTAGATTAAAATTGAAACCCAGCTGGCTTTGGGGCCCATGGACTCCAGTGCTGTGGTATGCTGTGATAATTTTGTTTCTCCTGCCACAGGAACATTTTCTATCTGCTATAAATATCCATTTGTAAGCTAGCATTAATCTAAAACTGCTCTCTACTTTAACATTTAAGAAATGACATCTTATCCCAAGAAATTTTTACCATTAAAAAATGGGAAAAATTGTCATTTAGTAGTAAAATTTCTGAGAATAATATTTGATAAAGCAAGGTGTGGTTTACTCTACCAATATTTGTTCAAGTTTAATAGATTCTAAAATGCTGAGATCAGTTTCCATTGTTATAACACTGAGATGGGATATGTTCAATAAAATTTTTAGAATATTATTGGAGAAAGATAGATTTGGTGACAATTATGAGCTCTAATTTCAACTCTGATATTTATAAACCTTATGGATTTATGTGAGTAACAATCATTCTGAGTCCCTCTGAACCTTATTTCTTTTATCTTTAAAAAGGTTGTAATGGTGTCTGACTTGTGAAAATCAAATGACGAACATGCAAAATGCCTAGCTCAATGCCTGGTGCATAATAGACACTCAGTAAAGATTAGATGCTGTAGCTTTCCTTAGATTCTATTTATCAGGAAAAAGTAAATGGGTTAAACTCTTCATTATATACAGCTCATTCCATTCTTTTAGTGTATTCAGTCAATCAATAATTGAGCTGTTCCATAAATAAGACAAACTGCTTGTGTTGATAATATGGAACAAAATAGACGTTACCTTTGTCTTCATGGAGATTATATTCTAGTAGGGAGAAAAGACATTTAACAACTAATCATGAGGGTAAATATATTACATAATGTGATGAAATTTGAAGGAAAAACTAGTTACAGTGATTAAAAATGTGCAGGGGAATTAGAATATCTCTATTGAGGTACAGCATGCAGTTGGTGATTGAATTCGTTTAAAGAAGGTAGTGTGTCAGGCTTATCATGGCTCAGCAACAGGGTGGACAATACTTCTAACTTTCAGGCTTACAGAACAACGATTTGATATCTATCTGAATTACTGGTAAACATCTCAAAATTAACATGATAATTTTTTCTTTTCCTTATTTATACTCTCCTTTTAATCTTTCAATAAATGACTCCTTCATCTACCCAGTTGTTTATGAAGTAAGGTAGGAAGGAACACTTTTGATTCTGCCCTATCCCCAGCCTCCACATCTTATCGTTTACCAAATCCCAAAGACTGTCTCCAGTGCATATTTCTGATAGGTTCTGGGACTGGAGATCTAGGCTGTGGCAAGATTATATGGATCAAGCCCTATATTCCATGCTAAGTATTTGAACTCTATTTAAAAGGAGATATAAAGCCACTTAAGTCTTACAAGCAAAGTAGTTCAAGATTTAATTTATATTTTTAAGATATTACTTTGCCTCGTATGTAAATAATGGATTAGAAGAGGTAAAAAAAAGACTGGTTGGAGGATATTGAAGACTGGAGGATAAGAAGACTGGTTGGAGGATATTGTAATAGTCCAGTGGAAGAGACTATTGTGGCTTAGGTTAAGGGAGCAGCAGTCATGAGGGAGCAATGTTATCTATTAAAAATATACATTGGAGACAGTCTCTGGGGCTTGGTAAATATTACATGGGGAGGTTTGGGATAGGGAAGTGTTAAAAGCACCCCTTTTAGCCTCCTGCATAAATAACTGGGTAGGTAAACACATTACTTATTGAAAGATTAAAGAGAGAGTGTAACTATGGAAAAGAAAAAAAATAGCATGTTAATTTTGAGATGTTTAAGAGTGATTCAGACGGACATCAAACGCTCCTTGTTTTGTAAAGCTCAATGTTAGAAAGAGTGGCCTGAGCTGGAAATAAAATTTTGGAAAAAATGAACTTATCTGTAGGAAGCAGTTAAAGTCATGGGAGTGAAGAGACCATCAGGAACATAATATAAACTGAAAAATGACATTGTCATGGACCTGAGTCTTGCCTTTGGATTTTACAGAAGATAACTCTGAGGCAAAGATTTAAGTGCATGTAGTTTATTTGGGAAGAGCTGAGAACACTGTCAAGGGAGGGAGAAATAAGACAGGGAAGATAAAGCAACCAATAAAAAGTGGATTATTTAAACCAGTTACAACTTTAGAGCTTAATCCTATGCTTCATCCCTTAGAAATAAGATAAAACACATACCCCAGAATTACCTTATGGAAGGGGCATAGGAATTAGGGTATTTTTAAAACAGTTTTAGTGAGGTATAACAAAAAACTGTACATAGTGTGTAAAATTTGATGAATTTGGACATATACATATACCCATGATATTATCATCACAATCAAAGTAATTAAATTTATCCATCACCTCTGACAGTTTCCATGTGCCCTTCTGTATTTCTATCGTTGGTGGTGTTGCTGTTTTTAGAATCACAATGTGATATCATCTTACATGTGTTAGAACGGCTATTTAAAAAAAAAAAAAGGTAGCAAGTGTTCGCCAGGATGTGGAGAAATTTAAAACTCTTCGGCACTGTTGAGAATGTAAAATTGTGGAGCCACTATGGAAAACAGAATGCAGGTGCTTAAAAAAATTAAAAATACCTTATGATCCAGCAATCCCACTTTTGAGTATACATCCAAGTATGTGAAATCAGTATGTCGAGTAAATATCTGTAATCCTGTATTCATTAAAACATTATTCAAAATAGTTAAGATATAAAACAACCTAAATATTTATCAATGAATAAATGGATAAAGAAATTGTCCTCAATTTAGGGTCTATAGGCTCCAGAATGAATCTTCAGTATGTTATGCTAAGTGAAATAAGCCAGATATAGAAAAACAAATACTGCATAATTCCACTTACATGTGGTGTCTAAGATAGTCAAACTCAGACGCAGAGTAGAATGGTGTTTGCTTTGACAGACGGAAATGAGGAGTTTTTGTTCAATGGGAGTAAGTTTTTATTTTTATTTTTTTTAACTTTGACGTTTAGAAGTACATGTGCAGGTTTGTTTTATAGGTTAACTTGCATCACAGGGGTTTGATGTACAGATTATTTCATCACCCAGATACTAAGCCTAGTACTCAATAGTTACTTCTTTCTGCTTCTCTCTCTCCCACCACCTTCCACCCTCGAGAAAGTCCCAGTGTCCGTTTTTCCCTTCTTTGGGTCCATGTGCTCTCAGAATATGTGGTATTTGGTTTTCTGTTCCTGCATTACTTTGCTAAGGATAATGGACTCCAGCTCCATCCATGTTTCTGCAAAGGACATGATCTTTTTAATGCCTGCGTAGTATTCCATGGTGTATATGTACCACATTTTCTTTACCCAGTCTTCCACTGATGGACATTTAGGTTGATCCCATGTCTTTGCTATTGTGGATAGTGCCGCAGTGAACATACCCATGCATGTGTCTTTATGATAGAATGATTTATATTCCTTTGGGTATAAACTGGGTATAATCCCAGTAATAAGATTGCTGGACCAAACGGTACTTCTGTTTTTAGCTCTTTGAGGAATCACCACACTGCTTTCCACAATGGCTGAACTAATTTATACTCCTACCAACAATGTGTAAGCATTCCCTTTTTCCTGCAACCTCATATGCATCTGTTATTTTCTGACTTTTTAATAATGGCCATTCTGCCTGGTGTGAGATGGTATCTCACTGTGGTTTTGATTTGCATTTGTCTAATAATCAGTTATATAGAGGATTTTTTGTAATGTTTGTTGGCTGCATGCAAGTCTTCTTTTGAAAAGTATCTGTTCATGTCCTTTGCCCACTTTTTAATGGTTTTCTTCTTATAAATTTTTTGAAGTTCTATATAAATAAATAAATAAATTTAAGTTCCTTATAAATGCTGGATACTAGACCTTTGTCAGATGTATAATTTGCAAATATTTTCTCCCATTTTGTAGGTTGTCTGTTTACTCTATTGATAGTTTCTTTTGTTGTGCAGAAGCTTTTTAGTTTAATTAGATCCCTTTGTCAATTTTTGCTTTTGTTACAATTGCTTTTGTTTTCTTTGTCATAAAATCTTTTCCCATTCCTACGTCCAGAAAGGAATTGCCTACATTGTCTTCCAGGGTTTTTATAGCTTTGGGTTTTACATTTAAGTCTTTAGTTCATCTTAAATTAATTTTTGTATATGATGTAAGGAAGGGGTCCAGTTTCAATCTTCTGCCTATGGCTACTCAGTTATTTCAACACCATTCAATGGGTATAAATTTTCAGTTATACAAGATAAATAAGTTTTACAGATCTGCTATAGAATATACTACCTATTGTTAGTACACTTAAAAACGTGGTAAAATGGTAAGTCTCATGTCAATCATTCCTATAAAATAGGAAGAAAGAAACTAGAGTATTCTGTCACTAGGATGTCTGCTCTCAAAAGGTGTTAATTACCTGGTATTCTCTTCTGTTGCAGGTGAGTAAAGGGGCCTTCTTTGTTTCTAAGGATATTGAATTGGCAACAGACATAGTTTCTTATCAAAACAAGAGTTGTTTTGGCTCTTCAATCAAAGTGAGTGTTTAGGAAATTAGGGTTTCCAGATATAATACATGCAATATTTGGGATATATTTATACTAAAATATTATATTTTGCTTATCTGAACATTTGAATTTAACTAGTTATACTTATTTTTTGTTTCATTTGGTTTGCTAAATCTTGGAACCCTTATTGAAATGAGTTGAAAAGTAAATAGAAAATGATGAATCTGTGACATGTTAGGAGCCCATATTGGCTGTGTGGAAACAGAGGGGTAGAGTAAAAAAAAACTAATTTTTTGTTTTGTGTTTTGAATAGGTGATATTACAGTATATATGAATGCTGAGAGGAAATATGCAGTTAAGAGTGAGATGTAGAAGAAAGACGGGGAAGAGCGTAATAGACTGAGGTAGGAAAGGCTTCAGGGCATTTGAATCAGTGGATGAGGATGAGTTCACTTTTGACTGGAGGTAAGACACCTGCATGATAACATAAAGGATGTAGAGAGTAAAAAGACTTCTTAAAGAAATTAGGGAAAGTGACAAGAATTTTGCTAAATGGGAGCCAGATTTCCATAGACATAGTGGAATAGTGGAAATGTTTTGGAGACAGGGCAGAAGGGAAGTATGGGGCTGGGGAGGGTATAGAGCAGTGGGCCGACAGATGTCGCATCATCAGAAGAACTTGCACTGTAGGAGGGGAGTACGGTAAACAGGAAGGGGAGACAAAATGAATTCAGACTAGAGGGAAAGTGCAGGCTTTAACCTAATATGGCAAATATGCTCACTAGTAGAGTGAAAATCTTTTTAAAAATGATATTTAGCAGCTCTTTTTGAAAATAACATTCTCAAATGTGTATCCACACAGACACACATTATTTACTTAAAGATAGGTCATTTACACAAAATTAAAATACTTAAAGTTTTTCAGAGGTTAATCTTTTTTCAAGTTAAATGTTGTTTAAAAGATTGATACATAAAATCCTCTCTTAATATATTATAAATAAATATATTTATTCATATATTAATATAAATATATTTATTTATATATTAAATATAAATATTTAATAAATATAAATAAATATATTTATATTTACTTTATAAAATAAATTAAATTCTTTAATTTTTAACAATTTCATGGTGATATACACTTCTAATGGACATATAACTGTGGTAGAATTAACTATTGATTTTGAAATACAGAGTGATAGTTGATTGGAGGTAAGTTAATGGATATAGTTATACAATGACCAGTTGAGTAAATCTTTCTGGACATAAAAGATAACAGATTCTACTTACTATCTTGAAACTACAGAGGTATAACCATAGTTATGTGCTTTGGGGTATGATTAATTAGCTCGGTCTTTGGTTGTATTAAGAATTTAGTGAAAGTTTAACTGCCAAAGAACACATGCATCACTCTAAGAGGAAGCTGTACTGTTTACAATTCCCTTGGAGATAGTAGAGAATCTCAAGAAAAATAGGCACTGAAAAGTCAATAGTTGGATGTCTTCTAGGTAAAATAGTCAACTAACTGTGTAATGAATCATTGCAAATTGAAAACTAGAAGCAAATTATAGATTTTTTTTAGTTTTAGGTATAAAAATAATTTATTAGCCAAATGATGCACCCCAGTCTGAAAACTATAAAGAAAAAAATGGCAGTTCAATAAAAATCCATCAGAAATTATTCTGGATCTTATTCATAGAGCTCTATCTTCATCTTTAAAGAAAAACCAAAAAAAACCCAAAAATTAAAAAACAGAGAAAAATACAGAAAAGTGTCAACATGTATTTTTCATTTTCATATTTTGCATTTTGAAATATTCACTGCACATTAAGGTATGTGACCTATTTATGATGTACTTTTAAGCCAAATACAATATTATTAATAAAATATTTTTAAAATTATTCTAGACAACTATCAACAAAATATTTTTGCCATAATATTCAGCCAGAATATTTTTGCTCTAGTAAGCTTTCTGATGACTTTTGAATAATTAATTTTTACTAGTTCTGCCACCAGATATAATAGCAATAAACAGATTCAACTGTAATTTTAGTGAATCATCATTCCAACAAAACAAACTATACAGTTATATTAGATTAAAAAAGAACTCTACTGTTTATATATACCATATAGTTGGCAGGAGTTGAAAGTGTTATTGATACACCCTCTTGTGGGGCTTTCATAGGCAGGTAGCACCTAACTTTGTTTTCAGTACTATTTTATCTTTCAGATGTCTATAATCTTTAAAAGCAATTATAAACAAGGTAATCAGAACACCATATATATAACAAATCAATCATTTAATTATATGGCATTTTAAAAAAGATGAGTAATTTATTTATTAAACACACACAACCACCTCTAACCCAGTTATTGGTTTAACAGTGAAACCTTGTCTAAGTTCTCAGTGATGGTGACCATTTAACTTCACATTTGCAACTAAGGAAAAATTCACATGCCAGCTCAACCCTGCTTAAGACAGACTGCACAACTGTAAATTACAACTGAAGTTGAAATATCCAGTATGACACATTCACTTTTCTATCTCAGGCTATCAATGAAATATTATTTTCTTGAAGTACATGATTTTATTATTTTTCAAAAATTGTGACTGTGATGGCTATGTAAATTTGGGAAATTCAGAGGATTAGAATACCAACACACTAAGTAATAATTGTTTATAAACTGCCCATTTACTTCATTCTATTCTTTATAATGCATTTTTCATCTACCTTATAGTGTTCTCTTTGGTTTCTGATATGGTTTGGCTGTGTCCCCCCTCATATCTCACCTTGAATTTTAAGAATCCCCAGGTGTCAAGGGCAGGGCCAGGTAGAGATAATTGAATCATGGGGGCAGTTTCCCCCATACTGTTCTCCTGGTCGCGAATAAGTCTCAGGAGATCTGATAGTTTTAAAAATCGAAGTTCCCCTGCACAACTTCTCTTGCCTGTAGTCACGTAAGTCATGCCTTTGTTCCTCCTTTGCCTTCCACCATGATTGTGAGGCCTCTCCAGGCATGTGGAACCGCGAGTTCATTAAATCTCTTTTCTTTATAAATTACCCAGTCTTGCATATGTCTTTATCAGCAGTGTGAGAACAGACTAATACAGTCTCTATTTAACTTATGTAATAAACCATAGTATTCTAATGTGCTTACTTAAAAAAAACTTTTATTTAAATTACGATTAGGTTTCATATGAAGAATAAGCTACCTTGAAATATCATTGTTTCATGTAATCATGTTATTTATTATTAATCCAATGTAAAACCCATTGTAAGTCTGTATAGCAAAAGTCAGGTTGTTGACCATAAGGAGACAATAGAGAAATTAAATTAAGAGGAAAGGAAAGGCTTTGCTTTAATGATCTCAAAGTGATATTTAGTTTAGCTGAGAAGATGATATCAGCATACTTTTCTGGCTTAGAAAATAAGAGTGCATCAGACTGAGGATGACAGGTAATTAAATGTCAAAGTCCAGTTGGTTTTGTCAATTGAGAAGCCACAGCAGGGGGATGAAAGGAAGGGGAAGAGTAAAGTCAGGGTGTTTATTCTTCTGCATCCCTTCCTGAAGGGCTGTATCTGTGCCTGCCTGGATCCTTCTAATGCTCCTCTGTTCACAGCTCTCTTTACCCAGTCATCCTTCTGGGTTGATAACTTGTTCCTTCTGTTGTCCTCGTGTGCCTGCTGCCTATAGCCTGAGGTTACTGCAGCATTGCTTTGTGGTTTAATATACCCAATCCCACCTTTGTAAATAGTTACTTTGTAAATGAACCCTCTTTAAATTTTTAAAATTTGAGTGTGGTTTTTATTCCTGTTGGGACATACAGCTCTTAATTCTTTTGGCAATTGTTTCTGAGAGGCATTTGGATGGAAGGGAAGTATATTTGTGATAGAACACAAATATCAAAGATGTATAAGCAAAGTTCAACCTTATTAAATTATTCAAATCCTCTGTATCTTTACTTTTATCCATTTAATCTATTATGCTCAAAGACCAATAGTTCTGTGTTTAAATCTCCCTATACATTTATGTATTTGTTCATTTCTCTTTGAATTGCCAACTGTTTTAAAAATAGATGTTATTACCATATATTTAAATATACAGAGAATCTTGATTCATAAATCCTTATTATGAATATTAGTTTGACTTTTTCTCATCTTATTTCCATTTATTTCTCATGGATATGTAATTTCTTTAGGTATTAATATTTATATTCCTTTCTTTTTTTCCTCTCTTGACTCGTGTGTATTTTTCCATACTCTTATTCTTAATTTTTAGCATATTTCATCTGTAGATTTGTCTCTTGTAAGTAGCATGCAATCCAAGATCCTTTGCTTCTTTTAACAACAATAAAAACAACAAATACTTACATAAGGTTTCTATATGTGGGTGCCATTCCAAAGCTGTTTTTTATTTATTCTAATTGAATCACCAGGACCCTATGGATGGGTATATTATAATCCTTTTACAGGTGAGGAAACCTACAGAATTTAAAACAATGTCAAACACCAGGAAGCATTTGAACAACTTTGAACTCTCAGGTTGTCTGACTCCAGTGTTCTTAGCTACTATACAACATGTCTGGTCAGAATCAGAAATTTAAATCAATGGATGTCATAGCTGATATATGTGGTCTTTTATCAATTATATTGTTTTGGCTTTTCTTTCAGTGACCATAGACAAAAAAGGTATCACATTTTAGCTTCTGCTATTTAAGAGGAATTTGATGTGTTCTTATTCTAACTTTCTCAATTTAGACAGTGTTAACTTAATTTGGGTTTCTAGGAGCAGGGAGTAATTATATTTAATAATAATATATTAAATATAATATTTAAATTTTATTATTTCTTTCAATAATTCTTTCTTGTTTGCTTTGGTTTTCCTCAGTTAAGATTTTCATCCAAAAGACCTACATTTAAGTATTTCTAGTGTTCATCTCCTATATATTCTTTAGGATTTTTAGTGTTATTCTAATAGAATTTTTAGTGTTATTTTATTTTTCTTATAGGTTGATTATTTATGTAAACATATATTATCTCTACCTGTATGTCTATGTCTACATATATATGTCATATAATTGGAAAATAATATAGATATACATAAAGTAATGTAAGTATCTATTCTCATTACTTATATATTTAATAATGAATTCTCATTGGCCTTTACATAAACTATATGAGAATGAATATAGAATTTTCAGATTATAAACACATGTTTTTCAAAATTCTATGTTTCTCAAAACCAATATCTTCTCACTCAGCATTTACTTTTCAAAAGGGAAAGTCTACCACAGGTCAAGTTTTTATTTGTATGCACTCTGGATTTGAAGTTTTAGACAGGTAAGGTTTACCTTACTTTTTCAAGTACCTGAAAAGTTACGGGTTTTTTTAAAATTATATTAGAAAAACTATGAATTTTGAGGAATAAAAATGATGTTTCCTTTTTCATGTCAGGAGGTTTTTTCATACTTCAATTTATTCTGGATTCTTTTTTAATGACCATTTTAAGGCCTTTTCCTTGTATTTCTTATTTATTGAAACTTTGTTTATCATTTCTTAATAGCACTCAAATAGGGTGTATGTTCTTAGGTGCATATATGGAATATGCACAGATTTATATATACATATACACATACAGATTGATATATATATATTTATATATACACATACAGATTGATATATATATATATACACATACAAAATATATCTGTAACTTGTACCCATAAATTTGTAAGTTAGCTGTGGCTCTTGATCTAAAATTTGACTCTAATGAATGTGTTACTAGAAATGTACATTTCATGAACATTGCAGATTGCATATTCTAACAGATTTGACTAGTTAGGTCAACATATGTTTACTCAGAATGAAGTAATAATGGATTATAAGCCATATATAAATATTGACAGTGATCTCTACAATAGACGTTAGTAAGCTACCTCGTTATACAAAGATTCAGGGTCAGCTCAACTATCTACTTCTTTTCTCCTCAAATGCAAGACAATAGCTAGTACTCAGAGGTATTATTTATAACAATAAAATTATAGATCTTCTAAGACCAAAACTATAATTATTTGTTCAGAGGTGGGTTCATCTTTTCTTCCTACCTTCTACCTAATGTAAAACATACATGTCTAGAGTGAAGACTCTGAAGAAAGCTTTAAATTTTCTTTTTACTAAGTTAAGGCTTATATACATTGAAACTTATTATCATTTTGTTCTACAAAATGAGTATTTTTCTTCTGAATTTTAGAAGAAAAATCTGGAACACTCTTTGAAATTATTATACTTCTTAAATGCAACCATTGTGCTCTACTAAATTTTTTTTTCTGACACATAGCTGTGGGAATCTCAAATCTTGCTCTAATATTTGAAATTGCTTTTTCAGCTCTTGAAATAACACATTGAAGTTATAAATACAGAGGATGGCTGTTGTAGATCAATATATAGGAAAACATTAATGTAGCATGATTGTTTATAATATGTATGCTTAGATTTCAATTTATACCAAGCAAATAAAAATCTGCAGTGAATGCAGATATTGAATAAAATGCTGATTGAACTCAATAGATAGCTTTTGTGCTTTTAATGTTGTTTACTATGCCATGCTATATACATATGTTGAGCCATAATCAAGAGCTAAACATTTAGCTTAATATAATTTTCATATGCATATAAATTAACGCCTGAGACTAAAATGTAATTGGTAGTAGGCTTTTGTTGAAAAATAACATTCTACTTCTGAAAAATATTATTGTTTCACTAGGATAAATCCTTAAAAATAGATTACTGTTGAATGTGTGCCCTGTGCAACAATCACTGGTGTAGGTGTAAATTTATGTAACCTTTGGAACTTGCATATACAAAGATGTGCTCTATACTTTCTAAGTAATCTTAAAATTTTTCTTAATATTCGATACAATATACGTTACATGTTTGATACTTATATGTTCTGAAACACTAGATTAACCCTCACTGCTTTCAGAGAGCTGCCCATTATTATTCACTGTCATCTTGTACATCTGAACAATACCAGTAGTACATTCCCAACAATTTAGCATAAAATAACACAGTAGTGCGGCAACAGCAATACATAAAGTTAATTAATAAAAACTTCATTAATAATTTGGATAATTTGTTATTTTTAGGCAAAAAGTTGAATATATGTGTAAAAGAATGATTATAATGATGAATCTAGGAAAGCAATATAATCTGGAGGAAAATAATTGAAAATGAAATTTACTGGAGTCAATTGATTTGAGCTCTGAGATAAAAAGATTATTGCAGAGGAACATTGAGCAAATGAGCAAGAAAAACGGAAGCAGATGGTCACAATTTTTGGTTGGCACAATTATTGATAATACTGATATTCAGGATAGGACCACAGCAGTGAAAGCCTGAGATGGAGTAGCAGTGATATTGAGGCCAGAGTGTAGAATGGGTCATTCATGGGGATATATTTCAAGCACCCTAATTAGTATCTATTCTCATTTTATCTAGATTCCACTTACTTTACTTACCTCTAATTTGTTAAGCCTCTACTATACCTTTCTTTAGGTCATCTATGTTAGAATTTGGTTACTTTTCTTTGTTTAAATGCAAACACTATTAATGCGAATGCTTAATTTTATTGGTTGTTTTTGATTTTGTTTATCCTTTGAGAACAAGCTTTCTCCAGTGGATGTCTATAGAATGTGTGTTCCCTTTCATTATTTTCTAGGGAAGATGCTCTCTTGTGTAAACACCAGGTTGGGTTTGCCTGTTTCTTCAGTCTTACAGCCTGATAAGCTCTTTGTTGTTGTCTTTGCTGTACTGCATTAATTCTGAAAAGTGTGTGCAACTCTCTCTTACAGGAAGACTTCCTGACTTAGATTAATTTTAAAAACGCATTTTCTCCATTATATTAAATCATGGCACATTCTGTGTTACCCTTTATAATATTCCTTTGGCTGTAATAGTTCAGGGGTTTTACCATTTAATTACCTCAACATTTCTATCAAGAAAATTAGATTTGCTCTACTGAATGGTTTCACTGTTTCCTTCAAGCAATGCCAAAAAGTGCACTGAATTATTTTGTTGCAACAAGATCTCATCAAGTTACTGAAATTCTTTATTAGTTTTGGTATCATTGCTTTCCGTAATACTGATGTTTTTTATGGCTTTAATTTCGGACAACTATCAGGAAACATTATATTTGATAAAACTAAGATAGCCAAATAGATAAAAAAACAAATTAAGAAAAGTTCTGAATTAAAAACAAAATAATAACTATATTCCTGGTAAAGAAATTAAGTATAATGAAAATACAGTTCACAAAATTATCCTTCTGAGAAATAAATCTGATTAGGTTACTTTACTGGCGTTAAGAAAAAGTACAAAGATTTCCTATTGCCTAGAGCAGCTGTCTGTACATCTTTTTTTTTTCATATAACTGTATTAGTAAAACAATGTCGAACAAGCACTTGCAATATATGTATATGCATTTAAAACTAAATTATAGTCATATATTATTCTACAAATATATCTTAATAATATATATATCCATTTTAAAGGATTAAAAGAAAAAGTACAAATGAAAGTCTTTTCCACTCACATTCTAGAGGTTCCTCTTACATAAACCCTGGCATACATCCAGTGTCCTCTGACAACCATGGACAACAGATGTGAGCAAACTATGGCCTGCAAGTAAAATCCGATCTACCCCGTGTTTATATAAATAAAGTTTTATTGAACAACGGACATGCTTGTTTGTTTATGCATTGTGTATGGATGCTTTCACACTGCAACAGTAAATAATTATGGGACCACATGTCCCACAAAGCCCTGACCTATCGTCTAGATAGAAGTTCTGTCTTCTATTCTGTCAGCTCCAATATTCCATTTGCAAATATCGATAGTTCTAGCCTTAGAGTATTCCTTCTTGCTTTCAGAGTACATATTTCTCACACAACCACAATTTTGTGCTTTTTTTTTCCCCCTTTGGAATGCTTTCATGAAGGTCTTTCATTTAGTTCTTCATAATATTTCTTATTTTGAAGGAAATGCCTCTTCCCTGTGCCTTTTGTGGGGCTATCAATTGTGGGCAACAAACTTTGTCTGTCTGGTTGATTATAAAACATAAACTAGGCAAATGTTAACTGTCTCAGGGATTTGAACCACAAGTAGAAACTCAGGGAGAAAATGCAGTTAGAGTAGTTATTCAATAGTGGTGCCCTAATTGAACAGTTCACAAAATCCCACTATTGCAATCCCTGGAAATGTCTTTATTTACATCTTTCACATGGTCTGGTAATTTAGCTCTTCCTTTGATTTTGTAAAATATGTACTATCGTTCTAATATATTTATGTTTTACTTAGGCTAGCCCTTTTCTAATATTATTTATAAATGGAACCAAGTCTATTAGGATCCAATTTGTCCATTAGAATTTACTCAAGTTCTTGCAAGAAAGTTATTAATAACCAATACGAACATTTAGTATATATAGCTTGCCATATAATTAATTTGATAAAATTTTGAACCAATTACAAGTTACAAGAGACTCTAAAGAATTCTGTTTTCTGTAGTTGCTTAATTTTACTACATTTGGAAAAGGTGTGGATATGGTCAATAATATTATAGTTGTAAAACCCATTTGCTTACTGTACATAAGATACTGGATTGAGAGAATCACTGCTACTGAGTAATCAGAAGAAAAGCTAGTACAAATTATTTAAAGACAACCTAGAAAATGATGGTTTTTCTATAACCTTTAAGTAGCTTATTCTTAAACAAAATAGCATAAACTAGATTTAACATACACTAGAAATCTTTAATTTACTAGAAATAATATAGACTAGAGGTCTGCAAACTTTTTCTTCAAAGGGCCAGACAGTAAACATTTTTATCTTTGCAAGCCATACACTATCCAACTACTCAGGTCTGTTGTAATATACCAAAGTAGTTATAGACAATATATAAACGGACAAGCATGGCTGTGTTCCAGTGAAACTTGATTTACAAAAACAGACAATGTTCTATAGTTAGGTAACCCCCTTTATAGACCAGAGTTTCAGCACCCCTACAGGCTTCTTTAGCTGAGGTGTTAATTGGTATGCATTATTTTAATGTAATTTTAGTTCATTTGTTTATGAACTACAGTTCATACACAAATATGAATGTCATAGTTAACCGAACAAACATTTATGAGGCCTCATTCTGCATCAAATAATGTGCCCAAGCTCAGGCCATGCTTTAAATCATTGTAGAGGAAAAAGCCTGTTTCCCAAAGCTTCGTTAAATTTAAGTGATTCCTCAGATAACACACAAGAGAAATGTCTATGAGGACTCCAAATGTACATAAAGATCACCTGATGGCAATAAGAAGCTGTGTTCTGATTTTTTTTTTCTCTGAAGGTTTGGATGTATGCATCCCAGGATCTATATTAGCCACTCTAAAAACTAACCCCAAGGCCTTCTTTTGCTTTACTCTATTAGAAGTTTACGTTGCTTGTGTTGTGGTTTGTTTGTTGGCTTTTATATCTTAATAGAAATATGAACATAGATTCATATTTAAACTTAATAAAATTTTTGTATGATTTTCTCTTGAAATGCACTATTATGATACTTTTCAAACTTGACAGTCCTTATTGAGGCAAGAGCTAGAAGCAAAAACATTAGTTACAACTGAGCCTTGAAATTTTATTAAGCCTTCAGATTTGCTGGTATGCTTTGAGAAGCCTTCTATCAGGGTTGCTTTTACACTCTAATCTTGCCATTCAAATCATGAATGTAAACAGACTCAGAGAAAGCTATATTAAGGGCCAAGTTGGGGGAAGGAGTAATTGCTTTCAACTCCATTCTAGAAGAATTTCTTATCAATAATAATTGTAAACAAGAAGATTTCAGCCTTTAAATAATCAAACACAGAAGTGTCTTCTTTGGACGTATGAATAGTATTGTCTCATTTTAAAGATAATCTTATAGCTGTAATAAGGTTTTGATTTATTTGATAACATATTTTTGATACTTTCCATTATCATCATTTTCTGTCTGACGAAACAGTTCCCATCTTGTTTACTCCAGTTTTGTATTTGTTGTACAAATACAACAATTTGTTGTCCTTGGGCAGTGTTTATGTGTGTAAATTGCAAATTCTCAGTTATATTGTTTTTTTGGGCTTATACCCTTACTTTTTTTAAAGAGTAATCTTTGTTTCTAGCAGCTTGTGAGAGTAGTCAGACGCATGAGCCACTGGGTTGAAGCCTGTCATCTAAATGTGTATCTGTCTTCTTCATTGGGCATAGAGATCAGGGTCATTGCTAAAGGAAAAAAATGATATGTCTTCTCTAGTGAAGAATGCAATTAATTTCCCTCCAGGATTTACTGTCAGGTGTAAATAAGAACAAGATCAACTCAAGAGAAATGGAAAATTCACAGTGATGATTCTCCTTCATTTTATAAATAACCAATGTATGCTTTGCTGTTACATGGTGGTTTTCTTTTCACTACCTGTCTATCAAATATTTACAAAATACTTTTATGTAAAAGCAGTCAACATTAAAATAAAATAATAAAATTGTATTGTATTTGTAACATTCACAAATCAATCTTTAAAAAATTTAACGTATTTTTAACATTTACAAATAAGCTCAGAAAAAAAGTCCTATAAGCCAAAAAGCCACTATATTGAATCTGAAAATAAATTACACAATTACAGTTCATTGCTCTAAAAAGTAAAACAAATGCTAAATTTAATTAAAATAACATATGCAGTCACATTTTCAGAGTCATTTCTTACAGGAACATAAAATTTAGTTATCATTGATACCACATGAGTCACTAATTAGAAATTGTTTAAGGAAAACCCCAGAATGGTTGTAACCATGCTCATATAATACTGCAAATAGCCTACTAATTGCGTAGCTCACAATCAGGTTAATTGTGGTATAGGCACTGGCTTAGCTGTTCTACTGTTAAGTTGATACCTACAGTAAACATTGCAAGGTTCAAGATTAAGTGTTACTTACTACCATAGATTCAAAATGGCTCATTATAGGTTAATTAAATGTTTCTTTGGAATATTAAGCTTGTTTGTCATCAAGAAGAATTTTCTTTTTTATAATCTTAATATAATAATAATAATTATTATTTATTTATTTATTTATTTATTTTTTTTGAGACAGAGTCTCGCTCTGTCGCCCAGGCTGGAGTGCAGTGGCGCAATCTCGGCTCACTGCAAGCTCCGCCTCCCAGGTTCACGCCATTCTCCTGCCTCAGCTTCCCGAGTAGCTGGGACTACAGGTGCCCGCCACCACACCTGGCTAATTTTTTGTATTTTTAGTAGAGACGGGGTTTCACCATGTTAGCCAGGATGGTCTTGATCTCCTGACCTCGTGATTCACCTGCCTCGGCCTCCCAAAGTGCTGGGATTACAGGCATGAGCCACTGCTCCCGGCCCTTGATTTTGTTTTAATCCAAAAACATTGGTAGTCAAGAGGCTGAGCAAGATGATGGCCTGCCACCCCCTTCACATGCTTTGCAAGGACACCAAGTTAACAACTATCTACACAGAAAACACAACTTCATTAGAACCAAAAATTAAGTGAGCAGTCATAGTATCTGGTTTTAACTTCAGGTCACTGAAAGAGGCACAGAATAGAGAGAAAAAAACAATTCTGAATTATTGATGCTACCACACACCCCCAAGCCCCATCCCACCACTGGCAGCAGTGTTGTGGTGCAAAGAACATCTCTGGGTGCTGGGGGAAGGAGAGCACAGTAATTGTGAGGCACTGAACTCAGTGCTGTTCTGTCAGAGCAGAAAGAAAAACCAGATCAAGCCCAGCTGATGCTCTCCCATGAAGGGAGCATTTAAATCAGCCCTAGCCAGAGAGGAATCATCAATCCAAGCGGTCTAAACCTGAGTGCCTGTAAACCTCACCACTGATGACTATAGCACTCTATGTCTCAAAGTAAATGGAAATGTGGTCTAGGCCATAAGGACTGCAAATCTTAAGCAAGTCCTGGTGCTGAATTTGGCCCAGAGACAGTGGACCGAGGGTGGTGTTGGGGGCACGTGACATCCTGAGACACAAGCTGGAGCAGCCTAGGGAGTGCTGGCATCACCCTACCCTAATTCCAGGCTGCACAGCTAGTGCCTCCAAAAAAGACTCCTTCCTTTTGCTCCAGAAGAGAGGAAAGAATAGGGAAGACTTTGTCTTGAATCTAGGGTATCAGCTCAGTCACAACAGGATAGGGTATTGCTCAGCGTCCTGAGGCCCCATTTGAAGCTCTACCTCCCAGATGAGATTTCTAGACACACATTGGTCCAGAAGGGAAACTACTACCTTGAAGGAAAGAATCCAGTCCTGACAGTATTCATCACCTGCTAACCGAAGAGCCCTTGGGCCCTGAATAACCAGCAGTGACACCCAGGTACTACATTGAGGGCCTTAGGTGAGCATCTGAAACTTTCTGTCTTCCAATAAGACTCAGCACTTTACCAGCTGTAGTGGCTATGGGACAAAACTCCTTCTTGAGAAAAGCAGAGGGAAAAGTAAAGGGCTGTTTTCTTGCACTTTAGGTACCAGCACAGCCATGTGAAGACAGAGTACCAAGTGGGCTCTTGGCATCCCCATTTTTAGAACTGATGCTTAGACAGCATTTCTGGACTTGCCCTGTGCCAGAGAGGAGACCATGCCCTGAAGGGTAATCCCAAGCCAGACAGTATTCATCACAGCTGATTTAAGAGACTTTGGGCCTAGGAAATATTGGTAGTAGTCTAGTAGCGTAGCACTGCTCATGTGCTGGGATGGCAGTGCCTATGGGGTGAGGTTCCTCTGCTTTTGGAAAGGGGAGGGAAGAGTGGGAAGAATGGCATTGTGTGGTTTGAGTTTCAGCTCAGCTGCAATACAGTAGAAAGCAAGGTAGACTTCTAAGATTTTTGACTCTAATTGCTGACTCCCAGATGGCATTTCTGGGCCCACCTGGGGCCAGGGAGACTTCACCACCCTAAAGTGAAGAACATAGACCTGGCTGGCTTTGCCACTTGCTGACTGTAGATCCCTAGGGTCTTCAGCAAACATAGGTTTGCTGAAGGGAATGGTTACAGGGAATGGCTACAGCAGACCTTGTGAGAGACCCAGCTCTGTGATGGCTTTAGGTCTGACCTAGCACAGTCATAGTGGTGATGGCCAGAGACGTGTTTGTGTCACTCCACCTCCAGGTTTAAGTGGCCCAGAACAGACAGAGATACTCTGTATGTTGGGTGAAAGTAAGGGGAGGGAATAAGAGTCTCTGTCTGGTAATCCAGAGAATTCTCCCGGATCTTGTCCAAGACCATCAAGGTAGCACCTCTATGAGTCTGCAAGAACCACAGCATTACTGGGCATGGGATGTCCCTAAAGAAGGTACAGCTTAGATCACAACACCTAAATTCTGTTAAACATCTGGAGAGCTTTCCCAAGAAGGGCAGCGACAAATAAGTCCAGACAGTGAAGGCTAAAATAAATACCTGAATCTTTAATTCCCAAACACAGATGAACATCTGCAATTATCAAGACAATCCAAGAAAACATGATCTAACCAAAAAATCTAAATATGGCACCATGGACCAATCCCAGAAAAACAGAGATATGTGACCTTTCAGACAGATAATTCAAAATAGCTGGGTTTAGGAAACTCAAAGAAATTCAAGATAACACCAAGAAGGAATTCAGAATTCTATCAGATAAATTTAACAAAGATATTGAAATAATTAAAAAGCATCCAGCAGAAATTCTGGAGCTGAAAAATATAAGTGGCATACTGAAGAATGCATCAGAGCTCTTTAATAGCAGAATGGGTCAAGCAGAAAAAAAGAATTAATGAGCTTGAAGACAGGTTGTTTGGAGAGACACAGTCAGAGAAGAAAAAAGAAAAAACAATAAAAAATGAGACATGCTTACAGGATCTAAGAAACGGCCTGAAAATGGCAAAACCGAGAGTTATTGGCCTTAAAGAGGAGATAAAGATATAGGAGTAGAAAGTTTATTCAAAGGGATAATAACAGAGAACTTCACAAACCTAGAGAAAGATATAAAAATACAAGAAGGTTATAGAATATGAAGCATATTTAACCCAAAGAAGACTACCTCAAGGCAATTAAAAATCAAACTCCAAATGTAACTAATAAAGAAATGATGCTAAAAGCAACATGATAACATAAACAAATAACATACAATGGAGCTCCAATACATCTGGCAACAGACTTTTCAGTGGAAACCTTACAGGCCAGGAGAGAGTGGCACTGAAGGGAAAAAAAAACTTTTACCCTAGAGCAGTATATCTGGAGAAAATATCCTACAAACATGAGGGAGAAATAGACTTTCTCAGACAAACAAAAGCAGAGGGATTTCATCAATACCAGACCTGTTCTACAAGAAATGCTACAGGAAGTACTTTAATTAGAAAGAAAATGACATTAATGAAAAATAAATAGTCACCTGAAGGTATAACACAAAACTCACTGGTAATAGTAAGTGCACACAGTAAAACAGAATATTATAACTCTGTAACTGTGGTGTGTAAGCTACTCTTATCCTAAATAGAAAGACTAATGAATGAACCAATCAAAAATCAAAACTACCTCAAATTTTCAAGACATAGTCAGTACAATAAGATATAAATAGAAACAACAAAAAGTTAAAAAGTGGGGGATGAAGTTAAGGCACTGACATGGTTTGGCTCTGTGTCCCCACCCAAATCTCATCTAGAACTGTAATCCCCATGTGGCGGAGGAGGGGCCTGGTGGGAGATGCCTGGATGATGATGGTGAATTTTTCCCTTGCTGTTCTCATAATAGTGAGTGTTCTCATGGAAGCTGATGGTTTTAAAGTGTGGCACTTCCTGCCTTGCTCTCTCTCACCTGCCACCATGTAAGATGTACCTTGCTTCCCCTTCCACGATGATTTTAAGTTTCCTGAAGCTTCCCCAGTCATGCAGAACTGAGAGTCAATTAAACCCTCTATTCTTTATAAATTACTCATTCTCAGGTAGTTCCTTATAGCAGTGTGAAATACAGGTGTAGAGTGTTTTGTTAATTAATTTATTTTTTTGCCTGCTTGTTTGTTTATGCAAATAGAGTTAGGTTTACAGATTAAAATAGTGGGTTATAAGATAGCATGTACAAGCCTAATGGTAACCTCAAACCAAAAACATACCATGGATACACAAAAAAGTACAAGCAGGAAACTGAATCACATCACCAGAGAAAATCATCTTCATTAGGGAAGGACAAGAAGGAAAGAAAAGAGGACAAGCAGACCATAAAACAACCAGAAAACAAATAGCAGAATAGCACGAATAAGTCCTTATTTATCAATGATAACATTGAATGTAGATGAACTAAACTCTCCACTCAAAAGACATGGACTGGCTGAATGGATGAATAAAAAAGATCCATGAATATGTTGCCTGCAAGAAACATATTTCACCTATCAAGACACACTTAGACTGAAAATAAAGGGATAGAAAAGATATTCCATGTCAATGGAAACAAAAAAAAGCAGGAGTCACTATAGTTATATTAGTCAAAATGGATTTCAAGACAAAAACTATAAGAAGACACAAAGAAGTTCACTATAATGACAAAGGGGCCAATTCAGCAAGATGATATAACAATATTAAATATATATGCATGCAACATAGGCACAAACAGATATATAAAGGAAATATTATTAGAGCTAAAGAGAGAGAAAAGGTCCAACACAATAATAGCTGGAGATTTCAACATCCCACTTTCAGCATTGGACAGATCTTCTAGGCAGAAAGTCTACAAAGAAACATCAGACTTAATATGTTCTATAGACCAAATGGATCTAATAGATATTTAGAGAACACTTCATCCAAGAGCTGCAAAATACACATTCTTTTTCTCAGCACATGGATCATTCTCAATGATAGATCATATGTTAGATCACAAATCCGTATTAAAATATTCAAAAATTGAAATAATATCAGGCATCTTCTTTAACCACAATGGAATAAAACTAGATATTAGTATCAAAAGAAATGTTGGAAACTATACAAATACAAGGAAATTAAGTGATATTCCCCTGAATTACCAGTGAGTCAATGAAGAAATTAAGAAGAAAATTAAAAAAAATTATTGAAACAAATGATAATGGAAACACAATATACTAAAACATGTGAGATACAGCAAAAGCAGTACTAAGATGGAAGTTTACAGCTATAAGTGCCTACATCAAAAGAGAGGAAAAATTTCAAAGGAACAATCTAACAATGCATCTTAAATAACTAGAAAAGCAAGAGCAATCAAAACCCAAAATTATCAGAAGAAAATGAATAAGAATGATGAGAGCAAAAATTAATGAAATTGAAATTTAAATAAAAAAATTGATCAAGAAAACAAAAAGTTGGTTTTTTGAAAATGTAAACAAAATTGACAAACCTTCAGCCAGGCTGACTAAGAAAAAAATTGACAAACCTCTAGCCAGACTAAGAAAAATAAGAGAGAAGATTCAAATAAATAAAATCAGAAATGAAAAAGGAGATATTCCAACAGATACTGGAGAAATTTGAAGAATCATTAATGGCTACTATGAGAATTATATAACAATAAATTGGAAAATCTAGAAGAAATAGACAAATTCCTGAATACATACAACCTGCCAAGATTGAACCAGGAAAAAAACCCAAAACCTGAACATACCAATAACAAGTAATGAGATAAAAGCCATAATAAAAAGGCTACCAGTAAAGAAAAGCCCAGCACCAATGACTTTATTGTTGAATTCTACCAAACATTTAAAGAAGAACTAATACCAGTTCTATACAAACTATTCTGAGAAATAAGGGAGGAGAGAATACTGCCAAACTCATTGTATGAGGTCAGTATCACCCTGATACCAAAATCAGACAAAGACACGTAAAAAAAGAAAACTATAGGTCAATATCTCTGATGAATATTGATGCAAAAATTCTCAACAAAATGCCAACAAATGGAATTCAACATTAGAAAGATCATTCATGATGACCAAGTGGGATATATCCCTGTGATGCAAGGATGGTTTAACATATGCAAATAAATCAATGTGATATGTTATATCAACAGAATGAAGAATAAAATCCATATGATCATTTCAGTTGATGCTGAGAATGCATTTGATAAAATTCAACTTTCCTTCATAATTACAACCTCAAAAGAAAACTGGAGATAGAAAAAAATACCTCAACAAAATAAAAGCCATATATGACATATTCACAGCTAGTATCACACTGAATGGGGAAAAAGCTAAAAGCCTTTCCTCTAGGATCTTGAACATGACAAGGATGCCCACTGTTACCACTACTTTTCAAGACAGTACTATAAGTCCTAGCTGGAGCAATCAGACAAGAGGAAGACATAAAGGCACATAAAGTTGAATACCGTGGAATTAACTTAACCAAAGAAGGGAAAGATCACTATAATGAAAACTATAGATGAAATTAAAAAGGATATTGAAAATGAAAAAAAATCCACATTCATGGATTGAAAGAGTCAATATTGTTAAAATGTCCTTGTGAACCAAAACAATCTACAGATTCATTTAATTTTAATCCCTATCAAAATACCAATGACATGCTTGACAGAAATAGAAGAAAAATCCTAAAATTCATATGGAACCACAAAAGACCCAGAATAGCCAAAGCTGTCCTAAGGAAAAAGAACAAAACTGGAGGAATCACATTACCTGATATCAAACTATATGGTTTGATATATATCAAATATATATCATATATTACCTGATATGCAGAACTATAATAACCCAAACAGCATGCTACTGGCATAAAAACAGACACATTGGCCAATGGAACATAATAGAGAAATCAGAAACAAATCCAAATACCCACAGTGAACTCATTTTTTGACAAAGATGTCAAGAACATACACTGGGGAAAAGACAGTCTCTTCAATAAATGGTGCTGGAAAAACTGGTTATCTATACGCAGAATAATGAAACTACACCCATATCTCTCACCATATAAAAAAATCAAATCGAAATGGATTAAAGGCTTAAATCTATGACCTCAATCTATAAAACTACTATAAGAAAACATTGGAGAAAATCTCCAGGACATTGATCTGGGCAAATATTTTTTGAACAATACCCCACAAGCACAGGCAACCAAAGCAAAAATGGGCAAATGGTATCACATCAAGTTAAAAAGCTTCTGCAAAGGAAATAACCAACCAAGTGAAGAGACAACCCACAGAACAGGAGAAAACATTTGAAAACTACCCATCTGACAAGAAATTAATAACCAGAAGATGTAAGAACCTCAGACAACTCCACAGAAAAAAAATCTAAAAATCTGATCAAAAATGGGCAAAAATTATTACTAGACATTTCTCATAAAAAGACATACAAATGGCAAACAGATATAGGAAAAAGAGCTCAACATCATTGATCAGAGAAATACAAATCAAAATTATAATGAGATATTATCTCACCCCAGCTAAAATGGATTAAATCCAAAAGGCAGCCAATAACAAATGCTGACGAGGATGTGGAGAAAATGAAACCCTTGTATGCTGTTGGTGGAAGTGTAAGTTAGTACAACCGCCATGTATAACAGTTTGAAGCTTCCTCACCAAACTAAAATTAAGCCACCATGTGATCCAACAATCCTACTGCTGTACACGTACCCAAAAAAATGGAATCAGTATATCGAAGAGATATCTGCACTCCTATGTTTGTTACAACACTATTTACAATAGCTAAGATTTTTTTTTTTTTGAGACAGAGTCTCACACTGTCACCCAGGCTGGAGTATAGTGGCACGATCTTGGCTCACTGTAACCTCTGCCTCCTGGCTTCAAGCAAATCTCCTGCCTCAGCCTTCTGAGTACCTGGGATTATAGGCACCCACCACCATGCCCAGCTGATTTTTTGTATTTTTAGTAGAGACAGGGTTTCACCATGCTGGCCAGGCTGGTCTTGAACTCCTGACCACATGATTCACCTGCCTGGGCCTCCCAAAGTGCTAGGATTACAGTCGTGAGCCACCATGCCTGGCCACCTAAGATTTTGAATCAACCTAAGTGTCCATCAAAAGATGAATGAATAAATAAAATATGGCACACATACCTATTCATTCATAAAAAGGAATGAGATTCATCAGTTTTCAGCAACATGGATGGAACTGGAGATCATTAGATTAAGTGAAAGAAGCCAGGCACAGAAAGACAGACCAAACATCTAATGTTCTCACTTATTTGTGGATTTAAAGATCAAAACAATTGAACTCTTGGTCATATGGCAGAAGAATGGTTACCAGAGGCTGGGAAGGGTAGTAGGGAGCTGAGGTGGGAGGAATGTGGGGATGGCTAATGGGTATAAAAAATACTATTAGAAGTAATGAATAAGACCTACTATTTGAAAGCACATTAGAGTGATTATAGTCAACAGTAACTTAACTGTACATTTTAAAATAACTTAAAGAATGTAATTGGATTGCACGTAACTCAAAGGATAAATGTGCTTATTTCACATTACATGCCTGTATCAAAATATTTCATGTTCCCCATAAATATATACACTTAATAGGTACCCACAAAAATTAAAATAATAATAATAATCGTAAAGAATTTAAAAAGTCCATTTAAGGGAAAATTATAGAAATAATACTCAAGAGGTACATGTGCTTCTTAAAAAGTAAAAAAATAGTAAAATGTTGGAAATAAAAATATGATTTTAAGAAGGTATAAAGAAAGACTTACTGTAATTGTTGGCTCTAAAAGCTGAACTGCACTATGTTGTATGCTTACAACAGGAAGGCCACTGATGACTTCCTAGGGTGTGGAAGACCCACGGAAGAGATGGCTTTACTGAGAGTGTTCTTTATGTCTGCATAGTAGAAATGAAGTTTTTGACTACTTCCTTTTCTTGTTTTTTGCTGTTGTTTCAAAATGCTTTACCTTGGGAATTTTAAAACTAGAAAGAAAAATTAGCCCCACTCATTTCACACAAGAAATTGTGTTTCAGACAGGTTAAGCAATATGTTTTAAGAATTATCATCTAGTCTGGCAGTGTCCTGATAGTACTTGTATGCCTTTACCCAAGCTCTGCAGATTTATCGCTATTTTTTAGAAGAAATTACCTATGTAATATTAAAAAATAATGTATTATTATTTGTCAGGGAAATATGTGTTTGTGAATGTGTGAATGGATGTGTGTGTGTGTGAATGGATGTGTGTGTGTGTGTGCATGCATTGTACTTGGTACACGTCGAAGCTTACTCACATATACTGGAAACAGAGCTCCCCTTCAGTCATTAATAAAATGTGCACACAAATGAATACCTGTAATGCATATATATAGGTTGTATAGAAAAATAATTTTAAAGTACTACTTTCTTAAACTTTATTGTTTGGAAAACAAATGGGCCATTTGAGGATGTTCCTTAAAACTGTTTTAGTTCTCACTCAAATTATTCAGAATTCAATAACTTTACAATTTCATGTATACCATAGGTTGTCACAGATCACTTCCTGTGATAGGAGCATATGAATCAAGGGAAATATGAAAGAAAAAGTGCATGAAAGAAGGAAAATTCTGATGAAGTATGCATTATGAAATGTAGATAATTCGCATGATTAAGTCAAATAAGAGAAAAATAATTATTGGTTATTTGACATTAGGTCAAATGTTTAAATTTGAAAGTAGTACAGTGATTAATTTCCATAATAAGATAATTTAAAATTCCATGTTCTTTCATATGCACCCAGTGGAACTCCACATAAAGTCCTCAGATTAAAAATGCAAGCTCATTTAGTTTCTTCTATACATACCCTTTGACCTACCTTCTAAGAAAAATCTTCTGTAAGTTTTAATAGACTGATACTCTAACTTTAAAAAAAAAACTTTTAATGTGGCAGCTAATGTTTTCATAATAGCAATTTTATGTATCTTTATCTATATCTATATATCTGCAGGCTTCCTTAATCTTTATAATGGGTAACAACAGCTTCCTTTATCTTTACTGAGAAGGACTAAATCTGTTCTGTGGGATTAGCCAAGAAGAATATGTCATAAAAATCTTTTGTCCCTTTAACGGTTGTACAGGGTCTGTTATGCTTTCTTGCAATCTCCCTGTTGGCAAAATTAAAGAGCAAAGGCAGACTTCCTGAGACCTGAACAAAGAAGTCTCAGGTAGCAACAAATACAGTACACTGAACACACCACAGAATTTAGTTGTTAAAACCAACCCTTTAAGAACTGTTTAAACCTATGGTGAACTTTATTCTTTGTGGAAATGCATTACGAGAAATTTCACTAGTGCTCCTCAAATTCCTCTAGAGAAAATGCTAAATTTATCCTCTGCATTAAATCACTTAAATAATTGATTATTAGACTTCCTTTTTATAACTTGATTTTTTTCATATTAATGTAAGGCTGGAGAGAATGAACACAAAGGCCCTTTCAATTATTCATATGTTATTAGTTTAACAGTATTACTAGAATTTCAGGGTGCTCTTTATGGCTGTCTGGCTAGAGAGGTAGCTGAATATATGGATGGCTAGATCATTGGTTGTTTTAAAGCTATGCATTGACTACATCATACCATGTCAGTTTTGGCTATGTAAAGATGTCTTTTTTCATAACTCTGTCTCTTAGACATGGTTGACCTGTTGACCTGATATCCTTGGTAAAAAGAGCTCTCTGTTACTGCTACGCTGCAAGATAGAGGAGTTTTCTGTATTTGCTTCTTGAGACTCCATTTAAGTGGGAATGGCATGGAAGGCTCAGCTGTATTGTTTATTAGCTGAGTAGATAGTTGTGTTATTGGCCCCAATTATTCATTCCTCCCTGTGCAAATTTCCTTTTTCGTGTATGTTGGCATGTATGTGCATCATGGCTGGGATATACTTCACCCCTGGATTTTTGTTTGGCCATATAGACAGAAAAGACCATAAGCGAGTATTGAGTCAAGACCTCAAATACCATTTATGTCACATTAATTTTTAAAATTTTGTTGATTTTTTGTGTTTAGTTTTTTTTTAATATGTACCTTTTCTTACATTAAAAATATCAAATAGTGATATGTGGTTGTGGTGTTTTATCTTTATGACTGTGTCTTAATTTAAAGCCCTTAATCTTTTATTAACTATACATCAAGAAAAATCATACTTTTATTTTGTTTTTTTTATTTTATTTTATTTTATTTTGATTTTTATTTGCACCCTCATGCTTCTGTCATTGTCAAAAAACAAAGAAAGAATCAAACAAAGAAGCAAGCCTAGGCTAATTTGCTAGTCTTAGAAAGAAGATAGACTTTTTAGGTAGAGTCAATGTCCCAACCATGCCTAGCCTAGATTAGCTGACAGCCCCCACCACTTGCCAATCTCTTGTCACAGGGGAAAATCTCCCAAGATTAGCAGAACTGCCCTGCCCAAGTAAACCAACATTCAGCCAAAGTGTACATATATAAAAATAAAGTATTATTGTTTTAAGCTATGTTTCGAGGCAGTTTGTTAAGTAGCATTTTTGTGGCATAGCAAATTGATGATCTAATAACATAAACAATATATTCTATCCAATCATTTATAAATCTATCTTTTCATTGATCTATCAATCTAGTGCTTACATATTGAATATGATACGTACATAAATATATTTATCTGTGGTATAAATTGGCAGCATAAAAACATTTGGATGTTTTGAATAAACAGATGAAAAAATAAACCTAAAGGTTTCCAAAAACAACTCGAATTAAGGGTAACCTCAGTGGGAATAAATAAAGAAGAAAATTTGGACAGACATTTCAGTAGTGAGGATATTTGCTGATGAATTATTTTCTTTCTTTCTTTCTTTTCTCTCTTTCTTTCTTTTCCCTCCTTCCTTCCTTCCTTCCTTCCTTCCTTCCTTCCTCCTTCCTTTCTTTCCCTCCCTCCCTCCCTCCCTCCCTCCTTCCTTCCTTCCTTCCTTCCTTCCTTTCTTTCCCTCCCTCCCTCCCTTCCTTCCTTCCTTCCTTCCTTCCTTCCTTCCTTCCTTCCTTTTTCGGGGTCTCGCTCTGGTGCCCATTCTGGAATGCAGTGGCAGGACCTCAGCTTACTGCAACTTCTGCCTCCTTGGCTTAAGTGATTCTCCTGACTCAGCCTCCCAATCTCTACTTGGGCTTAAGTGATTCTCCTGTCTCAGCTTCCCAAGTAGGTGGGACTACAGGTACCCACCACTATGCTTGGCTATTTTTTGTCTTTTTACTAGAGATGGGTTTTGCCATGTTGTCCAGGCCAGTCTGGAACTTCTGATCTCAAGTATCTCCACCTCGGCCTCCAAAGTGCTGGGATTACAGGCATGAGCCACTACACCCAGCCTGCTGGTTATTCTGGGGACATATCCTACAAAAACGAAAAGAACTAGAAGAAAATACATTTCCTAAAGATGAAACACCCCAGGAAACAAAAATGCACCTTTGTTAGCAATATAGGGTTGCAGTACTCTAGTAAGAGAGAATGGCAGCAGAAGCAATGGACCCAATTTGCTTTAAAAAAAGAAACAGCAACAGAGTTCCAACAAAAATTACAATACCAAGACACATTTTCAAGTGGCAGTCTATCCTGTACACATGAAAGGAAAAAATTATGAAAACTCGCCTCTGTATGTCAAATCATATTATGATATCTATTGCTGTGGTCTGAATGTTTGTGTCTCCCCAAAATTCAATTGTTAAAATCTCAATCTCCAAAGTAATTGGTTAGAAGGTAGAACATTTTGGGAGGTTCATGAGGACAGATGTTTATGAATGGAACTAGAGCCAAAGGGAGCTCATTCATCTCTTCCACCATGTGAGGACTCAGCAAGAAGTTACTATCTGTGAACCAGAAAGCAGGCCATCAGTAAACAACACATCTGACAGCACCAAGATCTTAGGCTTTTCAGCCTCCTGCACAGTAAGAAACACGTTTTTGTTGTTTATAAGCTACCTAGTTGATGGTATTTTGCTGTAGCAGCCCATGCAGATTAAGACACCTCTATTCTACCAGTTAAACCTATAAATTCCCTATGGGTCAACCTAATGCATGACCTTCTCTCTAAGTTCCACTTAGGAAAACTCATCTCAGTATCATAGTTAATAAATATAAATGTAGACAAAATAAAAAGATAGCAGGAAAAGAAAAACAACAAACAGAGAAGAAAATAATTTACCAATAGATTGAGTATTACATCTGTATTGGATATTTGCTATTTGCCCTTCCTGACGCATGCTTCATTCTTCCCTAATCTGTTCAGCACCCATGGAAGTTGGTCTTTGTGAATTGACTCAGCAGTTCTTTTCTGCTTCTGTAGATTGAGTTTGGCCACAGGGCTTGGTGGGAGCACTAGCTGGAAATCTTTGCAGGGGAAAGTTAAGGTGAGGACATTTATTCCTTAGCTCCCTTCCAGCTAGGACACTCGTGTGCTGTGTCCCCCTACTAATGGTTACAGCTCCTGTTACGTAGCCATCTCTTACAGCTACCAGTGTTTTCTCTGGGTTTCAGAAGATTCCCATCCCTTTAGGCCTAGGTAGTATGTTTCTTCTGCTCTTGTGAGCCTCAGGTGCTTCACCATCTTAATTCACTTGGTATAATAATCCTTTCATTAAACTCTCCTCGGTTACCTCATTTGAGTAGATCGTCTCTTTCTTATTGGGAGTTTAATTACTGCAACCACAAAGCAGAAAAGTAACCACTTAGCAGAAGGTAATGACATAAAGACTGATCGAAATCCTGAAAGCAGTGTTGAAAAGGAGAGATAAGGTGGAAAAATCATAAGAAATAATTGACACTGCAGAAAATTCAGTAAGGGACAGGTAGATATAAATTGTAAAGTTAGTAAAAATTAATTGAAAATAAAATAGTGTTAAGCTCTTGAAGAGAAAATGATAGGTTTAGAAGTTTGGTCAAATATAACTCTGTTTACTTTTGTCTAGATTCCTCACACCCCCACGACCCACACAGAAGAATATGAGACAGAACAAATATTTAAAATGATAATTCAAAAAAAGTTCTCAGAAATTAAGCAGAGCTTAAACTTACATGTTAAAAAAATACAGTGAAATAAGAGAATTGACACAGATTGTCAATGTCAAGATCCATCTTAACTTCAAAAATAAGAAAACAATTATTGTGGAAATAAAACCAAATTTCAAGTTTATTATGAAGAAAAATAGAATTTTGCTAGCCTCAGAATTCTTTGCAGTTTACATACCAGAAGGCAGTGATATAGTTTGGCTTTGTGTCCCTACCCAAATCTCATCTCAAATTGTAATCCCCACATGTTGAGGTAGAGACCTGGTGGGAGGTGATTTGATCATGGGAGCGGTTTCCCCCATGCTGTTCTTGTGACAGTGAAGGAGTTCTCATGAGATGTGATGGTTTAAAAGTGTTTGACAGTACCCTCCTCACTCTCTTTCCCTCTCTTTCCTGCTGCCACGTAAGATGTGCCTTGCTTCTCTTTTGCCATCCATCATAATTTTAAGTTTCCTGAGGCCTTCCCACCCAAGCAGAGCCGTGAGTCAATTATACCTCTTTCTTTTTTAAATTATCAAGTCCTAGGTGTTCTTTTTAGCAGTGTGAAAACAAACTAATACAAACAGGAACAAAGTTACAAGGCACTAAAGGGATCAAAGTGGGATTATGAATTTCATATACAAGAAAAATATCCTTCAGCTATAAAGTCTGAACACATAAGAAGCTTACAAATATGTTTTTTTTTTTTTCCGGGGGTACTTCTTAACAAAACTACTAAAAGAAGAACTTTATGTGAAATCTCAGGAGATTATGTGAAAGATGAAGTTGTGAGCATTAAATATGCGAAATTGTGGAATACATTCTAAATTATATTGCAGGAATAGAGTGACAGCAAAAAGTGTAAAAATGGTATGCTTCAGAATACAGAAATATTTAAATCAAAAATGTGGAAGAAAGGTAATGGGAATAAATAAAAAATATTACATCATCCAAAGCAGCTAGAAATTAAATGATGTGATTGAAAGTATTATTGGCTGTGCAAAGCTAAATAATAATGAAAATAATACTATTGACTAAAGCCAGATTTAGATGAGAGGGAGGGGAGAAAGCATTAGAGAAAACAAAATAAAAGTATGATTTTTCTTGATGTATAGTTAATAAAAGATTAAGGGCTTTAAATTAAGACACAGTCATAAAGATAAAACACCACAACCACATATCACTATTTGATATTTTTAATGTAAGAAAAGGTACATATTAAAAAAAAACTAAACACAAAAAATCAACAAAATTTTAAAAATTAATGTGACATAAAAATCACATGACCAAACATTGAAAAAGCTAATAAACATGAACAGGCTAAAATCACCTGCAAAAAATTATTTCCTATTATTTTACAAAAAAAAAAATTCCATACAAAACATACCTAATAAAATTAGTTTGAGGCCAGGCACAGTGGCTCACTCCTGTAATCCCAGCATTTTGGGAGGCTGAGGTGGGCAGATCACTTGAGGTCAGGAGTTCAAACTGGCCTGACCAACATGGCGAAACCCCGTATCTACTAAAAATACAAAATTTAGCTGGGTGTGGTGGGGAATGTCTGTAGCTAATCCCAGTTACTTGGGAGGCTGAGGCAGGAGAATCACTTGAACCCAGAAGGTGGAGAATGCAGTGAGCCGAGATTGTGCCACTCCAGCATGGGTGACAGAGCAAGACTCCAATTAAAAAAAAAAAAAAAAAAAAAGATTGAAATTAGAAGGATAAGCAAAATACCCAAGGAAATAAATAAATGGAGCTCTGGGGCTATAACACAGAAAGTAAAAAATACATAAAATCGAGTAAGTAATATTATATCATAATAAGTAAAGTCTTTAGAATATTAAAGGAAAAACAAAATCACATAAATAACAGTTGATTTTAATTCTTTCTCTTAGGAGGTCAAATGGAAAACTATAATAACATAGAATTAAATCACTTAATAATGTAATACATATTGATTTATATGCATATATAAATCAATATGTATAATTTGATTGTGTGTATATATGTATATATATAATGTATAAATATACAATATATTATATACCTAAAACTTGTACCCTAAAATCGAGGTTATAACTTTTTTCAGAGTTCATTAGTAAAAACTGATTACATATTAGACCACAGATAACACTTCAATGTCTATCAAGAAAAAAAATACAGAAATTATATTGTGACAACAGGTCAAAATAAAACTGAAAATAGTAATACAATAAAAAATAACATCATATTAACTACAAACTTTACTACTATTTTTTCAAAATAAGTTAATGGAGCAAATATAAACCAGCATCACAAAATATCAAGGAAATAATGCAAATGAAAATAAAAGCACTATGTTTAAGAATTTGATATTTTTCTAAAGCAAAGTTCAGAGGAAAATACATAACCTGCAATATCTAGAGCAATGAGCAAACAAGAATGTAAAGACAAATTGATTATCTAACTCAAATATTTATAAATTTAAAAATAAGTAACAAATAAAATGAAAATTGATTAAAGATCACTAAACAGAATTTAAACAGTAAGACAACAGAAAAACTAAAGCAAATAATGTAATAAAATCATGAAATTGATGAAATCAGCCAATAAAAATGAGAAAATCAAATACCTTTAAAAATGGGTAAATAGAAAATAACCACAAAGAGAAAGAATTTTTAAGGCGTAGTTTTATATCAAATCGCATTGCTCAATTCTGTGTAAATTCATTTGAAAACCTGGTTGAAATTAATGTTTATCTAAGATAATATAGTTTATAAAATTGACTACAGTATAGATAGAAAACCTTAATGAAATAATTTCTACAGAAGAATTAGTAAAACTTTTCAAAGACTTATTCCTCACAAAAGTACCAGTCCCTGATAATTTGGCCAAATTGTTAGAGCAGAGAATGGTAATGTTAATGCTAATTGATACATTTCAGGGCATGGGAAAAGGAAAAGTCTTTTACACATATTTATGAATCAATGCAAAGTGATTGTATTGCCCCTTAAGATAACAAAAAAACTGCATAGTTCACAAGTTTTTGTAGTTTTTATTTATTAAATAATTTTACTAATAGTGTAATATAAAAATCTTCAAATATCACTTAGTAGATGACAGACTAAGTAAATGATGAAATATTTTTCAATGGAATACCATGTAGCTATTCAAGAAATTAGGACATTGTATATGTATTGATATTAAAACTCTCAAAGTTATTCATTCATTAAAATATTTACTCAAAATTATTCATTTAGCATCTAACATGTAACAGACATTGACGTACATTGCAGGAAATATTGAAGTGAATAAAGCAAAGTTTTCTACTCTTTTGAAATTTGCCTTCTAGAAAAAGGAGATAAAAAGTTAAACAATACATTTATAGTAAGTTAGACATAAATGATCAGAAGAAAAAGTAAAGACAAGAGGAGCATGGATTATCAGGGTGGGTCGTTAACATTTTAATAGGGTGGCCAAGACAAACCTCAATGAGAAGAAAACTCTGGACAAAGACTTGAAGGAAATAAAGAAACAACCATGTGGGTGTTTTGGGGGAGGAATATTCTAGGCAGAGAAAATGATGAGAAAACATTGAGTCAGTAAAGTGTCTTGTATGTTAAAGGAACAGAAAGAAAATCCACGGGACTAGAACATGAGAACAAGAGCAAGATCATTAAAGATGAGATGAAAGAATTAATGATGGGGTGCAGATGATGCAGGCTCTTACAGATGAAGACTAAAGACATTGGCTGCCGAGTAGACTTCAGGGAGATAGACAGATGGGAGACAAGCTAAGAAATGAATGCAGTAATTCAGGGGAGAGGTGATGGTAGCTTTTACCAGTATGTATTGGTAAGTAGAAACGGCAAGCAGAAGTTGACTTCTGGATATATTTTGTAGTAGTGCCAATGGGATTACTGTTGGAACTAATGTGAAAGAGAAAGTGAAAAGGAAAGGTTGACACCACTTGTCTGAGCAAGTAGAATGAAGTTAGTAGTGACTGAGATGAAGACCACTAGAGATAAAACTGGTTTGGGAGAAAGTCAGGAGTCAATTTTAGAAAAGTTCCTTTTAAGGTGTCAATTATATATTCAAGCACTAATGTCAATTATGCAGGTAGCTGTATGGGTTTAGAATTAAAGGAAGATGTCTGTCCTATAAATCTATAAATCACAGTGCAATGCTACCTGTTGTATGAAAATAGGATGGGTAATATATAAACAGATCTACTTGTATTTATATAAAAAATCTTTGGAAATCTATGTAAGAATTCATTAATGGCCTCCTATTTGTTTGAGGGGATGGAACGGGGCAAATGGGAGGGCAGGGTTTGTTGGGAGATACTGTTTTGCATACCTTTTTGCAGGAAGTATTTTATAGTATACATTTTTACACTTTACAAAATGATCAGACAAGTGATTGATGATTCTATTAATTAAAAATAATGGATAATAAAATTTAAATTGAATAAAAACTTGAAGTACAAAGTATTGCAACCAGAAATAGATAAAAATAAAATATTTATTGAATGAATACTTGTAACTTTGTTTTGATAATTTTACTTAACATTGCTTTAAATACAGTACGGTATATCAAGCATAATTTATTAAATTTTCATATTGTTTAAAACTATCTCAAAATATTCCTGAATGATTTTTTTTGTTTGCTTGTTTTTTTGAGACAGAGTCTCACTCTGTTGCCAGGCTGGAGTGCAGTGGCACGATCTCGGCTCACTGCAATCTCCACCTCCGGGGTTCAAGGAATTCTCCTGTCTCAGCCTCCCGAGTAGCTGGAATTACAGGCATATGCCACCACATCCAGCTAATTTTTGTATTTTCAGTAGAGACAGGGTTTCACCATGTTGGCCAGGATGGTCTCAATCTCCTGACCTCAGGTGATCCGCCCTCCCTGGCCTCCCGAAATGCTGAGATTACAGGCGTGATCCTGAATGATTTTTAATGCTTTGAATTGGGTCACCCTAAGGAGATGTTTAATAACAGATAAGCGTAATTGTTCATAGTCTTATAGTTGTTAAATAATGAAAACTCAAATCAAGCTTTCTTTAAAGAAATACAGATAATTTTTCAACTCAGGTACATAGTTCCAGGCACAACTGAATTTTGCTGCTCAAAAATTCATTAGAAATATTTTTCCCTTCCTCCTGGCTCTTTTTCCTGGATTCAGACAGCTTTTTTTCCTTATATATATATTGGTAGAGATGGCTTCTTGTATCTCCAGGATTCCATGTTCTTACTCTATGTGAATTCAGAAAGGAAATGTCCTTTTCTATATAGTTCTGGCTAAATTGTTAGAAAGGAGACATTGTACCTAACCTTGAGCCAGTGTTTGTGTTCAGAAATATGGTATACTCTATTTCCAAAACTAGAATTCTGTGCCATAACTGAAAGTAAGGGAGGAACTGTTCCCTAAGGGAAAAAAATGCAAGAGAGAAACCAAACAAACTGATAATCACCGTAGTTATCATCTTATAGTTCAGTGTCTATGAATACCCATTCTAATAAAGTGGTACACATTATTCCATTATAGTAGAGTAAATATTCAAGTTTTCTAAACTTAATTATCTTCCTTCTGTACTTACTTCCTCACAGTTTTTCTCAGACTTTCAGGTCCAAATTAAAGGAAATTGTGATTTTTTTTCCAAGGCGGTGTATGCTAATCCATTGCATGCCAAGCTAATAGATTTATATTTCATCTGCTAACCTGTTGTATACAAATGGATGTTCATGAACAACACAGATACAATCACTATGAAGTTTGAAAGTGATTATTCTGGTAAATCTGAATAGTATGGATGAAGTGTAGAGAACACAAGTAGGGCTTTGTACTAAGAATGTGAGGTGGTAAATCTAGGCTTAAGATTACTGTCACGGAAGTGGAGATGAATAACTTTTCTCCCTGGAAGAAAGATTTAACTACACATGAATTCAAATGTTACCAATTTAAATGTGTTCACATAATCTTCGTAAGTGAAATGAAGCTCCTTTCATTTCAAAGAGCCAAAGGCAATATGCTCATATTTGCAATAATCCCTATAACAAAACATTTTTCCAATGGAGCCATACTTTAAAGAATGACTCTTATATTCCTTCCATAATGGATACTGCCCCTTTAAGTAGCAGAAACAGCTTTAGAGGATAATAGTCATTATTATGATTGTCAATCTATCCTAGAGCTGCTATTCTGCATTTTGTTGTGTATAGTCATAAATAGCACTTTCAGCATGAAAATTCTATTTATCTCAAGCCAGATTGGCAAAACCCTGATGGATGGGAAAAGGATGATATCTGAGAGAGAGATAGAGATAGATAGAGAGAGAGAGAGAGCATGCTTGATGCTACCTACCAAAAGTAGAAAATAGTAGGAAAGAGACCCCTTAAATCAATCTAATAGTATCTATCTTAAGTTAATCTCTTAAAAACTGATTAACTGCAATTAAATGACAACTTCCTTTTATCAATTCATTAGAAACAATGTCAAATCAGTATGTAGAGAATTCACTCTACCACAACCCTGATATCACATCTTTGAAATAACTTATTTTTATTGTTTGTCAGTAATTCCTTTGATAACATGCAGCTGATATGTAGGTTTAGGCACTGATGGGGTTAGGACACTACCTCAAAATATGGCTACTTAGCATTTGTGAAAACAGCAGAAGCAGGAAGGTCATTTTCTGATCATTTCCTATTCTTCTCTCCTAAAACATGCCATAAAACCTAGAGAAGAATCTTTTGACCTTTCCTAAAACAGGCAGGTCATGTGACAGGTACTCACCCTGTCCCTGGAGGAAAGGAACATACTTTTCTCTGAAAACACAGGGACACAGAGAAGAAAAGACAACCAACAGGACTTTTTTTTTTTTTTTTTTGATAGAGTTGTGCTCTTGTTGCCCAGGCTGGAGTGCAATGGCATGATTTTGGGTCACCACAACCTCTGCCTCCTGGGTTCAAGCGATTCTCCTGCCTCAGCCTCCCAAGTAGCTGGGACTGCAGGAACGCACCACCAGGCCCAGCTAATTTTTGTATTTTTAGTAGAGACCGGGTTTCACCATGTTGGCCAGCATGGTCTCCATCTCTTCACCTCATGATCCACCTGCCTTGGCCTCCCAAAGTGCTCAGATTACAGGCGTAAGCCACCGCGCCCGGCCCAAACAGGACTTTTTAAGCTCCTCCAAGTTTATTATTAATAGACTCTACCCTCCAATCATACTTCTTCACAATTATCCACTTCTTCATCAGACTTAGTACAAAAATACACAAGTTTACCTGTGTCTTTGAGTCTTCATTTCTGAAGGCTCCTGTTTGCTGTGTGCTTTCCTCTAGTTAATCTGTCTTTTGTCATAGAAGCCTCAGCCATAAATCTAAGATGAAAAGAAGAAATATTTATTTTCCCCTGCAGCAACATTTTAATTGATCTGAAACCATCACCTCATTAGACTATTGAGTAAACAAGTAAAATACTCAAAGCCTTTGAATTTTTGTTTTGAGCAATTTGTACTTGTTTTGACTACAAACATGCACCTCATTTACTTGTTAATTTATCTGTTAAATGGATTTCTCAATATTTATGAAGTAGTATTTGAGAATGCCTCATGAACAAAAACCCCATATCATCTTACATGTTTTAAAAATACTAAATTTCCATAATGTAAAATTTAGCTGATTTTCCTTAAGAATGAGCTATAGGTTCATCTCAGAATAATCTCTGTCTAATCATTGGTTTGTCACCCAATACTGAGGGCAAGTTCTCAGGGCTTTTGGTTTAATTCTCATACATTATTTAGGATGAGATTTTAATAACAAGTATCAGCATAGTACTGCTATGCAGGATGTTTTTTCAATAAATGAAGAGTAAAATTTGAACATCTTTTCTAATGAGGTGATATTTGTGCCACTGGGAAGCAGAGCAAAATACATATACTCCTCAAAAAAATAATAAAAGTGCCCAAAAATATTGATCATAGGTTGATCTAGTAGGCATATTTAGTGAATCAAAGAGGATGCTCATGGTTGAAAACATTAGGGCCAGGAAATATTACATAATAAACAATTACAATGAAGGAGATTATAGAGGAGATGGAAGAAGTTATTTCATCAGAGGGGAACAAAAGAATGTGCTTTGAAGTGGAAACAATCTGGTGGGAACTTCTGTGCCATATTATTATACACATATTTGGGTCATGTTTAGTAATCTGAGCCTCTGTCTGTATGCCTGGAAAATGGAATAAAAGGGTATCAGAGACTCTTTCAACAGTTTAAAAAAACCTAACTGTAAGCAAAGTGCTAAGCTCAGTCCAGAACATTATAGTAGTTTTCTAAGGGCTTATTCTCATCCCTTATAAAAGACAGATAATGGAACAAAATGTTCAAAGAGTCATATGTAAGTAGGTGAAATATAGATTACAGTAAGTCAAAGGGCTTTCAAGTTTGGGTATATATGCTTTTTAAGAAACTTTAATGGAAGAATTATATGGCTTGAGTTCTAATCCCAAATATGGTACCATCTGGTTAGACTAGGAAACAATTTAAACTCTTCAATTTTTATAACTGCAAAAATTAAAGAATGTTTGGTAAAGGAATTCTAAGATCCCATTCGTTTGTAATATTGATGACTAGATGATTTTATATATATGTAAATGAAGACTATATATATATGCTTCATCAATATTGATAATTAGAAATTTCCCTATTTCCAGTAAAAATTTTAACAACTTGGAAAATAATATTAGTTTGGTCATAACTGGTAAGTTAACTAACTAATATCCCTTTTTGGGGAAATTTAACTTAGATTTTACCTAATAGTTATAGAAAATAAAGAACAAAATTCAATCTATCATATACTGTACAAAAGTGAGAATAAAATAAGTCAAACTGATAGACTTTGAGAACACTAAAAATCACGCTGTTAACGAAAACAGAAATAACAAAAAGAAAAATTAAATGATATTGGATACTCTTACTAGTTTGGATAAAGATTACTCTTATTGTGGGTTTTGACTTCATTAAGATAGTTCACAGATAATTAACTTGACAATGTTCTTTATTATTATTACTTTAGAATTATCACTACTTTTAAGGATTATAGAAAGAAGCTTATTGTGAGAAACAAGATTTGTATTCTAGTTATAATTTGTTAGCAGTCAATGGCTTATTTTCTCTGACCTTCGTTTTCCAATGTACAAAAAGTTTTAAAGTCTTCCAGTTTTAAAAGTGATTTTTTTCCTTGTGCAAGTATAAAGAGTGATTTATAAAATTAGTTTTAATGACTATTTTCAGAGTGCTTTACAGTTTTTAACTACCTTCTACTAAATCAGTCTGTTATTCATTTGTTATACCAATTAATAATGGGCTATGGATCAATGATTTGGTAGATATGGTGTTAAGCAAAATTTTTCCTCAGCAGTGTCAATCTTCTTACATAGGCCCATGAGTCTATGCCTGTGGTATGAGTGTGTGTAGAAGGTACACTACAGAGATAAATGGCTCAACTCTCTTTGACCCTGGAGAAAAATAAATGAGAGTAATAAAGTTCACCCCTTTGAGTTTTGCCTTGTTATCAAATATTCCCCAAATCATGAAGCCAATAAAAGTGAAATAGTCTGTCAGGGGAAAAACAACAACAAAAAATACTTCCTATTTTTTCCCTTCAGGCACTTTAAGACAACTTCAATTTTAGATGTATGAATGAAATTACTTCTAAAAATTAGAAAATTCTATCAGCTCAGAAAACATGAGTATCTTCAGCAGAAAGTTAGACTTCCACTCCAAGAATAATAGTATTGTGCTGTTTCATTATTTTTTTTTGTCTTCACTATAAACTGAGAAACAGTGTTTGACTTCATTTTCTCTGTTTTAGTTTCTTTTCAGTTACATCCACATATTAATAAAGGCAAAGAAAAGAAGAAAAAGTTAAAGGGGCTCTTTGGAGAACTCAACATTTCCCTTCACCAGGTAGAATAAGATCATAGCCGAAGAACCGTCAACATACTTTTAATGCATTAAAATTAAACTACTTAGTGTATATATCAATACCTAATAAATGAAGGAAAGAGTGCAAGAAACCAAGGCCTATTCCAGCGCTGAACTGCTACCATGGCCTTGGAGACTGAAAATCTCCCTCTGCTGTCCTTGCTTCTCTTTTAGGCTTTACTTTTGATACCATTTTTGTAACTGTTTTAGTAGGATTTTCCTTCCCTTGGGCCTCTGTGCTCTCATCACACTAAGGTCATGTTTATTGGTCCTGCTCCCAGTCTGCCTAATCGTCAAGAAACTTGTGTGAACTGAGGCCAATTCCCACCACATTTATAAGCACTTTGACTTTCTTTAGAAGCTTCCTGCATCTCTCCCTTATTGCTGCTCTTCTTTTTACATCACTTTTCCAAACCTGTTCTATTCTAGATCCTCATTTAAGGAGAAAACAGAGTGTCTTCAACTTCCCTTTCCACCTCACATTTTCCCCTTATCTATTAATCTGCATCTGCTATAATCCATTATTAGTCAATGGTCCTCTACTCACACCAGGGCTTATTCCCTTTCTGTCTCCTTCAGCATTTTGCTTCATGGCTGATACCCCTATTTCTTCATCTTCATTGTCTATCTCCTCTTGATCCATCCCCTCAGTGTTTGTTGTTTACCCACTCCGTTACTTGAATTTTACCCTTCAAACAGATCATCCATTGGCTTCTCCTTGATTTTCTTCAATTATTAACTGTTTTTTCCTACTTATATATCTCTGCTTTCCCTGTAGTTTAAAATGTTCTAAATGTAAGTCTCCTCAAACATATAATTTCATGCCAATTTTATCTTCCTTTTAAAATTTCCCCTTTATCTAAAAATCTTATCCAAAAATCATAGCTTTACTTTTCATTGCTATGTGGATAATTTCCTTGTAAATTTATATATATAACTCCTGTTTCTATTCTGAGCCCTAATGCCAAATTTTCAAATGCTACTTCATTAACTTCAAATTCACACCTTTTTCCTCCAACCTCTATTTTTATAAATAGTGTGCCTTCACACTACTCCTACTCACCTCCCTACCCACACATACCCACTAACTCTTAATTGAAATATCAGAGCTCTGATTCCATTCCTCTTTCTTCTTGCCCCCTGTAGCCAATGAATTACCTAGACTTGTCAATTCTATCATAATACTACTTTTGTCATCTTCTAGAGGTCCATGGAGTACCCGAGGACAGGAAATAGAAGGGAAACAGTTGTGTAAATTGATTTGCAATTCCTCCTTGCTCAGTAACATGCTTCTCATACTTTTCCTAAGCTTGAATAGAAATGGATACTTATGCCCTTTTCCACTTACACCAAGGGCCAGATGTTTCTTTTTTAATAAAGTAAGGAACATTTTTATACTGCTATTTGACTTAGAATTTAAATTCAGATCTTTCATTTATTTTCTGAAGGTGTTAATTAAAGAATATTCAAATAGAAAATATATCCTTTAATCTATTCTTTAAAATGTTCTGAGAGAATTTTTGGTGGTATCTATAGGTTTTTTCCTCCTTGATTATATCAAATTCTAAAGCCCCCTATATTCTGAGTTCCTCCTAAAGTTAATATAATAGGTAGCATTACAATTAGTTGCAGTAAACTTACAGATAAAGAATAACCACATATGAATCTAGATCCTTTTTTTCTTTTTTTTCTGAGATAGAGTCTCACTCTGTGGCATGATCTCGGCTCACTGCAACCTCTGACTCCCTTGTTCGAGCAATTCTCCTGCCTCAGCCTCCCAAGTAGCTGGGATTATAGGCACGCACCACCATGCCCAAGTAATTTTTCTATGTTTAGTAGAGACAGGTTTTGACTACGTTGGCCAGGATGGTCTTGATCTCCTGACCTTGTGATCTGCCTGCCTTGGCCTCCCAAACTGCTGGGATTACAGGCGTGAGCCACCACTCCCAGCCAGATCCCTTATTTTGAATTCAACTTAGAATTCAAATTTAGAATTCAAATAAAGTTTAGAGATTTCACTACCCATTTTAGATTGAACTACCTAACCATGTACTTTAGATGATCATAAATGTTACCAAAATAAAAACCTTGCTTCAAAGCACTGTAAAAAGGTAACACAATTGCAAATTTTCCAACATATTTACTTGTTTTATTGTTCTATAAGAGCATTTTGTAGCTAAAATTCTTAGTAATGATTATACATCTTCATTTAAATTCACCTCAGAATTCTATTTTAGTATCAAAGTGCTCTGACACTGAAAGCTTCTGGAATGTATTCTTTTAAGGAATCACCATTGATCCTATCCTACAATTTACTTACTGCCACAAAGTACAAATTATATTTAATTGAGCTGAATGAGAGAATCACACAACAAAGTGCTCTGCTTTATTCAATTCCCAGATATTTCTTATGTGGGATGACTAACCAAATATAATTGTTGGTGGATGATACATATTAATTTGATACATAGTTTTAATCTAAAACACATATTTTATCTGCCTGCTAATTCAGAACATTTTCAGGCACATAACCTATAGTTTTCAACTAATGGCAAACATGTCAGATGGACGAAAATAGTTCACACATATTAAGAATTATGAAGTGGTATTAAATTAATAGGATGAAAATTTTTCCCAGTCAGGTATAATTATTCTGCATTTTCTTCTTATTTATGATTCTGTGAACAAAATATATTTTTATACAAATTTATTTCTTTTTTATTTCCTTCCTTCATTCATTAATTCATTCATTTAAAAATGGTTCCAGTTGACATGCAGTATGCTGGGCTCTAAGCTATTTGCTGGGAATACAAAGATTTTACAGTCTATTGGTATTGTTAATATTGATAGTTTATTTTATGTATAAAGTCTTCCTGGACCTACACCAGGATAGCTGAATTCTATTATATTACATGCAATTACACCATTCTCAATTCAGCATCTGATAGTTCTGATGAATCTTCCATTTATTTCCACAAGACTTACATATTTACTATATCTGTTGCCATCACAGTCATTGATCCTTCTTGTGTCAGTCTCTAGACAACAATTTTTTCTCAGCCCTCTGGATGAAAACTTAAGTTGGTGTTATTAGATGCCTTACCTAATCACGAGGCCTGCTAAGAGATACTACTGCCTATATTACAGATCAAAGGACAACCTTCCACAATTATCTGGCACAAACTTTTTTTTTTTTTTTTGAGACGGAGTCTCGCTCTGTCTCCCAGGCTGGAGTGCAGTGGCTCAATCTCGGCTCACTGCAAGCTCCGCCTCCTGGGTTCACGCCATTCTCCTGCTTCAGTCTCTCCGAGTAGCTGGGACTACAGGCACCCACCACCACGCCCGGCTAATTTTTTGTATTTTTAGTAGAGACGGGGTTTCACCGTGGTCTCGATCTCCTGACCTCGTGATCCGCCCGCCTTGGCCTCCCAAAGGGCTGGGATTACAAGTGTGAGCCACCGCGCCCGGCATCTGGCACAAACTTCTATAAAGTATATACCTGTTTCAAGTAGCTTTGACTGGCCAGGATAATGCTGCAACCTTTACGAGTGAATTGCTCAGTGCCAAAGCAGTAATCCTACAGCAGTGTTGCATGGACATGCTAATGTATATTAGAAAACGATCTACCTCACTAGAATCCATGAGACTCACAACCCTTACCTGATCTTGAGAGGTGACAGCATGCTGGCAGTCCTCAGCCCTCGCTTGCTCTCCGTGCCTCCTCTGCCTGGGCTCCCACTTTGGCAGCACTTGAGGAGCCCTTCAGCCCACCGCTGCACTGTGAGAGCCCCGCTTTCTGGGCTGGCCAAGGCGGGAGCCGGCTCCCTCAGCTTGCAGGGAGGTGTGGAGGGAGAGGCGCGAGCTGGAACCGCGGCTGCGCATGCCGGCCGGCTGGAGTTCCGGGTGGGTGCGGGCTTGGCCGGCCCCTCACTCGGAGCAGCCGGCCGGCCCTGCTGGCCCCGGGCAATGAGGGGCTTAGCGCCCAGGCCAGCGGCTGCGGAGGGTATACTGGGTCCCTCAGCGGTGCCAGCCCACCGGCACTGCGCTCGATTTCTCAACGGGCCTTAGCTGCCTTCCCACGGGGCAGGGCTCGGGACCTGCAGCCCGCCATGCCTGAGCCTCCCACCCCCTCCATGGGCTCCTGTGCGGCCGGAGCCTGCCCGACCAGCTCCAACCCCTGCTCCACGGCGCACGGTGCCCAGTCCCATGGACCAGCCAAGGGCTGAGGAGTGCGAGCACATGGCGCGGGACTGGCATGCAGCCCCGGTGCAGGATCCACTGGGTGAAGCCAGCTGGGCTCCTGAGTCTGGTGGAGATATGGAGAACCTTTATGTCTAGCTCAGGGATTGTAAACACATCAATCAGCACCCTGTGTCTAGCTCAGGGTCTGTGAATGCACCATTCGACACTCTGTATCTAGCTACTCTGGTGGGGCCTTGGAAAACCTTTATGTAGCTCCAGGATTGTAAATACACCAATGGGCACTCTGTATCTAGCTCAAGGTTTGCAGACACACCAATCAGCACCCTGTGTCTAGCTCAGGGTGTGTGAGTACACCAATGGACACTCTGTATCTAGCTGCTCTGGTGGGGCCTTGGAGAACCTTTGTGTCAATACTCCGTATCTAACTGATCTGATGGGGACATGAAGAACTTTTATGTCTAGCTCAGGGATGGTAAATGCACCAATCAGCACCCTGTCAGAACAGACCACTCAGCTCTACCAATCAGCAGGACGTGGGTGCGGCCAGATAAGAGAATAAAAGCAGGCTGCCCGAGCCAGTAGTGGCAACCCGATCGGGTCCCCTTCCATACTGTGGAAGCTTTGTTCTTTCGCTGTTTGCAATAAATCTTGCTACTGCTCACTCTTTGGGTCCATGCTGCTTTTATGAGCTGTAACACTCACCGCGAAGGTCTGCAGCTTCACTCCTGAGCCAGCGAGATCACGAACCCACCAGAAGGAAGAAACTCCTAACACATCCGAACATCAGAAGGAATAAACTCCGGACACGCCGCCTTTAGAACTGTAACACTCACCGCGAGGGTCCGCGGCTTCGTTCTTGAAGTCAGTGAGACCAAGAACCCACCAATTCCGGACACAATCTGAAACTGAGAATTACAACCTAAATATTTATTGAAAAATTGTTTTCACTGAACATTTTCCCTGCTTTGGGTTGATGCATGAACTCTGAGCTTTAAGTTATCAATTATTTTTGTGCTTAGGTTGTACCATCTAGACTAGATAAAATCTATCAGAGCTCTTTTGCTTTCCAATGGTGTTACTATTATCTAGAATGCAATGCATTTGTAAGGTTGATCACTTTTATTGCCCTAATGAGTGCACAATTAGTTCTTCATGTTAAAGATACTCAGATTTCAAATGCCTTTTACTTATCTATACATTAATCCCATATTTCTGTGATTTAAAAGTTAGGTCAAAGATTTTATGTAGACACTTCAGATTTTTATTTTGTTTTTTGAATACATTAACTATTTAATTCTGACCCAGTCGACATACTTTTCTCCTTAGTCAAAAGCAGAAAGATTTGCCTATAGCAATTTCCATATCTCTTCTCTTGCTATATTACATATAGAGAGAAATGATTAAGGTAGTTTTTTTAAAGTTTCATTTCATAACTTTCCAATAAAAAGCAATACAACTCTTTTCAGGTTTTCTCCACATTTCTCAGAAATTCATATCTGTCAAATTCAACATCTGATCTTTAATTTCTTGAGGCTATTTAATACTGACATATGTGCTAACTGACTATCTTTAATTCTTCAGGGTTTGGTTTCATCTATTCCATCAAGTATTTTAAGAAGTTTGAAATTCTCCCAGGATCATTTTTCTAAAGGGACTTACAGAGAGACAATACTGGAAGGATTTTATTATATACCATCTGAAATAAAAATTAATTTTGCCTCAGGTCTCAAATGTAAATGAGAGCTCTATCATATAATGAAGGTTTGTCTGAATAACCTAATTGAATCAAGATGTAAGAAATATTCAGATATTTTATGGCAGAGATGTGCTTTTCTCTAAATGATTAAAATTTAACATCTAAAATTTCTCCAATTTACTAGTTACACAATTTTCACTTCCTTTTTGCATATCCATGGTATATTCCCTATCATATCCTTATGAAAATGATAAAATGACACCATTTTATCTCGGAATGTGACAGTTGAGTAAATAGATTTAAATGAAAAATGGCAAAGGTTGACATGGAGATGTACAACAAGATCAATCACTAATGATTAGAAATTATATTGCTTCATTGTCACTCACTTTTTTGGCACAATGATTCTGCCAAAGAACCTATTTTATTGAATGACTTACTCTTTTTACTTAATAATTAGATTGCATTGTACTATAAATATAAAAATATCCCTTGGAGTTATGGTTGGAAGAATACATAGGCAGTGAATCAGTTATCTTTTCTTCCCATCATTTTTATGCACAAATACCCAACAACTGCCCAACATGAAAATATGTACTTTCTGGCATCTGATATCAAACTTTGCACACTAAATGCAGTCAGATTTTTTTTTCTGAGCAGGCTCACTATATATTATCTGGGACACATGTTTGATATTATCTGGAAAAACAAAAACAACGAGTCAATGACTTGAGCTCTACTTGACACTGAAAAGGAGTTTGGCTCCATAAACTGTTTCTGAGAAGAATATTTCACTCTGAGCATAGCGACTAAGGTTCCATTATTAATGTAAATAAACAAGAGGAAAGAGGGAAGCCTTGGTGATTGCAATGGTAAAAAATTAAACAGCCCTGAGACTGTTGATTAGAGTTGACTTTAGTAAGTGGCTGGGAATGCAGACATTTGATCCAGCATACACTATTACCAGAATTCACACTGACCAATTAGTATCCTCTCCTAAAATGTATTTGCACTCTGAGGAATTACAATTTCCCAATGAAACCTCATAACTTTCTGGAAAGGGTTTTCTGAATAAATGCCATGTGGATTTTAGAGTAAACTTTAAGCAATTTCATTAGCCAAAAATACACCTTTTTTCCTTCTTCAGCTCATATATAGATTTAAATCATTTAGAGGAGTTATTCTGATCCTAGACTACACATTCATTTACATGCTGAGTTGCAGATCCCAATATAAACATGGCTAATCTTCCTGGGCATCAATTTTATTTAATGATAATAGTACATTAGTATGGATCTCCAGAACAACTTTCACATATGATTGGAAATCACATTTGTCTGCTAAAACAATGAAGAAAAATAAGTAAATTAGACTTTAGATTATTTCTGATTGTTCTGATGCTAGGATATTAGTCATAATTCATAAGAGAAAAAGTTTCCAAAATGAAGATGTAGTCAATCTTTGCAAATCAGTTTATAGATTAAATCTGTAGATGTGTTTTCTTCTCAGTACTAATGGTAGCACTAATACAATGACACATGGATGTTACGCTGACATTGGTGTTATTACTGGTATGTATACATATGAACACAGGTGTTTCTAGACACAAATACATTAGTGCACACATATATACACAAATTAATTATTCCTAACAATTCAGTCAGGTAATTTCTCCTAAGTATTATGTTTATTGTACCAGTAGAATCCCACCTGCTTGCTACTAGACCAAATTGTTCAAATAAACTTGTATTTTCACTAGCTTCCAAAAAGAAAAAGGAAAAATTAAATGTGAGTGAAAATAGGAAGATCATTAGAAATCTCTGTTTTCTACTTTCCAAAAGTATAGTTTTTCAACAGAGTAAAAATGACATCACAAAAAAGTGATTTGAAATCTTTATTCTTTTTGATGATTTCCAGTGAACTAGCTTATTCTTCATTAGAAAAAGCATAAGCTTTGGCCTATCCAATTCAGAATAAAAGGAATTAATGGACAATTAAAACCTGATGATTCAAACCCATTATTGCATTGATATTGGCTGATTAAATACAAATAAAGATCATGTTGTTTTACCTGCAGCCCACGCTGGAGTGTAGTGGCACAATCTCAGCTCACTGCAAGCTCCGCCTCCCAGGTTCACACCATTCTCCTGCCTCAGCCACTAGAGTAGCTGGGACTACAGGCGCCTGCCACCACACCTGGCTAATTTTTTGTATTTTTAGTAGAGACTGGGTTTCACCGTGTTAGCCAGGATGGTCTCGATCTCCTGACCTCGTGATCCGCCTGCCTCGGCCTCCCAAAGTGCTGGGATTACAGGCGTGAGCCACCGCGTCCGGCCGTTTTATCATTTTAAACTGGAAACAATTTAAAGGTCTAACAATAACAACTGTCAGCAAGTATTTGAATCCACATGTTTTTTGTTTGTTTGTTTGTTTGTTTTCATTTTGGGATGAGGTATACATACATAACCACATATGTGCAGGTTCAGTGTGTATGTTAAGGCTCATAATAACAGTTTTTTAAAAGATTAATGCTATTTGAAAATTATTTGCTTTGCTGTAGCCTCAACACTTTTCAAAAGAAATATGAGTGCTTACGTTTTTTCAAAAAAAAAGTTTTCAAATGCCTTCTTTTCCTCCTAAACGTTGTAAAAGAAATAAATAAAATAAAATAAATAAAATAGTGGAATTTTGCTGTGCTTAAAGCAAAAAAATTATCTAAATATGAACTTGTTTCATTTTTACACCTACATGATGACTGGAATTTCACAACAGAGAAAAGTTTTTCTTGCTTCTTTATCTTGTCTATGCTTTCCAGGCTTCAAGAAGGATTTATCTGGGCATCATCAGACTTTCATCCTATTAATTGCTCTATTTTACATATCACAGAAGAAAAGTGTACTCTTAATCAGCAGCCAAAGTTAAAGGAGAATTGAAGCAATTTTGGGTCAGTGGCCAGCATCAATCCCGGCTTGGGATACTAGCATTCTGTTCCAATTACAGCTCTCTGCCAGTCTTAGACTTTCCTACGTCATTTTAATATGACTTGGGTGTGACAGATGTACATGCTTTTGTGCCCAGACTTTGTCTTGGAAAGAAGGACATTGTCTTCTGGAGAGCACAGAAAGAACACTGATTGCTAATGCTAATTAAGAGTAGAAGAGCAGAATTGAAATAATGTAGCCAACTTTTAAAAATAGACATATGTATTTCCAAGCATTTGGCAATAATTTATAGTCTCTATCTCTGGAAATGATCCGCCAGGGAGAACATCGTGGATAGGAGGACATGGGACCACCTGCTTATCTATGTTATCATTGGCAGGAAGTAAAATTGTTCTCAAGGGGTCAGCATTAACATCTATGGTTCTCAGGACCAGAAACCAGTGGGTCAGCCAACAAGTAAGTAAGCAGACATCTCACATGGACAGAGGCCATTAGTATGTTATTTTAAAAAATTCACTGGGTCAGAACTTCTTAGCAAAACAAAAATGACCTCACTCTCTTCGTAGATAAACTGTACCTCTTTTTGATTTTTAAATCAATATCTACCTTAAGGTAATTAGATTAATATTTAAATATTTTAATGGATCAATTAAATTAATGAAAGAGAATTAAATATTTGAGAGAAATAGAGTAAAATTTCAAAGTATGTGCAGTACTTCAAACTATAATTTTAAAATGCCAAGTATCTGCCTTAATGAATACATAGTATCACATACTCCAAAGCAATTTATATCTTGTGATACTTTGCCTAGAGCTGAGAGCCAAGAAACTTGGTTTTGAAGAAAACAACTTTCTTCTCCCAGACACTCTGCAAGTTCAAGAGAGAAAGGACCAATGCATTTGGAATTTCTTGGTGTGTTCTGCTCTGCACATTTTCTGTGACCACCTGGTGGACCTGATATAAGCAGCAATTGCTGAGTACATAGGTGGTGCTATCTGTCATCATACCCTTCCTGGCTCCCACAGACATCATCCAGCATAGGCTTGGAATACAGAAAAAGAAAAGAAATGGATTCTTTCACATTATCCCTTCTTATTCTGCCCAGTTGTTCTCTCCTTAGTTTGAACATTTATTTTGATCAAGATCTATTGAATTCAATTTAACAAATATTTATTCATTTTTTGCTCTCTGTCTATGGAAGGAAAGTAAGCTATTTACTAGAGTATGAGTCTATGCCAAGTGGCATTTTAAAGATAATTTTGGTTAAAAGCTTCCAGTCTTTTCTCACAGGAAAAAAAAATACCTTATACCAGCAATTGACAGTTATTGTTTAAAGGATATTTATTGAGAGCAAGTAATGTAGAATACATTCCTAATCTCTTGTTTCAACATAACATAAAGACAGTGTCATAAATCTTTTTAATTCAAATAACCCAGGGTGTTCATTCAATAATGTACAGTTGCATACATGGCATCTCCTGATGCTTTTTCTATCAACATCTCAAACACATAAATTGTGTTTAAGGTATAGTTTATTACATTCTTCTCCCAACCTGTTCCTACTCTGTATTCCTAATTTTTTTTTATTTTGGAAATTATTTTTATTTTTTAAGTTCACAAATAATAATTATATATACTTATGGCATACAACTTATTTTTATATATGTACATATTTTTATATATGTACATATTGTGAAATGACTAAATTAAGGTAACTAACATCTATTACCACACATATTTTTTGTGGTAGAACACTTACACTACTCTCAGCAATTTTCAAGTATATGTTATATTGCTATTAACTATAATTGATATATTGTACAATAGATTTTCTGAACTTATTCCACCTAACTAAACCTTTGTATCATTTGACCAACATTTCCCCAGTCCCTCCCTCCCCCAGCCCTTGATAACCATCATTCTACTCTCTGCTTCTGATTTGACTTTTTAAGATTTACATATCAGTGAGATCATGTGGTATTTGCCTTTCTGGGGCAAGGCCTGATATTTTACCAGCTTGACTTTTGTATTTGGTACTCATTAAATAGTTCATGTGTGCAACCCCCTGCCCACACTGGTCCTCAAAGTCCGTCTCACAGGTGTAATATTTTTTCAGGCAGCAGGATGAGGAGGAAGGCAGTAATGTTTATTGGGCATCTTCTATGGACCAGGTCTTTTAAGCAACATCAATTGACCTCACCTAATCTTGACAACAGCTCTGTGAAGTCTGCATTATACTTGGAGGAACCTGAGGTTCAGAGAGATTTAGGGACTCAGTCAAGTTGAGGAACTTGGTGGTCATGGTGTAGGGGTTGACAATCCCTCCTCCCCGCTGCAGAATTTCCCAAAGCAGCCTTCTAACAGTGATACAACATCTCTCCTTCAATTCTGAAGACCCTGGAATGGGGATGGGATGTAGACAAGTTAGAAGACCAACACCTATTGAGCACCTACTTATTTAAATAAATCTTATATTGATAAATGCTATCGATGTATAACATTTAAATCTGTGAGCCAGGCATTTATGTCTCTGTTTTCAGATGAAAAATGAAGGTTCAAGGCCATTGATCACATTGCTTGGGGTATATCTGTTCTCTGAGCCTTCTCCTTGCATTGGTCTAGGTAGATATGTGCTCCTGACCAAAAACTGATAAGAATCAAATATTTTCACTGTCAAAGCAGCTTCTGCTTTTCTACCGAGGCTATTCCAAAACTTCTGGGAATGGATAACAATGCTTTCTGGTTCTACTTCACCCTGAGCACAAGGGAACCTCGTCCTTGAATGAACCTGCACTCAAAAAATCAAACTAAACACCCGATAGTTTAGATTGGCATAAATGCAAATCAGAGTGTTGGGCCTTGCTTGTATTTGCTGACATGCTATAGTCCCGGAGTCAAGGTGCCAGGGTCCTGGGAGCAACAAACGCATTCCCATTGATTTATTGTTGAAAAACCCTGTAATCAGCCTACCCAAAGGCCTTGCCTGACCCTGCCTTGCCTCACCCACATACGTTCAGTTTGTAATTCTGTTTCCTTTTGCTCCATAATACCTGCTTCAGTTTACCTTTTTCACGGGAGCCTCTGGCTTGGAAATCCCCAAAATGCATACTTTATCTGTGTTGTGGGTTTGTTTAATATCTCCTCAAGACTCACTTGCTAAATTCCTAACCCTCAGTTTCTCACAGTGTGACTGTATTTGGAGGTAGGGGCTTCAAAGAGGTGATTAAAATGAAGATATTAGGGTGGGTCATGTATTCCTCATCTTAATCACCACTCATTTACTCATCAAGCTAGAACTTGGGTTAGTTTTATTTTTTTCCTTTTCTTTAATTTTTGCACATCAAATAGCGCAATTAATCTTATTAAATCAATTTTCAAAATGACTCTCAATCCCATACTTTCTTTTCATTCTTATAGACCCTTGATTAATTGACATCTTCATCATTTCTAGTCTGGACTACTACAGTCAACTTTCTCCATGTAGGTTTTCAACATTCTAACATGCAAACCAGCTAGAATTATCTTTCTAAATGCAAATTTGATAATGTCACACCCATGATTAAAATAACTCAATGTTTATTCATTATCTGTACAATAAAGTGCTATTTCAGGGCTGAAAGGACAATCCCCACCTTTATTCTTTCAGTTCTCTGTATCCGTACTTCCACGTGTCAGCCATACTAAATTATTTGCTATACCTTATAAATTCCATCTGTTTCAGCATCCTTAGATTATGTATTCAGCTATCCCTGATCCCACCTCTCCTCTTCCTTTTCCATCTGTCAAATTTGAATGCTTAAACCAGGTAACAGTAAAGTTATCATATATATGGGCTTCCCTGGGTCAGCACCGGTTTATGTCCATTGTTTCAGAGTAATCATTAATAGTATGCCCTTTCACTCTCTATTGTGGTGACCTGGATGGTAAATTAGATGATTCCCTTAGCCAAAAGTCACCTTCTTTCTAAAACATGCCTTTAATTATCTGGAAGCAAGTAGTTGTTCTTGAAACACTGTAAATATTTCTACATGGTGTATGTCACATGGTGGTATAACAAATACTGTGCTTAAATATCCTGACAAATTATACATGTTATAATAGTAGAAATAACAGCTAATCTTTAACGTGTGCTTAATGCATTATTTCAAATAATGTAGGACCTTATTATGAAATTTTATTTATACTTTACAGGAATCCAGAAACGAAGGCACTCTGATAGTCTTTGTTTTCCAGATGAAGAAACTAAGGCAAAGCACATCTGAATAACTCACACACCTGACGTGTGGTAAGAAGTAGTGCTGCTAAGTAAATCCATGCAATGGTTTCAAAGTCCACACTATAATGAAGTACTATGTATAGTCATCTTTGTGACCCTATTGCCTTAGGCTAAGTATCTGAAAGATGCATAACAAGTGGCTTCATAAGTGAATATTATTTTTTAAATAGAGGAATGTCATTTCAAGTGTACCAGTGAAATAAATTCATATAATCTTAGTTTTCTGGTTGTGTCAAAATAATACTTTTTTTATTTTATAAAAATTCCTCTGTTACTGATATGGAAATTATCTTCTTGACCTCTTGACCCAACAGCAAGAACAATAAGTGACTACCATTGAAATTATTCAAATTATAGAAATAGCTAAATAATTATATAAAATAGTTTTTGGCAGTTACAATGGCTAGCTTTGCCACCCTTTCTAAATTTAGAGCTCTTTTTGTTGGTTTTTATTTTTACTTATTTGTTTACTTGATTTAATAACAGCAGTAGATTAGGCATTGGTATGGTATTGGACAATCTTGAAATAAAAATAAATAGATAAGACAAATTTTCCACATTGTATGCCTCCTGGGAAATGAAGGGATTGCTAACACTTTGACATAATTAATGAAAAGTAAGTGACTACAATTACCTAAGTGGATATTTCACTTTTTACATGGGAGAAAACCTGCCTCAACAACTGGTGATTTCTTGAACTCTTAAGCATAAAAACAAGGCAATTCCTTATTTTTCAATATAATTAGATTCTTAAGCTTTAAGAGAGAAAAAATGCTAATGCACACTTTGGAATTAAATGTAGCTCTGGGTGATAGAAGATATTTAAGGAAGTGAGCAGAATTATATGCATTAAAGAAGAATTAAAGAAGAATCTTTACAAAGCATACCAATATTCAATCGTCCTACTCTAACCGGTATTTAATTTTTTTAATCAAATGAATTGGTTGTGTATTGCCTGTGTGTATGTTTGTGTGCACCTATGTACACGCATATGCATATATATACACATACACACATATATATGTGCATATGTGTGCTTGTGTGTGTGCAAATATATATGAAGTTTTCTTTGGATCACACCACAGGAAAAAGAAACTGACATACCTTGAGTAATGGGCAGACAGTTCCTCAGATCAATTAAACAAAATGAGGTTTATAAGAAAAACATTAAGCAAACTTCCTCCTGGATTATTTTTCTAAAAGAAAATTTCTTTTGTAATTGATAGCTTGAAACCTAATTGAAGTTTATGTCAAATATTTGGCAGTGCTTCAAGGAAGATGATGTGGTTCACCTTGATTCTCTAATTGAGATGCATAGGGGTGCTTTTCTTCTTTTTTATCTGGAAGTGTTGTGGTGACACTGTCTACATGGGATGTTTCAACTTGGGTTCTTGCTTCTTTTCTTGCTGAGTGCTAAATTGTTTTTTAGTCTATCTGGCAATCTGTTATTTTTTCTCCCCCCACAGGGTTTAGTATTTGTCCTTGAAGAGTTGTCAACTGAAAAACGCAAAGAAAATTGTATATCCAATTAAAGTAAGGCAAAACACAACTGTCAAATAAAAGCCATTAACCCCCTGAGTACCATAATTTCTGCTATATCTGACAGGTTTCTTCTCAGCTCCTTCAACTCTAGTCATTTCCAATTCCCTTCCTTTCTTTTCAAGATACTGCTTATGGGACAGTTTTACAGTCTATAATGTGTAATGTCAATAAAGTTTTGTCAACAGTTATAATCCAAATGTAAGCAGCATATTTACTAGACCCATTTTCCTAGTGAATAGTTTCTTTTGAAGTATAATAGTTAATCCTTATTTTACATGTAGATTTTATTTGTATTCTTTTTTTTTCTCAACATGTATACTGAGTTCCTACTGCTTTCCAGGGACTGTGCTATCCACTGGATACACAACATTGAATAAGGCAGAAAGGTTACTGCCTTTCTGACTTTACACTCTAGTGAGAGATATAAGCAACTAATAAAGTCTGATTTAACTACAATTGCTTTAAGTGACATGACAGAACAGGACAGGGTGCTATGAGAGCAACCAATTTTTAGAGAACAGCCGTGGGCTCACTCTAAAGGGTAAAAAGAAAGGGATTAAGCTGTTGAGAGATGAGGAAATACTTCATGTAAGGCTTGTGTGAGGCTATAAGAAGGAAATAGGAATACTAATAATGATGATGATGGTGAGGGGGCGTGGGAGGATGAGGAGAAAGGTAACCAACATTTGTTTAGGGCTTATTATTCTCAGTTTTGATGGCTGGCAGCTCTAGGTTACAGAAAAGAATGATGCTAATTGGCTTTAAAAATAAGAAAGCATATTACCTCTCATGTAGTCCAGAAGTAGGGAACATCATATAGGTTGGAATTATCAAAAACCCAGGCTTTACATCTCCTGCCCATTCAAATCAGTGTGTGAACTTCCTTCTTGGGCTGGCTCTACTCATGGTTGCAAAGTGGCAGCCGTATTTCCAGGCATTACAGCCAGACATGACAATATTCAGAGGAAGACACTTTTCTCCACTTCATCTCTCCTTTTAGGAGAGAAAAATATTTTCCAAGATGACCCGAGCTTACTTTCTTTTATGTTTTATTAGGTAGAATTGGGACACATTGTCTATTTCTAAGTGAACCACTGAAATGGAGAATGGAATTGACAAGTGATATGATAAGATTAGGAATGGAAATTTGCGAGTCAAGCCCCATGACCACTTCAGATATTCTAAAGTATCTTCATGCCACTTAATGCACAGTTTGAAAACTCTAGATACATGTCTTCTTAAAGGAGTCTTATTAGTTAAAACATATTTTCAGATTCAAAATCAATTTTTATAATAATTTTATGGCAATCATTATTAACATAACTGCTATTTTAATTAGTAAACAGAATTTGAGAAAACTAGTATTTTAGAAATTTTGTTGTTGCAGTTCATTTATAAATAGCATTGTAAATATGAAGAGAAGGAGACTGATTTTATTGGAAATGGTACATTCTATCTTCCTTACCATTCACTGTGACAATGAATATTATGTCACATTGTCTTTGCCAACATGAGACATTAGTCACAGAAGAAACTGAAAAAAGGAGAAAATTAAAAATATCACAAAGAAAATCTTTGTATTGACTATACCTGACTACCTTCTTATAATATTGATAGCATAATTATAATAATAGTTACTGTTCATTGAGACATAAATGTCTGGTGGGTGTTAGACATTTAGTATCTTAACTTTCATAAAGTCACTATGTAAGGTGTGTTTTTACTCCCATATCAAAAATGATAATCTTGGGGTTCAGAAATTTACACATAGCTGACCAGTGGGAGAGGCTGGCAGGATTTACACTTACTGTCCTACTCTAAAGCCATTCTCTTATTACACAAACACTGTGCCTGGCATTGTCTCAGCCCTGGAAATTCCCTGAGGAATCAGAATATGGCTTTAACAATCAATCACTTTTGGAAATCCCATGATAAATTTTCACCTATAATTCATCTGTCAATAAAACTTTAAGAAGTTTAAATTTCTGCCTTTACTGGGTAGCACCCTAATTAAAGTAGATTTACTATGATTTCACTCTTTCTGGCAACTTCAATTTGAAAACCTTGCTACTTTTCTTTAATTATCTTTAGCTTAGCTTTCTAAAGACTGAACAGCACATGAAAAGATATTTATTTGCCACGAATTTTTATGCTTCATGCTTGGCTTAAGTGGAAGAGTGTATTTTTCTTGCAGGAAAGTTAAAGATATTTCTGATTTTGGGTAGAGTATGTTGTTCTTCATTTTTTATTCTGATATATTTTCACAAGTTTTTTTGTATCCACTCACTAGTGTCTTTTTGTATGAGTTATCTTTTATTTTACTCTTTTGAAAAGAAATAGTAATAATATCATAAGAGTAACTTCCAGTGAGCTAAACAAATCAGAAAGCTTCAGTCTAGCTTATTTTCTTTCAGTTTAAGTCATTGCTTTTCCTGTTGTCCACCTACACTCCCATAGATTTACTGAGGATGTGACTGTGCTGGCTGAGTCCCATTGCTATTTCCGCAAGTAGGTAAGGATATTTTAAGATACAGAAATGATAGATTAAACAGATAGTCTTTAAGATAGATGAAGCATATAGAGAACCGTAGGCTGTATTTCCCTTCCCTGGGGCTGGCCTACTTTTGGCACTGAGTTTATATTTCAGGGAAGCCAGGATTCTAGCTCCTCATGCCCATAATGCCTTATAATTAGTATGATTTAATAAATAAAAATACAAGACTCAAATTAAATTTGATTTTCACATAAACAATGAATAATATGTTAGGAAGTATGCCCCATGCAATTCTGTGAACATTCAGAGTAGCCACCTAATGCCAATGTAATATAACCCTTACCACAAATGACCAAAGGGCCAGGACTGTGACCTTTTCATTTATACAACTTACCAGATTCCCTGGACTTGGTAAAGACACAAATGTTGATTGGTATTGGTGATTGATAGAAGATGTGGGTCCTAGTGATAAGAGAAGGCAATGAGGAGGAGAAAAAAGTATTTGCTTGACAAATGTCTGTTGAACTGAATGCATTGTCTCAGATTCTGATATCAGAGCTTGAAGATGTTAATACTTATTTGTACTCCCAAGAAACAGCAATTAACAAAAGATGCTAGAGCACCTAAAAGCTCTGGGCAATGACACCATATCAGAAATGGTTATCATTGCCATCAAATGTCTAATCAATTTCATAATGTTAGCAGAAAAGACTAATAGAATCACCAAAGAGCATTCAAAAAGTAGATTCATTTTAATATCACCTAAAACATTTTCTACTACATACTACCTTAGTATTTTGGGGGAATAAGATAAAGGTTATCACTTAATAGCCAAAAAATTTGCTTGATTAAGCAGCTGACTATCTAGCAAGTACTAACTTAAAGAATTCTCTGGAATACTTATCCAGAATTTATAGAAAATTATCTGCTATTAAGTTTTAACAAAAGCAGAGCTTTTTTTGGGGTGTTCTTTGCAAATCTTAGAGAAATATATACTGACAACATCATTAAATGTTGTCACAGGATTTTTTTCCAATCTGGCTGAATAGTTGATGCATTTTACTTATGTGATATGTTTTGATTTGTATCTTTTAAGATGTAGAACCAGAATCAAACTGACTCATGATGCTTCCTAGTCATTCATAGCTCCTATCACTACCCCTGTGACATTTCATAGGCAGTTAGTTCAAAAGTTTACAAACACACAAAAATCCTAAGTATATCTGAAATATTGGAGGCAGCGGCAGGTAATGCCTGACTATAACTCAAATATTCTTTTCACAACAATCTGTGATGTTTGTGTGGACTAACCATGTGCCATTTGAAATCGGAACCTTGGAAAATTGCCAGAGTTTAAAATGTAAATAGATAAGCAATCATATCTGAATGTTTCTGAGAGAAAAAAGTTCACAATTTATGAGTCCTAAACATTTTCCATGAAGTTACACTTTCTTCAGGCAGCATTTGCCTTTAATTAAGAAAAAATAAGATAAACATTCTCCAAAAGTTCAATGTATGGTTTTTTTAAAAAACTGCTACTAATAAGCAGTATAACTATAGTGTTATAATATTCAAAATACCGATTGAGGAAGAGTCATTTTGAATTATAAAAATGAAGTTACAAGGTATACTAAACAAAAGCAGAAAATTTATGAAATCTGAGTCCAGAAACTAGACTCTATTTACTCAGCCTCAGTTTCCTCATCTACACAATGAGAGAACTGACATAAATATTGTTTAATATTTTCATAATATTGGGATCCTAAAAGCAATATTGTTGAATTTAAACAATACAATAGCTTTAACTAGATCTGAAAGTATATTACTTTTATTAATGAGAAAAGTTGTTTAATATGGAATTCATATGATTATTCTTGTGTGATGCCCTTTTAAATGAAGGCTCTTCTAAAGTTTTGAAAACTTCAAGAGTAATTAATCTCTACTGAGTCTGATTCTGTTATTCATTTGTTACAAAAACATTTGAAATAAATAGCACAAACATTCAGGTATGAGGAGTCTTTGTGTTTTCAACCTTGCATCTTATGTTGCCCAGTGGCTTTGGATATTTCCAGCTAAGTGTGGAAAAACATATTATAGTTTATGCTACTGAAGAGTTAGGTGCTACATTACTCAGCAAGGTGTCTCTACAGAAAACAATCAGTAAATGGCAAAACAGACTATTCTAACCCCAGAATTCTACAATAACAAAGAAATAGCATATCTAACTTCCTTTCCTTATCACTTAACTGGGAATAACATAAATAAAATAATGTAATAAAATGTGGTGGAAATAAAAGGTACATTATACAGGTAATTAATCTTTCTCATAGTCTGGGCTCTGTCTTATTCTTGACCAATAGTGGGATTGCACACATAATGATTCAAAGTTAGTTTCAACATATAGCTTGCTTTGAGTCCTGAAATGTGAGCAGAAATAGCATATGCCACTTCACTGCAGAAGCATTAAGAGTCTGTACTTTGTTATGTTTTTCTTTCCTCTGCCACAGGCAAAAAAAAAAAAAAAAATAGTGTTCAAGAAGATAGTGTTCCCTCGTTACCCTAGGTTCTGGAAGACAGAGTGAAGCAGAGCTTGCAGGTTACAGACTGTCCAGGGTAGCAAGTGCAACATATAAAATGTTGTTTTAAGTAACTGAGGTTAACCTAATACAATCTACAGACTCATGTGAACAAAAACAATTTCCAGTTTTTGCTTTTTACAAGATAAAAAACTCAGATAGGTTGAAAGTAAAAGTATAAAAACGATACAGAAAAATAATAAGAAAATGTCCTGTATTAGAAGCCCAAATTAATGGTTATATACTTAATAGCTGGTATTATGGAATTAAGGGGAAATGCATTATTTTAGCTAAAGACAACCAATTTTTTTAAAAAATAAATATTTAATTCATTGAAGTATATAACAAATGTAACCTTGTATTTTTATTTCATAATATAGTCTCAAAATAAATATAGCAAAGTATATGTAATAACAAAAAACCTGGGAAATCCTTCATTATAAGGGAAGATGTTAAAATAAGTTCCTTAATATATCATAGATCAAGCAGACAATTATGAAGTAAAAATTAGGACTTGAAAACACAAAACTATCAAGACTTTTTTTTAATTAAATAGAGATGGGGGTCTCACTATATTGCCAGGCTGGTCTTATACTCCCGAGTTCAAGTGATCCTCTTGCCTTGGCCTTCCAAAGTGCTAAGACTATAAACATGAGCCACCATGCCTGGCCTCAAGGCTTATATATTTATTTACTTATATTTTTTGAAATTATTTTTCTCAAAAAAACATGGGGTCTGACCATGTTACCTAGGCTGGTCTCAAACTCCTGGGCTCAGGTGATCCTTCCATCTCAGCCTCTCAAAGTGCTGGAATTACAGGTATGAGCCAGCACAGCTGGCCTCAGGACTTATTTAATGGACATATATAGAATTAAAATATCATAGAATAAAATACTTTCTTTTCAAACCCTTAGGACACTATACGATTTGATCATATACTCATTTATAAACAAAATCCTAACAAATGTTAAAGAACTGATATTGTATACGTAAGATAATCTCTAAGCTAAAGTCAATTTGGGCAGTAAAAATTGAAAAACATACCAAAAATGCATAAACTTATATACTTAAATGCACTTTAAGTTATTCATCAGTAAAAAAAGTCAGAATACAAATTTTAAAATAAACTCCAGAACAGAATACTAATGATATTATGCCATTTTAAACCTCACAGGAAGCAAATAAAGGAGTAATTTGATGGCAATTAATGTATATACATACTTATATTAGAATGGAAGAAATGTTGAATATTGATAACATAAATGTTCAACTGAAAGACATGGAAAAGAATAAGAGAATTCATCACAGACACATGGAAAGAACAAAGTTGCAAATACAACATCAGAAATTCATGAAATAGAAGAGGACACCAGTTAGAGAAACAACAAAGTTAGTTCTTTGACATGACTATAAAGGTAATGTTTTTCAGAATGAGAAAAATATCTACAGATGAAACATATGCTAAATATTTACTTAGAGAATGCTACAAAGAGCTTTCAGTTAATGTATTTGAAATTTTAAAGAAAGTTAAAGCCTCTTCAAGTGTTTTCCTAACAGCAGTTTGCATAAGGGTGAGATAATATTACCTAAATCTTGGAAAGAAAAACTTGAAAGTAATAGGCAGCAAGCTTCTGGCATTCACATAGGTCTTGGAAAAACTTATGTTCCCACTATCCAGAGGGAATAGATATCATAATATTAGAACATTAGGTGGAATTGATAGAAATGTAGCATTGAAGTGTTGGGATAAATTATTCTTGGACAAAACACTAGTTTGGACCCACCCTTAAAAACTTAGCTTCATAGCAGACCAAAACCAACCAAACAACAACAACAACAACAAACCACTAAATCTCTATTTCTAGAAATATAATAAGATGTAGTAATAAGTAACTTAGAATTTACTGTCTTCCATACCTGGCATCAAATAAGAAAATCATGAGGCATGCATAGAAGTAGAAAAGCATTATCCTTAACTAGGGACAAAATATCCAACAGAAAGAGACCCTGATGATCAAGCTAGAAGACAAGGATATTAAGCTATTGTAAGTACTGTACATTCGAGAATGCAGAAAAAACAGGAGCTTGATAAGGATAGCAATGGAAGATTAAAAAGAAAAACACTCAAAAGCAAAAATGTAATGTCTGAATTTTTAAAAATTAACTTGGTTAGAATAGAAGCAGATTAGAAATTCAGAAAAAAAATGAATTTGGTTATATAGTGATAGAAACTATCCAAAATGAAGTATACAGAGAAAATAAGGACTGAAAAAAAATGACATTAAAGTATAATAGCAATTGTTTTAGATGTGTAATTGATGTCTCAGAAAAAGAATCAAGGGAGTGGTTTGAAGACATAAACATTTACCATTTTCTAAAACTGATTAAAAACTATAAATCCACAGATGCAAGGAACTTAATGAACCTCCAGAAGAATAAACAAAGATACTCCCAGGAACATCCTAATCAAACTGCTGAAATCCACTGATAAAAAGACAATTCTAAAAGCAGACAGAAAAAAAGACAAATTATCTATAGAAAAAGGAATGTAAAATATACAGTATGTTTTTCATCAGAAACTGTACAAACTACAATATTGAGTAATATTGTTAAAGTGCTGAGAATAATATATCAATCTATAATTTTTTACCCAGCAAAAATATAGTAATAAATAAAAAATAAAGGCTATTTCAGACAAGCAAAAGCTGTGTAAATTCACTTCCAGCAGATTGTACTCTAAGAAATGATAAAGGAAGTCCTCCAAGTAGATGAAAAATCATAGCAGATAAAAAATTTGTATCTAAGTAAAATATGTGGGGAAGTAGGAAATAAGCTTTTAATATTGTACTTCTTTTAAAAGATAATTCAGTACTTAATGCAAAGATAAAGTATATGGTGACAAAAGTTAAAAAGGCAAAAAAAGATAATGAAGGTACACTGTTATAGACTTTATATTACACGCGAATTGGCTTAATATTATTTGAAAGAAAACTGTCATAAATAAAGATGTATATTATAAATGTCAAAGCAATTATTAGAAAATTGAACATAAAAATATAGATACAAGATCCAAAATAGAGGTAAAATTAAATCATAAAAACTTTAATCACTTCAGCAGAAAGCAAGAAAATATTTAAAAGTAACAAATGACAGAGAGGACATATTAAATAAATAGCAAACAACAAAATATATAAATCCATTAAATTTAAAAGGTCTAAATATCCCAATTAAAAAGCAGATTTGCCTGGTAGATTAAAAAAAACAAGATCCAGCTATTTTAATATCTGTAAAAAGCCACTTAAAATATGAAGACACATACATGACTCAAGTAAAAAGTTGGAACAAAGTATACAATACAAACATTAATCAAAAGTAAGCTGGAGTGGTTGTATTAATATGAGACAAGTTCATGTAATAATGGTGAATTTTACCAGAGATAGAGACATTTTACAATGACAAATATGTGAAGTCATCAAGACATGACAATTCTAACTGTGTATGCTACTGATAATAAGCTTGAAAATACATGATGCAAAATGAATAGAAATGAAAGAGAAACCGATAAAGCCACATTTCTTTCTCGGTACTTGATAGAACTAATACATAAAAGTAAGAATACAGGAGACTTGAACAATGCTCTCAACCAACTCAATCTAATTAGCAGTTTTAGAATACTATAGACAACAACATTAGAAGATACCTGAAATAATAGATGGGACATTCACCAACATAGTTTATATTGTGGGCCATAATGCAGCTCTTAATAAGTTTCAAAGTATCAAAATCAGACAGTTGGTACTCATAGTGGAATTAACTTATAAACTAATAACAAAAAGATCTCCAGAAATCCTTGAATATTTGAAAATTTATAAATGAAAGCATAACATTATCAACACTTGCAGAATGTACTTAAAGCATTTCTAGTATGCTTGTATTTTTTTAAAAAAGTTTTAAGTATGTTACTTAAGCATTTACTTTAAGAAATAAGAAAAATAAAAAGTGTCCCAAATAAACAGAAGAACAGAAGTAATAAAGTTAAGATCAGAATACAAGAGTATTGTGAACAAAACCCACAGAGAAAATTGATGAAACTAAAGGTTAATTCTTTGAAAAGTTCAATAAAATGACAAGCTTTTAACCAGACTGATTGGGAAAAAAACTATCAATTAACAATTTGTGCTAATATATTCCACAACTTAGTCATTATATGCAATATATTCTACAACAAATTGCATGGAAGATAGAAATCAGTAAAGCTCTTTCAGGAAGTAGATAAATAGCTTCATATTTATTAATGTAGGTGGTACGTTGAATTTTCTCACAAAACAAAAAAACAAACAATAACAAAATGTTAAATTCCAGGCCCACATGGCTTCACTGATAAATTTTATGAAACATTTAGGTAAAAAAATAATACCCGTTCTCTTGTAGACATAGCAGAGGAGAGAATACAATTCATTTTGTAAGTCCTGTGTTTTCCTGATACCATTACAAGACAATGATATTACAAGAAGAGAAAACTGCAAACTAATATCCCTCATGAACACAGTCACAAAAACCTTTAATACAATTTTAGCAATAAAAAACCCCAATATATTACAAAAAGAAACTAATTCAGGTGTAATTTATCCGAAGAAAGCGAGGTTTATTAACCTTCAAAAATCAACAAATATAATTTAACATCTTAACAGGTTTTACAAAAAAAGAAATCCATGTGATAATATCTATAGAGGGAGAAAAATCACTTTAAACAACATATTACCCATTCATTAAAAAATACTCTCAGGGAGCTAGAAATAGAAATAATCTTCCTCAAATTAATAAACAGTATCAAATAACATCATGTTTTATTCTGAAATATTAATGCTTTCACTCCTTGTATTTTTTATCCATTCTGATGGAATTAAAAAAAATCTCTGTATAATATCAAATAGCTAACATTTGTTTTTTATCATCTTTGTGGCAGAAATCACTGTCTCTAATTAATTTTTGGTGATTATTATTATTTATATCTTGTTTGCTTGGGGTGTACTGTGTTCCTTTTCTTCTAACTTCTTAAGGCAGTATTTAGCTTATATTATTTCAGACTTTCTTTTTTTCTGGTAAAAGTATTTAAATATAAAATTATCCACTTGATGGCAATACCTAACATTTAGTAAATGTTTATTAGATGCCAGACACTTTTCTAAATGCTTTATGTGTATCAACTGATTTAATCTGCACATTCTCTGACCAAATTATCATTGTATAACTCCGTCTTATTATAACATAGTTAATGCATAAAGAGCTCGACATAATGCGTCCAAGCACACACACCTGGTAATGGGAGAGCTATAATTTTAAAGTTAGGCTATGAATCCAGAACCCAATATACTCTCCTGCCATTTGGTATATTGATAAATAGGCAACCAAAATAATATCACTGGCAAAATTTATTTATTTAGCCTTCCAGCTTACTATGCTTTGTTCTGTGGCTAAATTTATTCCATTTCTAATTTATTAATTTCACCTCTAATATTTTATTAATAGACAATATTTTCAGCTGGATATATTTTAAGACTTTTGTTTCTTTTATTTCCAGTAGCATCCCTTAGTTCTTGGTAATTATTTAATATGCAAAATATAAATTATTGTTTTGTGTTTTCGTTAATTTTGTTTTGTCTAGAAATGTCATTCAGTTCAATGTATTCCACTGAATGTGCACTGTCACTGCTCAAGTTTTTCATCATTTTTTTTGTGAGCCAATATTGTATGTTTTATCAGCTAACATAAATATTAAATGTCATACCTGGGGAAAGGGGTGAAAGTTGAGATGAAGGGGTGAGAGTGGTGTTCAGAACTATCTTGGGGCGGTTGTAGCAAATACTATAATAGGACTTAACTACTCTGTGTTTAGTTTCTCTGTCCCCAGCCCAAAAACCCTGCCTCCTTGGCACTTTGGCCACAAGACCTACTTTTTCCAAAGAAATGTCTATTAAGAGGGAATTTGTTACAAATTCCCCACTCCACTGGGCTCTAAAGCATCTCTCAGACAACACTGAGGCAGAATTAATATTTTTCTGATTTGCAAAATAGAAGAGAAGCCACAGAAAATATTATTTATTTATTTATTTATTTATTTATTTATTTACTTATTTTTTGAGACGGAGTCTCGCTCTGTCGCCCAGGCTGGAGTGCAGTGGCGCGATCTCGGCTCACTGCAAGCTCCGCTTCCCGGGTTCACGCCATTCTCCTGCCTCAGCCTCTCCGAGTAGCTGGGACTACAGGCGCCCGCCGCCACGCCCGGCTAATGTTTTGTATTTTTAGTAGAGACGGGGTTTCACCGTGGTCTCGATTTCCTGACCTCGTGATCCGCCCGCCTCAGCCTCCCAAAGTGCTGGGATTACAAGCGTGAGCCGCCACGCCCGGCCACAGAAAATATTTTACTCAAGGTGATGTGGATAATGAAAAGACACACGTTAAAAAGAAATCTGATACAAAATAATGCTACTTTACTGACATCCTGCAGTCTTCTATTTAGGGCTACCATTTCCTCTGACAATATACCCAACCACTTGTTTATCGGGTTTCCTGGTATTTTTCATGTGAATTTTTCAAATCCATTAATTTCCCTACTACTTTGGCAATATTTTTAAAGTTTGACCCAGAGAAGAGCACAAGCAGCCCATACATCTTTTCTATTTTGTTAAATTGGAAATTAATGTGTAAAATTTTATTTGTTCTAAGAATGTCTTAATGAATGACTTAGATCAAATAAGTTTTAACCTGGATATTATTATATGCAGTGAAAATTTAAAGTAATATTAACTCAATTTTTCTGGTTCCAGAAATGTAGTGTCAGTGTGAAATTGTACTTATATCTAAGTCTAACATTAATGTTAATATTTCTTGAAATGATTATATTCATTATATACAGAAAATATAAAACGAAGTCTGAAAGCTCTTCAGAGTAGCCCTTTTAATGAGTTCAAGTTGTCAAGAAGCTGTTTAAGCTTTAAGATATATTTTGTCCATGTTATATGATCCAGAGAGTTTAGACTTTTTCACCAGCTCTGCAAACTTTTTTTTGATTCTGCCAACCTTCCTCATATATTCTAAAATAAAAACAACCAAATTTTTAAAAACTAAGGAACTCATTTTCTAAAATCTAGTTCTCTTAAATTTACCATTAGAATTACTGAAATTAGTTAAAAGATAAGACATCACGCTTAATCTTATTTCAATAAATTCCAAGAGATAATCTTTGATCATTTTGAGATATGTCAGGAAGTCCGCCATATCTAGAACGATAGTCCTTTTCTCCCTTATGCAATTTAAGATTATATATGATTCTATTAGACCAGATATCTTGTCATTAGCAGAGCTGTGCAAGCTTATTTAGTCCAGGTTGAACTCAATTCCCCATGGTAAAAGAGTTCATGCATGTTCCAACTCGACTACAAGCTCTCATGGGAAAACTAGCCAAGTAAGGAGTATTATGATACAACATAATCCACCTTGGTAGAGGAAATCTGGATATAGGTAAGATACAGCCGGATAGGGAATCCCCTCAGTAGAAAAGAGATTTTAAGAGAAATTATACTGTGAGACAAAGTGAGAAAAATAGTCATTTAATAGGTCTACTTCATATAGGATGAGATGTATTTGATGAGAATGACATTAAATTACTTGAATCAGTGCAAAACACTGCATGGTAATCAATTTGCTTTTCAAGGATGTAGAAGAATAATGCATTTTTTAAGTAAGATTTAGTTCTTGCATATCAGCAGAGTGCAAGGGTCTTTTCTTAGTGGAAACTTTAAGTCATAGGATTCTATCAAGAGTCCATTTGTGTGCAAGGATTATCTTTTATCTCTGACCTAAATGCTTAGCCAAACATTAAAAATAATATTACATAAGTATGAGAAACAAAGCCTATTTCAGGGAACATGGCAAATACTACAGTGATAGTTTTGAAAAGCAGCCTTCAAATTTGTTAACACTTCTCCTATCACTTCTCCTGTCCCTCCCTTCATGTCAGGTTCTATTGCTGCTTAACCAACAGAATATGGTAAAAGTGATAATGTGCCAGTATTTGTGTTCAGTCCTTAGGAGAATGACACCATCTACTTTCTGACTCTTGAAATATTTGTTCCTGTGAACTAGTCCCCAAGCAGTGAAAAAGCCCAAGCTCCCAACCCCATGGAGAGGCTCAATAGCTAGCATCAAATTGCCAGTTGCAAGACTGAATCATTTAGAAGTGGATCTTCTATCCCAGGGGAACTTCCCCAGCTAACACCATGTTGAGCGAAGTTTAGATGATTCCACCAATCTCTTCTAAAATTATACATTTGTAAGCAGAATAAATCATTTTTTATGTGTAATAGCATTGAAATTTTCATGTAGCTTGTTGCGCAACTATAGATAGAACAATTACATTCTTGGGGCCCTTATGTTCTATACAGGTTTCAGGCATTTGTGGAAAGTTTCATTTTATGTTGCAAGTTCTAACTAAAAGAGACACATGTAACATCCCGCTTCCTCAAGTTAGCACAGTCTGTAAAAATCAGCAGCCCTTTTTAAAAGCAATAATTTGGTGACAGACTTTACTGTACAGATGAAAAACTGAAGACGAAATATTCAAGTAACACAGGAATAAGACATGAAAGGATGAGGAATTACAGAACTGCAGAGGTGGCTTCTGATGTCTTAGATAATTTAAAGTCAAAGAATAATAAAGTTAAATACCTACCTTCTTGTCTTGAGGAATAGAATGATGTGAATAGAATTCTCTAATTGTAAAAGGGTCTCATTTATTTATCTGCCGAGCTAAGTGAATAGAAGCCAAAGTTTAGAATTTGTTGCTGCAAATGGCCCAATTACAAGTTCAGATAAATTCACGGTCTTGGCCTAAGTCTCATGTAAATATAGGACATTGGCCAAAAAGAGTAGAACAAAAAAATGGGAATATTTAAGAAAAATCAAATGATTCAGAAGACCTCTGAATTTTTTAGTTCTTCCCCAACTAATAATCCTCAAGAACAGAGCACCTTCTCCCTCATTTACAGAAGCTATTTGCTTTTCCTTTGCTTGAAGATGTCATCCTGCCTTTACCTGAGAGACCACACTTGTAGGATGGAACCAACAATGCCCCTTTTTCCTCTCTCCTCATTATCACCACTGAATCAATAGTAACTAGCTTTATATGAAAACTTGTTATGAAGGCAGTCAGTATGTGCACAACCTAATTGTAGAACTGTGATTATTGCAGGAACTGACTTAGGTGCTGCTTTGTTAGGTCTTTATTTACCAGTGACTCTTAGTGCAGCAAGTAATCTGCACCTGATGTTGTCCTCATGATTTTCTGGATTGAATCATTTAAACCTGAAACTAGTGGTTGTCAAGAATGTTGGGGGTAGGGGAGCAGAAATCATTGGTTGAAACAGAGAGAAATAATTCAACATTGAGAATCTCAAACGTTGGGAAAAAACTTTTTGTATGTGAACCCACATTCCAACCTTTGCCTCTGTTTTACAGGAGAATATAGAGAACAACTGTATTATTTTCCCAGGGTTGCTGTTACAAAATGCCACAAACTGGGTGGCCGAAAGAACAGAAAAATTGTCTCACTGTTCTAGAGGCTAGAAGTTCAAGATCGATGTGTCAGCAGGACTGGTTGCTTCTGAGGGTTGTAAGAATCTGTTCCGTGCCTCTCTCATAGCTTCTGGTTGTTTGCTAGCACTCTTTGGCATTCCTCAGCTTGTAGATGCATCACCTAGAGCTGTGCTTTCAACTCATATGGTGTTATCTCTGTGGGCATGTCTATTCCTGTATGCAAAGTTCCCCTTTTCATAAAGACACCCATCATATTGGATTAATGACCTAATCTTAACTTGATCATATGCAAAAGCCCTTTATTCCAAATAAAGTGACATTCATAGGTACTGGAGATCAGGACTTCAACACCTTTTGGAGGACCACAGTTCAACCCGTAAGAAGTAAAGATGTAAAAAATATTTTGGCAAGCAAAGTACCAGTCTACATTTATAACAGATTATTGACTTCATCTCTCTGTTCCTGGTTATGTAACTCTTAGAACACAGAATTCAGTACAGAAGGATGAAAGAATCAGTTCAATTTCATTGTAGTGCAGGAATTGAGTAAGTGGCTGTTTCAAACTCCAGTTCTCTAAACTTTCTTCAGTTATCTAGAGTTGGTTTTGCTTCTTTAAAAAAATAGAAATTGATGCATAAAGATTGTTGTTTCTATTAAAACTAGAAATCAACTGGTAATTCTGAATATGGAAGAGGAAACAGTTTTGACAGAAAATTTCAAGGAGGAATAAAGTAGAAGTCAGAAATGCGACAGTGTTTGAGAATACAGCTACAAAAGATGTGCCAAAAATTAGGGTTCTGGGCTGGGTGCAGGGGCTCACGCTTGTAATCCCAGCACTTTGGCAGGCTGAGGCGGGCGGATCATGAGTTCAGGAGATCGAGACCATCCTGGCCAACATGATAAAACCCCATCTCTAGTAAAAATACAAAAGTTAGCCGGGCATGATGGTGCGTGCCTGTAATCTCAGCTACTTGGGAGGATGAGGCAGGAGAATCACTTGAACCCCGGAGACAGAGGCTGCAGTGAGCCGAGATCATACCATTGCACCCCAGCCTGGGTGACAGAGCGAGATTCTCTCTCAAAAAAAAAAAAAAAAGAAAAGAAAAAGAAAAAACAATAGGTTTCTGGGCATTGTAGGTGGATAGCTATATCCACTACATAAAATAAAAAGAAGCTTAGCGTATTGGAAAAATGATTTGTATTGAAAATAATATAGTGTAAGAAACTAATATTAGTTTTTTTACACATTTATATTAGTGAGAGAAAATTACACATTTAGCCACTAAGGGAATCTTTAGCATATATTTGTCTTGTAGCTCTACAGTAGCTACTCTGGCAGTATTTGCTGAATGAATGAATGAACTAGTCAATTTTTTAAGTAAAATATACAATAGAAAATCTGATTGCTTCTCTTATTGCCTGGCATGGTAAAACAAAATATAAATGACTAAATGATGGTATTTAGAGAACTATGCAGGTGGAAGACCCTAGCAAAAAACAATTATGGAAACTGTTGATGGCCCAGATGAAAACTTAGCTGGTAATGTGGGAGTTAGGATGCCATAGTAATCATCGATATTATCCCAATAAGGGGATTTCCCTATTTTGTACACATATACACAAGGAAAATCAAGTGTAAAGCCATAAAAAGTAATTGAATTTTGTCATGTCGTTGAAAAATGATTTCTAAAGAATCACTGTTTTCCTTGTGGGTTGCCATTCATTGTTATTACACTATTTACCAAATGGAACAGAATACTATAAATAGCAAGATGTGAAACAGATATGTGATACTTACCTGAAAATAATAAAATACTGAAGTAGAAAAAATTAAATTAGAAAACTATACTGTATCCTCTGTTTCCACATTATAATGTTAATCAGAACAGGTAAAAAAAAAATTGAAACAAAGATAACCTGTCAACATGAGTACAACTTCTAAGAATTACAGGTTTGACAACTATTGCCATTACCTTTATGTTTTTTGTATGATTTCTTTATGAGTAATAGTTTTATACCTATATAATGTAGACAATATTTTAATCCGAATGTCCCCTGTTCACTACTGATGATAGTCACCAAGGGCATTGTGAAATCTTCCCTTCAGATGGCATCTTCCACATTTCTAGCGAATGTGATTTTACTCTGTTTGTGTCTCTGAAACTGAACTCTATAATAAAGTTACCAAGATAGCGACTTTGCTTTAGGCACTAAATTCAACAGGCACAATTGATGTCATGTGCCTAATGCGTCCTAGCTTAAATCTAAACTAATAAACAATGAGGAACAAGCACTGCAGGACATCAACAAATTGCAAAATTTAACATTAATGTCTGCTCCTGAAAAGCTCCAGCTACCACTACATTAACTGAAAAAATAACTTCAGAAAAAGAAGCTTCATTTACCAATTAGTTCTGCTGAGTCATTCTCACATGAGATGGAAGAGCCAATAGATCTTCCTTAGAAGAAGCAGAGGAGCTGTGCAAGTCCGAGATGGGAGAGATGTGGAGAACTGGGCCAAAGCAGATATTTTCAAAATGATTTGTTACTCGAGTTGTTCTGTTACGGATAATCATAGGGTATGCTATACTTAATTTACTTCCAGTTAAAATATTTTGATTTCATTTTTTTGAAAATTCTGAAATTATAAGAATTCCAGAAGATTTATGTAGTTTATTCATTTAAAGTGTATTTTTTATTATTTTCTTGTGTTTGGGGGGAAAATAAATATACATTTTTAATAAATAAGCAAGGAATCTAAAAGAAAATAATTTGAAACACATGTGATCCATTGTCTTTCTACCAGTCCACAATTACAGTATTCCATGGAAACGAAAAAAAAAAAAAATACAATGCAGACCATCTGTTTATTCTGAGCATCCCTGACACAGTAAGTATACATACTACATTTCTTCAATGTCACTAGAAAACATTCTGTTCTCTTTTTTCTGAAAAACTGTGGGATAATTACACATACAGGCACTATATGTTTTATATATATATATATATATATATATACACACACACATATATATAAAACATTGTTATTAATATAAGTTAGATTTGCCTAGTGCTTTAGTAACACTCACAAATACTTCAAGGTGATTTTTTTCCCAATAGAATCTAGAATGTATGTATGTAGTATTTAGTAGCATATCCTTAGAGCGTGTTCATTATCATTTTGATATTTTTCTTTTATTTTAGCAATGCAATCTCACCTGATTTGTTTGCTCTACAAAAGATCATTTTATATGTGTTCTGGGAAGACTGTGGTATAATTTTCATGTGCTCTTTTCCATTACTTCCTTTACTGTTTTTAAAAGAGGTCTCTTATATATGATAATTTTCTATGGGTAATTTGACATTTGTAGCTTCAACTATCCTAAATATATATGCGCCCAATACAGGAGCACCCAGATTCATAAATCAAGTTCTTAGAGACCTACAAAGAGACTTAGACTCCCACACAATAATAGTGGGAGACTTTAACATCCCACTGACAATATTAGACAGATCAACAAGATAGAAAATTAACAAGGATATCCAGGATTTGAACTCAGCTCTGGACCAAGAGGACCTAATAGACATCTACAGAACTCTCCACCCGAAATCAACAGAATATACATTCTTCTCAGCACCATGTCGCACTTATTCTAAAATTGACCATATAATTGGAGGTAAAACACTCCTCAGCAGATGTAAAAGGACGGAAATCATAACAAAGAGTCTCTCAGACCACAGTGCAATCAAATTAGAACTCAGGATTAAGAAACTCACTCAAAACTGTACAACTACATGGAAACTGAACAACCTGCTCCTGAATGACTACTGGGTACATAACGAAATGAAGGCAGAAATAAAGATGTTCTTTGAAAGCAATGAGAACAAAGACACAATGTACCAAAATCTCTGGGACACATTTAAAGCAGTGTGTAGAGGGAAATTTATAGCACTAAATGCCCACAAGAGAAAGCAGGAACGATCTAAAATTGACACATTAACATCTCAATTAAAAGAACTAGAGAAGCCAGAGCAAACGAATTAAATAACTAGCAGAAGACAAGAAATAACTAAGATCAGAACAGAACTGAAGGAGATTGAGACACAAAAAGCTCTTCAAAAAATCAGTGAATCCAGGAGCTAGTCTTTTGAAAAGATCAACAAAATAGGTAAACCACTAGCCAGACTAATAGAGAAGAAAAGAGAGAAGAATCAAATAGACAAAAAAAAAAAATATGATAAACGGGATATCATTACTGATCCCACAGAAATACAAACTACCATCAGAGACTACTATAAACACCTCTATGCAAATAAACTAGAAAATCTAGAAGAAATGGATAATCCCCGGCACATACACCCTCCCAAGACTAAACCAGGAAGAAGTCGAATCCCTGAATAGACCAATAACAAGTTCTGAAATTGAGGCAGCAATTGATAGCCTACCAACCAAAAAAAGTCCAGGACCAGACGGATTCACACTTAAATTCTACCAGAGGTACAAAAAGAGCTGGCAGCATTCCTCCTGAAACAATTCCAAAAAATAGGAAAAGAAAGAATCCTCCTTAACTCATTTTATGAGGCCAGCATCATTCTGATATCAAAACCTGGCAGAGACACAGCTTCATCAAATTCTGTGCTGAACAAGCTGAATCACTGCCTATCACTACTAATGTACCACATTATCCCCGAATTACTGTTTTCTTTAAAAAATAAAATGTCAAACTAGCAATATTTCAATAAATCAATATCTGAGTGCTAAATAATGCACCTAAAAATGTGTATTTAGAACTCGGTGATTAATGAACATTGTACACAATATCTGTTGGACCTCATATCTGTATTTCATTGTGTGAAATAAAGTATAGCTGTTAATTATACCTAAGAAGTAGTTACACATGCTTCAAATAGGGTTCAATTATAACAAGATTTAGATAAAATCTAATAATTTGAACAAACTCCAAGGTGAAAAAAGAAGATTTAAGAATGAAAGATTTATTTTGGTTATTGAAAAACCATTTTAATATCTTAAATTCAAAAGATTGTAATAAAATTTTGCATGCATGCCTTCATTTATATTTCCCATTTGTTTATTCATCTTATATGCATTAAGCATCTTTTATATCCAGAACTATAATATCATTGAAAGAAACTTAAGAGTGCTACTGAGGTGCCAAAGAGAGCTTCAAAATCCACTTCACACTTATTTTGACACAGCAAGTTAGTACACTAATCTGTTGGAATCCATTTCCGATATTTGGAATTTTGCATCATAGTATTATTTTTAGAAATGTGATGGATAGCCGAGAATAAAAAATAGGTCTTTTTTTGGCTAGGAAAAATTTAAATAATTGTAATCACATCAAAAAGATGGGGAAAATTAAATATACTGACAAAAATCTTATTCTTAAACAAGATTATATCCTATTTATAAATAATCATCTAAAGTTTTAACACAGGTCAGATACTGAGAATTTATTTCACCATCTTAATTTGCCAACTTTAAACAAATAATAACAAATATTAAATAAACTCAATATAAAGACAGCTTACAGCTTCAGAAACATGTCAGTAGTAGAACTTTATTTTTCTTGTAAATATACCTTTTTTTTTCCTTTTTGAGATGGAGTTTCACTCTTGTTGCCCAGACTGGAGTGCAATGGCATAATCTTGGTTCACTGCAACCTCTGCCTCCCGGGTTCAAGTGATTCTCCTGCCTCAGCCTCCCTAGTAGCAGGGATTACAGGAGCCTGCCACCACGCCCAGCTAATTTTTTGTATTTTTAGTAGAGACGGGGATTCACTATGCTGGCCAGGCTGGTCTCAAGCTCCTGACCTCAGGTGATCCACCTGCTTTAGCCTCCCAAAGTGCTGAGATTACAGGCATGAGCCACCGTGCCCGCTAATATACCCTTTCATATTTAGGATAAAATTCATTATTTATGGCAGGGGTTATACAAAAGTGAGTTTCACTGAAGATGCTGATAATTGGTGATACTTAAATAATAAATGAATGTATAAACTTAATATATTTGGAACTGTAAACAAAGCATAGCAATTACATTTCAGAATTTTTTGTGCTCAATAATTTTGTGACATACCTTTCTATGGAATTATGCGTGCAATGAAAAAAAGTATTTTAAGATACCAGCAAGAAAACCCCCTTACTATGTGGTATACAAGAAAATGTATAAAGTCAAAGCAGCTTAAAAAGAAGAAACTATCAGAAATATGAATCTTTGAAAGACCAAGAAAGAAATAGGATTAGAAATAGATTAAGCTGTGAAAGACCAAGAAATAAGATTAGAATTAAATGATTAGTTTAATCGTTTAAAAAGGAATTAAACTTTGTGCATTATTAAGTGAATATACTCATCGTACAAACTATCAATTATATATTAGGCAATGGAGAAAAATATTTTTAATTCTCAAAAGGAATAATTCCACAAACTACATTTTTTACCAGAATCAATTAAAATTGATAATGTATATTAATATTGTATATAAAATTACCCAAACATGAAAAGTTAAACATAAATGTTTTATATTTTATATATATATATGTTATTCCCAAAGAATAAAATAATTTTTAACAATGTGACTGTGACTAAAAGCATCAACACTGTTGTCACATAACCAAAGTTAGAGGAAAGATTTTATTATTAAATATAGAAGCAATAAAGTAAATTTATTTTATATACAACTTGATAATTTAGATAACACAAAAATAAACATGAGAATAATGGCATCAATTAATTTTAAAACATGAAGATGAAATAAATATAATAAAAAATAAAAAGTAGTAAAGAAGCCTTTAGTCATAAGTGAAAAAATTGTGACTCAATTTGCTACATCAATGAGAAAATAGAAGATCTTACAAATATGAAATCAAAGTATGTGGCCACCCCTTGCATTGTGTCGTCGGGGCTCCCATAATGGTGTTGGTACTACCCTTCTCTGTATGTTAAATTTTGTTAAATTTAAGCTCTACTTATGGGTACAATATGGCTATAACATCTCTGGGATCCCCTTCCAGACATGAAAACATCTAAATGTGTATTTTTTGTGTCTTTTTTGAACAGTTGGAAAACTAGTCATAGATACTCCCTCAGTATATTTTCTCTCATATCTTTTCGGCCATAATTGTGTATCCTGCCTATATATCTTTCAGTGGAAAGAAGAATGAAACAAAGATGGGTGACTTAGCTTAATCAGGATTCAAGTCTCTGAACCAGGTCAGAAGTGCCTTCCCTGAAGCACTTTGCTATTCGGAGGAGGCTGGATCCTTAAACAATATACAGACAGTGTCTGCTATAAGAAAAACCAGTTGATGACTGAAACAAAATTCTATATATTTGAAAAAAAAATCTGTCCATTTGTAAGCACATATGAAGTTTAATCAGGTGCAATATTCAACTGCATATTATGGATGAATGTATAATACAGAAGGGATAAAACATTAGAATAGCATATAAGTTGAATAAAGTGAATAAAAGAGAAGAGTTTAAAAATACTAACTATAACTAACATAAGGAGAGGAATATTTAAACAAAGAAAACTCTGTCCAAAATTATTTCTAAAACTATGCTTGACTATTGCAGGTAAATGTTTAATTTGTTTCAGAATTAAGGAAAAGATTGAAAGCATCCTGATTACTTATCAAAATTAGCATATCTTATATCAAAAACATCACATAGATTTTTTTTAAAGTGTAAAATTGCAGGCCAACCTCACTTATGACTATGGATGAACCTAATCTACTAGGATTAGGTTTAAGTGAAGGAGCAAAAAACGCAAAATTGCAGTCACTTAACGTAGAAGTGTATTTCTCTCATATAAACGAAGTCCAAATCTAGGCAGGTTGGGACTTGAGTGGCAGCTACAGAAACACCAAGGACCCAAGTTCATGGTACCCTTCTGCTCCACTGTCCTAGTGCCTGAATGGTTGCTGCAGCTCCAACCATAGCATGCAGGTTCCAAGCTGAAGAAAAAGAAACGTGGGAAGAACAAAAGTGTACATCTCGACAAATGAAATCCATTCAAGATTTCCTAGAAGTGGCAAACAATACTTCTTGTAATGGGTAAGCACAGCTTTGTTGCAAGGCCACATCTCAATTCAAGAAAGGTTTAAGAATATAATCCTTTAACTGGACACGTTTCTTCTCAAGTAAACCCAAGCTCTTTAATAAAGAAAACATAGAAATTTTTGCCACATGTGTAAAAATTTTTTAATAAGAAACTAACAAATCTAATGCACAAATGTATTCAAAAATTAGAACATGATTGAGTTGACTTTATTATTCAATGCAAAGAAAATTAATATTCTGAAGTCTGTTTATAGCATTTATCACATCATTAAATAAAACAAGAAAAAATATTTCAAAAGATTGCATTTAGCTAAATTAAACATCAGTTCCTGGAAAAATTATAATTAAAACTAATATTTAACATAATAAACAAAATTTTTAAAAATAAATAACTAATGTTATTCTTCAAAGAAAAAAATTAGTAATTTGCTTTATGCCTGAAACAATTCAAAGATGTCTATTTCATTAATATTATGCATCACTCTTCTGAAACTGCTTTTTATTGAATACTTCTTTAAACTTTTCTTATTATCAACACAAATTAGATAATTACATAGAACGTTGCTTGATTAGAAAAAAATGGGATTCTTGCCTATTTTCACCCAAACTCTATGGAGGATTTACCACTTTAATTTAGAATCACCACTCAAAATAATTAAATTTAAAAAAAGGAAGGGGAGCCACAATCATAACTATTATGGAAATACATATTTTCTCTGAAAAATTTGAAAGGCAAAACTGAAAGAAAAAACATTTAGAATATTGTTATTGTATAATCTATTAACCAAAAATTAAATAAAACATTGTTTTTATATTCATAATAAAAAAATGAAAACTCCATGTATGACAGCAATAGAACAAAAATTATCTAGAAATAAACCTAACTAAACTATATCGTGCTTATATGATGAAAACTATAAATTTCAAGGAGAAATATCAAAGAATACTTGAATATAAGGTAAGGAATAGCATTTTCTTAGGTGGGAAGGATTGCTTAGTTCATTTATTTAACATTATTTTTTACCTTCTATTATTTGCCTGGTACTATTCCAGGTACTGGAATATGATAAAAAATACATTAATTGACATCATATTCTCTTGGAAGCATACTATTAAGGGGCATCAATCAAAGTTTTCAAATAACAATACCAAATAATAACAAAATTCAGTGTTTGTTAAAGGATACTTAGTGGGCAACTTGAATTTGAATGTTCAGCAAGATTCTTTCTGAGTGGACACTTCAGCTGAGACCTGAATGACTAGAAAGAAGAAATGCTACTATCTGAGTTAAGAAGATTATAGCAGAAGAACTATCAAGTATGAAATCTTCAGGTCAAAATAAATTGAATTCAAAGAAAGAAAGGGTAATGTTTTCTAATAGGAGTGTACGAGAAGAAAAACTTTTTGAAATTATGCAAATTAAACACCAAGAAAATATAAATATCTTCAAGAGAAGCAATTGACAGAACCACAATCAGATATGAAGCAGATATTAGGGTTAGCAGATAAGGACTTTAAAATAATTATAATTAATATGCTAAGAAATCCAGTGGAAAAGGTAGAAAACATTTATAAACAAATGTAAAAATCCTGCAGACAGAAGCATTTTAAAAGAATCAAATAGAAAAACTAAAAAGAAACAAACCACAATATTGGAGATGAATAATTCTTTTAATTGATGTATCAGTAAACTCAATACAGCTGAGGAACAATCAGTGGCAACAAAAATCATAGCAGGATTTTATGTAAAAATTAATAAGCTGATTCCAAAATTATATAGAGAGTCTAAGCACATAGGATAGGCAAACAATTTTATAAAGATAGGAACAAAGTTAGAGACCTTACAGTAACTGACTTGAAGGTTTCATAATCAAAACAGTATTATATTTTAAAAATGAGAGTCATATCACTCAGTGGAACAGAATCAAGGGCCCAGAAGTGGACAATCATATGCTTGATGCATTATTTATAAAGGTGTAAAGGTAATTCCATGGAAGACAATAGACTTAATAAATGAATCTGAAACATTTACAAATCTATGCAAAAATAAAGTTTAATCCATACTTCACATCATACACAAAAGGGATTCAAATCCATCATAGAATTTCTGCAGAAATCGTAGGAGAATATGTTTATTACCATGTGTTAGGCAAAAAAATTCTAAGCTAGAATATCGTTCATATAAATCATATAAGAAAATATGTCTAAACTGGACTTCATCAAAATTAACAACTTCTACTCTTAAAACGGTACTATAAATAAAATAAAAGGACAATCCAACGTCTGAGAGTAAATATTCGCAAATGATATATTTTACTCAACTACATAAATAACTCTTACAACTTGATAATAAGAAAACAACACAATGTAAAAGTGGGAGGGAGTAAAGGGTTTGGAAAAATACTCCACCAAGAAAAAATATATGAATGGCAGAAAACATACATGAAATGTTAGTCAACATCTTCAGTTTTCAGCAAATGCAGAATGAAGACTATGAGATTCCACGATATACCTATTAAAAAGACTAAAATTAAAGAGAAAACCTGACAATACCAAGTGTTGGTGATGACATGGAATAACTGAATAATTCATACATTACTGATGGGGATTCGAAGTTGTGTAACCACTTTGAAAAACAGCATAGTAGCTTCTTATACAAAGTTATATACACTTACCACACAAGTACCCTATAATATACAATTATGTTCCTAGGTGTTTAACTAAGAGAAGTAGAAACATGTTTACACAAAAGCCCATGCAGTATTGTTTATATTGATAGTAGTCTCATTTCTTATAACCAAAAACTTGGGAAGCACTCAAATATTCATCAACCAGTGAATGGATAAACTGTGGTATATTTGTACAGTAGAATACTCAGTACTGAATAAATCTAAAATCATTATGCTAAGGAAGGAAGTCTGCACAAAATGGTAGGGCATGATTTCATTTATATGATGTCTTTAAATTGACAAAGCTGTAAGAATGAAAATCAGATTCAAGGTCTGGTGGTCTGAAGAAAAATATTGACAAAGAAGTATAAGGGAAATTTAAGGATGATGGAAATCTCTATCTTCATTTAACAGCAATGGCTACTAAACTTTATTCATTCATCAAAACTAATAGAATTGCACTAAAGAAATGAATTTTACCATCTGTGTATTATACCTCCAAAACACCTCCTATACTTGACCTAAACACACACGCACACACACACACACACACACACACACAGAGAGAGAGAGAGAGAGAGACAGACAGAGAGTTCTGCTTATTCTAAGTCTACATATATCCTCTGAACAAATGTGGCCTCAAATGCAACACTCGCCTGTCTCAATATCCACATTTTTCTCCATTTTGCCCACGAATTTCTCTCTATCTTGTTTATGCTCTTAAAAATTTGTTCTGCATATTTTGATCCATGTCTGCAGCTACCACTACTGGAGGCAGGAGTCAGATGTATTTGTTCTATATTCTCTCAATAAACTAAACTATATTACATGCATCCAATGCAATGCCATTAGCCAAACCAAATTATATGGGAAGAGACTGCACAAGAGACCTAGGGAATTGTCTATAGACATGAGGTTTCCCTCAGTCATATTTTTGGCTTGTTGTACATGATTAAAATGAAACTATCTTATTGCTATTTCAGAAGGAGTCTGATGGGATATACCTGCTAATATGCCTGGAATGTTATTAAGATTTCAGAAATAACTGCACCTGCAAATCAATTAGCAGTGGCAGAGTAATTATCAGAAACAGAATTTCATATTTGACAAAGAATGCATCTGTACTTTGAGTTGTTGTTTTTGCCATTCGATTAGAATGTTTTATTTTTTTGTTGTGAAAGCCAAAAATATGAAAAAGAATTGTTAAGAGGTAGCACTATTTAATTTCTGTAATCAAGTCTCTATTCATATTGCATTTTCTCTTATATATACATAATTGCTATCCTCTGTGTATTTATAAACAAATCAAAATATTCATTGAAATCCTCTCTATGTCATACAGTGTGGTGGGCACCAGAAATAAAACAAAGATTTAATGAAAAGAAAATGTTTCCACCCGTAAAGGAGCTTTAAAAATCCTGTAAGGAAACGTCCAAGCCCACAGATAATTCTAAAACAATGTGGAAGGTGATATGATAGAGGTTAGAACAAAAGAGCTTTACTTAAAATGCCAAAATAAAATACAAGCATTTCACAAAATATTCAGTGGAAATGTGTTTTTCCTGACATAAAATTATTCCTCAGTTATCCCCTGAAAGACTTAGTGGAAGAGATCCTCGCACTCCCAAGAGATCACTTGAGATCACTCTAAAATAGAGGACTCCAAACCCTGGGCGGCAGAATGCTGCTGGTCCATGGCCTGTTAGGAACTGGGCCACACAGCGGGAGGTGAGCCACGGGTGAGAACATTATTGCCTGAGCTCCGCCTCCTGTCAGATCAGCGTGAACCCTATAAAGAACTGCGCATGCGAGGGCTCTAGCAGCTCCGTAAGAGAATCTAACGAAAAATGTACTTAGATCTTCCTGAAACCATCCCTCTAACCTATCCGTAGAAAAACTGCCTTCCATGAAACTGGTCCCTGCTGCAAAAAAGGTTGGGACAACCGCTCTAAAAGATCAAAGTCCTTACTACCCATTGGAGAAAAGTGTTACTAAATGCCTCATTGATTCCACCAAACCCAATATTTACATGCCATGCTTAAAAACATCTAGTAATATTATCACTCAGCACACAAGGCTAGTTATTTCTGGGCTGTGGTCTGAACGGAAACATTGAAAATGACAGCTGCAGACCAGCTAGAAATACTGTGAATAAGATACTCCTTAATAGCTTTTGTTTACTTATTTTTTGCCCGTGGTCATAAACACTGACTTAGGGCAGTGGTGTGCTGGAGCTGGCTTGTACCAGCTTGTGGCAGCTAACTGTACATATCTCATCCCAGCTCCATGATGAGTGGTGATTTGCGGGCAGTACAAAAGAGGGGACATTTTACAAAGACGAAAGTTGAAAAAAAGTTAAAGATCATTAAGGATGTTTCAAAACACTGACATTTTTTCAGCAATATATATTCTACTTGATGGCAGAATTCCCATCATGAAAATGTATCTGAAATGAATGTGAAGACATAACATAGCTTTTCCAAATTAGAATATATTTTGGAAAACCTTCAAAAAAACACTTATGGAGGCCATATGTCTAAAAAAAATAAAAAAGGCAATTATCCTATGGCATGCAAAGCACTTTGAACTCTGAAATAAGATGTTAGCTGTACGAAAATAAACAAAATTTGCAAGTCTAAAAGTCTAAAAATCTCTATAGATACATGTTACATCCTTTATATGTCCATATACACAGGTATATATTATTTAAACTTTATATAATTGAACTTTGAATGATCATTGTCTGTGACCAACGTCTAGGAGGCAAGAACACAAACAAAATCCTTTAAGGCAAGGGTCTGCAAACTGTTGGTTCTTGGGCCAAATTTGGCCTGTGGCCTATTTCTCTTGAGCCTCAACTAAGATTTTTATGTGTGTATTTCTAAAGGATCCTAAGGAAGCAAAAAAGAAAACAAAACAAAATAAAGCCAAACAACGAAGAATACATGACAGAGACCATATGGCACTTGTAAAGTAAAATATTTACTACTTGGCCCTTTGCAGAAAAACTTTGCCACTTCCTACTTTAGGGCAAGGAAAGTAAAAGGATGGCAATTAATTATGTAACTAGAGAAGACTGGTTTTTCTAGTAATGTAGATGACTTCAGGATGTAACTGAGCCATTACAGAATTGTGGGGTAAAGAGAGAAAGTTACTCAAAATGAACCCTTTTCTGAGAGGTAATGTTTTCACAACTTTACTAAATCAATTAGCTTTTCGGTCACATTCTAGGGCTTTGCTGTCATCATAATATCTAAAAGGTGGACAATCAATTTGCTTTATACTAAATCAATTCAAAGGAATGCTTGTCTATTAACCAAAACAGTCCTTGAAAGAGATAGCTGCGTATTTTTCAGAAAGCACTTTCTAGAAATTCATAAAATAGTCTCCAAAACAATTTTATAAATCCTTTCCACAAGGAGTAAAGCATGCTCACTAAAGCAGCCAGGGTTTGAGTTGCATTTTACCATCTGCTGGTTGTATGACCTTTGGCAAAATAATACAAAGTCTCTTTCCTTCAGCTCTATTCTTCATCTGTATAAAGTGTAATAAAGTAAAATCTATATATGGCATTGGGCTATAATCAGGATTAAATAATATAATAACAGAAAAGCACAGTCACAGAATTAAGTGCTCAATAAGAGTTTGCAATTACTACCAATAAATAGGCATCTCCAAGTTAGGCCTTCCATTTGTAGTTACTGATGCATTGAAATTTTTCTCTCAATTGATGGATCAGTTTAGTTAGATAGGTGTACATATGTTCCTGAATCAGAAATATTTTTGTGTCTCTATTTGCAATGTAATTTAAAAAAGAATTCAGAATGTGACTATGTTTGATTCTCAGTTAAATAATACACATAACTGGCTGGATGCGTTGGCTCATGCTTGTAATCCCAGCACTTTCAGAGGCCGAGGCGGGCAGATTGCCTGAGGTCAAGAGTTCGAGAGCAGCCTGGCTAACATGGTGAAACCCCGCCTCTACTGAAAATACAAAAAAAAAAAAATTAGCCAGGCCTGGTGGTGCATGCCTGTAGTCCCAGATACTTGGGAGGCTGAAGCAGGAGAATCGCTTCAACCCGGGAGGTGGAGGTTGCAGTGAGCTGAGATCGTGCCACTGCACTCCAGCCTGGGTGACAGAGGGAGACTTCGTCAAATAATAATAATAATAATAATACACATAACTTTTAGAACTGGTGTTTGAATTTGCTGAGAAGCTATGCATTTTAGGAACTGACTGTTAAAGCATCCCTGTCTTTGAAGAGTTAAGAAATGCCTAACCCTTTCAGGTTTCATTCCATAATGTCAGAAATCATGAAACTCACCATTACTTAAGGTATTGGTGTTTTCCCTTTCTATGACTTTTGGATAGTCATAGTTCTTTTTGTGATATGGCTAAGTGCTTAAATTGTCTGACTTAAACTGTCTGTAAAGTCTCTGACAATGCATGAAAACCAGAGACTAAGACACCATTATTATCCTTTCAGAGCTTTCCAGATAATGTTGAAGAGAATTAGATTGGAAAAATAAGTCAGTCTGAAGAACTCTGCTCATCTCAGGTACTGTACCTCAATATGACTCATTCAGGAGAGAATTTAATAAGTCCCCAGTACCAAAGACAATGTCACCTTGTTACAAATGACCATAATTGAAGCTTGGGGAAAGCTTCATAAAGAAACATGTCCTTGCCCGGCCTGATTCTGCAACTGAAGGGAAAGAAGAGTACAAGGTCCTTTGTGTATTCGAGTAGAGTAAACACCATCAGGCCATTATAAAGGGGTCATAGATTCCTGCATTTCTCTGGAGTTTTGACCATTTGAAATGAGAAACCTGTCAGGTGATGCTGAGTATTCTGAATTTCAAACTCTATTAGATTTCCAGGGGAGTGCAGTAATAAGTAGTTTTAAGTTCAGCAGTGCAAGGCAGCGCCACGTGGCTTGGATTCTGTTAACATAAGAGTGATCTGGTTAGATGGAATGCTCCCTGGGATGAAATTTTAGTTTTCCCTTTTGGAGTTGAAAATAAAAATAATGTATTTTCTCTCTCACTGAGGTGCTCTTTTGTAGGCTTTTCTGGTGAAGTTACAATAAACCCATATGGATGAAATAAACAAGTTTCCCATTCAGATCCCCTGTGTATAATCCACATCAACCTAATGTTTCCAATTGACTTAAAATAAAATTCAGATGCTTGAAATCTATAACCATGGGAAGAAGGGAAATAGGAAAAACTTACAGAATGCATAGAAGACACAAGAAAGCATATAAAATTGCATACTGCATTTTCACACTTTGTGACAACTTGAGGTCAAATAATATCTTAATTCTGTGTGTTGAAAACTGGTGGTTAAAGCAAAATGACTTAGACTACATATCTATTCCTTGGGGAAAATAAACAAAGTTTGATTAAACATCTAGCCTTGGTTTTCCTTGAAACAGTAGAAATCTAAAAATACTATCACAAGACACAGAGTTTGAGAACAGGAAGGGATTTGGAGATGATCTATTCCAACTCCAGCATATTACATTAAAGAAATCAAGGCAGAGTCCTAAGTGACTCTGGTTTGCCCAAGTTCTTTTTAAATATATTTTATCTTTTGTAGGGAATAAGATTTTCCTCAGTCCTCTTAGGGTCCCTGGCTGGATCTGAAAAGAAAAGTGACAAAGACAAATTAACAGAAGAAAATATACAAATTTATGTAAGTTTTACATGACATGGGAGCCTTCATAAGGAAATGAAGATCCAAAGAAACAGGAAAACCTGTGTATTTTTTATGCTAGATTTGATGAAGTGGATAGTCATGGAGAAATATAATTGGGTAAAAACATATAGTCTGATGGTGATGAACTGTGGGAGACATAGTACAGCCTGTTTGTTCAGATCCTTCTCTGTGACCCTTTGTCCTTAGAGATATTCTTTTCTTCCCAGTAAAAGGACACCTCAACATGAAGTCTTATGACCTGCTTCAGAAGAAGGTCACTGTTTTAGTCTGTTTTTATGCTGCTGATAAAGACATACCCGAAACTGAACAATTTAAAAGAAAAAGAGGTTTAATGGACTTACAGCTCCATGTGGCTGGGGAGCTCTCACAACCATGGTGAAAGGCAAAAGGCACATCTTACATAGCAGCTGACAAGAGAGAATGAAAGAGTCGGGTGAAAGGGGTTTCCCCTTATAAAACCATCAGATCTTGTGAGACTTATTCACTACCACGAGAACAGTATGGGGGAAATCACCCCCATGATTCATTCATCTCCCACAGGGTCCCTCCCACAACACAAGGGAATCACGGGAGCTACAATTCAAGATGAGATTTGGGTGGGGACACAGCTAAACCATATTGGGCACAAAATCCTTCCAAGGTCTGATGGCCTTCTTCAGAGGAGAAGAGTTGAGGAAATCGAGAGTGACGTTCCTCCTTTTACTGTTTATTCAAATGCCAAGGTGCCATATTTTATGATAATGTTCCCTGAACCCCATCACCTTCAAACAAACATAATGGTATTTAAATCTTAATAAAAAGGTAGGTTTTTGCATGTTAGTTCAGAATGATTTATTTTATAATTTTAGTTTAACTTTGAGATGTAGTACATGAAATTTGATTATTTTGCATTAATTTAGTAAATGCAATCTTTTGTAGCACTTGAGTACAATTAATAGATATTGATGACCTTATTAATTTAGTTTTTTTTTAACCAGCTTATATAGTAGGCAGATAGGCCTGAATTTTTATTTTGGTTATGAGTATACGACTTCTAGAAATTAAAAAAAATTGTGACATAAGATATATTATTAGCTTTATCTGTTATTTTGTTGAATCTTCACTTCAAAATTCAACATATTTACAGGAAAAACTGGTTATCTGTTTAAAATAAACATGTACATTGTAAACATATACTCTAGATTAATTTGGAATATTCAAATTAAACTAGTGCTTTTGGATTAATCAACTACGTGTCAAAAAAGGTCTCATTCGAGTTTTCTAGATTTTTCTTCTTAAGTAATGTTTTTATTCCAAATAACAAAGAAATAGAATATTTCCAAAGCAAGAAATATAAAACCATTATTGCTACTGTTAGCATTTGAAAGAATAGAGTGACAAAAATGATTTAGCAATTTCATTTCCAACTGATTAATGGATAAACAAAATGTGATCTGTCAATACAATAGAATATTATTTTGCCATAAAAAGCAATAATGTAATTTCCATATTACAGTAGGATGATGGACCTTAAAAACAATATGCTATGTGAAAGAAGCTAGTTACAAAAGACCACAAATGGTATGATTCTATGCGAAGTGTTTATAATAAAAAGAAGGTAGTGGTTGCCCTGGATGAGGAGTGACCTTTAATAGGTATGAAGTTTCTCTCCGGGGTGATAAAAGTGTTTTAGAATTAGGTAGCAGTGATAGTTGTGCAACTCTGTAAATATACTAAAAAACATTGAATCATACAGTTTAAAAGGTGGAATTACGTGGCATGAGAAGTGTATCTCAATAAAGCTGTTTAAGAATCACAGCTTGATTAATGACCTTCACCAGAGGCAAGAGTCTGCAATTGAATTTTTCTCACTGGTGAATGACAACAAATAGGAATAATTGTGTACCTCAAAAACATTACAGTATTTGTCTATATGATTACAATACCTATTTTTTTGACATACAAGTGAACTCTGAAATAAATTATATATATATATTCATGGTTAATATACTTTCTGATGTTGCTGAAATCTCTATATTGTTTTCCTTTACCAATGTAAGATCTGCTGGCGAGGAGAAATGACCGTCTGGTTTCATTATTGTTTATACGTTTAGAAATGGGATATTTAATTCTGTAAAAAATGGAGCTTGTCAATTTTAAAAGATAACAATTTGATTTAATTAAAAGTTTTGAGGTTTAATTGATAATAAGTAATGTGATGAAAGCCAAGCTTAGTAAAGTCTATCTGCATAAATTTTGTGTTATCCATTGAAAAATAAAAATTAAGCTGAATTATCTAAATCTTCAGTATTCTTGATAAACATTATTTGAAACATTTGATTTTTTTTCCTTCAAAAACTTTTTAGGGAAAAACAATTCCAGAACTGCATTTTGAGACCCTAAATTTGCTGGGTACAGTAATATTTTTCAGTTTCAATGAATTTGATTTGCTGAACTTGATATGCTAAATGTGAATATTGATGCTCAAGTTATAATAGTGGTTTTTATTAATTTAAATCTTGTACAACTGGTTTAATAATTTTTCAAATAGCCCCTTGCCTACTTTTTCATGAAAGCAGCTAACTAGATCTGCTCTTAAATGTAAAGTAGGCCAGTTTCATTGCGTTTAGTTGAAGCATATCCCAGAGAGAAACATAATGCAGTAAAGCAACCTCCTTAACACCTATCAGGAAAAATATAACATTGTCTATATGTTATGTAAAAGACTCAGTTTTGACAAAAATTTTAATTCCTCTCTTCCATAATGGATGAATGCAATCACATAGGAAAACTGACAAGTAAAAATTATCTCCTGTCTTTTCTCTTGTATCATAGCAGAAATATTAAAAAGTTAATAAAGTACATTTTACATAGTAAGACTATTTTACATAGTAAATTTATATTATAAGAGTATAAGAAAGAAGGGATAGGATTTATTATTTGTTGTAGACTAAGTAATGACCTTTAAAGATATCAGATCCCAATGCCTGGAACCTGTACATATTATCTACTGGGAAAAAGGGTCTTTGCAGTTAAAGATCTTGAGATGGAGAGATTATCCTGGATCATCCAGGTGATCATCTAGGGCCCTAAATGCAATCACAAATGTCCTTATAAGAATGAGACAGAAGGACACAGACTTAAGAGGCTTTAGGCAATTTGATCACAGAGGCAGAGATTGGAGTGATGTAGCCACAAACCAAGTAATGCCAGCAACCACCAGAAGCTGGAAGAAGCAAAGAACCCTTGAGTCTCCAAAGATAACACAGCCTGGTGACACCTTGATTTTGGATTTCTGGCCTCCAGAACAGCAAGAGAATACATTTCTGTTTTCTTAAATCACCAAGTTTGTTTTAGTTTGTTACAACAGCCACAGGAAACTCATATATCACTCATGACAAATTATTCCTTAACTAGGTGTTTTAGACACCTTTTTGCCTGGAGGCAGTAATTTAGGTAGATGATTGCAGGAAACCCCTTAAGGGTTTTCGGATTAAAGGAAACGTCAAAGCAATATAGTGCTAAATCCTTACCCACTTTTTCAATTTGTCTCTGTTCTAGACCCTTGACTTGAATACCCCCAGGAACAGAGAGCTCAAACCCCTCAGTCAATACATACCACCTATGAACTGATCTGTTTTCTAGAAACCACTTATGTGTGCATGTATGTGTGTTTGTGTGTATGTTAACAAATCTGCACTGAAACACCTCTCTGTGTTTTTTTCCTCTCATTGGTTAGTCCTTAAGGGGCATATTTAACATGTTTAATCCATTTCCCAATTTATTGGCCCTTAATCATTTGAAAGCAGTTCCCCACATCTTCCATTTTTGAGACTAAATGTTAGAAATTAATTGTGAATTTATCATTTGATGCCAGCCTTTGACTCAGTCATTCTTGAGTGGTTTATCACGACCTGCAACATCAGTAACACCTGGAAACTTAGCGGAAAAGCAAATGCTTAGCCCCATCTCAGGTCTACTGAATCAGAAACCAGAGGATAGGGCCTAGCAATCTGTTTTTAACAAGGCTTTGAAGTGATTCTGATTATTTGCTGAAATTTAAGAGCCATTTGTTTTACCTATCCTATACTACTAGCATTATTATTATTGAGGGTCCTGAAATAAACAGAGCTACAGTGTTAGGTAAACGTAGATAATATTCAAGCTTTAGGTTAATTTTAAAATAAATGTAAAGGCCTTAAAACGACATTCCCCAAATACTCAATGTTACTTGTTTCCATTGAACTTCAATTAATATTCACTGTGTAACCTCAGAACGTTTTTGAATGTGCGCAGTTCTCTCTCCAGGAAAACATCAGTGTCTGTTCATAAAGGTAATGATCAAATCAATTAACAACACAGAAAGGGGTACTTTTGAATTTGTAGGGCGGTAGCAGGTGTACCAATAATAACACATCAGTATTAACTTAGACACTTATTGGTTAATCAACTGATAGCTGTGAAATTTATTGTGCTGACCTGATTATACTCAAGTCAAAAGAGGAATGTGTTACATAAAGGAAAATCAACCCATCCAGCTCATCCAATAACAGCATAGTTTCATTCTGTATGTGTGTAAAATTCAGTAATATTCCATTGTTGAGTTCCATCAACAAATACTCATTCAATTTCAACTCTGTTCCAGGCCTGTAAGTGCCAGAAATCATGCAGGCAAAAAAATGGACAAATATACCTGCTGTATTATAGTGGCGAAAATATAAGTATTTATACTGTCAAGCGCATACAATGTGTTAGGCGTTGTTCTAAGCACATATCCAACTGTGGGGGTAAGTACTATTATTATTTCTTTAAACATATCAAGAAACAGGTGCAGAGAGATTTACTAGTTTTCCCAGCTAGTAACTGGTGAAGCTATGAATAAAACCTGTTGGGACTGTGGATATCACATTCTTTGCCACTGTACTTTATTGCCTCATAATTCAGAGAATTTAAAAAATGATCTTGGTTGCATGAAAGGAAATATCATGGCCTCAGAATAATGAACCACAAGAAGAAAAAGTATCAATAAAAATTAGTCATTAAATAATGAAGCCTTAGGTTAAAAAACTACCTCATTTTCCATGGCAGCTACCTAGTGTGGTAATGTGGATCGCTTCAAGGTAGCAAGTTATAGAATACTAGTGAGAAAAGATTAGTACCTTCAAAACAATATAGTTTTTGTTTTGTTTTGTTTGAGGAGAGCTCTAGTTAAAAAAAACAAAACAAAACAAAACAAAAACAAAAAAAACTATGCATACAGTTAGTTTGGAAGAACTTTGTACTTAAAGGGAGAATGATGCAAGCAAAGACACCAAGTGGTAAGAGCAGATTACTTAGAATCTTAAGTTCCTAGGTGTTTTTTGAACCTAATCTGATTGAAAAAGTCCTCATTTTTAAGCAACAAATCATGTTTAAGATATTAATCAAAGGCTAAAGATTTATAAGAAAATCATGGACGGGAAGAGGACAGAGACCTCACAGGCAAGGGAGAAACCACAATTTGCAAAAGCCCACACTTAATTCTGTAATTGCTACTGTGGACCTCTGATAATGAGGCCCCTTCTATCCTACACCCTGAGTCGACTCAATAACGTCAGTGTTGGGTTTCAAAGTTAAAGCAGATGTTTTATTCTACTGGAATGATAAGGCCAAGCTTGACAGTGTGGAAAAAACTTGGAATAACTCAAAAAAGTGACAGTGAGAACTTCCTAGAAGAATATAACGCTGACTTAGAGAGGAAGGTGGAGAAGAGTAAGTACTTAAATATTAAATAAAAGATTCCGTTTAATGGAAAGAAAAATGATAACACTGAGCTCCTAACTCCAACTCTGTAGCAGTTGCTGCTGGTCTCTGGATAACACCAAGAATACACAGACCACAGACTCAAGCCATGATGTACCTGTGAATATTTGTATTTATTTTGGGCCCTCAAGTTGCTAACATTGGTATCTTTAGCTCCCTCTTCTGAAGCCAGTATGAACAAATTTCAGATTCACTTCCCTGTTTTAAACTTTTCGTTAATACTGCCTCCAGTAGCATCCCTAACATCACCACTCTAAGAAACTGCTTTCTTTCTTTACTTCTTATACAACTTATCTCTTTGACACAGCACATCATAGCAGAGTAGCTTATCTGTAAAGCACAGGATCATACAGACAGGTCTCCTCATTCACTCTGCTCCTGACCTTATCCTTCTTTTCGCACTATGTTGTACACCAGCCCAACATATCTTATCTTCCACTGACTACTACCATGATTTTCTGTTCATCAGTGCTCCCTCTTTCACGTCACCCTTAAACTAGCCTTCCCTGGCAGCTGCATTCTCAGCTTTGATTTCCCACTGTGTTTCCTAGCATGGTACCTTGAAACTAATAGGCAAACAGCAAATATTTTTGAATAAATTAACAAACCAACAAATACACTCACTTACCTACACCTACTTAGGAAAACTGGACAGCTTTAGAGGCAAAGAAACCAAATGAGCAAGGAGCATTGTTACTCTAGCCCCCCATGGAGATGACTAGTAAAGGGTATAAGGAAGCCATCTGCACGGATAGAAATGCTGTTTTGTTTTGGGTGTTGGTTATGAAAGCCTATACAATTGTCAAAATTCATTCAATCTTAACATCTCTGCAGTGAATTATATCTTAATTACACATCCATTAAAAGTGAAAAAGTGAAAGTCACAACACCCTGACCTCGACAACTCAGCAAGTTCATATTAAATTAGGCAGAGGTTTCCCAACTACTGGTGGTGAATTCCAGATGGACTCAGTTGTTGGAGGCCATCCACAAACCTGGAAGTAAACTAGGCCTTCTCTGTAGATCAAATAAGTATGTTGACATACTAAAATTTTTAAAGTTTAAGAAGATTCACACTGTTGCAATCAATTAAATAGAACTTATATAAAATTGTTTATAGTTTATTTCTAATTTATTTTAAAAAATCAACTGATAGTAATATAGAGTGGTTATATTTACATTTGTTTTACATTACAAAGGGTTATAATGCTGAGATGCTGAGAATGATTGACATCAGGTAAGTAAAACTGTTTTGTTAACTATACTCAATCACATACATCAAAAGTTGCCATGTTCATCAGTCACTTTGGAGCCTTGATTACTTGCACCCAAATATTTCCGTTTCAGAAAGGAAAACATGTTCAGCTGCTTAGCAGTTTGAGGAACTATAACTGACAGGTTTCTGGCATTAAAAGAGACAAGACGGTATGTCTTCAGAAGTTCTGACATTATTCAACATACATTCTGCCTAGTATGTGTATGACGGAAACCCTGGCAAATTGAGAAACAAATGGGAAATAATTTGTTCTTCTCAGTTATATTCTACATGGAGCACAGAAGACCTGCCTTTTTCTCTCAGTTGTGCCACTAATCTACTCTGTGACAACGTGAACAAGTTAGTTAAATTCTTTGTGATCAAGTTCTTCATCTGTAAAAACACATGAGATTTAAACATTCTGTGAGAGTCAAATGGCTATTTTCCTATGATATTTCTCATGTGCCCTGAGCTACCCATTTGGCTAATGCATGGGTATTACTATATATTATCAGTAAACGTTCTCCTGCCTCAACATTGTAATATAACATTGGCAAACAAGCTGTGTTCCTGTTTGACTTTTACTTCTTTATAGCTTCATTTTAATGAGAAACATGCAATCCCTCAGCCTCTGAAAGCAGAGCCAGCACAAACTGAATCCACCAAATAAACAGAGAGGTAATACTGATGCTCATTCTGCAGGCAGTTACAGAATTGTGGATTTGGTTTGTCGAGTAAGATATTTTAAGTGCTATTATCACATTTCCCAGCTTGAATAATCTGAAAGAAACTTAATCCCAAAGGAAGGAAAAACAGCTGTACCAAACAATTTATTTAGACAATCATTAGGTCTTTGTGAACTGTTTATTCTAAATAAATTTGAACAAAAACATTGTTTTTATAATTGTACTTGTTTTAATAAAATGAGAAGCTCATTTTTTCTTTATTTATAACTTAAAAATAGCGGGATAAAGAAGGTTTCTTTTCTGTTTTCTAAAGATGATAAAGTCTAAGGGAAAATTATCCTCACAATTAAATATTCTATAAGTGTAGTTTTTAAAAATGCAAAAAACAAAAAAAGACAGATTTTGTAAACAGCATGAGGGATAATAATAATAACATTTGGGGGATCATTTACCAAGTACAAGCACATAGCAAAAAGTTTATTTTGCTAAGAATATGTGCAATACACATGTGCAGAAAAGGTAACTGATTTATTTTAAACATAAATCACCATGTTGTTAACAGTTAAACTCAATACAGATGATAATACATTCTAAATTTTCTAAATTGAAAATAAAGAGAAGGTAAGTTACCAGATATTTGTTTCATATACCCTACAACTACCTCTGAAGAGCTTAAAGATCATAATATATTTTAATTGGATTTAGAATATCAAGTACTAGAATTATCCTTCCTATCGGCTTTATAGAAAAAAATTTAACAATTTTGTAATATTAGGAAGTATTTTCGTGTTGTATAAAGCTTTACATGTTTATTTACATGTTTAGGGAATATTTTTATAATGTCCAGTATGAAGCTTTTTTAGAGAAAATATTTTTGACTAAGAAAATTTGACGATAGTACTGATATTATCCATTTAAAAGTAATAGGCATGCTTCATAGGAAAATGATTATCACAGCTCATCTGCCATAATCTTTAGAAAGCCAAATATCAAATACCAAATAAATCACCTTCAGATAAATTGAGACTCAACTAATTCTTATTATGCAGTGTTTGAATTTATCTGGCAGAAAGAAAGGTAATTGGCCCAGAGTAATTTTTCTTAGCATCAGCCTTGGGTTGTGTCTGCAAAACACACTTGATGTGGAGTTATAAAAATTATAACGTCACTCACAATACTATGGACTATCTTCACAGTTAATTTCTGTCCCTTCTCCAGGGCTCCAGGATCTCCAGCTGTAGCTGGTTCCTCAGCATCTTAGCATCTCTTTTTTAATTTCCTGTAATGTTGCCTACATGTCATCGATTTTTCTTTAGAATCTGATTTCAAAGTTTCTTCTGCTTCCTGCCCAGATCCTGACTGACACAGTGGAGCATCTCACTGGAGGAATATAATTTTACAAACATAGGCTGACTTTCAGGAGGGAGGCTAGATCTAGACACTAGATTTCAGAAGCATGGCATATAGTGGGAGTCGAAGCCAAGAGAATAATTTTGATTACCCAGGTGGAGCATGTAGAGTATGTAAACAGGCCAAAGAAAGAAGATATAGAGAAGAGACTAAAAAAAATAATCATGGCAAGAAGAGAATTACTAGAAAGTGACGCTTAAATGAAAAGCAGGGGGTTACAAATAGGAAAGAATTATCAAAAGTTATAAATAATAAAGAGCAAACTTTATACATATTCAAAAGCAATCATTGAATCGGATGAGTAACATGCTCCTTTTTATTGCCAGAAGGTTTCAAGAAAACTAAAAATCTGGAAAATGTGTTTTATACAATAAAGTAGGTAGAAAGCAAAGTTAAAAAGAATAATCTTTTATAAGTCCTGGTGTTTGTGGGAAGAAGAGAGGTAGAGTACTGGGCTTGTAGTAGCTAGTAGAAAAATAGTATTTGGTGGGAAATAAAGGATAAAAATTTTAGGGAACACAATTCATTGTATAAACTTTCAACTTATTTTCTTTTCTTGGATGGTATGGGGGTCTCACTATGTTGCCCAGGCTGTTCTCAAACTCCAGCACTCAAGTGATCCCCCAGCCTCAGTTTTCCAAGTAGCTGAGATTATAGGAGTGTGCCACAGAACTTGGCTATTTCTGTCTATTTCTGATATTAAAAACCAGAGAAATACATAATTTTTTTTGCTCTCAGCCCAGCGTATCTTAATCAAAAACCCCTTATTTGGGAAAAAATGCCACTGGCTAACCCAGCTTCAAATGCTACAATATTTGACTATAGAGCTTCAGAAACCATAAGAATCTATTTTAAAATATATCAGAAAATTATACCCCTGGAATAAGTAACATTCCCTTAATTCAACATGATGATGTTGACATTTTTGATCTCATAACATGGGTCAACAGCCTCACAAATCTATGACAAGTGTTCACAGGCTTCTTCACACACACATGAATGCACAGAAATGCAAAATACTGCCGGGCTCTTCTAACCTGTCAGAAAAGCACCCTCTTTATTCTAATGAGGCTTTTGTCTGGCCCAGGAGACCTATTTGAGGCTCTCATCTAGACTGGTGCAGACCTTCCAGAAGTCTTGTTCATGTTCTACGTAAGTCAACTGACAAATTTTTATCAACATCTGTGACTTCTTTGCACTAAAATATCTTGAGATGTTTATATATAATGTATATGACCAGGCGCTTTCCCAGACCATTTGAATGAAAAATTGTTTTGATGGAATCAAGAATCTTCACTTTAATGAGGTTCTTGGTATATTTGTGTGCACAAAAAAATTCTGAGAAATATTGCCCTCAGCTAGATACAAATGTAGACGAATGAAGTAGCTGGGAACCCTCGTTTGACTAGCAGTAGCTTCTCTTCTCTGGGAGACCCTGATGTATTTTGTTTCCTTTGAATAAAACTTCTATTAAACTATGTCAAATTAAACCTAAATTAAACAAACACCAATTATAAATTGTCATTAATCTAAAAAGTAAAAATACTCTGCTATCCAGGAAACAGGATACAAGTTATGAAGGGATTGCTTGTTTTAGAGTCTCAAATCTTTCTCTTCTGTGGCGAGATTCCTGACGTCACTTTTGGCAGTGTAACAAGTACAGCTAGAGGAGACAACACAACTGTGACAATTCCCGGTGGAGCAAATGGAAGTACTCTAATGTGCTAGCATTATTCAGCAGGCATCTGGCTTTTTTAAATTCCTAGATATTTAGGTTACTGGGGGCTCTTCTACAGACCACAGATATGAATACCATGAAGGTGAAATGCTGAAACAGAATTATTTTAGTGATAACTGACAATAGCAAGATGTCTTTAAAACAATAACTCTTTTACTAACAGTACAATAAACAAATGTCACTGCTAAAAGTTAAATGTTTGTACATTTAGAAATAGGTAGCTCTAACTGATGAATGCACTATTAGTTTTATTATCTTCATGGTTGTCAGGGTCCATTTACTTGAATAATACATATAAGCAGAGTGTGCTGATTCTAATAAATGTATCTGGGGTTTCAACGCCATGTGCAAACCATCTGAGCTACTCTTTACAGTTGATGTTAACCAGAAAACCTTAATAAAATAAAAGCATATTATTCTTACAGTTACTCATAGTTTATTCATTTTGAAACACATTCTGCCCTTAAATACTTGCATGCCCATCTTGTTGAAGATAATGAGATTTGTCTTGGGTAATAAAAGTCAGAATATGGCTAAATAGACATTATGGAATTTATATCAATTTATAAGCATGTATCTTCATTACTGTATAAAGTGAAGATAATTTGGCTTTCTCTGGTCAGTTTTTGCCTTGCCTCTCCAAAATTTTTTACAAAATATGGTACATAGAGTATAAATTGACACAATGAATCTGAACAATAATTAACTGCATTATTGCTGTACCATCTTCCCTTTTCATGTACCATCATTTCAACTAATCACTTATAATAGTGTTCAAGATGTCTAGAGTGTCTGAAGTTAAGTTAGAGCAAAATTCGTGGTTTAATAAGCAATGCCAATGGTAGAGAGTGCTGGGTGCTAATTGGGCAAGGCCTCTCCTCCTCCCACTGCCTTTATACTCCCTTTGAAACAGTGTACAGCAATATGTGAAGAGTGAATGTATGCACAATGGAGCAGAGTGCCTCAAGCATCCTTCTGTAAATTCCCAAGCTACAGGCCTCACTTCTTCTGTTATGCACCTCTATCTACTACATAACTCTATCACCATCTGGTTCACCTTCACAATAAAGGCAATTCTCCAGAGAAAAAAATTCATCACCAGAATTGATACCAGCCCATATCATACACATAAGAAAAAGGATGGCTTTAGTACATTAGCCATACACAACATTTTAGCTGGTTAATGCTTTCTGGCTACTTTTTTTTTTCTCAAGAAATGTTTCATCAAATATTTTTGAACGTTTACTGCATTTTTTATTATTGTTATTATACTTTAAGTTTTAGGGTACATGTGCACAATGTGTAGGTTTGTTACTTATGTATCCATGTGCCATGTTGGTGTGCTGTACCCACTAACTTGTCATTTAGCATTAGGTATATCTCCTAATGCTATCCCTCCCAGCTCCCCCCACCACACAACAGTCCCCGGAGTGTGATGTTCCCCTTCCTGTGTCCATGTGTTCTCATTGTTCAATTCCCACCTATGAGTGAGAATATGCGGTGTTTGGTTTTTTGTCCTTGCGATAGTTTACTGAGAATGATGGTTTCCAGTTTCATCCATGTCCCTACAAAGGACATGAACTCATCATTTGTTATGGCAGCATAGTATTCCATGGTGTATATGTGCCACATTTTCTTAATCCAGTCTATCGTTGTTGGACATTTGGGTTGGTTCCAGGTCTTTGCTATTGTGAATAGTGCCGCAATAAACATACGTGTGCATGTGTCTTTATAGCATCATGATTTATAGTCCTTTGGGTATATACCCAGTAATGGGATGGCTGGGTCAAATGGTATTTCTAGTTCTAGATCCCTGAGGAATCACCACACTGACTTCCACAATGGTTGAACTAGTTTACAGTCCCACCAACAGTGTAAAAGTGTTCCTGTTTCTCCACATCCTCTCCAGCACCTGTTGTTTCCTGAATTTTTAATGATGGCCATTCTAACTGGTGTGAGATGGTGTCTCATTGTGGTTTTGATTTGCATTTCTCTGGTGGCCAGTGATGATGAGCATTTTTTCATGTGTTTTTTGGCTGCATAAATGTCTTCTTTTGAGAAGTGTCTGTTCATGTCCTTCACCCACTTTTTGATGGGGTTGTTTGTTTTTTTCTTGTAAATTTGTTTGAGTTCATTGTAGATTCTCGATATTAGCCCTTTGTCAGATGAGTAGGTTGTGAAAATTTTCTCCCATTTTGTAGGTTGCCTGTTCACTCTGATGGTAGTTTCTTTTGCTGTGCAGAAGCTCTTTAGTTTAATTAGATCCCATTTGTCAATTTTGGCTTTTGTTGCCATTGCTTTTGGTGTTTTAGACATGAAGTCCTTGCCCAAGCCTATGTCCTGAATGGTATTGCCTCGGTTTTCTTCTAGGGTTTTTATGGTTTTAAGTCTAACATGTAAGTCTTTAATCCATCTTGAATTAATTTTTGTATAAGGTGTAAGGAAGGGATCCAGTTTCAGCTTTCTACATATGGCTAGCCAGTTTTCCCAGCACCATTTATTAAATAGGGAATCCTTTCCCCATTGCTTGTTTTTGTCAGGTTTGTCAAAGATTAGATAGTTGTAGATATGCGGCATTATTTCTGAGGGCTCTGTTCTGTTCCATTGCTCTATGTCTCTGTTTTGGTACCAATACCATGCTGTTTTGGTTACTGTAGCCTTGTAGTATAGTTTGAAGTCAGGTAGCGTGATGCCTCCAGCTTTGTTCTTTTGGCTTAGGATTGTCTTGGCAACGTGGGCTCTTTTTTGGTTCCATATGAACTTTAAAGTAGTTTTTTCCAATTCTGTGAAGAAAGTCATTGGTAGCTTGATGGGGATGGCATTGAATCTATAAATTACCTTGGGCAGTATGGCCATTTTCACGATATTGATTCTTCCAACCCATGAGCATGGAATGTTCTTCCATTTGTTTGTATCCTCTTTTATTTCATTGAGCAGTGGTTTGTAGTTCTCCTTGAAGAGGTCCTTCACGTCCCTTATAAGTTGGATTCCCAGGTATTTTATTCTCTTTGAAGCAATTGTGAATAGGAGTTCACTCATGATTTGGCTCTCTGTTTGTCTGTTATTGGTGTACAAGAATGCTTGTGATTTTTGTACATTGATTTTGTATCCTGAGACTTTGCTGAAGTTGCTTATCAGCTTGAGGAGATTTTGGGCTGAGACAATGGGGTTTTCTGGATATACAATCATGCCACCTGCAAACAGGGACAGTTTGACTTCCTCTTTTCCTAATTGAATACCCTTTATTTCCTTCTCCTGCCTGATTGCCCTGGCCAGAACTTCCAACACCATGTTGAATAGGAGTGGTGAGAGAGGGCATCCCTGTCTTGTGCCAGTTTTCAAAGGGAATGCTTCCAGTTTTTGCCCATTCAGTATGATATTGGCTGTGGGTTTGTCATAGATAGCTTTTATTATTTTGAGATACGTCCCATCAATACCTAATTTATTGAGTTTTTAGCATGAACGATTGTCGTTTACTGCATTTTTAGGCTTTTTTCTATCTGTTGTCATCCTTCCACTTACCTAATTTATGTATTTATGCTCTTCTTGTCTCTATTTATTCCTTCAAAAATTATTATTTAACATTACTGAGAGAACGTAAATTAAAAGTAAGGAGGGACTGATATTCTTCTGGTTAAATATCAAATGTATAAATATATGACCTTTGTCTTTATGCGTTAATGTAAGGTAATTTTAAAAGTATTGTAGTCAAGTTCAACTGATAGACTATCTGTCAACACTCTGCAAGGGAAATTAAGGCCTACATATTCTACATGAATCACCTGTAACCTGGTACCGAAATATAAAAGATTTTCAGGAGCTACCTTGTATTTGAAATGTTTTGTTGGAGTTTTGTTTTGGCATTTAGGGGAACTGAGGCTTGTTTAAGTCTTTTAGTCTTCTTTTGTCTAGAAACCAATGTTCCACCTTTGTGGATAGTAAGAACCAAACATCTTTAACTTAAAAGCAGGCCAAGTTCTCACAAAAATGTGAAATAGAAAACGGTTGCCTTTGGCTTCCTGTCCCCTTAGGGGCTTCACGTTTTCCTGGCATTATTCTGTGTCATATAGAAAACCACAACCAGGAAAGGAGCTAAAATTGATGCACATGGAGTGATAAGTGACTGCATCTAATCAAATGACTTTTATTATTCTGCAACAACTTGTGAGCTTCATACTGATTATGATCTGAATCATCACTAATAAGAAGACAGTTATTATTTTTATTTTGGAGTGAAATATATCTCACTTCAAAAAATTCTAACTTGGCTAGTGAGCTAGATCGGCTCCGTTCCTTGCTAAGAAACAAGGCTACATATGCATACTATGTATGTGCAATTCCATCTGCATTCAAAAGTAGGTGATAGTTCACTTGATGCTTGCAGTCATGCTCCTACTTGTAGCTACAAGATGAACAGAGATATCCGTAGTCTTACTGTGACATAATGCTTCCTTCGCATTTAGGAGACAGTTTATAGAGAATTCTGGCAAAATTCTCATGCCAGAATAAATGTATTTTCTAAAAAATGCATTGTTCCATTTTTTTGCAAGACAGTGTCTTTTTTTTCCAGGGCTAAATATTTTTATCTGAATGTAGGTAACATTAATATAATCAGAATAGACCCATTTATAGATTAATAAATCCATCTCTTCTCAATAGCCTCTTTGCATCTTCTATGGAGCAAACTGTTCTAAAATATGTTTATAAATCAATATTTAGGGATCAGACTTAGAATGAAGGGAAAGTGCTGCACTCCAGCCTGGGTGACAGAGCAATACTGTCTCAAAAAAAAAAAAAAAAAAAGGAATGAAGGAAAAACGATATTTTAAAACTTTTTTGTTTTTGAGACTGAGTTTCACTGTTGTCACCCTGGCAGGAGTCCAATGGCACAATCTTGGCTAACTGCAACCTCTGCCTCCTGGGTTCAAGCAATTCTCCTGCCTCAGCCTCCTGAGGAGGTGGGATTACAGGCACCCACCATCATGCCCAGCTAATTTTTTGTATTTTTAGTAGAGGCGGGGTTTCACCATTTTGGCCAGGCTCGTCTCGAATTCCTGACCTCAGATGATCCACCCGCCTCAGCCTCCCAGAGTGTAGGGATTACGGACGTGAACTAACACAATTTTAATGGTAAAATGGCTACATATTTCAATATGTAAGTATAAATATCTTTGATCTGGGCATGATGGCTCATGCCTGTAATCCGTGCACTTTTGGAGGTTGAGGAAGGTGGATCATTTGAGCCCATGAGTTTGAGACCAGCCTGGGTAACATGGCAAATCCCTGTCTGTACAAAAAATACAAAAAATTATCTGGGTTTGGTGGCATGTGCTTGCAGCCCCAGCTACTTGGGAGGCTAAGGTCGGAGGATCACTTGAGCCTGGGAAGTTGAGGCTGCAGTGAGCTGTGATTGCACAACTGTGCTTCAGCTTGATCAACAGAGTAAGATGCTGTATTATCACTCCCCCCACACAAAAAAAGAACAAACATCTTTGAACAAAATATCTAATTTTCTCTAGAATAATGCATACCTTTTAAATATATATATGTATATATTTCACCCATTTTAATCTATTTTATTATACCATTGGTTACATATATAAAATGCTTATTTTAATGAGAAGAAATATTCTGAGAAACTAGAATTAAATTTAAGTTTACAGTTACACTCTCTGTATTCAGGATGATTATTTATTTTTTATGCTTCAGGATATCGTAGATAACTCAAAATGATGGTTCTTGACTACTAGTAATACACAATCAATATCAACACCTGTAAAGAAGTCAAGATAGTTTCTAAAATGAAGAGTTTATAAAGACCTTCCTTTTTAAGAACTGTTCATTTATATCCTTGAATATTCCTTTAGAAGCATTAATTGTCAAGATGTTGAAAAAAACTGTTTTACATAATGTTGCTGCCTGTTCTTGAGGAGCAACTTAAAATCAGCATTATTTCCTTAAGTAGCTATTCATTTTTAAATTATTAACTATTTAATAAACATCGGGAGTTTTTTCGATGCGATAGGACACCTACAGTCGTTCATAGTCCCTATTCTAACCAGAAATATCTTTAATTCAGACAAGGTAAAATGTAACTTCCAAGATAATGCATACATTAGGAAAATTTTGCAAGTGCTTAAGTGATTATTTAACATGATTCATTGTTGTGAGCGTATTATAGATTATACAATGAATTAAACTTAATAAGTAAAAATAGTAACATCTCTGTTACAAATTACAATTAGTGGCCTTAAATTTGAAAGAACATTTGTGGTTCACACCTATAATAAACCAGGCACTAATGAAATACTGCTACAAATTGCTGCTAAAGTCTACACCATCAGTATGACAATTATCTCAGTGTGTTAATGGTAACTCTTTCATTACCTTCCTGACAATTTCAGTTTCAGTGGTTTCTCATGTGTAAGACAAGTTGCACTCTCAGAAGCAGGCAGAATACTTGGTTACCCCATTCCTCCTGGTGAATCTGATTAAAGCTCCAAGAACAGCTGTAAATTTTACCTTTTACATGAAGTTTCTTTTTTTAATCTCCAGTTCATATCTACCTCGATATTTTTCCAGAGTCCACAGTGTTAACATTTATACACCTTCCTTTAGCCTTAATTTTATGTCAGTCAGTGTTAGATGTAAATATATAACTAGTATACAAACTAAGTTGTAAACTAGCTTTATAATCTAGTTTATACTCTTTTAGAAGACTGTAAATTTTCCATCTCAGATTTCAATTGTTTCCACATTTCCTAGTGCCATGTTGCAATACCCTTACTGTGACTAGCAAACATTACAGTTGTAGTGATCAAGGCATTTTAAATATTAGCAGAACAAGTAATATTCACTGTACACCAAAATTTATATTCTTGTGACTTCATTGTACATCAAAATTTATATTCTTGTGACTTCTAGGTTCTAAAAAACATAGAACAAATTTCTAGGCTTTCTATTTTATCTGCAAAAACATCTTCATTTCCTTAGATTCTCCGTTTTCTGATTTTTAGAGCATCATCCTACTTGGATTTATGTTACTTCTTTCAATTGTCTCCTAAAATACGTCTGGGAGAACTGAACATACTTTCCAAATGTGATTGCCAAGAACTGTGAAGAGTGATATTTCTTTTTCTTTTATTATTATTATTATTATTATTATTATTATTATTATACTTTAAGGATACATGTGCACAATGTGCAGGTTTGTTACATATGTATCCATGTGCCATGTTGGTGTGCTGCACCCATTAACTCGTCATTTAGCATTAGGTATATCTCCTAATGCTGTTCCTCCCCGCTCCCCCCACCACACAACAGTCCCCGGAGTGTGATGTTCCCCTTCCTGTGTCCATGAGTTCTCATTGTTCAATTCCCACCTATGAGTGAGAACACGCGGTGTTTGGTTTTTTGTCCTTGCAATAGTTTACTGAGAATGATGATTTCCAGTTTCATCCATGTCCCTACAAAGGACATGAACTCATTTGTTATGGCTGCATAGTATTCCATGGTGTATATGTGCCACATTTTCTTAATCCAGTCTATCGTTGTTGGACATTTGGGTTGGTTCCAGGTCTTTGCTATTGTGAATAGTGCTGCAGTAAACATACGTGTGCATGTGTCTTTATAGCAGCATGATTTATAGTCCTTTGGGTATATACCCAGTAATGGGATGGCTGGGTCAAATGGTATTTCTAGTTATAGATCCCTGAGGAATTGCCACACTGACGTCCACAATGCTTGAACTAGTTTACAGTCCCACCAACAGTGTAAAAGTGTTCCTATTTCTCCACATCCTCTCCAGCACCTGTTGTTTCCTGACTTTTTAATGATGGCCATTCTAACTAGTGTGAGATGGTATCTCATTGTGGTTTTGATTTGCATTTCTCTGGTGGCCAGTGATGATGAGCATTTTTTCATGTGTTTTTTGGCTGCATAAATGTCTTCTTTTGAGAAGTGTCTGTTCATGTCCTTTGCCCACTTTTTGACGGGGTTGTTTGTTTTTTCTTGTAAATTTGTTTGAGTTCATTGTAGATTCTGGATATTAGCCCTTTGTCAGATGAGTAGGTGGTGAAAATTTTCTCCCATTGTGTAGGTTGCCTGTTCACTCTGATGGTAGTTTCTTTTGCTGTGCAGAAGCTCTTCAGTTTAATTAGATCCCATTTGTCAATTTTGGCTTTTGTTGCCATTGCTTGTGGTGTTTTCGACATGAAGTCCTTGCCCATGCCTATCTCCTGAATGGTATTGCCTAGGTTTTCTTCTAGGGTTTTTAAGGTTTTAGATCTAACATATAAGTCTTTAATCCATCTTGAATTAATTTTTGTATAAGGTGTAAGGAAGGGATCCAGTTTCAGCTTTCTACATATGGCTAGCCAGTTTTCCCAGCACCATTTATTAAATAGGGAATCCTTTCCCCATTGCTTGTTTTTGTCAGGTTTGTCAAAGATCAGATAGTTGTAGATATGTGGCATTATTTCTGAGGGCTCTGTTCTGTTCCATTGATCTATGTCTCTGTTGTGGTACCAGTACCATGCTGTTTTGGTTACTGTAGCCTTGTAGTATAGTTTGAAGTCAGGTAGCATGATGCCTCCAGCTTTGTTCTTTTGGCTTAGGATTGACTTGGCGATGCGGGCTCTTTTTTGGTCCCATATGAACTTTAAAGTAGTTTTTTCCAATTCTGTGAAGAAAGTCATTGGTAGCTTGATGGGGATGGCATTGAATCTATAAATTACCTTGGGCAATATGGCCATTTTCACGATATTGATTCTTCCACCCATGAGCAAGGAATGTTCTTCTATTTGTTTGTATCCTCTTTTATTTCATTGAGCAGTGGTTTGTAGTTCTCCTTGAAGAGGTCCTTCACATCCCTTGTAAGTTGGATTCCTAGGTATTTTATTCTCTTTGAAGCAGTTGTGAATGGGAGTTCAGTCATGATCTGGCTCTCTGTTTGTCTGTTATTGGTGTATAAGAATGCTTGTGATTTTCGTACATTGATTTTGTATCCTGAGACTTTGCTGAAGTTGCTTATCAGCTTGAGGAGATTTTGGGCTTAGACAATGGGGTTTTCTAGATATACAATCATGTCATCTGCAAACAGGGACAATATGACTTCCTCTTTTCCTAATTGAATACCCTTTATTTCCTTCTCCTGTCTAATTGCTCTGGCCAGAACTTCCAACACTATGTTGAATAGGAGTGGTGAGAGAGGGCATCCCTGTCTTGTGCCAGTTTTCAAAGGGAATGCTTCCAGTTTTTGCCCATTCAGTATGATATTGGCTGTGGGTGTGTCATCGATAGCTCTTATCATTTTGAGATACGTCCCATCAATACCTAATTTATTGAGAGTTTTTAGCATGAAAGGTTGTTGAATTTTTTCAAAGGCCTTTTCTGCATCTATAGAGATAATCATGTGGTTTTTGTCTTAGGTTCTGTTTATATGCTGGATTACATTTATTGATTTGCATATGTTGAACCCGCCTTGCATCCCAGGGATGAAGCCCACTTGATCACGGTTGATAAGCTTTTTGATGTGCTGCTGGATTCCGTTTGCCAGTATTTTATCAAGGATTTATGCATCAGTGTTCATCAAGGATGTTGGTCTAAAATTCTCTTTTTTCGTTGTGTCTCTGCCAGGCTTTGGTATCAGGATGATGCTGGCCTCATAAAATGAGTTAGGGAGGATTCCCTCTTTTTCTATTGTTTGGAATAGTTTCAGAAGGAATGGTACCAGCTCCTCCTTGTACCACTGGTAGAATTCGGCTGTGAATCCATCTGGTCCTGGACTTCTTTTGGTTGGTAAGCTCTTAATTATTGCATCAATTTCAGAGCCTGTTGTTGGTGTATTCAGAGATTCAACTTCTTCCTGGTTTAGTCTTGGGAGGGTGTATGTGTCGAGGAATTTATCCATTTCTTCTAGATTTTCTAGTTTATTTGCATAGAGGTGTTTATAGTATTCTCTGATGGTAGTTTGTATTTCTGTGGGATCAGTGGTGATATCCCCTTTGTCATCTTTTATTGCATCTATTTGATTCTTCTCTCTTTTCCTTATTAGCCTTGCTAGCGGTCTATCAATTTTGTCGATCTTTTTGAAAAACCAGCTCCTGGATTCATTGATGTTTTGAAGGATTTTTTGTGTCTCTATCTCCTTCAGTTCTGCTCTGATCTTAGTTATTTCTTGCCTTCTGCTAGCTTTTGAATGGGTTTGCTCTTGCTTCTCTAGTTCTTTTAATTGTGATGTTAGGGTGTCAATTTTAGATCTTTCCTGCTTTCTCTTGTGGGCATTTAGTGCTATAAATTTCCCTCTACACACTGCTTTGAATGTGTCCTATAGATTCTGGTATGTTGTGTCTTTGTTCTTTTGGTTTCAAAGAACATCTTTATTTCTGCCTTCATTTCGTTATGTACCCAGTAGTCATTCAGGAGCAGGTTGTTCAGTTTCCATGTATTTGAGTGGTTTTGAGTGAGTTTCTTAGTCCTGAGTTGTAGTTTGATTGCACTGTGGTCTGAGAGTTTGTTATAATTTCTGTTCTTTTATATTTTCTGAGGAGTGCTTTACTTCCAACTATGTGGTCAATTTTGGAATAGGTGTGGTGTGGTGCTGAAAAGAATGTATATTCTTTTGATTTGGGGTGGAGAGTTCTGTAGATGTCTATTAGGTGCACTTGGTGCAGAGCTGAGTTCAATTCCTGGATATCCTTGTTAACTTTCTGTCTCGTTGATCTGTCTAATGTTGACAGCAGGGTGTTAAATTCTCCCATTATTACTGTGTGGGAGTCAAAGTCTCTTTGTAGATCACTAAGGACTTGCTTTATGAATCTGGGTGCTCCTGTATTGGGTGCATATATATTTAGGATAGTTCTTCTTGTTGAATTGATCCCTTTACCATTATGTAATGGCCATCTTTGTCTCTTTTGATCTTTGTTGGTTTAAAGTCTGTTTTATCCGAGACTAGGATTGCAACCCCTGCCTTTTTTTGATTTTCCATTTCCTTGGTAGATCTTCCTCCATCCCTTTATTTTGAGACTATATGTGTCTCTGCATGTGAGATGGGTTTCCTGAATACAGCACACTGATGGGTCTTGACTCTTTATCTGATTTGCCAGTTCGTGCCTTTTAATTGGAGCATTTAGCCCATTTACATTTCAGGTTAGTATTGTTATGTGTGAATTTGATCCTGTCATTATTATGTTAGCTGGTTATTTTGCTCATTAGTTGATGCAGTTTCTTCCTAGCCTTGATGGTCTTTACAATTTGGCATGTTTCTGCAGTGGCTGGTACTGGTTGTTCCTTTCCATGTTTAGTGCTTCCTTCAGGAGCTCTTTTAGGGCAGGCCTGGCGGTGACAAAATCTCTCAGCATTTGCTTGTCTGTAAAGTATTTTATTTCTCCTTCACTTACGAAGCTTAGTTTGGCTGGATATGAAATTCGGGTTTGAAAATTCTTTTCTTTAAGAATGTTGAATATTGGCCCCCACTCTCTTCTGGCTTGTAGAGTTTCTGCCGAGAGATCAGCTGTTAGTCTGATGGGCTTCCCTTTGTGAGTAACCTGACCTTTCTCTCTGGCTGCCCTTAACCTTTTTTTCCTTCATTTCAACTTTGGTGAATCTGACAATTATGTGTCTTGGAGTTGCTCTTCTCGAGGAGTATCTTTGTGGCATTCTCTGTATTTCCTGAATTTGAATGTTGTCCTGCCTTGCTAGATTGGGGAAGTTCTCCTGGATAATATCTTGCAGAGTGTTTTCCAACTTGGTTCCATTCTCCCTATCACTTTCAGGTACACCAATCAGACGTAGATTTGGTCTTTTCACATAGTCCCATATTTCTTGGAGGCTTTGTTCATTTCTTTTTATTCTTTTTTCTCTAAACTTCTCTTCATGCTTCATTTCATTCATTTCGTCTTCCATAGCTGATACCCTTTCTTCCAGTTGATCGCCTCGGTTACTGAGGCTTGGGCATTCATCATGTAGTTCTTGTGCTGTGGTTTTCAGCTCCATCAGGTCCTTTAAGGACTTCTCTGCATTAATTATTCTAGTTATCTATTCGTCTGATTTTTTTTGAAAGTTTTTAACTTCTTTGCCATTGGTTTGAACTTCCTCCTTTAGCTGGGCGTAGTTTGATCTTCTGAAGCCTTCCTCTCTCAACTCGTCAATGTCATTCTCTGTCCACCTTTGTTCCGTTGCTGGTGAGGAGCTGCATTCCTTTGGAGGAGAAGAGGTGCTCTGATTTTTAGAGTTTCCGGTTTTTCTGCTCTGTTTTTTCCCCATCTTTGTGGTTTTATCTACTTTTGGTCTTTGATGATGGTGACATAGAGATGGGTTTTTGGTGTGGATGTCCTTTCTGTTTGTTAGTTTTCCTTCTAACAGTCAGGACCCTCAGCTGCAGGTCTGTTGGAGTTTACTGGAGATCCACTCCAGACCCTGTTTGCCTGGGTATCAGCAGCGGTGGCTGCAGAACAGTGGTTGTTGGTGAGCCGCAATTGCTGCTTCCTGATCATTCCTCTGGAAGTTTTGTCTCAGAGGAGTACCCCACAATGTGAGGTGTCAGTCCACCCCTACTGGAGGGTGCCTCCCAGTTAGACTACTCGGGGATCAGGGACCCACTTGAGGAGGCAGTCTGCCCGTTCTCAGATCTCAAGCTGAGTGCTGGGAGAACCACTACTCTCTTCAAAGCTGTCAGACAGGGACATTTAAGTCTGCAGAGGTTATTGCTGTCTTTTGTTTGTCTGTGCCCTGCCCCCAGAGGTGCAGCTTACAGAGGCAGGCAGGCCTCCTTGAGCTGTAGTGGGCTCCACCCAGTTCAAGCTTCCCAGCCGCTTTGTTTACCTACTCAAGCCTGAGCAATGGTGGGCGCCCCTCCCCCAGCCTCCCTGCTACCTTGCAGTTTGATCTCAGACTGGTGTGCTAGCAATGAGTGAGGCTCTGTGGGCGTAGGGCCCTCCGAGCCAGGTGCAGGATATAATCTCCTGGTGTGCTGTTTGTGAAGCCTGTTGGAAAAGTGCAGTATTAGGGTGGGAGTGACCTGATTTTCCAGGTGCCATCTGTCACCCCTTTCTTTGACTAGGAAAGGGAATTCCCTGACCCCTTGCACTTCCTGGGTGAGGCGATGCCTCACCCTGCTTTGGCTCACGCACGGTGCGCTGCACCCACTGTCTGGCACTCCCCTGTGAGATGAACCTGGTACTTCAGTTGGAAATACAGCAATCACTCGTCTTCTGAGTTGCTCATGCTAGGAGCTGTAGACTGGAGCCGTTCCTATTCGGCCATCTTGGCTCCACCCTCGAAGAGTGATATTTCACCCTAATTGCAAGCTGAAAGTTAGCCTGCCATAGTATCTTGGGTGCTAACAGAAGACACAAGCCTCCTATATAGGAGACAATGGACTTTATTCCTCACTGCAAAATGATCAGTTGAGCTTTATATTTTTGTCAATCCCCCTTTTACTCAAAGTCAAACAATGATGATGGCAAGTGGCCCAAGTAGATGTCGAGTAGGCAGAGAGATTTGCGTTACAGATAAGAAACACCAAACCTAGGAAACACCAATTTTTATATTGGGCTGCAAGTGAACTTTTCACTGGAGGGAGACATCCTTCTTATATTGGACAGAGAATAAATCTTCCCTCTGCTCCTGAAGAAGACACTATCTTTATCTACCAAAACACTTTGGTATGCAAACGTCCTTGAAAAGATAGTCCAGAAAAAAAAAGCTGTCAGTTACTTTCTTTGCAAGACGTGCAGACATATGAACTCTCTCCCAAGGGTGGTCTCATTAACTTAGAACAAAATGAAAGTATAGATATATTTTTTAATGTGCAATAAGTGATAATAATTTGCAGACAGAAGATATGCTCCCACACATTGGTATAATATAATCAATTCTGATTCTTACACATGACAGTGTCAATTGACATACCATTGAAGTAATATTTTGCCTAATTCTTGACTGTCAAATAGAAATTCAATAATGCAATTGCATTTAGACCCAACAAAAAATTTCTCATTAGATCCATACAATTATACAATGTTTCACAGGTTCAGTTTTTCAAGAGACAATGTCCTAGCTAGAGTAGCAGATACATACAGCTTGTCTTCCAGCACGTACCACACCAGTCAACAGTCTCCCAAAAATCTACTTAATCCTGTAGCATTGAATAAAGGAGTGTTCACTCTTTGACCAGAAGATTCCATGGGACCATAGTAGGACATTTGGGTTATCATATGGGAAGAGTTTTATTTTAAAAATTTTTTACAATGATTATAGATCATTTTAATCATTTATATTTCTTTCATTGTCTTGATGCCTTCAGAACCATGGCAGCACACAGAATATTATAACATTTAAAAATAATAACAATAAATTATATGTATAACGATGTTTCAGTTAAGCTCTTAAATTAGCATATAGGTTAATAGAAAGTTGTAGGAATGAAAAACACATGCCCCTGGAGTGTTAAACAGTCTGCTCCAAAGCAGGGATATTTCTACTTTTAAACAGTTAAAGTAATATTTTACATCTCATAAACTTTCACAATATGCTTTGGACTGGATTGCTTTGTCAAATGTCTCCAATCTTATGAAAATATTCCCTGATATTTAATTAACTGAAACCTTCTTCTCTTCAGATATAACCTCAATTGTAATTAAAAATGCATGTGTCAACATTTCTAATTAGTGGTGGTAATTAATATTTATTGAGGGTGCACAGGGCAGGTGGTGATGTTCTAGACCCTTGAGTAGTATGAGCAGAATTTCAGAGAAAAATACATTATGGCTGCATATATATGGCAAGGCGCACTCACAGGGTTTGTAAATTAAAGGATGAGGAGTTACTTTAGTGACTGTCATGTCGCTCCAAATATGCCATGATTTGACAATAGAGAAGCAAGCCAGGATGAAAATGATATGGCCAACATTTTCCCTTCTTAAATTTGTATTTCACTTCTTGCAATTTGATTATCTAAAGACTAGAACTAATTAAGATTTATAACAAACTCATTGAGGCAGCTGTTTGGAAAAGAAAATGATGATTTTGGAAAAGCAACAACTACAAATAGGATTGATTATTTGTTAACAAACACTACGAATACAGAAAATGCTGAAATTAGTTAGCTATAATGGCAAACTGTATAGGCTCAATAACGGTATGTTTATACTGAGTCTTAATATCCAGTGATCATTATCTGACATTTCACCCTGGAGATGTTTATACTATGAAGTACTTTGAAGTTTCATGCATGAAAAAGTACTCTGATGCTCTTCAGTTTTATTAAAAGTAGAATGAAAAAAGAGAACAAAACAGAGCCAAGAGCAATAATTATTAATATAAACCACATAATTAATATTCAAAACAAAATTAGATGATAATATAGCACAAAAGCTAACAAGATAGGTTGGAATAAAACAAGGTGCAATATTGTATTTAGGTCCAAAGATTAAACAAATAACATTATATATGAAAATAAGTTTAATTTTAATCATTTAAGAATATATTTTTAAAGCATAAATGTATTTGAATAATAAGGGAATAGTTTCATGTACTCGGTAATTAAAAGGTATATAAATAGAAGGGATAGTATTTAAATGACACCAAAATCAGGATATTTCTTAAAAATCATAAACTTGAACACTTTAAAATTATATAGACATACATTACATACGTATAATGCATGTATATACAAACACTATATATACTTGTAATTAAGAACTGTGAAAAGCAAGTGACAAAAATCAAAACGTATGAAAATATGAAAGACCAAAGCTTATCCTTAAAATTCTATTGCTATTTCCAAGGAAAAATAGTAACACTGAAATAAGAAAAGATAAACAAGTGGAATTCATGGGTAATTAACAAAAGAAAAATACAAAAATGAGCAGTAAGCATACAAAATGTACTTACAGTCAATTAAAACTGAAGAAATAGAAAATCCAACTTAAAATGGCAACAAGGTTTTTTTGACCTACTACATTAGTACATGTTAAAATGTTTCAAATTTTGTTTTCATGTGTTGAGAACCTGTCATATTTATATACTGTTGAAGGGATGCTGAAAATTAGTACCACCTTTTTGGTGGACATTTGAGTCTACGTATCAATTCCATTTCTAGGTATTTCTCTGAGGAGTTAATTAGCAACTGGCCAAAGTTGAAGTGACAAGGACTGGAGTAGTTAGTGCCCTGAATAGCAAAAACCTAAAAACAATCAAAATGTTAGTCAATAGCAAATTTGTTAAATTATGAAGTACTCATTCACTGGCATAATATGCAGCTCTATTAAATATTTAGGTTATAATGCGTTGATATGGAATATCAATGATAAATTAAGTGTGAAAAATGGATTACAGAAGAATATATAGAGCAAAACCTAAGCAGTGTTTTTTCAAAGCATGTTAGTGGAATATAACTTCCACAAAAAAGAGTTATGTAATCTGTATAATCAAATTGTTTGGAAAATGATGCATATTTTATCCTTTTTTTAGAGAGTCACAAGGCATATGAGTATATTACAGGCTCTGAAAAATCTGGCCACAAAACAGTTTTGTTTAGTTCAAATTGCTTGCTAAAATTATTTTGTGTTTTTCTGCATAATTCCTTGGAATATGTCCAGTCTAGTACTCCATATTTCACTTTGGAAAATATTGCTGTGCATGCATAGAAATAAAAATCTGTCAAGGGAGATACCAAATTAACAATGGTCACCCTAGAGAATGAGAAATTTAGAAACTTTAATGTTCTAGTTTATACATTTCTCACATTGTACCATATTTTTTTTTAACTTGGGTAATTAGAAAAATAAAAGTTTAAAAGGAATGAGTGAGTGAAAATGAACACAAGTGCAGGCTTCTGGTTTAAATAGCACCTTCCATATAGCCTTGTAGACTCCTCGCTTAAATATCTAATAAACTTTTCAAAAAATTGCTGACTTACAAAACATCTAAAACTACACCTTACAGAAATATTATAATCAGAAACTTTGGAGTATTTACCCTAACCATAAAGTCATGGGCCTGAATATAGAAAATATATTCATGTTTCATTTTATGAAATATAATAGAATTGTCAGCCTCAAAAATGGTACTCATTTTCTTTCTTTCCCATTGCATATTTTCAGTCCCAGAGTCCCAGCTTTGATACCAACCAAATGTTGCCACTTCCTATAGCATGCTTTTGGAGTGGCCAGAGCAGTGATCACGTGCTGCACCTATCTCCTGTAATTTTTGAATCCATCTGGACATGGCAAATTTCTGGAAACAAAGGTCAGAAATGAAGTTCTCAGCCAGTGGTGCTTGCATCCAGTCTAAGATGTCGTTTCCACCAGTAAAGTGTGGTGGTCTGAAAGGAGAAGGCCCAACTACTGAGAGCAGGCATTGTACGAATTAAAGATGATCATGGATGACATAGGTCAGAGAATCCATAAAACAAATAATGAGGATAGTAGAAAAGTTGAGCAGAGGCACAGAGAAAACTGCCAACTGAGCTGGTTGCTACATTAATCTGCCATCCTCCATTTCTCCCACTAGTAGTTAACCTAAAAAGAGACACTGAGCAAGGTAAAAGGCATGCCATACCCCTTTCATTTACCAAATATGGGGCCTATGGATGAAAGAAAGAAACAAACATGGGACCTTTGAAAGGGAAAAGAGAATATCAACTTTGTGTCCCTCCACTTACCTTTTAGGATGGTGCAAGAACTATAAGAAAATTTTGACAGCTACTTCTTATCTTCCTTTCTTCACATGAAGTGAAGAAAGTCAGCCATAATGAGAAAAGAAAGATGAAGTAAACATGTCAAAAATGTCTGCCTCAACTACAGCAAAATAAATGGAAATAGAGGAAAATGAAGCTGGTTAAGATGAGGTAAAATTTGCAGAAATTCTAAGCTGTGGGAGTGAGAGACTCCACTGTATATGATAAAGTGCACCAATAACACTGCACAAGTTCTTCCACTGAACACACAAATCTTGACTCTGATGTACAATAGGGCCTATGCTGGATGTTGAGGACATATGTATAAGCAAAGTGAAGTCTGTTTAAAATTACGATGTGGAAGATATAAGGAACTTCTAAAATACAGACAAAAACCACAGACGTAAAACTCAAAGGCAAATGATAGATACGTGGGCAAGAAAGGGTGAACCAAAAAATAAAGGATGATAGCTCTTTAAAAGGTGGGGGTGAGGGTGGATGTGAAACAATTCTCTCAGAAAACAAAGTCAGTTATCCAAGAAACAAGGTACATTTTCTTTGGCTTACAAATATTAGTAAATATAAGGGTTTCATATTCCACTAGAAAAAAAAAAGATTCAAGGATGAAGAAATGCATTATACTGCAAGCATTTCCTCAAACTTCAGATCATACCAAGGACACCCTCTCTTATTACAATATCTCATAAACTTTGACCAGCTCAATAAGACAAAAAGCATAAAAGCAGCACAGGAATTGAAAGAAGTTTATAAAACATTATTCTTTGTAAATTATTTTATTTTTTCCCGAGGCACGGGAGAATCAATTGGAAAATAAAAAATCATTAGGATCACTAATCAAAGTGGTTAATCACCAAATAAATATACACTATCAAGAGTTTTCTTAATTTCCTTACAAGCCAGCAATAATTTGTGATAATTTTTCGCAAAAGGATTAAATCCACAATAATGATAACAATACAAGCATGGTAAATTCAGTCATTTTGTTTTGTTACTATTTATCATATACATATCTAATAATAGTGAAAAGCTAGTATTAATGTGCCAGAACTATTATTTAGCCACAAATGCCCGTTTTTCAAAAACTTATGATAGGCCAGGCACGGTGGCTCACACCTGTAATCCCAGCACTTCGGGAGACTAGGGCAGGTGGATCATGAGGTCAAGAGATCGAGATCGTCCTGGCTAACATTGTGAAACCCTGTCTCTATGAAAAATATCAAAGATTAGCCAGGCGTGGTGGCAAGCACCTGTAATCCCAGCTACATGGGAGGCTAAGGCAGGAAGGAGGCAGAGGGTGTAGTGAGCGGAGATTGCGCCATTGCACTCCAGCCTGGGCAAAAAGAGTGAAACTCTGCATCCAAAAAAAAAAAAAAAGAAAAGAAAAACATGATAATATAGCCCAATAGCCTAATATTACTTAAGAATAAAACAGAAATATATCACACATTTTATATTTTGTCATATAAATTTATAAAACATATGTTCATAGAAAAAATGAAAAGCTTTCTATCTTAAATGGTGAGATTAAAGGCCATTTTTATATTTCTTAACAATAATCATGTTCTACTTCAGAAAAATGTGTTATTTTAAAGAAAAGACTTATGTACTTCTAGAGATGGAAAAGATGGAACTTGGAGTTAAGTAGCTATAAAAAACATTTTTGTTTTAATTAAGTAGTAAACAACAATCATTCAATAGAAAATAGTTTACTGTGGCCCTTTTAATACCAACAATTCTTTCACAGAAAAATAATTGTGCTAATCATAAAAAGTAATAACTCCAATAACTTGGGTCTGGTGACAGTATTATGGAGTGTGATCATCTGAATACCATGAATTTAGAGTCATTTTGACAAATGAACTGCAGGTTCACTGATAATCTTGATGGATAATAAAGCATATGACAACTATGTTCTTGAAGGAGTAGCTGGTGAAATACAGTATTTACCCAAAAAACTCCCAGGAAATACTCAAGAAATATTAAAAGAACTAGCTGGAAATGTTTAAAGAATATCAAAGTTCAGAGAGGGGAAAAAGTCATTTGGCTTTGTCTATGTATTAGGCCTCTCCAGAAAAACAGGATCTGGGAACTAGTGTGTCCAGAATTGGTTCCTTCCAGTGGGTTCTTGGTCTCACTGACTTCAAGAATGAAGCCGGGGACCCTCGCGGTGAGTGTTACAGTTCTTAAAGATGGTGTGTCCAGAGTTTGTTCCTTCAGATGTGTCTGGTGTTTCTTCCTTCTGGTGGGTTCGTGGTCGTGCTTGACTTCAGGAGTGAAGCCACAGACCTTCGCAGTGAGTGTTACAGCTCATAAAGGTAGTGCGGACCCAAAGAGTGAGCAGCAGCAACATTTATTGTGAATACCAAAAGAACAAACCTTCCACACTGTGGAAGGGAACCTGAGTGGGTTGTGGGCATGGCTTGGGTGGCCAGCTTTTATTCCCTTATTTGGCCCCACCCATGTCCTGCTGATTGGTCCATTTTACAAAGGGATGATTGGTCTGTTTTTACAGAGTGCTGACTGATGCGTTTACAAACCGTTAGCTAGTCACAGAGCACTGATTGGTGCATTTTTACTGAGTGCTGATTGGTGCATTTACAAACCTTTAGCTAGAAACAGAGCGCTGATTGGTCTGTTTACAATCCTTTAGCTAGACAGAAAAGTCCTCCAAGTCCCCACCCCACCCAGAAGCCCAGTGGCTTCACCTCTCACTAAGAGTGCCAGAAGCAGAAGGTGGTCATCCCCACTCACGCAGTCAGGCAAGACTGTGATTCCTCCCTTCCTCCCACTTTCTGTTCTATTCAGGCCTTCAGTGTATTGGATGATGCCCAGCCACACTGGTGAGGACCAATTACTTTGTTCAGTTCCTTATCTCAAATGCTACTCTCCTCCAGAAACACCCTCACAGACCCAGAAATAATGTTTAACCAGATATCTGGGCATCTAGTCAGTTGAAACCTAAAATTCACTATTACAGCCTATATCTTTGTATTATACCTAAGTTTGCTCATATTTTCCTGTAGGAGTTAGCTAAAACAATGATGAAGACTACCATGGTTTAAAACAAGTTTTGAAACCATGTAGTTAGAAAGACAAAGATATCAACCATTGCCATTTCTAGCACAGTTCTCCTCCTGACATACAGAAAATTGTCTGAAGTAGAAAGTCTATCTTCCTGACCTATAACATGATTATGTGTTGGTATGTAGTTATTAATTTATTATGTGCTAAATAATTTCAGACTTAGGCACAGATCCCTTCAAGTCTAATTTGGCTGTTTGGGTATCCTTAAACAAATATAAATCTCTTACCTGAATGTCATACTAAGAAGCAATTTTAATTCTAAATTATTTGCGTTAGGATATGATGGTTTTGTAAGGTTTTAGTTTAATAAAACCTATACTCCTATACATATATATTCAACTCCTTGCTCTTGTTTTCACTTCTTTCTTATGTATCTTGATACTGGTTCTTCTTCTCGTATAGCATTAGAGATAGATCAAAATCTTTGCTTTTAAGGAATATTGCAATAAAATCTAATACACCCTAGTTTTTCCCCAGTCTTTAGCCTTGAAGGGATTAAGTTTACTAGAGTTTTGTAAGACTTTTATTCTTGAAATACGTAACTTGTTCAGTGGACCACTCACTAAGTAAAAAATTATCTTCTGAATATATAAAGAATGTATAATTGAGAACATATCAATTCTGTTTCAATAAAAAATACAGTCTTTGACAAAGGGACAATAAATAAACAATCAATTTAAAACCCATACGTGTGAATTGCATTAATCATGAAATATTACATTTGATTTATTTTAATTCTAACTTTTAAGGGCATTATAAAAGATATATAATAGCTCAGTATTATTTTCCCAAATACAAATTTAGCAATATTTGGAATTAATTTTAAAATATGTTCCCTATTAACTAGAGAATAATTGATTTTAGTTATATTTTTCCTTGGGGATTTACAGAAATTGTCTTTAGAGAATTTAATCCATGAAAGCTATGCTGATAATATGTTAGAACATATTCATTAAATTCTGGTTTGCCTTTAAATATTTCAACTATTTGCCCTTCAAATAGTTGAAATATTTCAAATATTTTTCCATAGTAGACTAAATTCAAATAGGAATGTGATACAAATTTCAATAATCTCTTGTTCATGGCACCGGGAGCAGAAATGAAAATTTAAATTGAAAGAGATCTAACTGGGGGCGGGGGCAGTAAAATGTACAGAACATTTACTGTGCACAGATCTATCAGACTTCATGATGGCCAAATCAGAATAGACACCGATTCTAACCTACCTGTGCCCTCTAACCAGAGTAACTGGTATAGCAGCAGCCCTACTTTTAGACAATATTTTCATATTGGCAAACTCTCCCTACAGCAACATATAGTAAAGAAACATAGTGTATATGTTTATATAGTACATAGCAACATACTACAGCAACATACAGTACAGACAAACAGGTTAATTTGAAGCTCATGAGTATGAAACGAGAGAACTAAATAGAGGATGGGTACAGAAAGGGAAACTAAGGGGTTGCTTACTAAGGATGAATATCCAAACGGCGCCAGTTTAGTCAAGAGTTCAACATCAAAATATCTTATAATGTTGATATTGTTGAATTTATAGCATTCTGTTTCTTTCATGGTTTTCTGTCTTTTATTTGTTTGGTAGGCATTGTCAATAAAATATGATTAAGTCATTTTCACTTTTCTCTCCATTGTTTCGACAAAGATGTTGTAAATTTTGTTGCAACAGAAGAAAAAAACTCAACATAGTCATTGTAAATTCTAAAGTAAATGGTTCCAAAAACATCATATGCGATTCAATTTCTTAGGTGGTACTGTATTATATCCACAGAGAGAAATAAGAACCTAAATGATAAATAGCAAATTACTTCTGAAAGTTTTAAAATCATTACATAATGAGAGCAAACACGTAAATTATCTGAGCCAACAATCAACAATTATTAATAATTGGTGAAGGTGCTTTGGCAGCAAAGGAGTGAAACAAATGCACTATTTTTGTGTGTGTGAGGTGGTATTTTCATTGATTAAAACAAATACATAAATCCAAACATTTGAGTTGATATCTCCCACAATCACGGTTCCTATGTCTTCAAACCATGTCCCTTTTACCACATTAATTATAAATCGCTACATTCTAGATAAAAACAGCCTTGCTTTGTGTTTTTTTGTCTTCTACAACCTTGCTACTCAAAATACTGTGCGTAGATGAGTTAATTAGCAGTGTAGAAGTGCAGAATTTCAGGTCCCAAACAGATCTGCTGAATAGGACCTTAATTTTAACAAATCTACAGGTGATTCAAATATACATTAGATTGAGAAAAACTCAATTTAGAAAAACTGTTCAACAATACTATTACATTTTTATAGAGAAATCTAAAAATGTAAAGGGTGTTGATATGGACAAGAGACAGGGAAATACTGTATAGAAGAGGGTGGTTCCTCAGCAAAGACCCCACTCTCAAGCCTGAAGACCTGTGGCCCTAAATGAGGACAGGCATTCCTGTTTTTGTACCCAAAGAGTTGCCTTTTGGCCCACTATGCCCCCTATCCTGCACCCATATAAACCACGAACCCTAGACTCCAGAAGCAGACCAGCAAGCCAGCAGATCATCAGATGGACAGACATGGACAGACTGCAGAACGACGCTGCAGAAAGAGAAGAGAAGGAGCAGTGGAATGCCTAGAGGACTTTGGCTGGGGCTGGTTGGAGAGGAATCCACAGCTGGGCAGCCTGACTCCAGGAGAAAATCACCTCCCCACTCCATCCCTACATTCTGGCTCCCCATCCACCCCACTGGAAGTCACCTCCATCACTCAATAAAACCTTGCATTCAACCTTCAAGCCTGTAGGTGACCCAATTTTTCTTGGAAGCTGGGCAAGAACTCAGGATACAGAAAGCTGTTATACTGGTCCTCTGTCCTTGCAGAAAGGCAGAGGGTCCATTGATCTGAGTCACACTCAAGCCTTCTGCGGACAGCAAAGCTGAAAGAGTTTTGTAACACTAGAGTTACAGGCACCTACACCTAAACACTGCTGTAGGATTGGAGCCCAGAGCACTCAACCCGGCCTCTGCATCTGCCTGTCTGCGTGCTCCCTCGACTGCAAGGGTTTGAGCAGTGGGGCAACCTAACAGGCCAGCCACACCCCTCTTGCACATCCTGTGAGGGGGATCAGGGAACTCTCCTGTTTCACTGTCATCATTTTTATGTTACATTCAAAATTAATTTTTCAAAATAAATTAATATTCCTCAGGCAGCAGGGAGAAACTTGGTTCGAAAATATCCACTCTTAACATTTTAGTTCCCACAAATGGAGCTCCCTGTGCTTGGTCCTTTTTACACCTGGCTCTGCTCTATACTGAGGATTCTTTATGCAAATGGGCTTGACGGTATGAATGTTCAAACTGTATACACCCACTTCTATAAATAGCCACCCAATAGCCACCCTCAACCCTCTGGTGCAACATTTCAATGCAGTAGTAAGATACAAATATCTGCAAGATGGCTCCAGTTACTCCTTTTAGACTTAGAGCATGGTTCCAGATAGGTGTGGGATATAAAAGAACATAGTTTAACTTCAAGACTGGAGAAAGGCACAGTTAACGGAGGACCAGAGCAGAAGATATGGATAAAATGGGGCCCATGGCCAGGCGTGGTGGTTCACCCCTGTAATCCCAGCACTTTTGGAGGCCAAGGCAGACAGATCACGAGGTCAGGAGATCAACACCATCTGGGCTAACATGGCAAAACTCCATTTCTACTAAAAATACAAAAAATTAGCCAGGCATGGTGGCATGCGTCTGTAATCCTAGCTACTGGGAGGCTGAGGCAGGAGATTCACTTGAACCCAGGAGGCGGAGGTTGCAGCGAGCCGACATTGCCTCACTGCACTCACTCCAGCCTGGGCAACAGAGAGAGACTCCGTCTAAAATAAAATAAAATAAAATAAATAAAGTGGGGCCCATGTCTGGTGCCCAAGCTTCCTGGGTCTGTGGTCATTACTCTTTGTGAAGATCATGTAAGATTTTGGACCAATAACTTAGGATGTATTTAAAAATCCTTTATGTAGAAGTGACTTTTTAAAACATTAACACTTTTCAAAATGCACCCAAATTAGTATTATAATTTTATAAAGTTCTGTGCAAATAATGCTCTAAGAGCAGAAAAGAAAATTCCCTTTAGTGTAGAGCAGTGAGAGTCTGCAAGATACATCTCCTTCAAGTTGGAGATGAATTAAAAATCTTCCACGTTTGTTAAAGTGACTTAGAAAACCGCCTAAATCCAAGTTTCTTTCAGTCTGTTTCCTTTTCCACAAGCACTGTGGTTTATAATGTATTTCACATTTTTATCATGAGATAACCCTCGTACCTTACTGTGGTATGCATAAATACATTTTTAATCTAAAATACATAGTTAAGCACTGAAATATAAGAATCAGGGAAAAGATCAGTGAGGAAAATAAATTGTGTTTCCTATAAGAACAAAAACAGAATGCTAAAAATCTCTTTTCTCTTAAAAAGGTTATTTTGATTCTGAGCTGTACATTCATCATTTCTTTCCTAGACCTTTAGGATAAAAAGCACACACATCTAAATCTGAATATTAACATTCAGTAAATATTTAAATTACTACTGAAGAGAAGTATTCTGCAAGCCCAATAGAGTGTGCTCACTCATTCATAACTTCTTTCAACTCTTTGCTTTGTGTCTAAACACTGTTTTCTATAATGCTTAATATATTTACAATAAATATAAAACTTGGTTAAGTAATTTTCTTTTACTACAGGGCTGAAATTAATTTCAGTTTGTCACAAAGAAAGTTAAAGTGTTGTAGGCTTTTTTTTGAAAAGACATGTAATGCATAATGCTAATCATAAGTTTAACTGAATCAAGACACAAAACAGGCACTTTCATAATGTATTCAATCCCTAATTGAAATTCAACATCATTTAGAAATTAAAATTTTTAGATGTCATAATTGCTTCAAAAACCTTTTGTGCATTATATGTTAAATATTTGACTGCATTAAAAAGTATTTAACTGATTGTTGTTAAATCACTTAGACACACTCTCAGCAAAGAGCTTTATATGCCAAATAAGTCAGTTGCAATCTATTGTACCAACAAGTAAAAGCCATCAGCATTTTTGCAGCCATCATCATCCACACACTTCAAAAAGTTAATAACTCAAATATTTTGTTTTATAATTTAAATCTTCTTTACCTCTTCCCCTCAAGATTTGAATTTTTGTTACAAGTCTCTTGATGGAAACCTTTAATCGAAAAAAAATTTATCATTTCACTTTAACTGTGCCTTCTCTGCCTGTCTGATTTATGCTCTAAACATATGCACCGTGATGCCTTTGGAACTAGGTTATGGCCTTGAGTTCTCAAGGGTCAAGTGCATGGGTGACAATTTTTCCTTACAAGTGTGCCGGCCATATTGATATGGGATTATAAGAGGTCCTTTTCACAGTATTAGATTACACATTCATTCTATGCTTGTTATTTTTTAATAAACTTTATTTTATAATAGTTTCAGATTTACCGACAAATTACAAAGACATTACAAAGTTTCCATATGCCTTACATCTAATTGCCCCTATTTTTATAATCTTACATTAGTATAGTCCGTTTGTTATAATTGATGACCAGTATCAACATATTACTAAAGTAAATAACTTTGTGAAGATTTTTCTTTCTTTTTTTTTCTTTTCCTCCAGGATTTCATTCAGAATACCACATAATGCTGCCTGTCTCCTTCAGCTACTTTTGGCTGTGACAGTTTCTCAGAGTTTATTTTGATGTCACTAATTGTTTTGAGAAGTAATGGTCAAGTATTTTGTATAATGTCTCAATCAAAATTTATATTGTAGTTTCCTCATGATTAGACTGTAATTATGTGTTTTGGAGGAGGAAAACCACAGAGGCCAATTGCTATTTTCATGGCAACATACCAAGGGTACAAACCATCAACATTACTTAGCAATCACCGTTTATATTTACATTGATCATCTGGATGAAATAGTGTTTGTCAGGTTTCTCCACTGCAAAGTTACTCTTTTTTTTTTTTTTATTGAACTCTTTAGAAGAAAGTCACTTTGCACAACCCATACCTAAGAAGTAGAGAATTATTTTCCACCTCCTTGAAGGTAGAGTATCTTTATAATTATTTGGAATCCTGCACAAATTTGTCTCTCATTCCTATTCATGTGTTTATTCAACCATTTTTATATCAGTTTGGATTCATGCATATTTGTTTTAAACTTTTACTTAGAATCTGCAACTACATTATTTTATTGGTCAAATTATTCTAGCTGTGGCCTCTGGGAACTCTTTTAGTTGGATCTTGTGTCACTTTCATATAGCCCTATCAATGTGTTACTGGGTTTTTTTCTTATTGTTTTGTTTTGACTTTATCACTTTCTTACTTTACAGCACTATAAAATTCTTCAGACCTAGCTTGTATGTTTTCTGTCCCATCTTCGGATCAGCCATTTTTTTTTCCAAGAAACTCTGCTTTATTTTATTGGAAAACAATATTAGAAACCAAAATCTAGGAGCTAGATGTGCCCATTACTACTAGGATATCATTGTCTCTAGACCTTCTCAGCTGACAGAGCAAGGAAGTATATGTGTGTATACTAACCACTGTATACACACGCCTATTAATATTTCCTTATGTAGCCATTCATGTCTATATTAAACCGATTAGTATTAAACTTCAACACTAATTCATTACAACATGAATAACTTTAGCCTTCTTTCTTTGCTTATCTATAAATTCCCACTCCAGGAGTAGAAGAAACCTGGCTCCCACCATCTTCCATCCATTTACTTACTAGTTCAATTCCAGTATATATGTATAAGAGTGTCAGAATTTTCAACCTCTACCCCTGAGAGAAACACCTTTACTGTTTCTTACAAATAGAATACAGTGCTTATATGCAGCTCTTGTCTTTTGGTCTTCTACCTCAGTTATATGATCAGTCCAAGAAAAGTCATTGATTTTCAGTCCGTTCAGGTTTTTTGTTTTGTTTTGTCTTTTGTTTGATGAACAAAATGACAATTTCCAAGCTATTTCCATATGGAACTGAAAAGCTGTGTTTTTTTATAATCGCATTTATTTAACTTCATACAAAAAGAAACATTACAAAGAATGAGAGATTTAAAGTTACATTCACTTGGAGTATGTGATTTTAACTAGCATTTTCCCCAAGGTAAAGAAAATGAAGCTAAAGTGTGATATTTTAGATATACACAAGTTCCCAGAAGAAAAAGTTCTGAGTAGCCTAAAGTAGGCCTGGACACTATTTCTTTTGGTCTTGATAGTAGACCAAAATGTTTTGAGCATATTGATTCATTTTGTAAATAAATTAATTATGCATTATGTTATGTGTTAAATGTTTAGTTAGCATTTAAATATATTGATGTGAGATATACAAACCATCAACATGACTTAGCAATCATGTGAAACAGTTGCTTCTTTAATCATCATATATTGAAGGAAGGTACTTAAAAAGATGCTCCACTGTTTGCTTATCAGTGGACACAGTTCTCATAGAAACATGCTGGTTTAGGGGAAAATAACAAATAATATTTTTATGACATGATGACCCAGGGTTAATGGTAGAAAGCTCAGACTTCTGGGCCTTCAAAGAGAGGACAGGCAAAGTTTATTTTAGGAAACTAATGCTTAATAATTCAAACTAATTAGCCACAGAAAATACGAAGGATGAAATATGCTTTGGATAAAACCACATTGTAAAACATAGAAATTATACACGAAGATAGAACTTTTAGAATATTTGTCAACAGTATGTGCTGTCTATATACATGCATATGTGTGTGTTTAATTGAAATCCTGTGCCTCAAACTTAAAGACAATTTAGCATAATTTTAAATATGGGCCATGTTCATGCTATAACAATATTTCTGGTTCATAAACAGAAGCACACACTTTCCAACACCACAGTGTTGATGAATATGTGGTTACTGAACTCTAACCAGCTAAAGGAAAAATGCACGAGATCTCAGATATTTAACTCAATTCTTCAGGACCAGGTTTAAAGTTTCACAAATATTCCTAAGCCTAAACTCTACTGTTTGTATTTCAAGAGTCTTAACCAAAAGGAAACAATTTTAACTTTAGAAATATTTTGGTCAAATTAATTCCACTATAATTAAGTACACAAACCACTGATTGTGAAACACTTTAAAAATTCTTGGAGGGAATGTGATAATCTAAGTTTCTCATGCCGATGTGGTCTTAATATTTTATTGTCCTTCGCTTTTACTCAGTCTATAAACACCAGCCTTTCAAGTTACCATGATGAGAACACAAGGCCCTTTATTATTATTGCAAGAGTATTTGAGGTAAAGTGTAATAGAACTGAATGTTTTAAAAATATTTGATGAAATCAAATGTATTTTTAAAGATTATGAAAGGTCTAGCTAAGTTCAAAGGTCATACTTTGGTGATAAAATACACTACTTCAAAGTGAAAATAATAGGCTTTCATTTATGGAGGTATTAGTGGTTTCATTCTTTTCAAATATATTTCTATTTAACTTAGAAAAGTAGGAAACAGAGAGAGTCAGAGATACAGGTGAAAGTTTCCTCAAAATGTAACATAAGAAATTTGGTCTTTAGTGCAGTTTATGGAAAAGTTGAGATTTTTGTCTTTTTTTTTTTTTTACTTCAGGGAATTTAGCTTTAACTTAAAAGCCCTTTCACTGGTGAAAATTGATTTTTTTTCTTAATCTAGAGGAAACGAAATACGTGTAGCCCAGCAGAGGAGGGAGAGGAGGTCAAGGGGTAAACAGTTTGATGCGGCACATCTTGAGCTCAATCCTGGGCATGTGATCTCTCACACTTATGTCCTCCCAACAGGGAGAATCCAGCAGTGGTTTAGGCTTAAAATGCTGAGAAAAACTTCAAACAAATGTCTAAGAGAGTCCCTAGAACATTTAAACTTTTCTGTCACAGTCTTTGCTGTTCAATTATTATTTTTTTTTTAACAGGATAGACGTATACTGACAACTCAGCTGAAATTTTCTTTAGGGTAGCTCTTTCATTATGGAGTGAGTGGTCTTTAATTAAGCTCTGAATCTGATCAAGTCACACTTTTCTTTAAGACACAAACTCAAAGTGGAGAAAATCTCCTTGCATTTATTTTATTCTTGTTCAAAGATTAAAGTGGGCACGATTTTCTGTAATCCCACACAGCCCTTCATAGCTAAAAGTTAATATTTCCAACTGGTTGCTTTGAGATTCCATACATATGGCTTAGGAATGAAGTCCTCCACAATTTCCATATTGAGAAATAAATTATGGACACCATCTCTAGAATTCAGTTTCTTTAAATAAGCTGAAGATCTGTTCTCTTTTTCTCCACCATGTTTCTATGCTAGTACTGTGTTATAAGTCTGAGGGCACCTCAAATTAGGCATAATTCTAAAACTGAAGTGACATTCATGTTGATTAGAAATGTTATTGATTTTGTTAAAATATTCATGTTTTTACTTTCAAAAATGTATGTTTTGTCACTTATTTTGTGTTTTTAAAGTTAACATTTTTTAGAAAAAAAGAGTTTTGCTCTCTTTCCGCAAACTACAAACTGACAAATCAAGAAATAAACAATTTTTGAAGTGTCATTCATCCTTTAGATTTTGTAAAATACTAGCTTGTCAGAAAAATTTCCAATTTTTATCCAGATGTTTTGCACTCTTTTGCACATAGCCACAGGATAGTTAGAAGCATGATCTACTAGCATTTACTACCAAATAGATTGTTGAAACTTCAAGCAGGAAACTGCCATAAACACTTTAATCAACAAGCCCCTTGAAGTAAAATGAATTAAGGCATTTAATTAAAAGAGACTCACTGGGCAATATGCATCCTGAATTTCTCTATATAAATTATTATGTCAACATAGTTTCCTCTACAGTTTTTCAATTTTGCTTTTTTTTCTTAAGTCTATGAATTAACATATTAACGGTTAAAACTATGCCTGAAGTTTCTTATTTTCGCCTTCAAACCATTTTTTTTCCCAGTATGTCCTTTGTTTGCTTTTCTCATCTCGTTTAGCACTTTGAATAATGACCTCTTCTTCCTCATTACAAACAATATTTGTCAATCACATCACTTATTCTTCCACAATTTTATAGGATTTTTCATTTTATAAAAATCACACAATCCAAAGGTGTTAAATAGAAAAGCAAATATGTTTCAGTTTAAATCAATTATGCATCTGCATAGCCTAGGCATCAGGAGGCTAGCAGTCTCATTGAGATTTCTCTATCATTAATCCAAGGAGTTATAACATAATTCTCTTTACTCCATCTACTATTTTAGAATTTTGGGGTCTAGGAGTGCAGATGGAAAATGAATGAAAAAAGGATTTCATAAAGTATAAATATTGATTATTGTTCCCAATATGCTGCTTATTTTTCAGATCCTGCTGGGTCCTGCCAGAAAAACAGAGGGTGTTCACTAAGGGAGCACACTTAATGGAAAATTCGTTGCATTTTTCCTGATGCTCCAATTGGCAGTCTGTGTGTCATATGCTGAACACACAGAAATTCATATACGTGCATGGGGCAGTTCAACACAATCCGGGAAATGTTCATAAACTTGATTTTCATATGTATTTAATATCAGATATGAGAGAACAAAGGGAATACATCTTTTTATAAATAATTAGATCCAGTATGATTAATGATGTGTGCATGTTACATATTTATATGTACACACAAATACATATGTATGTGTTCACTATACAAATACATTCCATTTGTTTAATAAGACTTATTTACCTAGAATCTAAAAATAAGGTGAAACAGATCTTAATAACCAAATACATGTTTAAGGAGTTCTGTTCAATATTTAGAATAGATTTTAAATAGAGTAAGTATGTTTATCAACCTACGGTTTTCATAACACAGCTTTGACTATTGTTCTGTATTCATAATAATTACTGGAAACATTTTACCTCCTCTTTATAATTGGCATAAATTATGCTAAACTATAAATCCAAACTATCTTAGAAAACCAAAAGATGCATTATTTACAAAGAAAGAAGCATTTCTTTCTAGGAAAATTAGTGCTGTTACTACAGAATCGAAGAAGAAAAATGATGTTAATAAAATCTTAAGTTTAGCTTCATTAAATATTTTTATTAGTTTCATGTTACTTCAGCTCTTTCATTGTTTCAAATATACATCTCACATCCTACATTATTCTACTTACCAAAAGATACTTACCATGAGAAAAGTAAACTGCTCTTTATTCTGAATACCTCATTTTTTCATAGTGTTTATTAGACAATAATCAAGTGCACATGAAATTCTGAATTCAAAGGATTTTTTTTCCAATCCCACCTTAAGTAAAGATGTGTAAAATGTGTGAAGAAATTTCAGGAGGATAACAGAGTAAATATTTTAAATGAAGAATAAAATGCCAAGAATATGTGACATTTAAAAGAAGGTACAGAAAGATAAATATCAAAATATAGGAATAACTCAGACATATTGCAGGTTCAGTTCCAGACCACCAATAATCTGATCATCAAAATAAAGCGAATTACATTAATTTTTTTTCTGCAGTGCATATAGAAGTTATGTTTACACTATATTGTAGTCTATTATGTGTGCAATAGCATAATAGCATTATGTCTAAAAAATATATATTCCTTAATAAAAAGATCTTATTGCTAAAAAATTCTGACAATCATCTGATCATCTAGGGAGTAGTAATTATTTTTACTGGTGAAGGGTCTTACCTCAATTTTGATGGCTGCTGATTGATCAGGGTTGTGGTTGCTGAAGGTTGGGGTGGCTTTGACGCCCAAACTTATTTTATAAAATAAGACAACAATAAAGCTTGGTGTATCAATTGACTCAGCTTTTCACAAAATATTTCTCTGCCTTATGTAATGATATTTGATAGCATTTTACCTACAGCAGAACTTATTCCAAAATTAAATTAAATTCTCTTAAACCTTCCTACTGCTTTATCAACTAAGTTTATGTAATATTTGAAATACTTTGTTGTCATCTCAACAAGCATTTTCAGTAGATTCCATCTCAAAAAAGCAATTTCTTTGCACATCCATAAGAAGCAGACTCCTCATCCATTCAAATTTAATCATGATACTTCAACAATTCAGTCATATCTTCAAGTGCTACCTTTAATTCAAGTTATTTTACTATTTTCATCATATCTGCCATGACTTCCTCCACTGAAGTCTTCAACCCCTCAAAGCCATCCATGAAGATTGGAATCAACTTATTCTAAACTCTTGCTAATGTTTATATTGTGACCTCCTCCGATGTGTCACAAATGTTGTCAAGGGCATCTAAAATAGTGAATTCTTTCCAAAAGGTTTAGTTTGCCCAGATCCATCAGATAAATTCACTTTATATAGCATTTATAGACTTACAGAGTGTATTTCTTTTCTTTTTTTTTATACTTTAAGTTCTAGGGTACATGTGCACAATGTGCAGGTTTGTTACACAGGTATACATGTGTCATGTTGGTTTGCTGCACCCATTAACTCATCATTTACGTTGGGTGCTTCTCCTAATGCTATCCCTCCCCCAGCCCCCCCCCCCATGAGAGGCCCCAGTGTGTGATATTCCCCTCCCTGTGTCCAAGTGTTCTCATTGTTCAACTCCCAACTATGAGTGAGAACATGTGGTGTCTGGTTTTCTGTCCTTGTGATAGTTTGCTCAGAATGATGGTTTCCAGCTTCATTCATGTCCCTGCAAAGGACATGAACTCATCCTTTTTATGGCTACATAGTATTCCATGGTGTATATGTGCCATATTTTCTTAATCCAGTCTATCATTGATGGACATTTGGGTTGGTTCCAAGTCTTTTCTATTTTTAGTAGTGCCGCAATAAACATATGTGTGCATGTGTCTTTATAGTAGCATGATTTACAATCCTTTGGGTACATATCCAGTAATGAGATTGCTGGGTCAAATGGTATTTCTAGTTCTAGATCCTTGAGGAATCGCCACACTGTCTTCCACAATGGTTGAACTAATTTACACTCCCACCAACAGTGTAAAACTCTTCCTATTTCTCCATATCCTCTCCAGCATCTGTTGTTTCCTGACTTTTTAATGATTGCCATTCTAACTGGTTTGAGAGGGTATCTCACTGTGGTTTTGATTTGCATTTCTCTGATGACCAGTGATCACGAGCATTTTTTCATGTGTCTCTTGTCTGCATAAATGTCTTCTTTTGAGAAGTGTCTGTTCATATCCTTTGCCCACATTTTGATGGGATGGTTTATGTTTTTCTTGAAAATTTGTTTAAGTTCTTTGTAGATTATGGATATTAGCCCTTTGTCAGATGGGTAGATTGCAAAAATTTTCTCCCATTCTGTAGGTTGCCTGTTCACTCTGATGGTAGTTTCTTTTGCTGTGTGAATTTCTTTAGTTTAATTAGATCCCATTTGTCTATTTTGGCTTTTGTTGCCTTTGCTTTTGGTGTTTTAGTCATGAAGTACTTGCCCATGCCTATGTCCTGAATGGTATTGCCTAGGTTTTCTTTTAGGGTTTTTATAGTTTTGGGTCTAACATGCAAGTCTTTAATCCATCTTGAATTAATTTTTGCATAAGGTGTAAGAAAGGGACCCAGTTTCAGCTTTCTACATATGGCTAGCCAGTTTTCCCAGCACCATTTATTACATAGGGAATCATTTCCCCATTTCTTGTTTTTGTCAGGTTTGTCAAAGATCAGATGGTTGTAGATGTGTAGTGTTATTTCTGAGGCCTCTGTTCTGTTGCATTGGTCTATATATCTGTTTTGGTACCAGTACCATGCTGTTTTGGTTACTGTAGCCTTGTAGTATAGTTTGAAGTCAGGTAGCGTGATCCCTCCAGCTTTGTTCTTTTTGCTTATAATTGGCCATACTGCCCAAGGTAATTTATAGATTCAAGGCCATCCCCATCAAGCTACCAATGACTTTTTCACAGAATTGGAAAAAACTACTTTAAAGTTCATATGGAACCAAAAAAAGAGCCCACACTTCCAAGACAGAATGTATTTCTTAAGGAATAAGTCTTGAAAATAAAAATTACTCCTTGGTTCATAGGCTGCAGAAGAGATGTTGTGTTAACAGGCATGAAAAAGAAAAAAAGAATCTTGTACATTATCAGACCTGTTGAGCGACTAGGTGCATTGTCAATGAGCATTGATATTTTATATCAATGAGCAGTATATCAAAACGGAGAGCTTAAAATATTCAGTAAATCATGTTGTCAACAGATGTGCTGTCATTCAGGCTTTGTTGTCCCATTTGTAGAGCACAGGTAGAGTAGACTTAGCATAGTTCTTAAGGGTCTTAGGATTTTCAGAATGGTAAATCAGCACTGGCTTCAGCTTTAAGTCACTAGCTGCATTAACCCCTAACAAGAGAGTCAACTTGTCCTTTGAAGCTTTGAAGTCAGGTATTGACTTCTCCCCTCTAGCAAAGTCCTAAATTACATTGTCTTCCAAAAGAAGGCTGTTTCATCTACATTAAAAATCTTCTGTTTAGTGTAACCACCTTCATCAACGATCTTAGCTAGATCTGAATAACTTGCTGCTTTACCTTGCACTTTTATTTTATGAAGGCAGCCTTTTTCCTTAAACCTCACGAACCAACCTCTGCCAGCTTCAGACTTTTCTTTTGAAGCTTCCTCACCTCTTTCAGCCTCCACACAATTGAAGAAAGTGCGAGCCTTCCTCTGAATTAAGTTTTGGCTTAAATGAATGATGTGGCTGGTTTGAACTTCTATCTAGACCACTAAAACTTTCTGTATTTCAGCAATAAAACTGTTTCACATTCTTATCATCATCTGTGTGTTCACTTTTTTTTTTTCAAGAATTTTTCCTGTGCATTCATAACTTGGCTAAGTGTTTGGCACAAAAGTCCTAGTTTTTGGCGTGTCTCAGCTTTTGGCATGTCTTTCTCACTAAACTTCTATCTGCTTTTGATTTAAAGCTTTTCTATCTGCTTTTGATTTAAAGCGAGGGACAAGACTCCTTCTTTAACTTGAACATTAGAGGCCGTTGTACAGTTATTAATTGGCCTAATTTAAATATTGTGGTATAGTAGGGAATTGGGAGGAAATGGTCCATATGTAGAGCAGTCAGAATACACACAATATTAATCAGTTAAGTTCACCATTGCATATGTTTGTGGTGCCCAAAAACAATTACAGTAGGAACATCAAAAGTTATTGATCACAAATTACTATAACAAATATAATAATAATGTAGAAGTTTAGAATATTGCTAGAATTTCCAAATTTGACAGAAAGACACAGAGAGAACACATAGTGTTAAAAAATGGTGCCAGCTGACTTGCTCGATGCAGGGTTGCTACAAACCTTCACTTTGTAAAAAATTCAATATCTGAGAAATGTAATAAAGCCAAGCACAATAAAAAGAGGTATGCCTGTAAATGGAAACTAATAGGTACTTTCTAGATATGAAATTTCTAGTAATAGCTTACGGTTAAAGCAATGGTTCTCAGAAGGAGGAGATTTTCTTTCCATGGATCATCTGGTGATGTATGGAAACACGTTTAGCTGTTGCAACTTGAGGGTGGAGAATGCCACTGACATCCATTGGATAGAGTCCAGAGACGCTAATAAATATCATACAATGCAGAGGTTAGCAAGAAATTAATTATATAGACCAAAATTTCAATAATACAGAGGATATAAAATCCTTGTTTAAAGGTAAATGAAATTTGACATTGAAATAGGGTGGAGGTTTTGATATTGTTAAACAGCAGTAGGATTGTAAATCTCAGACTATAGAATTTTAATCTAGTTTGATAGAGATGTCATGTGTTCTTTTTATTTAAAAATATTTTTATTTTTAATTGATGAGTAATAATTGTATACATGCGTGGGTACAATGTGATGTTTTGAAGCATGTATATATTGTGCAATGATCAAATCAGGGTAATCAATATATTCATCACGTAAAATATTTATCATTTATTTGTAATGAGAACATTTTAAATCCTCTCTTTTACCTATTTTTAAATATAAGATAAATAATATTATTATTAACTATAGTCATCATGCTGCACACTAGGTTACCAGAACTTATTCTTTCTAACTAAAACTTTTTGCATCCTTTGAGCAATGTCTCCCCTTTCCCGATTCACTCTCCAACCAAACCTAACTTCTATGAGTTTGACTTTTTTAGATTTTACACATAAATGAGATCAGACAGTATTTACCTCTCTGTGCTTGGCATATTTCCCTTAGTACAATGTCCCCAAGTTCATTCATGCTGTATAAAATGACATAATTTCCTGCTTTTTTAAGGCTGAATAGGATTCTATTGTGCATCTATACTACATGTTTTAATCCATTCATCTGTTGATTGACACTTTGATTGTTTTTGTATCTTGACTATTGTGAATAATGCTGTGATGAACATGGGAGTGTCAACGCCTCTTCAACTTTTTTATTTCAATAGATGTGCTGTCATTCAGCAGATGTGCTGTCATTCAATTCCTTTGGATATGTGCCTATAAGTACAATTGCTGGATCATATGGTAATTCTATTTGTAGTTTCTGAGGAAACTTTATACTATTTTTCAAAATGGTTGTGCATATTACAATACCACCAACAGTGGGAAAGAGTTTCCTTTTCTCTACATCCTCACAACATTTATTAGCTTTAATCATTTTGTTAACGGGTATAAGGTGATAACTCATGTGGTTGTAATTTGCATTTTCCTGATTATTAGACTTTTTTGAGCATTTGTCATATATATGTTGGCCATTTTTGTGTCTTCTTTTCAGAAATATCTATTCAGGTCCTTTATCCATTTTTCAATAGGGTTATTTGTTTTCTTATTATTGTATAGTTTGAGTTCATCAAGTATTTTGAATATTAGCCTCTTACTCAATGTAACATTTGCAAATACTTTCTTCCAATCTTTAAATCGTATCTTAACTCTCGTTTCCTTTGTTGTTTGGAAGCGTTTTGGTTTGATGTAACGTGATTTGTCTATTTTTTCTTTTGTTGCCGGCAATTTTGGGGTCTTATCTGTGAAATCACTACCCAGACCAATGTTACGGAGTTTTTTCCCTGTGTTTTGTATTTTCTTCTAGTAGTTTTGCAATTTCAGATCTTATGTTTACATCTTTAATAAGTTTTGAATTGATTCTTATATAAGGGGTAAGATAAGGTTTCATTTTTATTCTTCTGCACATGGATATCCAACTCATAACATCATTTACTAAAAAGATTATCCTTTCTCCATTGTATGTTCTTGGCACTTTTGTCAGAAATTAATTGACCATAGCTGTGTGGATTTATTTTTGGGCTTTTAATCCTATTCTATTTGTTAATGTGTCTGTTTTTATGACAGTATCGTGTTGTTTTGAATCCTATAGCTTTATAATATATTTTGAAATCTGCTAGTTTGATGCCTTCAGTTTTTGGGTTTTGGTCAAAATTACTTTGGCTATTTGGGGCCTTTTGTGGTTCCACACAAATTATAGAATTCTTTTTTCTATTTTGGTGAAGAATTAATAGTAATTGCATTGAATATGTTGATAGCTTGGTCAGTATGGACATTTTTAACAATACTAAGTCTTTCAATCTATGAACCTGGGATATATCATTTATTTGTGTCCTCTTCAACTTTTTTCAACAATGTTTTATAGTTTTCAGTATATAGTTCTTTCACCTCCTTGGGTGAGTTTAATCATAATTAATTTATTTTTATGCTATTACAAATGGGACTTTTAAAATTTCTTTTTCAGCTAGTTTATTGTGAGCATGCTACTGATTTTTGTGGTTTAATTTTTTATCCTGCAACTTTACTGAATTTGTTTATCAGTTCTAACAGTTTCTTGGTACAGTCTTTAGATTTCCTGTATATAAGATTTTGTCATCAGCAAATAGAGATAATTTTACTACCTTTTCCATTTGGATGCCTTTGTTTATTTTTCTTTCCTAATTGCTCAGGCTAGAACTTTTTGTTGAACGGAAGTGATAAAAGTAGGAATAGTTGTTTTATTCTTGATCTTAGAAGAAAAGCCTTCAACTTTTCACTAAGTGTGATGTTAGCTGTGGCTTGACATATATGATCTTTATGGTGTTGAAGGACATTTCTTCTATACTCAGTTTGTTGATAATTTTAATTATAAAAGGACATCGAATTTTGTCAAATGCCTTTTCTGTGTCTATTGAAATGATCATGTGGTTTCTGTCCTTCACTTTATTATAATGGTATATCACATTTATTGATTGATATATGTTGAACCACTCTTACAACCCAGGGATCAATCCCATTTGATTGTGGTGAATGACCCATTTAATATACTGTTGAATATAGCTTGCTAGTATTTCATTGAGGATTTTTGCACTTATGTTCATCAGTGATGTTGGCCTGCAGTTTTCCTTTTTTTTTTTTGTAGTGTCTTTTTCTGGTTTTGGTATCAATGTAATGCTGGCCTTGTAAAATGAGATTGGAAGCATTCCCTTCTTTTAGATTTTTTGAAATAGTTTGAGAGGAATTGATATTAGTTCTTCTTTAAATGTTTGGTAGAATCCAGTCATAAAATTATCTTATCCTGGGCTTTTCTTTGATAGGAGACTTTAATTAACAATTCAGTTTCCTGGATTGTTATTGGTCTATTCAGATTTACAATTTCTTTGTAATTCAGTCTTGGTAGGTTATATGTTTCTAGAAATTTATTTATTTATGAGGTTGTTTAATTTGTTGACATATAGTTATTCATAGTAGTTTCTTAGATAACTTGTATTTCTCTGCTATAATATCTTCCCTTTCATTTCTAATTTTATTTGAGGTTCTTCTCTTTTTCACCTGGTTAGTCTAGCTAACTGTTTGTCAATTTTGTTTAGCTTTTCAAAAAACTGACTCTTAGAAAAACCGACTCTTAGTTTTGTTGATCTTTTCTATTGTCTTTCTAGTTTCTGTTTCATTTATCTCTAGTCTGATCTTTGCTGTCTCCTAACTTCTGCTAACATTGGGCTTAATTTGTTTCTTCTAGTTCCTTAAGGTACAATGTTATGTTGCTTATTTGAGATATTTCTCCTGTTTTAATGCAGACATTTATTGCTGTAAGTTTTTTTCTTACAACTGATTTTGGAGTTTCTGGAGATTTATCTTGTTCTTTCATTTGAATTGTATTTTCTTGTTTCTTCACTTTTCTTGACCTTCTGTGTTGGTTTTTGTGCATCCTGTGCCTTGTGAAAATAAGTGATTCTCTCAGTCTTGTCAGACTGTCCTCATATAGGATAAAAATCCCACTAATCTATTAGGCCAGAGAATTTAAGATACCTCTCAAATCTTTGTGTTTGTTAAAACTGCTATCTCTGTACTTGGTGGTCCCCTGGGGATTAGGATTTGCCATGTCCTATCAGAACCTTAAGACCAGTAAGGTAGAAGCCATACCCTCTTGATGTAGCTAGAAAAGTTGAGTATTGGATGTATGTTCCATTTCCTTCTATCTGCATGGTGAAGCTGAGTGCAGGCATTTATCTCTCACTGTCTTTGCATTCAGCCAGGGAGAAGATCTGTATCAAATGCCTATACTTGTGTTTAGGCTATACTCTGTGATCCTGGAGATATAGCTGTTGGAAGTGGAACTGTTATATGTCCACCTCTTTGTTTTCTGTAGTTTAGGGCCACTCAAGATACAAAGCCCCATCAACTCCCAGAGCTAGGTCATTAAAGAGACAGTTCCTTGTGAGGCCGGAGAATAGGGTCTGGAGGCAGGGAACCTAAGGTCGATTAACACTGACTTCCTAGTACTAAGTCAAAAGGAAAACCCAACTTCCCACACCCATGTAACAAAAGGACCAGAGTCTACTCCCTTTGCAATGCCCCTGGCTCTTTTCTGTATGGCTCATGAAAAATTGAAAGTACCTCTGATTGGTCCCTTCCTGAAACCCATCAGATGTTTGCATAGGGTGTAACTTTATAACTTCATTTCAGTCTCTGCAACCAGTCAGACTTCTCACAAGCCACTGCTTCATTTACATAGAGTACAAACCAGGTAACCAATGGGATGCCTCTAGAGGATATTTAAATCCCAGAAAATTCTGTAATCAGGGCTCTTGAGCCTCTTGCTCTAGCCCATTTCCACTCTGTGGAGTGTACTTTTATTTTAATAAATCTTTGCTTTCATTGCTTCATTCTTTCCTTGATGTGTGTGTTTTGTCCAGTTCTTTGTTCAAAATGCCAAGAACCTGGAAAACTGATAGTCATGAAGCTCCAACAGAAACACTTGGGTAGGAGTTATAGATATTATGGCTCAGTGCAGAGAAAACTTTCTTACAGGAAGAATGGGTACACCTGGATTTATCACTGTGGCAAGACGAAAGAAAGCCTCTGAAGTGCCAAGCTCCAGTTTGGTCTGCCTGAGAGCTACTGTTTGCACCATTAGCTCCCCAGTGCAAGTTTGTTAGAAGCCAGGCCCCTTAAGGAGCCAATGAAAGAGTATGCAATAAACTCCTTCCGAAGAGAAAATGGGAGCTGCATCTTCAAGCTCCTTTGCTGCACTGTTCCTAGGAAGTTTAGCCCCTGGATGTGTTTGAGCACCTGTTTAAAACCACATCTCTATTCTGTGATCTAGGGAGGCTCCTGTATATCTAGTCTCTTGTGCTCCCAGAGCTAAAAGTTTTAATATGCAGTTCCTCAGGTGGTTTTGTAAAAGTTACAATCCCTGTTTTGTGGCATAAAACTCTTCTAGGAAGAAACAGTGAGCTGTATTTTAAAAGCCCCTTTCTGTACTGCTTCCAGGGGATAAAGGCCTTGGAAGTACTTGCATACTGTTACAAAACTTTCCCTTTTGTCTGTTGTCTAGAGAGATTCAGGTGTGCCTACTCCCCTCTGCTCCCAGAGCTAGGAAGTTTAAGGTATAGTCTCCCAGGTGGAAGCTGTAAAAGTTGAAGGTGCATCATGTGTAGACAAACTCCTTCCAGAAGGGATTTAGTGACCTGGAGTTACCACTAGTGTGAGCTGGGAGAGAAGGTTCTGGAAGTGCTGATCTTCTCACACTGTTGGTAGGTTACTGTTTGTTTGCTTCTTTAACTCTCCAATGACAGTTAATTAGAATCCAGGCTGCCAAGTAGCCACTGGAGAGTGTGTTTTAAATCCATTCTAGAGAAAATCAAGCAACTGCATTTTTAAGTACCTTCTCTGCACTACTTCAGAGGAGCCATGCAAGTGCTTGCATACCCTAATAAAACCTGCACGTTTTTACTGTGATCTAATTTTTATGTTAGACAAGAATATACCTAATTCTCTGTCCTTTCCAAATTGATTATATAAAAGCAAAACTATGAGGACCTTAAAGTTAGGGCAGTATATGTGAAATCCAAACCCTCCTCTCCACAGGGAGAAGCTGAGTGTTTGGGATTTCTTTCCTGGTTGTATGGCTCTGTGCCCAGGGTGGGGCCCATGCCCCCAGTGTTCTCAGCCATTCCTACTTGTTCTATATGGATGTTTTCTCAGTTGCCTGATGGGCAGGAGTCTCTCAATCATTTTCTCGCTTTTTAGAGGGAATTGATCCATGAATAGATGTTTATTTGGTGCATTCAAGTATGTAGGGAAAGTCAAGATCCTCTATTCCACCATGTTGCTGACATCACCACATACAATAAGTTCTTAAATACAGCAAATACCTGAAAATAGCTATTAATACATATTCCTTTAGTAGCTAAGTGTCAGTTTGATTTTTATAAGTGTAATCAAAGTCAAGAAGGCAAAAAAGACATTGAAGCAAAACACTAGTGCAGAGTGATGAGTAAACTCAAAGCTAAAGCATTTGAAAAAAATAAGAGATTCAAGAAATAAAAAAAAAAATGACTGAGGAGTCTAAGAAGATGGCAGAGTAGGAAGCATCAGGAATCTGATGCTCCCCACCTAAGCAACAATTGCACTGGTAGAATTTGAGGAAACAATTTTGGAACTCTATAGTCTACTGAAGAATTATAACTTCCAGTGGAAGGCTTGGGTGAAAAATTGCAGTTAATTTTGATCAGTATCAGCTCTTAGCAGACTAACAGTTACCCATTCCCCTCCTCTAGCTTCAAGGCATGCAGCTGTGAACTTTTCCTGGAGCAGCTCTTGCATAGGTTGTGTAGCCAGGGTGAATCAAAAGGACCTGTTTTTTAAACATCAGGATTAAGGATCTCGATCTATTGCTGATTGCTGCTTCTGATCACAGAGGTGTAGACAAAGAGCAGCCATTGTTTTTTTTTACCTCCACCCATTCTTGCTAGCTTCTCACCTGCAGTTGAAGTTAATGCCATGGAATTAAAAGTTCTGGCATCCTTCTCCCCTCCTTTATTTATCTGTTTTTTCCTTTTTGGAAGCCAGATATTAAAGATTAAGACATTAAAAAAACTCCATATATGAGGAAATTTAGAAAATTTTCATTGAAGTGCATGGAAAGGCTCAAGAAAAACCTGAGATGACTTTAATTTTATACCTCAGGCCAATCCTTGGCACAAAGTCATCATACAAAATCAAATAAAAAACAAACTCCAGAACAAAAATCATCAAACCTCAGGAAAAGGGGAGAATCTGATTTTCAGAGTTACCACATTATTAGATTCAAATGTCTAGTTTTCAACAAAAAATTACAAGACATACAAAGAATCAGGAAAGTAAGGCTCATTCAAAGATAAAAAGTACAATAAGTCAACAGAAACTGCCACTGAAAAAGACCAGATGGCAGGTCTCTAAGACAAAGATTTGAAACAACTGTGAACTAAAGAAAAATGTAGACAATGTCATCAAAACAATGTATGAATAAAATGAAAATATCAATAAATACATGAAAAACCTAAAAAGAAAACAAAAAGAAATTCTGGAGCTGAAAAGTACAATAACTGAATTGAAAATTTTACTGGAGCAATTCAAATGCAACATTGTATAGAAAGAAGAAAGAATCAACAAATTTGAAGATGGGATAATTAAATTTATTATGTCTAAAGAATAGGAAGAAAAAGATCTTTAAAAAGTGAACAGGCCTTAGCAATCTGTGGGACACCATCAAATGTACCAACTTACGTGTTGTGGTAGTTACAGAAGAAGAGATGGTGGGGGAGGAAAGAATATTGGAAAACAAAATAATGGCTGAAAACTTCCCAAATCTGATGAAAGACATAAATATAAACATCCAAGAATTTTAAGGAAGTCCAAGTAGACAAACTCAAGAAGACCCTTACCAATCAATACACATTATAATCAAGCTTTGAAAAGAAAAAGAAAATGAATCTTGAAACCAGTAAGAAAGAAGTGTGTTGTCCTGTGTAAGTGATCCTAAATCAGGTTATCAGCAGATTTCTTATTAGAAAGCTCAGAGGCCTTCCAGAAGCCAGTGAGCTGATATATTCAAAGTACTAAAAGAAAAAAAAAATTAAAAGCAAATTGTTAGCCCAAGTGCTAAATTGTCTGGCAAAATTGCTGTTTCTTTTTTTCAAAAATGAGGTAGAAATTAAGAAAGCTTTAATAAGGAATAAAATTTTAATACATGCCACAGCGTGGATGAATCCTGAGGATGGTATGCTAAGTGAAATAAGCCAGTCAAAAAAGGACAAATATTATATGACTCATTTATATAAGATACTTACAAGAGTCAAAATCATAGAGACAGAAAACAGAATGGTGATTGTCAGGAGCTGTGGGAGAAGAGAATGGGAAGCTATTATTTGATGGGTATAGAGTTTTCATTTTACAAGATGACAAGCAAATTATGCAAGTGGATGGTGGTGATGTTTGCATAACATTATGAATGTATTTAACACCACTTAAAATGGTTACGATGATAAATCTTATGTGTATTTTACCACAATAAAAAATTGGAAAAAATATACTTAGTATCTAAACATAGAAATGTTAAGTTAATACAAATATTTTGAAGTTCTTTGTTGTTGTTTTTAAATGATGGTAGAGCTAATCATCACCACAAGCAAGTTGGTAATGATGGTGAATTGTGGTAAACAATGATGCAATTTTTTTTTTTTTTTTTTGCTTCTCTAGGATTTTCAAGTGAAGAACTGGGACTAAGTAAAAAAAAAAAAGATTCACAAGGAACTACTAGAAGTCACAAGAAATTAAAAACTAATAGAAGTTTCACCAAGGAAGAAGAAATCAACATAATTTAATACAACAGAGGGTTCATGATAGGTAAGAAATGCAGAAAGCATACAAGTGATTTTAAGAGTGGACTTAAGTAGAGCCTGAAGCATACACAATATGAAGGACAAACCCTTAAGGAGAAAAATTAAAATTTTAAACATATATTAGGTACAGAGTTAAAGGAGACCTTGTGAGAGAAAGCCTTGAAACTTATTTTTAATTGCCTCTTCAATAAACCTGCCTCTACTTTTGAGATAAAAATACCAGTGTAATAGCAGGTAGAAAAGTGCAAATCCAGGATGAACCAACTGAGCAGATGTTTGTCATGACTGTACTTTCCTAATTAGAAGCCAGGACCCACCCATGGTTTCAGAAAGAAAAAAAATATATATATATATCTGAAGTCCTAGATCTAAAATCCCACATATTTCTGTTCCAGAAAATATAAAAAGTGTTATTATTCATGAAATTTGAACATGAGACTTAAGAGATAAATAAGCAGTTGCTGGAAAGACAAAGGAAACAAGGTGGTCTTTTCTGGGAGAGTCAGAATTTCAAACTTCATCGCCAGTCATACATCTAAGGAGGAGATAACTGATCTGAAATGTCTCTCTGGGTAATGACAGAAATGTTTTGGGGCACAGTAGACTTATCAGCTCAAGAGGAGTACCACTGCCAGGAGAGGGTGTCTGAGAGACCAGAATCAAAATGAAGAAGGAGGTTAACTGAAAAAATGAACAAGCAAAAGAAATATGGTACAGAGGTACAGACAAAATAATTTCCTAATTTTACTTATTGAAAATCTCCCCATCAAGCTACCAATGACTTTCTTCACAGAATTGGAAAAAACTACTTTAAAGTTCATATGGAACCAAAAAAGAGCCCGCATCGCCAAGTCAATCCTAAGCCAGAAGAACAAAGCTGGAGCCATCACGCTACCTGACTTCAACTATACTACAAGGCTACAGTAACCAAAACAGCATGGTACTGGTACCACAACAGAGATATAGACCAATGGAACAGAACAGAGCCCTCAGAAATAATACCACACATCTACAACCTTCTGATCTTTGACAAACCTGACAAAAACAAGAAATGGGGAAAGGATTCCCTATTTAATAAATAGTGCTGGGAAAACTGGCTAGCCATATGTAGAAAGCTGAAACTGGATCCCTTCCTTACACCTTATACAAAACTTAATTCAAGATGGATTAAAGACTTAAATGTTAGACCTAAAACCATAAAAACCCTAGAAGAAAACCTAGGCAATACCACTCAGGACATAGGCATGGGCAAGGACTTCATGTCTAAAACACCAAAAGCAATGGCAACAAAAGCCAAAATTGACAAATGGGATCTAATTAAACTAAAGAGCTTCTGCACAGCAAAAGAAACTACCATCAGAGTGAACAGGCAACCCACAAAATGGGAGAAAATTTTCGTAACCTACTCATCTGACAAAGGGCTAATATCCAGATTCTACAATGAACTCAAACAAATTTACAAGAAAAAAACAAACAACCCCATCACAAAGTGGGCAAAGGATATGAACAGACACTTCTCAAAAGAAGACATTTATGCAGCCAAAAAACATGAAAAAATGCTCATCATCACTGGTTATCAGAGAAATGCAAATCAAAACCACAATGAGATACCATCTCACACCAGTTAGAATGGCCATCATTAAAAAGTCAGGAAACAACAGGTGCTGGAGAGGATGTGGAGAAATAGGAACACTTTTACACTGTTGGTGGGACTGTAAACTAGTTCAACCATTGTGGAAGTCAGTGTGGTGATTCCTCAGGGATCTAGAACTAGAAATACCATTTGACCCAGCCATCCCATTACTGGGTATATACCCAAAGGACTATAAATCATGCTGCTATAAAGACACATGCACACCTATGTTTATCGCGGCATTATTCACAATAGCAAAGACTTGGAACCAACCCAAATGTCCAACAACGATAGACTGGATTAAGAAAATGTGGTACATATACACCATGGAATACTATGCAGCCATAAAAAATGATGAGTTCATGTCCTTTGTAGGGACATGGATGAAACTGGAAACCATCATTCTCAGTAAATAATCGCAAGGACAAAAAACCAAACACTGCATGTTCTCACTCATAGGTGGGAATTGAACAATGAGAACACATGGACACAGGAAGGGGAACATCATATTCCGGGGACTGTTGTGGGGTGGGGGGAGGGGGGAGGGACAGCATTAGGATATATACCTAATGCTAAATGACGAGTTAATGGGTGCAGCACACCAACATGGCACATGGATACATATGTAACAAACCTGCACATTGTGCACATGTACCCTAAAACTTAAAGTATCATAATAATAATAAAAAAAGAAAATATGGCACATATACAGCATGGAATACTATGCATCCATAAAAAAGGATGAGTTCATGTCCTTTGTAGGGACATGGATGAAGCTGGAAACTATCATTCTCAGCAAACTATCACAAGGACAAAAAACCAAACACCGCATGTTCTCACTCATAGGTGGGTATTGAACAATGGGAACACATGGACACAGGAAGGGGAACATCACACACCAGGGTTGGTTGTGGGGTGGGGGGAGGGGGGAGAGATAGCATTAGGAGATATACCTAATGCTAAATGACGAGTTAATGGGTACAGCACACCAACTTGGCACATGTATACATATATAACTAACCTGCACGTTGTGCCCATGTACCCTAAAACTTAAGGTATAATAATAATAAAATTTAAAAAAAGAAAAAAAAAGAAAAAGGCAGGAGTGTTTCAGGCCAAAACAGCATGAGGGAAGGACAGAGGGTAGAAATACGCTTGGAATATTGAAGAAGCTGAAAGACAACAGTATGTGTATGATGGGGTAAGGGAAAGATGGCAACACAAGATGATTTGGGAGGCTTTTCACGGTCAAGTCATGTCTGTGTCATTAGACATATCACTATGAACATTAGTAATAGCCAACAGAGACTTTCTGGAGCTGGTTGTGCTGGGGGAAGGGATATGTTTGGTATAGCCATGGAAACTATTATTTGAAGTAAGCATGTGCTTTGCTTCACTAAAGATAGAAAATAAAAGGTTTCAATTCTGAAAAAAAAAAAATAAGGAAATCTTGAAACTTGAAATAAGAAAAAACTGATATTTGGTTACTATTTTATTTTAACCAGTAAAAAGGTTCATTGATTAGTTATGCAGATATATATATTATATCTCCTCTATGTTAGTATTCTTACCACTAGAAATATTGCAATAAATAGACATAGGCCCTTCTCTTGGGGAAAGTAGCTTATAACTAAAAAGACTCGGACATAAACCGATTTTCAAACATAAGATATGAAAGTGTTAGAAGAAGAGAATATTTGCATAATTTTTAAATGGGAGACGACTAAAACAAGATCAAATATGTGACAACCATAAAGGGGAACATGGCATATTTACATAAAATATTTTTTTAAATTAAGAAAAAAAGCACAGAGAAAATGAACAGATTATTTATTTTAAAAGCAATACAATGGTCAATAAATGTGTAAAAATAAGTATACTAGTAGAGAAATATGCATACAAGTTATGAAATAAATGTTTCTCATTAAATTCTTAAAAGATAAAGAGGAACTGAAATCATCCAGCGACGGCACAAACATGATGGTAGACACGGGAATATGAGTGCTCTTTTATACTCTTAGTAGAGGTATAATTTACCATAAGATTTCTGGAATAAACCCTTTTAATATATATTAAAAGTAGTCCCACCTCTTAACTTAGCATTTCTTCTTATGGAAATTCAGTCAAAATATAAAAGAAACAGTAATTAGATATATGTACAAAGATATTTATTGTAGCAAAAAAATTGAAATAACCTGAATTCCTAACAATAGTGGGAATATTGAATTAATATTGGCATACCCCCCTACTTTGATATAAAATAAACTATTACATAAGATATACATATATAAAATAAATTAAGGTAAACAAACCCACAAAATATTTTGTATAAGTTATATATAAAATATATATGTATAACATTCCTTTTTAATGAGTCTGTAAATATGCACATGTATCTTTGAAATAAAAGAAAATAGAAATATCAAAAAGTTAATCTTACCAATGATTAATTTAAGGAGTTGGATTGGGAGAAGGAGGAAGAAATTATGACTTAAGTTTCTCATTTATACTTGAGTTTTAATTCAGACCATTTATTTCATTTAATAATTTAAGTTATTAAGAAGAGACTACTAAATTCATGAAGTAAGTCCTCTATAGGAGAAATCAGGAGTGTTTTCAGAATGAAGACAGAGTCTTAACCTTTCTTGGGAGGATGGCTATTCTGTCCCTGAGTAAGTGAGCTGGAAGTTGAATCTAAAAGATGAAAAGGAGTTGGTAAGGCAAAAAGGAGCCACAGGGGCAGAGCAAGAAAGGGAGATTGTGAGTGGTACAGGCAAAAAGAACAGCAGGCTCCAATAAGGACCTTTTTCAAGGAATTGAAGAGTTCAGAATGTTTGGAACAATTGTGGGAGGGGTACAAATGAGAGAACACAGCAAACAACTTCTTGCCTTTAAAGTGAGAGTTGAGTTAGGCATTGTTAAAGGAATCAAAGACACTGTGGTTTTGAATTTGATTCTTGACTCTGCATTTTTAAAAACCTTGTTAGACTTCAATTTTCTCTTCTGTTGAATGAATATTGTAACACTTACCTCAATGTTTTCTTTTTGGTGAAGAGTAAATTTTATATGTGTAAAGTGAAAACATATTCCTTTTACATATACAGACGCTTCTTAGGTAGCAGCAACAGCAATTATTGTAATATCCTTTGTTCTAGACTATTGTTAAGATTGGGCTTGGTTTTATGCTATGTTATAGATCATGTATTTTGGTTTTCCTACTTCACAAAGTAACTTTTAACGGGGTTGTCATGTTTGGCAATAAGCAACGTCTATGAAACTAGGTGGTATCAACCTCAACTAATTAAACAAGGCAGAAACAAACCAGAAGCAATGCGCACGATGACTAAAATGTTCTAAGAAGCCATTTTTCCCCTAATTCTTGTAATAGTTCAATAAAAGGGGCCAAATGAACAATGCAAGAAATGTCTCTAAATTTAAACCCAGAGTTTACTGCAAATCAGGGTGTGCAGAATCTTTCTACTGATTGTGGTGCAATTGCCATACAAACATTGTTCTCCTTAACAACGTCCTTTATAGAACGGTTAATTTTTTTCCTGGTTGGACTCTACGTTTTAGAAATTAAAAAGAACAAGGCAGAAAAATCCATCTTTTTGATTGAGGGAATATTGCAGAGAAACATATAAATGTTTCTATTTTCTTCAGTTGCAAATATAGAAATGCATAGGGATGTGGAGAGCAGAACTTGCCGATATAAACTAAAGCCTTTCTGCTTAAATAGGCAAGGCAGAATGAATATTATGCTCATGTTTGTAACAGAGGCCAAATAACATAAGGCTGAAAATTATATTAAAATTAGAGATGATCATTGGTGATCTTTGCTACAGAAGCTATGCTGAAAAATTGCAAAAGCCATAACGGAATGCTGTGGAGGACAAGATGAATTGCTATTCCAATTCCTCTCCAAAGACAGATTTGCTGCCCAGCAGCAGGGAAGCTGGTCAGCATGCAGCCTCTAGAGTCAATCCTTTGGGGCTGCCCATCAGCTTCAGAGAGCAGACACCAGGCCATGCCTTTCCATGGGCAACACACATCAGATTGCTGAGCAAGGTACAAGTATTTTCAGTCCAATGTGGGATATTCTGACTGGTAATACCTTCCCAAGTTCCTCTTTGCATTGGCTTACATTTTGGCCAGCCAGTACCCAGCTTATTTTCTCCCTCTGCTCAATCCTGCATCTTCTCACATCCATTCACAGGTGCTGATTCCCAGTTAATATCTCGCATGGCAAAACTTTATCTCAGCAGCTGCTCTGGATATTCCAAACTGTGAGAAATACAAATACTTTGAGGAATAGTAGGTTGATGAGAAAGTGAAGATGAGTTGAGGTACTAATTTCATTTATATTTACTTGTAATAAGGAAGAGAGGAGCTATATTAGCTTCAGGAGGAAATGGGATTAAGGGAGATATTTCATTATTTTAATGTTTTGGAATGATAGGTAAGGGAAGGACCTGAGAGAGTAAATGTTGATGGAAAGGATTCACTACACAGAAGCAGTTCTTTGGAATGTCTCCTGAGTTCAAATTACACTGTAATAATTTGACTGTATAAGAACAATTCTGTCTCTCATTATGTTTTCCAAAATCAGAGGCAAACCTGCCTATTTAAATGAGATCTCTTCTTTTTTGGAGGAGGAACAGATTTTGGGAAAAGAGGACTGTGCTTATTTGTCAAATTGAAATTAGGAGTGAAATCCATGTGTTTCTTTATACCCCTTAAATCGACTTTTATATGTTCTGTAATTCATTCAGCAACAGTCATAAAAGTTTGTGCAGAATTCCATAAAGCACTGGAAATCTCAGCCATCAGTTCCATAAACAAAAGTAGACATTCTACTTTACTCTCTAGGTATGTGTTTTAATTTCTTCCAGAAAGAAAAAATGAATTAAAAAAAATTTAAATTGCCCTTAGCATGGGGGTGGAGCCAAGATGGCCGAATAGGAACAGCTCCAGTCTACAGCTCCCAGCCTGAGCGACACAGAAGACAGGTGATTTCTGCATTTGTTTGAGGTACCTGTTTCATCTCACTAGGGAGTGCCAAACAGTGGGTGCAGGACAGTCAGTGAAGCGCACTGTGTGCGAGCCAAAGCAGGGCGAGGCATTGCCTCACTTGGGAAGCGCAAGGGGTCAGGGAGTTCCCTTCCCTAGTCAAAGAAAGGGGTAACAGGCGGCACCTGGAATATCGGGTCAGTCCCACCCTAATACTGCGCTTTCCCAATGGGCCTGGAAAACGGCACACTAGGAGATTGTGTCCCACACCTGGCTCGGAGGGTCCTATGCCCACGGAGTCTCACTGATTGCTAGCACAGCAGTCTGAGATCAAGCTGCAAGGCAGCAGCGAGGCTGGGGGAGGGGCGCCCGCCATTGCCCAGGCTTGCTTAGGTAAACAAAGCAGCCAGGAAGCTCCAACTGGGTGGAGCCCACCACAGCTCAAGGAGGCCTGCCTGCCTCTGTAGGCTCCACCTCTGGGGGCAGGGCACAGACAAACAAAAAGTCAGCAGGAACCTCCACAGACTTAAATGTCCCTGTCTGACTGACAGCTTTGAAGAGAGTAGTGGTTCTCCCAGCACACAGCTGGAGATCTGAGAACGGACAGACTGCCTCCTAAAGTGGGTCCCTCACCCCTGAGCAGCCTAACTGGGAGGCACCCACAAGTAGGGGAAGACTGACACCTCACTCAGCCGGGTACTCCTCTGAGACAAAACTTCCAGAGGAAATATCAGACAGCTGAATTTGTGGTCTCATGAAAATCTGCTGTTCTGCAACCACCGCTGCTGACACCCAGCCAAACACGGTCTGGAGTGGACCTCTAGCAAACTCCAACAGACCTGCAGCTGAGGGTCCTGTCTGTTAGAAGGAAAACTAACAAACAGAAAGGACATCCACACCAAAAACCCATCTGTACATCACCATCATCAAAGACCAAAAGTAGATAAAACCACAAAGATGGGGAAAAAACAGAGCAGAAAAACTGGAAACTCTAAAAAGCAGAGCACCTCTCCTCCTCCAAAGGAACGCAGTTCCTCACCAGCAACAGAACAAAGCTGGATGGAGGATGACTTTGAAGAGTTGAGAGAAGGCTTCAGACGATCAAACTACTCTGAGCTACAGGAGGAAATTCAAAACAATAGGAAAGAAGTTAAAAACTTTGAAAAAAAATTAGAAGAATGGATAACTAGAATAACCAATGGAGAGAAGGGCTTAAAGGAGCTGATGGAGCTGAAAGCCAAGTTTCGAGAACTACGCGAAGATTGCAGAAGCCTCAGTAGCAGATGCGATCAACTGGAAGAAAGGGTATCGCTGATGGAAGATGAAATGAATGAAATGAAGCGAGAAGGGAAGTTTAGAGAAAAAAGAATACAAATAAATGAACAAAGCCTCCAAGAAATTTGGGACTATGTGAAAAGACCAAACCTACGTCTGACTGGTGTACCTGAAAATGATGGGGAGAATGGAACCAAGTTGGAAAACACTCTGCAAGATATTATCCAGGAGAACTTCCCCAATCTAGCAAGGCAGGCCAACATTCAGATTCAGGAAATACAGAGAACGCCACAAAGATACTCCTCGAGAAGCGCAACTCCAAGACACATAATTGTCAGATTCACCAAAGTTGAAATGAAGGAAAAAATGTTAAGGGCAGCCAGAGAGAAAGGTCGGGTTACCCACAAAGGGAAGCCCATCAGACTAACAGCGAATCTCTTGGCAGAAACTCTACAAGCCAGAAGAGAGTGGGGGCCAATATTCAACATTCTTAAAGAAAAGAATTTTCAACCCAGAATTTCATATCCAGCCAAACTAAGCTTCATAAGTGAAGGAGAAATAAAATACTTTACAGACAAGCAAACGCTGAGTGATTTTGTCACCACCAGGCCTGCCCTAAAAGAGCTCCTGAAGGAAGCACTAAACATGGAAAGGAACAACCAGTACCAGCCACTGCAAAAACATGCCAAATTGTAAAGACCATCGAGGTTAGGAGGAAACTGCATCAACTAACGAGCAAAATAACCAACTAACATCATAATGACAGGATCAGATTCACACATAACAATATTAACTTTAAATGTAAATGGGCTAAATGCTCCAATTAAAAGACACAGACTGGCAAACTGGATAAGGAGTCAGGACCCATCAGTGTGCTGTATTCAGGAAACCCATCTCACATGCAGAGACACACATAGACTCAAAATAAAGGGATGGAGGAAGATCTATCAAGCAAATGGAAAACAAAAAAAGGCAGGGGTTGCAATCCTAGTCTCTGATAAAATAGACTTTAAAGCAACAAAGATCAAAAGAGACAAAGAAGGCCATTACATAATGGTAAAGGGATCAATTCAACAAGAAGAGCTAACTATCCTAAATATATATGCACCCAACACAGGAGCATCCAGATTCATAAAGCAAGTCCTGAGTGACCTACAAAGAGACTTAAACTCCCACACAATAATAATGGGAGATTTTAACACCTCACTGTCAACATTAGACAGATCAACGAGACAGAAAGTTAACAAGGATATCCAGGAATTGAACTCAGCTCTGCATAAAGTGGACCTAATAGACATCTACAGAACTCTCCACCCCAAATCAACAGAATATACATTTTGTTCAGCAGCACACCACACCTATTCCAAAATTGACCACATAGTTGGAAGTAAAGCTCTCCTCAGCAAATGTAAAAGAACAGAAATTGTAACAAACTGTCTCTCAGACCACAGTGCAATCAAACTAGAACTCAGGATTAAGAAACTCACTCAAAACCACTCAACTACATGGAAACTGAACAACCTGCTCCTGTATGACTATTGGCAACATAATGAAATGAAGGCAGAAATAAAGATGATCTTTGAAACCAACGAGAACAAAGATACAACATAACAGAATCTCTGGGACACGTTCAAAGCAGTGTGTAGAGGGAAATTTATAGCACTAAATGCCCACAAGAGAAAGCAGGAAAGATCCAAAATTGACACCCTAACATCACAATTAAAAGAACTAGAAAAGCAAGAGCAAACACATTCAAAAGCTAGCAGAAGGCTAGAAATAACTAAAATCAGAGCAGAACCCCATCAAAAAGTGGGCAAAGGACATGAACAGACACTTCTCAAAAGAAGACATTTATGCAGCCAAAAAACACATGAAGATATGCTCATCATCACTGGCCATCAGAGAAATGCAAATCAAAACCACAGTGAGATACCATCTCACACCAGTTAGAATGGCCATCATTAAAAAATCAGGAAACAATAGGTGCTGGAGAGGATGTGGAGAAATAGGAACACTTTTACACTGTTGGTGGGACTGTGAACTAGTTCAACCATTGTGGAACTCTGTGGCGATTCCTCAGGGATCTAGAACTAGAAATACCATTTGACCTAGCCATCCCATTACTGGGTATATACCCAAAGGACTATAAATCATGCTGCTATAAAGACACATGCACACGTATGTTTATTGTGGCATTATTCACAATAGCAAAGAGTTGGAACCAACCCAAATGTCCAACAATGATAGACTGGATTAAGAAAATGTGGTACATATACACCATGGAATACTATGCAGCCATAAAAAATGATGAGTTCATGTCCTTTGTAGGGACATGGATGAAATTGGAAAACATCATTCTCAGTAAACTATTGCAAGGACAAAAAACCAAACACCGCATGTTCTCACTCATAGGTGGGAACTGAACAATGAGAACTCATGGACACAGGAAGGGGAATATCACACTCCGAGGACTGTTGTGGAGTTGGGGGAGGGGGGAGGGACAGCATTAGGAGATATACCTAATGCTAAATGACGAGTTAATGGGTGCAGGAAATCAACATGGCACATGGATACATATGTAACAAACCTGCACATTGTGCACATGTACCCTAAAACCTAAAGTATAATAATAAAAATAAAAAAAAATTTAAATTACTGTTATTATGAAATTTCCTTAGTATTTTTTTAGAAAAGAGAATTTACTTCATAAAGTAACATTTGTGAATGACAACATAAATAGAAACGGCCCTAAGATGATATAGCATTACTAATTGTCCAACCTTGATAAAAGCATTCTGATAAGATTATTCTTATCTTTAGACAATCTAAAATCATTTGTTCTTGACCTAGACGTTAAAATGAACTCCTCTTGACAAGAAGTAAAATTGGTCACAAAGCACTGTTCTCTAATCATAGGGAAACAAGCTACATGATAACAAATACATATGATACAGAAAAAAACACTGAGCATGATTACAATACATAGCATAAGCAATGAGAAATTAGCATTTAATGAACAAAATTCCTATTCACAGTACTATTGTGAAAGTTAATAAATGCTTAGTTTTAATAAAATCTCTGCTGTGGTATAGGCATTATGTTTCTTCCTTATTTTATTGTTAGTGATGCCTAGGAAATTGCTAGGAAAAGAGAAAGTGTGGAGATTTTATACTTATTTCTTGAAATTGAAGGTATGATTTCATACTAAAAACAATAATAAATGAAATGTATTAACAATAACTGTGTCCTAATGGTCTAATTGATTATTTTAATTGAGGGTAGAATTAGAACCACTAGTGCCTCTTTAGCCCTGAAATTATGCACACTCATGCATGTATGCATATAACAATAGCACACAACTGGTTGTTTACTCCAGTATACCCAGTGGTAAGATCCTCACCTTGGCTCTTACAGGAAGATAAAGCATTACTTACAGAGAACATGATTGGTTTACAGGAGTAGACTATGATTCAGAAATCTGGCAAAAAATTTACCTTGGAGCTATATAAATGTAATGCTTTCCTGTGGCATGGAAACATAAAAGCCATCAAAAAACTGAATATCTTTTTATAAATTCACAAATCTGAAGAAATATTAAAAACAGTCTGTCATTTGTTAGACATTGTACTGCAATTGGTAATTATCTGAAGTAGTATATGAAGGTGGTTTTATATAAATATATCTATATTTTTATACATCTATTTTATGCAGCTCTTGCAGCCTATCAAGTTTTTATTTATATAGCATGGTGACAGTAAAACAATCTACAATCTACAACATAATTGTTTTAAAGTTTCTTGTGTCATATCCACTGTTAGTAATAAACCCAAATTGCTTGTTTACCAATATATAGATAAGGATGCTTTCATCAATGCACACATTAGTAGTAGCAGATAAACAGAGTAAATATTCTAGAACTCGTAACATTATAAACAGCTAATCTTATCCCTTCCCTAGCAAAGTTTTTGTATAAGTGTGGCAAAAAAAAATTATATAGTATATGTGAGTACAGTTGTCCCTCAATAATTGTGGGGAATTTGTTCTAAGACATTCAGCAGATACCAAAATTTGCATACACTCAAGTCCCTGATATAAAATGAGGTAGTGTTTGCATATAATATATGCACATCCTCCCATACACTTTAAATCATCTCTCGATTATCTACAATATCTAATACAATGTAAATGTTATGTAAATAGTTGTTATGCTGTATTGTTTAGGGACAAATGACAAGAAAAAAAGTCCATACACTTTTAGTACAGATGTATTAAAAAATTTTTTTTAAATCCTTGATTAGGGCTAACTGTATATATATTTACAGATATATATAAAATATATAAACAGTTATATATATATGTGTATATATATACAGTTAGCCCCAATCAAGATATATATATATACACACACACATATATATACACACACACACACACACATACATGCAGAAATACATGTGTGTATATATATATATATTGGGGCTAACTATATACATATGTATATCTGTGTGTGTGTATATATATATGCATCTGTATAACTGTATATATGTATATATATATATAACTGTATATATATACAGTAAGCCCCAATCAAGATACATATATATCATGCATATATACACACAGATACATATAGATGCATACATATATATCTCAATATGTATGCATATATTAATGTTTACAAATTCACTTTTATGTCTATCTGCATATAAAGAACATGCATCGTTTTCCTCTTATATGTGATCATGCAGCTGTCTTTCCACTGTGTATTTTAGAAAGGTGTATTAGTCATGGTTCTCTAGAGGGACAGAACTAATAAGATGGATGTATATATAAAAGGGAGTTTATTAAGGTGTATTGACACACATGATCACAAGGTCCCACAATAGGCCATCTGGAAGCTGACAAGCAAGGAAGCCAGTCTGAATCCCAAAGCTGAAGAACTTGGAGTCTGATGTTCAAGGGCCAGAAGCATCCAGCATGGGAGAAAGATGTAGGCTGGGAGGCTAAGCCAGTCTAGTCTTTCTACATTCTTCTAACTGCTTTTATTCAGGCCACACTGGCAGCTGATTAGATGGTACCCACATAGATTGAGGGCAGGTCTGCCTTTCCCAGTCCACTGACTCAAATGTTAATCTCCTTTGGCAACACCCTTACAGATAAACCCAGGAACAACACTTAGCATATTTCCATCAAATCAAGTTGACACTCACTATTAATCATCACGAAAGGCTTTTCCCAAGTTTATGAAAGCAGATGCTATTTACATATTATGTTTGTGTTTACAACTCAGCCTCAGAGGCCATATCAGCCACAAAATTTACCACAATAATATTTTCTTATTTAATATCTACTTTCTTAACAATTGACTAGAGTGGTTGCAGAATCAATCTAAAAAATTCTTGGGTCTGTTCCAAGACGGCCCAATAGGAACAGCTCTGGTTTGCTGCTCCCAGTGTGAACGGTGCAGAAGATAGTGATTTCTGCATTTCCAACTGAGGTACCTGGTTCATCTCATTGGGACTGGTCGGAAAGTGGGTGCAGCCCATGGAGGGAGAGCCAAAGCAGGGTGGGGCATCGCCTCACCCAGGAAGTGCAAGGGGTTGGGGGATTTCTTTCCTAGCCAAGGGAAACCGTGACAGACTATACAGGGAAAATCCGGACACTGCCACCTAAACACTGCACTTTTCCAACAGTCTTAGCAAATGGCACACCAGGAGATTATATCCCATGCCTGGCTCAGTGGGTCCCTATGCCCATGGAGGCTTGCTCACTGCTAGCCTGAGATGGAACTGCAAGGCAGCAAGCCTGGCTGGGGGAGGGGCATCCACCATTGCTGAGGATTGAGTAGGTAAACAAAGCAGCCCAAGAAGCTTAAACTGGGTGGAGCCCACCATAGCTCAAGGAGGCATGCCTGCCTCTGTAGATTCCACCTGTGGGGGCAGGGCATAGCTGAACAAAAGGCAGCAGAAACTTCTGCAGACTTAAATGTCCCTGTCTGACAGCCCTGAAGAAAGCAGTGGTTCTCCCAGCATGGTGTTTGAGCTCCGAGAACGGACAGACTGCCTCCTCAAGTTGGTCCCTGACCCCTGTGTAGCCTAACTTGGAGACATCTCCCAGTAGGGGCTGACTGACACCTCATACAGAAGGGTGCCCCTCTGAGACGAAGCTTCCAGAGGAAGGACCAGGCAGCAATATTTGCCGTTCTGCAATATTTGCTGTTCTGCAGCCTCCACTGGTGAAACCCAGGCAAACAGCATCTGGAGTGGACCTCCAGCAAACTCCAAGAGGTGCAGCTGATGGACCTGACTGTTACAAGAAAAACTAACAAACAGAAAGGAATAGCATCAACATCAACAAAAAGGGCATCCACACCAAAACCCCATCTGTAGGTCACCATCATCAAAGACCAAAGGTAGATAAAACCACAATGATGGGGAGAAACCAGAGCAGAAAAGCTGAAAATTGTAAAAACCAGAGTGCCCCTTCTCCTCCAAAGGATTGCAGCTCCTCGCCAGCAATGGAACAAAGCAGGACGGAGAATGACTTTGATAAGTTCACAGAAGCAGGCTTCAGAAAGTCAATAATAACAAACTTCTCTGAGCTAAAAGAGGATGTTCGAATCCATGGCAAGGAAGCTAAAAGCCTTGAAAAAAGATTAGGCGAATGACTAACTATATAAACAGTGTAGAGAAGACCTTAAATGACCTGACGGAGCTGAAAACCATGGCACAAGAACTACGTGACACATGCACAAGCTTCAGTAGCCGATTTGATCAAGTGGAAGAAAGGGTATCAGTGATTGAAGATCAAATGAATGAAATGAAGCGAGAAGAGAAGTTTAGAGAAAAAAGAATAAAAAGAAATGAACAAAGCCTCCAAAACATACGGGACTATGTGAAAAGACCAAATCTCCGTTTGATTGGTGTACCTGAAAGTGACGGGGAGAATGGAACCAAGCTGGAAAACACTCTTCAGTATATTATCCAGGAGAACTCCCCCAACATAGCAAGGCAGGCCAACATTCAAATTCAGGAAATACAGAGAATGCCACAAAGATACTCCTCGAGAAGAGGAACCCCAAGACATATAATTGTCAGATTCACCAAGATTGAAATGAAGGAAAAAATGCTAAGGGCAGCCAGACAGAAAGGTCAGGTTACTCATAAAGGGAAGCTCATCAGACTAACAGCGGATCTCTTGGCAGAAACCCTACAAGCCAGAAGAGAGTGGGGGCCATTATTCAACATTCTTAAAGAAAAGAATTTTCAACCCGGAATTTCATATCCAGCCAAATTACGCTTCATAAGCAAAGGAGAAATAAAATACTTTACAGACAAGCAAATGCTGAGAGATTTTGTCACCACCAGGCCTGCCTTACAAGAGCTCCTGAAAGAAGCACTAAACATGGAAAAGAACAACCGGTACCAGCCACAGCAGAAACATGCCAAATTGTAAAGACCACAGATGCTAAGAAGAAACTGCAACAACTAATGGGCAAAATAACCAGCTAACATCATGTAGGTTCAAATTCACATGTAACAATATTAATCTTAAATGTAAATGGGCTAAATGCCCCAATTAAAAGACACAGACTGGCAAATTGGATAAAAAGTCAAGGCCCATCAGTGTGCTGTATTCAGGAGACCCATCTCACGTGCAGAGACACACATAGGCTCAAAATAAAGGGATGGAGGAAGATCCACCAAGCAAATGGAATGCAAAAAAGCAGCAGGGGTTGCAATCCTAGTCTCTGTTAAAACAGACTTTAAACCAACAAAGATCAAAAGAGACAAAGAAGGCCATTACATAATGGTAAAGGGATCAGTGCAACAAGAAGAGCTAACTATCCTAAATATATATGTACCCAATACAGGAGCACCCAGATTCATAAAGCAATTTCTTAGAGACTTACAAAGAGACTTAGACTCCCACACGATAATAATGGGAAACTTAAACACCCTACTGTCAATATTAGACAGATCAATGAGTCAGAAGGTTAACAAGGATATCTAGGACTTGAACGCAGCTCTGCACCAAGCAGACCTAATAGACATCTACAGAACTCTCCACCCCAAATCAAGAGAATATACATTCTTCTCGTCACCACATCTCACTTATTCCAAAATTGACCACATAGTTGGAAGTAAAGCACTCCTCAGCAAATATAAAAGAACAGAAATTATAACAAACTGTCTCTCAGACCACAGTGCAATCAAATTAGAACTCAGGGTTAACAAACTCACTCAAAACCGCACAACTACATGGAAACTGAACAACCTGCTCCTGAATGGCTACTGGGTAAACAACGAAATGAGGGCAGAAATAAAGATGATCTGTGAAACCAATGAGAACAAAGACACAATGTACAAGAATCTCTGGGACACATTTAAAGCAGTGTGTAGAGGGAAATTTATAGCACTAAATGCCCACAAGAGAAAGCAGGAAAGATCTAAAATTGACACCCTAATATCATAATTAAAAGAACTAGAGAAGCAAGAGCAAACCCATTCAAAAGCTAGCAGAAGGCAAGAAATAACTAAGATCAGAGCAGAACTGAAGGAGATAGAGACACAAAAAACCCTTCAAAAAATCAGTGAATCCAGAGCTGGTTTTTTGAAAAGATCAACAAAATTGATAGACCGCTGGCAAGACTAATAAAGAAGAAAAGAGAGGAATCAAATAGAGGCAATAAAAAATGACAAAGGGGATATCACCACAGATCCCACAGAAAGAAAAACTACCATCAGAGAATACTATAAACATCTCTACACAAATAAATTAGAAAATCTAGAAGAAATAGACAATTTCCTGGACACATACACCCTCCCAAGACTAAACCTGGAAAAAGTTGAATTGCTGAAGAGACCAATAACAGGCTCTAAAATTGAGGGAATAATAAATAGCCTACCAGCCAAAAAAAGTCCAGGACCAGACGGATTCACAGCCAAATTCTACCAGAGGTACAGAGAGGAGCTGGTACCATTTCTTCTGAAACTATTCCAATCAATGCAAAAAGAGGGAATCCTCCCTAACTCATTTTATGATGCCAGCATCATCCTGATACCAAAGCCTAGCAGAGATAAAACAAAAAAGGAATTTTAGGCCAATATCCCTGATGAATATTGATGCAAAAATCCTCAATAAAATACTGACAAACCAAATCCAGCAGGACATCAAAAATGGGGAAAGGATTCCCTATTTAATAGATGGTGCTGGGAAAACTGGCTAGCCATATGTAGAAAGCTGAAACTGGATCCTTTCCTTACACCTTATACAAAAATTAATTCAAGATGGATTAAAGACTTAAATTTTAAACCTAAAATGATAAAAACTCTAGAAGAATACCTAGGCACTACCATTCAGGACATAGGCATGGGCAAGGACTTCATGATTAGAACACCAAAAGCAATGGCAACAAAAGCCAAAATAGACAAATGGGATCTAATTAAACTAAAGAGCTTCAGCAAAAGGAACTACCATCAGAGTGAAAAGGCAACCTACAGAATGGGAGAAAATTTTTGCTGTCAATGCACCTGACAAAGGGCTAATATCCAGATTCTACAAAGAACTTAAACAAATTTACAAGAAAAAATCAAACAACCCCATCAAAAAGTGGGCAAAGGATATGAACAGACACTTTTCAAAAGAAGACATTTATACAGCCAACAGGCACATGAAAAAATGCTCATCATCACTGGTCATCAGAGAAATGCAAATCAAACGACAATAAGATACCATCTCACACTAGTTAGAATGGCAATCATTAAAAAGTCAGGAAACAACAGGTGCTGGAGGAGATGAGAAATAACACTTTTACACTGTTGGTGGGAGTGTAAACTAGTTCAACCATTGTGGAAGACAGTGTGGTGATTCCTCAAGGATTTAGAACTAGAAATACTGTTTGACCCATCGATCCCATTACTGGGTATATACCTAAAGGATTATAAATCATGCTGCTATAAAGACACATGCACATGTATGTTTATTGTGGCACTATTCACAATAGCAAAGACTTGGAACCAACCCAAATATCCACCAATGACAGACTGGATTAAGAAAATGTGGCACATATACACCATGGAATACTATGCAGTCATAAAAAAGAATGAATTCATGTCCTCTGTAGTGACATGGATGAAGCTGGAAACCATCATTCTGAGCAAACTATTGCAAGGACAGAAAACCAAACACCACATGTTCTCACTCATAGGTGGGAATTGAACAATGAGAACACCTGGACACAGGATGGAGAATATCACACACCGGGGCCTGTCGTGGGGTGGGGGAAGGGAGGAGGGATAGCATTAGGAGAAATACCTAATGTAAATGATGAGTTAATGGGTGCAGCACACCAACACGGCACATGTATACATATGTAACAAACATGCACATTGTGCACATGTACCCTAGAACTTAAAGTATAATAAAAAAATTATTAAGACATCAACAGCATTTTCCATCTTTTAAAAATTAGTATTTTAATTTGGTATTTTTGATTATATACAATCAAGAACGACACACTTCACTCAAAGTGAGTCACTCTCTTATTTAAAGAGAGTCACACTTTTATGAACATTAGTGGGCTAAAGTTTGGCTCCTTCTAGCAGATTGTTAAACTGACAATATATTACTTAAAATTTTACATTTGTTCAACTTAAATATACTAAGGATTCTTAGATTAGATTATGAATATTCTTAGAATTTGAGATATTTAATATTTTCCCCTCTTTTCTTTCCTCTACTTTGATACATGCTACATTGCTTTCGTTTTCATATTAGCTTCCTATTTCCTTGTTTTTTGTTTTTTCTTTTTTGAGATGGAGTCTCGCTCTGTCATCAGGGTGGAATGCAGTGGGACAATCTCGCCTCATTGCAACCTCCAACTCCCGGGTTCAAGAGATTCTCCTGCCTCAACCTCCCGAGTAGCTGGGATTACAGGCATGTGCCACCACACCCAGCTAATTCTTGTATTTTTAGTGGAGATGGGGTTTCACCATGTTGGCCAGGACGGTCTCAATCTCCTGACCTCATGATCAACCCACCTCAACCTCCCAAACTGCTGTGATTACAGGCATGACCCACCGCGCCTGGCCTCCTTGTATTTTTTTTTTTTTTAAATAGCGGTAAACAAAACTATATCCCTGGGGATTAATAGATAGATTTGGCATAATAGGTCTTCGATAAATATTTTCAATTAAATAGTTATACTGTTATCTATAGTCTTAAATATGTACTTATTATCAACATTTTAGGTAAATTTACAACCGATCTCAAGATATTAAATTGGACTCATTTTTCTGGCCATAATTCTCTACCTCTCATTCCTAGACATAATTTTCACCTAAAAAATCTCAACTCTGCTTGTATAAAGCATAAAAAAGAAGCACAGAGGGGAAAGATTCATAAACATGTTTTAAGAACTCAAGATTTTTAACCCAGAGACATGACAATTCTTGGAAGCCTAATTCCCTTCACATAAGTTTATGGGTTTATATATCAATTATATGGGATTGGACTTAGTCTATATAATTTTAAAGAGCAAAACTGGAAATAATAGTTAGGAATGTAGGGATAAATGTTCTGCTCTTTATATGAAAGACATTTCTAAAAATTAGATCTTTTTTTTTTTTTTTTTTTTTTTTTTGAGATGAAGTCTCGCTCTGTCACCCAGGCTGGAATGCAGTGGCTCGATCTTGGCTCACTGTAACCTCTGCCTCAAGTTGAAGCGATTCTCCTGCCTCAGCCTCCTGAGTAGCTGGGACTACAGGCACCCGCCACCACGCCTGGCTAATTTTCGTATTTTTAGTAGACATGGGGCTTCATCATATTGGTCAGGCTGGTCTTGAACTCCTGACCTCATGATCCGCCCGCCTCAGCCTCCCAAAGGGCTGGGATTACAGGCATGAGCCACCACGCTCGGCCAGAATTAGGTCTTTTAAAAATGAAAGTTAATACATCAGTAGATAATATGCTTTCTGTCATATTATAAATTTGTGGGAACGTTTTAGAGAAGTGTAAAATATTAACTGTGGATTAAACCAGAAAACAACTTCAGAAATACCCCACTCAAACCATTGTTTGTAAATTCTTCCAAACACAATCATGTTTTTTGTTCCTCTCCCCAAAACAATAACTACCATATCTGCCCTTCAAAACTTCACTTTTCGTTGCCTAAAACTGCATTGATTATTTTAGCTCACCTTTAAATATATACTCTTACTCAATCCTTTCTAAACCCTTAGAGTAAGGCAACAGTCAGCATTTATTTAACCCTGTAGGTTAGTTAATTTTTACGGTCTCCATTGCCGTTTAATTTAAGGATTCTGAAAGTTAATCATCATCAGCTTTCTCATCAGGAATCTACTAACTTGGAGCTTTAAGTCACTAGATCACAAGATAAACATATTTTGCTATTAGCTGTCTCCTGTTTGTCCTCCTAGAGTACCCTTTTTCAGCATCTACAGTTTTATGTTATCCACAAATTGGTTAATATTTTTTAACGTTGAACTTGCATGAACATGAGCTCTATTATACTGACAGTCATGACCAACTCCTAATCTGTAAAGTGTGACCTATTTAAGTAATTTATATTACTTCCTTAGTCTAGCTATCTGAGTCATAAGAACACAATTAGGCTGGGGAATCAGTTTATCCTGTCATAGCAATCAGAAAGCAAAGTAGTAGTGTGTCCGTAACTGGTGGGTTCTTGGTCTCACTGACTTCAAGAATGAAGCCGCGGACCCTCGCGGTGGGTATTGCAGTTCTAAAGGCGGTGTGTCCGGAGTTTGCTCCTTCTGATGTTCGGATGTGTTCGGAGTTTCTTCCTTCTGGTGGGTTCGTGGTCTCGCTGGCTCAGGAGTGAAGCTGCAGACCTTCGCGGTGAGTGTTACAGCTCATAAAAGCAGTGTGGACCCAAAGAGTGAGCAGTAGCAAGATTTATTGCAAAGAGCCAAAGAACAAAGCTTCCACAGTGTGGAAGGGAACCTGAGCGGGTTGCCACTGCTGGCTCGGGCAGCCTGCTTTTATTCTCTTATTTGGCCCCACCCATGTTGGCTGATTGGTAGAGCCCAGTGGTCTGTTTTGACAGGGCACTGACTGGTGCGTTTACAATCCCTGAACTAGACATAAAGGTTCTCCACGTCCCCATCAGATCAGTTAGATACAGAGTATTGACACAAAGGTTCTCCAAGGCCCCACCAGAGCAGCTAGATACAGAGTGTCGATTGGTGCACTCACACACCTCGAGCTAGACACAGGGTGCTGATTGGTGTGTTTACAAACCTTGAGCTAGATACAGAGTGCCGAATGGTGTATTTACAATCCTTGAGCTAGACATAAAGGTTTTCCAAGGCCCCACCAGAGCAGCTAGATACAGAGTATCAATTGGTGCATTCACAAACCTCCAGCTAGACACAGGGTGCTGATTGGTGTATTTACAATCCCTGAGCTTGACATAAAGGTTCTCCAAGGCCCCACCAGAGTAGCTAGATACAGAGTGTCGATTGGTGCATTCACAGATCCTGAGCTAGACACAGGTTACAATCCCTGAGCTAGACATAAAGGTTCTCCACATCTCCACCAGACTCAGGAGCCCAGCTGGCTTCACCCAGTGGCTCCCACACCGGGGCTGCAGGTGGAGCTGCCTGCCAGTCCTGTGCCGTGCGCTCACACTCCTCAGCCCTTGGGTGGTCGATGGAACTGGGTGCGATGGAGCAGGGGGTGGCACTCGTCGGGGAGGCTCAGGTCGCACAGGAGCCCATGGAGGGGGTGGGATGCTCAGGCATGGCGGGCTGCAGGTCCCGAGCCCTGCCCCGTGGGAAGGCAGCTAAGGCCCAGTGAGAAATCGAGCGCAGCGCCAGTGGGCTGGCACTGCTGGGGAACCCAGTACACCCTCCGCAGCCGCTGGCCCAGGTGCCAAGTCCCTCATTGCCCTGGGCCGGCAGGGCCCGCCAAGCCCACGCCCACCCAGAACTCCAGCTGGCCCGCAAGTGCCGCACGCAGCCCCGGTTCCCGCTCGCGCCTCTCCCTCCACACCTCCCTGCAAGCTGAGGGAGCCGGCTCCTGCCTTGGCCAGCTCAGAAAGGGGCTCCCACAGTGCAGCGGTGGGCTGAAGGCTCCTCAAGTGCCGCCAAAGTGGGAGCCCAGGCAGAGGAGGCGCTGAGAGCAAACGAGGGCTGTTAGGGCTGCCAGCACGCTGTCACCTCTCAGTAGTAGCAGCAGTAGTAGTAATAGTAATAGTCATAGTAGTAGTAGTGTGTATGTGTTTCCAAATGTAACTTTCAGTTTTTGAGTTAGAGTTATTTTTAAGTTGTTGTGGCTATAGGTATACTATTGATATTTTATTGAAGATTTGATTTGTATAAAATAGTGGAAAGAAATAAACTAGGAACTCAGTACATTTTTTTCAGTCTCAAATGTTGTTATGTAAAATTGAATAAACAAAATTCTACTGTTAATTATACCTTAATACAACTTGGGAGAAAATAAATAAAATAACAAGACCAGACCATAGAAAGAAACAATGGAAGTTCAGTTTCACACTGTAAAAAACAAGATACAAGTATATTTTTCTTATTTTCCCAAAGTTTATCATTGAATTTATAGTAGAACACATAGAAATAGTGTTTTATGACAATGAGTTGTCATTATTTTTAATAGTAGTTATGCTAACATGCTAATAGACCTATAAATGCCTTCCTATTGTAATTGCTGATCATAGGCATGTATATTATTTTTTATGTGCACTTAATCAGACCTCACAAACCTCTTCCACAACAGAAGCCAACAACAGTTGGGAGAATTCCTATGACCATTTGAAGGATAGGAAACATGCCAGTTCTCTGTCTCATACCTAAGGAATTCACTGTGGGGGGAAAAAAAGGGAGGGTTGGGTCAATATTTGTTAAAGTGTTTTATATTATTTAAAATAAAGAATATTGAACAGATAATCAAATAGTAATTTAATTTATCTTATAGAAAACACTTGGTAGTAGGGAATTGAACTGAATTCACTAGGGAATAAGAAATCAATCCAAACTCTTTCAACTAAAGTCTACTATTTTACATTAGAAAGAACCTACAAAAATAAAACTTTGACAACATTTTGTTAGTGTAGTAGAGTGGTTATTTCCCTATAGTCCTCTTTGCAAAGCTATACAGTCTTAAAATATATTATTTTTAATTTTAAAAGTAGGAACTATTATTAAAAGCCTTGCAGAGTGTGATTTTCATGATTTTTGCTATCACCTAGATAACTAGATTAGGTGATTATTATGTACAAATGATTCTTATAAATGTTCCTCTCCTAATACTTAATTAAAGCCCAATCTTATTGGAATATAGAGGGGAAAATTTATTAAAGAGTCTTATTGTTCTTAGACTTAAACTGTCAAAGGCAAGGGGCTTCTTATTTATTTTAATAAGTAGTCAATATATTTCTAAAACTCGAATTTGCTTTTGTATGTATTCCTAGTCACATAAAATGTAATGCATAACTTAGAACGCACTTGAACGTAGAGTAGAAATTTTCAGTAATAAATGATGCTTTGTTTTGCAATGCAAAAACATGAGATGATTAAATAAAAGAGATTCAATCACAATGCAAAATTTTTTGTTATGAAAATAATAAACAGTAAGAGACAGGTCTCTAGGTCAAAAGGGTAAGGAGTATGTCTTGGGGCTATGATTTCACAGCAAAATACCAATTTTAGTTTGTATGTTTATTTTTAAGGAATATTGAATGTTATTTATTTATCAATATTTCACATTAAGTTCAGACATTTTTTATCAGTCATTGTTAACAGTACTAATCTTTACTTTTAAAGGATCCTTTACAGATACATTAAAAGAGTTCTATAATATGTTTTAGAGTTCAATAAGTCACATAAATGTTTGAATGTTTGAGTACAGACATAAGTGTTATTTTGGAGAATTGTTTGAAAGTTTAAGAAAGCATTTTTTTTTTTTTGTTTACTATAAAACAACTTGAAAGGCAACAAACCCCTTATCAATAAAGGCCAAAGAAAAAACTCCCAATCTAAAAAAGGTCCTAGCATTGCCTCAGTAGTGTCAGATGGTAATTTATAATGCCAATTTCTCATATTATGTTAATAAATTAAAAATTTATGTTGGAATATTTAAGGCAACTACTAAAACATTATAAAAGCATGCATAAACTTAAAAGTGAAGAAAAAATGGATAGCAGTAAAAATATTAATACAAAGTAAACCAAGAAAAAAGAGTAAAAGCAACATGGAGGCCCAAAAAATAGAAAACAGATATATAGATGCTATATATAAACCCATTATATTGATAATTACATTAAATATAATTGGACCAAATATCTAAATAAAAGTCTAACACCGACATACAGAACAAAACAAACAAACCAAACAAAAATTTATATGTTGCTTAAAAGAGACACATTTTAAATATTAGGCCATAGAAAGTTTTAAAGTGAAAGCAGGAAAATAACATACCATGCAAATAATTACCAAAAGAAAGCTGGCATATATGGATGAAAGCTGATAGTATGCACTTTAAAGTAATAAGCATTACTAGAGACAACAAACATAGAGAGTTCAGTCTATTTTGCAGATACAACAATAATAAAATTAATACCTAATAATGTGATTTATATTTATATAAAGCAAAAATTGACAAAAAGAAAAAAATATAAATAAATATAAATATATCTACTCCATCAGAGTGGAGGATTTTAACAGACCTCTCTCAGGAATTGACAGAATGAACATAAAGTAATTAGTAAACTAGAGAAGACAAACTGGCCTATTTCATATATAGAACATTCCACCTACTAGTGAATTACTGCTAAATACACACTCACACATCAACAAAAGTAAAATAACATTTAGGTGATCACTAAAATGAGAAGGAACTCCACTTCTCATTTTCACTGACACTGTGTCTATACTGAGAGCTCTGCATCCAAAATATGCTCTCATAGATCTCCTATATACGTATTCTAACTTCATCCCCAGAGGGGATCTTCTACTGAATTTGTTTTAGTAAGAACGAATCAATCCTTATATAAGATTGATAAGTATTGTACAAATCTCTCAACAATAAATTCTCTTACATATTTGATAATCTTCACTCCCTGAATGTCCTGGAACTGCCACCAGACTTTATTGCCCTTCGTCTTGAGCACATTTGTTACCTGATTTTCCAGTGTTTTAGATACATGGGAACAGTAATTATGCAGACAGGTATATGGGTGATAATTCACAAAATGGCACTAAAACTGTGCCCAAAAATTATAAATTAATTTTAGGTTTAAATTCTGTATTTTTAAGATGTTAATAAGAAAACTAATGTTTATGCATGTATAAAGTCTATATGTGAAGGAAATTTTTCACCTAGAATCAATAATTTTCTATTTTTATAACGTGTATCCAAAATGGCTAATAAAGGAGAAGATTCTAAATATTTAATGTTAGAAGTCTAATAAAAAAATTAAAGATCTCTCCAAGTATGAAGGAGTATACAATGATTAACTACAACATGCTGGGTAAATAATTTTATCATACTGCACTTTATGTTTACATTTGTTGCTGAATATTTACTTAAGGTACAAATAACTTATTATCCGCAAAAAGAAAATAACTTGTTTTTACTATTACATTTCTTGTAGTGTCACTGAATGAATTTATTATTAACAGTAAAAACTAAATTTTCTTTTTAAACATAAAATAGACAGGTTTCTTGCCACAAATTGAAAATGCACATTGTCAATTGTTTACTTTTCTTTATTAAATAAACCATTTCTTTAGAAACATGCCCCTAAATACCTAATTAGATTTCCTAATAGCATGAGAAACCATCATGGGGATAATGTACAAGAATTGTTTCATCAGCAAAATTAAAGGGGGAAACCACCTAATACTTTTTTTGGTTTTGTTTTGCTTTGCAATTTAAACTTCAATGGCTTTTATTCATATTTTTTAATATGGCAAATCATTCTCTCTAGAGCTTACATTAATGGGCAGAGGACCAAATTACAAGAGTAGGTTAATTTGCGCCCAAGCATTTCATATTTATTAAATAGATTTTTCAGATATCAGGGAATATATGCTCGTCCTCAGTTATTCTTTCTCAATTCTTAGTAAAAGAAGACCGACTGACTCAATTGCTTCCTCTAAACACCTCACTAGATGTAAGTATGAGCAACTACAAGTACTGTAAATATTTACAGAGAGGTTCTTGGGATAGAATGAGAGAGAGAAAGATGAAGAGATAGAGACAGAAAGAAGGTATTATAAATATAATGAGATGAGAAAAAATTACAAAGCTTATTTAAAGAATGTTTTTGCAATATTTCCATATGGAAGTGAAGAAAATTTCATCATGTGCAAATTGTTTAATTTTAAATAAAACTGTTAATTTTATTTAAAAACTAGAAACATGCATCTACATTATAGTTGACAAATCATATAAACCACGGTGCACATCTCTGTTTTCTTCATTATCAGCTACCAAAATAGCTTTGTTCACATACATAAGCTGTTTAATAAAATGAAGAGAAGGTGGGGGTGGGTGACAATGTGGAAAAAAAGAGAACGAAAACATGGATGAGCCTGCTTGTGAACTCCCTGCAACTGTACACAGACAGAATATTCTCTCTGCAGCACATTAAGACAAAATATTTATGTTAATATGTGGATACTCACTTATGTTCCTAAACAATACCTTAAAACTGTGTAAGACAGAAAGATCCCATCAGTGTTTGGCTCAATTTAATTGAACTACAAAATGAGCCTGTATCACCTTAGTATTGATTGTTTTTGTTGAAAGTCAGCATAAAATTAGGTATTTAAGTTTTGCTTATAAATACTTTTAATTCCTTGCAATTGTATGCCTATTGAATGGAGCAATGGGCCTGGCATCAGGAGAGACAAGGATTTGAGTATTTTTTTTTTTTTTTGAGACAGAGTCTTTCTCTGTCGCCTACGCTGGAGTGCAGTGGCATGATCTGGGCTCACTGCAACCTCCGCCTCCCGGGTTCAAGTGATTCTCCTGCCTCAGCCTCCAAAGTAGCTGGGATTACAGGCACGCACCACCACTCGCCTCTAATCTTTGTATTTTTTAGTATGGACAAGGTTTCACCATGTTGGTCAGGCTGGTCTCAAGCTCCTGACCTCGTGAACCACCTGCTTCAGCCTCCCAAAGTGCTGGAATTAGAGGCATGTGCCACCGCACTCGGCTAGAATTGAGTATTTCTTACAGCACTCTTCTTCCCATAAAGATGGTTATTAATGCAAGAGTAGTCAGACAAAGTACACAATTCTTCAGAGTGTGCAATATTAATTCAAATTGCAATTTATCAAAAGCTGAAAGATTTAGTATAAAATTATTGTAACACAAATTACAACTAATTTTGTTCATACCTGGAACCAATCGAGTTTGTTAATTCTGTTTTTTTTGTTTTGTTTTGTTTTGTTTTTTAAGATGGGCTCTCACTCTGTCACTCAGGCTGGACCGCAATGGCTGGATCTTGGCTCACTGCAACCTCCACCTCCCTGGTTCAGGTGATTCTTCCACCTCAGCCTACCGAGTAGTTGGGATTACAGGCACATGCCACCATGCCCAGCTACTTTTTGTATTTTTAGTAGATAAAGGGTTTCACCATGTTCGCTAGTCTGGTCTCAAAACTCCTGACCTCAAATCATCTGCTTGCCTTGGCCTTTCAGAGTGTTGGGATTACAGGCGTGAGCCACCGTACCAGCTGAATTTGTTAATTCTTTTAAGTTAACTTGTTGCTGAGTTATTAAAAATGCTAAACCAATAAGATTCGTTAATTGTAAACCCATACAAACACACCACACACAATGAAAGCACATTGTTTCAGTTTAAGAGCTGGTTTGGCTTATAGTTAGTATACTAGTTTACTGTCTCTCATTATAGAACTTTTTCTCCCTCAATTTATTCACAGGCACCAAATGTAATTTTCACTATGCAAATCTCTCTTTCTACCCCCCATACTTCCTTATCCATCATTTATCAATAGTACCTATCTGAACAATTGAGATAAAATATGAAATATAATATGTGTATTTCCTCAAATAGGTAATAACTTTAAGTAGGTTTCTGTTGCTTCAATAATCTTTTTGTCACCACCAACCAGAAAATGGTTTGTAGAGAGGAGAAAGTTTCCTTTGAAAACAATGCCCCTAAGAATACAATCTCTGAGTGCTTCCTTGTCTTGTTCATTAAGTATGTCACTTTGACCACCATGAGCTTGTCCACTGATGATGCAAGTGTGCAGCTGCTTTGGTTTCAATATTTGACCTCTCCAAATCTCAAGTTGAAATTTAATCCCCAGTGTTGGAGGTGGGGATAAAAGGGGGGTGTTTGGGTCCTGGCGGTGGATTCTCATGAATAGATTAATGCCCTTGTGTTGGGGGATGAGTTCCACTTTATTAGCTGTTTTTTAATTAAAAAAACCTAGCACCTCCCAACCCCCACCAACTTCTTCCCTTCCCATGTGATGTCTGCATGAGCTGTCTCTGCTTTGCCTCACACCATGAGTGGAAAGAGCCTGCAGCCCTCATCAAAAGCAGATGCTGGTGCCATGCTTCTTATACAGCCTGCAGAGCCATGAGCCAAGTAAACCTGTTTTATAGTCAGTCTCAGGTATTTCTTTATAGCAACACAGACTTAGAAAGAAGCTCATCATGATTCTAGCTAACTGGAGGTCTGAGAAGCATGAGCCATGGAAAATGAAGTAAATCACAACAAAGGCAAGTAACTGCAGTAAGTTTGGTTTAGATTTCAAGCACTTAGTCTGTTTTTGTGCACTATTTTTTAGCACATGGGTCCTACTTTTAAGACAAAATTTTGATTCTCTTCATTTGGTGTAAATCAATACAGGACAAGATTTTATGGTATTAACACAATTCCATTGACTGAGTCCATATTTCAATCTTACATTTGGAAGACTTTTTCTTCCATATCCACTAGTCCTATCTATTTATCCTTTCTTGCTCCTATTTCTTAAAATGTTTACTACAGATTGAACATGCCTCATCTGAATATTCAAAAATCTGAAATGCTCCAAAATTTGAAACTTTTGAGCACTGACATAATGCCACAAGTGAAAAATTTCAAACTTGACCCCATGTAGTAAGTTATAGTTAAAACACAAGTGGACAACATACAATTTTTTCAGAGTCCCCAAGGGAAAATAAAATTACCTTCAGGTTATGTTTAAATGAACATGTATATGAAATATAAATAAAATTTCATGTTTAGATTTGGGACCTATTCCCAAGACATCTCATTATTGTAGTGATTAGTCCCCAACCAGGTGCTATGTCCACTGCCTAAACCCTGAAGGCCAGGATACAAGCCAAAGTCATGTGGCCCAGCCAAGGAGCAAATTTCCCTAAGAACCCAAATATTCTGGAGAATATCTGAGAACCTACCAGGAAAGACAGTTTCATTGCTTAGACATAGTAGGCAAAGAGCTAGAAAATTAGCTTAAAAGTTGTTTAAAGACAAAGGTTAGCATGGATCTCTAAAGCTGTTTTGTTGCCAGCCAGGAGTGCCTCATATGTAAGTCCTAATAAACTCATCTGTTTGTCAAGCTGGACTTGTCTGAGTTACTCTTTGGTTTTTTGGCTTCCTCTCAGTTTAGGAGAAGGTTTTTAAATATGATTCTTGGTTGTTACAATTATATATATATATGTGTGTGTGTGTGTGTGTGTGAATATTTCAAAATAAAAAAAGTTCAAAACATGAAACAAGGAATAAGTGAAACACAACAAGCGCTAAAGTGAGACCTCTCCAAGCTGAATCATATCATCCCATAATCTCTTCAGCCCTACTTTTAACTTACATTTTCCTCGTTTTCAAATTTTGGATTGCCCTTCTAATACAGATTATGCTGTAAAATCAAGATGGATTAATCCATATAATTTTGACATATTGAGCTGCAGATATATAGATGTGAAACAGTTACCATAATCTCCAGAAAGTAATGCTAACTGCAGTCAAGCAAGCAATAGTGTTATGATAATGTCATATAACTCACTTGAAGCAGCAATGTAGCCAGTGAGTAAAAAATGACAGCTTTGATTTTCTGCAGATAAATTTTAAAAGATTTTCTTCCTCTACCAAAAATGGATTGATAATCATTTTATATCTTTCATTCAACTGTAGGAAAAGTGAATTGCAGCACAGTAAGGAAACAAAGGTAGAATATACTCAAAATTGCTAAGATAACACAAGAAGGAATAATGAAAAGGCCTTATGTTGTTGAATATATCTAGTTACATGGGCCTGTCAATACATTGGGAGCCAGAAAGCTCAATAATATTATGTACTGAGAAAGAAAACTAGGTAGAAATATTTGAAAAGCAGCAATAATTACTGAAAAAGTCCATTCCTCCAATTAGTAAATATTCTATTAAACTTCATTACCACATGATAAGTACACTCACTTATTTCCCAAGAGACAAAGTGCCCTATTTAGTAACAATATTAAGGTCAAAATTCCACATTTCTGAGTGATGCATGGTAGTCTGTATGTCAGACTCTAATGTTTATTTTTATATGAAAATCTATAAAGGACAAGTTTTAATTTATGAACTTATAACCTAAAAATCTAATACATCATGCTAAAATATAGTCAGAGTAACCATATATATTTTTTGTTTAGTAAGGAGAAGAATGAGAGAGCAACAAGTTATTGGTTCACAACAATTTTGAAATCCAATTACACACTTGAGGAATTAGGCCTTTTTTTGTTCTTTAGGAGGGTATCTTATCCATTGTTTTTCATGGCTTTCAGTTCTACTCTTTGAGAGGCTCCCTCTATTTTATTAACTTCCCTGGCTCAATCTGAAATGAGTATTGGAGAATATGTTCCCCTGGAAGGACAAGGAGCTTTCTTAGACTGCTTCCAGTAAATTAATCTCTTTTCCCTGAAATATTTATTTAAATGAAAAGATTTACTGAGGGCAATATTAATTTATTCAAGGTTTAATAGTGGGCATGATAACTAACCTCTTTATTTGATCTTTGCCATATGATGATTCGAGTGGGTTTTTGTTACTCAGTGGTCACTGCCATTGCATTTTTAGTGGGTGAGTATGAGTAGTAATTATTTTACAAAGCTAAAAAAGGATACATTTCTTTACTTTGTTTTCTCACTTTTCTGCTTGCAAACTAGGTGATCTTTTTTTATGATATTTTATTGTTCTTGTAGTACTTTGTCAGTGCTTCCAATATTAACCAATACATGCTACTATCCCACTATTTTCCCATCTCTTCTCCTATAGTGTATCATTATATGTGTGTAGTGTGTAATCATATGTATCACTCAATGAATTATCTGCCTTGCAAGTCATCACAGGCTACAGTTTTATCAAATGTTTTGCCGCTGCCTAAGACAATAATACTAATTGAATTTTCATCATTCTGCCATTCAGTGTCAGTTGCTCTACCACCTCCAGCCTTACTTTTAGGGCGGTGCCACGCATTTTAGGGTTTCTTTTTATTGTAGCACCTTATTTCTAGGCATCAATTTGTGTATAGATCAGGATAGACTAAGTTATATTGCAATAAAAAAATACCTGTAATATTCATGTTTCAAAAGAATATATATCATTTTCTTGTTTATGCTATGTATTTTCCAAATCACCAAGATCACCTTACTCAACATATTTCTATAAGTATCCAGACTAATGGACAATAATCATCTTCCATATTTCTCATTTTTGTGTCAGAGTAGAAATATTCCTTTGGAGGTCCTGTGCAAACAATTCAATGCTCCAGTTTGAAAGCTACACTAGAAACTCATTGGTCAGAACTGGTTATATAGCCTTACTCAACTACAAGATTAGTAGAGAGTACAAATCTACTAAAAGCCTAGAAATGGGAAGAAATGGAAATAATTGGCAAAAACTCAGCTTTCTAGAGTCTAAACAACATTAAATTATGCCATTTAGCTACTCACTATTTTTCTCCCAGCCCAAAGCAAATTTGTTTTTTAGTGTAAGTTTTGTTTTGTTTTCAGATTACTTTTACAAATAAAGTTCTTTTATTAATCTAAGAATTATTAAATTTCTAATTTAAATTCAACCTTATAATTCCATGTAAGTTAACTATCATCTCCTTTTTCATTTCAATCCAAATCCAATGCAACTGAGTAACAAATTTAAAAATTTTAATAGCAAATATGTCACTGTATATAGAGTAAGAGGTGAGGATTAATGTTAAATTTGTAGAGTGTCGTGTCAGGCCTTTGGAACACAACCATAAAATATGGTTTGTAGATTGGATTTATCTCATATCTGGAGATCAAAACAAGTGTTTCATTACTGGCATTCAAGAAACTACTTCATGGATAAAAACAACAGCTACATTTTTTTCAACTAAGAGAAGTGTTATGTCTTAACTGACTAATATTATCACCTGATACACCTGTGAACGATGTTTTAGATATAATCCTGGCTCTACAAGATCTAGAGATATAGCATTATTGCAGATAACATCTAACCCCATCTGTTGAGGCCTAACATTATTTTTCTTGTTGCCACTATACACAGTATGATAAAATCAAATATGTTTTCTAACATCATCATAATGTATTAAATGCAATCTAAGTAATCAGAATAAGAAGAAGAAAGGGAGAGTGAGTCACCAATATCCCAAACCATTTCAAATTGACCTCAAAGATTATATTTTAATTTTACATTGAGTTTCTGGACAATTTTTTTTACTCAAATAAGTTAGTAAAGAAATCATTCCTAAATAGATACAATAGTAAAATGTCTAAAAATTGGTAGAAGAAAACATGCGATATTTAGCACTTTTAAGAAATTTATTACCAAAGCATGTATGCATAATCTATGGTACTATTTAAACAATTTTATTTTTTTCTTGGTGAGTTTCCAGTGCTGCTTTTAGGGAGCTGCCTTTTTGATTGAGAATGGAAGAGTATAGCATTATTTTTTATTCCACAATCAGTTGCTTTAATAAGAAGAGTTCACAGTAATGCTTTCTTTTATTCAATTTGGAACAATCACACAGGCATCTTAGACATTCCTATTAAATACAGCATTTTCCCACAGAATAAATGTATACCAGTTATAATGCAGAAGGGAGGGAGGAGAAAATCTACATGTGACGTTTAAAATATCAGACACTATATCCTTTAGATTTGAAGAGACAATATTTTCTAGTAGAAAACAATGTCTTTTCAGTGAAGCTCTTTGGAGAATTCTGGATCTCATCTCATCTTTTAATCAAAATGGAGAAAATGGTAAAGCTTGAACTGAAAAAACACAAGAGTTATAACCAAACACGAAATTTGGAGATAGGAAGAGTTTGTATAGCCGTTTACTAGCTGTTTGACCCAGGGAAATTTTTTCTATCTGAACCTCCGTTTCTTTCACTATAAATTGAAGATAATAATACCCACGTCGAAAAATTTTATAAGGATTATTACTGGAAACTACCTGGAAACACCCTGGGTAAAGTCCACAAAAAAATTATGTACAAATGTTATTCCACCTTCTTCCCCCAGACTTTCCCCTATGGCTACAAAATAATATGATGGATGATTCCCTATATTCTACCAATACTTTTTGACAATATGACGTGTTGAGAATGGCCCAGAAACTGTTTGCATTATAAAATATTGTCTTAAGTAATCACTGCAATAGCCTTTCCAATTTCATTTGACAGATTCTAAGAATATTCTGAACCATAAAGTATCGTCATATATCTTGATTGGGATTATAATACAACGCCAGAAAAAAATTACACACATGCTTAAAATTTGTTACAATTATGTATGTATATATATCATGTGTTCATTTACACAAATGTATAAAGTTATGTGTGTGTGTGGGTGTACATACATGCACATATGTACACACAGATATGCAAAAGCATAAGGTAATAGTACATTAAGATGCAAACTGGAATGAAGTGGCTGGGTTTGAATGTCTGCCTTTTAATAGTTTCATTACTTCAGGGAAGTTATTTAAACTCTTCATCCTTTAGTGTATTTATTGGGAAAATGGGAAAAACCATAGTACCTATTTCACATGAGTGTTAGATTTAAGACTGGAGAAATTAATATGTTTTAAGTGCTTAAAACAGTGGGTAGCACACTGTAAGAATATGTAAAATTGATAAACATCCTTTACAAATTAGGTCATAATGTTAGATAGCTTGTTTATTAGTTTTGCTAAATATGTCACAACATGAAAACATCACTACTTTTTCCCACAACATTATTTTGATGGTAGAATAATATTCATTATACTGCAGTGTACCTAGCAATACCTTCTGGTTGGATGTATAGCACAAAAAATTTTTATTACTTAAATAATGTGATTTCTATAACTCACTTTTTGTATGTATTTGTTATAAAGAGATAAATTGCAAAACTTCTGGATCAGATGACATATACATTTTAGAATGTTGATAGACTTTGCCAAATTTCACTATCTAAAGACAGTATCAATTTGCACTCTCAACACCTATATGAGAGTGTATTTTTGTATAGAAGCTATGCACACTAGTATTAGAGTTTAAGTACTAAGCATATTCTGGGCTGTTTAAATAAAATAATACCTTAAAATTTAAAAAAATCATACATACAAAACTATATAACTATTGGGAGAATAATTGCTGAGATTTTAGCAGTTGTTTTCCTGGGATAGTGTGATGAAAAGAAATGTCTAGTATTTTCTTTTCCTTTATTTTCCATTTTTAACATTGTCCCATTTTTTTAATAAGATGACATAAAGTGCAGACTCAGGTTTTGTTTAATGTTGCAGGAATCAAGTAGTACATGATGGTCGTATTTGATGATATTATCTGTGTCCTCAATCCATGATTTTCTTGTAATTTTTTAAATTAGTCCCTAAATACCTGAAGTGGCATCATCAAGAGAGTGGCATGCTTCAGATGTTCTCATTGTCATTTTTTATGCATTTTAAAACTATGCTGGTTAATTTGATATTTGCTTTTTAGGTTTCTTTTATTTTGGATGTGTATTTTGTCCTTTGTTTCTTCATGGAATTTTTTTCAAAGCCTCATTTATTAATATTCCTTCAAACTCATTAAATTCACAAGCATCTTGCTATTACTGAGGTAGGCTACAAAAATTCTATTGGCTAAAAAATACTTCTCTAATTATTAATTAATACAGGCTGGCATGTCTTGTACTGTGTTGACTTCCCTTGTTGATTTCATTTTTCTTCAGCCAGTTCTGATGCCTTCGGTCTCTTTTCTGCTCCTATACCTTCTAATTTCTGAGTTATGTTCTGGTGAAAAGGGGTAAAGACTCCATAAAACACTTCTCACCTCAGCATGTTTTCCTGGTATATAGTAGACATTTAAAAAGTATTTGTAGGCTAATAAACAACATAAAACTTGAAAATATAAGATACGTGTATGTAAGATGGATTATGAGAAAAGAGAAGACACATAGGTTGACTTTTGATATTTATGTGTACTTTTTATTTTAACATATCAGTATTAATTTCCCTAGTTGCTATCTTGAAACATGCCCTGCATCAGTAAGCTTGTGCTAGGTAACAAGCAACTCCACATTTTATTCGCTTAGAACAACTAGTTATTTATGTTATATTTATTTAAGTTTGCTACCCTGGCTAATTTCTGCTGGACTCTCCCGTGCATCTGGCAAGTCAGATATTGGCTGGAGGATCCACAAGTGCCTAGCTCACATATTGGGAAGTTGGCAGAATGTTGGTGCAGGTGATAGAAATAACTAGGCCATGTATTTTCTTCATTCTACAGAGTAGGCTGGGCTACAAATGGCAGCAGATTTCCAAGGGAAAGGAGAAACTGCAGGCCTTTCTGAGGCCTATGCCGAGAACTCACACAGTGTCACTTCTTCCATACTCTATCAGGCAAATGATCCCCAGGCCAGCCCAGATTCAAGGAGCAGGGAAAGAGACCCTACTCATTGATGAGAGATACTGCAAAGTATCATGACTATTTTGCAATCTACAATCTACCATGTTCCCCATTTAATCTTTTATGCTTATCTATTTTTGTTTATGTGTTAAAAACCATTTGTGAAATCTTATCTTGTAAGAACAGGAATTTTGTCTTTTTCCTTACTTCCATATTTATTCTTTCTTCATTAATTTAATCTATGAGTTTTAAATCTTTTAAAATTACCTGCTGACTTCCTTTTTATAATGAAAATTTATTATATGACGTTTTTATAGCAATAATTATATTCATTGTTGAAGCTTATAAGCAACAATCCATATTTCATTAGTAGTTGGTCATTTTATTTACTTATCTAAATATCAACATGATCTCCTGATAATCAGTAAAAACAAAATGGCTATAAATTTCTTCTTTTAAAGGACACCTCTCAGGTATCTGAAGTTTGAAGATAAAATCTTAAACTAATGAACTTTCTGACACCGACCTAAGAAGGCGTCTCTCTTGTGTTTGAATATGAATGACGGATAACTAGGTATAATAGTTGATTATTTTAAGCAAAATTGTTCTAATGTTTCTTTGGAAGTAATTACTGTCAAAAAGAATTTCAATTCAAAAATAATTCCAAAGTAATTCCAAATTATTTTGAATGTAATATTGTAATGATGATAAATATCACTATATATCTGTGTCAACACAAATACCTTTTATTGTTGCTACTGTGTATTTGCAGATTTATAGGATTATCTATTATGAGATGAAGTGCTTTTTTCATACTATAAAATGTTTTAGTGTTTGTTTCTGCTAATTCACATTTAATATTGATGCTTATGTGTTTAACTGGTTTTGGGAATGAAAATATATCAATGGCTTCATTCTCTGTTTCAGCCTTAGAATTTTCAGCTTTGATGTGTAGCTGATAGATGACATACTTTTCCTGGTGGTTCTGTGACAATTCATACTAACAGACATTTTTTAACAAAAATCTTCTCTATATATTAATTTTCAAAGGTGTTCTAATTTTTTTGTTTCAATATTTCCTTCTCCCTGTCTTAAGTATACCAGTCTCACATTTCACTGATTCGTTTCTATTTCTCTCCCTCTCCCTTTCTTTGCCTCTCTCTCTCTCTCTCTCTCTCTGTGTGTGTGTGTGTGTGTGTGTGTGTGTGTGTATGTTTACATGAATTCCAGCTTGAGTACTTCACTGTGTGTATTCATTTAACTTAAGGTAATGTGTTTAAGACATCTCTCTATATAGACTCTCTGTTATTGATGTCTAGCCCAAACATGAGGTAGTCTAATCAGTCCTCCACACATAACATGTATTTCTTTCTGTGTTAGGCACTTGTATGTGTTATCTAAACTATGATGTCATCAGGAATACTATTTTTGAAAACAAAAAATACACCATGTTACAGTTCTCTTTTGCATTGCCATGTCATTGGACAACTCTATTATTCTCCCCTGGTTTAACTTTGGTGGAATGAAATGTCAGCAGAAAAATATTTTGTTGGTTTTTATTTCCCAAAGTACATATTAAGTTTGTTTTTAAGAAACTGCAGCATGATATTGTTTCAATTCATCCATAAAACAAATGACTCTCAAACATTCCATAAGATAAAGTGAAAAGCACTATCTGTTGTTTTTTCTCCAGCATCATATGATATTTTACTACATAAGCAGAAGAATTAAGTTTTATATTCACAGTATGGTGAAAATCCTTCTGAAATAACGATCATTTATGGATTTAATTTCCTAGGGTAGATGGCTTATGTATCACAATAAGTGTCCATGTGTCTGTCTGTGCTTAATGAAGAAAACTTGCAAGTGAAAGTTGTAACAAATGCTCATTAAGAATGAACACTGTAACTGTAGAACCATTTTGGCTCCAACCCTATTTGATGTGAGCAATCCACATACGTAACAGCTTAAAATATAAATATTAGTATATGTGACTCTTCCACTCACTTATGTGGCTCTACTGGCCAAAAGTTTGCTGCATTTATTATGACTGTTGTATTTGGGAAACAATTTTCCTAGCTATTGCAGGTAAATAATTTAATTTCTGTACATTGGGCTATGTATATGCATGATAATACTATTGGCTAAAATTTTATGAAGCATCTTGACTAATGGAAAACTAATACATGGTTTTGATTTTTTTTATTTTACTTTTAAGTTCTGGGATACATATGCAGAATGTGCAGGATTGTTACATATGTATACATTTGCCATGGTGGTTTGCTACACCTGTCAATTCATCATCTAGGTTTTAAAGCCTGCATGCATTAGTTATTTGTCCTAATGCTCTACCTCCCCTTGCCCCCCAACCCCCCGCAGGCCCCGGTGTGTGATGTTCCCCTCCCTGTGTCCATGTGTTCTCATTGTTCAACTCCCACTTATGAGTGAGAACATAATATATGGTTTTGAATAGTAAGATCTGGTTGGATTTCCATCTCCACTATTTTTACCTTACATATATAAGGTAGATTGTCTAAGCTTGAGTTTTCAGATCTGTGAAACAGGGTTAGTAAAATCTAATTTATAGGACTGTTGAGAAATGTAATGAATTTACATGTTTAAAATGCCTTGTACTTAGACGCTACTAAATCATGCTAGTTTCCATTTTGTCTTTCCCTGTCTTCAACTATCAAAATAATTGTGTATAGTAGTTGTTATTGCAACATATTGGTGCAGTCATTTTTTTCCATGATGTGCAAAGGTGAGGTCTATAGAACTTTTCTCACTTTTTCCCCTATAACCCAGTTATATATATATATATAAAGGAATTTAAGCCGAAAATTTTGTCAAGGAGAAACCAGGTAAACTGTATAATAAATTTACATATAGCAGCTAGGTTCGGTGGCTCACACCTGTAATCCCAGCACTTTGGGAGGCTGAGGCAGGCAGATCATGAGATCAGGAGATCAAGACCATCCTGGCCAAAATGGTAAAGTCCATCTCTACTAAAAATACTAAAAATTAGCTGGGCATGGTGGCACATGCCTGTAGTCCCAGCTACTAGGGAGGCTGAGGCAGGAGAATTGCTTGAACCCAGTAGGCGGAGGTTGCAGTGAGCCAAGATCGCACCACTGCACTCCATCTTGGAGACAGAGCGAGACTCCATCTCATTAAAAGAAAAAAAAAAATTGCCTATAGCAAACTAGGCTCTGTGTTTAAAAAGACTTTTTTTAAAACAGAAAAATGAACTAGGAACTAAATATTTCTTGAAAATATTTCTTAAAGTAATTTTCATGTTCCAAATTTTATTACGAAATATTAACATTGTGCTAGGCACTGATCTGGATATTGTTTTGTAAACTGAAAAGTATACTCATGCCTAAAGGCATATGTGAGAGTTTTTTCTTCACTTGTAAATACATATATAAGTTATATATAATATGAACACAAAAAGAACAAAACATAATTCCCTTTTAACACATGTATAAAACACACACACACATACACACAGACACACACACACATATATAAAGGGACATCCAGCATGGGTGTTTATTATATAGCAGATAACATAGTTGGAGGACAATTTGGCTCTGTAGCCCTGTAATTTTGTGTGTGTGTGGTTACTTATGAAATGAGGCCTGATTTGCCACCTGAATGCCATCCATAGACATTTACTGGAATGTAAGATTTTCCTTGATGTTTCAGCTTCCTATTTCAGATTTCTCTCTAAAAATGTTCCTATGTATATGGTACCTCAAATGCTTTGTGCCATTAGCCTATCCTGAACTTTCCTGCATCTATAATTTTATTCATGTATACCTCTCCAGATTACCCTACATTATTTTATTTTTAATATGACCAACTCTGCCTGTTTCTGAGGCACAGCCCCAATTTTTTTATGAAAGCTCTAAGCCCCTGAATTAATATGAATGTAACTAACATCTTTTTGCATCAACTAGATACTTGGATCTTGCATTAAGCTCATTTAATCCTTAAAACAATTCTGTAGAACACAAATTTTCCTCATTTCATTGATTAAAAACTCTAAGTCTCACAGATGTAAGAAAATTGACTTCAGTATAGAGTGACAAAAACTGATTGCAATCAAATTTTATATGACCTTATTTTTTGTTCCTTCTCTTATTCTCCATTTATTTCCAGGAAATACCACCTAACTTAATGCCTGTATTGGGACTTAGTAATCTTTCAGTCTGTTATCTATAATGCCTATTTTATCATGCCACTAAAATGTAAATTATTTAAAGATAGCAATTGTATATTATTCATCCAATAGAAGATAAAGAAAATACACTGAAAGAATAAAGAAACCTAAAAATTGTCACAAATTTTGAGATAGCCACAGGCAAAAAGAATAAAATAGGCAACATTCATTTCAGATTTCTGCCGGCTCTATAAAATAACCAATAATCAAGGATTGCTGACATAGAAGAAAAAAACAAAGGAATATTCTAAAAATAGAATCATACAATGTAGTGTGAAAATGTGTCGGCATCATTTCAACAAATAAGTCTGTAAATACACCTCTAGATGCTAAATACATCAGAGAATAGCGACAGAAAATGATCAGCTGTCTACAAAGCTCAAAGCACAAAGCAGAGCAGAGAGAAGAAAAACTGTTTGATTCAACAAACATTAATGCAAGCTACATTGCTGCTGCTGCTGTTGTTCTTGTTTGATTTAGAGGAGTACGGAGAGCTGCAAGTGTTCCTTGTGTTTTTATTGCTTAATTTGTTATTGGTCCTAATCTTCTAAAAGATTTAAGGGTGATTCTCTGTTGCTATTTGCCTGGAGCAGATCTGTAACCTTTGGGAAGCGTTCTGTGAACAGATCTTATGTCTTGCTTTTTTTTCTACTACTGCATTTGCTGAAATGTTTCTCCTGCTTCTCTGTTGGCTCTGACTTTAATCTTCATGTGTGTGCAATTTAATTATTTTGATGATTTCCATGAAAAGTCTGAGAATCTTTTTAAGGACTCATTTGAAGAAAATAAGAGATTTAAGCCTAATAAATTTACTCTTTGAAGTCAGAAACCACTACTCCTATTTTCAATAATCTTTATTTCATGTTTCAGGTCTCAAAACACCTCACACATATAAGTTAGATACATAAAATACAATTCTGTTTCAAGCTTATTCACCATTGGTTAACTAAACCTTGTTTGGTACCAGAAATCATTCCCCTTCTCACCCTTGGTATAACTTGAATAGCCATACCTGGCTGTAAATCAGCACATGACTGTGACATTAGACTAACAGTCTAATTTAATTCATGTATTTCAGGTTAAAATATTAAAAACATTTTTTGTTTCTTTTATTAGGTGAGAAAAATCTAAACACTATGGAAAATTGTTTGTATTTATTTATATATTACTACTTATTTTTATTACAACTATTTATTATTATATATATTTATTAAACCTAAAATCTTTTCCATTTATTCCATTACACACACACACACACACACACACACAATCAATTAAAGTTACTTTCTTGAATTCTGTTTTTCAGGCTTCAGACTCTAGAATTTTAAAGAGTTCTCATTTCATGTGTTACTCAAGAATTATCTGTAGATAAATAATTGGTTAAATAAATGCATAACTCAGTTTTATGTGCATATAGTTGCTATTATGTTTAAGAAAATAGAAGAAATTGAAAGTTATCAAATTGATAGTCATCTTTTGTCATTTCATAACTTTTAAATCAACAAATACAAAAATTACGATTACTGTTATGTGGGGACCGCACATTTGTTTGGAGAAGGGTCAAATGTAAGAAGAACTCCTCTTACTCAAAATGACATGGAGATCCAAATGGAGAGAAACATATATATTTATTTATTTAACTATGTAGATATGTAGATATTTGTGGCTTTTTAACTCAGTTTCAAGAATGAGCTTATTTGTTAATATGTCTGCTATTAGTGGAAAACATCTTCTGCATCTCTGTCCTGTTTGCATGTAGGCTTCATACGGAATTCCTTGCTTATCACTGGCTACAGCTGTCAGATGATCTCTGTGCTTATTGCTGCAAAACATTCTACTCCATCAGTATATTTTTTAAAAATCAGCAGAAGATTCTAAGAATTCTTGGAGAAATTATTAGACAAACTTCATCTTTTATGGTTTTAAGAGTTAAAACCACAATGAGATACCATCTCACACCACTCACAAAGACTATCTAAAAAGTATAAAAATAACAGATGCCGGCAAGATTGCAGAGAAATGGGAACCCTTATACCCTGTTGGCTTGAGTACAAATTAGTTCAACCATTATAGAAAGCAGTGTAGTGACTCCACAAAGAGCTAAATGCAGAATTACCATTTGACGCAGCAATCCCATTACTGAGTATATACCCAGAGAATTATGAATATTCAAAAATAAAGACACATGAACACAAATGTTCACTGTATCACTATTCGCAATAGCAAATATGTGGAATCAACATAAATGCCCATCAGTGACAGACTGGATAAAGAAAATGTTGCGCATATACACCATGGAATATTATGCAGCCATAAAAAGGATGGAATCCGGTCTTTTGTGGGAACATGGATGGAGCTGGAGGCTCTTATCCTTAGGAAACTAACACAGAAACAGAAAACCAAATACTGAGTGTTCTCATTTATAAGTGGGAGTTAAATGATGAGAACTCATGAACATGAAGAAGGGAACAACAGACCCGGGGGTCTATTTGAGGGTGGAAGATAGGAGGAGGGAGAGAAACAAAGAAGATATTTACTGAGTACTGAGCTTGATATCTCGTTGATGAAATAATCTATAAAACAAACCCTCATGACACGAGTTTACCAATGTAACAAACCTTCACAGGTACCCCTAGATCAAAAATAAAAGTTCTTTTTTTAATGAGTTCAAATATAAATTATTTTAAACAAACATGGAGTAAAAGGGAGAAGATTTGTCCTCCCTTCTGAAAAACCAAAAATAGAAACATATGAAACAATGGTTTTAAAACACTGAATATATCTCTGAGAGATGGGAAATAAAATAGTTAAGCTCTCAATAATTAGAACACTTAATATGACGAGAAGAATTTTCAGGCTGCAGTACAGAGAAGTCCAACAGACTCTGAATTGAGGAGGTGAAGCTGAGCATCTAGAGAGATTAAAGTGGTTCGAATATGGAGGTGGTAATTTCACAGAGGTGACACTGGAGATCTGCTTATGTAACTTTCAAGCATTCAGCCAAGAATTGAGTTTACTTCACACCTGAGGGTTAAGAAAATACGAAAAGTGGGAAAACCAACCACCCAAAGGGTTAGGAAAAATGGCACCTGATACATACATAGGGTTTGGAATAGTGTCTGACCCCACCAGCAAGACAGAAAAATCACAATTCCCAGAGCTTTGGGTAGAATAGTCAGAGGACTCTTGCTTCCATAGTAGGGAATCATTAGCCCTAGACTCAACACTGCTCTGACTTACACAAAAAATCTTAAAACTGGGATCTGAAAAGATCAAACGTTTTCTAAGTAATTTAATTGTGACCCAGAGCAAAGTTCAAGAATATTTATAGGATAACAGAAAAACCTATCACATATTTAGATAATCTATCTAAATATCTATCACAAAATTCACAATGTCAGGCATCTAATTTGAAAAATGGCAGACATGCAAAGACACAGAAAAATATAATCCATAATGTGAAATAAATCACTCTCTTGATACAAACCCAGAACTGACATAAATATTGGAATTAGTGAATATTAAGATAGTAATCATAAATGGTTTAATATGTATTAAATATAAGTGTATATCCTTTATTTTCAAAAAAAGACATGAAAGATATAAAAAAAAAAATTGGGCCAGGTGCAGCGGCTCATGCCTGTAATCCCAGCATTATGGGAGGCTGAGGTGGACAGATCACTTGAGGTCAGGAGTTCGAGACTAGCCTGGCCAACATGGTGAAACTCCATATCTACCGAAAAAAATACAACAATTAGCAAGGCATGGTGGTGCATGCCTGTAATGCCAGCCGCTCAGGAGGCTGAGGCAGGATGATTGCTTGAACCCGGGTAGCGGAGGTTGCAGTGAGCTGAGATCGTGCCACTGCACTCCAGTCTGGGCAACAGATTAAGGCTCTGTCTCGAGAAAAAACAAAACCCGAATCGAAGTTGTACTTTAGAAATGTATAGTAGAATGTCTGGGATTTTCAAAATACATTGGATTTTGTTTTATTCTGTTTTGTTTCCCAAGATGCCTGATTAGAGGCATTTTCAGCATGCCATATTCACTGCAAAGAACCAAAATAGTGTGTGGACAATCACACTGTGAACATATTATCTAAGAGGAAACATGGGAGTTCAACAGAATAGTGAGAGGAAGCTCCAGAATCTTGGAAGAAGATGGAGGATAAGCAGCCCACATGGCTAGGAGTGGCCAAAACCAGGAGCTAATCCCCAATATGGAAAAGAGTGAGTGAGTTTCTTCATATGGTTCATTTTTACATTGGGGAATCATGCAAGCCAAGCCATGGGAACCAAATTGGCTCTACCAAACCCTGAGTATAACTTGGGAAGTGTAAGGAGACTGTGAGGAGGAACTGTTCCAGGAAATGTCTCACATATTCCCACAAACCTAGATCCCTATGGTAGGATGCCATTCTTGATCCTAACTCTTAGCAAGCTGTACATGGTCATGGTCCTGGGAGCTTGCAGCTGCAGCAGTCTTCAAGTTTAGAGAAGCTTAGGCTTGGACTTCAGAAACTGGAGCTTGATCGAGTGAGGAGTGTCCACAGTCAGAACTGAGAAATAAGTGTGGTAAGGGCTCTAGGTCCCGACCCACCACATGGGACATGAACAGGAGGGGAGTTGCCAGAGAGGCTTGGTATCAAGCTGGGCAGTGGCTCCTATAGCCTGAGTCTGTGTTGCAGACTAGAAGCAAACTGCAGTAAGTAACTGAAGAGCTACATGGGCTGACACATTTGGGACAGGGGATTGAGTTCTGCCAGGACTGAAGCATGAGAGGGAAGCAGATTCCACTACTGCTGGCCAACACTATGGAGATGGAATGACCTCTCCTTCTCTGTGGTGAGATCTTGGCACAGCAGTAGTGAGCCCTCACCTAGGCTTTTTTTTTTTTTTTTTTGAAATTTACTTATTTTTGAGACAGAGTATCGCCCTGGCACCCAGACTGTAGTGCAGTGGTGTGATCTCGGCTCACTGGTTCAAGCAATTCTCTTGCCTCAGCCTCCGAAATAGCTGGGATTACAGGTGTGCACCACCACGCCCAGCTAATTTTCGTATTTTTAGTAGATATGGGGTTTCACCATGTTGGCCGGGATGGTCTTGATCTCCTGACCTCGTGACCCATCACCCAGGCTTTTTACAAGGGGCCTGAGGACTTCCCTGCCAACCCTGTCTGGGATGGTGAAAGTATGTGACATTGGGGGACCTGAGTGCAGGATTGCCCAGTTCAACTTCACCCACCCCTCCGAGAAAGAGTGTGAAATCTATGTCCCTGAAGGGTCCAAGGTTCAATCCACTGCCTAGGACACGTGAGCACTTCCAGAGAACATAGGTCAAACATAAATCCTTCCACTACTACCACAGCTGTCTCTTATCTCTAAGCACCACGTACTGGCCTGGAGGCCAGCCCACATAGCACATTGCAGCAACGGCTAAAATAGCACAGTGCTCAGGATTGACAAAAGCTTCTTGTGACTACTGCTACCCCAATCTCCCTGCTACCCTGGCTGCCCAGAAGGTCATGAGCCCAATCACCCACCCAGGTAGTTGTACATGACAACCACAACTGGTATTTGAGAAAACCAGCACACTAAGGCTACTTGTAGCCAAAGATATCATACAGAGTCTTTGTCACTGCAAATATCCAGAAGCAAAATCAAATGACCCTATCCAACATTCATCATCATCATATCTTCAAGAAAAAAGTTATCCCCCAATGAAAGTAAATTCAAAAATAAGAAGTGATTGTTGGTTGAGATATGCAGAAATCAACATGAAAATATAGAAAGCATGAAAAAGCAGGGTACTAAGACACCCTCAAATGAACATAATAATTCTGCAAAAATAGATTCTAGCAAAAAAGAAATTCTTGAGATGCCAGATAAATAATTCAAAATACTTATTCTAAAGAAGTTCAATGACACCCAAGAAAAATATGAAAACCAACACAAAGAAATCAGAAAATGAAGTCAGGATATGAATGAGAAATTTAATAAGGGAATAGGTATCTTAAAAAGCAAACACATGAACAATAGAAATTCTGAAACTGAAAAATTAATTGAAGACATTATAAAATACATTTAAAAATTTCTGTAATAGAGCAGGCCAAGCAGAAGAAAGAATCTCAGAATTTGAAGACAGACCTTTTAAAATAGTCTATTCAGACAAACATAACAATAAAAAATAAAAAGAATAAACATGGCCTTCTAGATGTTTGGAATTACATAAAGCAGCTGAACTTGCAAATTATTGGTAATCCTAAGAAGGAACAAATATCAAAAAAACTTAAAAAACATATTTAAGAAAATAATTGATGAAAACTTCCCAAATCTAGCAAGAGATATAGACACCCAGATACATGAGGTCCAGCGATCTTTGGTAAATACATTGCAAAAAGGATTTCACCATGACATATTATTATCAGAATGTCTAAGGCCAAAATGAAGAAAAATAAATAAATCAGCGAGAGAAAAACATCTAGTCACCTATAAAGAAAACTGTATCAGACAAATAGTGGAGTGCTCAGGAGAAAACTTAAGAGGGCAAAGAAAATGGGAGGGTACTTTCAAATTGCTGGAAAAAATAAAAGCCAAGTATTTTATATCTAGCAAAATTAAGCTTTATAAATAAAGGAGAAATAAAATCTTTCACATAGAAGCAAACGCTGAGTGAATTGTCACCGCTAGACTGTCTCTAAAAGAAATGTTCAAAGGAGTCGTAAATAGGAAAACAAAAGTTCAATATTCATCATCATGAAACCACAGAAAAGAATATAAACCACAGGACTTATAAAAAAAAATCACACAAATAAGGAAGAAAAAGAAATCAAGTGTCAACGTGACAGAATTTCACCAAGCCAGAAAGTCAAACAGAGAAAAATAAAGAAATAACTTATAAAACAACTAGAAAACAATATGACCAGAACAAAACCTCATGTATTAATATTAATCCTGTATTTAAATAGATTAAATGTTCCACTTAAAAGATATAGATTGGCAGAATGAATTTTAAAAAGCATGATCCAACTATACGCTACTTACAAGAAACTACCTTATGTGTAAAATACACACACAGACAAAGTAAAAGAGTGAGATATTCATTGCAAATGCCAAAACCCACAGCTAATAGGAGTAATGATATGGTTTGGCTCTGTGTCCTCAACCAAATATCACCGTGAATTTTAATAATCCCCACATGTCAAAGGTGAGACCAGGTGGAGAAAACTGAATGATGGGAGGTGGTTTTCTCCATGCTGTTCTTGTGATAGTGAGTTCACATGCAATCTGATGGTTTTATAAGGAGCTTCCCACTTTAGTCAGCATTCATTCTCTCTCCTGCTGCCCTATGAAGTGGTGCCTTCTGCCATGATTGTAAGTTTCCTGAGTCCTCCCCAGCAATGCAGAACTGTGAGTCAATTAAATCTCTTTCCTTATAAATCACCTGGTTATGTCTTTATTAGCAGCATGAGAACGAATTAATACAAGTAGCTATATTTATATCAGATAAATCAAACTTTAAATTACAAATATTTTTAAAAGACAAAAATGTTATTATATATCTTTCATTGATTGATTGATTGAGTCAGGGTCTTGTTCTGTCACCCCAGCTAGAGTGCAGTGGCATGATCATGGCTCACTGCAGCCTCGACCTCCTGGGCTCAAGTAATCCTCCCACTTCAGCCTCCTGAGTAGCTGTTAACACAGGCCTCTACCACTACACCCAGCTGATTTTGGTAATTTTTTTAGAGATGGCATTCTGCCATGTTGCCCAGGCTGGTCTCAAACTCCTAGGGTCAGGCAATCCACCTGCCTCCCAAAGTGCTAGGATTATAAGCATGAACCACTATGCCTGGCCATTTATTATATATCAATAAAGAAATCAAATCAGCAAGAGAATATAAAAATTGTAAATATATATGCACCCAACACTGGAGCACCTGGATTCATAAAACAAATATAACTAGACCTAAAGAAATAGACAGCAATACAATAACAGTGGGGGACTACAACACTCCCACTCACAGCAATAGACAGATCATCAACACAGAAAATCAACAAAGAAACATTAGACTTAAATTGAACTTTAGACCAAATGAACCTAACATTTGCTAACATTCAATTTTATTAGAATTCCACATCACCAAACCAGAACTAAGTTGTTTATCTAATCTGTTGAGAAATCAGGAGAGAGATAATAGCTACAACCCAAACAGGCCAGCTCTAGCCTCCATTAAGAAAGTCCTCTGTAAACTAGCTCAACCATTGTGGAAGTCAGTGTGGCGATTCCTCAGGGATCTAGAACTAGAAATACCATTTGACCCAGCCATCCCATTACTGGGTATATACCCAAAGGACTATAAATCATGCTGCTATAAAGACACATGCACACGTATGTTTATTGCGGCACTATTCACAATAGCAAAGACTTGGAACCAACCCAAATGTCCAACAACGATAGACTGGATTAAGAAAATGTGGCACATATACACCATGGAATACTATGCAGCCATAAAAAATGATGAGTTCATGTCCTTTGTAGGGACATGGATGAAACTGGAAAACATCATTCTCAGTAAACTATCGCAAGGACAAAAAAACCAAACACCGCATATTCTCACTGATAGGTGGGAATTGAACAATGAGAACTCATGGACACAGGAAGGGGAACATCACACTCCGGGGACTGTTGTGGGGTGGGGGGAGGGGGGAGGGACAGCATTAGGAGATATACCTAATGCTAAATGACGAGTTAATGGGTGCAGCAAAACAACATGGCACATGGATACATATGTAACAAACCTGCACATTGTGCACATGTACCCTAAAACCTAAAGTATAATAATAAAAAATAAAAAAAATAAAAAATAAGAAAGAAAGTCCTCTCTGCTTAAACCTCTACAAAGGAAGTAACCTGATATTTACCAGTTGGCCTCTGTTCCCTGTTTCAGCTTTCTTCAGTCTTTTTCTGCCTATAAGTCAGACTCTTCTGCTCACCTCATTGGAGTACCTTTTCTCAGCCCTTAGATGAGATGTTCCCTGATTCATAAACTGCTGATAAAAGCCAATTCAATCGTTAAACTAAATTTGTTGGAATTTTGTCTTTTGACATTTCAATTGGTAATTATAGAAAAAAATTGATGTGGCATCAGGTGGCTTGGGCTTTCAAGTTATATCATTGGCAAAGTTCTGCTTTATTTCCAGTAGGTCACCTTATTTGCCAAGTTTTATTGACTGCTGTCTTAACATTCACCTCTTAACACACATGAAAAACGTAAAACCTAAAAGTGGGTAAGTCCTGTATCAACCCCATCTTGTGACTGTACAATCTCATTAATATTCTAATTCATCCTGAGTGACCTTCTTCAGGAACTAAGACTCCATAGGATATTCTCTGAGAGAGGATACAAGATTAGCACTGATTCTGTATTAAAATGGCAGCGAGATCCAAACCCCCAAGAAGGACACAACTAATATTCCTGCATGATTGACATCATACTGGGCATTGTTTATATATACACTTCTCAAAATTTATTAACATCTAACGTTAAGTATCCACATTTTGGAGAAAATGAATAGATAAACCAATGGATCATCTTTGCATTTCATAAAGCTTCTTCCCTTTGTAAACTGAGTCACTGAAATTTGATCAAATGATAATTCTTCTGGCATATGAGTAGTTTTTGAAATAAAATAATTTGATAATCAATTAAGAAAAACTTCAAGGTCACGTGTGTGGAGGTACTATTTAACTGAGGGGTAATAACATGGGGGAAGCATTTTGGAAATAATAGGGTAAATCAATAAAAATCATTCAATTTAAAATGCTATCTATAGGAAAAAAGAAAAAGGAAGGGAGGGAGGGAAGAGGACATTAATGAGATTCGATATGAACTCTCAGATGTATGAGTTTTATAACAGAAGTTGCAAGATCCTTAACCTCAGACAAAGCCCTGTATTGGGCTGTATCCTATCTCCAGGTATGTCATAGATTTCAGAGACTTCTTGGCTCCCCTATAAACCTAAACATGTTAAACCCAATGTGTCTAAGAAAACACACTCTAAATTCCAAACAAATGCCTCACAAATAAATGTTTAAAGCACTATTCACTCCTAATTGATAAATGTATTTATTACTTTTCTCGAAGGAAAAGGGTTTGTTAGCTTTTATCTTCTTTCATCTTAATGAGGTTAAACTGGCTTATTTTTTATTACATAAATCAGAATTTAACACAATTTTAGTGTGATCTCCTTATCAAACATTATTCTATTGCCATTTTATAAATATCAATATTTCTGGTATGTAGCTGTCTAATCTTAATAACATGACAACATAGCAGCAAAAGTTCTTCTAGTTTTAAGCTCCAGTGTTTTATTGTGTCAAATTAAGAAAAAATCCTATCAAGATAAGTCTTTATAGCCAAGTTTAAGCAGGTCATGTTTATGAAGGTATAGAACCCAGCACAAATCATTAAATCACCTCTTCTATATGCTTAATATCTTTATGCAGATTAAATCTGAAAATTTTGTTATAGTGAATAATTTAACCAATAGTTAGTAAAAACAGACATTAAGAACAGCAGTTGGTCTGCAGGTAGGTGCTTTGAGGAAAGAGGTATGCAGAAGACCAAAGACAGCTGAGGCAGGCCTAGGCAGCAGGTTGCATGCTGATGCTAATTGTATTTTACATATTGACACTAATTATATTTCAGCTACCAGCTGCTAGCTGCCTTTTTTCCCCTCCCCTCATAGATCCTGAGGGTCTGTGGGCAATTGCATCAATTTGCCTTTCTAGGAGGACAATCCTGCATAAAATTAAAGTCCCAAATTATCAAGAAAATGAACAATTTCTAACTGAAAATGATACATACCTTCGGCAAATATCTATAAACTAATCCAACCCTTGACATTGTTAACTGAAATTGTATGAAGAACTGACCACAAGACAGACTTACAGCTTTATCCACCCAATGCAAAACACGTTAAAAAGTGCCTGATATTGTCAATGGTTATCTGGTTGTTATATTAGGTGTAATTAAAACTCAGAGCTGATGTAACTGGCTGTTTTCACATTGTGTAAACATAGAGGAAGGGGACATAACCCCAATGACTCCCCTCTAGAATGTTTTATGGTAAGTGTTTCTTCTTATGATAATATATTTTCCCACTGGGAACATTACCTACATCTCCTGTCAGTAGTTGTTCTCTTTTAAGCTTTATTTTCCTTATTTTACGGTGCCAAAACAGTCTTTTAAATGCTTTGGTGAATAATGAATTCTGAATAACGGGTCCTGAGTAACTGTAGATTTTCCACTTGCTATTTTTAAATTAATTACTTTGAAAGCAAAATAACTTTAAATATTGCTTTATAATTTTCAAAAAAAATAAAATTATTATGGTTTGATTTCTCTTTCTGCTTCTTTCTCTGTCACTAGCATTACTGCAGTTCAGAGCAAAACACAAGTGTGAAGAAATGAAACAACTCTTTGGTGGTTGTGAATGAAAATGTCATCATTAGAATTAGTCTGGTGACAGCACTGCTATTTATTAGCATCTTTAGAGCTTCTTTCCTCCTAAATCTCTTCACTCTGAAAACATATACTTTACTCATTCTTTAATACCTAGTATTTAGCACTTAAAACATTTCCAGAGGCATCATAGGTACTCTATAAGTGTTCATTAAATAAGTGAATGGCACTGCAGATGTATACTTTTGAAGGTTGTTATATACCTTCCAATCCATCAGTGTGACCTTGGAGAAATCTCAAAAACAGGAAGATAGTTCATGCAACAATTAGTTAATGGGTTCTTGGATGAATGACTGGTCTTCATGTACCTGCTTTTGGGGAACTATTTGTGATACTGGCTTAATGGTCCTTCATATAAAGACTCTCTCATCTTCAGATGTCTATCTCCTAACAAATATAAAACATAAAATAATTTATTAATTCCTTTAGAGGTTTATTCTTGATTCAGGATCCATAATCATTGAAACACATTAAAAAGTATCCAGACACAAATAACTTTGCTTGGGGGAAAAAGGGTTGTGTCAGGCCTTGATTTGTGGTTGTTTTAGAAATACTATTAAACTTTATCAAAAATGATAGGACCAAGACAGTTCTGAAAAACAAAAAAGAAATGTTTCCAGTTATCTGGATTGTCCTTTTGGTAATGTTCTCTGTGAGAAATAACACAAATTTGAACTGTGCAGGTCAGTGTGTGTGCTGATTACTTTCAAATAAACGTGGATGGAAAATACAGTATTCATGGAAGGTGAAACCTGCACATACAGAGGTCAGACTTTTCATACCCGCAGGTTCTGTGACTGCAGGACTTGCCTACGTACATATTCTGTTATACATGTGAGGTGCTGAAACCAATGCCCCCAGCATATCAAGGGATGACTGTATTTTATTACACATAGGAAGAGTAAGTATGACCTCAAAAAAATTTTCTTTCAGTTTGTAGGCATGGGCACTGAATTGATATCTTACTGTGGATAATAGTTAATTAAGTATTTGGATGCTTCTCCATCAACATATTTGAAATACGGATGCCACAGTGTATTGGGCAGGACAGTATAAGGGTACTCATATCTGAAATCAGAGAAGATGTTAAAGAAAAAAGCAATCAGCTTACCAAACACGATGTTACCCTGTCTTTCTGCCTTGAGCAGTTCTATTAAGATAGTGGAGAAGTGATAAGTGGTTGGGAGGGGGCAGGGTCAGAGAGAGACTGATGGAATTATAATACCGTTGAAAGTTGACTGATAAAGTAAGCTAGTACAAACACCTTATTTCATAGACAAGGAAAATGAGTCTGAGGCACTATAACTTAAACAGTTAATACACTGATTTTTAAATCTAGTTTACATTCCTTCAACTAAAATGAAACTATTGCTTGGGAGGGAATAAGTCGTGGGTGGAGTAAAGAGAAATACATGAGATTGGAATCTGGCAAAGCAAGAGATCATTATAGTGGATTGGGAAGACAAAGCCGCCCCCAATTCTAGGTCCAGCTCTGTCATAAACATAGTGAGAAACTTGGACTAGCAGATTTTTACAGTGATGCTTCTCAGTCTATAGTTAATTTCTATGAATGAAAAGTTTTTCTTAACATTTCATTCAAAGATATTTTGATCTTTAATTTATACTTACTATATTTCTCTTTCTGTTCCCTAATCCTGGAGGCAGACGGAGTTTATGGACTCTTCATAAATTCCTATTATTTTGAAATCAAAATAGAATTAAAAGGTATGGGTAATCTTGGCATTATCCTTGCTACTGAAATACATGGACTATGTTCATAAGTGGGAAATAATCAATCAAAACTACTCTTTTGTAGTAGGCCAGGCCATTTTTGTCAATAAAAGCTCTCAGACAGGCAACCATTTGCAGATTTCTTTCTCGTGTTATCTAAAGTTTTTTGTGTGTGATTGTCTGTAATTCTTGAAGTCCTGAACCAGTGCTTCATTTAAGCTCTTCCTTTTACCCTACAGGCACAAGGCAGCTGGACCTTGGACAGGTAAAGTTCCCACTGAAGTCAATTGGAGTTTTGACTGCCTGAGGGCTGCAGCATCGGGGCCCCAAGTCATCTATTATAAATATTTTTGACACATCAGATTCATGCACATTCAACTACAGCTGAAAAGGTAAAAAGGTACAGATTCTCACCAGTTATTTCATGCCTTGAAGGAAAAGAACTCTGCTTAAATGATATTCTTTCCTCACCTCAGATTCTCTTGGGAGTTATAATGGTCGCCAAAGACCCTTTCTACAAACTAGGGAGAAATGCAGTATATCTTAGTAAAAAGAAATTGTTTTTCTGCTCAGGCAGTGTGTAGTAGACCAAGCAAATTTCAGCTCTTTACCATTTATTACTCAGTTTACAAGAATGTTTTATATAAATAGTAGATAGATATTGTGTGTGTATGTATGTGTGTGTGTGTGCATATATATAAATATATATATATGCACACACACACACACATTTTTGGCAATACAACGACAACAGCTTTCTGCATGCCTTGATGATTTACAGAAGAAGAATAATGAATAAAAGAATAAAAGAAAAGTACAAAACCTAAAACTACACAAGAGTTTGTCTTGTTTTTTCAATTGAGTTTTTTATTGCCTGGAACTTTCCTTCCTTTTTTAACTTACTTTTGAAGAAGTTAATGCACAAATGATTTTTCAAACTATATAATTTTTTATTTAAGCCTTTGATAGAGGGGAAATGCCTTAGTGGTTTTGTCTATTTTGTATTACAATTTACATCACAAAACATGAGGAATTGTTTGGGGCCAAATAAATACCTACATATTGAGTCCAGTGGTAAGGATAATTGTACTCCTAAATTAATATGAATTAATGCTTTGTATATTTTTAAATTTTCTTTAGTGACAATTTTATTATAACTAATTGAATTCTCTAAAAATTGCATTCCATATATTTCTGTTTTTTATTGATTAGTATTCCCTATTTATGTAATTCAAAATGACAGGAATATCACACTACCATATTATTTAAATAAGTAAATAAGAGTATTTGCATTTTAAATACTTAAAATATATTTTCACAGGATAGAAAGATATATAGTCAGACTTTAGTGCAGGGAGCAAATTTTACTCTTTACAATTTATCATACCCCCACACCTTGCAAAAAATATTTCAGGTAAGGAATATTATTTTGTACATATATATATTTTTTCAAATATATACATATATGTGTACTATTTGGAGACTACATAAATATAAACATAGATATAGATATATAGATGTAGGTATACTGTGTATGTGAATATATATCTATATATATATACACATACTTGCATATATATGTATATATATGTATGTTTTAAGTATTAAATACTTAAAAAATATTTTCACTGGATAGAAAGATATATAGTCAGACTTTACTGCAGGGAGCAAATTTTACTCTCTCTCTCCATATATATTTTACTCTCTCCATATATCTTTTACTCTCTCTCTCCATATATATATGTATATATACATATACTATGTGTGTGTATATATATATGTGTGTGTATATATATATGTGTATGTATATATATACATGTGTGTATATATATATACATATATACATATATATATATGGAGAGAGAGAGTATCTCCAAAATGGAATATTAAATTTTTAAAATTTATATTGTATTCTCATGGATGAAGTACAATTAGATACAATAAGAAAATGTTTATATTTTCTGCAACCTAACTACATGATCCTGTGAGTGGCAGGAAACCAGAAATAATTCTGTTGCTACTTATAGTCAATGAGTCACGACAAATCTAAACAACCAAATCATTCAGTAGCATCAAATTTGACCATTCTAGGCTCTACCTACCAAAAGTCCAATTATTAGAGCCATTAAGTAAAAATGTGGCCAAATTAAATGCCTGGAACTGTGTAAACAGATCATTGGAATGAATAATTACATTTTTTAATTGAATTGACTTTTTTCATGGCAAGTTGACATAACATAGGTTGTCAAACATCATCTGGTTATTTTCTCCACATGATTTTAAGCTACAATTCAAATTAAATAAGTTTATTTAAATTGTTATTTAATTTAATGATTTTTTAAACTGAATATCTTGAGTAAACTTGTACTATATATACAAAACTTGACACCAAACTTATGTGTACATTTGTACGCCCACATATGTAATTATGATAAAATAATAGTTAAAAGGCTTATTTTGTGCTGTTCAAGTCTATGTATTTAGTTCTCACAACAACTCTAAGAGATTAGTATTAGTACAATCCCCATTTTACATATGAGATCACTGAAGCAAAATAAGATAACACAGTTGTTTCTGAAGGGATGTCTGACTCGAAGGCCCGTGTGAACTAAATATGCTACAGTTGTTCATGTATAACCAAATATACAAAAGCAACCAATGTAGTTAGTCAATATACTGAAAGAAGATACAAGTCAAATTTGTTGTTGGAACAAATTAATCAATCAGTTCAATGAGAATAGTGTATCTCCTGGTTGTGTTTACAGTCAACAATCTATTTCTCTTAATTCAACAAAATGACAACTTCCACTTTTCCTTTGTGTTCACTCTCTAAAACGTTACAAAGAAAGTGGCAAATCCCAAATAGCTCACTGTGGTACAAAGGGAAGCAAGGAAAGTCTATAGATTTTCCGAGTTTCATTCCCATTTCCTCTTTCAAGTTATATGGCTATAGCAAATATGAAGAAACAGCAATCATTCTTACAATTTTACTTCACCTTTAGCCACAAACATCCCAAATTTCCAAACACTGTCTTCATAGGATTAGTATTAATTTCACGCATTTTAAAAATAATATTATCATTTTACAACAAATATTAGTTGACAACAATCTCTATGTTCAAGCTTAGTCTGTATTCTGATGCTATACTGCAAATGTTCCAGTGGTTTAGCCAGGAGAACCTTGTGACACCATATGAAAAACGAAAACAAACAAAGCATTTTGCATTTAACAAGGAGATTAGTTAACTATTTGTTATGGTTATAGAGGATAGTACTTATTTTGATTTCCTTTTACCTGTTCTCATGGAAGAGACCAACTAAACCTTAATACATAAGTCTGTAGACATAGTATAATGTCATCTATTAAATCAATGTGACAATTATGTAAAATAATATTTTTTGACATTTGCATTTTATATCATAATTTTAAGCATTTCCAAGCTTTTGCATTTTTTACTAAAAATGTTGATGCCATTTTTACCTATAAATTTGTATATACGCACAAAAATCAAGCTAAATATTTGATTAAATTTGTAATGTCATTCTATATACTGGCGATAGAGTCAATGCTGCAATTGTCTGCCTCTTCTTGTGAGTTAGTATTCTATTTCCTGCCAAAGTTAAAAAAAAAAAAAGATTAAGGAAACTAATAAAGGCTTAGCCTAATCTTAGTGGAAGTGTTCTTATTATTGTGTGGAAGAAATGTTAAAAAGACTGATAGAACAGTTCTAACTACATAACACAGTTATAGAAAGATGCAGAGAACTTGATCAACTCAGGGAACAAGATCCTCAGGCAATTCAATTTCTTTGCCGCTTTAACTTGAGAATGCTGACAAACTACACAGGTTTAAATGAAGCTAGATTGGAGAGAACCATGATGGCCAAAGAAAAGACCTAATCCGGGAGCCTAGGACAAGTGAACTAACAATAAATAATCAGAGATGCAAAAACTAACAAGTTGTTGAAATGCTGAAATGTATTTTAACTTTGATCATGGCATAAGAGGAATCTGTACAATATGGTAGGTCTGAAAACAAACAGGCCCTTGAGCTAATTAAGTGAAATTTTGGGGGCCCATTTTTCTTATTTAAAAAATGAGGGGTTAATATTTGCAAGATTGTGATGCAGGTTAAATGAGAACCTTAGTACGTAATACATATATCTGACGCAGGGAAAACATAACAAATAGTAATTATTCACATATCTTCAAATCTTCAAACTTAATAAAGATATGAAACCACTTGAAATAAGATGTTGTTTTAGCATATACATATGAGAAATAGCCTGTTTCAGGTAAATACATATCTCCTTAACTGATAGGTTTATCTGTTACAAAGAAATTTTGCCAAGCTAAATTGTGCCATTGCTCCAATCAACGTCTGCTCATTTCTTTTTTTTTATTCCAAACATGTTTCTGTAGATTTTGTTCTCTTGACAGATCACACATAAGACTCTGTACTTTCCTGTCTCAGCTATATTGACTTTTTTTTTTCAAATTCTTGCCTGAAAAATATTTGTAAATTTTATGAAAGACCCAAATAAATCAAATAACTCTCTTTTTCTTCAGAGATTGATATACAACCTTCTAGTATTGAGACCCACCTCGACATTTAACTTGTGAATAAATTTGATATTAAGAACACAAGGTCTCGCCCTTGAAAGAAAGTGACAGGCCTGGAAGTAGAAACCAGGTTCTTAGATTCCTAGCCCAAATAATGTACTTTCTACTACATCATACCTTATGTATCTCATAGAGTTAAAACCACTCAACACTTTCAATGTCTTGGAGATTTTGTTATATTTCTCTGACTTGCATTAACTCTTGATGTTTCCATTTTATGATCATTGTATTTTTTTTTTACATTATACTTCTTTCTTTACCACCATTTTCACTATTACCAAGTAACCAAAAATATAAATTATTGTATTTAGGAGAAAAATAAGTTATATTTTTCATGCATATCTATACAATACACACACACACATACACACACACAGAGTCAAGTGAACAAATATGTGGGTGGTTTTATCCTAAGTGGTGAAATGATTCCCAGATGCAAAGAGAGTTGGCCCACCTCTAATTCTGTTCCAGGAGTCATGGCAGGGGCACATCTGGTTACCAGTATGCCAGACTCTGTCTCCTGCACTGCTGTTAGTATGTGCCCACAATAGGCTTGTGTTGGACAGGCTCCACTCACGCTCTTCCCATGCACCTGTCCTGATCCCTGTTCATGTGTGCCTATGCGTGCACACACACTCAACAGTGACATTTTCTCCTTTATTCTTCCTTTCCTTGCTCTGTCTTTCCTCTCTTTTATTTTTCCTCTTTCTTCTCTTCACTATCTTTAGTCTTCTCTAACCTGTATAGTGAATCAACCAATGAATCTTTCCCAGTTCACATGAAAAGCCTTTTTATCTGGATGCAAAGCCTGGGGAAAAAAAAAATTCTACTCAATATTTGTGTTTTTATACCTAAGACTTGAACCTGAAGAGAAGGAATTAAGCTTGATAGGAATTTGACCTTGATACTCAGGTCAAAGAAATATGCAAAATTAACTTTTCCTGTTGCCTTGTGGGCTGTACCTAAAGTCACAAACACACACAAATACATGCCCCCTCACGTACAAATATACGTGCACATATATATATCGCATGTTACAGAGATAGATTTTGTCCAGCCACTGGGCTGCTTCCTTCAGCATAATAAACATATTATCTATGGTGAAAGACAACTGGGAAACATCATAAAGAATTAAACATATATGTGTGTGTAATGCACAAATTTGCATCTGATTTAAAGAGACACACAATGTATACTGACAAATTCCCTAAATGTACCCTGAATGCCTCCCACTCTGCTTTTTCAGGACACCAATGGACAGTTGTTCCCTTTGTTTTCTGTGACCTTCAGCTACCTTCTTCCTTGGCCCATTCTCCTCAGTTATGCAAATATGCATTAAAAATGCACAAATGGTCTCAAAGTCTTCCCTTAGTTCCTCTCATTTTTCTCTTCTTCCGAATCATTAATGAATATCTTCAGTATATAGTTTATAATTACTGACTTTATTTTTTCTTTATCAGCCTATTTCCTGGTAGCTCCACTCCTATCACTCCACTGAGGCCCTTTTCAAAAGACTCACATGTAATCTCCTACTGCCATCTCACATTTCTATTTTTATGCTTTATAGCATTAAATGCCTAGAATAATTCAACAAGTTTGACAATCAACACCTTCATATTTATTAAAATATCGTTGCATTTTATGGATTATAATACAAGCTCATTTGTAGAAATAAACTGGATTTAATTACCATAATTATTATAATATCACCATACTCCAAATCAGTAATTTTGACTTTTTTCTAGGAACATTTATTTACATGAGATTATGATTCTCATATTTTTATATTCATTCCTATTAAATTATATTGTTAGATTTCCATATATAATTATATGTTCTGTAAAAATATTTTACTATTTATATATTATTTTATCATATATATTAACCATGACTTGTATAGTCACTCCCATACATTGGGACATTTAGTTTGTCCTTATCATAACACATTGTGCTATGAGAAAATCTTTGTGCATAATATTTAGTTAAAACTCTAATCATTTATTCCCAGCAGTGGACTTACAATGTGAAAGGATGCATTTTAATGATATTCAAATCTATGCTATATTTCTGAGAAAGGTTATCTAATATGTATTTCTTCCAGAAGTACAAGAAAATGTTCTTCTTACCAGATACATAGCTGTACTAGGCCATTCTTGCATTGCTATAAAGAAAAACCTGTGACTGGGTAATTTATATAAAAGAGATTTAATTGGCTCATGGTTCTGCAGGCTGTACAGGAAGCATAGTACTGGCATCTGCTTCTGGTAAGACCTCAAAAAACTTACAGTCTTAATGGAACGTGAAGGGGGAGCAAGTGTCTCATATGGTAGAGAGGGAACAAGAGAGACAGTTGGGCGGGAGAGGTGCCACATTTTATAACAACCAGGTCTCATGATAACCCACTCGCTATCATGAGGAAAGCACCGAGACACGAGAGAGCTGCCAGCATGACCCAAACACCTCCCACCAGGCCCCACCTCCAAAATTGGGTATTATAATTCAAGATGAGATTCGATGGGCACATATATACAAACTATACCATTTTGTCCTTCCCCTCTCAATCTTATGTCCTTCCCACATTGCAAAATACAATTATGCTTTCCCAACAATCCCTCAAAATCTTAATTCATTCCAGCATTAACTCCAAAGTGCAAAGTCTCATATGAAAGAGGGCAAGTACCTTCCACCTATAAGCCTGTAAAATCAAAGGCAAGTTATTTATTTCCAGGACAAAATGTAGGTATAGACATTGAGTAAATATTCCTGTTCCAAAAGGGAGAAATCTGCCAAAGGAAAGGGCCTATAGGCCCCACAAAAGTTTGAGACACAGCAGGGTAGTAATTAAATCTTAAAGCTACAAAATAATCTCCTTTGACTCCATATCCTACATTCAGGGCACATTGGCGCAAAAGGTCAGCTCCCAAAACCTTGAGCAGCTCCACCCCTGTGGCTTTTCCATGCTGAGCTTGTAAGCTGCTGGGGGCTTTACTATTCTGGGGTGTGGAAGGTGGTGGACCCTTTCTAACATCTCCAATAGGCAGAGCTCCACTGGGGATTCTGTGTGGGGGCTCCAACTCCACATTTCTCCTTGGCAGTGCCCTGACAGAGGTTCTTTATGAACCTCTATGTCCTTGCAGTAGGCTTCTTCCTGGCCACTCACAGTTTTTCATACATTCTCTGAAACCTAGGTAGAGGCTTCCAACCCTTCACTCCTGCACTCTGCATGCCTGTAGGCTTAACACCACATGGAAGCTATCAAAGGCTTACATCTTGCACCTTCTCAAGTGATAGCCTGAGCTGTATCTGGGGCCCTATGAGCTGAGGCTGGAGCTGGAGAGGTCTAGATGCAAGGAGCAGCCTCCTGGAGTGGTGCAGGGCAATGGTACCCCAGGCCTGATTCTCGAATCCATTCAATCATCTTGGGCCTCTGGGCCTGTGATGAGAAAAGCTGCCTGGAAGATCTCTGAAATGCCTTCAAGGCCTTTTTCCCATTGTCTTGGCTATCAGCACCTGGCTCATTTTTAGTTATGCAGATCTCTCTAGCAAGTGGTTGCTCCATAGCCTGCTTGAATTTCTCTTCCATAAAAGCTTTATCTTTCTCTGCCACATGGCCAGGTTGCAAATAATCCAAAGTTTTATGCTTTCCTTTTTGTTTAAATACAAATTCCAACTTTCAGTCATTATTTGCTCTAACACCTGAGTATAAGTTGTTAGAAGCAGCCAGGCCACATATTGAAAGCTTTGCTGCTTAGAAATTATGTCCACTAGATACTGTAAGACATCATTCTCACATCCAACCTTCCACAGATACCTATGGCATGAACACAATGCATCCAAGCTTTTTGCTAAGGCATAACATGTGTGACTTTTGCTCCAGTTCCTAATAAGTTCCTCATTTCCATCTGAACACTCATTAGCCTGGACTTTATAGTCCGTATCTCTATCAACATTTTGATCACAACCATTTTACCAGTCCCTAAGAAGTTCCAAACTTTTCCTTATCTTCCTATCTTCTTCCAGAGCCCTCCATACTTTTTTTCAACCTCTGTCCATTACCCAGTTCCAAAGCGGCTTCCACATTTTCAGGTATTTTTATAGGAATGCCCAATTCCTCTGTACCAATTTTCTCTGTTAAGCCATTGTTGCATTGCTATATATATATATTTAAAAAAACCCTGAGACTGGAAAATTTATAAGAAAAGATATTTAATTGAGTCATGATTCTGCTGGTTATATAGAAAGCATCTGCTTCTAGGAAACTTATCATCATGGTGGAAGGCAAAGAGGGAGCAGGTGTCTCACATGGTAGTAGGGGAGCCAGGGGGAAAGGGAGGGGAGGAGGTGCCACACTTTACAACAACAAGATCTCATGAAGACTCACTCACTATCACAAGGACAGCACCAAACCATGAGGGATCTGCTCCCATGACACAAACACCTCTCACCAGGCCCTACTTCCAATACTGAGGATGACAATTCAACATGAGATTTGGCAGAGATATATATCCAAACTATAGCAATAGACATCCCTGTTAGCTTAAAAAATGCTAGTGAATATGAGGCCCTACATACTGAGCTCTTTCTTTGATTTATAAGACAGCACTTGACTATTTTTGCTCCTTTTGTCTTACTTTTCTTTCTTAATACAATGAGCCTATTGTCCCCTAGTGCTTCACCTGGATGTTTTCATAATTTTACTCTATATCCATGTGTTATCTTATCCTAACCCAATGATTTAATTACAACCCACGTGTGGCCTACCTTCTTCCTTCATCCTGGCAGCCATATACATGCACCCAGCTCTTGCTCATTCATTGACACATTCTAGAAAATTTATCTTCCACTAGTGGGCTGCATTTTCCTATGGCAGCCATGCCCTATACAAAGAAGGCTACATCTTACACTGTGGGGCTCCTCTAAATTCCTTTCTTGCTCATTTTTCTTCAGCAGAGAGGTAGTAATTACCTTCTGCCCTTGAAATTATATTTTTTAATTATTTTAGTAATTTGTAACCTTTTAAATTAAAAATTCTTTACACTGGCCTGGCGCGGTGGCTCACGCCTGTAATCCCAAAACTTTGGGAGGTCAGGGTGGGCAGATCAGCTGAGGTCAGGAGTTGGAGACCAGCCTGACCAACATGGAGAAACCTTGTCTCTACTAAAAATACAAGAAATTAGCCAGGCATGGTGGTACATGCCTGTAATCCCAGCCACTCGGGAAGCTGAGGCAGAAGAATTGCTTGAACCCAGGAGGCAGAGGTTGCGGTGAGCCAAGATCACACCATTGGACTCCAGTCTGGGCAACAAGAGTGAAACTCTGTCTCAAAAAAAAAAAAAAAATTCTTTACACTAATTATTCTTGTTCAAATTTCTGGTATGATTTCTGTCTCTGACTGATACAGGAACTATCTTATGACTGATGTTGATGTGGTATATATTTTCACTTTCAAACAATTCCTACATTTAAGGTACTTCTACTTTTTGTTCACTTATGTAGAATTTGTTTCTCTTTTGAATTAGTTTATTTAGATTTATTGATATCCACCATTCTTTACAGATTTTTAAAAGAAATATTATTTTTAACGTATTTGGTGTTTTCTTATTAAGATTGTAGCAATAATCTTTGCTACATTCTACATGTTACCTAGAAGTGGATCTTCTAACGTCTTAATTGACCACAGTGCTGTGGGAATCCCTCTGAAAGCCAGCCCCTCATTTTTAGTCATAATATAAAACTTCATCATCTCTCAGTTTGATATTGTAGTAACTACTTAATTGGTTTATTTCTCATTCTCTACATAACTTAATCCACCACATTACTGCCAAAATTATGTTTCTAGAAAGCAGATGTGATGATATCACTCTTCCATTTGACAACTGCTGACACTTCTTGCTGAGAGGATAGACTGCATCTAGCCTTTCACAACTCCACCAAATAACTCTCTTCACTCTCCCTAACCAGTTGCTTCCCACTAAGTAGTCCTATTACTTAACCACACAGATTTTCTCTGCATGTCCCAAATATATAATCCATTCCTGTGAGATCTTGTTCTTTTCAATCTTGACACTATATTTTGCAAGGAAACCCCTCCTCAGCTTGATAACAAATGTCGTTTCAATTTCATATTATCTGTGAATCCATCCTTGAGTACCTTTAGTGTATTTAACTTCTAACTGTCCAACCATAATTTTTCAGATTTTAGCACTTTAATTCAGTGTTTCTCAAACTTTACCTTGCAGCAAAATCATCTGAAAGTGTTATTATAAATCAGTGAGCTGGGCCACACCCCAGAGTTTCAAATTCCATAGATCTGGGGTAGTGCCAGATAATTTACATTTCAAACAAGTTTCTTGGTGATGCTACTACTGCTGGTCAGTGTTTTAAAAAATGGGACTGCATTTTTAAAAACACTGATCTAATGAATTTAGAAGACTCTTTAAATAGTTCAAGTAAAAGTTTACAGTAACTTCAATTAAATAATTTGTGGAAGAATTGGAAAATCGCAACGGTTTCTATCTCATCAATTTTATTTAATTTTATTAAGTGTATTTTCTAAATTAACTGAATAAAAGAGTTGAGAATATGAATAAGGGCACAGTAAAAGAAGAGGAGCAAACCAAAGGCAGTTTCACTTTTCCAGCTATATGTCCCTGAAATATCTTCTTGTAGCTAATCCTCATGATCTGTAACAATAAAAAAGAAAACAGTTTCGGCCGGGCGCAGTGGCTCACGCTTGTAATCCCAGCACTTTGGGAGGCCAAGGCGGGCGGATCACGAGGTCAGGAGATCGAGACCACGGTGAAACCCCGTCTCTACTAAAAATACAAAAAAAAAAAATTAGCCGGACGTGGTGGTGGGCGCCTGTAGTCCTACCTACTCGGAGAGGCTGAGGCAGGAGAATGGCGTGAACCCGGGAGGCGGAGCTTGCAGTGAGCCGAGATCGCGCCACTGCACTCCAGCCTGGACGACAGAGCGAGACTCCATCTCAAAAAAAAAAAAAAAAGAAAACAGTTTCAAAAGGAAATTTTAGTAAAGTTTATTTTCAGCAACTAAGCGGCTTCACTGTGCCACAAACCAAGAGTATTTTACAAATTGTTTCATCATCATGACTGTGTGAAGCCTTGTATGTAGGTATTGGGATAATTACATTGGTTGTCAGGAATATAAATGCTTTTCAGATAAAGCCAATTTATAGGTAGATTTCAGGGTCTGTCGCATTTCAGTTGCCTAGTGTGATTCTTTGAAAACCTCAGCTTATTAGGAAAGAATGGCCCTTGCCATATGTGCAGCATTAAGAACATCTGGAAACACCATCAAAGCAAGAAATTTTTTACTTTCCACTGGCATGAAGAAACCATTGGAAATTTCACAGATGTTTGAATCTCAGGATCCCTGGATAGTAGGAAATTGAAGCAGACTGCTGGCATTGACCAAGTGATTTCTCCTAGGAAATGCACTGCTACTCTATGGAGGAAAATGAGAAGTTGTTCCTAATGGGAATAAGTTCCTTGCTAAATAAAGTTATGACTGAATAATCTAATTTGTCATTGAATGTCATTGTAACATACACCAGGCTAAAATCATTAGTGCGCCCACAGTGGTTACAATTAGAATCACATGAACAATAAAATGTTAGTAAAATCCATGCATTTCTTGGGTTTAATGCAATTTGGCATTTATCTTGATGATTTGGGGCATTTCTCTATGTTCCAGGAATCCTATAACCAATTTGTCATTCTATCAAAATCAAAATTACTCATTCTACATTCATCACAAACTTAGTAAAGCCATTTTAAACTTGATTATATAATTACAGGTTCTCATCTAGAATTTAAGGATCATGTGCATGACTTTTATGTTTACTAAGCAATGTTTCTAAACTCCCTGGTAAAGGTGCATCATATTGAAATCATTTGGGAATCTTTACCTATTTTGATTTTGCTAAAATACGTAAGGTCAGGACTCCATCTCTGATATTGGTAATTCCTCAGCTCTGCTCAGAGAAATTGGCGAATGCAGGGAAGATGGAATTAGCTATTTGCTTGTAGAAATAGTTACTCAGGTGATTATGATATTATCATTTAGTTAGAATCACCTGCTGTAAATCCTCAGTACTAAAAGTGTGGTGCATAAACTAGCAGCAGCTAAATCACCTGGAAACTTGCTAGAAATGCACATTCTCAGGCTCTGAAGCCTCATCTGCATTTTAAGGACAGGCCCAGGTGATCTGTTTTTACATAATATTTTCACATTAAACTATTGCTGTAAGAAAAAATATTGTCTTTAATGTGAAGCTAATTGTTTCTCATCTTATTTCATTTTGGTCCCTGCAAACTAAAGCCCTAAAGTTAAATGAAAATGAGAGCAATATTTATGAGGATTATTAAAGTTTGTGGTACAAATGTTATATTTGCCATTGGACAAAAAGCCTTTGATATTTAGAGAGCATAGTATTAGTGAGGCTACAAATTTTACCTCACAATACGACTCAGAGAAATTCAGCTTCTTTGTCTGTTTCTTATCTACTGTACAGCACAATAAACATCTGCCAGGTTCAGGGAAAGAAAAAAATAGCTAATGATCCAATATGAATTATAATTTATGCTTTATTAAGTTAAATATATTAAGAGACTTTTTATTCTCCCTTGTCTAAATATGCTCAGCCCGTTTCAGAGCTTGGCCTCTCCTCCTTCTTCTTTCCTTAGAAAGCATCCATTCCTTTTATGCTGCCTTGTAGATATCAGGAGGTGATGGGGTTCTTGACTGAAATTATTCTGCCTCTACATGTGTCCCCAGGTCTCTGCATGTCTTTACCTCCTGAAGTTATTTCCCCAGCTAGCTTTCACGGCTAAAAGGTGAATAAAATTCATATTATTTTCAGTTTTCTCAGGGTCCAGTAGGCTTCTTGGCTGCCTGAGATTCACCTCGGCTTTCCCTGATTACAATGTCTTTAATATGCCAATTATCTCCAAAGAATATTCTATAGAGATACTGTTTTGACAGTGAGTTTAGTCAAGCAAAAACTATGAATAATATTATGCACTAAAAAAAATGAAATCTATCAAATTTACTTTACAATGCTAGCAAAATCCTAATGTTGAAATTTAATCTACATAGCTTTGAAATCACAATCTCATTTCTGAATATTGATATTTAATAATATTTTATGTGATACTAAAATTTTACATAAAATGTTGGTAAAGAAAGTTAAATATTACATTAGAAGTATTGCCCACCATGACCAAGTCGAGTGTATCCCAAGGAAGCAGTGCTGACTAACACCAGCAAAACTGTATACCTAAGAAGAAATCAATTATAAGACAAATTACCCAATTAAAAATTTGGCAAAGGATCTGAATAGACATTTCTCTCAAAACGATTTATAAATGATCAATAACAAATAAAAGGATACTAAACATTATTAGCCATCAGAGAAATGCAAATCAAAACCACAGTGAAATAACACTTCATACCTACTAATGTGGCCATAATAATATAGTTAGATAATAGCAAATATCAGTCAGGGTGAGAATAAATTAGTAATCTCATACACTTTTGGAGGAAATGTAAAAATGGTGCAGCAACTTTGAAAAACAGTCTGACAGTTCCTCAAAAAGTTAAACATATAGTTACGTAACACAGCAATTCCACTCCTAGGTATTTTATTCAAGAGAAGTGAACACAGAAAAATTTGTACATAAATGTTCATAGCAACATCACTCATATTAGCTAAAATGTGGAAACAACTCAAATGTCTATCAAATGAATAGATTCAATAAAATAGTACATCCATAAGGTGGAATATTATTCAACAATCAGAATTAATGAAGCAAAATACATGGCACAATATGAATGAACCTAGAAAACATCATATATTCCATAGCTCAATTTAAGTGAAATGCCCAGATTAGGTCAATCTATAGGGACAGAAAATAGATTAGTGGTTAGCTAGGGCTAGGAGGTGGGAAGAAGGAGGTTTGGGATGAGGACATCTGGATGGAATAATGGGGAATGGCTGTTAATAGGCACAGGGGTGTATGTGTGTGTGTGTGTGTGTGTGTGTGTGTGTGTGTGTGCATGTTACAAAAAATTCTAAATTTAAACATCTTAAAACATCCAAAAATTTCAAATGTTTCAAAAAACATTTGAAAATTAAAGCACTGCAAATAAACTAAACCCCATAAAATTGTACACTTTAAATAGGTGAATTTTGTGGTTTGTGAATTATATGGCAAAAAAGCTTAAAAATTTACTTCAAGTTTAATGGTGAAAGTCTACATGAAAATTTCCATAGATTCTCAAAAGTCCACAATCATGATTTTTGAGAACTATTACTGAAAGGAAATTTCCTGGATCAGGCATGTAAGGAGCTTAGCCATTGCCACTCCATCCTAACAACAAGCAAAGAGCAGACCAAACTGAAAAATAAACAACACTTCTTAAATCCACTGGAGAAGTGTAGTTCCAGGGTAAACCATTGCCCCTAGAATTGGAGAGAAAGGCAAATATAGAGCACCACAACTGACTGCAACAAAAACCCATAAGCAGGGAAACCAGTGCCCAGGTAGGAAAATGTGAACTGTAATGTCAAATTGCTGGAGGCTCAGTGTAGACAAGTCAGAGAGTTAAAAACTTCAGGGGAATCCAGTCACAGAAGGGCCCTCACATTTTTATGAATTTTAACTCCAGGAGCTCAACCAGGTCCTTATGGTGAATATTTGAGAAAAATCTCCTCATGCCCCTGGCAGAGGGACAGGGAATGAGCAATTTTGAAGTACATCAGAGCATTCTGTTCTCAGCAAGGCCTGATCTGCGGAGAAGCTATTTTACCAGAGCTTGACCTGCTGGGATTTTTTCAGATCTTGACCTAACTAGGGGAGGGAAAATACCCACCTCCCTCAAGCTCTAGCCTTTCATGTGGAGAATGGGAAATAACAAACTCCAACCCCCTCTGGGCTTCCTTTCCCACCTAAAGTGGGAAGGATTAAGAAGCAGTTATGAAGTTTACCATCAGAGGGTACAGGTCTACAAAAGACTGAGACCTAATCACAGGACTGCAGAATGCTTCTTCTCCCCACAAACTTACCATTACATTAATGAAGGCTTATTTACCATAGTTTATTTTACCTAGTAAAAAATGTTCACCTTACAATAAAAAAAATTAAAAGGCACACTAAAATGCAAAAAAAAAATAAATAAAACAGACAAAACCCATAATTTGAAGAGACTGAACAAACCTATGAAACAGGTAGAATATAACAAGACTGTTGACTATATCAGACCAAAATTTTTTAAAGAAAAATCATCACATGATGAATATGATAAAAGCATTAAAGGAAAAAGTAAACAGCAAAGTAACAGATAGATGATGTAAGCAAAGACATGGACATTCTTAGAAATATCCAAAAGGAAATACCAGAGATTAAAAGCACTACAATGGAAATGAATAATGACTTTGGTAGGATCCGTAGTAAGCTGGACACAGTGGAAGAAAGAGCATCTAAGCTTGAGAACATGACAACAGATACCTCAGGGCTAAGAAAAAAATCCCAAAACCAAGAACAGAACTGATATCCAAGAACAGTGGGACAACTAAAAAAAGGTATAACATACAAAAAATAAAAATAAAAGAACAAGAAACTGAGAAATAACAAAAGAAATATTTAAAGCTTGGACACACTGTCTCACATCTGTAATTTCATCATTTTGGGAGGCCTAGGAGGAAGAATTTCTTGAAACCAGGATTTCAAGACCAGCCTGGGCAATATAGCCAGACCTGATCTCTAAAAACAAAATAAAAAAATATTTTAAGTGATAATGACTGAGAATTTCCCTAATTTAATGTCAGACACCAAACCACAGATCCCAGAAGCTCACAGAATGGCAAAAAGGACAAATACTACCCCCAAAATTAAAGAAAAAAATCTATGTATATAAATATTATATTCAAACTATAGAAAATTAAAGAGAATAAAAAACAAAAAAAAGAGTGAAAAAGTACTTTACCTATGGAAGATAAAAATTACATCTGACTTCTATACAGAAACCATGCAAGCAAGAAAGCAGTGAAATTAAATATTTAAAGTATTAACAGAAAAAAATACACCTGGAATTGTCTATCCTTTGAAATCATGCTTCAATTATGAAGGGAGACCAGATGTGGTAGCTCACAATTGTAATCCTAGCACTTGGGGAGGCTGAGGCAGAAGGATTGCCTGAGACCAGGTGTTCAAGATCAGCCTCAGCAACATAGTAAGAACTCATCTCTATGAAAAACAAAAAAAGGAAGTTGGGCATGGTGGTGTGTGCCTGTAGTCTCAGCTAGTTGGGAGGCTGAGGCAAGAGTATTGCTTGAGCACAGGAGCTTGAGGCTGCAGTGAGCTATGATTGCACCACTGCCCTCTAGCTGAGGTGACAGAGTAAGGCCCTGTCTCTGAAAATAAATAAATTTTCAGGGAAAAGAAAAATGTATAAAGATCAGAAACTAGGATCTAAATAAAGAACAGAAAAGCATAGGGAATAGTTGGAGGTTAAATGAAACTTCACTTTAAAAATTCTGGATTAACCTAACAGATAATTTGTTCAAATAATAATAGCAAAAATGTATTAGATTACATGTTTATACATATATATACATATATAATATGCTTATTTAAAAATAAAATAAATGTTTCCAACGATACAAAGAGTGAAAGGAAAAATAAAAGTATTTAGTTATTAAAAGCTTCTTTTTTTTACCCTGAAGTGTATAATCTGATTTGAAAGTGGGCTTGAATTAGTTGTAAATGTATATTGAAAGCGATAGGGTGACCACCAAAAAAAGTAAAAAAAAAAAAAAAAAAAAGTATAATTGATATGGTAAGAAATGAATGAAGTTGGGATAAGCTTAAATGTTAAATAAAAACTGCAAAAGACAGAAATAGTATAAAAGGCAAAGATAAGAACAAAGAACAAGGGGGCATAGAATAGAATATAGTAACAAATGATAGGTATTAATTCAAGTATATTACTAATAAGTTTATACATCAGCAGTCTAAATATACCAATTGAAAGAAAATGTCAGAGTGCATCCAAAAACAAGTTGCAATTATAACAAGTTCATAATAAACAGACATTAAATACAAGCACATACTGACCAAAAGTAAATAGATGGAGAAAGATACAACATAACACTAGTCAAAAGAAAGTGAGAGTAGCTATGTTAATTTCAGAAAGAACCAACCTCAGAGCAAGGAACGTTATCAGACATGAAAGAGCCAATACAAATAAAAGGCTCAACACTGCAAGAAGACATAATCCTTAATGTGGATGTGTCTTACCAAAGAACATCAAAATATGCAAGGCAAGTATTGATAGAGTAGCAAGGAGTAAAAGATGAATTCATTCCTATAGTTGGAGAATTTAACAATCCTATCTTATATATAAAAAGCTCTAACAGCCAAAAAAAAAAAAATCAGTAAGGACATTGTTGAATTCAAGAGCACTATTGATCCTATTGATCAACTGGATGTAACTGACATCTATAGACTCCTTCATCAAGTAACAGCAGATTACACATTCTTCACAAGCTCTTATGGAACAGTAACCACAATAGATTATATTCTGGGCCATAAAACATCCCTTAAAAATTTGAAAACAATAGTAATGATACACTATCTACTCTCCTACCACAGGACTTAAACTAGAAACCAGTAACAGAAAGACTGTGGAAAATCCTCAAATACTTGGAAATTAATCAACACACTTCTAAATAACACATGGGTCAAAAGAGAAATGTGGAAAAATTTAAAAATATTTTGAAATAATGGAAAGTAAAATACAACTTATCAAACTTTGTGTAATGCAGTGAAAACTGTGCTTATAAGGAAATTTATAGAATTAAGTACATATATTAGAAAAGAAGAAAGCTATAAAATCCGTAATCTAATATTCAACCTTAGGAAACTAGCAAAATAGGGCAAATTAAATCTAAAGTAAGCAGAGGAACATAAATAATAAAAATTAGAGCAAAAATCAATAAAATTGAAAACAGTGAATCAGTAGATAAAGTCAACAAAACCAAAGCCTAGTTATTTGAAAAGATCAACAAAATCAATAAGCCTCAAGCCAGGATGACTAAGAAAAAAAAAGAGAAAACACAAATTACTAATATCAAAAATAAAAGAGGAAACATCATTACATACTCCATAGACATTAAAAGGATAATAAAGCAATATTATGAATAACCTTATGCTTACAAACTTGATAGCCTAGATGAAATGGACCAAATCCTTAAAAGACACCATCTGCCAAACTCAAACAGAAACAGGCAAATTAAAGGGTCCTGTATCTATTCAATAAATCGAATCAATTATTCATAACTTTCCAAAATAGAAAGCAACATGCCAAGATAAGTGCACTGGTGATTTTTACCACACATTTTGGGAAGAAATTATACCACTTCTGTAGAATCTCTTTCAGAAGGTAAAAGTGAGAGGAATACCTTTTACTTCATTAATTGAAGCCAGCATTACTCTAATATCAAAACCAAAGATACTACAAGAAAAAGCCAATATCTCTAATGAACATATATACAAAGATCCTCAAAAACATTACCAAATCAAAACCACCAAAGTGTAAAAAGAATTTGGCCAGGGGTGGTGACTCATGCCTGTAATCCCAGCAATTTGGGAGGCCAAGGTAGGGGGATCACTTGAGGTAAGGAGATCAAGATCAGCCTGACCAACCTGGTGAAACCCCATCTCTACTAAAAATACAAAAATTAGCCAAGTGTTGTGGTGTGTGCCTGTAGTCCCAGCTACTCAGGAGGCTGAGGCAGGATAATTGCTTAAATCCAGGAGGTGGAGGTTGCAGTGAGCCAGGATTGCACCACTGCACTCCAGCCTGGGCAACAGAGACAGACCTTGTCTCAAAAAATAAAAAATTAAAAAAAATTATACACCATGTTTAAGTGGGATTTATCCCAGGTATGCAAGGCTGCTCAACATTTGAAAATCAATTAATTTAATCCATTACACCAATGGGCTAAAGAAGAAAACTCAAACAATCATATTGATTGATACAGAAAAAGCATTTGACAAAATCCAACACCCATTCATGATTTTTTAAAAAGCGCTCAATAAATTAGGAGGAGAGAAGAAGTTCCACACTTTGATATAGAACATCTGCAAAACATACCTATAGCTACAAATCATACTTAATGATGGGAAACTAGATGGTTTCTGTTAATACTGAAAAAAGTCATGGTTGTTTCCTCTTACTACCTGTTTTCAACATCCTACTGGACGTTTTAGCTATCACAATAAGACAAGAAAAGTAAATAAAATGTTTACAAATTGAGAAGGAAGAAACAAAACTATTTTTGTTTGCTGATTATGTAATTGTCTATGTAGAAAATCCAAAAGAAGAACTAAGAAACAACTAGTGTAAAGTTGCAGGATACAAGGTTAATAAACAAATGTCAATAGTTCCCTATGTGCCAACAATGAACAAGTGAAATTAGAAATTAAAGACATATTATCATTTACATAAGAACCCTCCAAGATGAAATACTTAGTTATAATCTAACAAAATATGTACAATATACATGAGAGGAGAAATAAAAATCTCTAATGAAAAATATCAAAGAAAAATTAAATAAATGAAGAGATATTCCACCTTCATGAATACAAAGACTTCAATATTGCCAAGATGCCAGTTCTTTGCAGCTTCATCTATAGATCCAATGTAATTCCAATCAAAATCCCAGCAAGATATTGTGTGGATATAAAAAAACTGATTCTAATATTATATGGAGAGACAAAAGATCCAAAATAGCCAATCAGATATTAAAGAAGAACAAAGTCAGATGACTGACACTACTTGATTTCAAGACTTACCATAAAGCTGCAGTAATCAAGATAGTGTGGTATTAGTAAAGGAACAGACAAACAGACCAATGAAACAAAATGGCAAGGCCAGAATTAGACCAATATAAATATACGCAACAGGTCTTTGACAAAGGAGCAAAAGCAATAAAATAGAGAATAGTTTTTTCAACCAAGAGTGCTGTGGAAAAACTGAACACCCACATGCAAAAAAAAAAAAAAAAAAATTTAGACAGAGATCTGTTACACTCCAAAAATACAAACTTCTTAAAATCAGAGTCTTAAATGTAAAATGCAAAGCTATAAAACCCATGGAAGACAACATAGGAGAAAATTTAGATGACCTTCGGTATGGCAATAACTTTCTAGATGCAAGACCGAAGGCATGATACATGAAAGAAAGAATTAATAAGCTGGGCTTCATTAAACTTAAATATTCTGATCTACAAAAGACAATCTCAAGAGAATGAGAAAACAAGCCACATACTGGAAGGAAACATTTGTAAAAAAAAAAAAAAAACATATCTAATAAAATACTGTTTTCCAAAATATCCAAACAACTCCTAAAACTCAACAATAAGATAATGAACAACCTAATTGAAAAATGGGCAAAAAATCTGAACAGATACCTCACCAAAGAAGATATACAGATGACAAATAAACAAATGAAAAAGTGCTCAACATCAAGTACAAATCACAAATTGAAACAGGATAGAAATACTATTAGAATTGGCAAAATTCGAAACACTTACAACACCAAATGCTGACAAGAAATTGTAGCAACAGAAACAATCATTTATTTATGGTGGAAATGCACAATGGTACAACCACTTTGAAAACAGATCGGCAGTTTCTTTCTAAACTAAACATACACTTAGTAAACAATACAGTTGCACTTCTTATTATTTATTCAAATGAATTAAAAACTTACATCCACACAAAAACCCACATAGCTGCATTATTTATTATTGACAACACTTGGAAACAACCAGATGTCCTTCAGTAGGTGAATGAATAAATAAACTTAATTCATCTAGATAATGGAATATTAGGCAGTGATAAAGAGAAATGAGCTATCAACTCACAAAATGGTAGAGAAGAAACTTAAATTCATGTACATGAAAGAAGCCAATATGAAAATGCTACATGTTTTATGATTCCAACTATCTGATATTCTGCAAAAGGCATAACTAAGGAGACACTAAAAAGATAAGGGTTGGCTGGGGCAGTGGCTCATGCCTGTCATCCAGCACTTTGGGAGGCCAAGGAGGCTGAATCACTTGAAATCAGGAGTTTGAGATCAGCCTGGGCAACATGGCAAAACCCTGCCTCTACCAAAAATACAGACGATTAGGCCAGTGTGGTGGCACACATCTGTGGTCCCAACTACTTGAGAGGCTGAGGTAGGAGGATCTCTTGAGCCCAACTGGGAGGCAGAATTTGCAGTGAGCTGAGAACGCATCACTGCATTCCACCCAAGGCAACAGAGTGAGACCCTGTCTCAAAAACAAAAAAGAAAAAAGAAAAAAAAAAAAAAAAGAAAAAAAATCAAGGTTTAGGAGAGGTTAGGAGGCAGGCACAGAGGAGTTTTAGGGTGGTGAAACTACTCTATATGATACTAGAAGGTACAACACCAAGAATATATTATAATGTAAACAATAAAATTTGGGTAATAACAATGTGTCAATGTATGCTCATCAATTGTATCAAATATGCCAGTGTGGTGCAAGATTTTTTTCTTAGGTGGGGGAAAGAGCTATATGAGTAATCTCTACACCGTCTGTTCGATTTTGTTGTGAACCTAACACTGTTTTAATCAACTCTCTAATAATATTAAAAAAACAAATATCACAACAAGTTTAGTTGTCTAGGCATATATAAATATAATTAAAATTTGTAAGACAATTCATCCAATATTTATCATGAGGGATTATAAACAAAGAATGGTGATATAAACATAAACACAGGAAAAAAAAGAGAATGTCTTTTATTTTGCTTAAAGAACTTTAAGAATTGACTGTTTACTTCAAGGTGTACCACATCTGTATGGTAGTTAAGATCCCTGCAGAAGAAACCAATTCATTGTGGCAGACAGATTAGCTGCTGAACACACAGGAAGCTAATAACTAGACAGGAATGCTGAGGTCAGCTGCTGCAACTGACTCTTAAAATGTCTGTCTCCATTAGCCTGCTTGCCATCAGAAACAGATGCAGAAATTGGTGAAGCTACATTTTCATATAGAGCTCCAGCTGCAAGGAAGTGGAGTAAGCATACTTTTTAGAATTGAAGCTTCCACCAAATATTCCCTACAAAATGATCATTTTAGTGACAGTGTGTTAATCAACCAAATAATCTGGCATATAAGACAAAAATTGGATTAGATACATCCATCCATGTATATTCACACCCATACATACTTAGACATATACATATGCACATATATAATTTGAAGTAACTTTACATAAAATGAAATCACACATCCTAAGTGTATAGTTTAATGGCTTTTAATGAATATGTACACTGTGAAACCATCATCCCAATCAAGATGTTAGTCATAGATGTTTTACGAATGCCCTTTACCAAATTGAAGAAGTTCCCTTCTAAGGATATTTTCAGAGAGACTTTAGTATTAATGGGTGGTAAATTTTATCAAAAGCTTTTTGCATTTATTGGAAGGATTATACATTTTTTCTCTTTATTCTGTAATATTGGTAAATTATATTCATTACTTTTTACATTTTTTATTTTAAAATAATTTTAGACTTACAGAAGAGTTTCAAAGATAGTCCAATGACAACTCCTATGCTCTTCACTCAAATTTCCCTAATGTTAGTAACTTACCTAATCATGGTAAAATATCAAAACTAAGAAATCATTATTTCTATAAGAATATCAATTGTAGCAATCAGTTTTTGAGTATTTAAGCAAACTAACATTCTTGGAGTAGACCCCAGTGGAGTTTATCCTTTTATAAATTGCCAGATTCAATTTGCTAGAATTTTATTAAGTATTTTGCATGTAAGTTCATGGTAATTAATTTATATTGCAATTTTTAAAAACTTTTTAGTTTTGATGTCATATTGGTCTCATAAGAAGGTATTACGTGAGAGTTTAAGATTTGCATTTTAACTTCTTTACATGTTAAATTTAGAGTGAAATGATCTGGGCCTAGAGTTTTCTTAATGAGAAGGTTTTTGGTAATTAAAATTTTTGTAATTGATATGTATACTTAGATTTTTCTATTTCTTGTTATATCAGTTTTGATAAATTATTTTTCAAGTTATTTGTATATTTTTACCTAAGTTTTCAAATTTGATGGTAAAGTGTTACATGTGTACAACCTGTCTTCTCTTTTATTTCTTACATTGGAATTTTTTAAATCTATTTTTCTTTATTAGCTCATCTAAAATTTATCAATGTTTATGATATTTGTAAATTAAGTTTTGTTTTTATTAAATTTTCTCTACTGTTTTCTATTTTTCTGATTTCTTTTCATAGTTTTATTGCCTTTTTAAAAGTTTTTTGGGTACATAGTAGGTATATATTCTTATGGGGTACATAAAATGTTTTGATACAGGCATATAAATGCATAATAAAAACATCATAGAAAATAGGGTATATATCCCCTAAAGCATTTATCTTTTGTGTTACAAACAATTCAATTATATTCTTTAGGTATTTTAAAATGTACAATTAAATTGTTATTGACTATAGTCACCATGTTGTGCTATGAAATACTAGGCTTTAATCTTTCTAGTTAATTTTTTTAATCCATTAACCATGAGTTCAGTTGCTTTGATTTTTACATCCTACTAATAAGTGAGAACATGTGATGTGTGTCTTTCTGTGCCTAGATCACTGCATTTAAAATAATGATGTCCCGTCCCATTCATGTTGTTGCAGATGACTGAATCTCATTCTTTTTTATGTTTGAGTAATACTCCATTGTGTATAAGTACCACATTTTCTTTATCCATTCATCTGTTCATGGCCACTTAGGTTGCTTCCAAATCTTGGCTATTGTGAAGAGTGCTGCAACAAACATGAGAGTGCAGATATCTCTTTGATATACTGAGTTCCTTTCTTTTGGGTGTGTACAAAAGTAGGATTGCTGGATCACATAGCAGCTCTATTTTTAGTTTTCTGAGGAGCCTCCAAAGCATTCTTCATATTGGTTATATTAATTTTCATTGCCACCAACAGTGTATGAGGATTACCTTTTCTCGATGTCCTTGTTAGCATTACTTGTTACCTGAATTTTGGATATAAGCCATTTTACCTGGGGTGAGATGACACCTGATTGTAGTTTTGATTTTCATTTCTCTGATGGTCAACGATGTTGGACACCTTTTCATATGCCTGTTTGCCATTTGTAGGTCTTCTTCTGAGAAATGTCTATTCACATCTTTTGCCAATTTTTAATTCAATTATTGGATTTTTTCCTAAAGAGTTGTTTGAACTGCTTATATGTCCTGATTATTAATCCCTTGTCAGATGGGTTATTTGCAAAATATTTCTCCCATTGTGTAGGTTGTCCCTCCACTTTGATGATTGCTTCCTTTGCTGTGCAGAAACATTTTAACTTGGTGTGATCTCATTTGTTCCCGTTTGCTTTGGTCTCCTGTCCTTATGGAATATTATTCAATTGACCAGACCAATGTCCTAGATAGTTTCTTCAAAGTTTTCTTTTAGTATTTTCACTGTTTGAGGTCTTAGACTTATGTCTTTTATCCATTTTGATTTTACTTTTGTATATAGCAAGGGATAGGGGTCTAGTTTCATTCTTCTGCATATGAACACCCAGTTTTCCCAGCACCATTTATTGAAGAGACTGTCTTTTCCCCAAAGTATGTATTTGGCACCTTTGTCAAACATCAGTTCATTATAGGTATGTGGATTTGTTTCTAGGTTCTTTATATTGTGCTACTGGTCTATGTGTCTGTTTTTATGTCAGTACTATGCCATTTTGGCTACTATAGCTCAGTAGTGTAATTTGAAGTCAGACAATGTAATTCTTTCGGTTTTATTCTTTTGCTTAAAATAACTTTTGATATCCTGTGTTGGTTGTTTTTCTTTATATTCACATAAATTAGAGGATTGTTTTTTCTATTTCTGTAAAGAAGGTCATGTGTATTTTGATAGTGATTGCAGTGAATCTGTAGAACACTTTGGGTAGTAGGACGTTTTAACAATATTGATTCTTTTAATCCATGAACATGGAATATCTTTCCATTATTTTGGTGCCCTCTTTAAATTCTTTTATAAGTGTTTCGTAGTATTCATTGTAGAGATCTTTCACTTTTTGGTTAAATTAATTCCTAAGGATTGATTTTTATTTATGGCTATTGAAAATGGGATTACCTTTTTCATTCCTTTTTCAGATTGTTCCCCATTGACATATAGAAATGCTACTGTTATTTGTATGTTGATTCTGTACTCTACAGCTTTACTGATATTGTTTATCAGTTCTAATCTTTTTTTTTTTTGAGTCTCTAGGTTTATCCAAATATAAGATCATATCATCTGTAAACAAGGATAATTGGACTTGTTTCCAATTTGGGTGCCCTTTATTTCCTTCTCTTTTCTGATTCCTCTAGCTAGAACTTCCAGTACTATGTCGAATAATATTAAAGTGGGAATCCTCATCATATACCAGATTTTAAAGGAAAAGCTTTCAGTTTTTCACCATTCACTATGATATATATGCTGTGGGTTTGTGATACATGTCTTTTATTATGTTGAGGTATAGTCCTTCTTTTGTTTTTAAGAAAGAATTTCACTCTGCTGGAGTGCAGTGGTGCAATGTCGGCTCATTGCAACTGCCAGCTCCCACGATCAAATGATCTTCCCACCTCAGCCACTGAAGTAGCTGAGACTACAGGCACGTGTCACCATGCCCAGATAAGTTTTTGTATGTTTTGTAGAGATGAAGTCTCACTATATTGCCCGGGCTGGCTTGAATTCCTTGACTCAAGCAATCCTTCGGCCTTTACCTTCCAAAGTGCTAGGATTACAGCCATGAGCCACTGCACCTGGCCATGTTCCTTCTATACCTAGTTTTTTGAGGGTTTTTATTATGAGGGAATGTTGAATTTTATGAAATGCTTTTTCAGCATCAATTGAAATGATCATATAGCTTTTCTACTTCATTCTGTTGATATGATGCATTGCACTGATTGATTTGCATATGTTGAGCCATCCTTGCATCCCAGGAATAAATGCCACTTTGTCATAATGAGTGATCTTTTTAATGTTTGACAAATTTAGTTTGCTAGTATTTTCTTGAGGATTTTTGCAGCAATATTCACCAGAGCTATTGGCCTGTAGTTTTTTTCTTTGTTTTTTTTTTATGTGCCTTTTTCTTGTTTTTGTATCAGAGTAAAACTGACCTTGTACAGAGAGTATGAAAGTATTCATTCCTTGTGTATTTTTTTTCAATAGTTTGAGTAGAATTGGTATTTGTTCTTCTTTAAATGGTTGTTAGAATTCAGCAATGAAGCCATCATGTCCCACATTTTCTTTACAGGGAGACTTTTTATTATAGCTTTGATCTTGTTACTTGTTATTTGTCCAGGTTTTGGATTTCTTCCTGGTTCAATCTTTGTAGGTTGTATGTATTTAGGAATTTGTCTATTTATTTGTGGTTGAATCTTGGCAGGTTGTATTTGTCTAAAAATTTCTCCACTTCTTCTAGAATTTCCAACTTAATTGCTCATAGTAGCTACTAATGTTCCTTTGAATTTCCATGTTATCAATTATAATGTCTCATTTTTCATCTCTGAGTTTATTCAAATCTTCTCTCTTTCTCCCTAGTTAGTGCAGCTAAGGTTTTGTCAATTTTATTTAACTTTTCAGAAAGCCAACATTTAGTTTCATTGATCTTTTGTATTGTTTTCTTCATTTCAATTACATTTATTTCAACTCTATCCTTATTATTTATTTTCTTCTACTAATTTTCGGTTTGGTTTGCTCTTGCTTTTCTAATTCTTTAAGATGAGTTGTTAGGTTTTTTACTTGAAGTTTTTCTCTTTTTAGATATAGGTACTTATAGCTATCAACTATGTTCTTAACACTGCTTTTGCTGTATCCTATAGGTTTTGTTGTGTTGTATTTCCATTACCATTTGTTTCAATAAGTTTTAACATTTTCTTCATTTTTTCTTTGACCCACTTTATTCAGGAACATATTATTTTAGTTTTCATGTGATTTTATAGTTTCCAAAATTCCTCCTGTTATTAATTTCTAGTTTTATTCCACTGTGTGGTCAGAGAAGATGCTTGATATTATATCAATTATTTTGTTTTGTCACCTAATATATATCCTATCCTTGAGAATGATTCATGTGCTGAGACTAATGTGTATTCTGTAGCCATTGGATAAAATGTTCTGTAAATATCCATTAGGTCCATTTGGTCTACAGTGCAGATTAAGTCCAATATTTCTTTGTTGATTATTTGTCTGGGAGATTTGTCTAATGCTGAAAGTGGAGTGTTGGATTCTTCAGCTATTATTATATTGAGATCTAACTCTCTTTTTAGGTCTAATAATATTTGCTTTATATATCTGGGTGCTGCACTGTTGGGTGCATATATATTTAAAATTGTTATAGCCTCTTGCTGAATTGTCCTCTTTGTCATTATGTAGTGACCTTGTCTTAAAATCTGTTTTGTCTGATATAACTACTCCAGTTCTCTTTGGTTTCCATTGGCTTGTAATATATTTTCCATTGCTTTATTTTCAGTTTATGTGTGTATCTGTAGATGAACTATGTTCTTGTAGATCATTGGGTCTTATTATTTTTGTCCATTAAGCCACTCTGTCACTTTTGCTTGTAGTGTTTAGTCCATTTACATTCAACATAATTATTAAATAAGGACATTTATATATTCTCACCCCTGACATCTTACCATTTGCCTTTGGGTTGTTTTGTGGTCTTCTTTTCCTTCTTTCTTTCCTTCCTGTCTTCCTTTTAGTGAAAGCAATTATCTCTGGTGATATGATTTAGTTATTTGTTTTTTGTTTTTAGTATGTTTATTGTATATTTTTTGGTTTAAATTTACCATGAGGCTTGCAAAATCTATCTTATAACCTATTATTTTAAGCTGAAACAACCTAACACTGTTTACATAAACCAGCAAAAAAAAAAGAAAACTAATAAAAGCTCTACACCTTAACTTTGTCCCCCAAGTTTTTTACTTTTTGTTGTTTCTATTTATATCTTATTGTATTGTTTATGTCTTGAAAAGTGTTGTAGTTATTAATTTTTATTGGCTCATCTTTATGCTTTCTACATAAGATTAGTAGTTTACATACAACAGCTACAGTGTTATAATATTCCATATTTTTTTGTGTACTTACTATTACAAGTGAGTTTTGTACCTTCAGATGATGTCTTATAGCTCATTAATGTTCTATTCTTTCTGATTGAACATTTAACATTGAACATTCTTTGTAGATAAGTCTGAATTTGACCAAGTCCCTCAGCTTTTGTTTGTCAGGGAAAGTCTTTTTATTTCTCCTGATTGATTATAGTCTTTTTTGGTTAAATCTGATTGGTGTTCTATAACCCTTTTGTATGTGAATGTTAATAACTTTCTCTTAGTTTGAAAAATTTTTTGTTATTATCCCTTTAAATAAACTTACTGCCCCCCCTTCCCCCACCTTATCTCTCTCTACCTTCGCTTAGAGGCTGCTCTTAGACTTGTCATTTGAGGCTATTTTCTAGATCCTGTAGGAATGCTTCATTCTTTTTTCTTTTGTCTCCTCTGTTTGTATGTTTTCAAATAGCCTGTCTTCAAGTTCACGAAGTCTCTCTTCTGCTTGATCAATTCTACTATTAAAATACTCTGATGCATTCTTTAATATGTCAGTTGCATTTTTCACCTCCAAATTTCTCTTTATTCTTATTATTTCAAACTCTTTGTTAAATTTATAACAAAATTTTGAATTTCTTTTCTGTGTTATATTGAATTTTTTTGAGTTTTCTCAAAATAGCACTTTTCTCTATTAGAAATAGTATTCTCTGAATTATCTTTCTGAAAGGTCACATATCTCTGTTTCTCTATGATTGGTCCCTGATGCTTTAGTTCATTTGGTAATGTCATGTTTTCCTGGATGGTCTTGATACTCAGATGTTCATCTGTGTCTGGTCATTGAAGAGTTAGGTATTTATTGCAGTTTTTGCAGTCTGGGCTTGTCTGTGCTCATCCTTCTTGAAAAGGTTTTCCAGATATTCAAACAGACTTGGGTGTTGTCATCTATGCTGCATCTGTTTTAGAGTGCACAACAGGTCAAGGAATTTTGTGGTTCTTACAGACTCATAGTAGTACCACCATGACAGTCTTATGCAAGATCTGGAAGAGTTCTCTGGCTTAGTAAAGAGAAACTCCTGTTCTCTTCCCTTACTTTCACCTAAACAAGTGGAGTCTCTCTCTCTCTCTCTCTCTCTCTCTCTCTCTCTCTCCTAAGTAATGTGGAGCTGGAGGTGGAGTAACAAAGCATCCCTGTGGTCACTACCACAACGACTATGATGGGTCTGACCTAAAGCAAGCATAGCTCTATGTCTCACCCAATGTCTGCTGTAAGCACTCCCTGGCTACTGCCTATGGTTGCTTAAGGTCCTGGGGCTTTACAATCACCAGATAGCAAGGCCAGCCAGGCCTGTATCATTTTCTTCAGGGTGGTGAGATTCCCCAGGCCCCTGGTGGGTCCAGAGGTGCTATCTGGGAGCCAAGGACTAGAGTCAAAATGCTTAGAAGTCTATCTGGTATTCTACTGTATTGTGGCTGAGCTGGCACTCAAACCACAAGACACAGTTCTTCTCACTCTTTTCTTCCATTTCCACAGGCAGAGAAGCCTCACTCCACAGCCCTTGCCACCACAGGTGACAGCGAGTACTGCCAGACTACCGCTGATGTTCCCTTAAGGCCCAACATCTCTTAAGTCAGCTTATGGTGAATGCTACCTGGCCTGGGACTCACCCTTCAGGAAGCCAGGCTCCCATCTGGCCCAGAGCAGGTCAGAGATGCTGCCCAAGAGCCAAGTCCTGGAACTGGGGACCCCAAGAGCCTGGTTGATGCTATATCCCCTGTGACTGAGCTGGTACTTAAGGTGCAAGACAAAGTCCTCTTTACTTTTTCCTCTGCTTTTGTCAAGAAGAAAAATTCATGCTCCATAGCTACCACAACTGCCAATGTGCTGATCCTCATCTGAAGCGAGGAAGTCTCACCCAAGGCCCATGACATACTTCCTGAGCATCACTGTTGGTTTTTCAGGGCCTCAGAGCTCTTTAGTTAGCAGGTGATGAATCCTCCTGCGACTGGGTTCTCCTTTCAAGGCAGTGGGTTTCTTTCCAGCCCAGAGTGTGTTGAGAAATGTCTAGGAGCTAGGGCCTGGAAAGGGGGCTTTATGACTTTGGATTGTGTCCTATCCTGCTGTGGCTGAGCTGATACCCAAGATGCAAGACAAAGTCCTCCCCATTTTCCTCTCTCCTCTCCACAAGTAGAAGGAAGGGGTATCTTTTAGAGCCATTAACTGTGAAGCTTGGGATAGGGGAGGGATGATGACAGCAGTCCCTTTGCCATTCTGCCTGTTATCTCAGTAGGTCGCATGCTCCCCCAGTCCACTGGCTCTGGAAACGGTTCATCACTAGGATTGCATAGCAGCTGTAGCCCTTGTGGCCTAGACTGCCTTTTAAGTTTATTTATAGCCCCAGAGCATTTTAGCCCTCCATAGAGAAGCTTGTCGGAACTCAAGTTAAAACAGCTAGGATCGGTGATTACCCTCTGGTTAGGGCTAGTTCAAAAGCTCCCTCTGTGGTGGGCATCAGCTGAGTTTGTTCTTTTATTTTTACTTTCTGCTATAACAGGGCAGCACTGAGTTCAGTGCATCCAAATTTCTGTGCTCTCCCCTTCCGAGTAGACAGAATTGCTCTCCATACCACGCCACTACTTCCTGAGGATGGGGGGGGCAGGGTGGCATCAGCAATTCAAGACTGTTTCTCCTAATTCTTCAGTGTCTCTTTCAATGATACACAGTTAAAAGCAGATAGAGTGAGTGATACCTGATTTTTGGTCCTTATAAAGTTGTTTTTACTCTAGATGCTTGTTAAATTGGTGTCCTTGAGGTGGGGGGGATGGGGGGCAGGTGGTGTCATCAGTGGATCCTTATAGTCTGCCATGTTGCTCTATCCCTCTTTGTCCTACTTTCCCTTATTTTGAGACAGGGTCTCGCTCTGTCACCCAGGCTGGACTGTAATGGTATGATCACGGCTCACTGCAGCCTCTGCCTTCCAGGATCAAGTGATCCTCCCACCTCATCCTCCCAAGTAGCTGGGACTATAGGAACATACCACCACATCTGGCTAACTGTTGTATTATTTTGTAGAAATGGGGTTTCACCATTTGTTCAGGCTGGTTTTGAACTGGGCTCAAGCAATCTGTCTATCTTGGCCTCCCAAAATGGGGGGATTACAGGTGTGAGCCACCATTCCACACCTTCTCTTAGCCTGCTTTTGCTTACTTTGGAATTCAGTTACTTTTTGTTTTCCAACTTAATGCAGGAAATTATACCATTGATCTTAAGCACTTATTCTTCATAATCTAAGTGCTTAAAGCCTCAAATTTTTCACTAGGTGCTACCTTACCTGCCTCCCATACATTTTGGTATGTTGTGATTTTTTTATTATGCAGCTCAAAAATATGTTCAACTTATCTTTTGATTTTTCTTTGCCTTATTAGTTATTTATATGGTGTTGGTTAATTTATAGATAGTTGAGTATTTTCTAGATAGGTTGATATTGATTTTTAACCAATTCCTTTGTGGTCAGAGAATATATGAAGCAAGATTTCAAGCTTTTGATATTTAATGAGACTTATTTTATAGCCAGCATATCATCTATCTTACTGAATGTTTCATGTGCACTAGAATGCACTACTGTGGAGTACATGTAATTCTGCAGTTTTGGGTATAGGTTGTATAAATATCAAATAAGTTGATGTAATTAATAATGTCATTCCAGTTTATATGCTCAGTGTTTTTCTTTGGGCTAGTTTTATATAAAATACTAGAAAGAGAGTACTAAGATATCTGACTGTGGATTTGTCTCTTTTTCCCTTTATTTTTATTTTTCTTCATTTATTTTAAATCTCTGTTATAAGGCACATCTTTAAGTGCATATATATGTGTCTATATATATATAAAGTGCTTTTAAAATATGCATATATATTTAAAGTTTCCCTTTAGATATAATATAGTTGGCTCTTGTATATTTTACTCCATCTGACAATTTGGCTTTTTAGTGAAGATATTTATTCTATTTATATTTAATGCAACTATTGATATGATTGAATTCATGTCTACCATACTATTATTTGTTTCACTTTGTTCAATATGTTTGTGTTCCTGCTTCTTTAGTTTAATAAAGTGAATTTGTTTTTGTTTTGGGGTTTTTTTGAGATAGAGTCTCACTTTGTCTCCCAGGCTGGAGTGCAGTGGCACAGTCTTGGTTCACTAAAACTTCTGCCTCCTGGGTTCAAGTGATTCTTGTGCCTCAGCCTCCTGAGTAGCTGGGATTACAGAAGCATAACACCACACCCGGATAATTTTTGTATATTAGTAGATACGGGTTTCACCATGTTGGTCAGGCCAGTCTTGAACTCCTGAAGCCAAGCAACCCACCAGCCTCAGACTCCCAAAGTTCTGGGATTACAGGTTTGAGTGACCACAGCCAGCAAAAAAGTGAATTGGTTTTAAGCTTCGATTTCTTTGCCTTGTTCCCTATACTTCTTTGTGTTATGTTTTTAGCAATTGATAGAAATGACTAAAGTGTATAAGTTACTAAAGTAACTCAACTGCAAATGTTAACTATGCATTCTGAACTTCTCATAGTCTTTGTTGAGTAAATATTGTACTGTTTCACCTAAATATAAGATCATTATAGCATTATAATTACATTTCTCCTCAGCCTTTTGTGCTAATAGTATTCTATTAGCTGTATCTTAAAATGCTACTTTAAAATGTTATAATTTTCTATTAAAAATTCATTTTAAGAAGTTAATAAGAATATGAGAATTCTTTTACATTCACCTGCCCATATGCCTTGCCAATGCTCTTACTGTAGACTTAAACTTTCATCTGATGTAATTTTACCTCAGTGTGAATACATTCCTGTAGTAATTTATGTAGCACAGTTCTGCTTGCGAAGAATTCTCAGCATTTATTCATCATAACATGTCTTTAATTCATCCTTTTTTTTTTTTTTTTTTGAGAAGGAGTCTCCCTCTGTCTCCAGGCTGGAGTGCAGTGGCATGATCTCAACTCGCTGCAACCTCTGCCTCCTGGGTTCACGCGATTCTCCTGCCTCAACCTCCCGAGTAGCTGGGACTACAGGCACAAGCCACCAGGCCCAGCTAATTTTTGTATCTTTAGTAAAGACGGGGTTTCACCATGTTGGCCAGGATGGTCTCAATCTCTTGACTTTGTGATCTGCATGCCTCAGCCTCCCAAAGTGCTGGGATTACAGATGTGACCCACCATGTCCGGCCAATTCATCCTAATTTTTAAAAGATATTTTTATGCATTATAGATTTCTGGGTTGATATTTTTTTGTTCCAGCACCGAAAAAAAAAAGGAATCAAGACAGAACACAGTGGAATAAAAACTTCTAAAGGTAGAAAATATTAACACCAAAAACAAGGTGGTTCTTCCAAAAGATAGAGACAGAGAATGATAGATGATGATGATAGATGGAGAGACAGATATAGCAAGATATATGAGACAAAATGGGAGCACAAATAATCAGAAAAAAAGAAAATAATTATATATATGCTAAATATATAAATACATATATACAAATATTCAAGTTAATATATGTTTAATAATCAGAATACTATGAAAAATTCTATACCAATAAATTTGGAAATCTAGATCAAATTAACTGGAAAATGTAAAAATTTAACTTAGCTAAAGAATAAAGTACTTAAAAAGAGCAATAACTATTAAATATTTGAAGTGGTAGTTCAAGGCAATGCTCTCTCACAAAAGAGGTCTGAATGATGATTTATGTAGTAATTTCAAGGAATAAATAATTCCTAATTTATATGAATTTTTCTAGAAACAGAAAAAGTCTTAATGTACTTTTTTAATAGAGTTATTATTGATTCCAAAGCTATATCATGAAACATAATAAAAAGCTAATTATAGACACATACTTAACAGTGTAAAAGCAAAACTCTGAGAAACACACTAGCTGACAAATCCAAAATGGGATTATTAAATGTGCATCATGATTAGATAAGTTTAATCATCAGAGTGGTTCCACTTTAAAGTACTTAAAGAGAAAAATAATATGATTGATGCAGACAGTCTTTAAGTACAACACTCATTTACTTATGTGCATATTTAATATATGATGAAAATTTTTAATTTATTCAGGAAACACTTAGTAAACTAAGAATAGAAGGCAATTTCCTTAAGTTGATGAGGGCTATGTACCAAAAACCTATAGCAAAAATTATATAGGTAGATATTATATACACTCTCATTAATAGAAGATACAATAATGCCCAATCTCAGCACTATTCTACATAATAATGGAGAGCCTGGCTAACATTGTAAGGGGAAAATATAACAAGAACGGGGGTAACATTTGGAAAGGAAGAAATAGATGGTTATTATTTGCCAGAGACATAACCATCTACCTGGAAAAAAGTAACCAAGTGAACAAATTAAGCAATTAAGATTTCAGCAATTTGATTGATACGTGGTAAGATAATAGAAATCAATAGCATATTTTTACATTTACAATAACTTGCTGGAAAATATAGTCAATATATATAGTAATCAACATATATTATATTAGGTTGGTGAAAAAGTAATTGTGGTTTTTGCCATTAAAGGTAACAAACTTACTATAAAATTTATGTAAATATATTGTCATGAATAACCAAATCAACCCTGAAAATAACAGCCCTCATTTCCATCCCTGCATATATGAAGACATATTACAAAGATATTGTTACAACTAGGTGAAGAGCTCAAAGCAGATCCATATCCATGAATGTAAAAAAAAAAAACAAAAAACATATTTTGATGAAGTTAGTTCCAAATATTAATGAGAAAAAGAAAGATTACTTAGTACATGGTGTTGGGAAAACTGCCTTACTTTAGGGAAAAACATAAACATAGATTTCTACTAATACCTTGGGGAAGGAATCCATGGGTATTATAAGACCCAAATACTAAAGGTAACAACTATGAAGTTAAGAGAAAAAAATGAGACAATAACTTTGATACAAAAGAGTGGCAAAGGATTTCTTTTTTTCTTTCTTTTTTTTTTTTTGAGACAGTCTCTCTCTGTCCCCCAGGTTGGAGTGCAGTGGCGCGATCTCGGCTCACTGCAAGCTCCGCCTCCCAGGTTCACGCCATTCTCCTGCCTCAGCCTCTCCGAGTAGCTGGGACTACAGGCACCTGCCAACACGCCCGGCTAATTTTTTGTATTTTTAGTAGAGACGGGGTTTCACCGTGTTAGCCAGGATGGTCTCGATCTCCTGACCTCGTGATCCGCCCGCCTCGGCCTCCCAAAGTGCTGGGATTACAAGCTTGAGCCATCGCGCCCGGCCTGCAAAGGATTTCTTAAACAAAACTTTAACATCACAGACTGTAAGACAAAAGCAAGCAAAATTCATGTCATCAAATTTGAAAGAAAAATACAATAAAAGAATCCATAAAGAAGTGACGATAATTTGAGAAAAAAAATGATATGCGAACAATGGGCTAATAGATGAAATATACAAGAAATCCATTCAAACCACTTTTTTTTTTTTTTTTTTTGAAACGGAGTCTGTCTTTGTCGCCCAGGCTGGGGTGCAGTGGTGTGAACTCGGCTCACTGCAACCTCTGCCTCCTGGGTTCCAGTGATTCCCCTGCCTCAGCCTCTCCAGTAGCTGGAATTACAGGCACACGCTGCCATGACCAGTTAATTTTTTGTATTTTAGTAGAGATGGGGTTTCACTGTGTTGCCCAGGCTGGTCCCGAACTCCTGAGTTCAGGCAATCAGCCTGCCTCGGCCTCCTAAAGTGTTGGGATTACAGGCGTGAGCCACTGCGCCTGGCCTCAAACCACTTTTTAAAAATTCTAGTGGAAAAATAAGCAAAAGCAGTAAGTTAACAATGTATAGAAGAGAAAGTATAAAATGCTATCAAGCATATGAAGACAGGCTCGTACTCAAGAAATTCGAATAATAAAGATTAACAATAAAATACTAGTTTATACTATTAATCAGACAAAATTAGAAAGCTGCACATTACCAAATTTTGATAAATTGTGGAATTGTGAGTCATCTTTTTGCTGTACTAAATTTCTGGAAATCAATGTTGGACTCTTTAATCAAACCACCACATCCATACCCAATATTCATAAGGATGTTTCTTTTGGTATTGTTTGTGGTGGCAGCAATTTGAAATAAATCTGAATATATTTCATTAGAGAAGATTTGGACAAAATGTGGGAGATGACTACCATGACTCCCAATGTGGTAGATGACTAGTTAGAAATAATAGACTCAACGTACGCACACACACACACACATACACAATGGATAAGTTTAAAATACACAATGATAATTAAAAAAACAGAAAGTGATATGTGACATACAAATATTTGTGTAAATTAAAAAGATATATATGAATGAAACTGCAAATTTTTTCCTCAGAATCCGTTCTTCCCTTCTTTAACAGTAACAGATTGAAGCTGAGATGTGATCACTTGCCTAGGAAAATATTTCCCAGGCCTTAAGATACTGGATGTGGCCATTTTACCAAGTTCTTGACGGTGGATTCTGAGTGATTATACGTGTGCTATCTCTGGGTTGAGGCCCTTAAGCAGTTGGCTGACTCTCCCATACTAGCCTTCCATAACCTTTTTCTCTTTCCTATCAGCTGCAGCCGGCTTCAGGTATAAAAAGTACGTCTCTGAAGGAAATGACCCAGGAACAAGGTGGAAGAAACCCAGGTTCCTAAGTAACTACTCAAAAACCTGGAACAACCCCAGACTACAATATGAGAGAGAAAAAAAAACCTCCGTCTGGTTTGAGATATTGCCTTTTTGTTGTTTTGTTTTGTTGTTCTATTTGTTTGTTCTTTGGTGTTGTTTAACCTCATGTACAAATGTATAAATAAGCAAATACACATATTAAGACACATATACAAGATATGTAGTAAAGTTATTCAGATAGCTGTTGGCTGCTTTCGACAGAGCAGAGAAGGAATGGGAATAAAAGGGAATATTGTTGATACACACACACACACTCACACACACAGACATTCTTAAGAGTGGTTCATTGTTTGGATGAATGCTGGCTATGTGGTATTATATACGCATACTTTAAACCCACAGCTCTGCAACTGAGGAAAAAAAAGGATGAAAAAGAGAAAGGAGAGAAGGAATAAAAATTATAAATGACAGCTATTTTCTTCTTAAGAAAAACCCTTATGCTTTATTGTGTAATTCTAGACTTGGAGTCAATAGATTGTAATTAACGTGCATAGCAGTAAAGATCACTACAAGAAAAATAAATACGTTTCAAAAATGTTGAAAGGACAAAAGGGCAGGAACGCTTACAAGAATTGTGTTCGTTAACTTGGCGGTGGCTGCAGATTCCAATGTGTTTCACAAGTGTCTAGTGCCTGAGCATCCTATCTGTAGACAGTATTCTATTGTACCATATACTCTAGGTGAGGCTAAATTGCTTTCTTTTTTTACATCCATCCAAGAAATTTTGTTCAGAAGCCACATTCTTCATCACTGACCTTTCAGTAACTTTCTATTTATTGGTTCTAATAAAAGCATTTTCAGTTGATGATTTGGTGTTTTTAAGGAAAGAATTATTGTTGAATTTTTTTCTCCAGTGATTGGGACTATTTGTTAAATATAAATTATTGTTGATTAATTGGGAAGAATATAAACATGTCTACTTAACTTTTCATCAAAGTTTTAAACATGTTAACTGAAAATTCATTTACCAGCATTTTCAGGACCTTTCCTTTGAGCATGGATCTGCTGCTTTGAATTCTGTGTAGTCATTCTTCCATAAACTTCATCCCTAATTCTAGCTCTGTATTCCAGTGCTGTTTCCTTTAATGTATAGGGAGATTTGTGAGGCCAAATTTGAATGGCAAATCTTTCCTGATAATAAATTCATCTACTCTTTTTCAATTACCTCATCTATGTGTATCTTAGCAGCTTTTTTTTAAAGTAATGACCTTTTTAAAGTCTTTTGAAATCATTTACTATAACATTCAGAGTAACAAGTCTATTTTTCAACTATCTTTCATTGTTTTACATATTTGAACAATGTTATGACAATAATAAGAAGAACTGAAATAAACAGACTTGTATACAAATTCAACTGGCACTTGGTAAGCATAACCAACTGACGAGACCTGAGGGGTAGCAGGGTCTAAGAGGAACCAGTTACTATTCATAGCCATTAATTGTGCCTTGGGTACCAGTGGCTAAATGTAATTGTATTTGTGTTTATAATAATCCATACCAGTTTTTAAAAGTAATTAAATAAGAAGACAATGGTAGAATATCAGTTAACATGATAAATTGTTTCAAGAGAAAAGGACTTAAAATTTTTTCACTGAGTCAGTAATAATCAAACTGCTATGGTTTGGATATGGTTTGTCTGTTGCCACCAAGCTTATGTTGAAATTTGATCCCCAGTGTGGCAGTGTTGGGAGTTAAAGCCCACTGAGAGATGTTTGCGTTATGGGGGCAAATCCCTTGCGAATGGCTCTGTGCTGTTTTCATAGCAATGAGTTCTTGCTCTCACAAAACTGGATTAGCTCTTGTGAGAATGAATTAGTTCCCTCAAGGGTAGGTCATGACAAAGCTAGGGTTTTCTTCTCTTCACACATGTCCACTTCTGCTTGGACTTTCTCTGCCACGTGACACAGCACAAAAGCCCTTGCCAGGCCGGGCGCGGTGGCTCACGCTTGTAATCCCAGCACTTTGGGAGGCCGAGGCGGGCGGATCACGAGGTCAGGAGATCAAGACCATGGTGAAACCCCGTCTCTACTAAAAATACAAAAAAAAAAAAAAAAAAATTAGCCGGGCGTGGTGGCGGGCGCCTGTAGTCCCAGCTACTCGGAGAGGCTGAGGCAGGAGAATGGCGTGAACCCGGGAGGCGGAGCTTGCAGTGAGCCGAGATTGCGCCACTGCACTCCAGCCTGGGCGACAGAGCGAGACTCCGTCTCAAAAAAAAAAAAAAAAAAAGCCCTTGCCAGAAGCCAGGGCCATGCCCTTGAACTTCTCACTTGCAGATCCATGAACTAAACAAACTTCTTTTCTTTACAAATTACTCTGTTAGAGGATTCTTTGGTAGTAAAACAAAATGGACTAAAACACAAACAAATTACCCACACTAATTTTAAAATTTGTCCAGAAGAAAATATATTTTTGGTAGCTAAATTTCATCATTACCTTATAACATATGAACATTTCTTTGAAAAAGTCACAATTATATAATTATTCTATACATACATTATAAATCTTTGAAAATGTATTTTAAATGACCAATTGTTAACTATGTAATGGCCTGGCTCCCAATTGATGGTTTAATAATTGGTGATTCTACTTATCAAAATTCAGAACACGTTTTCTTCATTGTTGCAAACTGCAAAGATGTCTGATTTGAAAAACTGTAAATTGATTAATGCATTTCAATTTTCTTATTTTTCTTATTTTATTTAATATTTTATTTATTCATATAAGCTGATAATATGCAAGAAGTGTACATATATGTATGAAATAACAGAATTTCCTTTTATCTAACACTAAGAATCCCAACTCCAACCCTGTTTTCTTATTTCTGTGAGAGAAGCCACACACTGTTAAGTGATGTTGGATCTTGTACCTGATCTCTTGTGAAAGGTGGCTTTGTAGTCCATCCCAGCTTTCTGGATGTTCTTTTTAACAAGCTTTTTAAATCTCTCTTTTTATGCCCAGAGGCATAATGAACTCTATAATTGAGTATATTATATTCAGTCTTAAAATGTCTTTCAAGCTTATAAATTCTCATTTTAGCAGTATAATAAAACTCTTTGTGTTACAAATAAATAAATGCTATAGTTTTTACAAAACTATATCACAACTTGCATTCAAGTAGAATGTCCTTTATATAATGTCAATAATTATCTAGTATTTAGCCTTTTTTTCTCTCCTTACATCTAAATTTCAGCCTACAATCTATTCCTGTCTCACTTATTACCCCTAACTCCCACTTTAGCCCAACATTACTAATCAAAATAATTATTTTATAAATGTAGATTTGTGAAATACATATTGATTTTTTAATTATTAATCATTTGGTTGCAGTTTATTTTTAATGAGATTGTTGCAGGTAAGAGAATTTGGTATTGACTAAAATTACGAAAGGATAAGTGGAATTACTATTAACAATTAGTTTTATTAAGAAGTCATTGAAATTTCTTTTTCTTTCTTTTTTTTTTTTTTTTTTTTTTGAGATGGAGTCTCTCTCTGTTGCCCAGGCTGGAGTGCAGTGGCACCATCCTGGCTCACTGCAACCTCCACCTCCTGGAGTCAAGCAATTCTCCTGTCTCAGCCTCCCGAGGAGCTGGGACTACAGGCGCATGCCACCACACTCAGCTAATTTTTGTATTTTGGGTAGAAACAGGGTTTCACCATATTGGTGAGCTTGGTCTTGAACTCCTGACCTCAGGTGATCCACCCGCCTCAGCCTCCCAAAGTACCGGGATTACAGGTGTGAGCCACTGCGCCCGACCAGAAGTCCTTGAAATTTCTAAGTGGATCTGACAAACATCATGAGAACGGTAAGGAGAATGATACTTTGTATACGTTAGTTGGGATTACAGTAGAAGTCCCCTCTGTATTATCAGCCTCACTGATAAATATAAAAGTAAATTGTGCAATAGAATCACAATGACACCTTTCAATTTATTTGTATTCACATTTTGTCAATATATGCTTGTACTCTTATTTGCATACTAAATATAATACTAGACTATTAATATATACTATGTCAGCGTGTCAAATAATTGTCATAAATTACTTCCTATATGATTGGTAGTTGATTGAAATTCATAGAAATATCTCATGATAGGTAATTAATATCTCAAATGACCAATAATATTTACACAACTAAATCACATTTCTAACTTTTGGGTGCTTTCTTTGTGCTAGTTACTATGCTGAGTGGTTAATATTTCATGTAGGAATATAAAATATTATGAGAAGCAGATAAGAACAGGATGATAAATATATCATTAAGAAATTGGATTACTTGTTTATACTTTTATGTAATTTGTCAATTTACTGCTAGCCAACTCAAAGTTATGTAGCAAAAAAACAGGGGAAAAAACTTAGATAAAATTCAAAGAAAATTCCACAACTCATTTATTTTATGATTCATTTATATCTGTTTAAGTTTTCTCAATAAAAAAATTATTTCTTTCTGTAATTTGGCCCTTCATTTCATGAACTTGGAGACCTTTGATTCAAGCTTGACATTAGCACTTCTTAACTAGAACACATCGATCTTTATGCTTAGGGTAAGTAGCGTTAACAATACCTATCTACCTTCTTTGTAAAATGTTTATGAGGATTAAATGTAGCAACAAAAAGAAGCCCATTTATTGAATTATAAAATGTCATGAATTTAATTTATGTTATTGATCAAGTGGGAATGTGATATTATTTGATAGAAGATGAAAAGGCTAGATCCAAATATTCTTTGAACAATTAGTAACCAGATATGCAAAAATTGTCTGCAATCTTCCATGTAAATTGAGTTACTGAAAGTAGAAAACCAATTTTAAGCTTTTAGAAAATAGGCTTTCATTTTGTGCCAGAGTAAATTCAACTAATAAATTAATAGGACTTATGCCCTTTTTCTAGATTCCTTTTATGCTGGTTCTTGAAGATATATTCAATCATCCAATACCTCTTTAGTTTGTAGCTATAATAATCTATGCCTGTATATTAATTTTAAGATAATGAAATAAAAGAAGTGTTAAACACAAAAAACAAATATATATATACCATGATAGAATTTTAGTTAATTATTTAAAATAATAATTTAAATAAGAATTTCCTTTTATGTTGCCAACAAATAAAATGCTTTTACATTTTTTAAACTGTCTTTTATTTTAGGAAGAAAACTTGTATTACATACTTATCACTGTCATCTTCCCATTGAGGTCCCATTAATATTAAAAGGAGTTCAGTTTAATACATTAACATCTCAGTGAGAATCTGTCTCGTTATAATTATCACTGACCTTGTCAATTTAAAATTTTAGCCTGAGTCAAAATTAAATCTCAGCTATTAGAAACAAAGTAAAAGCAAAATGAAAGGCAGATTATTCCTAATTAAAGGCATAATAAGAAATGAATATGTTAACTGTGGAACTTGTATGTAAATATTACATGTATGTAGGGATGCATATATATATATGTGTGTGTGTGTGTGTGTGTGTATCCCTTCAGAATATTGAAAATGTACACCACGTTAAATTATCTTATATTTAAATTTATCTTAATACCATGTTTCATAATTATCTACAGAGCTTTTAAAATTAGAGATACAATGATAACTCCTAGAAATTCTGATTCAGTGAGTATGAGTGAATCTCATGCCTGTTTGTTATTTAAAAATGACACTAATAGTTCTGATTCACCCTCAGGGTTAAGAACCTCTGTTATGTGTTATAGAGGATTTAAGTACATCTACTTTTGTATGAATTTGAACCCTAAATCCAGTTGCAGTTTCAACAATTCTCTCTAATTGCACTCAGAAATGTTATTTTGGCAAGACTTTGGGGACACATATATTCCATCAGCACACAAATCTTGCATTGACCTTAATGACATTTAATAAAGCTACAATTTCCAACCATTGCTCCTAGACCAGATAAATAAATAACGTCTTGCAGAAAAGCTGCTGCAAAGCTATCTACTGACATTGACAATTTAACTGAATTCCAGGTTTTAGAAACAAGTAGAATTCAGCAATATTTTTTTACATTTCACCTAAATGATAAATGTTAATAGATTTCATTTTTATACCTATGCTTAATTATTTGTTTCAGCTTCAGGGGTCTTTACAAGGGAGTGAAAGACTGTGGAAAGAAATAGCAGAGAAGAGGAGAGAGAGGGGGCAATGGGGAAGAAGAGGAGAGAGAAATAAAGGACAGAGAGGTGATTTTGTCAGGTGCATTGCTTTTTGTCTGATTGCCTCAATTGTTTTTAAACTAAATCTTTTCAAGCACTCCAATATGTAAAGCAGATCAAAAGAGAGCTACTCTTGTATGTTATGGGGGATGGGGGTGAGAGGTAGTGTACAGGAACCCATTAGGTTCCTTGTTCACATTTAAGATCAAAGAGCCTTCAGAAATAATTTGAAGAGCCTTTAACTTCAGAATTAAGGAAACCTATTCTGAAATCTTGGCTTCAGTTATTCAATAGTGTATAATTTCTATCAGTTTTCTTAAGAATTGCTTTGGCTCAGTTTCCATATTTATAAAATTCTTGCTTTAAGACCCAATCTTCAGCATTTTTGTAAGTAGACATAGTACATACAAAGTTTGTAGCTTATGGTAGATTCTCAATAAATAGTAGCTATCATTATTATTATCACTAATAGGGTAAGACATACAATAAATATCTTTCAGTACATGACCTCTATGAGTAAATAGCTTTTGGTATTAATGTCTGAGCATTATGCCATTTATTATGTCCAGTGAGCCATTATTTTTGTACTTCCTTGTCTTCAGGTCTATGTGCATGGAAGGGTATTTTTTATAAATAACATTTCAAACATGTTGAGTTTCTAGCCACCAACCAGAAATGCAGCTAAATCTTACTAGTCTGGAAAAAAACTGATTCATTTCCCAAAAGTTCTACATAAACAAGATCTTACCATGAGTGAGTGTCTATAGTCACTTACATTTTTTGACTCTATATTTTCCTATTAACATATAATATAAAGGGAATAACAGAAAATACAGTTTAGTTTTTAGCTCTATTCTTTCATTTACCTGAGCAGTATCAGTAACAGTAGATGTTGCTATTTGCTGTGGGGTTTCAATCTAACATTTATTGTTCCTTTCTGATTACAAAGATGTAGCATTTAGAAAATACAGAAAACTATTTTACAAATCTCAATCTTTAAGGCAAATTTCTAGGGGTAAATCTCTCAGAGAAAAAGATATTAAGTTTTTTAAGCCTCTAGTAGATTATGGCAATTTGCTTTCTAGAAAGATTATGCCAATGTATGCCTTATTATCATTTTATAAAAGTGATTGTCTACTCCTAGTTGATTGAAAAATAATTTGTGTTAATATTCAAATATTGGAGAATATTTGTTCATCTGTGCATAGGTCACTTAGATTTATTTTTCTGTGCATTGTTCATTCATGTCTTTTGTATTTTGTCCATGAATACTATTGTGTTCTTTGTAATGTATGGACCACATTACAATTGATTATTGTCCCTTTGTCATATTTGGTGCAAATATTCTACTTAAGTCATCAGTTGCTTTTTAAATGCATTATTTTTCCAAGACAGAAAATGTTTATAATTAAGGCTTCTAAGTAAATTGTAAGGGAGGTAAAATTTCCTTACCGTCTCTTACTTGTCTCCAAATATGTCCCTTTTCCAGGACTGTACTGTAACATAATTAAATTTAACATTGTACTTAGGTTCTTTCCTGCATTTGGCTGTAAGTGAAGGGGAAGCAGTTGTTTTCTGGAATAAAAGAGGGGCCACATTTCCCACTTTGTACATGATTTATTTTGTTCCTCATATTCATCACATCTAGATTAATTAAATATTCATTTGTAGTTTATACATATTTATAAATATTTTCATAATTAACACATATCCATAATGCTTCAGATCATATAAAGGATTAGTCTCAGGTTATTCAAAAATCTTTCTTCAATTTTCCATATACTATTTCTAAATTATTTTTATGCTTTATGGTTTACTGAAGATGATAGATAGAATGATAGATAGAAAAGGATGGAGATATTTACTATTTCTTCCTTTCCTAAAAAGTGGAGATTCAAGAGTAAAAGGGTATTTGGCAACAATGTAATGGAGTGCTTACTAACATGGTCATTTCAATATGTATCTCTGTGTAACTCAAGAGATTTTGTTTAAACAGATTCTAATGAGAAATGATAAAATAAATTTATTGCATTAATAAAAAATAGCGACTTTATGGAGGAGGCTGTTTACCCAATTTTAAGTAAGGTAATCTCACATTTGTTTTGCCTAGAGCAGTAACATTTTACATATGCTGTTTCACTCTCATAAATTACAGGCTTTGGAGGATAAGCTTGTAGTCACCCAATGATAATACATTTGTGACCATTAAAAAAATTAATATTGGTTAAGACACAGTGAAAGACAAACCCAAATGGGAGAACTCATATACACCCTGAATAATGAGACTTGAAATTAAAATTAAAGAACCTCCTTCATACCCTTACTCTACAGAATCTTGGATAGTAATAGGCATTACAGAGATTCTCCTAGTAGGCTGGGCGCAGTGGCTCACGCCTGTAATCCCAGCACTTTGGGAGGCGGGCGGATCATGGGGTCAAGAGATCAAGACCATCCTGGCCAACATGGTGAAACCCCGTCTCTACTAAACATACAAAAATTAGCTGGGCATGGTGGTGCATGGCTGTAGTACCAGCTACTCAGGAGGCTGAAGCAGGAGAATCGCTTGAATCCGGGAGGTGGAGGTTGAAGTGAGCCAAGATCATGCCACTGCACTCCAGCCTGGCAACAGAGAGAGACTAAGTCTAAAAAAAAAAAAAAAAAAAGAAAAAAAGAAAACAGAAAAAAAAGAAAGATTGTCCTGGTAAAGTCTCCTGGGTATTATGCAGATAGAGTGAATCAAACCTTAGAAATATAATAACGTAATACAGAAGAAATCTAGAAAGTAACAACTTGACTTTACTGGAGTTTCTTGTAGTGGAGTAAAATTTGCAAGGAGCAACTGAGGAAGTGAGGTGTGCTGGAGGAACTGTATGTTTAGTAATTGAGTTTAAGCCCATAACAATAATCTTTATTTCACTTAAGTATTTTCCTTTTGAACTCTGAAAAATATGTAGTACAGATTTAATTGTTCATCCCATTTATAAACAATTATCACAGCTAATATTTAAAAGAAATTTGCGTGCATTGTACAGTCAAGTGTGGAGTCTGGAGGAGCGGGAAACATTTCATCAAGGGAGATCCATTCTATTTAGATATAGCGTCATATGGAGTAGCAGATCAGACTGAGCAAGGAGTTTTACTTGTGGTAATGTCATAATATAACATAAGATGTGACAAAATAAATTCCTAGACAATCAACTGCCACATTTGAATTGTTATAATAAAAAATGAGGGCCATGATCAAGTAATTGGAACTGAATATACCTTTCTGGTTGAAACAACAAAATGAAGTCGCCACAGGAGTCATCATCAGGCAACAAAGGAGAGTGCTACCTGACTGATACAGAAAACAAATAAGATAAGCCTTATTATTGGCTTAGCTTACTACTTTAAGAAGTTTTGCAGTTGCAGAGGAAGAGGGGAACTCAGAAAAAACCCAGTGGATTCTGAGTTGAGGAGACAGAGGTTGAATTCGGAGGAGGCTCATGTGGCTGGAGTTCATAGAACCGAGTACAAGAGAAGTGAGGACTGTATATAGAGAGAACTCAAGATCTGTGAAGGACTCCCCTATAGTATTCAACTAAGTACTGATCAGCACTTTTTTGAGACATGTGTGAGGAGGAAACTGCCCAGGGCCAGGGAAAGAGGCACAGAAAGTTTGGAGGAAGCGTTCCTGGAACTCACACATGACCAGAAAATTTTTCTTGTTCCCCCAAAGCAGATGGCATCCTCAGGGTTTATGAAGCAATGGGTAGAGCCCGCAGAAGTGTCTTGCCTTAGTAGTAGAGAATAATTAGTTCACAGTTCAGCACAACTATGGTCTTTTATACCAAATTTGAAAAGCAAGACCCTAAAGGATCAAACTGTATTCTTACTGAATACACAAATATCCAGTATTCAACAAGTTAAAATTTACAGTGTCTGCCATGCAATAAAAACTTGACAGGCAAGCAAAGAAGGAGAAAAATGTACCCTATAATGGGAGACATTAACCAGTCAATCAAAACAAACACAGAATTGATACAGATGTTAGAATAGAAGTAGCAGACAAAGGAATTAAAATAGTCATTATAAGTGTTATATGTATTGAGAATTGAAGTAGATAATTGGGTGTTAGAGCCCCAAACTGAACATTTAAAGATTAAAACTACAATGTGTCAGATAAAAAATATATGAGACTGTGTTAACTGCCAATTAGATATTGCAGAAGAAAAGAATAGTGAACTTGAAGATATAACAATAGACACCATCTAAAAGTAAAACAGAAAGAGAAAGGAGAATTTTTTAAGAGAGAATAGATCATCAATAAATTGTGGTACAACTTCAAGCAATCTATTAATAATACATGTGTAACCGAGGTAACAAGAAGAGAAGAGAGATCATCTAGGCTACAAACCCATATAGTATGTTACTATACTGAGCACTGTAGGCAAACATAATGCAATGGTTAGTATTTGTGTATCTAAATATATCTAAACATAGTAAAAGTAATATGTTCTGTCATGACATTACCACCACATTACTAAGCAAGATAAATTTTTCAGCTCTATTACAATCTTATGAGACCACCATTGCATATGCAGTCTGTTGTGAACCAATCGTCATTATGTGACATGTGACTGTGTTTAGACATCTTTAAGAGATAGTACTTAAATAAAAATCACAATGTAGTATAAAGTTTTATAGCTAAAAGATTTGACAACACCATCTTTTGGGAGAAATTAATGTATATTGTTATAATGTTCTTATAATATAGCTAAAGTGGTATAGTATCCCTTGCAGGTAGACTGTCCTATGTTAAATAAATGTTATAATTCATATTGTAACAAATAAAATAATAGTTTAGTTAATAAGCCCCCAAAATAAAAAAGATTTATTAAAAATTCAATCTATTTATAATAATTCAGAAAAAAATTAAAAGGTAAAAAATCCCAGATGAGACAAATAATAAACGTATAGAAAGATAATTCAAAACTGATCATATTGATGATCACACTAAATGTAAATAGTCTAAACTCTCCAATTGAAGACATAAATTGTCCAATGACATAAATAAGCAAAGCCAGACTATATGCTCACAACAGGGAAATGTACTTCAAATATGAAGACACAGAAGACTAATAGGAAAAGAGTGTAAAAATTATACCATGTAAATACTAATTAAAAGAGAACTGGAGTGGGGGTTGGACACAGTAGCTCATGTCTGTAATCCCAGCATTTTAGGAGGCTGAAGTAGGTGTATTGCTTTGAGCTCAGGAGTTCGAGACCAGCTTGGGCAACATAGTGAAACCCTGTTTCTACAAAAAATACAAAAATTAGCCAAGCATGTTGACTCACACCTGTAGTTCCAGCTACTCGAGAGGCTGAAGCTAGAGAATCACTTGAACCAGGAAGTGGAGATTGCAGTGAGCCAACGTGGTGCCAATGCATTTCAGCCTGAGTGGAAACAGAGCGAGACTCCATCTATAATAATAATAATAATAATAATAAAGAGAGAGAGAGAGAGAGAGCTGGAATGATCATATTAATCTCAGACACGAGATATGTTAATTTTAGATCAAAGAATATTACCAGAGATAAAAAAGACCCTTTCATCATGATAGAGGGGCCAATGCATCAAGAGAATACAATCATTGTAAAATCTGTGTTTCAGTCTCATAGCTTCAGAATATATAAAGCAAAAACTGATAAAACTGCAAGAATAAATAATTAAATCTATAATTTTTGATAGTGATATCATAACCTGCCTTGCTCAATAACTGATTTCACAAATACAGAGAATATAAAACGTAAAAGCCTTAGTATAACTCTCAGCTAGCTTGACCTTGTTGACATTTATAGAGCACTCAACCTAAAACAGAAAAATATACATTATTTTTAAGTGTACATAAGATATTCATTAAGATAGATTATATTCTTGGCCACAAAACAACTCTCAATACATATAAAAGAATCTGAGTCACCTAAAATGATTTCTGGTTACAATGAAATTAAATTAGATATCACTAACAGAAAATAATTGGAATAAGTAAATAAAATTTCAAAATAACTCATTGGTTAATGAAGAAATCAAGAGAGAAATTAAACATATTTTGAAATGAATGAGAACAAAACACAATATATCAATATTTCTGCAATGTCATTAAAGAAATTCATAGGGGAGAATTTGTATCATTAAATGTTGATGATAGAAAAGAAGAAAGGAACTACAATCAGTAGCCTCAGCTTCTAACTCAAGAAGCTAGAAAAAGCAAGAAAATTAAACCTGAATAAGAAAAGAGGAAATAATGAAGATCAGAAAGAAATCAGTGATTTGGAACACAGTAAAACAGTAGAGAAAATTAGTGAAATATAAAGTTATTTCTTCAAGAAGATCAATAAAGTTGGTAAACCACTCTCCTACTCAGAAAAAAAAGACAGAAATTATAATAACAGGAAAGATAGAAATAAGTTATAGATTCTACAAACCATCAAAGATAAGCAACTTCATCCAATAAAACTGAAAAATTAAATGAAAATAGATAAACTTCTCGTTTAAGACAAATTATCTGAAAGACACATACTATCAAAGTTCAATCAAGAGAAATAACCCATATAACCCTATATTCATTATTTTTTTAAATTTGCAAATAAAAATTTTCCACAAATGCTAGGCACAAAGAGCTCCACTGGCAATTTCTACCGAATGTTTAAGAAGGAAATAATACCAATTCTGCTAAACTATTTCAGAAAATTGAAAAAGTAGGAATATTTTGCTAATCACTTTATGAGGCTAAACAATAACATAAGAAATGAAAATTGGAGAGGCATCAAAATGGCTGATTAAAAGCCACTGCAATCCATGCCACTCACAGAAAGGAATAAAAGGAGCAATTGGATTTAGCATCTTCAATTGAAATATCCAGGTTTTCACATTGGGACTGACTAGGCAAATAGCTCAACCCATGGAGAATGGTGAAAGCAGAGAGGAGTGACAACCCACCCAGGAGAGGCATGGAGCCAAAGGAACCCTCACCCCTAGCCAAGGGAAGTGGTTAGTGACATCCCATCCAGGAGAGGCATGGAGCCAAAGGAACCCTCACCCCTAGCCAAGGGAAGTGGTTAGTGATTGTGCAACCCTGCCTGGAAAACCACTTTTCCCATGGATCTTTGCAACCCACAGATCAGGAGATGCCCTTGTGAGCCCATGCCACTAAGTCCTTGGGTCCAGTACATAGAGCTGGGTAGAGTCTCAACAGAGCAGCTGCTCAGGCACACATAGAGACCCAGGAGCTTTACATACTTTGGCACTTGAATCCTCAGCACAATGTGAGAGATTCATCATACATATCCCTAGGAAGAGGGCTGAATCCAGGGAGCCAAGCAGCATCATTCTGCAGGCCCCACTTCCATGGAACCTCACAAGTTAAGACCCAGTGGCTTGGAATTCCAACCAGCCAATATCAACAGGCTAAAGTCTGCCTGAGTCAGGACTGAGTCCCCAGAGGGAGGGATGGCTGCCATCTCTGCGGTTCAATAGACACTGCCATTCTAGCCTACTAGCTTTAGGGAATACAAACAGTCCAGATGAGGAAAAATTCACAACAGTGCAGCACAGCTGCCTTGCTAGATTATGGCCAAGCAGCTTATTTAATCAGGACCTTGATCCATTCCTCATTACTGGGTGAGACCTCCCTGCATGAGCTTCAGCCACTCCAGTAAGGGTTCTATGGACAGAGCTCTGATCTCTCCTTGGGATGGAGCTCCTGAGTGAGGGGAAGGTGGCGGCTGCTACTATCTCGGCAGTTCAGTAGACTCAGCCATTCCAGCCTGCCAGCTTTGGAGAATACAAATTCAGACAAGGAAGAGTCCCCCACAGTACAGTACAACTGCCTTGCCAGATAGTGGCCAGACTGCTTCTTTAAGCAGGACCTCCCTGTGGAAGCTTTAGACACTCCAGTAAGGGTTCTATGAACAAAGCTCTGATCTCTCCCTGGGATGGAGCTCCCACTGGGAGAGATGATCACCATCTCTGTGGTTCAGTAGACTTAGCCATTTCAGCCTGCCAGATTGGAAGAATTCAGTCTGAATGAGGAAGGATCCCCACAACACAGCACACCTGCTGTGCCAAAAAGCAGCCATACTGCTTCTTTAAGTGATTACCAGATCCTGCTCCTCCTGACTGGGTGAGATCTACCAACATGGGTCTCCAGCTACTTGCTACAGGTATGTTCTGGCAACAGGTCAGCACCTCCTTGGGACAGAGCTTTCAAGGAAAGAGCAGACTGCCATCTTTGCTGTTTTTCTGCCTTCAGTGGTGACACCTTCAGGTATGGGAAAAACCAAGGTTACTAGGGTCCAGAGGAGACCTCCGGCAAACTCAAAAGCCCTGTGGAAGAGGGCGTGACTGTTAAAAAAACAAAAAAGAAATAAAATAAGTAAAGCAACAACATCAACATCAAGGACCTCACAAAAACCCCATTCAAAAGCCAAAAACCTCAAAGATCAAAGGAAGAAAAGCCCACAAAGATGGAAAAGAATCAATGCAAAAATGCTGCAAACTCAAAAAGCCAGTGTGCCTCTTCTCCTCCAAATGACCAAAACACCTCTCCAGTAAGGGCACAGAACTGAGCTGAAGCTGAGATGGCTGAATTGACAGAAGTAGGCTTCAGAAGGTGGATAATAATAAGCCTCAATGAGCTAAAGAAGCATGTTGTAACCCTATTTAAAGAAGGTAAAAATCATGGTAAAACAATACAGGAGCTGACAGTCAGAATAGCCAGTTTAGAGAGAAACATAACTGACCTGATGGAGCTAAAAAACACAACACAAGAGCTTCACAATGCATTCACAAGTGTCAGTAGCAGCATATACCAAAAGGAAGAAAGAATCTCAGAGCTTAAAGACTATCCTTAAATAAGACAGGCAGACAAGAATAAAAAAAGTAGAATGAAAAAGATTGAACAAAACCTCTGCAAAATATGGTATTATGTAAAGAGACCAAACCTATGACTGATTAGGGTACCTGAAAGAGACAGAATGGAACCATGTCAAAAACATTACTTCAGGATATCAAGGAGAACTTGTCCAACCTAGCAAGACAGGCCACCATTCAAATTCAGAAAATGCAGAGAACTCCAGTAAGATACTCCATGAGAAGATCAACCACAAAACAAATAATTATCAGATTCTCCAAGGTCAAAATGAAAGAAAAAATGTTAAGAGTAGCCAGAAAAAAATGCCAGGTCACTTACAAAGGGAAGCTTATAAGACTTATGTGGACCTCTCAGTGGAAACCCTATAAGCCATAAGAGATAGGAGGCCAATATTCAATGATATTAAAGGAGAAAATTTTCAGCCTGGAATTTCATATCTGGCCAAACTAAGCTTCATAAATGAAGAAGAAATAAGATACTTTTCAGACAAGCAAATGCTGAGGGAATTCATCACCATGAGGCCTGCCTTGCAAGAGCTCCTGATGGAAGCACTACATATGGAAAGGATAAACCATTACCAGCCACTACAAAAACACACAGTGAACCTATGAAGCAACCACATAAACAAGTCTGCATAGTAACCAGCTAGCACCATGATGACAGGATCAAATTCACACATAACAATATCAACCTTAAATATAAATGGGCTAAATGGCCAACCTAAAAGATGCAGCGTGGCAAGCTGGAAAAAGAGTGAAGACCCATTGTTATGCTGTCTTCAGGAGACCCATCTCACATGCAAAGACACACAGAGGCTCAAAATAAAGGGGTGAAGGAAAATTTACCAAGCAAATGGAAAACAGAAAACAGGGGTGTGTGTTAGGCTTTGTGTCCTCACCCAAATCTCATATTGAATTATAATTCCTAGGTTATGAGGGAAGAAACTGGTGGGAGGTGTTTGGCTCATGGATAGAGTTTCTTTCATGCCTTTCTTGTGATAGTGAGTGATTTCTCATGAGATCTGATTGTTTTATAAGGGTCTCTTTCTCCTTCACTTTCTTTCCTCTTTTATGCTGCCATGTGAAGAAGGTCCTTGCTTTCCCTTCACCTTCCACCATGATTGTAAGTTTCCTGAGGCCTCCCCAGCCATGTGTAACTGTGAGTTAATTAAATATCTTTCTTTTACAAATTACCCATGCTCAGGTATGTCTTTATACTAGTGTGTGAAGAAACTAATAGGACAAATTGGTACTAAAGTAGTGAGGCACTGCTATGAAGACACCCAAAAATGTGAAGTGACTTTGGAATTGGGTAACAGGAAGAGGTTAAAAGATTTTGGAAGAATAAGAAGAAGACAGGAAGATGTTGGAAAGTTTGTAACTTCCTAAAGACTTGTTGAATGGTTTTGACCAAAATACTGATAGTGACATGGACAATGAAGTTTATGCTAAGGAGATCTCAGATGGAAATGAGGTACTTAGTGGGAACTGGAGCAAAGGTCACTCTTGCTGTGCTTTAGCAAAGAGACTGGCAGCATTTTGCCCCTGCCCTAGAGATCGGTGGAACTTTGAACTTGAGAGAGATGATCAGAAACTGGAACTTATGTATAAAAGGAAAGCAGAGCATACAAGTTTAAAACATTTGCAACCTAATGATGTGGTAGAAAAGAAAAATCTATTTTATGGGAAGAAATTCAACCTGACTGCAGAAATTTGCATAAGTAATAAGGAGCCAAATGTGAATCACCAAGAAAATGGGGCAAATGTCTCCTGTGCATGTCAGATACCTTTGCAACAGCCCCCTGATCTCAGGCCCGGAGGCCTAGTAGGGAAAAATACTTCTGTGGGCAGGGTTCAGGGCCCCCCAGTGTGTGCAGTCTTGGGACTTTGTCCCCTGTGTCACAGCCACTACAGCCATGGCTAAAAGGGGCCAAGGTATAGCTCAGGCCATTGCTTCAGAGGGTACAAGCCCCAAGCCTTGGAGCTTCCACGTGGTGTTTGTCTAGGTGTGCAGAATACAAGAATTGAGGTTTGGGAACTACCGCCTAGATTTCAGAGGATGTATGAAAATTCCTGAATTTCCAGTCCAAGGTGTGCTATGGGGTGGAGCTTTCATGTAGAACCTCTGCTAGGGCAGTGCAGAAGGGAAATGTGGGGTTAGAGCTCCCATACAGAGTCCCCACTAGAGCACTGCCTCAGAGAGCTATGTAAAGAGGACCACCATCCTCCAGACACCAGAATGGTAGATCCACTGACAGGTTGCATTAGGCGCTTGGAAAAGCTGCAGAAATTTACCACCAGCCATGAAAGCAGCAGGGACAGGGGGGTGTATCCTCAAAAGGCAAAGGAACAGAGCTACCCAAGGCTATAGGAACCCACCTCTTACATCAGTGTAACCTGAATGTAAGACATGGAGTCAAAGGAGATTATTTCAGAGCTTTAAGATTTAATCACTGCCCCATTGGATTTTGAACTTGGATGGGGCCTGAAGCCCCTTTGTTTTGGCCAGTTTCTTCCATTTGGAGTAGGACCATTTATACAATACCTGTACCACTAGAGTATTTTGGAAGTAGCTAACTTGCTTTTTTTTTTCTTTTATTATTATACTTTAGGTTTTAGGGTGCATGTGCACAATGTGCAGGTTTGTTACATATGTATCCATGTGCCATGTTGGTTTGTTGCACTCATTAACTCGTCATTTAGCATTAGGTATATCTCCTAATGCTGTCTCTCCCCCCTCCCCCCACCCCACAACAGTCCCCGGAGTGTGATGTTCCCCTTCCTGTGTCCATGAGTTATCATTGTTCAATTCCCACCTATGAGTGAGAACATGCGGTGTTTGGTTTTTTGTCCTTGCGATAGTTTACCGAGAATGATGTTTTCCAGTTTCATCCATGTCCCTACAAAGGACCTGAACTCATCATTTTTTATGGCTGCATAGTATTCCCTAACTTGCTTTTAATTTTACAGGCTCCTAGGTGGGAGTGGCTTACCTTGACTTAGATGGGGCTTTGGACTTGGACTTTTGGGTTAAAGCTGTAGTGAATTAAGACTTTGAGGGACTGTTAGGAAGGCATGATTGGTTTTCAAATGTGGAAGAGACATGAGACATGGGAGGGGCCATGGACAGAATTATATGGTTAGACTTTGTACTCCCACCCAAATCTCATCTTGAATTGTAATCCCCAGTTGTTGAGGGAAGAATCTGGTGAGAGGTGATTGGACTATGGGTAGTTTTCCCCTATACTGTTCTCATGATAGTGAGAGAATTCTCATGAGATCTGATAGTTTTATAAGGGGCTATTCCCCCTCTGCTTTCTCTTCTCTCTTCTGACACCATGTGAAGAAGATCCTTGCTTTCCTTTCACCTTCCACCATGATTGTAAGTTTCCTGAGGACTCCACAGCTATGTGGAAGTCTGAGTCAATTAAACCTCTTTGCTTTATAAATTACCCAGTCTCAGGTATGTCTTTATAGCAGTGTGAGAATGGACTAATACAGGTTGCAATCCTTATTTCTGACAAAACGAACTTTAAACCAACAAAGATTTTTTTAAAAAAGAAAGACATTATGTAATGGTAAAAGGTTCAATTCAATAAGAAGAGTTAACTATCTTAAAAAAACATGCAAGCAATACAGGAGCATAAAGGAGATTCATAAAGGAGATTCATAAAGGAAGCTTTTAGAGACCTTCAAAAAGACTTAGACTCCCACACAACAATAGTGGAAGACTATAACAACCCACTGACAATGTTAGACAGATCAAGACAGAAAAGTGCCAAAGATATTCAGGACCTGAACTCAGCTATGAATCAAGTAGACCTGATAGATATCTACAGAACTCTCCATGCCAAAACAACATATCATCTCATAGCCACATGGCACTTACTCTAAAATTGATCGTGTAATCAGAAGTAAAACACTGCTCAGCAAATGCAAAGTAACTTGATTCATAACAGTCTCTCAGACCACAGTACAATCAAATTAAAACTCAAGATTAAGAAACTCACTCAATACTACACAATTACATGGAAATTGAGAAACCTGCTTCTGAATGATTCTTGAGTAAATAATGAAATTAATACAGAAATCAGTAAGTTCTCAAACCTAATGAGAACAAAGAGACAATGTACCAGAATCTCTGGGACACAGTTATAGCAAAGTTAAGAGGGAATTTTATAGCACTAAATGCCCACAACAAAAAGCTAGAAATATCTCGTTAAATACCTAACATCTCAACTAAAAGAACTAGAGAACCAAGCACAGACAAACCCCAAGGCTAGCAGAAGACAAGCAATAACCAAGATCAGAGCTGAACTGAAGGAGCTAAGACACAAAAAAATCAATGAATCTAATAGTTTTTTAATAATAAAATAGATACACTGCTATCTAGACTAATGAAGAAGAAAAGAGAGAAGATTCAAATAAACACAATCAGAAATGATAAGGGGTATATCACCACTTACCCCACAAAAATACAAACAGCCATCAGAGAATACTGTAAACACCTCTATACACATAGAAAATCTAGAAGACATTGATACATTCCTGGACACATACACCCTCCCAACACTGAATCAGGAAGAAATTAAATCCCTGAATAGACCAATAATGAGTTCTCAAATTGAGGGAGTAATATACAGCCTATCTACCAAACAAATGCCCAGGACCAGGTGAATTTACGGCTGAATTCTACCAGAGGTTCAAAGAAGAGCTGGCACCTTTTCTACTGAAACTACTCCAAAAAATTGAAAAGGAGGGATTCCTCCCTAACTCATTCTATGAGGCCAGCATCATTCTGATACCAAAACCTGGCAGAGATACAACCAAAAAAGAAAACTTAATGCCAGTATCCTTTATAAACATCAATGTAAGGATCCTCAACAAAATACTGGCAAACCAAATACAGCAGGACATTAAAAAGCTTATCTACCAAGATCAAGTTGTCTTCATCCCACTCCTCAGGAAGAAAGGTGGGTTCAACATACAGAAATCAGTAAGTGTGATTCATCACATAAACAGAACTAAAGGCAAAAAACACATGATTATCTCAATAGATGCAGAAAAGCCCTTTGATAAAATTCAACATACCTTCATGTTAAAAACTCTTAATAAACTAGGTTTTGAAGGAACATACCTCAAAATAATAAGAGCCATACATGACAAACCCATATCATACTGAATGGGCAAAAGCTGGAAACATTCCCCTTGAAAACTGGCACAAGACAAGGATGCCCTCTCTCACCACTCCTATTTGATGGAGTATTAAAAGTTATAGCCAGGGCAATCAGGTAAGAGAAAGAAATAAAGCATATTCAAATAGAAAGAAAGAAACTCAAAGTATCTGTTTGTAGATGACATAATACTATATCTGGAAAACCCCATTCTCTCAGCCCAAAACCTTCTTAAGCTGATAAGAAACTTCAGCAAACTCTCAGGATACAAAATCAGTATGCAAAAATCACTAGCATTTCTATACACCAACAACAGGCAAGCAGAGAGCCAAATCATAAATGAACTCTCACAATTCCTACAAAAAGAATGCAATACCTAGGAATACAGCTAACAAGGGAAGTGAAGGATCTCTTCAAAGAGAGCAACAAACCACTGCTCAAAGAAATCAGTGAGGACAAAATCAAGTGGAAAAACATTCCATGCTCATGGATAGGAAGAACTAATATCATGAAAATGGCCATACTGCCCAAAGCAATTTGTAGATTGATTGCTATTGCCATTATACTACCACTGACATTCATCACAGAATTAGAAAAAAAACTATTTTAGAGTTCATTTCTAACCAAAAGAGAGCCTGAATAGCCAAGGAAATCCTAAGCAAAAGAATAAAGTTGGAGGCATCATACTAACCATCTTTAAACTATACTACAAGGCTACAGTAACCAAAAAGGATGCTACTGGACCAACGGAAAAGAATAGAGAACTCAGAAGTAAGACTGCACACTTAGAACCACTGGATCTTTGACAAACCTGACAAAAAAACAAGCAACGGGGAGAGGATTCTGTATGTAATAAATGGTGCTGGGGGAACTCGGTAGCCATATGCATAAAGTTGAAACTGGACCCCTTCCTTACACAAATACAAAAATTAACTCAAGATTGATTAAAGACTTGAATGTAAAACCCAAAATTATAAAAACCCTATAAGAAAATATAGGCACTACCATTCAGGACATAGGCACGGGCAAATATTTCATGATTAAAATGCCAAAAGCAATTGCAACAAAAGTAAAAACTGACAAATGGTCAGAAGATCTTCAGTACAGGAAAGGAAACTATTACCAGAGTGACCAGACAACCTAAAAAATGGGAGAAAGGTTTATAATCTTTCTAAACGACAAACATCTAATTTCCAGAATCTACAAGGAACATAAACAAGTTTACAAGAAAAAAACAAACAACCCAATTAAAAAGTGGGCAAAGGACATGAACAGACATTTCTCAAAAGAAGACATACACGCAGCCAAAAAACTTAGGAAAAAAAGCTCAACACCACTGATCATTAGAGAAATGCAAATCAAAACCACAATGAGATACTATCACACCAGTCAGAATGACAGTTATTAAAAAGTCCAGAAACAACAGATTCTGTCAAGGCTGTGGAGGAAAAGGAACACTTACACACTGTTGCTGTAAGTTAGTTCAACAATTGTGGAAGACAGTGTGGTGATTATTCAAAGACCTAGAGGCAGAAATACCATTTGGCCCAGCAATACCATTACTGGGTATATACTCAAAGGAATGTAAATAATTACATTATAAAGATACATGCACACATATGTTAATTGCAACACTATGACATGGAATCAACCCAAATGCCCATCAAAGATAGGCAGAATAAAGAAAATGTGGTACATATATAACATGGAATACATCATGCAACCATATAAAGTAATGAGATCTTGTCCTTTACAGGGACGAGGATGGAGCTGGAGGCTATTATCCTCAGCAAACTAATACAGGATCAGAAAACTAAACAGCCATATGTTCTCACTTAGTAGTGGTACAGCCACTTTGGGAAAAAGTTTGGTAGTTTTTAAAAAGTTAAATATACATGCATTATATAATCTAGTCTTTCTACCCTTAGGCATTTATCCAAGATATAAGACAACACATCTGTACAAAAACTTGTGCATGAATGCTCATAGCAGCTTTATTGTAATAGCAAAAAAATGAAAAAAAGAGTCAAATTTTCATCTATAGGTTAATGAATAAACAAATTTTGACATATCCGCATACTGGGATATTTCTTAGCAATATAAATGAATGAACTATTTGAACATGCAGAAACATTGGTGAATTTCAAAATAATTATGCAGATTTAAGCAGATAGACAAAAATATGATGTAAAATCTCATTTACATAAAATTTTAAAACACACAGTGCTTTGGCAGGCTGAGGAGAGAGGATCACTCGAGGTTCATAGTTGCAGACCAGCCTGGGCAACACAGCGAGAACCTGTCTCTAAAAATTTTTGTTTGTTTGTTTTAATTATCCCAGCAGGGTAGTGTGTACTTATAGTCCTAGTTATTTGGTAGGCTAAGGTGGGAGGACGCCTTGAGTCTAAGAGTTCGAGGTTTTAGTGAACTATGATCACGCCATTGCAATGAGGCCTGGATGACAAAATGAGACACTGCCTCTGAAATATAAAATAAATAAATATTTTTAAAGTGCAAATTAATCTGTTGTAAGAGAAACAGATCAGTAGTTTCTTGGAGGCAGAGGAGTTGTCTGGTATGAGATGAGAGGGATTGAAAGCCTTTGGGGTTAACGTAGATATTTATATTAAGTATAATGTTACATGGATATGTATTTGTGTTAAAACATATCAAAGAATAAGTTTTAAATGCAAATATTTTATTGACTATAAATCATACCTAAATAAGCCATTAAAAATAAACTTTTATATTTATATTTTCAACTACTTTTAAATCTTTGTCAAACGTTGCTACTTTGAAAGTCTCCCATCAAAAGGCTGACAGGTGTGGGTTCTGTCATTATATTGTTTGGGGTTAACATAACTACTTTAAAGCTATTTTTCATCATCTATTAAGAGATACATTGAACTGTGGATGATTTCTAATATAATGTTTATCTGTGTAATTCTGGTGATCAGTAATTACACTAATAGGTATCTTGTGATTAAATAGTCATATTCAGATTTGGGAAAGTATGATAGTGATGCATAGGAGGGATCAATCTATTTTACAAGAGGGAGATCTGTTTTCATAATATTGAAGGAGGGAAAATTCTTTCTGTCAAAAGGTTAAGAAAATGTATTAAGGTCAATATTGTGAGTAAGTGAATAAACCCATAAAGGGTAATAAGTATCTTGAGTAAAGATACAGCAACAAATATGAAAATATGGATTAAAAAAGAAAAACATATATATATGTATATATATGTGTGTGTGTGTGTGTATATGTATACATATATACAAAGACGATTTAGATCTGATTGCTATGGACATCATTCTGCTTAATCCTACTAATATGGTAAATATAGATTATGTTGGAACCCACCCCAATTCTATTTTTAAAAAAATATTTGTCAATTTTTAATATAATTTTTGTATAATTATCATTTTTAAATTACTCATGTATTATAGAGCAATATATGAATATATGGACACACTCAAACATTTCTAAAACATTAAAAAATTAGGCACAAAGAGTCACCTACAAAGATTCCCTTGACTCTTCCCTCTCTACTCACTTTCTTATTTTTTTCCTTCTTGGGTGTGTTTGTGTGTGGTGAACACTTAACATGAATTTTACCTTGCACAAATTTTTAAGGACAGAATAAAGTATTATTAACTATAGGCACAATGTTGCATAGCAGTTCCCTCAAAATTATCCTGAGACCTCGTATCCCTTGAACAGCAACTACCCTGGCAACCACCATTCTACTCTCCATTTCTATGAGTTTGACTACTTTTGACACCTCATGTTAAGTGAAATCATGCAGTATTTGTCCTGTGACTGGCTTCTTTCACTTAGCATAATATACTTACTATTCACCCATGTTGTTCCATATGCCAGAATGTCCTTCTTTTTGAAAGCTGAGTATTTCATTGTGTGTATGTGTATATATATATGTATATATATACCACATTTTATTTATCCATTAATTCCTCAGTTGACATTTGTCTTGAATCCTTATCATGGCTATTGTAAATAATGCTTCAGTGAACATAGAAGTGCAAATATCTTTTAAAATCATGATTTAGTCCCTTTGAATATATACCCAGAAGTGATACTGCTATATAATAAATGAAAATACATCCCATTTTCAAAGATTAGACTGCTTAATACTGTTAAAATATTCATACTTCAAAAATCAATCTATAGATTTTATATAATTCTTGTCAAAATTCAAATGACATTTTTCACAGAAATAGAAAACAATCTTAAAAGTTGTATGGAGCTATGGAACACATTGAATAACCAAAGCAGTTTAGATTAAAACAATAACAAAGCTGTAGACATCACGATTTCTGGTTTCAAAATATATCACAAAGTTACAGTAATTAAAAGAGTATTGCATTGACAATTACTAACAGACATAGAAAACAGACATAAAAGACATATGAAATGGACAATGGAATAGAATAGAAAGCCAGAAACATACACACAGATACATGGTCAACTGATCTTCAACAACGATTCCAAGAATAAACAATGGGGAAAAGATAGTCTCTTCAGTAAATGGCATTAGGAAAACAGAATATCCATATGTATATAAATAAAATTACAACATAATATTCCATACACAAAAACAACTCAAAATGTAAAACCTGAAATTGTTAAACTTGTAGAATAAAACACAGAGGAAAAGCTTCATGACGTTTCTCTTAAGTCCATTTAATGTTGCATAAAAGAATACCTGAGGCTGGGTAATTTCTAAAGAAAATAGGTTTATTTGGCACAAGATTCTGATGGTTGGAAAGTTCAAAAGTGGGCATCTGCATTTGGTGAGAGCCTCAGGCTGCTTCCAGTCATGGCAGACAGCAAAGGGGACCTGGCTTGTGCAGAGATCACATGGAAAGACAGGAGGAAAGAGAGAGAGAGGGAAAAGGTGCTGGGCTCTTTTAAACAACAGCTCTTATGGGAACTAATAAGGTGAGGAAACACTCACTCCTGAGAGAGAATTAGTCTATTCATGAGAGATCTGCCGCCATGACCCAAACACGTCCCGTTAGACTCCATCTTCAACCTTAAGGATCAGATTTTAAAATGAGGTTTGAGGGGACAAACATCCAAACCACAGCAACATTGGTCTAGGCAATGATTTCTTGGATACGACATGAAAAGAGCAAGCAACAAACGAGAAAATAGACAAATGGGATAAATCCACACAGCAAATAAAACAATTAGAATAAAAAGGCAACCTAAAGAATGGGAAAAAATATTTGCCAACCATATGTTTGAAATATAAAAAAACTATGTAACTCAAAAGCAATAAAACAATCTAATTAAAAACGGGCAAAAGATTTGAATAGATATTTCTTCAAAGAAGACATACAAATAGCCAACAGGTATATGAAAAGATAAACAACGTCACTAATCATCAGCATAATGCAAATCAAAACCACAATGAAATATCACCTCACATCTGTTAGGATGGTTACTATAAACAGACAAACTAAACAAAACAGAAAAAAGTTAAGTGTTGGTGATGATGTAGAGAAATTGCAACTCTTGTAAACTGTTTGTAGATATGTAAAATGTTACCTCAGCTATGGAAAACAAAATGGAGATGACTCAAAAAATTACAACTGGAACTTCCATATAATCATACTATTTTTGATACATTAATATGGAATTGTGTCGCTTTCATTTTATAGAATATAGAGCCAAGCATTCTCAACGAATAATTGTATGATTTTAATCAAATTCTGTGTAAAAGGCATTTTAAGTATATTGTGATTTACGTATTTCTGAATTACATGTACTCTCGATAAAAGGCTGGACTTTAGAGCCAGCTAGACTTGGGTTCATTATAGCTCCACCCCTGTTAACCAGGTGTACTACCTTAGACAATTTATTTAACCTCTTTTGTCTCCAATTTTCTCAGTGTAAAATAATAAGAGTAATAGTACCTATATCTTAAGTTTACTGTGAGAATTAAATATGTTAATGCTTATGAAGAGCTTTTATAGTACCTGGCCCATAACAAGCACTATATAAATGTTTGTTGTTATTCTTATAATTATTCTCATAACAATACACCATTTAGATATAACACCTCCCTCCACCCTCAGTTCATGTGTAGAATGAACAATATTCTACTCCCTTTCCCAGACATGTAACTGAGGCCAAATAAATGAGAATACCTATTTCTATAGCCTAGCCTATTGGCTTAACAGAAACAGGACCCTGTCACAAATAGTGAAATATAATGAAACTTTTGCAACCATTAAAAAAAAATTAGCTCTTTAAAATTGTGTATTATTTAATAATATTTAAGGTATGAAGTTGCTATGACCATCTTATAGTGAAGGGCTTGAAATGGAGGCAACACTGAGATATCAGCTGAGAATTAAAGAAACCAATTCTTAATGATATTATTTGAATTCAACAAAAGGTTATGTATAAACTTAGTCAAGTAATGATCCAGGTTCATGAGTCTATAGGATCTACTATCTATCTATGATTTATCTATCTGTCTAATCATATATCTGTAATTTGCCTAAAAAGGTTTTCTATCCCTTGAAAACAGAAAGACCCTAACTGATTCAGACATTCAGAAATACGATGCTAAATATAACATTCTAACAAGTAGACATGGATTATCTGGAATCAGATAGAATGCAGAATGTAACTCTGTAGTCTGGGCTGAATATTGACAATCCTTTTTATGCAGTAGAAAAAAAATGAAACGCATGTCTTTAGCTTTTGGGGAATCAAATCTTGGGAATTCCAATGCTCCAGCATTAGGTGATTTCATAGGATACATTCAAGACATGGGAGTACGATGGATACCTCTTACCAGCTTCAATAATATTTCATGAGAAAGTAATTAACTTAGAGAGGAAAGACATTACATTTTTAGTAAGGCAGTCCTCTTCTGTCTGTTTATAATCTGGGTGGGTACAGGTACAGTAATTTGGTTTGAAAGAGAAGAACTCTTTATCCTAAACTGAAATTATTATTAGCAAAGGCTGGGAGGTAGGATACATAGCAGGAAGAAGGATCAGATATGGTAGAAACCTCATCCACTAGCTACTGCGTGGCCAACTACAACCCATATGTCAGGTTTCACCCTAGGCCTTCTTGCATACTGCTCACTTTTAATAATGTATTTTATATTTTTAAAGTGTAAAATAAAACAACAAAGAATATGGGCAGAAACATTTCATGGCCAGCAAACCCTAAAATATTTATTACCTGACCTATACTTTAAAAGTCTGCTGATGCCTACAGGTCTCTGTCGAGAACTTCCTGTTTGGCTTTCTCTGTCAGATAAAGGGAACAATCTCTCTTGTTGACAAGATGCAATTGGAACGCACCCATAAGGAAAGTAATATATTAGTCATTCTTTCCCATGCCAGTATATTTTTTCCCCAACTCTTCTAAGGCAGAGGCTAAGATTGACGGCATCTAAATGAGAGCCTCCAGATCAGCAAAGAATTGAAGCCAAAGCTGCTTTCTGGGAACTAAATATTTCTACAGTCTTCTATATTTAAAAGTCCAACAGGTTTTTTTACTTTCATTAATGGCCTATGAAGTTTAAAATGTGGGAATTAATTAAAACCATATTACTTTCTAAAGAAGATATTGTGTGAGAAAATCTTCCAGTTTGGACAATATTAATGTAATTAAGTATCTGATTTCTCAAATAGATGATAAAAGAAAATGGGCCTGTAAATGGACCCCAGCAGAAGCATTCTGCTGAATGTCCATCTCCGCTGTGGTCACAGAGCATAATAGAGATGGTAGATTCTCTCAAAAATTAAAGCTAGTAATTGCAAGACTGGCTGGTCTAGAAACTAAGTTCACTCTTAGGAGAATGTTTCATCTCATTTCTGTCCTGCATAACTGGATATGTGCTGTGGCCTGGTGACTACCATGTTGTTTCCTATAGGCCCTGTTTTCCAAATGAAGTTATGTCTCTCAACATTCTGACACTTGAGGAATCAGAGTGTGGATATCTCGATGTCTATCCTAGTCCAAGTTTACTGATTTTCATAGATATGTAAATTAATGTGTTTCATCATATTTGAGAAGTTTTCAGCTATTATTTCTCCCAAAACTTTTTCTGCTATTTTTTTCTCCAACATTCTGATTCTTGAGGAATCAGAGTGTGGATATCTCGATGTCTATCCTAGTCCAAGTTTACTGATTTTCATAGATATGTAAATTAATATGTTTCATCATAGTTGAGAAGTTTTCAGCTACTATTTCTCCAAAAACTTTTTCTGCTTTTTTTCTCTCCTCTCCTTCTTGTATTCCTGTTATATGTTGCCTAATATTCATCATATATGCCACATTTCTTTGAGACAATGTTCATTTTTCTCCATTCCTTTTTCTCTCTCTTCTTCACATTGCATAATATTTATCTGTCTTCCAATTTACTGCTTCTATTTTCTGCCAGCCAAACTACTCGTCAGGCTCTCTAGTAAAGTTTTTATTTCTATTATGCTCTTCAATTCCAGTATTTCCATTAGATTTTAAAACAATTTCTATCTTTAATATATCTATTTAATGAGCCATTGTCATCATACTTTCTTTTAGATCCTTAAACATGTTAATAATAGGTTATTGACATAATTGTCTGCTAAGTGTGGCACCTGGATATACTCAGAGACAGTTTCTAATGCCTCACTTTGTTCACATGTATGAGTGACACTTTCCTGTTATTTTTCATGTCTCTCTCTCTCTCTCTCTGTATCTCTCTCTCTTTTGCTGTCTCTCTCTCTCCTCTCTCAGACTAGTAAATTAAAATAACATATTGGCATAACTCTGGATATTCACACAGAATTTGATATTGTTGTTTGCTTTTCATTTACTTAGTAACTTAGCTGAAGTATTTCAGTGAAGTCTATTTCCTCTGCGGTGCACAGCTTCTGATGTCACTCTTAGAGTTTTCAGTCCTGGTTATGTGCACAGTCAACCTGACCTTGCTTGCTTCCTGGAATGCTAGTGATTTTAGATGGTCTCTCTTTACCTTCTCTTATTTACATATTATGATTCAAGCTGGTTTTCTCTATTAGTATCACATTCAATTGTTAGTCTCTACTAATTGCTAGCTTACTATTCCATTTCTTTTGACAACTGCTTTAACATAAATTGCTCTATACTCTGATATAATTAAATTCAAGCTCCCTCGTAGTGGTAGTCTTCCTGGTTTTTAAACACCAGGAGGACACTTCTTAGCTGTCTCTTTCCCTGGTTCTCCACATTAAACTTTTCAGCTGATTTCATGTTTCAATTGTTGCTACCATGAAACAAACAGCATCCTCTTAATGGTTCACCACTAAAATCTTCACTCTTTTTAACTGTACCCTTAGGATTCAACCTCCTCACAATCTGTCCCAATTAAAGTCAGTCCCTCAGGGAGAGCTACAGAGCTCTATGTTCCTGCATCTTTCTCTGAACCTGCATCTTTCTCTGAACAGAAACTCTGTGCTACTGCTTTGGAGCTGGGGGCAGGGACAGCAGCACATGTAGAGTGAAACCCTTATCGTATGGGTGAGATACTCATGGGGATGAAATTCCCTTGACTTCTTCACTTGCCTCTTCTAGTGTGCAACCTTAGCCCTATGAATAAGTTGGGGTGGGGGCACTTGCGGCCTAATATTTTTCAACTGCTGTATATGTAATTGAGTCATGGGTCAAATGTCACAGACTCTCATTTTTCTTACTGAGATTTAGTAGCTTTTTAAATTAAAGTTTTATCCATATGTTGTATGCCCTTATGACAATTTCTAGAGACTTAAAACTGTTTGTACTGTATTTTTCAAAAATAATTTTCACCAGTTATGTTTTTTCCACTGGGGAGAGCCTTCCCAGAGCAACTTGATCACCATTTTGGAAGTCAATGGTCCCTGGACATGACATTTTAAACTATAGCAGCCATCTTCTGCTTGGAGGGAAAACATTGTCCATCTCCAACATAAGACATAAGAGAAGATGGAAAGTATCTCAGAATTTTCAAAATTGATGTCAAAATTGGGCCGCTGCTCAACTTTGGAACTGTTCACTTTTTAGTTTATTGTAATATTAGTTAATTAAACATTCTCATTGTTTAAGCCACTTTTGGCTGGTATTGTATTTCTTGTAGTCAAAAATATTTGAAAAAAGCGTTTTGTGATGCTTCAAGCATGCTGAAAACCAAACTTAGAGAGAACCTGAATCAGAATTGCAATGTTGGAATCTTGACTCGGGAGAACCAAGAAAGCCATAAAGACTATGAGGAGACTGATAAGATAGATCATATTAAAACAGCTCAACAGGTATCAATAACTCAAGGATGCTCCTAATTAATTCTGTTCTCAATTTAGTCGGAATTTTTATTTCTTCCAAAAGCTGGAATATATTATGACTTATTAACTACCTTTAAGCAGATTCCACTTGCCTTGCTTTGAATATCTTTTCCCTACAGATTCTAGATCCTAATTTTTAGTTTTCATTGATTTTTTTCATACCCATCAAAGTATAATTAGCTCCTTCACACAACCTGGACTCTCCAAAGAAAAGTAATATTATTACAATAAAGAGAGAAACCTCTTTCTTATATGGAGCATTGAAAAACAAAAATAAAAAATTTTATTTTTAATTGACTAATCCAAATTTTTCACTGCCTCATTGACCAATGTTGATGGCCCTTGGTGGCCTCTCGAGGCAAGATTTCAAATGCTGACCTTTACAGAGAAGTTGTGAATTCTTCAAGGGACTCTGCAGAGCTTGTCCATCGCAGTATCCCACACGTGAGAGATCCACTTCCTGTTTAAGTCTTCGATCCCACCTCTCAGACTCCCAAACTCCCATTCTCACTTATACTTCCTAAAGCCCCTTAAACAGTACAACATCTTGTGTGGGACACCAGCCAACTTGGCTTCGTGGTCCTGGGAACATATCTCCCCCTGCCACCTTTTTTCCCATGGCAGGAAAATGTCCCTGCAATTCATGTTAGGCCAATAACTCTTGACTCGAAAACCTTGATAAAGAAGGTGGAGGAATTGATTTTGGTAATGCCAGTACTACCAGTGATTCATAAGCTCTTAGCTAAGTAGACTCATTTGCTGGGCACTCTTTGTAGCCTGTAATGCCTGTTTTGTTTGTTTGTTTGTTTAGTTGGTTGTTAATTTGTGGCCCCTGGTTCTAGGCCATTGTGTTTTTACTAAAGCAGCAGTAAATGTTCCTGTTAGATATGCTACTAGCACTGAAAATTTTGTTTTGCCTGTTGCATGAAGAACGGGTTTGAAGATTATGAGGCTGGGAATATAGAGTGGTCAATCCAGGGGACAATGGTGGCAACTTTGATCTGGATGGCATGACCAAAGAATCAGTAATTATTTATGAGCACTTACTGTATGTGTGGTCTTTTATTAAGCACTTACAATTTGAAAATAAACAGCAGAGATAGAAGACTTGCTCTTCAGGAGTTTGCATTCTAACTGAGAAAAATGTAACGGAATTAAAAAACATATATGTTTCTCATAAGGATAACTTCTATGAAGAATATAAAATATGGCAGTGGATTAGAAAAAAGTGGATTGATTTGATGTGCATCATGGAGACCTAACTTACAGGATTTAATGGTAGATTGGCTTGAATGGCAAAGGTCAAAAATGACTCCTAGGGTTGGGACCTAAACAATGGTGTAGAAAGTCATGCCCTTTACTGAGAAAGGTAAGACATCAGTGAACAATAATCTTTAGGGGAAAGTTCAATTTGAGTTGTATTAAGTGTGAGATTTATGAGACATCTAAATGCAGATGTCACAGAGGAGTTTGAAATAAAAATTCTATAACTCAGAGGAGAGTCCTCATCTTGTGTGTGGCAAAGCCATGGAAATAGATGTAATCACACAGAAACAGAATGGAGAGAAGAGGAGAATTTGAACGTTAAAAGGACAGACCAGGATTCTCATAAAAGTCCACTAATAATATACCTTGGAAAAAGATATAGATCTTTCTCTTTTCCCTAAACATCATGTTTGACTTTTATTCTTTCTTCAAGTTTACTTTGAGTGCCATTTTTCCCCTCAGGAAATTCTTTCCTAATAGATGCCTTGGTAAAGCAGAATAAATAAAATATCCCAGGCAGGGATTCTAGAAGTAGAGCTGAAAAAGTGAAAGTGATGGAGCTAACCTGTCGCTATGCAGCAGTAAGCAGAGCGGAACTTAAATGATTCAGTGATGAGGTCAGCCTATCAACCACAAATACGAGCTAAACTTTAAATCTTGTTGGACTGGGATGAGATACAAAATATTAATAGTGAATGGATTTACAAGCAATGATAAAACAAAAAGCAGAGCTGAGAAAGCCAATAAGAAGTGGAGCTGAAAATAGGTCCTGAGAGCCAAATATAAAAACTGTGTCATTTGGAGGAGTCATTATGCAGGATCCATGGGTATGAAGCTTGCTATTAATAGGGCTGAACCAGTTCATACAAGCAGAAAGAACATAATCAAAGGCATAGGGGTAAAAATTAGATGGAGTTTTCTGTGCCTTTATCTCATAAGCATTTACTTTGTTGGGTTGTTTCTGGACATATTTCTAGCATCTTTATATCTATATATTATATTGCACAGGGAACCAAGAACTTAACAAGATGTGGGGTAAAAAAGAAACAGAAAGATGTGAATGGCATTACATGAGGAGCTTGAACACAAGGAATGCAACTATGCACAAATGTAATTTTCTGATGGAATAAAGATTCCAAGAACCCGTGGATTTCAAGTATATATTATAAGAATGCCTTTGACAAAAAAAAAAAAAGAAAGAAAGAAGGAAAAGAAAATCAAAACAGGTCACACTGTTTGGGGGGTAAAGAGAGAGTATAAAACCGTTAGTTATTTCGAGGCCAAAAAGAAAACACTGTGAAATCCAACCAAAATTTCAAAAATCTTTTATATAAAAAATGTCTCTTGAGGAGAGGAATATTTATGCAGAACACTTATGTTTTATGGCTTCAGAAATGCATGGCTAAGTACAGTTAAACTGTGCCTAATCAGACACTGTCTTAAGGCTGGAAAGTGAGCAAATGTGCTTTGATACAATCGACTGCTTGTTGAACGTCTGTTCTATTGTTTTGGATGAATGGATTGAATCAATTATTTTCATTTCATCACCAAACAGAGTATATCGCTTAACCAGCACAATTGGGACCAGTGGTTGCTCGGTAAAGCAAAAAAATTGGTTAAAATGGGACTTTAAAAAAAAAAAAAAGATGATGCAGTCTTAAAGCAGTTCTTACTTCTCTTATCCACACTTAATTCAACAGTGTTTTTGGTTTTGTTGCGTTTTGTTTGTTTGTTTATTTGTTTGCTTAATGGCTTGGTTTTGAGTTTTTCTCAAATCATTAAAATTAATTAAAGTAAACTTTTACTCATACTTATGTTTTATTAATTAATTTATTTATATCCTAATTACGATAACAAATACTTCGGAAAAAGTGACTTCATGGCTAAGAGAAATGTGTAGCTATATGAATAAGCTGCCTGCTAATTTCATTGTTGGCAGTGGTTAGTTTTATTTTATTTATTTTATTTATTTATTTATTTATTTATTTATTTATTTATTGAGACAGGATGTCACTCTCAACAGGTTGGAGTACAGTGGTGCAATCTAACTTTTTTTTTTCTTTTTGAGACAGGATGTCACTCTGTCAACTATGCTGGAGTACAGTGGTGCAATCTCAGCTCACTTGAGCCACAACCTACTGGGCTCAAGCGATCCTCCTGCCTCAGCCTCCCTAGTAGCTGGGACTGCAGGAGCATGCCGCCACACCTGACTGGTTAGTATATTTGAAATTAGAAAATGAGATTAATCTGGCATGTTTTTTAAGTGAAATTTGCTTAAGAGAGGTTCCACTGTATTTGCATATTCTAAGCTTAAGCTATATTCTAATATATAACAATAGTTGTGAATGGCATAATTGTGCACTTAAATGAACCCTTTCTATATTCCAGACACGTATTAACACCAGTAGTAGGGTCACTGAGGATCCAAGAGGGTTAGGTGATAGTGGGAGGGAATAAGAATAAAGAAAGTAGTTGAAGAAGTTGAAGATACTGAAAAATCTGCTAGAACGCAATAGATGGTTTGGGAAAAGTACATAAATGACAAAGTACATTCAAGAAGTATAGAAAGAAATAGAGCAAAAATAGAGCGGCTACTTTCTTGCTCTACTCTGTTCCACAATCCCTAACTTTGATCTGTTCTTAAATCCTGTATCTCTTTCTTGCACTGAGCATAAGGTTCAGGACTAGAATATTGACAAATAAATAAAATTTTCTTCTTTTATTTTCCTGAGTCCTAGATTATTAGAACCATAGCCATACTCGTGATCAGAATATTTTCATTAGTACAGATTTTTCTTTCATCCAGTGAACATTTATTCTCTACTTCCTATCTATTAGATAATGTGAATGAAGTCAAGAAAAAAAAAATACAAGAACAAACGGAGTCTTGAGAAGAGAGAGAGCTGCTTTTTCCTGCTACCCCTACCCACATAGAATTGGAAAAAGTGGCATCTCAGATTTTGTTTCCCAAGGAACCTGTCTAGACTCCCTGTGTAGTGCTGACTGATTGCTTATATACTTGAACTGTCTGAATTTAGAATTTTGTAAGTGACTTTAAAAACATGTCAAAGTGGGTATATTTTTTAAAGCCACATTTTAAGGTACAGATAAGAGAACACTTTGGCAAATCATGGACAGGAGAAGTTGATACTAGCTTTCAAAATAAACATGGTCTTGATCACTTTTTTTTTTTCAGATTTTCTGCTCTTGCTTTATTACAGTCTAACTTCTCCATGTAGTTTTTAGCCCCCTTTGCACTGTATAGGTCTAGCCTCAGAACTGTTTACATGTTCGTTTGTGTGTGTGTGTGTGTGTGTGTGCACTTATTTATAAATGTATTTTTACCCTGACTGATCCAAAGAACCTTACAAAATATGTCTGATTCAAAACAAGGATAAATTTTTAAGGAAATCAAAGTGACAAAGAAATGAAGACTAAGGTTAAAAAGACAACACATAGAAATCTAGATTATGTCTTTTCTTTAGACCTGTTAATGGCTGTGTTGAAATTTACCATTAAGCATCGTAGTACCAAAATCAATGAAGAAACCATAACCAGCTTCAAGATTGATAGTCTAATTACAAAACAAAAATGTGTAAGTAATTTTGGCAAAGTCCTTACTCTCTTCCCCACAAGAAAATGTGAAAAAGACATTCTAAGAAATGTTTCTCAAAAGACAGGAATATTGGGAAGAAGTCTAAGGCTACAAAATTAAAGGTCAGTATCAGATCCACCTCAGGTCCAGAGGGAAAGATAGGTGGAGAAAACGGCATGAACTCATATCGAGTCATTTAGAGATTAGCGATATTATCCACATTTTTTAAAGTGATGAAACAATGGCTGCAACTTTTCTGAATTAATGTGTCTATTAAATTAGAGTAACATAATCAGGGTCTGGCTTCAAAGTCCATGTTTTTCTCAATATAACATGTTTCCTCTTCATGGAAGGAGACAATTAAAAAAGGCAAAGACACTAACTTTTCAATGTTCTCTTATCTAATGAATTATTTATCACTCTTCTTTTTCTAATATCATGAAGCTGTCTTTCCTGTAAGTCTCACTAAGATGTTTCTTTTGCTTAAGAAATTGGTTTTGTAATTAAAAATTAAAATAAACTGAAAGACATAAAAATCATTATGTTAAAGGCTATTTTCTCAATTGAAATTTAGTGCCCTTTTGGATGTTGTTTCATGTTTTAATGCTCTGAATTTTAAACCAAAGTTTGGTCTTTGGTTGTTGGGATTTATAAACTGCCAAATACTTCTAACAGAAAAATGCATTTCAAAAGCCTAGGGGAAAAAGGGACTCACTTTGCTTTCCTGACATCAAACAGGCCTTGTAAAACAACACATTGATCAGTTAAATACAAATGAACCAGAATCATATGGATATAATTCTCTTAAATTAAATTTCCTTTAAAATAGGGATGGAATTAAACATTAAAAAGGAGAAGTTCACAAAGTCAAGCTTTTTTGTCTGACATCTGTCTGCAAAGCCCTAAACCCTAAAAGAATAAATCTTAGCACTATTAAATGTATGGCATACTGTCTTATATAATATACAACTAATAGATTATTGTTCACTATATGAATGACGAGAGGATTTTTAGAAAAAAATCTCAAAGTAGTCACTTCCCTTTTTCTTCAGACAATTTAATTTTTGTTTTTGTATGTGTGTGCTTCAAGAATTGAGAGTAAGTAGTGGTAAGTCCCAGAAGAAGGAGTCAGGATAACTGTCTCAGGTTTTTTGCTCCCAAAAGTTCAATGAAAATATAAACTGCAGGTTTGGTTGGCATCATCAAAGTATACAGGGAACGTATTTCGACATCAGGAGAAGGAGAATGCTGTCACCTGGAAGGCAGCTAGAAGTCACAAAAGATCTCAATGAGGTCAGTGATGCCAATGGAAGCTGCTTGGAATTGACTCTTTTAAGTGTGATGTACACCAATCTAGATATACAGTGATGACAAACAAAAGGAGCCCAGCAGCCTCACAGGCACCCATGTGGAATCCTTTACATCCAGCAGTTAAAGTTAGGACTAATTTAAAAGAAAAGAACAGCCAATTTGCCAAGGGCAATAACAAAAGGAAATGCCTTCAGAGAGGAAGAAGAAAATGGAGGCAGATGGTATTTGTGCAAGCAAAACAGTCTCCTCTCTACTATACTTTTAAAAGTATAGCCTATCCTGGAGGTAGAAATTAGAGATTTAAAATGGACCCAACATGACTCTAGTTACAGGATTTGAGCATTAATGGAGCCCACTATTTATACTTGTAAAATTCTTCTGCAACTTATTTAGGGTGGCATATTTATTAATTCAACAAATGATTATTGACCTCTATGCTAGGCACTGTGCTTTATAGAATGTGTGTCTAGATAAGCATTTCTCTACATTAGACCTGAAATATGCATTTTTTGTTGTTTAACAATTATTTTGATGGCTGCATGCTGAGCATATGAGATTAAAATCAAATAATCTTTAAAGAACACAAACTCAAATGGAGGTGATTGTTATAAAAACACAAGTATTGGGGTCAAAAGTGTATTCTCTCAACAGTTGTATTCAGAATAGTTCTCACAAATAGAGAATGATTGATACAGGACCTAGATATGAGCTTGATATAAAAAATGAGAGGATGATGAATTAGAGGTTGGCAGCAATAATTTTTTGTTTGTTTGTTTGTTTGTTTGAGATGCAGTTTTGCTCTTGTTTCCCAGGCTGGGGCACAATGGTGTGATCTCGGCTCGCTGCAACTTCCATCTACTGGGTTCAAGCAATACTCCTGCCTCAGCCTCCTGAGTAGCTGGGATTACAGATGCATGCCACCATGCCCGTCTAATTTTTGTATTTTTAGTAGAGACAGGATTTTACCATGTTAGTGAGGCTGGTCTCAAACTTCTGACCTCGTGATCTGCCTGCCTCGGCCTCCCAAAGTACTGGGATTACAGGCATGAGCCACCACACCCGGCTAGGTTGGCAGCAATAGTAAAGGCAGAGGTAACTTCATTCAAGAAGTGTTGAGAGGCTAGATAACAATGAGAATAAAAAACGTAAGAGCAGAGCAAAGGTAACTTGTTACGTTTTAGCAAAGAGACTGGTGGCATTTTGCTTCTGCCCTACAGATTTGTGGAACTTTGAACTTGAGAGAGATGATTTAGGGTATCTGGCAGAAGAAATTTCTAAGTAGCAAAGTATTCAAGAAGTGACTTGGGTGCTGTTAAAGGCATTCCGTTTTACAAGGGAAGAAGAGCATAAAAGTTCGGAAAATTTGCAGTCTGACAATGTGATAGAAAAGGAAAACCCATTTTCTGAGGAGAAATTCAAGCCAGCTGCAGAAATTTGCATAAGTAATGAGGAGCCAAATGTTAATCCCCAAGACAATGGGGAAAATGTCTCCTGGGCACGTCAGAGGTCTTCATGGCAGCCCCTGCCATCATAGTCTCCAAGGCCTAGGAGAAAATGGTTTTGTGGGCTGGGCCTAGGGTCCCTGTACTGTGTGCAGCCTAGGGACTTAGCACCATGTGTCCCAATTGCTCCAGCCATGGCTGAAAGGGGCCAATGTAGAGCTCCTGCTATGGTTTCAGAGGGTGCAAGCCCAAAGCCTTGGCAGCTTCCATGTGGTGTTGAGCCTGTGAGTGCACAGAAGTCAAGAATTGGGGTTTGGGAACCTCCATCTATATTTCAGAAGATGTATGAAAATGCCTGGATGCTCAGGCAGAAGTTTGCTGCAGGGATGAGGCGATCATGGAGAACCTCTGCTAGGGCAGTGCGGAAGGGAAATGTGGAGTTGGAGCCCCCACACAGAGTCCCTACTGGGGCACCACCTAGTGGAGCTGTGAGAAGAGGGCTACCATCCTCCAGACCCCAGAATGGTAGATCCACCAACAACTCGCTTCATCGAGCTGGAAAAGCTGCAGGCACTCATGCCACACTGTGAAAGCAGCTGAGGGGGGCGGGGGGGACTGTACCCTGCAAAGCCACAAGGGCAGAGTTGCCCAAGTCCATGAGAACTTGCCTCTTGGATCAATGTGTCCTGGATGTGAGACCTGGAGTCAAAGGAGATCATTGTGGTGCTTTAAAATTTGACTGCCCCGCTGGATTTCAGACTAACATGGGCCCTGTAACCCATTTGTTTTGGCCAATTTCTCCCATTTGGAACAGTTGTATTTACCCAATATCTGTACTCCCATTGTGTCTAGGAAGTAATTAGCTTGCTTTTGATTTTACAGGGTCATAGGTAGAAAGGACTTGCCTTGTCTCAGATGAAACTTTGGATTGTGGACTTTTGAATTAATGCTGAAATCAGTTAAGACCTTGGGGGACTGTTGGGAATGCATGATTGGTTTTGAAATGTGAGGACTGAGATTTGGAGTGGCCGGGGTGGAATGATATGGTTTGGCTGTGTCCTCACCAAAATTGCATCTTGAATTGTACTCCCATAATTCCTACGTGTTGTGGGAGGAACCCGGTGGAAGATAATTTGAATCATGAAGTGGTTTCCCTCATACTGTTCTCATGGTAGTGAGTAAGTCTCATGAGATCTGATGGTTTTAACAGGGGTTTCCGCTTTTGCATCCTCCTCATTTTCTCTTGCCACCATCATGTAAGAAGTGCCTTTCACCTCCCACCATGATTCTAAGGCCTCTCCAGCCATGTGGAACTGTAAGTCCAATTAAAACTCTATTTTTTTCCCAGTCTTTTTATCAGCAGCATGAAAATGGACTAATACATATTTCCATGATATTTTCTTTTTTTAATTATTATTATTATTATACTTTAAGTTTTAGGGTACATGTGCACAATGTGCAGGTTTGTTACATATGTATCCATGTGCCATGTTGGTGTGCTGCACCCATTAACTCGTCATTTAGCGTTAGGTATATCTCCTAATGCTGTCCCTATGGCAACATAATATCCAAGCCCATGCTTCCTCATTCTATGGAGATCCATTCGCTTGTACCTTATGAAAAAAACAAAAATTTAATTTCTCAAAGTTAATATAGTAAAAATTGTATTCCCAAATGAATGCTTTCCATATCTTTCCCAATCCCCATCAATGCCCATTAGTTTCAGTTGAATGAAATACTTCTAACCTTCAAAGTTAATTACATCTCTTATGCTTTTCAATCCATTTTTACTAAAATCCTCAAAAATCATCCTCCATCAGATGCTCCCTTCTTTTTCTCATATAGGCATCAACTGCTCACTGACTATTGATTCCTCCCAAGTACACCATACTAATATGCCTTAGCCTTGATTTATAGATATGTATATATACATATACACACACACACACATAAATACACAAGCACACATGTGCATGCATACACAAACTCTACATAATTTAAAGCTTCTTAAAAATAATGAATAGGAGTCAAAGAAGGATGGAAGGAGAGCAATCAGAATGAGCGAAAGTTTAAAGGCTGAATAACACAAAACATACCTAAGTGAGAGGAAACTGACTTGAATACTAAGGAAGAATTATGAAAGATTTACATAAAATTAGATTCATAGTATAGGAAGTTTGTATGCCAAGTTAAGGCATTGAATTATTTTATTTTATACACAGTAAGTAGTCACTATTAAAAGGAATTCTTGTTCATGCTTTTAGCCCAAATTGAGGTGACTTGTCATTAATTCAGTTATAAGATTAATTTATACTTAGCTCTAGTTGATTCATCCATTCAGTCATTCAGTCAACCAGTGTTTATGGAAAAGATATCTTTTGTAACAATATTTTCTGGGAGAGGGAGGTATAAAAAATAAACTTACGTCTAAACCTTAATATTTTCCCAAGGTAGTACTTATTTAATACCCAAGCTTTCTATGATTTTTCATGTTTTTAAAATTATTTTTCTCAACCTTAATTTTACTACCTGGTGTTAGTCCTTAATTTAAGATCTGTGTGATTTATTCACTGGAGTGCATATCACAAAGATTACAGACTTAAGTTGAAATAAAGATTAATGAATTAAGATATAACATGCCCAATTTCTCTCTCTCCTTTCTTGTCACTCTTCTTATTCCCTAACATATTCTCATATGCCCACAGATTGTTAGATATTGCTCATAATTGGGTCAATCATCAAATATTTGTGATGAAAGCTTTGAGCTATGTTTTGGCAGTGAAAGAGCAAAAGGTATTGCCTACATAAGAACTGACATGTGCAAGTGAGTGGAAAGAAAGCAAACAGATAGATGAAGAGTTCAGTTGGTGTTTAATTTTTTAAAAAAATAGATATAAGAAAATTTATTTGACTCAGTTTGAGGATAAAGGCCAGAGAAGGAACATCTGGGCATGAAAAGAACAGTTTACTGGGCATTGAACCAGAAAGAGATAGTGTGGTCATCACACAATATAGACATGAAATGGTTAGACAGATATACCAAGATACTAATGATATCCTATGAGAATAAAACATTTCATTTTTTGTTTGACTTCAAGTAGGAAGTTAGTAAAAATTAGACTTCACTCACAATGGTAATGTTTTAGCACATAAGTCTCACTACCTCATCGTTCATGGTTGGTCCATTATGGCTGTCCCTACAGTGTGGCTTTAAGTTCAGTGTGACCTTCAAGCTTCCAAGTATCTCTAATGAAGCTCTGTGTATTCCTAATTCTTTGGGAAAATAACATTACTGGTCTAGCATGGAGCAGAGGCCTACGGTGGACTATGGGTGGAGTTGTTTCTAAGAAGTACACATAGAATGGAGAAAATATCGCCTGAAGCAAATGCTCAAAATTTTTTCACATATTAATTGAGCAGGACTTTTTTATTCTCAATCAAAATATCCTAAAATTAGCTGGACAATGCCCAGGGTAAGAGCAGAAACAAGGAGAAGGGCCATCCTGCCAGAGGAAATAACACAAGCCAAAAAATAACAGCATGAAACATCATGGTATGTGTGAAGTTCTCTAAACAAATATGTATTACTTGAACATAAAAACATAAATAATCATTTCCCATAAGCAAATTAAGAATTTTTTCAATGAATAAAATAATTTTAAAACTTAAATTAAAAACCATAGTTTCTACATTTTTGGTGTTTCATAGCAAAAGGGAATTTCATAATAAAAACAGCCAGCCTATCTTATTAAGACTAATGCCTTTAATTCTGAAATAATAAATAACAAAGTATAAAACTGCATATGTACTGAAGTCCACATGTGAATAATTTATTTAACTTCTTCAGAAATCTTTAAAGGAACAGATAATTAAAATATCTAAGTTTGCTAAATTGACAAAAGGTACAATCCTGCTTGGTAAAACAAAAACCAAGACTTTGCGAGGTTTGTTAGCAATACCAATTTTCTGTGTGATTATAAATCATAAATTAATCTTTATATTATACATGTCTCCCTTAAGACTATTTTCATCATTACTAACAGGTCTATGTTTTACAATTTTACACTTCCATTGTAAAAAGCTAGAATTAGATAAAACGATACAGGCAGTTGCTGGCAAAAAAAATAGTTTTTATTAGTGTTTAGATATAACAATAAGCAAGAATCAATGCCAAAGTTTGTTTATAAGTTTTTAAAATCTATGTTTAATCCTAAAGAGTTCATGACCAATTAAAATATTTAAGTTTGAGATGAGCAGCTATATGGATATTTGGAAGCATGGCCACAATCTTTTTATTATTTAGGAGATCTCATTTTTTAGCAGAGCTCAAGCAAAAATAAAATTTCAGAGAAGGTCAATCCATAATAACTTTTTTTAATGATCAAAATTCTTACTTTTCTTAAATATTAATAAAATTATTTAAAAGAAAATAAGTAATGATAGTATTGAGAAAATTTAGTCAGCTCCTGGCTTCTTCACAATATTATAAGATACATATGAATTTTTGAAATATAAGCTAGTTTTCAAAATTTTGGAGTAAAGAATATATATTTAATGATACTATTAATTTATAAATGAGGATATCTTAACTACAATGTAGCTTAGAGGTAAAAACAATAAACTCTGAATTAGGACAGTAGTTTTGTGCCTTTTGCAAATCACCGAATTTATTAGTTCTAGGTATTATCATCTGTAAAATTGTGGTTAAATTAGATAATGCATACAGAATATGTAATATGTTGCTGGTGTATTAGTATTTCTTACATATATTGAAATGTACATTTCTTCAACAAATATTCAGTCTACCACTAAATGACTGGCATTTTACTAAATACTGGCAATGTGAAAATGGACAAGATATGGTCTCTGCCATCAGGAGTTAATTTTGTGTTGACATACAAAAGGAAATTGGTAGCAATCCCTTCATACATTCAGCAAATATTCCTTGAGAACCTATAACATTTTAGGCACCTATGTACCATGGTTCCATGGAAACTGTGGTGGTGGGGGGAGAGGAAATGAGGGAAGGGAGAGCTAAAGCACACTAGGAGGATCTGCCAAGTAGCTGAGGAAGGATGAGGAAGGCTTAACCAGTTATTTAAGTGTAAAGGAGACATAGTGAGAAAAGATACAGAGCTTCATTATACACATTCTACAAATCTAGGGTTGTTGTTAAGATATGCAGTATTTTAATATAAATGTTAATATTTAAAACTCAAGGATTTCATGGATGTGACATTTTCTAATGAATTTGACATATAGCACTTATGAAACAAAAATTAAAATGTAATGTAAAATCCTAAGAAACAGTACTTTGTTTGCTTTAGAAATATTTCTTATAGGAAATATTCCACTTTTAAAATGAGATAATTTTCCTAAAAAAGAAATTATTTTAAGATGCAATTATATTTTCTTCTCATTCTCTTTATCTCCTCTCTTAATGTTTTATTGTGATTTTTGATGTTATGTTTCTATTTAAAGTTTGTCTTTTTCTTTTGTTCAGCCTTATACCAAAATTTTTTGAAAACATCATTTTCATTATCAAGGAGTTGACTTTCTGATTTTATGAAGATCAATATTTGCTTTGGCTTGCCCAGTTCAATACAGATATATAATTTAATCAACTAAATAAATGGTCTTTATTTTTTCATTTGGAAAATTTGCAGGACTTCAAGAACTGCTATACAAAAAACATTTAGCCATTAATACATGCTGAGAATAATAATTAATAGAAATTTAAACATGTACATTGTATATACAGCTGCCTGGATTATGACTGCAGTAAATCCCTATGGTGACCATATTTAATTTATTTTGGTTATATATATATATATATATATATATATATGGGCATGTGTGTTTGTATATATACGTGTGTGTGTGTGTGTGTGTATGTATATATATATATTTAGAGAGAGAGATTTAACTCAATTTTTCTTAAAGCCAATTTAAAAAATAAGAAACTGGATTTTATTTTACATGTAAACTATGATCCCTTGCTGATGGGCATATACAATCAATATTAACATAACCAGAAACATATGGGAACTTTAAAAGTTATAGAACAATTAAATCACATGAAAATAAGAAAGATATGCTGATAATATTTTAAGTAGAATTAAATGATAAAAATTACTATTTCTATATATAAACTTTTGACTGACCTTTGTTATACCAATAGTTTTGGTGAAGAAATACAGAATAAGTTCCAAGAGAAGATATTCAACATTAAAGAGGCTTAATGCTGACCTAAAAGAGTATTTTATTTCCAAGGTTAAAATAAGGGTAGAATGCCCTCAGTGGTGGACTTTCTTAAGCAAAGGTGCTGATGGTAGTAACTATTAGCATTATTCAGTAGTTTAGAACTGTAATTACAGGACTGCATTTTATACCATTCCATTCATTTGTTAGGTGTGATATATTAAAGAATAACAGTATCTTAAGGCCAAGTTATTTGGGGGATGAATAAGCCCTTTGAGCATAAGGTCACCATAGAAAATATTTTTCTTTCTCCATATTTACATTTTGATTAATGGAAACCCTGAAATTATATAATAGCTTTGGAATTTTATGGAGTTTATCAGTGGCTGAATCTGCAACTTTTTAGGAAAATTAGAAATATTTATTATTAGTTTTATAAAGTTCTGTTTTTTAAAGGAACAGAAAATATTACTTTTCCATACATTAATTATTGTCTTAATTTTAATTTTTGTATCCAATAACTAACAAAAAAAGCATTTGTTTGAAGATTGATGCTGCATTATCATATTTGAGATGGAGAACTTAGATTATATCTTTCTAATACATAATATAGTTATTAACTAATATTTAAATAAATAAAATGATATTTCTTTAATATACTGGATAAGTTAGATACTGCTCTCCATAAATGACTGGATAATAACTATATTATAGTTATTATGTTCTGACTTATTTAAATAACTTTTTGGTCAGTGCTTAATGAGGAAATTGTCTATTAAATGGGCTTTTTGAAAGTACTGCAGTAGTTAAACTACAAAGAAAATGACTGATTTCTGATTTAAAATATCTTAATGAATTTACAACCTATCTTGCCCATTGTGAGTGTTTTCAATTTGCAGGATCATTGATAACTGATTATTTAATTAACTGCATTTTTGAGGTCAGCCTTTGCCATCCTCTCTCCAGTAGAAAAATTGCATATATTGGTAATTGAATTTTAAGATCTATATATTTTTTCAATTATTATTGTAGCATAATTAAAGGAAAATGCTTTTTAATAAATATTTCTTCAAATAAAAAACGATAAGGCACACATTTTGATGCTCATAAAGTTCATTTTCAAAGGAGTGCATTGTACAATGTTGATATGTAAATTGATCATCTTCATAAGAAAGGAATTGGGAAAATGTAATTTAAAGTTTATTGAATTTTGTTGAGTTTTTTTTTGTTTTTTGTTTTCCTTTCAGGCTGCTCAACACTGTGCTGTATATCAAAAGAGCATACATACATACACATATACGCCATATGTCTTTCCTCTTCCTTTGTAACTAACATATAAATAGTATCTTCATTTTGTTTTATTGAAAGGAAACTGAAAAGAGAACTGAGTAAACTGGACCTAAATACCACAGCTAGATAGTTCTTTCTAACTCCACACACCAGGACAGGACTTTGTAATACCAGCTGGCTTTAGTAGTATTACATGCCTGAAGAGTCCTGCTGCATGGCAGTGAGGTACTATTCGTTTTGCAGTGTGGTTTTTGTTGTGGTTGTTGTTTTTGTTTGTTTGTTTGTTTTTGTAGCCTGTAGCCCAGGCTCTGTAGCCCAGGCTGGAGTGTAATGGCACGATCTCGGCTCATGGCAACCTCTGCCTCCCGGATTCAAGCTATTTCCCTGCCTCACCTCCTGAGTAGATGGATTACAGGCACCCACCAACACGCCTGGCTGATTTTTGTATTTTTAGTAGAGACTGGATTTCATCACCATGTTGGTCAGGCTGGTCTCACATTGCTGACCTCGTGATCCGCCCGCCACGGCCTCCCAAAGTGCTGGTGTTACAGGCGTGAGCCATTGCGCCCAGCTAGTGTAGCTCTTTTAATTCTGTGAAAATAGCTTCTGTGTGTACAACTTAAATGCTTATGTAATATAACCTGCTCAACCCACTGATTAGCATAATTCCAGCAGAAGTAAAAATCAAACAACAATAAAATGTAAGGAAAACTGTTTCTCATATTGAGATTTCTTAAAGAAATTTTAGATGTTTTAGTTAACAAATATCCTATTTCTTAACTTAAACTATATAAAATCTGAATTATGTCTCAGTATCTCAGACTCTATTTCCAGAAAGATAATCATGAGGAAACAATAAATCCAAAATATGGTACATGTTATTTTTTCACTGTTCATACAAATCACTTTTTAATGCAAATAAACCTAGAATGAACTTCTGGAAATTCCTTTCTTGTTCTCGTCTCCCTTTGTCGGCTCTCTGTTCAAATGTTTTTGTTTTTCTTCTTTCCCTCCTATCAGAGGCTGATTCCCACCATGGAAAATTCCTCTATGAAGTGAGCATGACTTCACGCTCCACTCAGGGGGGAGAGTGGAACCTCCTTGACCACATCACTACAGAGGCAGCTTGGATCTGTTGGATTCCTCCGAGGCATCACCTGTCATATTCTCCTCTGGAGGAAAATAACTGTAGTGAAAACCAGGCCAGGCGCGGTGGCTCATGCCTGTAATCCCAGCACTTTCAGAGGCTGAGGTGGGTGGATCACGAGGTCAGGAGATAGAGACCATCCTGGCTAACACGGTGAAACCCCGTCTCTACTAAAAAAATACAAAAAATTAGCCGGGCGTGGTGGCGGGCGCCTGTAATCCCAGCTACTCGGGAGGCTGAGACAGGTGAATGGCATGAACCCAGGAGACGAAGGTTGCAGTGAGCCGAGATCCTGCCATTACACTCTAGCCTGGCGACAGAGAGAGACTCCGTTTCAAAATTAAATAAATAAATAAATAAATAAATAAATAAATAAATAAATAAATATTAAAAAAAAAAAAACTGTCAGGAGACAGACCTTGTTAGAATGATAACCCATTCCTTGACTTTCTGCTGCAGAGGATGACCAGAACAATTTGTAAAAAATTATAGGAAACTTTAAAATGCATAGTCCATTTTCCTAATTATATAAAAACCTAATATAAATAGTAAGCTTCGGGATAGGGTACTTCTGACTAGGTACAGAGACATAAATTCAGGAGTGCACTTGCATCTGTTTACAATTACACTGGTGTCAAATACTGCTACATGCTTCAAATCTACACTGGAGACCACTGAAGTGGGGTCTATAAATTTGCTGCTGCTGATGCTATTTTTTCTTGAGGTGGCTTTTTGTTGTTTTAATCTCTCAAAAAGCATATTGCTCATGTGTGAAATTATTTCAATTAAATGACTGAAATGCTTTTTAGAAAGTTTAGAAATATTAACTAACTGGATACTTGGTATAAATCATTATTTATCCCAAAATATCATTTTACTTTAGAATAACTATTTCAGGAAGTGTAATAATTACGGAACTTAAACCCTGAAAATAAGTTTGCTGATACGTTTTTAGTTTTTTCATATGACTTATCCCATGGTGCAAAATCATCCATTTCTAGGATAATACTCTTGGAATAGAATATAGCTTCCCAGATTTTTTTCCATTGCTTTAAAGAAAATTTGCATTTGAACATGTATTTAATCCAGCTTTACAGTTTTTTAAAGTAACTATATTACTAATAGTAATGTTCATTAAATAGTGACCACAATTCTCTGCATTTAATACCCCTATGAGGTATGTACTACTGTAGGCACATGTGCTAGGTGGTGAAGTGAGTCTTAGACAAGATGTTTCAGTTAACAAATATCCTATTTGTTAGTTTAAACTATATGAAGTCTCAATTATGTCTCAATATATCAGTTGGACTCTATTTTCAGAAAGATAATAATGATTAAACAGTAATTCCAGAATATGGTACACGTTATTTTGTTCCAGATCACTAAAGTAGTCCAAAATTAAGGCAAGATATGAACCAAGGTCATCTAACATAGGAATTCGTTGTCATAAATCCTCAGTTTTTCAGTGACTGTAAAAATTGCTTTATGTGCAACATGCTAATCATATCATGTGTAGCTGAATTTAATACCCAAACAATCCCATGTAATTCTATAATTTTCTCAAGTTTTCTAAACTTTGAAAGTTGGCAGATTTTCTCTTACGATGATATTTTGAGTTCTTTTAGTTATTTCTTTGATCTTTTTAAGGAATATTTTTAGTGGTCAGAGAGAAAAAAAAAAAGGTATTTTCTTAAAAAAGATTGGAGTATAGTACAACCCTGCTGTCAAAGTCTTGTTGCTAAGGGGACATTGAGTTCTGATTTAATACCATTATCAATGGCAGCTTTATCTATTAATAAGGCTGTAGATCCAGAGAGAGCTATTAATCTTAAATTAAGATTTAGGATAAATTACAAAGAAGCATTCTAATCAAGCCTAGATAAAACCAAGATAAATTGGGGCTTTGGGTAATAACAGTTAAAATGGAAAAAAAAAGAATTGTATAACTAGGTCTTTCAATATTGCTTTGTGTTTTTACATGTGAATAGTTATGTTGAGCTGTAGAAGCAAAGAATATAAGAATAGAAATGGAGACTGACATCCCTGGCAGTGAAAAATGTCTGCTTTAAAAGCAGGCATGTGGGGAACATGGGATTTTTCTTTTCACCAAGGCCCTGCTCTTAAAGGGTAAAAGGCGGCCAAAAACCTGCAGGGAAACGAGCTGCCCCTTGTATATGGATATGATCATAAATGTCACATTTGCAAATATAAGATTCACACCATTCCTCCCTTTTCATCTGTCATTTCAAATTACATGATTTCAAATGTTAGCATACAAAAATAATCTTATTGTAAAAAGAGAAACTCAAAACGATAGTTGACAATAATTCTCCTCTTACTCCATATTTCTCGTCACCATTAAAGAAAAAAACAGACAACAGTTTTGCTGAAATAGAAATATACTCATTTTTTAAAAAAATTATATATAGCATTTTTTCAGAGAGATATGGTGTAACTTATTTGACACTTTATGTTGTATCCGTTTTATTGGTATTGTTTTTGTTCTTGTTTCTTTTCTTTTACTATTAAGATAATACTGCATTGAGCATTTACATGATAAAAATCTCTCATCAAATGGGTGAGGGTTTCTTTAAAATATAATATTAACACTACACTCTCTGGGTCAATATCATATATGTTTTAAAAAGTTTGATAGATACATTGCTAAGTTGCTTTACATCTACTGTTTTACCAATAAACATTACTACAGTTTTATCAAGATGAGGTAATACTCATCTTTTATATTATATACATCTAAGAAATGAAGTCATTATTCCTTAATTATAATATGCAAATTACTTGTTATTACTGAAATAATTTAAATATTTTTATTGGCTGTGTGTATCTACTTTACTCAGAAATAACTGTTTATATTATATGGCAACTTTTCTATTCAGTGTTTGACTTTTCTGTTAATATTTAAGTATACATGCTAATTCAATATATAGTAGACCTTTGAACAATACAAGTATGAACTGTGTGGGTCCACTTATATGTGAATTTTTTCAATAAGTATAATTGAAATTTTGTTACAGATTTGCAATAATTTGCAAAACCTTACAGACAATCCACATAGCCTAGAAATATCAAAAAAAGTTAAGCATTTTATGAACACACAATATATACAAATCTATTATAAAAGGTTAAACTTTATCAAAACTGAACAAACACTTACAGACCATACATGGCCTCATTTACAGCTCTGAGAAACGTAAACAAACATGAAGATGCAGTATTACATTATAACTGCATTAAACTAACCACAGTACATACTGTACTACGGTATTAATTTTGTAGCCAACTCCTGTTGCAATTGTGGTGAGCTCAAGTTGCTCATGTGACACTAATCATCTCCATGTTAGCAGCTTCTCTCTACAATAAATTGCATATTCAGTAAAAAGTGATCTCATTGTTCTCCCATATTTTCCTCATGTTTAGTGCAATACCGTAAACCTCAAATAACATCATGGGACCCATACAATTTGCCACTATTAATGCTGGAAATGCTCCCAACAAGCAGAGAAAAGTCATGGCACTATAACAAAAAGTTGAATTTCTTGATATATGCTGTAGATTGACATTTGCAGCTGCGGTTGTCTGCCATTTCAAGATAAAAGAATTCAGTGTAAGGACCACTGTAAATAAATAAAAAGAAATTTTTGAAACCACAGATGCAACTACACCAGCAGGAAGGAAAACCATTCTTTTTTTTTTTTTTTTGAGAAATACCTTTTTACACCCTATTGAAAATGCAGTTTTTATCCATGTAATAGTCCATTCTAACACTGCTATGAAGAACTACCTGAGACTGGATAATTTATGAAGAAAAGAAGTTTCATTGACTCACAGTTTCACAGGCTTAACAAGAAGCATAGCCGGGAGGCCTCACGAAACTTAAAATCATGATGTAAGGGTGAAGGGGAAGCAAGCATCTTCTTCTCATGATTCGCGAGAGGGCAAGAGTGAAAGGGGAAGTGCCACACGTTTTTAAACCATCAGATCTCTTGAGAATTCACTTGCTCCCACAAGAAAAGCACAGGGAAATCTGCCCTAATTATCAAATCACCTCCCACCAGGCCCCTCCTACAATTTGACAGGAGATTTGGTCAGGGACAGAAATAACAAACCATATCAATGTGGGTGCAGGATTGCTGTAAGAAAAGTATATCTACAGACTCTAATATGATTTGAGAAAAGATAATCATATGACAAAGGAGAATTTAATGCCAGCAAAAGATGGTTTAATGATTTCAGAAAGAGATTTGGTTCAAAAAATGTCAAGATAACAGGAGAAGCAGCTTCTTTCAACAAAGAGGTAGCAGATACGTTCCCAGGACCATTAAGAAAATAATTGAGGAGAAAGGATATCTGCTTGAACAAGATCTTAAATTGTATTTACTGAGGAAAAATATACATATAAAATTACCATTTTTACTTTTTTTTTCATTTTTACTGTTTTTAAGTGTACACTTAAATGGGAATACATTTATATTCTTTTTTGTCTCTTCATCCCTCTGCCTTCCAATCCTTTCCAGTCTCTAGAAACCACCAATCTACTCTCTATTTTCATGAAACCTACTTTTTTAGCTCCAACATAGGAATGAGAACATGAAATATTTGTCTTTCTGTTCTGGCTTATTTCACTTAACATAATGGCCTCCAGTTCCATCCATACTAAGGCAAATGACAGAATTTCATTTTTAGGCTAAATACTATTCCATTGTGTAGACCTATCACATCTATTCATCTGTTGATGGGCATATAGGTTGATTCCATATTTTGGCTATTGTAAATAATGCTGCAATAAACACAGGAGTACAGATAGCTGTTTAATACATTTTTTTCCTTTTGGACATATACTTGGTGTAGAATGGCTGGATCCTGTTCCATTTGTAGTTTTTTGAGGAACATCCACATGTTCTCCATAGTGGCTGTACCAATTTGCATTCCTACCAGTGGTGTAGGAGGGTTAGCCTTTCTGCACATCCTCACCAGCATTTTTTATTGCTTTTTTGATCCAAGCCATTTTAACTAGGATGAGATGATATCTTGTGGTTTTGTTGTCTTTTTTCCTGATAATTCGTGATACTGAGCATTTTTCTCTTATACCTGTGGGCCATTTGTATGTCTTCTTTTGAGAAATGTCTGTTTACATTCTTTGCCCATTTTAAATCAGATCATTATTATTATTATTACTGCTATTGAGTTGTTAGAGTTCCTTATATATTCTGGTTATTAATCCTTTGCCAAATGGTTAGTTCAGAAATACTTTCTCCCATTCTGTTAGTTGTCTTTTCACTTTGTTGATTATTTTCTTTGCTGTGCAAAAGATTTTTAGCCTGATATAATCCCATTTGTCTATTTTTGCTTTGGTTGAGTGTGATTTTGGAGTTTTACACAAGAAATCTTTGCCCAGACAAATGTTCTGGAGCATTTTTCCAATGTTTTCTTCTAGTAGTTTCACAGTTTCAGGTCTTAGATTTAAGTCTTTAATCCATCCTGATTTGATTTTTCCATATGGTAAGACACAGAGGTCTAGTTTCATTCTTCTGCATATAGTTACACAGTTTTCTCAGCATAATTTATTGCAATGATCATGCTTTTTATTTGTATGTTCTTGGCATCTTTGTTGAAGATGAGATGGCTGTAAATGTGTAGATTCATATCTAGGTTCCCTATTCTCTTTCATTTGTCTATGTGACTGTTTTTATGAGAGTACTATGCTGATTTGGTTACTATAGCTTTGTAGTAAATTGTGAAGTCAGGTAATATGACGCCTTCAGCTTTTTTCTTTTTGCTCAGTATTGATTTGGCTTTTTGGGGGTCTTTCATTCCATATATATATTAAGACCTTTCTTATATTTCTGTGAAGAATGTCATTGGTATATTGACAGAAATTGCATGAAATCGGTAAATGGCTTTGGAATAGCATTGTCATTTTAACAATACTAATTATTCCAATCTATGAGTATGAAACATTTTCTATTGTTTTGTGTATCCTCTTCAATTTCTTTCATCAGAGATTTATAGTTTTCCTTCTAAGCATCATTCACTTCTTTGGTTAGATTGCTTCTTAGGTATTTCATATTTTTGTAGCTATTAGAAATAAAATAGTTTTCGTGATTTAGATTTTAGATTATTTGCTGTTGGCATATGTAAATGCTACTGATTTTTGCATGTTGATTTTCTGTCATGCAAATTTACTGAATTGGTTATTTGTTTTAACAGGTTTTTTTGCTGGACTTTTTAGCGGTTTCCAGGTATAAGATCATGCATATGTGAACAAGGATAATTTGACTTCCTCCTTTTTAAGTTAGATGTCCTTTATTTCTTTCTCTTGCATAACTGCTCGGACCAGGATTTCGTGTTATGTCAAATAAAAGTGGTGAAAGTGGCCATTGTTGCCTTGTTTCAATCCTTACAGCAAAGGCCTGCAATTTTTTCCCCTTCAGTAAAATGTTAGCTTTGGGTTTGTCACATATGATTTCTATTATTTTGAATTATATTCCCACTATACCCATTTTGATGAAAGTTTTTATCGTAAAGGGATGTTAATTTTATCAAATGCTTTTTCAGCATCTATTGAAGCAATCATGTTTTTTGTTATTGATTCTGTTAATTTCATATATGATATTTATTAATTTGTGTATGTTGAATTATCCAAGCATCCCTGTAATGAATCCAACCTGATCACAGGAAATGATTTTTTTAATGTGTTGTTGAATTCAGTTTGCTACTATTTTGCTGAGGATGTTTCTATATATGTTCAACAGTTATATTGGCATGTAGTTTATTTTATTGTTATTCCCCTGTCTAGTTTTGGTATCAGGGTAATCTGGCCTCATAGAATGCGTTTGGAAGTCTGACCTCTTTAATTTTTTTAAAAGAGTTTTGGTAGGATCGGTATTAGTTCTTCTTTAAATGTCTGCTAGAACCAGCAGTCAAGCCATCAGGTCCTAGACTTTTCTTTGATGGGAGACTTTTGATGACGGCTTCCATCTCATTACTTGTTTTTGGTTTGCTGAAGTTTTCTGTGTCCTCATGGTCCAATGTTGGTGGGTTGTATATCTCCAGGTATTTATCCATTTCTTCCAATTTGTTCATGCATAGTTGTTCATAGTAGTCTCTTTGATTCTTTGTATTTCTGTGGTCTCAGTGGTTATTCTCCTTTTTGTTTCTGATTTTATTTACTTTGGTCTTCTCTTTTTTCTTAGTTTAGCTAAACTTGGTCTATTTTTTTTTTTTATCTTTTCACAAAGCCCACTTCCATTTGGTTAAACTTCTATAATTTTTTTGACTCTTTTTCGTTTATTTCTACTTAGATCTTTATTAATTTTTTTTCCTTCTACTAATTTGGGATTTGGCTTGTTCTTGCTTTCTAGTTCCTTGGAATGGATTGTTAGGTTATTTATTTGAAGTCTTTCTACATTTTCAATATAACCATGTATTTTATAAACTTCCTCTCAGTGCTCTTTATGCTATATCCCATAGATTTTAGTATGTTCTATTTCCATGTTCATTTGTTTCCAGAAATTATTTAATTTCCTTCTTAATTTCTTCATTGACCTATTGGTTATTCAGGAGCCTGTTGTTTAATTTCCACCTTAGCATACTTTCCAAGTTTCTTCTTGTTACTGATTTGTAGTTTAATTCCATTGTTATCAGAAAAAGATACTTAATATGATTTCTGTCTTTTTTTGTTGTTGTTGTTGTTCAGGATTGTCTCATGGCCTAAGACATGGCGTATTCTGGAGATTGTTCCACGTGCTGATGAAAAGAATGCGTATTCTGTAGCAGTTGGGTGCAATGTTCTGTAAATGTTTTTTACGCCTTTCAAATCTAGGGTGTAGTTTAACTATGCTGCTTCTTTGTTGATTTTCTGTCTGGTTAATCTGTTCGTTGAGAGTGAGATGTTAATTGCTATTATTGTATTGCAGTATATTTATCTCTTTAGATCTATTAATGTTTGCTTTATATACTTGGGAACTCCAGCGTTTGGTGCATAAGTAATTATAATTGTCATATACTCTTGCTGAATTAACACAGTTATCATTACATAGTGACCTTCTTTGTGTCTTTTTACAATCTTGGGTTTGTAGTCTATTTTACTGGATATAGGTATAGCTATTCCTGTTCTTGTTTTGCTTCCATTTACACGGAATAACTTTTTCCATCCCTTCACTTCCAATATATGTGTGTCTTTATAGGTGAAGTGGGTTTATTTAAGGCAGCATATAGTTGAGTCTTGTTTCTTTGTCCATTCAGCCATGATATGTCTTTTAACTGAAGAATTGAGACCATTTACATCACTGATAGGTAAGGACTTAACTATTGCCATTTTATTGCCTGTTTTCTGATTATGTGAGACTCCTCTTTTCCTTTCTACCTTTCTTACTGTGTTCCTTTGCAGTTATTTTCTCTGGCAGTATGTTTTCATTTGTTGCTTTGCTTTTGTTTGGTTTTAGTGAGCCTATGACAAGTTTTTGTGTTGTAGTTACCATGAGGACTACACAAAAATCCTTGTAGCTGTGATGAATTATTTTAAAGAGACGCCAACTTATCTTTGATCACAAATAAAAGAATTGAAACAAAGGCAAACTCACACACACACACGCACACACACACACAATCTGCACTTTTAACTCCATCGGGGGAAGTCCCAAATGTATTATCTAGGCTGTGTGAGAAGACTGGCTAGATATTTATGTTCCAGGGACCTGTAAAACAAACCTCTTACAGCACGGTGTTGCTCTACAGCCATTCTAACTTGTCATCTCCTTTGGCCAAGTTACAGAACAGTTTCTAGGACTCGGGTTAATACTTCCACCTCCTCACTTGTCTGTGAATTTTTTGCTGTTTAGTTGTCTCAACTTACATAGTTTTATATTAACTGTTCTTTAACAAGTTGATGTAGCTTTTATTGCTTTTGATAGATTTGGCTTTTGGGATTCATACTAGAGTTGTGAGTATGTGATTGCACACCACTATAATGCCAATAGAGTATTCTGAGTTTGCTCATGTATTTAATTTTACCAGTGGGTTTTATATCTTAAAATGCCAATAGAGTATTCTGAGTTTGCTCATGTATTTGATTTTACCAGTGGGTTTTATATCTTAAAAAGTTTTCTTTTCACAAATTAGTGCTTTTTTCTTTCAGATTGAAAACTTTTCCTTAGCATTTCTTCTAAGACAAGTCTGGTGATGGTTAATGATCTCAGCTTTTATTTGTCTGGGAATGATTTTATCTTTCCTTTACAATCAAATGATAATTTTGCTGGGCATAGTATTCTTGTTTTGTTTGTTTTTTTTTTTGAACTTTGAAGACATTGTTCCACTGTCTCCTAGTCTGTATTGTTTCCACGGAGAAGTTTCTTGCCAGACAAATTGGAGCTCCTTTGCATGTTATTTACTTCTTTTTTCTTCATGCCTTTAAGATCTTCTTGTTCTTGACCTTTGAGAGTTTATTATTTACCTTCAGGCAGTCTTCATTAGGTTGAATCTGTTCAGTGTTCTCAGAACTTCCTGTACCTGGATTTTTATATATTCTTCAGGTTTTGGAAAGTTTTCTGTTATTATTTTTCTGAAGAAAGTCTCTATCCCTTTCTCTTTCTCAGCTCTTTTTTGAACACCAATAATTTTTAGATTTTGACTTTTGAGGCAATTTTCTGTATCTTATAAGAAATCTTCATTCTTTTGTATTATTTTTTCTTTTTCTCCTCTGACTATGTGTTTTCAAATAGCTCATTTTTGAGTTCACTATTTTTTTTCCCCTGATTGGTCCATTCTATTGTTGAGAACCACCAATTAGTTCTTCAGTTCAGCAAATGTATTTCTCAGTTCCAAGATTTCTGTTTGATTTTTTAAAAATTATTTCAATCTTTTTGTTAAGTTTTTCTGATACATTTCTGAATTGTTTTTCTGTACTATCTTGATCACTAAGTTTTCTTCCAACTGCTATTTTGAATTCATGGTGAGTTAACTCACAAATCTCCCTCTTGTTATGGTCAGTCAGTGGATTTTCACTATGTCCTTTTGGGAAAGTCACAGTTCCCTGTTTGCTGTTGGCCCTGTGGGTATACATATATGTTTTTACATTGAAGGATTAATTATTTATTTCAATTTTCTCTGTCCAGCTTGTTTTTTTTTATTGAATATGTTTGCTTAGTAAATCTTTACCTCTAGGTCACCGCCTCTTTTTCAGCTCTAGGTAGTGCATTAAGCCCCGGTTTACCTCAGCTCTAGTAAATGATCAAAGCCCTGCCTGTTCTGAATTAGGGGAAGTCCCAAATGTATTATCTAGGCAGTGTGAGAAGACTGGCTAGATATTTATGTTCCAGGGACCTGTGAAACAAACCTCTTACAGCATGGTGTTGCTCTACAGCCACTCTAACTTGTCATCTCCTTTGGCCAAGTTACAGAATAGTTTCTAGGACCGGGGTTAATACTTCCATCTCCTCACTTGTCTGTGTCTGTTCTCACAGATATTTTTCTCATCAGGCTATTGAAATGCTTCCTTTGAGTTAAGGCAAGAACAGGTCTCCTGTCAGGGAACGCAAGAATCTGAAAAGCTGGTTGCTGCCTCAATATCACTTTTTTCAGTGTAAACACCATGAGATGGAAGAATATTTTCTGTATACTTCCTGCTGGGCAGAATGAGAGAGGGTTATCATGAGTGTGGAAGTCCAATTCTTTTACCATCTGCTCAGAGTTTTTTTCACTTTTCTGTGCTCCTGGGATCTGTCTCATCCTCATATTTGAGTTCTGAACTGTTGCTGGTAAAAGTCTTGGCACTGTATATTTGGTTTGGTTTTCTAAGAGGAAGTGTGAAGCCAGTTGCTTAAATGCTGCCATTTTAAAACAATTGAATAGGTATTTAATGCACATAGTAGTGCCATAATCTGGGGGAAAAATGCCACAAAGGATATTTATTAGTAAGGAAGAGAGGCAAACGCCAGGATTTAAGACAAAAAAGCATAGGCTAACTCTACTGTTTTGTGCAAATGCAGTCAAGATTATATTCATGACTTCCCTTTCCCCAAAGCTTCCGTCAACAAAGTCTGAGCTCTGAAGGGAACAGATTAACGCCAGTTGCCAGTCTTTTGATTACGCAACAAGAAAGTCCAAACAATAAGGACCTTTTTTCTGGATTGGTTCCAGCAATGCTTTGTCCTTGAAGTCAAGAAGTAGCGTGACAGTGAGGGACTCCATTTTAAAGTTATTTTGATATTGGAAAATGCGTCTGACAACTGAGTTCAATACTGAATGCATCAAAGTGCTCTACTTGCCCCAAACATAATGTCTCTAATCCAACCTGTACATAAGAGGGTTGTAAGAAACTTTGAGGCTCATTGTACAGGGTCCTCTATGGAAAGGATTGTCAACACCATGGAAAAGAACCCCAATAGAGAGAACATCATGAAAGTCTGGAAAATTTCAACCATTGAAGACATCATCATTGTTATTAATAAATCCATGAAAGCCACCAAGAGCTAATAGACACAACACCAGAGGAATTTGCAGAAGACAGCCTGATGGAAACAAATGCTTTCAAATGAATGCTAGGTGATAAGATACAGAAGAAGCAGTGCAAGAAAACAAACTGACATTAGACAGTCTGGCAGAATCATTCTGATTATTCAAGACTGTTTTTACTTCTTTTATGATGTGGACCATTCTATGATACAGGCATCTAAAGCAAACAGTGGAAGAAAATTTGGTATCATGTAGAAACATTTTTAGAGAAATAAAATTGGAAAAATGTTAGACAGAAATTAAGATATATTACTGCAAAGTTACAAGTATGCCTCCATTTCCTGCCTTCCCTTCCACTTCCTCCAACTTTTCTGCCTCTAGTGCCCTTGAGACAGCAAGACCAACCTTTTCCCTTCCTCCTCCTCCTCGGCCTACTCAACGTGAAGACAACGAGCATGAAGATCTACTTCCACTTAATAAAAAAAAAGCATAATTTCTCTTTCTTATGATTTTCTTAATATCATTTTCTCTAGCTCTCTTTATTGTAAGCATCTAGTACATAATACATATTACATATTACATACAAAATGTGAGTTAATTGATTATTTTATCAATAAGGCTTCTGATCTACAGTAGGCTATTAGTAGTTTTGTTCTTGGGAAATCAACAGTTATATGTGATTTAACTGTTAGGGTGGGGGCTGGTACCCAAACCCCTGCATTATTCAAATGTTAACTGTATTGATATCAATTTTCTGTCTTAAATCATTACTCTGTCTTTACTCACTTTTTATTACTATTTGTTAGTCATATTCTTCTTATCAGAATTGCTATCTTATGGATTGAGGGTTTCTAGAAGTAAGAAACTATGTCTTTTTAAACTGCTTAACCAGTACCAGTACAAATAGATGCTTGATAAATATGAGTGTGAGAGCCAGAGAGAAAGAATAATGATATGTCCCTAAGATATACATTAATAATATAAAGATAATTTACTTTAAGTTGTATGACTAGATTTATGTGAATAAAAACAGAATTAAACATCACTGAATAGTGTACAGTGTCTACTGTGAGCATTTTGTGGACTACAGCACTCTAGGTGGGTCATTTGGTCATGTTCCTTTCTGCTATACATGGGTAGATCCACGTGTTAATCAGCTCAGTTGTGACATATATTTATAACCTATGATTAAATTCATAATAGACTGCTCGGAACAGAGCACAAGGTCGACGAGAGAGTTAGAAATACTAAATGAAAGTAGGGATTTATGGCTCTCTAACTTAGACAATTTCATTCATCAAAACTAGTCTTCTCAATTAGTGGTTCAAATAGTTCATTTCTCAATGAGTTATCTAAATAGTTGCAATTGCATAAATTCAACCACATTGTTAAGCTTGTTTGAAAAATAAGAAAAATGCTACACTTATAAATTTGACCAGACATTTCTCAAATTTTAACATTATTTTAAATCATAAAACTATATGGGGCATGCTAGCTTTTTAAATGGATTTGAAGATTATTATCTCTAGATGCCTTTAACATTTTGAAAGGATTTGAAGCCTGGTGGAAGAGATATAGAGGTAAACACTCTGTGATACTCTTACAAAAATATTAACCATTCTAAAAGGTATACAGTAATTGAAAAACTGAAAGCAATTGGAAATTTTTCACTTAGAAAATAAATATGCTAAGACATCAAACATATAGAAGAAATACGTATAATGGTGCAGGTGATCATAGCTATACAATTATTACAGAAATATATAAAATGGAAAATTCTAAAAATATTTTAAATATTTAAGTTACATGACTGTTTCTATGACCACATTCAGTATGACGTGAAGTAAATTATTTCACCCCATCACTTACATGGCATTAAAAAAAAAGCATCAAATTAGAATGCCTACTCTCTCAAATGTGTTTTATTCAGCTCTGTCTGAAAAAGAAAGCATTTCATTTCTTCAGCAGACTTTTGCTTGTGTACCTATAGTCTAGGATCATATGAAACAATTAGTTCAGAAAGGCCATAAAAATATTCTACAGAAAGAAAGATTAATCAAAAATCCCAGTCTCTAGTGTGTATGAAGTTAAGTCAAGTAAAATATAATTTATTACAGATGAAAAAGTTATTAATAAGTAATATTGATAACTGAAATTTCCATAGAGGGCAATATTCAAGATAAGTTAATCATCAAAGAAATAAGACTTTTTACATTTAAGAGATCAGGAAATCAAATAGAAAGTAACTTAACACACATATTTTAGGGTTTCTCAATCTTAACACTGTTATTTTAGGCAAATAATTCTCTATTGTCTTTTTTTGTGGTGAACTGTCCTGGGTATTGTAGGATGTTCAGCAGCATCCCTGAAAATTATACACAAGATACCATTAATACTCCTTTTACTGTGACAACCAAAAATGTCTCCAGGCATTGTCAAATGTCCCCTTTGCAGGGCAAGATCCCCTGGTTGAAAATCTCTCAAAAATTCCACTAGTGTTACCACTGTGGAAGAAACTTTCTTATGGAAACATTTATCTATAAATATAGCTGTTCTGCTTTACTGCTCAGTTTGCTTTAAAACAGTCTATTTGGTTGTACGTGTAGAAATTATTTGAGTCTGTTTTTTGTTTGGGTAGAACTTCTATGATCAGTATATTGGATTGACTGACTAGTATTTGCATAATTACCACTTAAAATGATCTTATATGAAACCTTTTTTCAATTTTAGGTATGATTTTCCTGTTAGAACATTACATGTGGAAGAAGTCATACTTGAGTTTGAAAGTTATACTTTTTAAAAGTTTACTTGTCCCTCTTGCAGAAAAAGATACTTTTGACAACTGTAATAACTGGACATTACTAGAACAATGCTAACACAGGGGGTTAACAGCTTGCACTTGTACAAAATACTTGAAGTCAGTCAGAAAGCCATTATTATGACCTTGTGCTGACCACATTCTATGAAGTGTTACATGATCAGGGACAGGGAAGTTGGTTAATGGAAGTTATATAGTAGCTAGATGTATCCTTGTCACACTTCATCTAAACTGATACATTGCAATGGTCCACACTGCTCAGACCTGGCAATTACTGTCCAATTCCAATCTATTCCACACTGCCACTATAATGAAAAATAATTAGGAGCCTGAAAATGAGTTTTCACATGAAATGGTTTCAGTGCTTGGACACAATCGCCTTTGGCAGATGGCTTTGGGTTTGCTTTAATATAATAAAGACAGTTAATCATCTCTAAAGAGTGCACTGAATGAATAAACTTTTAACACTATTTTCTACAATGGAATTCTTATATTGATCAAATGTTTAATGCTCAGGGGTGGAAGTTGCTTTGGTTGAATTGTTTGGTATGAGGCATAAATCACTGCTAAATAAATGCATTAGAAAAGAAGAAAATTGGTTCGAATTGATTATCTATTATTGATGGAGGAAAATTAAAAAGCTTAACACTAAAAGCAAGTACTTTTCCTGAACATTGTATCTAAAATAGCTAAAGATATTTTTAGAAGTATTTATGAAGACCCTGATTTTGGTAAGACTGAAATAAGTCATTTCATCACAACAAAATATATATCTATGTGTGTGTATACCTACCTACCTGTGTATATATAACATTTTTAAATTTATGTATTTCCCATGAAGGGAAATTAACCCCTCTATTAGAAAGGAACTCAAATTTTAACTAGCTATATATCATTTAGTAATTTTTTCTGAGAACAAACATTTCTCTATTGGAAAAAAACTTCCGCTTCTATACATAGAAAAATACCAATGCTTTAGAATTAATTAAATTGATTTATTAATTATGTTCTTACATGATTTGTCAATATTGAATTTCATTCTGATGAACTTATATTCAAGAAGTAAATAGAGCTGTATTCTAGATGTATTGTTCATAAATAATATCTGTCATTGTCAGAGACTTAGTGGTTTTATTAGAGACTCTATTTTATAAACTGATAGCATTTAAGGGTACTCAGGTAGAGTAAGTTTTCTTCTTTAAATAATTCAACTTTATAAAATAACATTGAAATCCTAACAGTTTCCAAAATAAACTAATAATTTGGGTATTTATGTTTGGCAGCACCACTGATAGCACAATATGTGAACAAATACTCTCTTAACTTTACAGATATGCTTAGATCAAATCTCTTTATTGTTCTTTCTGGTTATGTAAATATACTGTGTCATAATGTTTTTTTTTTCAATATTAACTATCTTTCACTGGAGAGTACTTAACATTTTCTGAAATATTCATACTTTTTTAAAAAAATGGCAAAGTTAATCTAAAATAAAATTATTGTTTCCATCTCTAGTTACTCATTTAAAATGCTCTATTTAGAATCAGTCCTTATAAATTTTGAAACATATTTGTAAGTGCATCTGTAAATAGTATTGTGTAGCTAGATACTCCATTCTTTATATACTATTGGCTGCTAAGTCATATTTCTATTTAAATATTTGACTGCTAGTTAATGCTCCCCTAATTTTCCAAGAAACAGCATATTTTGCTATTCTAGATACAGGGTTGTTGGTTTAAGTGTTGATGTGCATACATCCAAACGAGCTGTATTAGTTCATTTTCACACTGCTGATAAAGACTTACCCAAGACTGGGTAATTTACACAGGAAAAGGGGGCTTATTGGACTTACAGTTCCTCCTAGCTGGGGAAGCCTCACAATCATGGCAGGAGGCAAGGAGGAGCAAGTCACATCTTACACGGATGGCAGCGGCCAAGAGAGAGCTTGTGCAGAGAAACTCCTGCTTTTAAAGCCATCAGATCTCATGAGACTCATTCACTGTTACTAGAGCAGCATGGGAAAAACCCACCCCTATGATTCAGTCATCTCCCACTGTGTCCCCCTCACAACATGTAGGAATCATGGGAGCTACAAAATGAGATTTGGATGAAGACACAGAGCGAAACCATATCACCAGCCCATGATTCATTTCTGCATTTCAGGTACTATGACTTGTTACTTAGATAAAAAATTAAAATACTAGCTTGAGAAAGGCTGTTTATTATGATTAACATTGTTTTCCTTTGAGCCCTAACATGAAATTATACCCGCTTAAGTATCAATGAGCAATATATTGATAGTCTCTTACTTTCATGGAAAGGAGATCACAATGTAAAATATTTTTAAAATTTTGTCACTTTTTAATAATTGAAGCAATATGGCATGAACCAGTTCTATTCAGTGCAGTCAGAGGGCAGAGTTGCCTTTGTCCATAGTTCCTAGCTAAGTCACTTTAGGCTGTGGCTTTGGAGTTTCATCCTGATTCTTTGTGTCTCTACTGAACTAATATGAAAAGTTTACCTTTTTGGAGAATAATCAGGATAGTGTTTTCTATACCTGGCAACTCTACTCACCTGTTCCTGCAAGAGTGCAATTTGAAGTCAAGATATACCCTCACCTGGAGGAGGAGTTTAAACAATAAATGACAATTAATATCAAAGTAAATTATATTAGAATATGAGGAACAATTGCTGGAAACTGTGTGTTTACAATTTCAGCTATGAAAGAAGAGAAAATTTTAATTTTCACATACAATATAATGACATTCTAATTAAAATATCTATGGACAAATGAACAGAATTAATGAATGACGTGTATGAGGAATGGCATAACTTTCAAATTAGGTAGGCATGCTTGAAAATCTAAGATGCACTATTCAGTTGCTATGTGACCATGAACAAGATGTAGGAAAAAATTACAACATTCCATTGAGTTTTCTGGAAATGTCAAATGCTATAATATATGTGCATAGAAAATAGAAGAGGTTCTATGGCATAGTAAATCTAAGCACATTCTGGTGGTTATTATTGCTAACATAGTAATTATCCTGTAATTTGGAAACATTCTTTCTGTGGCTATGTACTTCCTGGAACTTGATAGAGAAAATGAGGCTCGTCTAATAATTTGTGCATTATTTTCACAAAAAAAATGCTGTTATTTATCTCTGCATGTGCTAATATGCAAATATCAAATTAGGGTTAACTGACTGTGACTGCATGGGAAGGTAGTATAAGGTTTAAATCAGAGGTTTGTACTGATAAAACAACCTAGATGAAAAAGAAGACAGAATTACCAAATTTATTTCTGCAGAATAAATTCAACTAATGAAAATAATATAACACATTATATAAATTAGATTGTTAATTTCAAATTTAAAACACAAAATTGAAATATATTGGTGGAATCATAAAAAAGAAATAATTACTTAATTTTTTTGTTCACTTTTAAATCACTTTAGTTTTAGTCTTTCTTTTTTTAGTTAAAATATTTGTGGACTTTAGGTTTGGAATTTTGTGAACTCAGAATTAATGATTATGTGTCTATAAGGGTCAACTCTAGGCAAAAGCCAAAGTAATTTTTCTGGTTTATATCAATTCTTTTTTTCTGTTTTACTCAGTACATATGTAATCTACAAAAAAAAATTAAAAATTCAGCCATAAACAAGTTATAGAGTACTTCTTTTTTAGCAAAGGATTTTCCCATTAGGTAATTTAAATATTAGAGCTTCTATTCTGGTCAAATATAATGCAGACATGTGTTAATTACTGTTAATTTTCATACATTGCACAAAATATATAAATTTTATACATTTATGCATTGAACTATAATGTATTGCAACATTGAATTGGCAAATAAAACACTATTTCATCTAAATTATGTCTTTGTAGTGAAGGATGGGGAAATGTGGAAAATGCATCTACATGCTACCTATAAACTTCTGCACTCATTTTTAACTTGAGTGCTTTTGTGGTCTAAAGTAACAGATTAAAGTTTTTGCCAGGATTTTTGGAGCCAGCATCTAATATATTTTATTGCTATTCATAGATAGTAATAAAGTGAGTTATTGTATTAAAAATTTAGTTATATTACATTCTTATTGTTTATTCTTTTAATATTTCTGTCATAGTTGTTTATTTCATATTTACATCTATATATCTTTATGAAACTATTTTAATAACATATTTATTCCAATAAGCAAGCTGTGAAATTTGATATAATTTGTTTATCAAAATATCTATCTAGTTTGAACATCATTAATCTGTCCTAAATTTACTTAAGAACTTTCTAAATTTTATCTCTATGGTAGTCCAAAATACAGCTCTTTACATCTTAATATTTTGCCATTTATCATTATCTTATGTTTATACATGTTCAGCCAGATCACTACCCATGTGACAGTTTTCAGATCCAGGTCAATTTCAATTCATTCTGTATGTCAATATTTATGAGATGTGGCATTGAATATGTTTCTTTACTCTAGCCAGAATATTTGTGTTTTGGTTTTCTAAACAAACTAAATTTGTGTTGTAAAAGATGCTATTCTCAAAAGCAAATAGAACTATAAAAATATGATTTTGCCCTCATAATAAACCCTTTTTAATATGTTTTATACTATAATGTGAATGTTACTCTAAGTGCATTCTAATTGTTCAGAAATTTTTAAAATAACAAATCCAGTTATATTTCTCTGGAATTTCTTCTGAATTTTTAGCTATGACCAGATAATGATTCAAAAAACATATGATATGGTGTGGCTGTGTCTCCACCCAAATCTTATCTTGAATTGTAATTCCCACAATTCCCGCTTGTCGTGGGAGGAATCCAGTGGGAGCCGATTGAATTATGGGGGGGAGCTTTCCTGCACTGTTCTCATGATAGTGAATGAGTCTCACAAGACGTTATGGTTTTAAAAATGGAAGTTTCCCTGAACAAGCTGTCTTCTCTTTGCCTGCCACCATCCACGTAAGATGTAACTTGCCCCGCCTTTCCTTCTGTCACAATTGTGAGGCTTCCGCAACCACATGGAACTGTGAGCTCTCCATTAAACCTCTTTCCTATGTAAATTGTCCAGTCTCAGGTATGTCTTTATCAGCAGCATAAAAACAGACTAATACAACATGAAAACATTTTCTTTTATAGACTGATGCAACATGAAAGGTTGAAACAGCAAAATATATTTAATAATAAACCTTTAATGTTTTCAAGAGATATTTATGTAAAGGGAACCGGGGGAAACATGGCTGGGCAGTTAGCAGGGTCTATCTTCAGAATAGTCTTGCTTTAAATCTCAAGACACTTTAGACTTTTGAAAATACATTACAGAATGGGAAGAAATGATAAGCACTATAATCCAGAAAGTTCACTTAGTTAGCATGACAGGGGACACGTTTAAAGGCAGAAGAAACGAAGCAGATATTTTGGTAAATTGCTATTTTAATACGCCAGACAAGGATTATGAATGAAAACCAAAATAAATTCAAGGTAAATTAAATATTCAAAACCAAATAAGTTAAACTAAAAATAATTAGAAAAAGCATATAAAAATATTCAAACTATATTTAGAACTAAATACTTTCTAAGTATACACATATTTAAAGAATTCTTAAAAGAAATATAGATACATTTTGCAAAAACAAACGTATACATGTATTCACGTGAAAACTTTTAAACTAAGGTAATATCAACACTGATAAAACAAAAAAAAATGATTTGAAACTGTAATTGTGTAAATACAACACACAAATTGTTTAAAATATTGCCAAGAACTTCCTAAGGAATACTGGCAAAGGTCACTAAGAGTAATTCCAAAGAAAGGGAAACGTAACTTTCTAATATACAGAAAGTTTATCTGCATTACTGACTAAAGTTACGCAAATAAGTTCGAAATAACACCCTGCTTCTAAAACTAGTGCAAACGTTTCTGTCATCAATTTGCTTAAGGCAAATGATGAGCTCTTCTGATCTTCATCAATTTGTCAATCTTCCAAAACTTTAAAGTACTTACATATATTTTGTCATTTATTCAACAAATCCTTACTGGATGCCTACTGCATCCTAGGGACTGGCCCATGCATTGAGGATATAATGAATGGTAAAGAAGGTAATCATTACCCCCATTATTAGGAAGTATACAATTTTGCCTGTATGGATTATTTACTGGGGAAACTTTTCTTTCTAGATAATAAAATTCAATTAATTTACTTTAAGTCTGCGTCTATTGTTCTTTGATAAAGTCATATATTATCTGGGTCAACAGTTTACTTGAGGATCAGACAGAGTTAATCTATAGTATCTTCTCGTCTGACAATCCCCATGTTTTCCAAAACCTTGTGCAGAAAGCTCTTAACGGACATCATAAAATGTTTGGAGATTTGATAAATTTTCTGAGGACTTCAGTATTGCATTAATGAAAGTTAATTCAGTTCTATTCTGTGATTCTTGGTGGTTAGAACAGGGATTTAATACCAGCATAAGAGTCAATATTAGTAGTAACGGTCAAATAACACCATCACAGGAATAGTTTTGGAGTCTTTATTTTTTTTTCAACCCAAATTTTGTATTAAAATGTAACTTTAATAAAACTAACACATGCTACTATGTTTCTGGGACTAGTAGCAGACACACTATGGACATCAGGAACAAAGCTCCTCCCCTCCTGGGCTGCCTAACGGCTTGGCCTGGTTTCACGCTGCTCTTAGTAAATGTGGGGCTCTCCTGCCTGACTTGAAAAGAAAAAAATATGAAAGTTTCTGTTTATGCTGCCTGTATGGCTTTATTATCAGGCCAAAGGCATAAAGGGAAGCCTCATCTCTTCTAATTAGAGTCAAGCCTACATTATGAAACAGGTGCAGAATTTGTTCAGGGGTGGAGGTGGGGCACTTACTGAATTCTTTTACTAGATTGAATTCTATCATACTGGATCCAGATCAACTACTCTTAATCCAAAATTATGCTTAGTGGAAGCTATTCAACTGATCCAGTCATTCAGTTTCTGAGAACAACTGTATAGAATTTAATAAAAATCATATTGATTACATGGAAAAATACAATGAATGCTAAACTGAGATTTTTCTGACTACAGTTAACATAATTTCATGATTTTCAGACTATAATTTTTATGGATTTTCCAATGACACAGAAATTCACAGCTTTTTTTTTCTTCCCTATGCTGGTGAGTTACTGTGGATTTAAAACAGATTTGCCAGAAGTTTTGTTCCTCATACATGTACTAACTTGGTCTGCTTCTTTCTTCCGAATAGTCACCCTATCAACTGCATTGGATGGTTAAGTTTGTACTATGCTTTTTAAAAGAAAGTTTTAACTCTTCTTCCATTTAGCGCAGACTATATGCTCTTTGTTGCAATCAGAATTCACTGCTGTTCAATCTCTATAGAAAGCCTGGTTAAGAAACTGTTATCGATGGAGAACTATTTCGAGTGCATACTCCAGTCTAGTATTTCTTCTGGGTGATAACAGAGATAGACAGCTGCAGACTTACTGTTCTTTGTTCATGTCCCATGTAGAATCAATTTTACTATATTGATGGAAATTCTAAGAAGCAAACCCTGCGACTCACTATTTTGTTTACTTTAAAAATATTTTACTGGGATATCAGGCACCAGACAACCGTGTACTCTATTTGGAGGTTAGAAAAATGATTGCAGTTAGAGTCCACTATCTGAAAAATCTACACAATTACTCAGGATTTATTTTCTTCATTTCAACCTTATGAAAAGCATGAATGTTTATATTCTTGTGATTATCACTTCTCCTCTACAATAAGTCTTATAATCAAACTCCCCACTTAAAACTAACAACTGTACAGAAACATACTACTAGGTTAATTATGTACAGAGGTCACATTCATAGTGTTGAATCCAATGATTCCATTTCTAGGAAGCGATCCTAAAAAAATTATCAGAAATTTGGACAAATCTCTGTGATAATTATTCAACATAAAATTATTCATGATCAAAACCTAGAACAAGCTTGATTATATAGAAGAAAATAGTTTAAAATTTGTGATGCATCTCTAAGAGAAGCTATAACCCAGCCATTAAGTAATACTAAAAAATTTCAATGACATGGAAAATATTAGGCCAAAAATACAGGGTTCAGAACTTTATTACCCAAAATCTAAACTACTTAAAATCAAATGGGGATAATGGGCAAGATGTCTGATTACAAACAGCTGTAGTCGGTAGCACTCATGGAGAGGAATGAAGGAGCAAGTGAAAACAGCACCTTCAACTAAAATATCCAGGTACTCACAATGGGATTAATAAGGGAAACAACTCAACCCACACAGAATAAAGAAAAGCAGGGCAGGCATCAGTACACATGGAAGTGACATGGAGCCAAGGGAACCCCCATCCCAGCCAGGGAAAGCAGTGAGTGATTGTGCAGCCCTGGGAAACCATGCTTCCCCCATGGATCTTTGCAACCCTGGGTCAGGAGATACCCTCGTGAGCCCACATCACTAGGGCCTTGGTCCAACACAGAGTTGTGTAGAATCTTGGCAGAGCAGCTGCTCAGGCATGCACACAGACCCAGGAGTTTTACATACTCCAGCCCCAGTATCCCTGGCAAGGTGGGAGGTTCCTACTCTCCTCTATGAAGGGGGCTGAGTCCAGGGGGCCCCACCAACACAGTTCTGTAGGCCCCACTTTCATGGCACCTCACAAGATAAGACCCACTGGCTTAGAATTCCAGCCAGCCACTGACAACAGGGTGGAGCCTGCCTGAGACAGAGCCCCTGGAGACAGGGGCAGGCCACCCTCTCTGCTGTATGGTCAACTCAGCCATTTCTACCTGTGGGCTTTGGACAATGCAAACAGTCCAGAGGAGGAAGGGTTCTACCAGTGCAGCACAGCTGCTTTGCCAGAATGTGGCCAGATTGCTTCTTAAAGCAGGATCCCAATCCATTCCTCTTCACTGGGGGGGACCTCCCAGCTGGGACTGCCAGCCATTCCTGACCATATGCTGCAAACAGAGCTCTGATCTCTCCCTGGAATGTCCTTGGGGGGAAGGGGATGTACCACCTCTTTGATCCTTTGGATTACTCAGCCATTGCAGTCTGCAGGCTTTGGAGAGTCCAAGCCAATAGAGGCAGAGGCAGTTACCCAGCATGACTCGGCTGTTTTGTCGAAGTGTGGCCAGACCGCTTTAAGAGGGATCTAGATTCATTCCTCCTCACTCAGTGGGTCTTGCCAGCGGGAGGCTTCTAGCCAGCCCAGCTTATGTTCTATGGCTGCCAGAGTTCTAATTTTTCCCTGTATTGGAGTGCCCAGCAGGCAGGGCAGGCTACAACCTTGGCTGTTCGGGCACCTCAGATGGTCCAGCCTGTGAGCCTTAGACAGCTCCCCGAAATTGGAGGCTGAACCCAACACAGCACAGCTGCTCTACCAAAACTGCTCGACTGCTTCTTTAAAGAAGTCCCTGATCCCATTCCCCCTGACTGGGTGAGATCTCCTAACTGGGGTCTCCAGCCACCTCCTACAGGCATGTTTAGGCTGGCAACAGGTCAGTACCTCCCTGGAACAAAGCTTCCAGAGGAAGGGGCAGGCTGCCATCTTTGCTGTTCACAGCTTGCCACTAGTGATAGCTCCAGGTACTGGAGATGACTAGGGTCCAAAACAGACAACCCAGCCAATCACAGCAGCACTACAGAAAAGTGGCCAGACTGCTAAAAGAAAAACAAACATATAGAAAACAGCAACAACAACAAAAACCCATCCAGGGTCAGCAACCTCAAAGATCAAAGGTTGATAAGCCTAAAAAGATGGCAAAGAATCAATGCAAACATGCTGATAACTCAAAAAGCCAAAGTGTGCTTTTTCCTCCAAATGACTGCAACACATCTTAAGCAAGGGCTCAGAAGTGGGCTGAGGCTGATGTGGCCGAAAAAACAGAAGTAGGCTTCAGAATGCAGATAAAAACAAACTTTTCTGTGCTAATGGAACATATTTCCCCAATGCAAAGAAGCTAGGAATCATGATAAAGCAATGCAAGAGATGACAGTCAAAATAATCAGTATACAGAGGAACATAACTTACTTGGTATAGCTGAGAAACACACTACAAAAACTTCGCAATGCAATCACAAGTATTAATAGCAAAATTGACCAAGTGGAGGACAGAATCTCGGAGCTTTAAGACTATCTATTTCTGAAATAAGACAGGCAGACAAGAAAAGAGAAAAAAGAATAAAGGGAATGAACGAAAACTCCGAGAAATATAGGACTATGTGAAGAGACCAAATCTACAGCCAATTAGGGTACCTGGAAGAGACAGGGAGCATGAAACCAATTTGGAAAACATACTTCAGGATATCATCTAGAACTTTCCCAACCTAGCAAGACAGGCCAACATTTAAATTCAGGAAATGCAGAGAACCCCAGTGAACTCCATGAAAAGATCATTCCCCAAGACTGGTAATAATCAGATTCTCTAAGGTCAAAATGAAAGAAAAAATTTGAAGAGTAGTCAGAGAGAAAGTCCATGTCACCTTCAAAGGAAAGCTCATCAGATATAGTGGACCCCTCAGCAGAAACCCTACAAGCCAGAAGAGATTCGAGGTCAACATTCAGCATTCTTAAAGAAAAATATTTTCAACCGAGAATTTCATATCCAGCAAAACTAAGCTTTGTAAGCAAAAGAGAAATAGGATCCTTTTCAGACAAGGAAATGCTGAGGGAATTCATTACCATCAGACCTACCTTGCAAAGGCTCCTGAAGGAAGCACTGAATATGGAAAGGAAAATCCATTACCAGCCACTACAAAAACACACTGAAGTACACAGATCAGTGACACTATGAAGCAACCACACAAGCAATTCTGCAAACTAACCAGCTGGCATCATGATGACAGGACCAAAAAGACACATAACAATACTAACCTTAAATGTAAATGGGCTAAATGCCCCAATTAAAAGACGCAGAATGGTAGCTGGATCAAGAACCAAGACCCATTGCAATACTGTCTTCAAGAGACCCATCTCACATGCAAAGACACACACAGGCTCAAAATGAAAGGATAGAGAAAAATTTACCAAGCAAATAGAAAGCAGAAAAAGCAGAGGTTGAAATCCTAATTTCTGACAAAACAGACTTCAAGCCAACAAAGATCATAAAAGACAAGGAAGGGCATTATATAATGGTAAAGGATTCAATTCAACAAGAAAAGTTAACTATCATAAATACATGCAAGTAATACAGGAATACCCAGATTCATAAAGAAAGTTCTTAGAGACCTTCAAAAAGACCTAGATTCCCAAACAATAATAGTAGGAGACTTTAACACCCCACAGACAATGACAAGCGGTTCATCAAGGCAGAAAATGAACAAAGATTTTCAGGACCTGAATTCAGCTCTGGATCAAATGGATCTGATAGATATCTACAGAACTCTCCACCCCAAAATAACAGTACATACATTCTTCTTATCACCACATAATGCTTACTGTAAAACTGATCACATAATCTTAACTAAAGTACTCCTCAGCAAATGCAAAAGAACTGAAATAATAAAAGCAATCTCTCAGAACACAGTGCAATCAAATTAGAACTCAATATTAAGAAATTTATTCAAAACTGTATAAATACATGGAAATTGAACAATGTGCTCCTGAATGACTTATGGGTAAATAATGAAATTAAGGCAGAAATCATGAAGTTATTTGAAACTAAGGAGAACAAAGATAGAATAAACCAGAATCTCTGGGACACAGCTAAAGCACTGTTAACAGGAAAATTTATAACACTAAATGCCCACATCAAAAAGCTAGAAAGAGCTCAAGTTAACAACCTAACATCACAACTAAAAGAACTAGAGAAGCAAGAGCAAGCAAACCCCAAAACTAGCAGAAGACAAGAAATAATGAAGATAAGAGCTGAACTGAAGGAGACAGATATGAAAAACCCTTCAAACAATCAATTAATCCAAGAGAAGTGGTTTTTTTTTGAAAAAAAAAATAGATAGATCGCTAGCTAGACTAATAAAGAAGAAAAGAGAGAAGATTGGTTTTGAAATTTCCAAATTGGTTGTGTTCAAATAACCACAATCAGAAATGATAAGGGGGATATCACCACTGACTCCACAGAAATACAAACAACCATCAGAGAATACTATAAACACCCCATGCACATATAAACCAGAAAATCTAGAAGAAATGGACAAATTCCTGGACACATAACACCCTCGTAACACTGAACCAAAAAAAAAAAAAAAGACTACCTACCAAAACTACCTACCAAAAAAGCCCAGGACCAGATGGATTCACAGCTGAATTCCACCAGAGGTACAAAGAAGAACTGGTACCATTCCTACTGAAATTATTCCAAAAAATAAAAATACAGACTCTTGCCTAACCCATTTTATGAGACCAGCATCATTCTGATACCAAAACTTGGCAGAGATACAACAACAAAAAGGCAAACTTCAGGCCAATACCATTCATGAATATAAATGCAATATTGTGAAAATGACTATACTGCCCAAAGCAATTTATAGATTCAGTGCTATTAAACTACCACTGACATTCTTCACAGACTGGAAAAACTTATTTTAAAATTCATGTGGAATCAAAAAAGAACCCAAATATCCAAGGCAATCCTAAGTAAAAAAACAAAGATGGGCTGGGCGTGGTGGCTCATGCCTGTAATCCCAGCACTTTGGGAGGCTAAGGTGGGTGGATCATGATGTCAGGAGATTGAGACGATCCTGGCTAACACAGTGAAACCCCATCTCTACTAAAAATACCAAAAAAATTAGCTGGGCATGGTGGCAGGTGCCTGTAGTCCCAGCTACTTGGGAGGCTGAGGCAGGAGAATGGTGTGAACCCTGGAGGTGGAGGTTGCAGTGAGCTGAGATCCTGCCATTGCACTCCAGCCTGGGCGACAGAGCAAGACTCTGTCTCAAAAAAAAAAAAAAAATGCTGTAGGAATCATGCTACCTGACTTCAAACTATACTACAAGGCTACAGTAAACAAAACAGCATGGTACTGGTACAAAAACAAACACATAGGCAGTGTGGTGGATCATGCCTGTAATTCCAACACTTTGGGAGACTGAGGTGTGTGGATCACTTGACGTCAGGAGTTTGGGACCAGCATGAGCAAGATGGTGAAACCCAGTCTCTAGTAAAAATACACAAATCAGCTGGGTGTTGTGGTGTGTGCCTCTAGTCTCAGATACTCTGGAAGCTAAGGCACAAGAATTGCTTGAACCTGAGAGGCAGAGGTTTCAGTGAGCCAAGATTGCACCACTGCACTCCATCACTCTGGGCAACAGAGTGAGACTCCGTCTCAAAAAAGAACAGACACATAGATCATGGAAGAGAATAGAGAACCCAGAAAGAAATAAGACTGAACACCTACAACCATCTCATCTTTGACAAACCTGGCAAAAACAAGCAATGGGGAGAAAATTCCCTATTTAATAAATGTTGTTGGGAAAACTGGCTAGCCATATGCAGAAAATTGAAACTGGACTCCTTCCTTACGCCATAAACAAACAAACAAAAAAAACTCAAGATGGATTAAAGACTTAAATGTAAAACCCAAAACTATACAAATTCTGGAAGCCAACCTCAGAAATACCATTCAAGACATAGGACCTGACATGGATTTCACGACAAGCCAAAAGCAATCGCAACAAAAGCAAAAATTGACAAATGCGATTTAATTAAACTAAAAAGCTTCTGCGCAGCAAAAGAAACTATCAACAGAATAAACAGAAAATCTACAGAATGAAAGAAAATTTTTGTAATCTATCCATCTGACAAAGGTCTAATATTCAGCATTTATAAGCAACTTAAGCAAATTTACAAGAAAAGAACAAACAACCCCATTAAAAAGTGATTGAAGGACATGGGCAGATGCTTTTCAAAAGAAAACATACATGTAGCTAACAAACATGAAAAAAAGTTTAACATCACTGATCATCAGATCATCACTGATCAAAACCACCATGAGATACCATCTCATGCCAGTCAGAATGGCTATCACAAAATAGTAAAAAAAAAAAAAAACAACAACAAAAAAAAAAACTACAGATGCTGGTAAGGCACTGGAACAAAAGGAATGCTTTTACACTGTTGATGGGAGTGTAAATTAGTTCAACCATTGTAGAAGACAGTGTGACACTTCCTCAAAGACCTAGAGGCAGAAATACTACCACTCAACCCAGCAATCTCATTACTGGGTATATACCCAAAGGAATATAGATTGTTTTATTATAAAAATACATGCACAGGTATGTTCACTATAGCACTATTCACAATAGCAAAGACATGGAATCAACCTAAATGCTCATCAATGATAAACTGAATAAAGAAAATATGGTATATATATACCATGGAATAACAGGCAGCTATACTTACATGTCCTTTTTAGGGACATGGATGGAGCTGGAGGCCACTATCCTTAGCAAACTAACACAGGAACAGGAAACCAAATACCACATGTTCTCATTTATAAGTGGGAGCTGAATGATGAGAACACATGGACACATGGTAGGTAACAACACAACACTGGGGCTTGTTGGAGGTTTGGGGGTGGAAGGACAGAGAGCATCAGGCAGAATAGCTAATGGATGCTGGGCTTAATACCTAGGTGATGGGATGATCTGTGCGGCAAACCACCATCGCATGTGTTTACGTATGTAACAAACCTACATATCTTGCACATGTACCCCTGAACTTAAAAGTTGGAAATTTAAAAATAATAAAAAGATATATAAAGTGTGTATGTGTAACAAACAGTATTTATCTCTTAGTAGTGAGAATGTCACAGATTTTTATTTTTATCCCTGTGAATTTCTGTATGGTCCAAGTTTTCCTAATGAGTATGTACTAATTTTGTAATAATTTATTAAAGAATATAATTTACTTTTCACAAAAGAATGGAGTACCGTACTCAACACAATGAAAATGGAGAAAAATACATGAAACTGGTCTCTGTAAAGAAAAATAGATCGGGAATGACTTGGGGGTGGAGGCAGGCAGAGGAATGCAGGGTAGGAAGAGAACTGGGTGGCAGGAGGGGGATGATGTGTAGAAGAATGGAGTTTTACTAGTAAAAATAATAAATCGGGAGAAATAGTAGAGAACGGGTGAAAGAATGAAAACTAACTTTTGGACCTGACAAGTTTGAGGTGATACTGAGACAACCATGTGCAGTTACATATTCATATAAGATCTAAAGCTCAGGAGTTTTTGGAATATGTGGTGGACATTTTGGTCCATTTTTGAAAATTCCAGTTTTTAGCAATTAATAAAAGTCAATATGTAAGTTGCAAAGTTGGAGGTGATACTGTTATAAGAAACATGCTTTTTATTTCATAGTATATATATAAAGAAATAGATTATAGCATGAGTTTTAGGCAAGAAAATTGATAAGAATGTTTGCATTACAGTTGGGCACACACACTCCTTAGATCTCGGCTCCTAACAAATAATGCAGAGACTACTTGGCTTTTCTAAGAACATTCATCAAGAGTTAATGCCTTCTCCATTACTAGTTTTTCTTACTTTTTCAGGGTTTCTACTGAGAAGGATAGATACTTTCTCTTCACACTTGAGCTGTGCTTTTTTCTCTTTAGGAACCTACCTACCAGATTAGCATTCAATCCGGGCCTTTTCATTGTTCATGAACACACTTAGTCCCAAAGATGGGAAAGCTTTAGGAGATTACAATGGTTTCCTTCTCAAGCAAATAACAGTGAGTGGCTCCTTCCTTAGGAAATGTTGAAGTGGTTTACTTGAAAATTTTAGCTAAGCTTTCTTTTCCCCTCACAATAAAAAATCATGTATGTATCTATAACTTATAATTCATATAAAGTTAAAACACACCTTAATTGTGTGCACATTACTCAAGATTTTCAAGCATATTAGGACAAACAGAAAGTGGATAATAACTTTTTTCAGTGGGTACAAGAATAAATATTGAAAATAACTATTTTTCTTTCAATCAGTGCATTGTATTTTGTAGGATATAATAATACAGAGTGGAGTCATGTTTCTCTGCTCATCACTTCACATATAGAATCCCAACATAACACCACCCAGCAATCAATGTTATGTTTGTTTAGGCAGCAATACAATATCTTTCCTGAAGTTTAAAAGACAACAAATTTTGCATTTGTACATTTCATTTTAAATCAAAAATAAAGTTTGAGTGGGAAAAGATTGAATATCAGATCCTGATTAGTTTTTGTCACTGGGCCAAAGCTTGGAAATCATCTCAAGTGGACCTTTATTTTTACCTGCAGCCTCCAAGCATAATTGAATTGCTTGTTTAGGAGCTCTCACACCATTCAGTAAGGGGACGAAGGCAACAATTGACATTATAACCTACCAGGTGTGCACAACTTCTCTGTGAATGTAGTAAATTAATGTGTAAATAACAGTTACAATTCAGATATTAGGTCAGAGTTTTATGCATATAAATGTTATATAGAAGAAAAAGCAATGTTTTTTATATTTTCTTTTGATAAGTGAGACATATTGAATAACACTTTAGTTTTAGAAAAAAGTCTTAAAATTAACATCTTTATTAGACTATCTTTATTTACAAATACTATTTTCTTGATTCTTTAATTATCTAAAAATAGTTATAAAACAAACTTTTATGGTTAATAAAAGATTTTAGTAAAATACATAAGAAGATTTTTATACAAATGTCTATGTATTTTTGCTTTAATATCCTGTAAAGAATACATATTGCTAATGAACACATTTTATAATGCTGTATATAATTCACAATAATCAGTAGTTTTTTATGATAATGAAGTGAGAATGTATTTTTCGAGGGAGAGAGGAATAAACAAAATGTAAGATCAAACACACATTCTTAAATTTCATGGAACACCATTATCTGATTTCTATTGGTGTAGTGAAAAGTATACTTTCTCCTATCCATTTGCTCTCTTACCCACAGTGTATATAGCCTACAAATGTTTCAAGACAAGATTGATTGACAATTCACAAATTTTAATAGGTCTACATCCAAATTGGTGCAATAAGAAAAGAACTATATGCATGGCTCAGGATTCACATTGACAGCATTGTGTAGTTATATATCTTCAGACAAGTGAATAGCATTGTTGGTGACTCTGTGTGTGTGTGTGTGTGTGTGTGTGTGTGTGTGTGTGTGGTGTGTGGTAAAGCCCACTAGCGTGAAGCAGGACTTTCCTTTCATTGTGTCAGTTCTATTGTCCTGTATTTTTATCTGTCATCTTAAAAAGTATAACGATCCTTATTTTAAGCCTGTCATTTGGCTTATTATAATTTCTGCAGTGGGCCTATCATTCCCATTGTTGGAAAAATATACAATTCTTTATTTGAAAATAATTTCACAAAGTTTTCACAGTTAAGTGTAAAACTACTATAAATTGAAAAGGCTCCTGGAAAAACGAATCAATGATACACAGATTAAACATCAAGACAGAGGTGATTACAGAACATGAATGTTGCCCCAATTGTTTCAGTACTTATGGCAACAGACTCTTCATGTTCTGAGCTGTCAAACCTAATGTAGAGGCAGGTATGTTAGTAGGAATTCCAGTGTCTGAAATCTATTCCTAAGCTATTTGGCTTTCTTAATAAACATTCTAAAAAAACCTAGTAACTTTTGGAGATCACTTGGAACTAAGAATAATGCAGGTCTGGTCTCCGAATTAGTTGTTAGAGTTGACGAAGTGTTAACTATGTAGCCTTACGAATTGCTCCATGGTACAAGGTACAAGAAATATTTTTTGTTTCAAGTTGTTCAAAATCAAATTAAATCTGGCTCTGAGTTTCCACTTGAGAGAGTTAGTGAGGAGTCTGATATCAGTTCTGATTGCTCTCACTTTTCTTCCCCTGCCACCCCTGCATGCCTCCAGACCACCTTGGCTATCCCCAGTGGTCTGTGTGCATCCCATTCCTCCTTCTGCTACACAGAGCAGCTGTCCCTGGTGTCATTCACCGCATTCTGAGCACTGCTGCCTCAGGGAGTGTTGCTGCTGCCTTTATTCCATCCTGAGCAATTTCCTCTGATGTCCTGCTTCCCCTGAAATGAATCTGCTTGGGAGCAGGATTCTGTCCTCTGCCGCTTGCAAATCCCTCAAATCCAGACAAATGTCCACTGTACAGAAGGCCAGAGATGTGACAACTCAAGGAAAAAAAAAAATCCCAACCGCCCTTCCTGTAAGGGCAGGAGTAGGAGGGGATGATGTTTTCATCATTATTTTTTGAGTCTATAGCAGAAAAAAAAAGACAATATACCAATTAATTCACCACTGATTCTTTTTGGTACAAAAATCACGTGACTCTTCTATTTTCATCTTGCTTTTTCTCTCACTTCCCCTATGGAGCTGCGACCGTTTAGGTAAGGAAGAATGCTTCTCTTTCCTTCTTTGGTTGCTGTACAGTTTCCACACTTCTTCTGCATATTTTGATCATTCTGGTCCCTTAAGTCTCTATGACTTGTAGACACTGCTTCCCCAGCTCATATAAGAAGGTTTGATTTAGATAAAAATCTAAAAAAAGAATAAGTATGCCGAATCTAACATCAAACTGGTTTCTTCCTCCTCTTCACCCTCAAGCCCTTAAAGCAAGCGTCCTATCAAACAGTTAAGTTCTGAATTCTTTACTATTATTTTATCAATACTTTGCCAAAGTTTAGGTTACAATATGGGAAAGAAAGAGCAATGATAACTGCATAGAAAACCAATAGTGAAGATTATGTTGAATAATTAATAAGGGTCTAAGTGAAGGATTTCACTAACTAGGGGCTGGAACTGTAAGAGACAATCTGATATAGAAAGTTTTTGTTCATTTTAAAAAAGATGAAACATTTTAAAAAATGTCTCTGTACTTCAATTGAAATAAAAAAATGTTAAAATACATTTGAAGAGTAGGTTTAATTGTTAGTTATGGTGATGACAAGCTTAAGTCAACATGCAATTAATCTCAATATTGTTTACCTGCTATTGAGGATCAAAGTTAAGAATTAGGTGATGTTTAGTTTCTGTATCAAGGGCACACATTAAAATTTAGAGTTGAATATGTACGTGGGAATTAGTGAATAAAACATCTTGCCCAATGTGTTATTGGGTTTTGCTCCTAGTCACTTCTTTATAAATTCTAAACTTAGACACCAGCAGTAAAACAAACTTTTCCTTTATTTGTCTAAGCCTAATGCTGAATTACGTTCACTTTAAGAAGAAGATTCCCATTTTAGCATTAAATCAAAGAAATGAAATTCCACAGGACTTAGGTAGGACTTCATGAAATGCTATTGGACTGTTCTCAAGTGTTGCCTTAATATAAGTAACAGTTGACTCACCTAACCTCAAATCCATATTTACCCATCTTAAATAAAAACAATCTTAGAATTTGAAGATTTATCTATAGTGATAGATAAAATAAAACACATCAATTTCTCCAATTCAGTGACTTGAATTTATTTCTGTTGGAAAAGCAAATTTTGAAATTATCTCTTACAGATATAACTATTTTGCCTCTGATAGAATTAGCAAAGTAGCATGCCAGGAGGTCTGAAACTATAGGAAAATGTGGCAAAGAATCAAGAAGTAGCATGGCATTTTTGAATTTAAGGATATTATTAATGATGTGTATATGGATGGAGTCACAAAGACTTCAAGTATTGGTAATAAATGAAAGCTTTGTAAGAAAGACTGAGTAAGGATTGATGATGCTTTAATGAATAAAGAAAATATTGCCTCTTTTTCTCCAGACTAAGGTTTGTTTAGTTTTGTCTCTGCATAATACCCCAGTTAAAAAAAATGTTTTGACTAAGACCCAGGTATGGGCTAAATTGATTTATGGCCAGAGCAGAAACCAAGATACTGGTGCCAAAATAGTGGTAAGATAATAAAACACTCAGCTTGAACGGAATCCAGATTGCTCAAATATGATTTGAAAGGAAACTGTTGATAAGTTAAGATAGAACACAAAGGCTGGTTACGGGTTCCACTATTAGCAAGAATTATGGGACTCAGAGTCATTTTTAGGTTGATTTCACTCAAGTTTTCTATCTGCTCATTCAAATGCAGTACCCCAAATTGAGAATATATAAATAGTCCCCATACCTTGTGTTCCTTTTTTGTTATGAAGAATGTTTTAAATTCAGTTGTCAATCCACAGCTTTGCAGAGCACAGAACCATTAGGCTTACTGCCACTTAGGCTAGTGAAAGCAGCGCCAGCACATGGTAACTGCCATACCTCATAAAGAAATTCTTGCCTCCATAACACTATATATCTCTGAGTTCTATTTCTACTGCTTCATTGGGCATACAAAATATCTGACTATGGATCCCCACAGCTGTTTCTCATAATAAAACAAGACTCAAATGTTTTCATATTTTGGAAATACTCTCCTCACAAGAAGAGTAGCTGGCCTTCAGAGTGCGAATTCTCATCCCCTGAGGTTTGACTTATTTTGACACCTTTTAATGATCAATTTCATCTCACCATTGTTGGCTACATTACAGCAAAATCCAGACCCAAGCATAGATTGTGGCTTCTCCCTTTATGTCCCACTTCGCAGTTTAAATCAAGCTGGAATATCTAAAACCTAGTGATATAGAAAGGGGAATACATATGAAGAGAATATGCAGCTTAACGAGGTGCTTTACAAAATGCAGGTTACTACTGTCACTTTGTCATTCATTCCAAGGGCACTGTTTCTTTAATCCCAGCCTGCTCCGTGTGACACTGGTCATCTTCCTCCATTGCCAAAAATTCCCTTCAACATAGGTAGACCACTCAAAGTCCAGACTTCAAAAGAAAAGCCAAGATAAATTACAGGATTCATTTGACAAACCCCTTGGTTCGTCTATGCTTTGATTACCTCACCTGTAAAATGGCATGGAATTAAATAAACATACTCTTCAGAAAGAAATAAAACAATCCATGACTAATTGATGATTTTGGATGGTACAAGCAGATTCATCATTAAAAATAATACTAAAAGTGTTTTAATGTAGTCAACTTCAAAACATATTTGTTTAATATGAACATTCTATGCTTAATGTTAAATATTAAGCAGATACAAACTCAGAACTACATAACAGTCTTTTAAGTAGAGACTACCATGATCAGTTAGTATATTCACAGGCAGACATAGCCACTGAGAACCAAAAGGGCAGTTGTCATGCCCGGAATCGTGCTGAGCTAAACTTTAGGAAAAACACATAAACATTTTACATAGACAATAGAAGGTGAGATGACTGCAAGGTGGTCAGTCAATCTGCCACTGTATAAACTGCAAGAACTTGGATAGTCAGAATGTTGGCCTTACCTTTGAATCTCTGGTCATAGATAAAGCCTTGCTTCTCTGGCTATGATATTCTATTTGGGGTAGAGCTGGGAGACAGGACCACTGGGTTTCTGACTTCTTCTGGGTCTGAGGCTTCCATCCTCTCAGGCATGTCCCTCTGACCCACTTACTTGGGCACTAAAATGATATATTCCTAGTCCCTGGAGTACTGATTGATTCCCTCTCCCTGGCACCACTCTCTTTTCTCAACCCAAATATTCTAGAAAAGTCAGAGCCTGCTGCAAGGAACAACTTGTTGAGCAGCACTTTGTTCTAACATCAACCCTCTTGCCCCTCTGGGACTCTACTCAGAAAGTATTAGACTAAATGAGCACCGTCAGTAAGTTCTGAGCAAACAGATTACATGTGGGAATTCCATCCCCATTTTGTCACTTACTGGCTGTGATGCCTAGAGCATACTTTGACCTCTCCGACTTCAAATGTCATCATCACAAAACAGAGAAAATAATAGTAACTATCTAATAGTGTTGTGGTGATGAAATAATGCCATGGAAATGATGCTAGACAAAATTCTTAGCCTTGTGTCTAACAGAGAGTAAATTCTCAATCAATGATAGCTAACATTTTCTAGCAGAATAAAAAGCCCTATCTCAGTGGTTCCTCTTTATTTAGCCTCCCTCCTTCACCTCCTTTGGTCCAATGGTCCAGGTACTTATGTTTTTATGTTTTAGGCTGCAGTGTGAGTTGGAAAATGATAACTAGAGTCATTATCTAACCTCAGAATATCACACAGAGGTTGGCCTTAAAAATATTAACTTTCATAAATTTATTCCCAAAGCATAAACATGCCATTTTATTTTTTTGACTAAAAGGAAACAAGCTAGTACCACAGCCTGTCTGGCATTTCTTAAATGCATAAACATGTGTTTACTATTGTGTAAAACAGCTGTAATTTGACTGTCATTGACTAATTCTAGTTATGTTTGGTTTATGTCCTTCATGAACAGTCACAAAGAATTTACTTATATGCTTTTGTATGATTTTTTCAATTGTCCTAAGAAAACAATTATGTGTGGAAATTTTCTTCTTCCTTTTACCTTCATTATTGTTTAGAAAAGCAATTGAATCATTCAAAGTGGTTATTGATTCTATAATCTACCAAATTCATGAAGATGGTATTATATCTTTAAATGTGTCAAAATTTGGAAGGAGATTAACTGCTTCAAGTCATCATTTTATTGCTATTTTAGTGCATTTACAAAAATCTACTGATGTTTCTAATGCTATAAATATAGGATGTGACAAATATTACTATTCCAACTTTAAAAGAAAGGAAAATTAAAGAACTTGGTGAATCAAAATGAGTCACTGGGGACTGCTAAGAAAAGAATATATGCAGACATCATTTTGGTACTCTTTTCCCCTTTCTAATGTCTTTTCTCTCATCTTTTTCCTTCCTGAATTCTTTTATTGCTATACCTTCCTATATATTTCTTTCTTTTTTTAAATCATCATAGCTCAGTATTTTTTTAAACAGCAAATTGCTATTTTAATAGTGATTTAAGAAGAACTCCAAGGTATATGTATATAATACTATTTTAATGACTTTTCTGTTCATTTTCTGATAGAGAAACTGAATTTTTATAAAGACTGTAATTGTGTTCATCTGGCTACTGCTGAGCTCACAAAAGTAAAGTTCTTGGGTAGCTTGCAAATTAATATGCCAGTCCAGATTTCTTTGGCATAATAAGAACATCTTTTATGTGTCAGAACAGGTTTTGATTATAACTAAATAAGTGAAAGAACAAGTATGTTGATAGGGTGACCTTTATCAAAAAGTTTGAGATTAATGATCCAAAGTACTTTTAGAGCTGGCAAAAGTTAAATAAGAATAAAATGTGTGAGTCATAGGACTACCTGACTGTGTAATTCAAATAAATAGCAATGTTTATGTTTGAATAAAAACAGCAATTTCAAAAACAAAATGAAAACAAAAGTCCATTAACATGAAATGTCATCACTTAATGCTTTTTATTTTCCTTGCTAAGAATAATCAAGATTACTATTTGGCTAACTCAGGCCTTATAATCACAGATATTTTTGCACCATAAGAAATTAGAGCATTTGGAAACACAGCATTTATAATGGCTTATAGCTAGCTCATAGAAAGCATTCTTTATTTTTTCCTTTATTGTTAGTGACAGCAAACAGTATAATGTTTATTTTGCAAGTGTAATATAAGCAAGAAATTAAAACAGACTTATTTGTATGTTTTGGTCAAATTTTGGATAGTATATTCTGGTATCATATTAGAATGTAGTATTTTCAAGGTAGACTATATCCAGGAGACATTGTACTTAAGCCCCCTTCCAAGGAAAGAAAATACAATACAACTCTATTTAAAAATAAAATATTAGAAACTCCCTATCTACATATTATTGAATTTGGTTTTGTAAATGATGCAGAAAAGCAGTTTACCTCAACATCTTATAGATCTTTTTTGTGGAACTGTTTTTGTAATTTTTTTCATGTTATACTTTCTATCGGGTATGCTTTTCGCCCCCAACTAGTTCCTCACCATTTCTCTCTCCTTCTAAATGCACTTTCATTTTTAAAGGCAAAATCCAGTGCCATCTCTTTTATAAAAACTTATTTGAACTTCCTCCTGTCATATATATTTACTTATTTTAATTATTCATTGTAATTTATTCATATTCCCTCTTAGAGTACTATTAGACTCATAAGAACCATCTCAGTGCCTTACGAGATTACAGTGTTTCATTGGAGTGCAATGTTTAGGACGACGTAAGCCTTGGTACTTTGTTTGTAGCAGGTACTCAGTACTTATTGAGTGCAGATGACACAGTACAGATCATACCTCATGGTCTGGAGGCTTTCCCTGAATCTACCATTATCTTGTATGTAGTAATAAATGAATAACAAAAACTTATTACATGTATGCATGCATATACTTATACAATCACAATACTGACAATTTGGTACTGATGACAGGGTTAGGTAGGTACTTATTTAATTTGGTCACTGAAACTGATGAAATTACTTCTTGACTGTCATTATTTGATCATTTTATTCATAGTAATTTGAATTGGTTTCTTAAAGTTTATTTAACAAGTATTAAAATTCAGTATTAAAATACAGTCATCAGATTTTAATATATATCAGGACAATGCTGCAAAACAATCTATGACAAACTAAATGGTAATTAAGCATATACTATAGTATGGTATTTGGCCTAATTTCCATAGGTTTCACATAAATAGAAATGGAAAAACATTATGAATGTAAAATATATGAATTATTTTTAATTAATACGAGTGCACCACCACAATTACTGAAAGTTGTAAATATTGAATAAAATATAATCTACTTTAAACTTTCATGAAAGTATAAAAATGTCAACCCTGAGTCTTCAATAGTTATGCCTAAATAGAATATTGAAATTTCTACTTTGGACATAGTCTTCATTGCTATAGCAATAGTTTAATCACATAGTCAGTCACAAGATAGAATTTTATAACTATGGACACATGGCTACTCCCTTAATTCATTCTCCGTTCCTTCCAAGTATGCAAGGACAGTGCCAGAACCATAATGAGAGAATGTTAATGAAAGAACATCATGCAAGAACACAGGCTATTATCTCCACAGGATTCTCAGAGTTATCTGAAGTCACAGAGTGGTATAAATTCTGTAACACACAGAAGCTGCAGTACTGCTGAGAATGTTCCATGTTACCAATAGAAAATAGGACAATGGAAACCAGAATCCATATTTTATCTATATCATCTGCACTCAATAAATACTGAGTCAAATTCTTGTTTTATTTTTTCCTTATGACAAATAAACTTAATTAATTGGATGTTTCCATTTTGTGGAACTGGGAGTTTTATTCATATTGAAATTCACAATCATGGCTTTTCATATGGAAATTTCTAGTTCTCAAGCATAGAAGGATAAAAATTTAGCTTTGACTATTTCAAACTTTGTAAAGAGAGACCAGATCTTACTATTACATAATGTATAATGCATCCTTTACAAAGATTTCAGATTGGAAGGAAAAATTATTTACCAAAAATATTGTGATGATTTCTTTGAAAACAAGGGCAATATTTTATAATTGATTCATAATGGATCTAAATATCTATAAAAGATATCTTAAGTCATATGCTTAATATTATGTTGTATAATATATTATTAATAGTATCAATATACCACTTACTAGTCCCCTAATTTATCTCCTGTCTCATAAGCATGCTTTAACTTAAGCTTCCTTTATCCTGGATAGTGCATTTCCCACACTGTCTTAAAACTATTAGCTATGTCTTATTATATTACAGTAATGAAATAAAGAGTTATTAACTAATGAATACAGAAGAATGGCAAGCCTATGTTTTAAGTTGTTTTCTTAAGTTTATATCTGCATGTTGCACACTGAATAGTAGACACTTAAAATCATACCAGAATTGTTGGGATGGGAGGGCATGTAAAAGTCATTTAGCCAAGCAATTTATAACTTTACACTACCAGCAGAACCTTTTTTATTTAAATAAAATTGGATATAGAACCTCAAAATATAAAACAGATGGGAATGTAGCAGCTCCGGTCTAAGAGAAAGAAGCAAGCTTGGCCTCATCCCCTGCAGTAGAACTCTGTAGTGCCCCAGCTTGGTGACCGTTGATCTGGTTAATTTGCCCAATCTGTTCAAAGTCTTTTTAAAACCATGTTTTTGACAGATGATAATACTGCCTCTTCTACAATATTTCCAGAAACAAAGGACTTGGTAACTTACAGGAGAGGCAATTTTGAGGGGTAAGGAATGTATCCATTATTATAAAAAGTGATAAAATACATTAAATAAATAATATAAAATAAGAATATATCATATGGTAAACCTCCAAATAACATTTCCTCTTTGTCTTATTCTTGTTATCTTTGTTGGTTATTTTCTAAAATAATCCTTCAAATATTTGCTGACACTTAGCCCTATACCCCAGATCACTCTAGGCGGAAATAAACTTCAATAAGATTGTTACAACTTTCCTTCTGGAGGAGTGAAGTATGTTCTGGTCCCTGCTTTGATATCCCTCGTTGCTGCTGTGCTCAGGAGAAAGGGTAGCTCTGTCCTTTGGTTGTGGCCATGGAACAAAATGAAATCATATAGCAAAAGGTACATGAAGTTTGAGTTCTGATTAAAGCAGCTCCAGGGAGATATAAAGTGACTAATATTTTCAAGTCTTGGGGTCAGACAGAGATTGAAAACCAGACTCAAAGCAAGGGGGACCGAAAAGGGAAATAGATAAGACAAAGAAAAACACTTTGGGAGACAAAATATATAGAGATCAAAAGTTAAATCCTTGTAAAGAAGGGGAAAAACATGTTATGAAGGACTTCACCCCATGAACAAGGAACATGCTAATTAAGTATGATAATATGTTTATATGTTCCATCTACTCTGATAATCGTTGGTGTAACAATAAGAGTCTTCCCAATCCATATAGTTATCAGTAGTCATACTTGCCACCCACTTGTTTTGGATAGTAACTCTGACATTGAAGTTGTCAGCCCAGTACTTTTCAATCTGCAGTAGTACCATTTGTACAAATAAAATATTTCCCATCTATAACCCCAATCCTCCCTTGTCAAGCATTCCCAACTGATTTACTGGCATCAAGTCCTGTTCTATTTACTTTCATTTATGCCACCATTGCTTTCTCAGGAAGTGAGGTTGGAGCTTACCTCATATGGAGAAAAATACCAAAGTGGTTATATTTTCAATATTTAAGAATAAGTAAACAAAAATATCAATGACAGAAAATCCAGGAGAAATTTAAGTCTTGTGATAGACACTGGGACACAGGAGAAAGACCAAAGCACAGATGAGGATGGGGAAGAGCATCATTTCATCAATGTTACCACTGGTACCTATGGAACATTAACTATCTGTTAGGTCTCTTGCTTGACTCCGAGTTTTGGATATTAAAATACCTATTTTAATTATTAATACTCTACACATTTTTTAAGTGAGTAAATAGAATTGAGTGCTTGAGAAGTCCAATATCACAGAGCTAGTAAGTGGTAAAAAGCCAAAATTATAAAACAGTCTGACTTCTGGAGCTCAAACTTTCAATTAAGACTTTTAACTTTGAAAAATGAGCTAATATCCAAAACAGAAGAAAATTGTACATAGCTTACATTTTCCTGTCTGAAAAAGTAAAAATATTTGAAATCTAAAATAAGAGATAAAAATTGATGAAATAAAGCTTAAAGTGGGACCTGGGGGAGAGGTAGGCTGGAAAAAAGGGAGGAGAAAATATAAGTATAGGCTATAAAGACGAAAGCATAATTACGAATTGCCAGCTATATTAGGAATGCTTAAATCAGAACTGGTATGCATAAACTTAAGTGTATGATAAGGAGAGCTGGGAAGATGTTCCAGGATGTAAGAAACGGGTAAAAGTTTTTTTAAAATCTGAGATTTAGTACTAAAAAGAAATGAGCTATCAAGCCAAGAAAAGCATGTGGTACTTTAAATGCATATTACTAAGTGAAAGAAGCCAATCTGAAAAGGCTACATACCGTATGATTCTAACTATATGGCATTCTGGAAAAGCAAAACTATGGAAACAGTGAAAACATTAGTGGTTGCTGGAGGATAATGGGGGCCAGGATGAATAGGCAGAGCACAGATGATTTTTAGGCAATGAAAATATTCTATAGACTATAATGGTGAATGAATGCCATTATACATTTGTCCAAAGTCACAGAATGCGTGTACAACACCAAGAGTGAACCCTAATGCAAACTATAGGCTTTGGATGATAATGAGGTATCAATGTAGGTTCATCAATTGTTATACCTGCACTACACTGGTAGGGGATATAGGTAATAAGAAAGGTACAGGTAGAGGAAAGAAGGTATAAGGGAAATCTCTGTACTTTTCTCTCAATTTTGCTATGAATTTAAGATTGCTCTAAGAAATAAAATTTTTAGTAAAAGAATTTTAAAAATCAGAGATAAACAAGACAGAAAACAGAGGTAAATAATGTAAATTTAATTCTCACATTTGACAAGAACCAACAGAACAGAAATGATAATCAAGAACATTACAGGAAATAGGTCCCCTGAAACAAAAATAATTGAATAATACAGTATGAATTCTTCATCATATATCATAAAATTAAATTAAATAGGAATTTAGACACACCAGAGTAAATTATTTTACTCGAGTCACCCAAAAGGGTACCCAAATCAGACTGACTTGACTTTATTTGAAAGAAAAAGTTTTGAGTTCCAAAGGTTATATAACAAACATTAATTGCCATTAATACAGAAAAGAAAAGATAACAATAGATATAAAAAGGCTGAAAAAGTAAAACTTAACCACACAGTTTTCTTGAATCAAAGGAACATTTTTAGTCAAAGAGAATCAAAATAAGGACAGCAGAACCAGATGAATAATAATATGATAGGACCTATAATGAGAATTGAAATCATTCAATGTGAAGTTGAGCCTAATTTATTATTATAAATATGAATAAAACCATGCCATTGCCAATAATAATTTTATTTATTGCATAAATATAGTAGCATGATGAGAATTAGTTTGGAGTATATTCTTCCATATGTTAGTTACAAACGTCTAGAACTCAGAAAATCTAGTAAACCCAAAGCATATTTATATTCTCACATTTGCTAGGAGGAAACCAATAGATGGTGTTTATGTTTTGAAGTCTATATTAGAGAAGTACAGATGTGTATAATCTGTTGTTAAGGAAGTGACTAGTTGAAATAAATAAGGATACATATGTCCTTAACCACTAGAAAAAAAAAGTGAAATAAGAAGATGGAGAACTACTGACAATACAAAAAAGAAAAAGCATATTGATGCATAAAAATCACAATATATAAATGAAAATAAAATTGTATAAGTAATATTCAAATTTTAAAACAGAGTCTTAGATCTGGTTCAAAAATATAAATTGGGAAGAAAAGCAAAAGATTAACAGCAGAAAGATGGCTATTAGGAAGCCAGGCAAATATTTTTTAATGTTAATGTTCATTATTGGCATAGGTATTACAAAATAAACACTGTCAAATAATTTTTGTGTATCACCTAGTTTTTTTCTAGTCTATGCTGTGATAACAAGAAAATGCTAGTGGTTTACAAAATCTGTATTGCATGTGAAAAATGGTTCTGCTATTCCACACTTGGCTTCATCATTCTAAGGTGCAGAATAAAGTAGCAGACCTTATCTAGAACATGTTCTTGTGCTAGAGGGAAAAAGTGTACAGGAATAATACAACAGCTCTTAAAGCTTTTGCTCAGTTCTTAACGCTCACTTTTCATTGCTCAAGCAAGTTACATGGTCAAGTGTTAAGTACATGAGTTGGAAAAGGCACACAAAAGTGCCCATTGGAAGAGGCACTGCACATGAAAAAGCAAGAATCACTCAAAATCAACTACTCATTGGTAAACAACAAAATCATTTAATACCCCCCCCCAACACACACACTTTCAATAATGGAGATCACAATGCATTGCACTGCACAACACATGGTAAAGACAGTGAGTGAAGAATCCTCTTACCTAAGAGTCAGTAAATAATTTTGGACAGTAATAAAACTTCTCATAGTAGTAAGAATGTCAAAAAAAGGCAAATGTCATGAAAGGTCAGTTATCAATATGTATCAAAGTCTTTACGGTTCTTCAACCTCTTGAACTAGTAATTATTTTCCTGGAATTTTATCCAAATGGAAACAATAATGGGATAGATATTCATAAATAATGATTTAGCATAATTTAGGAGTGAATTAAAATATTATTGATAGTAATAGATCCTTAGCTAAACAAATTATATTTTCATGTGACTGGTTAGCCTTTAAATTTATTTAATGATATACAATATCATATACACACACACACACACACACACAATGTTCCCGATATCTGTTAAGTGTGTGTGTGTCTGGGTGTGTGTGTGTTTTCATCATCAAAGAGATTTCTAAGTTTACCAATGAGTAGTTGAATTTGGATTGATTCTTGATTTCTCATTTGTGATCTTCCTAATATAAAATCATTTGTTTTGCAAGTTGGAATTAACAAATAAGGGGCTCGTGTTAGTTATTCAATAAATAATGAGTTTAAATCAACAAAGATAAAAAAGGCAAAGAAGGGCATTACATAATGGAAAGGGGTTCAATTCAACAAGAAGACCTTGTTGTTCTAAATATAACTGCACCTAACACAGGAGCACTCAGATTCATAAAGCAAGTTCTTACATGCCTACCAAGAGATTTAGATAAACACACAATAGTGGGAGACTTTAATACCACACTCTCAGTATTAGACAGATTATCAAGGTAGAAAACTAAGATATTTGGGGCCCCAACTCGACACTTGACCAAATGGACCTAATAGACATCTAAAGAACTGTCCACTCCAAAATAACAGAATATACATTCTTCTCATCTGCACATGGCACACACTCTAAAATCGATCACCCAATCAGCCATAAGAAAATCCTCAGCAAATTAAAAAATAATAATAATACCAAACACATTCTCAGACCACAAAGCAATAAATATAGAAATCAATACTAAGAATATCACTCAAAATCATGCAACTACATGGAAATTAAACAACCTGCTCCCGAATGACTTTTGAGTAAACCATGAAATTAAGGCAAAAATCAAGAAATTTTATGAAAATAATGAGAACAAAGATACAGCATACAAGAATCTCTGGGGTACAGCTAAAGCACTGTAAGAAGGAAGATTATAGTGCTAAATACCCACATCAAAAAGTTAGAAAGATCTTGAACTAGCAACCTAACATCACACCTAGAAGAGCAAGAGAAACAAGAGCAAACCAACCCCAGAGCTAGCAGAAGACAAGAAACAACCAAAATCAGAGCTGAACTGAGGGGGATTGAGATGTGAAAAAGCATACAAAAGATTAATGAGCCCAGGAATAGATTTTTGATAGAATAAATATGATCAATAGACCACTAGCTAGACTAATGAAGAAAAAAAGAGAAAAGAACCAAAAACCCCACAATCAGAAATGACAAAGGGGACATTACTGTTGACCTCACAGATATACAAAAAACCCTCAAAGGTGATTAGAATACTTCTATGCACACAAGCTAGAACACCTAAAATAAATCCATAAATTCCTGGAAATACACCACTTCCCAAGACTGAACCAGGAAGAAACTGAATCCCTGGACAGAACAATAATGAGTTCTGAAATGGAATCAGTAACAAAAAGCCTACCAACCAGAAAACCTAAGGACCAGACAGATTCACAGTCAAATTCTACAAGATGTATAAAGAAAAGCTGGTAACATTCTTACTGATAAGATTCCAAAAACTTGAGAAGGGATTTCTCTCTAACTCATGATGTGAAGCCAGCATCATTCTGATATCAAAACCTGGCAGAGACACAACAAAAAAAGAAAGCTTGGGGCCAATATCCTCAATGAACTTCGATGCAAAAATTTTCAGCAAAACACTAGCAAACTGTATTCAGCAGCACATCAAAAAGCTAATTCACCATGACCAAGTAGGCTTTTTCCCTGGGATGCAAGGTTGTTCAACACACACAAATCAATAAATGTGATTCATCACACAAACAGTACTAAAGGGAAAAAACACATGATCACTTCAATAGATGCAGAAAGGTCTTTCAATAAGATTCAACATGCTTTTATTAAAACCCCTCAACAAATCAGGCACTGAAGGAACATACTTCAAAATAATAAGTGCCATCTATGACAGACCCACAGCTAACATCATACTCAATGAGCAAAAGCTGGAAGCATTACCCTTGAAAAATAGCACAAGAAAAGAATGTCCTCTCTTACCTCTCTTATTCAATATAGTTCAGAAATTTCTAGCCAGAACAATCAGGCAAGATAAAGAAAATAAAAGCTATCCAAAGAGAAATAGAGGAAATCACACTGCCTCTATTTGCAAATGATATGATTCTATACCTAGAAAACCACATAGTTTCTGCCCAGAAGCTCCTTAAGCTGAAAAACAACTTTAGCAAAGTCTTAGTATACGAAATTAATGTACAAAGGTTACTAGCATTCCTATATACCAACAACATCCAGGATCAGAGCCAAATCAAGAATGCAATCCCATTCACAACAGACACAAAAAGAATAAAATATGTAAGAATGCATATAACCATGTAGGTAAAAGATCTTTACAACAAGAGTTACAAAAAAATTCTCAAAGAAATCAGAGATGACACAAACAGAAAAACATTCCATGTTAATGGATAGGAAGAATAAATATTGATATGCCTATCAAACTACCAATGACATTCCTCACAGAACTAGAAAAACCTATTTTAAAATTCATATGGACCGAAAAAAGAGCCTGAATAGCCAAGGCAACACTGAGCAAAAAGAACAAAGCAGGAGACAATATGCTACCTAATTTCTAATTATACTACAAGGCTACAGTAACCAAAACAGCATGGTAATGGTATATATACCAAAAAAAAAAAAAAAGTGCTTAGGCCAAAGGAACAGAACCGAAAACGCAGAAATAAGGCTGTACACCTACAACCAACTGTTCTTTGACAAAGCTGACAAAAGCAATGTGGAAAGGACTCCTTATTCAATAAATGGTGTGAGATAACTGGCCAGCCATATGAGGAAGATTGAAACTGGACCCCTTCCTTACACCATATACAAAAAAAAAAACAAAAAAAAAAAAACAAAAAAAAACTCAAGATGGATTAAAGAGTTAAATGTAGAACCCCAAACTATAAAAACTCTGGAAGACAACCTAAGAAATACCATTCTGAACATAGGACCTGGCAGAGATTTTTCAATAAAGAAGCCAAAAGCAATTGCAACAAAAACAAAAAATGACAAATGGGATATAATAAACTAAATAGCTTCTGCACATAAAAAGAAACTATCAACAGAGTAAACAGACAACCTACAGAATGGAGGGAAATTTTTGCAAACTATTTGTCTGAGAAAGGTCCAGTATCTTGAATCTATAAGGAACTTAAACAAATTAATAGGAAAAGAACAACTTCAATCAAAATTGGGCAAAAGACATGAATAGACACTTTTTTTCTTTTTTTTGGGACAGAGTCTCGCTCTGTCGCCCAAGTTGGAGTGGCAGTGGCCCAATCTCGGCTCACTGCAAGCTCCACCTCCCAGGTTCACGCCATTCTCCTGCCTCAGCCTCCCAAGTAGCTGGGACTACAGGCACACACCACCTCGCCCGGCTAATTTTTTGTATTTTTAGTAGAGACAGGGTTTCAGTGTTAGCCAGGATGGTCTCAATCTCCTGACCTTGTGATCCGCCCGCCTCGGCCTCCAGAAGTGCTGAGATTACAGGTGTGAGCCACTGTGCCCGGCCTAATAGACACTTTTCAAAAGACGATATGCACTTGGCCAACAAGCATATGATGAAAAGTACTCAACATCAATAATTATTAAATAAATGCAAATCAAAACCATGTTGAGATATCATTTCATACCTGCCAGAATGGCTACCATTAAAAAGCCAAAAATAACATGCTGGTGAGGTTGCAGAGAAAAGTGAATGCCTGTACACTGGTGGTGGTAATGTGAACAGTTCAGCCATTGTGGAAAGCAGTGTGACAATTTCTCAAGGAACTTAAAATGGAAACACTATTTGATCCAGCAATCCCATTATTGAGTATATATACAAAGGAATATAAATTGTTCTACCATAAAGATACATGTGTATGTTCATTGCAGCACTACTCACAACAGTAAAGACACGGAGTCAACCTAATGTTCAATAGTCAACTGGATAAAAAAAAAAAATGTGAGACATATACACCATGGAATACTATACAGCCATAAGAAAGAACAAGATTGTGTCCTTTGCAGCAACATAGATGACACGGGAGGACATTATCCTAAGCAAATTAACACAGGAACAGAAAATCAAATATTGCATATTCTCACTTACAATTGGGAGTTAACATTGTGTACACACGTACACAAGGAAGGGAACAATAGACACCAGGGCCTACTTGAGGGTGAAGAGTGAGAGGAGGGTGGAGAGTGGGAGGAGGGTGAAGATTGAAAGACTACTTAAGGGGTACTATGCTTATTACTTGGGTGGCAAAATAATCTGTACACCAAACCCATGTCACAAGCAACTTACACATATAACAAACCTGCATATGTATGCTTAAGCCTAAAATAAATATCTAATAAATAAATAAATAATTGGATAAATAAAGGCATAAATACATGAAGAAAAGGCATTGAAATTGTGTTTAAAAATAACCAGAGTTACATATATAAAATGCACAAATTTCTTACCACAGAATATCATAAACAAAATGTGATTTGATTGCCAACAGTCAAGGGACTACACTGACATACACTAAGCTATATCTTCAGACAGCTTGAAACAACAATACACAGTGATACTTATCAAGTGCTTTCTATTTCCCAGGCATTGTGTTAGAATCTTTACACACAATGACACATTAAAGCTTCTCAACTATCCCATATATTAGTCATTTCTATTACAATTCTCCTTCTAATAAATTAGCAAACTGAGGAAGCTCAGAGAGATAATAACTGTTTTCAAGTGTTTGAGATTCAATGAGTAACACAGCAAGAATTCTAAATCAGGCAGTTGATTCCAGAGAGTCGCTGAAACACTGCCCTAAATTTACTTATGTTCTTTTCAGGGAATGTCTCCAAATCATTTAATCTTGATATTATTTAACACTTGGCAAAAATCTCTTCTGTGGTAGCTTCTTACAAGTGAATTATCTCATTAATTAAATATTTTTTTCCTAATTTTATGCTTCAAAGTTATTTTTCAAATTTTAAGATTGTGGTTATCTTGGTGCCAGACATGTGTATATTGCCTCCACACTCATTCATCGATTCTTAACTCTCACATTCTACTTGTAACTTCACTTTATAGATCTAGCCTTTCCCAGACCAAAAAAAAAAAAAAAAAACCTGATGGATTTCATCAATACCAGGCCCATCCTACAAGAAGTACTAATGGGAGTCCATCAACCAGAAAGAAAAGGACATTAATGAGCAGTAATAATCACATGAAGGTACAAAACTTACTGGTAATAGAAACGACACAGAAAAACACAGAATACTATAGAACTGTAATGGTGGTGTGTAAACTACCCTTATTCTAGGGGAAAGACTAAAAAAAAATCAGAAATAACAATTACAATAACTTTTCAAGGTATACTCAGTACAGTAAGATACAAGTGAAAACAACAAAAAGTTAAAAAGCTGGGAAACAAAGTTAAGGCAAATTTTTATTCTTTTTTCTTTTTGCTTGTTTGTTTATGGAAACATTGGTAAGTGGTTAGGTCAAAATAATTGTTTATAAGATAGTACTATAAGACTCATGGTAACCTCAAACCAAAAAACATACAATAGATACACAAAAATTAAAATGAAGAAACTAAATCATATCACCAGAGAGTCATCTTCACTCAAGAAAGACAGGAATGAAAGAAAGAAGAAAGAAAAGAATACAAAACAACCAGAAAACAAATAACAAAACAGCAGGAGTAAGTCCTTAATATCCATAATAACTTTGAATGTAAATAGACTAAATTCTCCAATCAAAAAACATCAACTGGCTGAATGGATGAAAAAAATAAGACCCATTGATCTGTTGCCTACAAGAAATACATTTCACCTATAAGGACACACATACACAAAATAAAGGGATGGAAAAAGATATTCCATGCCAATGGAAATCAAAAAAAGAGTGGATGTCACTATACTTATATAAGACAAAATGATATCAAGACAAAAACTCTAAGAAGAGACAAAGAAGGTCATTATATAATGCTAATGGGGTCAATTCATCAAGAAGATATAACAATTTTAAGTATACATACACCAAACACAGGGGTACCCAGATATATAAAAGATATATTATTAGAGCTAAACAGAGGGATAGGCCCCAGTGTAGTAACAGACGAAGACTTTCAACAGCTCACTTTCGGCAATGGACAGATCTTCCAGATAGAAAATTAACAACAACAACAACAACAAAAACTTAATCTGAAATATTGAACAAATGGATCTAGTAGATATTTACAGAACATTTCATCCAATAGCTGCAGAATACACATTCTTTTTCTCAGCACATGAATCATTCTTAAGGATAGATCATATGTTAAGTCATAAAACAAGTCTTAAAACAGTCAAAAAAAATGGAAATATCAAGCATCTTCTTCAACCAAAATATAATAAAACTGAAAAATAACAAGTAAAATTTAGAAATCTATACAAACACATGGAAATTTAACAATATGCTGCTAAATAACCAGTGGATCAGTGAAGATATTAAGAAGAAAATTGAAAAATTTTTGAAACAAATGATAATGAAAACACAATCTATCAAAGCCTATTGGATACAGCAAAAACAATACAAAGAGAGAAGCTTATAGTTAAAAATGCCTATCTCAAAAAAGATAAATCTGGCCAGAGCAATCAGCAGAGAAGAAAAAAAGTATTCAATTAGGAAAAGAGAAGTCAATTGTCCTGTTGCAGATGACATGATTGTATATCTAGAAAGCCCACTGTCTCAGCCCAAAATCTCCTTAAGCTGATTAGCAACTCAGCGAAGTCTCAGGATACAAAATTAATGTACAAAAATCACAAGCATTCTTGTACACAATAACAGACAAACAGAGAGCCAATCATGAGTGAACTCCCATTCACAATTGCTTCAAAGAAAAAATACCTAGGATCCAACTTACAAGGATGTGAAGGACCTCTTCAAGGAGAAATACAAACCACTGCTCAATGAAATAAAAGAGGATACAAACAAATGGAAGAACATTCCATGCTCATGGGTTGGAAGAATCAATATCGTGAAAATGGCCATACTGCCCAAGGTAATTTATAGATTCAATGCCATCCCCATCAAGCTACCAATGACTTTCTTCACAGAATTGGAAAAAACTACTTTAAAGTTTATATGGAACCAAAAAAGAGCCCGCATCGCCAAGTCAATCCTAAGCCAAAAGAACAAAGCTGGAGGCATCACGCTACCAGACTTTAAACTATACTACAAGGCTACAGTAACCAAAACAGCATGGTACTGGTACCACAACAGAGACATAGATCAATGGAACAGAACAGAGCCCTCAGAAATGATGCCACATAGCTACAACTATCTGATCTTTGACAAACCTGACAAAAACAAGAAATGGGGAAAGGATTCCCTATTTAATAAATGGTGCTGGGAAAACTGGCTAGCCATATGTAGAAAGCTGAAACTGGATCCCTTCCTTACACCTTATACAAAAATTAATTCAAGATGGATTAAAGACTTATATGTTAGACCTAAAACCATTAAAATCCTACAAGAAAACCTAGGCAATACCATTCAGGACATAGGCGTGGGCAAGGACTTCATGTCTAAAACACCAAAAGCAATGGCAACAAAAGCCAAAATCGACAAATGGGATCTCATTAAACTAAAGAGCTTCTGCACAGCAAAAGAAACTATCATCAGAATTAACAGGCAACCTACAGAATGGGAGAAAATTTTTGCAACCTACTCATCTGACAAAGGGCTAATATCCAGAATCTATAATGAACTCAAACAAATTTACAAGAAAAAAACAAACAACCCCATCAAAAAGTGGGCAGAGGACATGAACAGACACTTCTCAAAAGAAGACATTTATGCAGCCAGAAAACACATGAAGAAATGCTCATCATCACTGGCCATCAGAGAAATGCAAATCAAAACCACAGTGAGATACCATCTCACACCAGTTAGAATGGCCATCATTAAAAAATCAGGAAACAACAGGTGCTGGAGAGGATGTGGAGAAATAGGAACACTTTTACACTGTTGGTGGGACTGTAAACTAGTTCAACCATTGTGGAAGTCAGTGTGGCGATTCCTCAGGGATCTCGAACTAGAAATACCATTTGACCCAGCCATCCCATTACTGGGTATATACCCAAAGGACTATAAATCATGCTGCTATAAAGACACATGCACACGTATGTTTATTGCGGCACTATTCACAATAGCAAAGAGTTGGAACCAACCCAAATGTCCAACAACGATAGACTGGATTAAGAAAATGTGGCACATATACACCATGGAATACTATGCAGCCATAAAAAATGATGAGTTCGTGTCCTTTGTAGGGACATGGATGAAACTGGAAAACATCATTCTCAGTAAACTATCGCAAGGACAAAAAACCAAACACCGCATGTTCTCACTCATAGGTGGGAATTGAACAATGAGAATCATGGACACAGGAAGTGAACATCACACTCCGGGACTGTTGTGGGGGGGGGGGGGAGGACAGCATTAGGAGATACACCTAATGCTAAATGACGATTAATGGTGCAGGAAATCAACATGCACATGATACATATGTAACAAACCTGCACATTGTGCACATGTACCTAAAACCTAAAGTATAATAAAAAAAAAAAAAAAAAAAAAAAAAAAAAAAAAAAAAAAAAAAAAAAAAAAAAAAAAAAAAAAAAAAAAAAAAAAAAATCAAGACATCAAAAATTGAAAAAAAAAAAAAAAAATATTAGAAGAAAATAATATAGAAAATAAATGAAATTGAAATGAAATATATATATATATATATATATTCATAAGGTCAAGGAAACAAAAAGTTGGTTTTTTGAAAAGTGAAACAGAATTGACAAACTTTTAGTCAGTGTAAGAAAAAAAGAGAATATTCAAATGTGCAAAATTAGAAGTGAAAAAGGAGATACTGCAGACATTCAAAGGATTATTGGTGTCTACTTTGGGCAACTATATGTGAACAAATTGAAAAATCTAGAAGAAATGGACAAATTACTAGACCCATACAACCTACCAAGATTGAACAAGGAAGAGATCTACAACTCGATGAGACCAATAACAAATAGCAAGATCAAAGCTGTAATAAAAAATCGTTCAGTAAAGAAAATTCTGGGACCTGATAGCTTCACTCCTTAATTCTAACAAACATTGAAAGAAGAACTAATACCAATTCTACTCAAAATATTTCAAAAAATAGAGAAGGAGGGAATACTTCCAAACTCATTCTACTAGGCCAGTATTACTTTGATACCAAAGCCAGACAAAGACACATCAGTAAAGAAAAGTACAGGCTAGTATCTCTGATAAATATTGATACAAAAATCCTCAACAAAATAATAGCAAGTCAATTTCAGTAATACATTAGAAAGATTATCAATCAATGTGATACATCATATCCACAGATTGAAGAATGAAAACCGTGAGATCATTTCAATCAATGCTGAAAAGGCATCTGATAAAATTCAACATCTTTTCATAATTAAAACCCTCAAAAAACTAAGGATAGAAGGAATATACCTATGTTTTTTATTAAAAAGCCATATATGACAGACCCACAACTATTATCATACTGAACGGCGAAAAACTGAAAGCCTTTTCTCTAAGATCTGGAACATGACAACAATGCCCAGTCACCACTGTTGTTCAACATATTAATAATATTGGAAATTTTAGCTACAGCAGTCAAACAAAAGAAAGCTATAAATGGCATCCACATCAGAAATGAAAGAGTTAGATTATCCTTGAGGATGATATGATCTTATATTTGGAATAACCTAAAGACTCCACAAGAAAACTGTTGGAATGGATAAACTTGGAGAAGTTATAGGATACAAAATCAACGTACAAAAATAAATAGAATTTCTATATGCCAAAAGTGAACAATGTGAAAAACAAATAAAAAGTAATCCATTTACAATAGTCACACATAAAATTAAATACCTAGAAATTAATCAAATAAGTGAAAGGTCTCTATATTGAAAACTATAAAACAGTGATGAAGGAAATTGAAAGAGAAACACACACAGAAAAGAAAAAATATTCCATGTTCATGTATTGGAAGAATCAGTATTGTTAAAATATCCATACTCCCCAAAGCAATCTAGAGATTCAATGCAATCCCTCTCAAAATACCAATGACAGTCTACACAGAAATAGAAAAGAAACAATTCTAAAATGTATAAGGAACCATAAAAGTCCCAGAGTAGCCAAAGGTATCCTAAGCAAAAAGAACAAAACTGGAGGAATCCTGGCAGGGCGTGGTGGCTCAGGCCTGTAATCCCAGCACTTTGGGAGGCCGAGGCAGGCAGATCACGAGGTCAGGAGATCAAGACCATCCTGGCTAACACAGTGAAACCCCGTCTCTACTAAAAATACAAAAAATTATCCAGGCATGGTGGTGGGCGCCTGTAGTCCCAGCTACTCGGGAGGCTGAGGCAGGAGAATGGTGTGAATCCGGGAGGCAGAGTTTGCAGTGAACTGAGATTGCGCCACTGCACTCCAGCCTGGGCAACAGAGTGAGACTCCATCTCAAAAAACAAAACAAAACAAAATAAACAAACAAACAAAAAAACAGGAGGAATCCCATTACCTGACTTCAAATTGCACAACAGAGCTATAGTTACCAAAGCAGCATGGTAATGTCATAAAAACAGACACACAGACCAATGGAACAGAGTAGAGAACCCAGAAACAAATCCACACACCTACACTGAACTCATGTTTGGCAAAGGTGCCAAGAACGTACACTGGGGAAAAGATGGTCTCTTCAACAAATGATGCTGGGAAAACTGAACAGCCATATGCAAAAGAAAGAAACTAGACCTCTACCTCTTGCAGTATACCAAAATCAAATCAAAATGACCAAAGACTTAAATGTAAGACTTCAAACTATAAAAGTGCTACAATAAAACATTAGGGAAAATCTCCAGGAGATTGATGTGGGCAAAGACTTCTTAAGCAATATTCCACAAGCACAGGCAACCAAAGCAAACATAGACAAATGGGATCACATCAAGTTTTAAATCTTCTGCACATCAAAGAATACAATGGACAAAGTAAAAAGACAACCCACAGAATGAGAGAAAATATACGCAACCTGCCCATCTAACAAGGGATTGATAACCAGAACACGTAAGGAGCTCAAACAACTCTACAGGAAAATATCTAATAATCCAATAAAAAATGGGCAAAAGATTTGAATAGACATTTCTCAAAGGAAGACATACAAATGACAAAAAGGCATATTAAAAGGTGCGCCACATCACTGATGATGAAATGCAATCAAAACTACAATGAGGTATCATCTCACTCCAGTTAAAATGGCTTATATCCAAAAGACAGGCAATAACAAATACTGGCGAGGATGTGGAGAAAGGGGAACCCTAGTACACTCTTGGTGGGAATGTAAATTAGTTCAACCACTATGGAGAACAGTTTGGAGGTTCCTCACAAAAATAAAAATTGAGCTACCATATGATCCAGCAATCCGACTGCTGGGTATATATCTAAAAGAAAGGAAATAAGTATATCAAAGAGATATCTGCACTCCTATGTTTATTGCAAAAATGTTTACAATAGCTAAGATTTGGAAGCCACTTAAGTGTCCATCAACAGATGAATGGATAAATAAAGTGAGATATAAATACATAATAGAATACTATTCAGCCATAAAAGAGAATGAGATCCAGTCATTTACAGTATCATGGATGGGTCTGGTGATAACTATGTTAAGTGAAATAAGCCAGGAACAGAAAGACAAATGTCACATGTTCTCACTTATTTGTGGAATCCAAAAATACAAACAATTGAACTCAAGCTCATGGAGAGTAGATGGATGGTTACCAGAGGTGGGGAAAGGTAGAAGGGATTTGCGGGGAAAGGCAGAGATAGTTATGGGTACAAAAAGTTAGAAAGAAAAACTACTATTTGATATCACAATAGGGTGACTATAGTCAATAATAACTTAATTGTATATTTGAAAATAACTTAAAGAATGTAATTGAATTGTTTGTAACTCAAAGGACAAATGCTTGAGGGGATGGATACCCCATTCTTCATAATGTGCTTATTTCACATTGCATGCCTGTATAAAAACATCTCAGGTACCCCATAAATATATACACCTACTATGTACCCACAAAAAATGAAAAAATAATTTATTTTTCAAATGTCTCTTCAGCCATGCTTAGAAATAAATATATTAGTGGAAAGATCATAGAAACAAAAAACAAATATTCTACTATTTTTACCTTCAGTTTGTGTGTGTGTGTGTGTGTGTGTGTGTGTGTGTATTTTAGCTTCTGTGTCTATGGTTAATACACAATAGAAAAACTGGGAATGTTAACTGTCTCTGTCTTGAGGAAACTTAGTCATGGTTTATCAAAATCCATTACTTCTGGAGAGTTTGACCAGCTATAGGAACAAACCAGTATGCCTTCTTTTCTAATTTAGTTATGGCAGGAGTTGTAAAAATACTTTCATTGTGGCAGCCAGTGATTTTTTTTTTTTTACAAGCTTTGTTTATACAGAGGAAGTAAAACCAGTGAATTGAGTCAACCAATTAGTCAGGAAGCTGGGCGTCATGAATATGAAACGACTAGCTCTTTGACTGTATCATTCATTGTCATACAATTGTTTTGGCATTGAAAAGTCACAGCCGTGGCTTTTCCAAAGTAACATATGCCAATGTATGTTATGAGTGAACGTTTGTCATTCAAATTAGAAACAACAGCGACAAAGACAAAACACATTTCTTTCTGGTCTACCCCATATGGGTAACTGATATTATCACAGCTAGAGTTGAGCAGCCTAGAATATGTAATTTCTTTTTGTAAAAAATTATTTTATCTTGGGGAAAAGCAGTATTTGGCAATACATCAATTCCTCTACTTTTGTTCATCATTTGTTTGAACAAAGGTAATTATGTTCACAACAAATTAAGCATCAGAATTTTTCTTTCTGTTTCTGGTAGAGTCTTTTATAACCAACTACCAGTTATATCATTACATCTTTCTGGTTTTCATTACTGTCATCAGAAAAGCAGCATTTATTTTTAAAAATTTAGATATAAGCTGCCCATAATTTTGCTTTATTAATGAAAACTAATAAGCATCATATCAAAAAATCTATACAAATGCCTCAAAAATAATTACTAAATATTTATGAGTATTGATTTTGAGGTAAATTTTAAATGAGTAAACCTTGAATAAATATTTATTAAATTTTAATTGAATATATTAAATGTGTTGACTATTAGACACCATACCTTAGTATCAAACTGAACTTTACGTATTACAAATAATAGATACCATTATGAGAATCTTATAATCCCTGACAAATTCAATAAGCATTTCTCAGTTATGACTTGTAATCAGATCTTGTGAATCAAGATGTTGAGCTTTAATATTGATATTTTATTAATAAATTTCTACGAGTTTTTCACTGTAACTTTAATATGGATGGATTAAAATTACTAAGTTTTATTTTGGGTAACAACTTCAAATTCAACTTTAAAAGGTCAATTACAACTTTTTTCTTAAATTTTTAACAAGTTTAAAAACAAATGTTTGATGTTATTTTATCACTACTTGACTTATAAAGACTCAGTTTAATTTGCCACAAAATTATAGGCATTTAAAAGAAAAAGACAGGTAATTTTCCTATGTTCAGTTTTTCTATAGGGCAGCTATATAAAGATAATATTAATACATCATGTATCTATTATGAAAACCTATCATATGGTTTATTTACTACTTATCAGTTTTTTGAAGTACTGATCATATTGGGGTATAATAATAGTACCTTCCTCATAGGGTTATTAAAATCATTTTATGATGAACATATGTTAAGTCCTTAAGACAATACTTGGGTAATAAGTAAGCGTTCAATAAATGTTAATGTTTCGCCTTCTCCTCCTTATGATCCTCCTTCCTTCCCCTCCTTCTTCCCGTCTTTCTCCTCCTCCTCTTTCTCCTTCTCCTCCTCCTCCTCTTTCTTCATCTTTTCCTCTTCCTTCTTTGTCAATTTATTTGGCTCACTTAATTTTCTGTAGGGAATTTTAGTAGTACCATATTTCTACTCTTATACGATAGTGTCCCAAAGGTATTAGTGGAGTTTATGAACTTTATCAGATGCTGTTACTCCATCTATGATATTTTCATATGATTTTACTTCTTTAGTGTGTGGATGTGATGGATTACATTAACTGATTTTCAAATGTTCAAGTAGCTTGGCACACCTGGAATAAATCCAACCTGGTTGTGGTATATATATTTTTTATACATTGCTAGGTTAAATTTGATCTTTATATAGTCTATCACTGATGGACAGGGTTTTTTCATCAATGCACATGAGAGATACTGGTCTGTAGTTTTCTTGTACTGTCTTTGGGTATAATCCAGCATATAATTATATGGATTCATGGAATAAGTTAGGACAATACCCTCTGCTTCTATCTGCTAAAAGAAAGTTTAATAACTTGGTATGATTTCTTCCTAACCTGTTCGACAAAATTTGTCAGTGAACCTACTTGATCCCTTTGCTTTGTTTTGGAGAGTTACTAATTATTGATTAGGTTTCTTTAATAGATGTAGACCTATTTAGATTGTCTATTTACTCTTGTGTGATAGCTATCAAAATGCATCTTTCACGGAATCATTCCATATCATCTAGGTTATCAAATTTATGAACAAAAATTATTCACAGCATTTTTATTATTCTTTTAATATTCATGGGATATTTATGGTGTTCCTACTTACATTTATGACCTTAGTTAATTATATGCTTTCTTTTATTTGTTTGCCTTGCTAGAGGCTTATCTTGTCAAAAAAAAGTGTTTGGTTTCACTGATTTTCTAAATTGATTTTCTTGTTAAAATTTTATTGATTTCTGCTCTAATTTTTATTATTTCTTTTTTTCTGCTCATTTTGGATATAATTTGCCCTTCCTATTCTAGTTTCTTAAGGTTGGACTTTAGATTATGGATTTTATGTTTTTCTTCTTTATCTAATATATGCATTGAATGCTATAAATTCATGTTGTCACAAATGAAAAGATTTCTTTTTTTTTGGCTGAATCATATTCCATGTATGGATACAACACATTGTAAAAAAAATCTATTTAACATTTAATGAACATTTGGGTTTTTTTAATAGCTTGATTGTTGTGAATAATGCTGCAGTGACTAGGGAGATTCAGATATCTCTTTGAGATCTTGGTTTCAATTTACGGGATATCTACACAGAAGTGGGATTGCTGGATTATATGGTAGTCCTACTTTTATTTTTTTCCTTCAACTTTTATTTTAAGTTCCAGAGTACATGTGCAGGATGTGCAAGTTTGTTACATATGCAAATGTGTGCTATGGCGGCTTGCTACACAGATAAACCCATCACCTTGGTATTAAGCCCAGTATCCATTAGTTATTTTTCCTGATGCTCTACCTCCCCTCACCCCTCCCTTCGACCAACCCCAGTAAGTGTTGTTCCCACATCCGTGTGTCCTTATGTTCTCATCATTCAGCTCCCACTTATAAGTGAGATCATGTGGTGTTTGGTTTTCTGTTCCTGAATGAATTTGCTGAGGGTAACAGCTTCCAGCTCCATCCATGTCCCTGCAAAGAACATGATCTCATTCCTTTTTAAGGCTGCATAGTATTCCATGGAGTGTATGTACCACGTTTTCTTTATATGGTCTATCACTGATGGACATTTGGATTGATTCCCTGTCTTTGCTATTGTGAATAGTGCTGCAATGAACATACAAGTGAATGTATCTTTATAATAGAATAATTTATATTCATTTGGATATATACCCAGTAATGGGTTTGCTAGGTCACATGCTATTTCTGCCTCTAGATCTTTGAGGAATTACCACAGTGTCTTCCACAATGGTTGAACTAACTCACACTCCCACCAACAGTGTAAAAGCATTTCTTTTTCTCTGCTACCTCACCAGCATCTGTTGTTTCTGGACTTTTTAATAATTGCCATTCTGACTGGCATGAGATGGTTTCTCATTGTGGTTTTGATTTGCATTTCTCTAATGATTTGTGATGTTAAGCTTTTTTTAATATGCTTGTTGGTATTGTGAGTGTCTTCTTTTAATAAGTATCTGTTCATGTTCTTTGCCCACTTTTTAGTGGGTTGTCTGCTTTTTTCTTGTAAATTTATTTAAGTTTCTTGTAGACTCTGGATATCAGACCTTTGTCAGATGGAGAGATTGCAACATTTTTCTCCCATTTTGTAGGTTTTCTGTTCACTCTGATGATAGTTTTTTAATTATTTTTATTTTTATAGGTTTTGGGGGAACAGGTGATGTTTGGTTATATGAATAAGTTCTTTAGTTGTGATTTCTGAGATTTTGGTGCACCCATCATCCAAGTAGTATACACTTTACCCAATTTGTAGAATTTTATTCCTCACCCCTTCCCACCCTTTCCCCAAGTCCCCAAAGTCCATTGTATCCTTGTTATGTCTTTGCATCCTCATAGCTTAGCTCCCACTTATGAGTGAGAACATACAATGTTTGGCTTTCCATTCCTGAGTTACTTCACTTAAAATAATGGTCTCTAATTTCATCCAGGTTGCTGCGAATGCCATTATTTCATTCTTTTTTATGACTGAGTAGTATTTCATGGTATTACATCACATTTACTTTATCCACTGATTGATTGATGGGCATTTGGGCTGGTTCCATATTTTTGCAATTGCGAATAGTGCTGTTATAAACATCCATGTGCAAGTATCTTTTGCATATAATCACTTCTTTTTCTCTGGGTAGACACCTAGTAGTGGAATTGCTGGATCAAATGGTAGATGTACTTTTAGTTCTTTAAGGAAACTTCACAATGTTTTCCACAGTGTTTGTACTAGTTTACATTCCCAACCAGTGTTAAAAGTGTTCCCTTGTCACCACATCTATGCCAACATCTATTATTTTTTTCATTTTTTGATTATGGCCACTCTTGCAGAAGTGAGGTGGTATTGTGGTTTCAATTTGCATTTTCTAAATAATTAGTGATGTGATCATTTCTCCATATGCTGGTAGGTCATTTGTGTATCTTCTTTTGAGAATTGTCTATTCATGTACTTAGCCCCCTTTTTGATGGAATTGTTTTTTACTTGCTGATTTGTTTTGAGTTCGTTGTAGATTCTAGATATTAGTGTTTTATGGAGTGTATAGATTGTGAAGATTTTCTTCCACTCTGTGGGTTATCTGTTAACTCTGCTGATTATTTCTTTTGCTCTGCAGAATGTTTTTAGTTTAATTAAGTCCCATCTATTTAGTTTTCTGTTTGTTGCATTTGCCTTTGGGTTTTTGGTCACGAAGTCTTTGCCTAAGCCAATGCCTAGAAGGGTTTTTCCAATGTTATCTTCTAGAATTTTTATGGTTTCAGGTCTTAGATTTAAGTCTTCGATCTATATTGAGTTGATTTTTGTAAAAGGTGAGAGATGAGGATCCAGTTTCATTCTTCTACATGTGGCTTGTCAATTATCTCAGCACAATTTGTTGAATAGGGTGTCCTTTCTCCACTCTATGTTTTTAAGGCTCTGTCGAAGATCTCTTGACTGTAAGTGTTTGGGTTTATTTCTGGGTTCTCTGTTCTGTTCCATTGGTCCTTATGCCTACTTTTATATCAGTACCATGCTGTTTTGGTGACTAGGGCCTTATAGCATAGTTTGAAGTTGGGTGATGTGATGCCTTCGTGTTTGTTATTTTAGCTTAGTCTTCTTTTGGCTACGTGGCTCCTTTTTGGTTCCATATGAACTTTAAGATTGTTTTTTCTATGTCTGTGAAGAATAATGGTGGTATTTTGATGGTCATTGCATTGAATTTGTAGATTGGTTTTAGCAGTATGATCATTTTCACATTATTGATTCTATCTATCCATGAGCATGGAATATGTTTCCATTTGTTTGTGTCATCTATGACTTCTTTCAGCAGTGTTTTGTAGTTTTCCTTATAGAGGTCTTTCACCTCCTTGGTTAAGTATATTCCTGAATTTTTTTTTTTTTTTGTCGGCTATTGTGAAAGAGATTGCATTCTTGATTTGATTCTCAGCTTGCTCATGTTAGTGCACAGCAGAGCTACTGATTTGTGTACATTAATTTTGTATCCTGAACTTTGCTTAATTTCATTTACCAGTTCTAGGAGCTTTTTGAGTGAGTCTTTAGGGTTTTCTAGGTATAGACATATATCATCAGCAAACAGCCACAGTTTGACTTCCTCTTTACTAATTTGGATACTCTTGATTTCTTTCTCTTATCCAATTGCTCTGGCTAGGACTTCCAGTACTATTTTGAAGAGGTGTGGTGAGAGTGGTCATCCTTGTCTTGTTCCAGTTCTCAGGGAGAATACCTTCAACTTTTCCCCATTCAGTATAATGTTGGCTGTGGGTTTGTCATAGATGCCTGTTATTACCTTAAGATAGGTCCCTTCTATGCCAATTTACCTAAGGGTTTTAATCATAAATGGATGCTGAATTTTGTCAAATGCTTTTTCTGCATCTATTGAGATGATCATGTGATTTCTGTTTTTAATTCTGTTTATGTGTTGTATCACATTTATTGACTTGCATATGTTAAGCCATTCCTGGATTCCTGGTAAGAAACCCACTTGATCATGGTGGATTATTATTTTGATATGCTGTTGGATTTTGTTAGCTAGTATTTTGTTGAGGATTTGTATATATATGTTCAACAGGGATATTGGTCTGTAGTTTTCTTTTTTTGTTATGTTCTTCCCTGATTTTGGTATTAGGGTTATACTGGCTTCATATAATGATTTAGGGAGAATTTCCTCTTTATCCTGTGGAATAGTGCCAATAGGATTGGTATCAATTCTGCTTTGAATGTGTGATAGAATTCAGCTGTGAATTCGTCTGGTCCTGGATTTTCTTTGGTTGGCAATATTTTCTACACAATTTTAATCTTGCTGATTGTTATTAGTCTGTTCAGAGTTTCTATATCTTCCTGGTTTAATCTAGGAGGGCTGTATATTTCTAGGAGTTTATCCATCTCTTCTAGGTTTTCTAGTTTATACACATAAAGGTGTTCATAGTAGACTTTAATAATCTTTTGTATTTCTGTGGTATCATTAGTAATATTTCCTGTTTATTTCTAATTAAACTTATTTGTACTTTCTCTTTTTTCTTGGTTATTCTTGCTAATGGTCTATCAATTTTATTTATCTTTTCAAAGAACCAGCTTTTTGTTTCATTTATCTTTTGTATTTTTTGTTTGTTTCAATTTCATTCAGTTCTACTCTAATCTTTATTATTTATTTTCTTCTGCTGGGTTTGGGTTTAGATTGCTCTTGTTTATCCAGTTCCATGAGATATGACCTTAGATTGTCTATTTGTGCTCTTTTAGGCATTTAATGCTATGAACTTTCATCTCAGCACCACTTTTGCTGTATCCCAAAGGTTTTGATAGGTCGTGGCACTATTATTGTTCCGTTCAAAGGAATTTTAAATTTCTTTCTTGATTATATTGTTGACCCAGCAATCATTCAGGAACAGGTTATTTAATTTCAAGGTGTTTGCATGGTTTTCAGGGTTCCTTTTGGAGTTGAGTTCCAATTTTATTCCACTGTGATCTGAGAGAGTACCTGATATAATTTCAGTTTTCTTAAATTTACTGAGACTTGCTATGTGGCCTACCATATTTTGGAAAATGTTCCATGTGTTAATGAATAGAATGCATATTCTGTAGGTTTTGAGTAAAATGTTCTGTAAATATCTGTTAAGTTTATTTGTTGTAGAATATAGTTTAAGTCCATTGTTTCTTTATTGACTTTGTATCTTGATGATCTCTCTAGTGGTGTCCGTGGAGTATTAAAGTCCCCCACTATCATTGTGGTGCTGTCTAATTCATTTCTTATGGCTAGTAGTAATTGTTTTATAAATTTGGGAACTCCAGTGTTAGGTGCATATATATTTAGGATTGTAATATTTTCTTCTTAGACTAGTCCTTTTGTCATTATATATTGTCCCTCTTCGTCTTTTTAAATTACTGTTGCTTTAAAGTTTGTTTTTTCTGATGTAAGAATAGCTACTTCTGATCACTTTTGGTGTCCTTTTGCATGGAATACCTTTTTCCACCCCTTTATCTTAAGTTTATGTGAATCTTTAAGTGATGCTTTTGAAGACAGCAGAAATTTTGGTGAATTCTTATTCATTCTGCCAGTCTGTATCTTTTACGTGGAGCATTTAGGCCATTTACATTCAACATCAGTATGAGATGTGAGATACTATTCTATTGATCATACTATTTGTTGCCTGAATACCTTGTTTGCTTTCTTTATGTTATTGTTACATAGATCCTGTGAGATTTATGCTTTAAAGACATTTTATTTTGGTGTATTTCAAGGATTTCTTTCAAGATTTACAGGTCCTTTTAGCATTTGTTGCAGTGCTAGCCTGGTAGTGGTGAATTCTCTCAGTATTTGTTTTTCTGGAAATGACTATTTTTTCTTCATTTATGAAGCTTTGTTTCTCTGGATAGAATATTATTGGCTGATAATAGTTTTGTTTAATAAAGGAGGCTAAAAATAGGACCGCAAACCCTTCTAGATTGTAGGATTTCTGCTGAGAAATCTGTTACTCTGATAGGTTTTCCTTTATAGGTTACCTGATGCTTTTGCCTCACAGCTCTTAAGATTCTTTCCTTCATCTTGACTTTAGATAACCTGATGACTATGTGCCTAGGCGATAATCTTTTTGTGATGAACTTCCCAGCTGTTCCTTGAACTTCTATTTGGATTTCTAGATCTCTAGTAAAACCAGGGAAGTTTTTCTCGATTATTACCTCAGAGAGGTTTTCCATACTTTTAGACTTCTCTTCTTCCTCAAAAACTCCAATTATTCTTAGATTTGCATGCTTAACATAGTCCCAAACTTCTTGGAGGCTTTGTTGGTTTTTTAAAATTCTTTTTTCTTTGTCTTTGAGGGATTGGGTTAATTCAAAAGCCTTGTCTTCGAGCTCTGAAGTTCTGTCTTCTGCTTGTTCAATTCTATTGTCAAGACTTTCAAGTGCATTTTGCATTTCTCTAAGAGTGTCCTTGATTTCCAGAAGTTGTGATTGTTTTGTATTGATGTTATTTCACTGAATATTTTTCCTTTCAGCTTCTGTATCATGTTTTTCATTTATTTAAGTTGGACTTTACCTTTCTCTGATGCCTACTTGATTAGTTTAATAATTGACTTTTTTTTTTTTTTTTTTTTTTTTTTTTTTTTTTTTTGCAATTTAGAGATTTCATCTTGGTTTGGATCCATTGCTATTGAGCTGGGGTGATCTTCTGGGTGTGTTAAAAAAAAAAAAATTTGTCGTATTACCAGGATTGTTATTCTGGTTCCTTCTCATTTGGGTAGACTATGTCAGAGGGAAGATATGAGACTACAAGGGCTGCTGTTCAGATTCTTATGTCCCACGGGTTGCTCCCTTGATGTGGTGATCTCCCCCTTCCCTTAGGGGTGGGGCTTCCTGAGAGCCAAACTGCAGTGATTGTTTTTGTTCTGGGTCTAACCACCCAGCAGAGCTACCAGGCTCTGGCTGGTGCTGGGGAGTGGATACAAAGAGTCCTGTGATGTGGTTCATCTTCAGATCTTTCAGCTGCGGATACCAGCACCTGCTCTGGTGGAGGTAGTAGGGGAGTGAAGTGGATGCTATGCAGGTCCTTGGTTGTATTTTTGTCTAGTGCTCTGGTTTTGTGTTGGTTGGCCTCCAACCAAGAGGTGGCACTTTCAAGAACACATCAGCTGCAGTACTGTAAGGAAAAAGCAAATTTGCCCTAGGCTGGCCTGGTTAAGTATTCAGGTTTCTCAGGCAGTGGGCAGGTCTGTAGAAGCACTCCCAAGAGATTATGACTTTTGTCTTTGGCAACCAGGGCAAGTAGAGAAAGACCACCAGGTGGGGGCACAGATAGGCCTATCTGAGCTGAGACTCTCCCTGTGCAGGACTTGCTCAGGCAGCTGTGGGGGATGAGGGTTGTGGTTTTCAGGCAAATGAAGTTACGTTCCCAGGGGAATTATGGCTGCCTCTGCTGAATTATACAGGTTTCCAGGGAAGTGGGGGAAAGCCGGCAGTCACAGGCCTGGTGAGGCCATTCCCACGCAGCCTGCAGTCCTAAAGGCTGGTCTCACTCCCACTGACCCCACAACAGCACCAAGTCTATTTCCAGGCAGCCGTGACCAGGCCTTAGAACTTGCCCCAGACTACCAGCTTCCCTCAAGAGAAAACAAGCAGACTCACAATTTTTTGGCATCTCAAGGAGCCTGCTGCAGCAATCCAGTTCCTTCAAAGGGTCTGTCTGTGGATTCTCTCAGCTTTCCTTGTATGTTCCTGTGGTGGTTCTTAGAGTAAAAGTTCATGATGTTAAGTCTCCGCATGTTGCTCTGTCTGTCCGAGTAGGAGCTGCAAGCTAGTCCTGCCTCCTACCCGCCATCTATTTTTAATTATTTTCAGGAATCTCCATACTGTTTTTCATAATCACTGCACCATTCTACATTCCCAGCAACGGTCTATAAGGGTTCCAATTTCTCCACATCCTTGCCAACACTTTTTTTTTATGATAGCCACCTTAACAAATGTGAGGTGATCTCTCATTGTATTATGCTAAGTGAAATAAGCCAGTCACAGACAAACACTGCATGATTCACTCATATAAGGTCTCTAATATCATCAAACTCATAGAAGGAGAGAATAGAATAGTGGTTACCAGGAACTAGAGAAAGAAAAATGGGGAATTTTTTCATTCTTTCTTAGAATGCTCATCTGTTTTTGCATGCTGTTGACTTTATCTATTTGAGCTCTTAGCATATTCGTTATATTAATATTAGTGTTCATATTAACATAAATTCCAACCTGATAATTCCAACATCTCTGCCATATGTGGGTGTGGTTCTGATGCTTGCTCTATCTTTTCAAATTGTGCTTTTTGCTTGTGAGTGTGTCTTGTAATTTTTCTTGATACCCTGATATGATGTAGTTGGTAAAAGTAACCTGGCACATTGGTTGCTATGGAGGTTTCTGCTAATGCCTTTTTGCCCTGTTCAGTTGTGAATCTCTGTATTTGTATGTATATCTTTTTATTTTGGGGAGCAGTGGTTTGCCCGGCAACCTCACTTCTCTAACAGATATAATAAGATTTGTTGATTCCTTAGTTTTTTCAGCTTTTTAATTGTTAAGATGGAATGACAATTTCTAAGCTCCTCAAACGCTGGACCAGAAAACAGAAGTTAAAATTTCCTTTAAAAAGATGAAGATAATCTTTTAAGATCTGTCTTTGCAAATGATATGTAGATAAGGTCCACATTGTGGACAATAGAGTAGAGGTTAATTTAAATCATCTAATGTCACCCTTATTAAATATCATTTTTAGTTTTGGTTCTGTAGCTTAGTTACAATGCTAATAGTCAGACTCTCAAAATAATCACATTCCTACAATTAAAAAAAGAGAAATAAAATACATAGAAAAGTAAAAGCTTTACTTTCATTCTATTTTAAAGCATCTTCACACAAAGAAAAAATGTTTTAAAAATGTTCCTGTATTCATAAAAATAAAGTAGTTAATAATAGCACTCAATCTACACATTAATAATGATAATCTTATGTCCTTATATATAGTTACTTACTACTTCACATATTTCACAAGGGATTTGTAGGGATTAATTTTAAACATAATTTATATTAATATTTACACACTCTGGGAAAGAAAGAAAACACTACATAAATGTCAATTGCTGCAATTAAGGGTCCTCAATATTAAAATGCTATGTTAACACAAAATTTGAAAAGAAAGAAATCATTTCTTTAAGAAAAAGAGGAACCTAAAATTTGGTGAGAAAAAAATATTAGAGACAAAAGAGTAATTAAATTATTGATACCAATAAACAATGTCATTTTAAGGACAAATGGACAACTATGAGACCATTCATAAGTTTATGCAATTTCTGTTAGTAGAACTAATATAACAGAAGACATCCATAAATGATAAAAAATAATTTAAAAGTAACTGTCATATACTTCAAATTATTTAAATAACTTGATAGTGAATGAATTATTCATTCATAAATGGTGCCAATTAAGGATCTAAATTTATTTGATATTTTGTATTATCAACAGATGATTCCTATTTTCAAACATTCCATTGATACTATGATTCCATTAACAAGAAAAATCCCTAATATTGATACCTAATGCTTATTACTTGCTCACAAAAATATCCATTAGAATTCTTCCTTAGGTTTTTCAGGTACCTACAATATTGGTAATATAACAAATAAAAACATGTTAATGCAATCATAAACTAATTATATACTTTAATGGAGTTGTTCATCATTTTTTAAAAAGGTAAACAATTTGAAATTGTGAGGTGCCATAATGTTTTCTTTGAGTTGAACTGATCAGATCTAAATTTTCAGTATTTACTTGAGCCATGATTTTAGAAATGCATTTATGCCTTTTCTTTCTCCACCACTCTGGAATTTGACTCTAATTAATGCAATTGTGGATGACTCACTTTTAGAGATAAACATAATTACCTAAATAAAAAGATTATTTGCCTAAAATATCATAATTACTTTATTAAAATAAGTTTAATTTATTAATAAGAGATTTCCTGGCTTATAACCTTCCATTCAACCCTAAGGCTGATTGGGAAAACAATACTAACTATGAGAGACTTAAATGACCCTAGGAACTAGTGTACTCACTAAGATGATGGGTTGCAACTTTCAAAAACAATTCTTTAGAGAAAAGAAGAGAAAAAAGCCAGTGTGCATATGTACATTTTTATATGTGTGTGAGTGTATGTATGTATGTATAGTCATTTTTATACAAAGCATAAGTTATATACGTGTAACTGTTTTGCTTTATTTTTATTAAGATATTATGTGTCTGCATATAGTTTCCTCTAGCTGTATTCTGTGCTCTAAGAATAATGATGATGAATGTTAAAATACAATTGATAGTTAAGGAACTCACGCCAACCCCAGTAGCTTTTATCTGGAGCAACCAGTTACTGGTAGTACTCAGAGTATTATCTGGGTTCGAGATGTCTCACCTTAGTTCTGGCTGAAATAGTGAAAGGCAGTGACTAGAACTGGAAAACTGATTATTATAAGTAACATGCTGAAGAGTTGGTATTTTTTTTCCTGGAATATTGACTTCATGAAGAAGAAAATAAATCTGTCACGACAGGGGATTTCAGAAGTCATGCAAGTATTAATTAATATAAAAAGAGAGATGCAGCAGAAATATTAAAGATAGATATTGTCAAAAGTATAGGTATTTGTATATATGTCTCTGTGTGTGTATATATATATATGATAGACGCATAGATACGTATGTAGAAATATTTTATATGTCATTACATATACTAAGCATGTCATTTGATTATAATTTAAGTCATTTTTCCACTTCACTATATTGTTTGCCATTTAGATAAAAAGTATGAGACAGAAGAATTCGAAGGGAGAAGTTTCAAAATGAATAGTTGTATGAAAAAAGACTTTCTGGAATACAAACCAAAATATTTTTTTAAAAAATCAGCAAGTATTTCAATGATCAGCAATGTTACCTATATTAATCAATTCCAATAGCACATAAAATTCATTGTGGGATTAACAAGTACACCATTTACAATCCCGAGTGTGGGCATTTTCTATATACTTAATCGCTCTTCAGTAAGCAAACCCTGTGCAGGTAATTTTGAAAGATATATACTATGTACAACCTAATTTAAAAATAATGAGGGCAGAGCATTCTATCACAAAACTAAATTCACTCCTTAGCAGGTGTGTTTCACGGCCTGGCTAGAGACTTTTATTAGGGCAAGCATTATTAGATTATTTTTAAAAATTGGTAAGTAGAATTGTGTCCTATTTTTGTTCCAATTCAAAAGGATAATCAGTTGTGTGGCACTGGAAGTACAATTGATCATCCTTGATCTTCTCAACGTTGTATCAATTTTAAGCCTTAAATAAACTAAACAAATGTAAGCACACTCATATTACATCCAAAAATTAAAATTAAGCATAAACTACTGTAAATTCTAGTTTTTAAGATAAATGCCAAAACAGGTTTCACTAGTTCAGCTCAACAAGAGCAAAATATTTATGTACGCAATATCAAAATAAATGTAGGAAGAAAATATGTAACATGTGTTGAAAGTAATTATTACTGTGTCAATTAGTCGCACTTATTTTTGGTACCATTTATTACAGGGTAGCTTTTATCAGAATAATACTTTTGCAAGGAGATACATAACATTAAAGAACATCCTATACAGGCCGGGTGCGGTGGCTCACGCCTGTAATCCCAGCACCTTGGGAGGCAGAGGCGGGTGGATCACAAAGTCATGAAATCAAGACCATCCTGGCTAACACGGTGAAACCCCATCTCTACTAAAAATACAAAAAAAAAAAAAAAAAAAAAAAAAAAATAGCTGGGCGTGGTGACGGGCGCCTGTTATCTCAGCTACTAGGGAGGCTGAGGCAGGAGAATGGCGTGAACCCGGGAGACAGAGCCTGCAGTGAGCGGAGATCGTGCTACTGCACTCCAGCCTGGGCGACAGGTCCGTCTCAAAAAAAAAAAAAAAAAAAAAAAAGAAAAGAAAAAAGATCATCCTATACAGGAGGATCTAAAGAAGTTACACTTTTTAAAAATAAAACAAAAGCACATTCTTTGAGCTCTACAGTCCTTGCTTTACGTTAGGGTTCACTGTTGGTGTTGTACATGCTATGGGTTTGGATAAATTCCAAATGACATGTATCCACTATTATGCTATCATACAGCGTAGTTTAACAGTCATTAAAATCCTGTGTTTGGCCCTATTCATCCCTCCTTCCCTTCAAAGCCTCTCGCAATCACTGATGTTTTTCGTGTTTTTGTATTTTTTACCTTTTCCAGAATGCCATATACTTGAAATCACAAAGTATGTAGCCTTTTATGATTGACTTTTTTCACTTAGTAAATATGCATTTTAGTTTCCTCTATGTTTTTAATGACTTCATGGCTCATTTCTTTAGAGTGCTGAATAACATTTCATGGTCCGAAGTATTAAGTTTATTTATTCAGGCACCTACTAAAAGGCATTTTGGTTGCTTCCAAGTTATAGCAGTTATGAATAAAGCTAATATGAATATCTGTGTGCAAGTTTTTATTTTTGTTTGTTTGTTTGTTTGTTTAGAGACAGTGTCTCACTCTGTTGCCACTCTGTTGCCCAGGCTGAAATGCAGTGGCACTGTCATGGTTCACTGGGCTCAAGCATCCATGCCTCAGCCTCTTGAGTAACTAGGACTACAAAAACACATCACCATGCCTCGCTAATTTTTCTACTTCTTTTGTAGAGACAGGGTATCACTGTTGCCCAGGCTGGTCTCGAACTCCTGGGCTCCAGTGATCTTCCCACCTCAGCCTCCCAAAGTGCTGAGATTACAGGTGTGAGCCACTGCACCTGGCCTGTGTACAGGGTTTTTTGTGAATGTAAGTTTTCAATTTCTTTGGATAAATACCAAGAAGCACAATTGCTGGATCATATGGTAAGAGTATGTTTAGTTTTGCAGGAACCTACCAAACTGTTTTCCAAAATGGCTGTACCATTTTGCATTCTCTCTAGCAATGAATGAAAGTTCTTGTTGCACACATCCTTGCCAGCATTCTATGTTGTCAGTGCTTTGAATTCTGAATATTATAATAAGATTCTATTGTTGTTTTAAGCTGCAATTCCCTAATGATACATGATATTGAACACACTTGCATATGCTTATTTGCCATCTATATATCTTCCTTGGTGAGCTATCTGTTTAGACCTTTTGTCCATTTTAATGTGTTGTTTTCTTGTTTTTTTTAAGAGTTCTTTGAATATTTTTAATACAGTCTTTTATCAGATATGTCTTTTGCAAATACTTCCTGCCAATATGTTTCTGAACTATTTTTTTCTTTTTTTATTTTATATATATATATATTTATTATACTTTAAGTTCTAGGGTACATGCACACAACGTGCAGGTTTGTTACATATGTATACATGTGCCATGTTGGTGTGCTGCACCCATTAACTCGTCATTTACATTAGGTATATCTCCTAATGCTATCCCTCCCCCATCCCCCGACCCCACAACAGGCCCCAGTGTGTGATGATCCCCTTCCTGTGTCCAAGTATTCTCATTGTTCAATTCCCACTTATGAGTGAGAACACGCGGTGTTTGGTTTTCTGTCCTTGCGACACTTTGCTGAGAATGATGGTTTCCAGCTTCATACATGTCCCTACAAAGGACACGAACTCATATTTTTTATGGCTGCATAGTATTCCATGGTGTATATGTGACACATTTTCTTAATCCAGTCTATTGTTGTTGGACATTTGGGTTGGTTCCAGGTCTTTGCTATTGTGAATAGTGTTGCAATAAATGTGTGTGTGCATGTGTCTTCATAGCAGCATGATTTATAATCCTTTGGGTATATACCCAGTAATGGGATGGCTGGGTCAAATGGTATTTCTAGTTCTAGATCCTTGAGGAATCGCCACACTGTCTTCCACAATGGTTGTACTAGTTTATAGTCCCACCAACAGTGTAAAAGTGTTCCTATTTCTCCACATCCTCTCCAGCACCTGTTGTTTCCTGACTTTTTAATGATGGCCATTCTAACTGGTGTCAGATGATATCTCATTGTGGTTTTGATTTGCATTTCTCTGATGGCCAGTGATGATGAACATTTTTCCATGTGTCTGTTGGCTGCATAAATATCTTCTTTTGAGAAGTGTCTGTTCATATCCTTCACCCACTTTGTGATGGAGTTTTTTCTGGCAAATTTGTTTGAGTTCTTTGTAGATTCTGGGTATTAGCCCTCTGTCAGATGAGTAGATTGCAAAAATTTTCTCCCATTCTGTAGGTTGCCTGTTCACTCTGATGATAGCTTCTTTTGCTGTGCAGAAGCTCTTTAGTTTAATTAGATCTCATTTGTCAATTTTGGCTTTTGTTGCCATTGCTTTTGGTGTTTTAGACATGAAGTCCTTGCCCATGCCTATGTCCTGAGTGGTATTGCCTAGGTTTTCTTCTAGGGTTTTTGTGGTTTTAGGTCTAACATTTAAGTCTTTAATCCATCTTGAATTAATTTTTGTAAAAGGTGTAAGGAAGGGATCCAGTTTCAGCTTTCTACATATGGCTAGTCAGTTTTCCCAGCACCATTTGTTAAATAGGGAATCCTTTCCCCATCTCTTGCTTTTGTCAGATCTGTCAAAGATCAGATGATTGTAGATGTGTGGTATTATTTCTGAGGGCTCTGTTCTGTTCCATTGGTCTATATCTCTGTTTTGGTACCAGTACCATGCTCTTTTGGTACCAGTACCATGCTGTTTTGGTTACTGTAGCCTTGTAGTATAGTTTGAAGTCAGGTAGTGTGATGCCTCCAGCTCTGTTCTTTTGGCTTAGGACTGACTTGGTAATGCAGGCTCTTTTTTGGTTCCTTATGAACTTTAAGGTAGTTTTTTCCAATTCTGTGAAGAAAGTCATTGATAGCTTGATGGGGATGGCATTGAATCTCTATATTACCTGGGGCAGTATGGCCATTTTCACGATATTGATTCTTCCTATCCATGAGCATGGAATGTTCTTCCATTTGTTTTATCACCACCAGGCCTGCCCTACAAGAGCTCCTGAAGGAAGCACTAAACATGGAAAGGAACAACCAGTACCAGCCTCTGCAAAAACATACCAAATTGTAAAGACCATCGATAGTAGGAAGAAACTGCATCAACTAACCAGCAAAATAACCAGCTAACATCATAACGACAGGATCAAATTCACACATAACAATATTAACCTTAAACGTAAATGGGCTAAATGCTCCAATTAAAAGACACGGACTGGCAAGTTGGATAAAGAGTCAAGACTCATCACTGTGTTGTATTCAGGAGACCCATCTCACGTGCAGAGATACACATAGGCTCAAAATAAAGGGATGGAGGAAGATCTACCAAGCAAATGGAAAACAAAAAAAGGCAGGGGTTACAATCCTAGTCTCTGATAAAACAGACTTTAAACCAACAAAGATCAAAAGAGACAAAGAAGGCCATTACATAATGGTAAAGGGATCAATTCAACAAGAAGAACTATCCTAAATATATATGCACCCAATACAGGAGCACCCACATTCATAAAGCAAGTCCTTAGAGACCTACAAAGAGACTTAGACTCCCACACAATAATAACAGGAGACTTTAATACCCCACTGTCAACATTACAGAGATCAACGAGACAGAAAGTTAACAAGGATATCCTGGAATTGAATTCAGCTCTGCACCAAGCAGACGTAATAGACATCTACAGAACTCTCCACTCAAATCAACAGAGTATACATTCTTCTCAGTAGCACATCGCACCTATTCCAAAATTGACCACATAGTTGGAAGTAAAGCACTCCTCAGCCAATGTAAAAGAACAGAAAGTATAACAAACTGTCTCTCAGACCAGAGTGCAATCAAACTAGAACTCAAGATTAAGAAACTCACTCAAAACCACTCAACTACATGGAAACTGAACAACCTGCTCCTGAATGACTACTGGGTACATAACGAAATGAAGGCAGAAATAAAGATATTCTTTGAAACCAACAGGAACAAAGACACAACATACCAGACCCTCTGGGAGATATTTAACATTTAAAGCAGTGTGTAGATGGAAATTTATAGCACTAAATGCCACAAGAGAATACAGGAAAGATCTAAAATTGACACCCTAACATCACAATTAAAAGAACTAGAGAAGCAAGAGCAAACACATTCAAACGCTAGCAGAAAGCAAAAAATAACTAAGATCAGAGCAGAACTGAAGGAGATAGAGACACAAAAAACCCTTCAAAAATCAGTGAATTCAGGAGCTGGTTTTTTGAAAAGATCAACAAAATTGATAGACCACTAGCAAGACTAATAAAGAAGAAAAGAAAGAAGAATCAAATAGACACAATAAAAAATGATAAAAGGGATCACCACCGATCCTACAGAAATACAAACTACCATCAGAGAATATTATAAACAACTCTATGCAAATAAACTAGAAAATCTAGAAGAAATGGATAAATTCCTGGATACATACACCCTCCCAAGACTAAACCAAGAAGAAGCTGAATCTCTCAACAGATCAATAACTGGCTCTGAAATTGAGACAATAATTAATAGCTTACCAACCAAAAAGGTTCCAGGACAAGACGGATTCACAGCTGAATTCTACCAGAGGTACAAGGAGGAGCTGGTACCATTCCTTCGGAAACTATTCCAATCCATGGAAAAAGAGGGAATCCTCCCTAACTCATTTTATGAGGCCAGCATCATCCTGATACCAAAGCCTGGCAGAGACACAACCAAAAAAGAGAATTTTAGACCAATATCCCTGATGAACATCGATGCAAAAATCCTCAATAAAATACTGGCAAACTGAATCCAGCAGCACACCAAAAAGCTTATCCACCATGATCAAGTGGGCTTCATCCCTGGGATGCAAGGCTGGTTCAACATTTGCAAATCAATAAATGTAATCCAGTATATAAACAGAACCAATGACAAAAACCACATGATTATCTCAACAGATGCAGAAGAGGCCTCTGACAAAATTCAACAGCCCTTCATGCTAAAAACTCTCAATAAACTAGGTATTGACGGGACGTATCTCAAAATAATAAGAGCTATATATGACAAACCCACAGCCAATATATCATACTGAATGGGCAAAAACTGGAAGCATTCCCTTTGAAAACTGGCACAAGACAGTGATGCCCTCTCTCACCACTCCTATTCAACATAGTGTTGGAAGTTCTGGCCAGGGCAATCAGGCAGAAGAAAGAAATAAAGGGCATTCAATTAGGAAAAGAAGTCAAATTGTCGCTGTTTGCAGATGACATGATTGTATATCTAGAATACCCCATCATCTCAGCCCCAAATCTCCTTAAGCTAATAAGCGATTTTGGCAAAGTCTCAGGATACAACATCAATATGCAAAAATCACAAGCATTCTTATACACCAATAACAGACAATCAGAGAGCCAAATCATGAGTGAACTCCCATTCACAATTGCTTCAAAGAGAATAAAATACCTAGGAATCTAACTTACAAGGGATGTGAAGGACCTCTTCAAGGAGAACTACAAACCTCTGCTCAATGAAATAAAAGAGGACACAAACAAATATGTATCTCAACTTTTAATTCTATTGACAATGTATTTCTGACAGCAGAAATTCTTAATTTTAATGAAGTACACTTCAATGATTTTTTTCTTATCGATCGTGCCTTTGATGTTGCATCTAAAATATCAGCACTAAAACCAAGATCATCTAGATTTTCTTCTATATTATCTTCTAGAAGTTTTATAGTTTCATACTTTATTTATTTCTATATTTCTAAGGCTGAGTTTTGCTCTGTTGCCCAGGCTGTAGTGCAATGGCGTGATCTCAACTCACTACATCCTCTTCCTCCCCAGTTCAAGTGATTATCCTGCCTCAGCCTCCCAAGTAGCTGGGATTACAGGTGTGTACCACCACACCCAGCTAATTTTTGTATTTTTGGTAGAGATGAGGTTTCACCATATTGGCCAGGCTGGTCTTGAGCTCCTGACCTCAGGTGAGTCACCCACCTCAGCCTCCCAAAATGCTGGGGTTACAGGCATAAGCCACCATGCCCAGCCTAATTTTGTATTTTACATTTAGGTCTGTGATCCATTTTGAGTTAGTTTTAGTGAAGAATGCAAGGTCTGTTCCTAGATTGTTTTTTTTGGGGGGGTGGGGGCATGTTGTTCCAATGCCATTTGTTAAAAAGAATACCTTTTCTTCACTGCATTGCCTTTGCTCCTTTGTCAAAGATTAGTTGATTGTATTTATGTGGATTTATTCCTGGTGTCTCTCTTTTGTTCCATTGCTTTATTTGTCTGGTCTTTTGCCAATACTATACTATGTAAATATAGTACGGCACAAGGTCAGGTAGTTTTACTCTCTGACTTTGTCATTATTGAGTTTGCTATTCTGGGCCTTTTGTTTACTATCGAATAGGTTTATCGCTATCCACAAAATAAAATGCTAGGATTTTGATTGGAGTTACACTGAATCTATACATCAAGTTGAGAAGAACTGACATCTTGACAATATTCAAATTCTGATGAACATGGCATGCCTCTCCATTTATCTAATTTTTTAATCACTTTCATCATAAATTTGTAGTTTTCTTCATTAAGCTCTTATATATATTTTTTGTTAGATTTACACCAAATGTAAATGATAATGTGTTTGTAATTTAAAATTCCACTTGCTCATTTTTGCTATATAAGAAATTGATTGACTTTTATACATCAACCTTGTATCTTGCAACCTTGTCATAATTGTTTTTTAGCATCAGGTTTTTGGGTTTGGGTCAATTAGTTCAGATTTTCTACAGAGACGATCATATTATCTGCTAGCAAAGCCTTATTTCTTGTTTCTCCATCAGTTTACATTTTTATTTCCTTTTCTTATCTTATTGCATAAACTAGGATTTTCAGCAAAATGTTAAAAAGGAGTGGTGAGAGGGAACATTTTTTTCTCATTCCTGATCTTAGTGAGAAATCTTGTAGATTCTCACCATTAAGCATGATGTTAGCTGTTAGGTATTTTTGTAGATATTCCTTATTAAATTGAAAAAGTTCCCTTCTATTCCTAGCTTCCTGACAGTTTTAATCATAAAGGGTATTGAATTTTGTCAAACATTTTTTCTGCATGTGTTAATATGATAATGTGATTTTTCTTTAGCCTATTGATGTGATATAAATTAAATATATTAATTGATTTTTGAAATGTTAAGCCAGCCTTGCATACCTGGGATAGATAAATCCTACTTAATATGTTGTCCTTTTAATATACAGTTGGATTTTATTTGATAATATTTTGTTGAGGATGTTTTATATTAATAAAATAAATTAGTATGTAGTTTTCTGGTAATATCTTTGTCTGGTTTTGGTAGGAGGGTGACACTAGCCTCACAGAATGAGTTAGGAAGTATTCCCTCTGCTTCTATCTTCTGAAAGAGATGGTAGAGTATTGGTATAATTTCTTGCTTAAATATTGGTAGACTTCACCAGTAAACCCATTTAAATCTGGTGCTTTCTGTTCTTAAAGGTTATTTATTATTGATTTGATTTCTTTTATAGATATAGGCCTATTTAGATTGTCTATTCTTGTGTGAGTTTTGCCAAACTGTGTCTTTCAAAGAATCTGGCCATTTCATCTAGGTTATTAAATTTACAAGCATAGCATTGTTCATAATGTTCCTTTATTAGTTTGTAACATTTATTAGACCTGTAATAATGTTCCCTCCTTCATTTCTGATATTAATAATTTGTATCCTCCCTCTTTTTCTCTTAGTCTAGCTAGAGGCTAGTTGATTTTATAGTTTTTTCAAGAACAAACTTTTGGTTTCATTGATTTTTCTGTATTAATTTTATTTTGTTACTTCATTGATTTCTGCTGTAATACTTTTTATTTCAATACTTCATTTCTTCTCCTTTACAACTAATAAGAAAAAAATGATAATAAAACAAGAAGAAATTGGCAAATCCACACTCATAGTGGAAGATTTCATACACTTCTCTCAGAGACCAACTAAACCAATGGCACTACCCCTAAAATAAGGATCTAGGAGAGTTGAACAACAAAACAACAACAATATAGAATTATGCATCCAAAAAAGGGAAAGCATATGTTATATCTACATAAGAGAAAGCATGTATTATATATACAAAATGCTTATCATTTTTTTGCCCTAATGGAAATATTAACAAATACCAAATGACAACAACAGAGAAAACAGGCCAAATACATTCAACATAATGGAAAACAATGGAAATCAACAACATAAATTGAGCTGAAATTCAAGCCAAATCATACTTCCTGTATTCATTTGCCAGGGCTTCTATAACAAATTACCACAAACTAGGTGACTTCACAAAACATAAATTTATTCTCTTACTATTCTAGAGTCTAGAAGTTTAAAATCAAGCTTTCTGCAATGCCGTGTTCCTTCTGAAGATGAGGGAAGAACTTTCTTGGTCCTTCTGTTTCTGGTAGCTCTAGGCATTCCGTGGCTTGTGGTAGGATAACTCCAACCTTCGCTTCTGCTTTCACATAGCCTTTTCCTCTTCTCGCTTCATTTCTCCTCTCTGTGTCTCTTAAAAGGAATCTTGACATTGTATTTAGGGCTTATCTAGATAATACAGTGTGATTTACCTTGAGATCCTTAATTTTATTTGCAAAGATCCTTTTTCAAAAAAATATCACATTCACAGTTTCTAAGAATTAGGACATGGACATATCTTTTGGGGTGCCACCATTGAAATCACCATGTTCTCATTACCAGCACCTTCCTTTTATTTTGTCTTTTAAAAGCCCCATCCACATTCATCTGGTAAATGCAAATGAGCAGAATAAGCTCCAGCATACAAAGATAAGCTTCAATAATATGTCACCTCTCACATCTAGCCAACTACCTGAACGGATTGCCAGCCTTGTTCATAGTCACTCAATGCATAGGCCTCAATTATTGTACAATCTGTGGCCCAAGTGATTCAGAAATATTGTCTGCCTCTCATTTCCACAAAAAAAGTAGTAACTTTAGCCCATGAGCCATGAACAAAATGAAAGTTGCCATTTAGGCTAGCCATTAGAAAACACTGCATTATATCTTTTCACCAGATTATTCAGGTGGAATTTTCAAGGAAAACTTGGAAATTAGTTTTAAGTCCAACACTCATTTTCAGAAAAAAAAAAAATTCCAGTCATTTATTTCAGAATTGCCCATCACTCATGCAGAAATCAGAGAGGATTAGCTAAGTATTATTTTCTTCTCCTAAAATGCCCTTGAAAAAAATAATTATATCTTTTTTTTGCACAGTAACCTAGTTCCTGATTTCTTTCCTTTTGACAACCACTTCTCCCTTTCTTCACTTATCCCTGGTTTAAACCATACTCTCCCATGGCAAGATTTGTTTTTGTAAGACATAAGGAAATAGGGCAACCCCATTTGCTGCAAACCCTCAGCTTAACCACTGTAGGGTCATCTAGCTTGCACAGAAATATGTTAGAAGATTTAAAGTTATACCAATAGCATCTTTTGCTGAAACATCCCCTTCAGCCAGGACCTAAGAATTCAATCCAAACTCTGATAGCACAGGATTTGGTAACACAGAAGAAACATTTTAAGAAATAAGAAAGTCAAAGAGTTGTGTTATAGCATTAATCCCACCCTCTGTTTCCCACCCTAAGAAACTTTCCAAGGAGACCCCCTCCCACTTTTTTCATTTTCACATATTTACCAGATTGTGCAAGTCAACACATTTCTCTTTCTCCATATTTTTGGCATTAAATATCTTAACTTCACATTTAAAGCTTCTATAAACCCACCATTCTGAGGTGATAAGCCATGTGATATTTACAAGCAACGTTGCCTCTTCTTAGACCATCCCTGAGTATTAGTCACTGTGAAATGGGTGTCTTAATCCAAGTAAGTAAAAATGAATGCTCCAGAGTGAAATGCCACGTTTTTCCAATCTAATCCTGTAATAATATTTTATCTCAATCAATTTTCTATTTTTATATTTCTCAATCTACCTATTTAAAATTTGAATTTTCCTTGTGGCAGTAGAAGCACCACATTGAAATAACATTGAAGACGGACTTATTTATTCTGGAAATATCTTTAATGTGCCTTTTCAGTTCTGTAGATATAAAACAATGTCAAAGACATTCTGAAAGATAAAGCATATCAAGACATTCCTTGCCTTTGAAAAAGCATGGGAAGGCCAGGCACGGTGATTCATACCTGGAATCCCAGGACTTTGGGAAGTCAAGGCAGGAGAATTGTTTCATCTCAGGAGTTCAAGAACAGCTTGGGCAACATAGTGAGATCTCGGCTCTACTTTTAAAAAAAAAGAAAGAAAGAAAAAGAAAAGGCATAGGATTACCTATGGTAGTGAAAAAAAAGACAAATCCCTTTTCCTCTACATCTCTGTGTATATGCACCTTTACTACCTGGGATTACTTTCAAATGATATGGTTGAGGCCTGTTCCCTTTGAGGTCCAATGCTTTAGAACATTTCTAAGGGAAGATAGTGAAACAGGACAAAAGCTCTCTCTACTTCCCCAAAGAAACTTATAAGAAAGAAAGAAATCTGTCTGATCCTCTGGATGCAGTTCTAGGTTATGGTCTTCTATAGATGACAGCTTCTTACAAGGACTCTAGATCACTTTGGAACTTATTACAACTAACTTATTCTGTATAACTATTAGGGTAAATGATTGTGTATGCGTTGTGTATATAGCAAAGGAGCCGAGTCTACCTTGTTGTGTGACATGGCTGGGTTTCATTTTGTATGTATGTGTTTGTGTGCCATGAAGCTAAAGAATTGTACAACCCATGTTTTTGTGTTATAATCAATAAACGAGCAAAAGGAGAGAAGACTTGCCTGCAGACAGGAAGTGCTGAAAACTTGTTCAAGAAAAATTTGAATAGATTGAATGAAGACAAATTATGCAGAACCAAGGGAAGAGAAGAGAAACTTACAGATTGATGAGGTAGACAACTGAAGGCAGCAAAGTTTGTTAAAGTGTATAATACACCATTAAGGTATGTTTAGGAAAGATGGTCTTTGGTGTGACACAAAGATTCTTGAGAAAAGAGGATAAATTACTTAATTTCTGTGCACCTTAACGTTCTTATGTGTAAAATATGGTGAGTAATAATAGCCACCACGTTCATAAGGTTTTGGTGAGAAATAAGTGAATTAATATATTTAGATCACATAGTAAAGTGTTCAATAATGTTATTGGTACCACCCACAACCATCTGCACCATCCTAACAAAAACCGTAATTTTTTGGCTTTCGAAAAAAGTACGTGGTAAAAGAAAAGATGCCTAAAAAAAAGAAACAGATAATCTATGTTTATGTTCCTTAAAATTTTTCACAGGTGATGCTGCCAAGTTTTATATCGTGGCTGGAGCAGGAGGTGTTAGACAGGACAGCATGGTGATGTGAGCTGCAATTTGTTTGAAACAGATGAATTTTCACATAGACCTATGTTCACATGTACGCATTGAAATACAGTCTGAAATTAAATTATATTTAATTACCTATCGTAGGGCATGTTATTCATACCCCTTTTCTCTGACAATGTCCTAGAGATTTATTTTTTTTCCTTTAAAATGTAAAGGTGCTGAAAATACAATCTAAGTCACCGTTTATTAATAAATCATTTTAATTCTTATTTCCTCCTATGATTTTGCATTCACATAACGTATCACTTAACTGAGATACAAAAAAGTGGGAATTAATCTTAAAATAAAAAATGAATGAACCTGGAGTTTTCATTGTGCTAAATCTAAATAATATTCAGATACTCAGATGGACATCTTGTGTGTTTGTGTGTGTGTGTGTGTCTGTGTGTATCTGTGTCTGTGTGTGTGTATACTATGCTCTTCTTTCCTTAAATTATAACACTAGTGTTACTTTTCCATAAAATACTTCATATGTAAAGAAATACTTAAAATTATTCTATGTTATTTGTTTTTGCAGCAGAAGTTATGGAGATTTTCCTCTTTTTTCTAAATATTCATTTACTTGCAGTATTAAAATGTCTCTCCCTCAATTTTATCCAAATTATTTATTTAAAAAATAATATATTTTGCTTTTGTAATTGGTTAGTGTAAATTAACAGAAATTCAAAAACATTAGTATATTTCCATATTCTTCATTATTACTAACCGCATGCATAAATATAATGGAATAATGCATTTTCAGGGGCACAGAAATTAGCCCTACCAGCCAATACCATTCTTCAGTCAAGCTCAACAGACCTTATTACCTAGATTTGTCTCTGTACCTTGAGGCATATTATAAGCCACATGAGCAGATGATTGAATAGGAAAAAAAAATCTCCATTAAGAAAAAAACTGAGATTTTTGATTCGACTGCCTGTCCATTAGTGACATAAAGTGCTGACAAGCAGAACAAACAGTGAGCAATGTAATGTCAAGGCCTCCAGTGAAATGAAGTTTCGTAACTTCACTAGAGTTGATGGATGGGTAATAATGACATTTTCAAGTGTAAGAATATACTCTATTAGGAACATCATAGAATTTTTCTGCACAAAGTAGTTGTTACAGCTTGGTTGCTCAGGGAAGATGACTCTATAGAGCAAGAAAACAGTCATGTGCTTATAAATATTTAATCAGGTTAATATTCTGGTGCTCTTTACCATGCCAAAGAACGTCACTTATTTAAAGCATAATAGTTTAGAATAGAATTCTCTTAGACAGTGAAAAGATGATAGAGAATTCTACAACGTCAAATACTCAAATATTTGACATTAACAACATTGTAAATCTGACGTGAACAATTTAGCAATTTACAGGGAAACTTTGCAAAAATGCATTACTGAGGGTGTTATCTGAATAGTAAATAATGCATTATGGCTTTGTAAAATGCAATCTACCTTACTCTTTATAGATTATATTAAATATATAAATACCATCTTTCAACCAGTCAGTTGAGAAGGAACTGTATATTGCTAATGTATGTCTTATCCAAAACAGAAGAACAAAGAAACAAACAGGTTATAGTAACATGAAGAAAAAATTGCATGATTTTACCAGCTATATGTTCATATTTACACCATTTAGGCTTCAAGAATAAACCCGGGAATCTTGTTCTTTTAGAAAGCAAGGAAGTCTTCCTGCATCGAAACTCACCTCAGGGTACACAGAATCATAATTTTTAAAAACTATTTCTAAAAAGCATAGGATATCTATGTTTTAATGTTACATGGCTATTCAGAACTTTCTGGAATTATAATTTTCAGTAAGCAGATAGACATTTCAATAATATCTGCATTAAAAAACCATTCGATTGGGAATTTTCATTACAGTTTTAATGACACTGTTCTGGGCAAGAATTTTATGAATAAGATCTGAAAACAAAAGCAAAAATAGACAAATGGGATGACATCAAACTAAAAAGCAGTGTGCAGAAAAAAAAAAAGAATCAACAGAGTGAAGAGACAACCTACAGAAAAGGAACAAATATTCTCAAACTACGCATTTGACAAGAGGTTATATTAATGCAATAATATCCAGAATATATAAGCAACTCAACTCAATAGCAAAATAATAACACAAATAATAATCTAATTAAAATGGATTATCTAGGTGCATAAGATCTGAATAGATAGTTCTCAAAAGAAGATACACAAATAGCCAACAGGTATATGGAAAAATATTTGACATCACTAATCATCAGAGAAATGAAAACAAAACCACAATTAAATATCACCTCACTCCAGATAAAGTGGCTATTACTAAAAAGACAAAAAATAACAAATACTGATGAGGATGTGAAGAAAGGAAAACTCTTATACACTGTCGACTGGAATGTAAATTAGTACAGCCATTATGGACAACAATATGGAGATTTGTCAATAAATTAAAAATAGAACTACCTTATGATCCAACAATTCCATTGCTGGATACATATCCAAAATAAGTAAAATCAGTAAGTCGAAGAGATATCTGCACTCCCACGTTTCTGCAGTACTGTTCACAATAGCCAAGATGTGGGATCAACCTTTGTGTCCATCAATGGATAAATAGATTAAAAATGTACCATAAAAAAGAACAAAATATTTCCATTTGCAACAACATGAATGAACCTAGAGCAGTGGTCTCCAACATTTTTGGCACTAAGGACCAGTTTTGTGGAAGACAATTTTTCCATGGGGTCGGGGAGCGGGGTGGACAGTTTCATGATGAAGCTGTTCTACCTCAGGTTATCAGGCATTAGTTAGATTCTCATAAGGAGTACACAACCTAGATCCCTCGCATGTGCAGTTCACAATAGGGTTCCTCCTCCTATAAGAATCTAATGCCTCTGCTGATCTGACAGGAGGCGGAGCTCAGGAGGTAATGCTCCCTTGCCCTCTGTTCATCTCCTGCTGTGTGGCCCCTAACAGACCACAACCAGTAGCAGTCTGGGTCCCAGCAGTTGGGGTACCCCTGACCTAGAGGACATTACGTTAAATGAAATAAGCTAAACACAGGAGGACAAAAAACAACATGGTCTCCCTCATATGTAAAAAAGTTGATCTCATAGAAGTAAAGAGTAGAATAGTTGTTACCAGAGGCTAGGAAGAGTAGGGAGAAGAGAAGGATGTGGAGAGATTGGTACAAAGTTACAGTCAGACAGAACAGAAAACTTCTGGTATTCTCTTGCACTGTAGGGTGACTATAGTCAATTATAATGTATAGTATATTTTTAAAAAGCTAGAAGGGAGGATTTTGAATGTTTTCACCACAAAGAAATGACAAATGTTTAAGATGATAAATATGCTAATTATCCTGATTGGATCATTATGCAATGTATATATGTATCAAAACGTCACACTGTACCTCATAAATATGTACAACTGTATGTCAATTAAAAACAAAATAAAACTTTTTAAAAAGTTAAGTGAAACTCTCAGAAGATATTAGGTAACATGCCATATATTTTAGAAGCTATATAACTCAGTCAAGTCTTATTGCCGCAAAATAGCATTTTTCTAATTTATAAACTTTTATCTTCTAAATGTTTTATTTAACTTTAAAATTGAAAGAATATTTTTCTGGTTGTTTTCCTAGAGTTGAGGTTGTTCAATCACTCCTTTAGTCTTAAGCTAAGGAAAAATAAAGGTCATTCAAAGATTTTAAATTATTTTTTCCTTCCTTCCTTCTTTCTTTCCTTTCATATTTCTCTATTTGCTTTATTTTTTCTTTCATCTTTGATTATTGCTTTCTATCATAGGTACAACATTCATTAAATAATGCACTCATTACATTTGAAATGAGGGGGAAAAAGCTATCAATGATACCTTTGAGTTTTACATGCATTATTCTATTCTGTATTTACAAATGGTAGCTTCATATTAAGGTTTGGGATCTTCTGTAATTTAAATGTTCATTATATATTGATCCAATAATTTTGTATAACCCTTATATCTATTTTTCTCTATTACAGAGCATGCCAACAATGGAGCATTTCTCAGCGTGAACAATATTCTCAGGAGGAATTCAGGGCTGGAATTTCCAGGAGTGTTGCAAGCAAAGCTTTCATTGAGAGAAAAATGAAGCCAAACAGCTCCATTGCCTAAGTAAATTAATTGATTTAGGATATGAGAATGAAAAGAAAGGGAAAATTCTGTTAATACCGACTATTTAACTCCATCTTGAAGGGATGGTTTGAGGCAGCAAGTGTTTGAGAGTTTTCATTATAGGTGTTCTTCTCGTTCTTACCTCTACCCAGAGTGATTAGTGTTAACTGCTGTGGGGTATGCGACTGGTTTCTCCCTGCTCAGGCCGTCACGTATTCGTTGCTGAAACATCAAACTCTGTTCCTTAGCAGGCCCCCCGGACTAACTTCTTAGTGATATCTGTAGCATTTCTGTAGAAATAGCAAATTGAATCTAGAGTTAATTTTTGAAATGACATTAAAATAAAAATTACACCTTGGAGCAATCTATCTTCTAAAAATCTACTGGTATTGACCACATGTCTGTTGATGTATTTTTCACAATCAGCTGTTTCCCTTTGTCAACTACGAAATACCTTTAAATGCTTTAAGAGCTATTCAGCAGTTGAAATTGCAAGACATTACATGATACTTTTGAAAATCTCTATTTTGTGAAAAGTTAGGTGTAAAATATAATCTTCCAGAACTGTTTGATAGATATCTCTGTACATATAGGCATAAGACTTTGAAATCCTCATTCAAATATTCAGTTCATTATGAGAAAAAAAAGTTAATCATTTTTCTACATGAGAGCATGATGAGATGTATGTAGATACAATTCACTATTTATCAAAATAAAACTTCATGTCTGTCTAAACTCTCAGGTGCATTTAAAGAGAGAAAATTCAAACCTTCTCAAAGGAAAAATGGAAAATAACAGCTCACATAACTCGAAAGTCCAGGGGTATGTATCTGGCTCAGTTCACTGAAGGTGCTCATTGAATATCTCTCTCTCATGCTGTCTTTTTGAAATGTCTTCCAGGACTTACAAAGTTTTGTTTGCTCGGTGTTTTATAGTAAGTTGTAATTGTTTATTATACAGATGCTAAGGTTTTCATGTTTTCTTATATAAAACATTCCTATGGTTTAAAAGTAAAAAATATATGAAACTTACTCAGAGAATTCTCACTTGCACCACTGTATTCTTCTACGAGTTCCAATCTATCATCCCCTTTCATCACCATCTTGACTGGTATTATCCACTTCCTTCAGATTTTCAGATTAATTTGCATAAAATGGCAAAAAATTGACTTTTGGAATTTTTTTAGTTTCTGTATTTCAAATGTTATTATCTCCTTTTCTCATTGCTTGCTTTTGTCCCTCTATTTTTTTGACTAGTGTAAATAGTAGGTATCTCATTGATTTTTTTCAAAGAGCCAGCCTTTGTATTTATGCATTTTTCTGTTTTTATGTTTTCAAATTCTTGATTCAGATTTTTAATTCTTATGTATGCCTACTTCGTTCGCTTTGTCTTTTTTCTTTTTATTATACTTTAAGTTCTAGGGTACATGTGCACAACATGCAGGTTTGTTATACATGTATACATGTGCCATGTTGGTGTGCTACACCTATTAACTCATCATTTACATTAGGTATATTTCCTAATGCTATCCCCCTCCCCCCACCCCACAACAGGCCCGGTGTGTGATGTCCCCCTTCCTGTGTCCAAGTGTTCTCATTGTTCAACTCCCAGCTACAAGTGAGAACATGTGATGTCTGGTTTTTGGTCCTTGCAATAGTTTGCTGAGAATGATGGTTTCCAGCTTCATACATGTCCCTACAAAGGACATAAACTCATCATTTTTTATGGCTGCATAGTATTCCGTGGTGTATATGTGACACATTTTCTTAATCCAGTCTATCATTGTTGGACATTTGGGTTGGTTCCAGGTCTTTGCTATTGTGAATAGTGCCGCAATAAACATACGTGTGCATGTGTCTTTATAGCAGCATGATTTATAATCCTTTGGGTATATACCCAGTAATGGGATGGCTGGGCCAAATGGTATTTCTAGTTCTAGATCCTTGAGGAATCGCCACACTGTCTTCCACAATGGTTGAACCAGTTTACAGTCCCACCAAGTCTGTAAAAGTGTTCCTATTTCTCCACATCCTCTCCAGCACCTGTTGTTTCCTGACTTTTTAAAGATCACCATTCTAACTGGTATGAGATGGTATCTCATTGTGGTTTTGATTTGCATTTCTCTGATTGCCCGTGATGATGAGCATTTTTTCATGTGCCTGCTGGCTGCATAAATATCTTCTTTTGAGAAGTGTCTGTTCATATCCTTCACCCACTTTGTGATGGGATTGTTTGTTCTTTTCTTGTAAATTTGTATGAGTTCTTTGTAGATTCTGGATATTAGCCCTTTGCCAGATGAGTAGATTGCAAAAATTTTCTCCCGTTCTGTAGGTTGCCTGTTCACTCTGATGGTACTTTCTTTTGCTGTGCAGAAGCTCTTTAGTTTAATTAGATCTCATTTGTCAATTTTGGCTTTTGTTGCCATTGCTTTTGGTGTTTTAGACATGAAGTCCTTGCCCATGCCTATGTCCTGAATGGTATTGCCTAGGTTTTCTTCTAGGGTTTTTATGGTTTTAGGTCTAACATTTAAATCTTTAATCCATCTTGAATTAATTTTTGTATAAGGTGTAAGGAAGGGATCCAGTTTCAGCCTTCTACATATGGCTAGCCAGTTTTCCCAGCACCATTTGTTAAATAGGGAATCCTTTCCCCATTTCTTGTTTTTGTCAGGTTTGTCAAAGATCAGAAGGTTGTAGATATGTGGTGTTATTTCTGAAGGCTCTGTTCTGTTCCATTGGTCTACATCTCTGTTTTAGAACCAGTACCATGCTGTTTTGGTTATTGTAGCCTTGTAGTATAGTTGAAGTCAGGTAGCATGATGGCTCCAGCTTTGTTCTTCTGGCTTAGGATTGACTTGGCAATGCGGGCTCTTTTTTGGTTCCTTATGAACTTTAAAGTAGTTTTTTCCAATTCTGTGAAGAAAGTCATTGGTAGCTTGATGGGGATGGCATTAAATCTATAAATTAGCTTGGGCAGTATGGCCATCTTCACGATATTGATTCTTCCTATCCGTGAGCATGGAATGTTCTTCCATTTGTTTGTATCCTCTTTTATTTCATTGAGCAGTGGTTTGTAGTTCTCCTTGAAGAGGTCCTTCACATCCCTTGTAAGTTGGATTCCTAAGTATTTTATTCTCTTTGAAGTAATTGTGAATGGGAGTTCACTCACGATTTGGCCCTCTATTTGTCTGTTACTGGTGTATAAGAATGTTCGTGATTTTTGCACATTGATTTTGTATCCTGAGACTTTGCTGAAGTTGCTTATCAGCTTAACAAGATTTTAGAATGAGAGAATGGGGTTTTCTAGATATACAATCATGTCACCTGCAAACAGGGACAATTTGACTTCCTCTTTTCCTAATTGAATACCCTTTATTTCTTTCTCCTGCCTGATTGCCCTGGCCAGAACTTCCAACACTATGTTGAATAGGAGTGGTGAGAGAGGGCATCCCTGTCTTGTGCCAGTTTTCAAAGGGAATGCTTCCAGTTTTTGCCCATTCAGTATGATATTGGGTGTGGGTTTGTCATAAATATTTCTTATTATTTTGAGATACCTCCCGCCAACACCTAATTTATTGAGAGCTTTTAGCATGAAGGGCTGTTGAATTTTGTCAAAGGCCTTTTCTGCATGTATTGAGATAATCATGTGGTTTTTGTCATTGGTTCTGTTTATATGCTGGATTACATTTATTGATTTGCATATGTTGAACCAGCCTTGCATCCCAGGGATGAAGCCCACTTGATCATGGTGGATAAGCTTTTTGATGTACTGCTGGATTCGATTTGCCGCTATTTTATTGAGGATTTTTGCATCTGTGTTCATCAGGGATATTGGTCTAAAATTCTCTTTTTTAGTTGTGTCACTGCCAGGCTTTGGTATCAGGATGATGCTGGCCTCATAAAATGAGTTAGGGAGGATTCCCTCTTTTTCTATTGATTGGAATAGTTTCAGAAGGAATGGTACCAGCTCCTCCTTGTACCTCTGGTGGAATTCGGCTGTGAATCCGTCTGGTCCTCGACTTTTTTTGGTTGGTAAGCTATTAATTATTGCCTCAGTTTCAGAGCCTGTATTCAGAGATTCAGCTTCTTCCTGGTTTAGTCCTGGGAGGGTGTATGTATCCAGGAATTTATCCATTTCTTCTAAATTTTCTAGTGTATTTGCATAGAGGTGTTTAGAATATTCTCTGATGGTAGTTTGTATTTCTGTGGGATCGGTGGTGATATCCCCTTTATCATTTTTTATTGTGTCTATTTTATTCTTCTCTCTTTTCTTCTTTATTAGTCTTGCTAGCAGTCTATCAATTTTGTTGATCTTTTCAAATTACCAGCTCCTGGATTCATTGATTTTTTGAAGGGTTTTTTGTGCTTCTATCTCATGCAGTTCTGCTCTGATCTTAATTGTTTTTTGTCTTCTGCTAGCTTTTGAATGTGTTTGCTCTTGCTTCTCTAGTTCTTTCAATTGTGATGTCAGGGTGTTCCTTTTTAGATCTTCCCTGCTTTCTCTTGTGTGCATTTAGTGCTCTTAAATAAATTTCCCTCTACACACTGCTTTAAATGTCTCCCAGAGATTCCGGTATGTTGTGTCTTTGTTCTTGTTGGTTTCAAAGAACATCTTTATTTCTTCCTTCATTTCGTTGTGTACCCAGTAATCATTCAGGATCAGATTGTTCAGTTTCCATGTAGTTGGCGGTTTTGAGTAAGTTTCTTAATCCTGAGTTCTAGTTTGATTGCACTCTGGTCTGAGAGACAGTTTGTTTTAATTTCTCTTCTTTTACATTTGCTGAGAAGTGCTTTATTTCCAACTATGTGGTCAATTTTGGAATAATGTGATGTGTTGCTGAGAAGAATGTATATTCTGTTGATTTGGGGTGGAGAGTTCTGTAGATGTCTATTACATCCGCTCGGTGCAGAGCTGCATTCAATTCCTGGGTGTCCTTGTTAACTTTCTGTCTCATTGATCTGTCTAATGTTGACAGTGGGGTGTTAAAGTCTCCCATTATTAGTGTCTGGGAGTCTAAGTCTCTTTGTAGGTCTCTAAGAACTTGCTTTATGAATGTGGATGCTCCTGTATTGGGTACATATGTATTTAGCATAGTTAGCTCTTCTTGCTGAATTGATCTCTTACCATTATGTAATGGCCTTCTTTGTCTCTTCTGATCTTTGTTGGTTTAAAGTCTGTTTTATCAGAGACTAGGACTGTAACCCTTGCCTTTTTCTGTTTTCCATTTGCTTGGTAGATCTTCCTCCATCTCTTTATTTTGAGCCTTTGTGTGTCTCTGCACATGAGATAGGTCTCCTGAATACAGCACAGTGATGGGTCTTGACTCTTTATCCAATTTGCCAGTCTGTGTCTTTTAATTGGAGCATTTAGTGCATTTACATTTAAGGTTAATATTGTTATGTGTGAATTTGATTCTGTCATTATGATGTTAGCTGGTTATTTTGCTCATTAGTTGATGCAGTTTCTTCCTAGCATTGATGGTCTTTACCATTTGGCATGTTTTTGCAGAGGCTGGTACTGGTTGTTCCTTTCCATGTTTAGTGCTTCCTTCAGGAGCTCTTGTAAGGCAGGCCTGGTGGTGACAAAATCTCTCAGCATTTGCTTGTCTGTAAAGGATTTTATTTCTCCTTCACTTATGAAGCTTAGTTTGGCTGGATATGAAATTCTGGGTTGAAAATTCTCTTCTTTAAGAATGTTGAATATTGGCCCCCACTCTCTTCTGGCTTATGGAGTTTCTGCTGAGAGATTAGCTGTTAGTCTGATGGGCTTCCCTTTGTGGGTAACCCGACCTTTCTCTCTGGGTGCCCTTAACATTTTTTCCTTCATTTCAACTTTGGTGAATCTGACAATTATGTGTCTTGGAGTTGCTCTTCTTAAGGAGTATCTTTGTGGCATTCTCTGTATTTCCTGTTTGGCCTGCCTTGCCAGGTTGTGGAAGTTCTCCTGGAAAATACCCTGAAGAGTGTTTTCCAACTTGGTTCCATTCTCCCTGTCACTTTCAGGTACACCAATCAGACATAGATTTGATCTTTTCACACAGTCCCATATTTCTTGGAGGCTTTGTTCATTTCCTTTTACTCTTTTTTTCTAAACTTCTCTCTCGCTTCATTTCATTCATTTGATCTTCAATCACTGATACCTTTTCTTCCAGTTGATCGAATCGGCTACTGAAGCTTGTGCACGCATCACGTAGTTCTTGTGCCATGGTTTTCAGTTCCATCATGTCATTTAAGGTCTTCTCTATGCTGTTTATTCTAGCTAGCCATTCGTCTAATCTTTTTTCAAGGTTTTTAGCTTCTTTGCCAAGGGTTCGAACATCCTCCTTTAGCTCAGAGAAGTTTGTTATTACCGATCTTCTGAAGTCTTCTTCTCTCAACTCGTCAAAGTCATTCTCCATCTAGCTTTGTTCCGTTGCTGATGAGGAGCTGCATTCCTGCAGTGCAATTCTTTAGAGTACCCAGAATGAACACACTATTATTACATGTATGAAGGTGAATGAGTTTCATATGCGTAATGTTGAATAAGACAGACATAAAAGAGAACACAATATTTTATTCAATTTTCTATGACTTTAGATTAAAAAATAATTAAAACCAACAGAATTTGGAGTCAGAATACCCATTAATCTTGGGAGAAGTGACTGAGTGGTGACACAAGGACACATCTCAGAAGCCAGTAATGGTCTATTTCTTGGCCTGGATGGTGTTTACATGGGTATATAGCAATATAAAGTGAATATTCACTTTGTAAAACTCATGGAGCTATTAGTAAGTGATTTGGCATATTTCAATTTTAAAAAAAGGAAAAATATTCATGGAGTACAGTTTTCCATTTATCAGACTGTTTTTCATGTCTAACTTGTAGTTATCAATGAAACAGGAAATTTTGTAAGTCAATGGAATGGAAATTGATGTCTATTTTCTGGAAATTATTGGATGATATGTACAAAAGTTTAAGAAATATTCTTTTATCAAATAACTTAATTTCCAAGACTTTTTCCTATAGAAATAATCAAAGATATGAACTTAGTATTATGTGAAAGAATATTTCCTACAATATAATTCCTATATTTAGGCATGAGAAACAACCTAATTATTTAGGGATTAAATAAATATATCATGGCATAGTTTTTGATAAAGTGTTCAGAAGCCATTTAAATTCATTCATTGAGACAGCATTTTCTGAAATCTAATCCTAAAATTAAAATATTAAATGGTGAGCTAGTTACAAAGCAGCATATAAAGTGACTCAAATTATACTTTGTATAAAAATATATTTATTATGGCACTATTTTCTCTGAGTGAGAAATTTACTGGTGATTTTTATACTATTTTTTCTATTTTCTTATAGTTTCCAGTTCTAAAATAAATATATGTTACCTTTATATGAATATACATCAGGCATTTTTCAACAGAAGGAATCTAATATCATTTTTAAAAATCAAACATTCATAAGTATACCGCTTACATACATTATTTTTAGCATTATTTTTATATTAATGTAGGCCTTCATACTTTCATTCCATACCGATGTGCTATACCTTATTAAGCTTTTTAAAAATATTATGTCCAATACAAATTATTTATAATCTATTTTGGAATTTTGTACATATTGCAGTGAATATATTCCAGATATAGTTTTTGCTACTGTTAAATTAGCTCTTTACTAAAAATTCCCAGAATTAGAAATCCTAGCTCAAAAAGTATAAATGGAATAATCAGCAAAATTTAATTATTGAACAATATTTACTTAATACTTAGAAAGTGTTCAAGTATTTCCCAGCTGTTCAGAAAGTATAAAAATCTGAGTGTTGTAAGAGTTCAGAGGAAAAGAGTGAGGGATGAGATCAAATCTGTTCATGAGTAGTCAAAAGTAGTTGGTGGAGGAGAATCCCATGGTGTTCAAATGAAAGCAAAAAACAAACTTTTAGTGTGCGCCATCTGATTAAATCCCTCAGCACAGCTACTTTGCTCATTGCTAAATCAAGCCCTAAATAAACTATTATTCTACCTTTGGGTGTATTGTTCTACCTCTACATGTGTATTAGAGATTTGTCTTTAACTGTTACCAGATTTCATTCAATTCAACATCCCAAATCTTGTGTAAGGAAAGCTGTTATCTTTAAATTTGGGAGATACGTGCCTACCTTTTGTAGTTCCAAACTGCACTGCCTTTATTGTCATCAGGTATTAAGTTTGTATCAAATTTGCCATCTGCCAATTTCACTGCCTCACCTATATCTCTCAGCTTTAGCCCCCAGTTGAGCTCTTTCCTTTAGATTTGTTTTTCCCAGGTGTATTACCTTGTTTTCCAGGATGTGTCTAATTTGGTTATGTTCTTTTATATTTCACACTAGCTGGTCACTCAATAAGTATAATATAATTGTTTGAAATTTGCTGCTATACTTTGTTTTGGAATAGTTCTCTGAACTCTAGATACTTGAACGTGAAAATAATTAAGGTGAAGTATTGAATAAATAGATTTCTTGTACAAAATATTCAATATCGTCTATAGATTTAGGGCAACTAAAAAGGCTTCCTCTGGGTGATAGTGAAGCCTATTTTGTTGCTATGCACATTCAGTAAATCATACTGCTTATGCATTTACTTTCATTGACAAAAGTATATCACATATTTATTCTATTCATGTTATCTATAATTCTCTTAGGTTAGAATTATGTTAGAATTCTAACATAGAATTGCCCAGGTTGCTGGGCATGGTGACTCACGCCTGCAATCCCAGTACTTTGGGAGGCCGAGGCACGTGGATCTTCTGAGATCAGAAGTTCAAGACCAGCCTGGCCAGCATGGTGAAACCCCGTATCTAGTAAAAATACAAAAATTAGCCAGGCATGGTGGCATGCACCTGTAATCCCAGCCACTTGGGAGGCTGAGGCAGGAGAATTGCTTGAACCCAGGAGGCAGAGGTTGCAGTGAGCCAGGATCATGCCATTGCACTCCAGCCTGGGCAACAGGAGTGAAATTCTGTCAAAAACAAAACAAAACAAAACAAAACAAACCAACAAACAAAAAACCACAAGGATTTTGTTTGAACGGTCTTGCAAACTGAGTTTTGACAAACATGGTTATAAGGAATTGGAGGAAGAACAACGATATGGAAAGAAATCAGTGTTTTCAGGGTCCAGTCATGCAGCTCTGACAAGGAGACAATTTCAACTCAATCAATTTGATGGACTTATGATGTTGGACCAATTTATTTATATTGCACAGGGATGAGCCAGTTGATTTTCAACACTGAAGAAGTTGATAGCATCATTAAGTTCTAAAACAATCGCATCACATTCCATATCAATCTATGATAAGTACAGATTAAGTCTGATGTTTCTTTGTTGATTTTCTGTCTGGAAGATCTGTCTAATGCTGAAAGTGGTGTTCGAAGTCTCCAGGTATTATTGTATTGAAGTCTATCAATAATAAGTACGAATGACATATTTCTTATAAAATTATATCCAGTACTAAGAAAGTATCTATTCCTTAGAGATACATCTTGATTTGAGCCCCATAAAACATCTTTATGGTGAAGATAAAATGGAACATTGCAATAATGATAATGAACATTGATGAGGACCCCCTCAATCCTTTTCTTCCAGAACCCTTCATGCCCTCTGTTTCCAGGATACACATACCCACTGCCACCTTACGTTTCCCCTACTCAAAGAAACGTACGACAAGAGAAAAGAAAATGAAATTCTTGACTACAAAGAGACCCAGTAGCTCAAGCTACTGATCGATATCTGCATAAGATATATAAAAGATCATTTGTAACTTCAAGTTACAAAGAAGATTGGAAAACTGAGCAACTCCTAGGTTTGCTTTTAGTTTTTCCTTCTTGCACACAGATTAGAGGTAAAATAAAATAGTTAAATCAAAATGTGTCTGTAGTCTTCACTTCATGACTATAGATTTTGTTACATGATAGCTATATTTCCATATAAAAAGGTGGACTTACAGTCACTTAGAGTGTGGTTCTACAGCAAGGAATATTAGGAAAAAATATTTCAACACTCACTTTCAATGGAATGAACTTTGAAGTTTTGCTATAATTTGAAGTAAAAAATCAAATCATTATTAGAATCAATGTAAATTGTTTTTTCTATTTAGAATACATGATACTACAATAAATAGCTGGAGTAATTTAATTGTGAAGTTCTTTTGCTAACGGAGACAATCTATTCCCAGTTATTGACTCACTTTTCATACATGCAGGAGAATAATTAGAATTTAAAATGGATAAAATTAATTTATATGGAATCACCTGATCTAAACGAAAAGTCCTGTTTTACAGAATGAAATATACCACATTTTCTGCAGCTGCATGTACTTGATTATCATTTTGGGGAACGGCTTTAAAATAATTAATAACTTTGAAGATAAAGTTGCTGCTAATTTATCATATTTTTGTTTTCTGAATTTTATGTGCTCAGTGATATCAATACACTTTTACTGGAAGTGTGCTCATACATACCTCCAGTGATTTCCCACTGATCCTGCTTGCGCACTTTTTGCATCTCTCCAGCATTGCACGGGCCATGGCATTGTTAGTTGGTATACCAAGTGGGTGGCAGAGACAGCAGTGTCTAATACTTCTACCACCACCTGAGATCACAGTTGCCTCCCTTTAGCTGCCTGTATTCAAGGACAATTCATTTTATCGGTAAACACCTTACAATGCTATACTTCAAGGGACAAGTTAGATAAATTGTATCTGGAAAGTACTGAAGAAAGAGAGACAGGTTAATGCTGGTTGTCTTTCAGATTTAATCATGTGTTAAAGTAAGCACTCTACTCTCAGCACATGCATTGCACATACTAATAGAAGAGACCATGGCAGAAATTGAAAAAGTAAAATACCACAGCAATTTTGACATACTTCTACAAAACTAATAAATTTTTAAAATAAAATAATCTAGACAAATGCTATGAAGGAAGAGAAATTCAGACAATAAAAAATAGTAAGACTGTTGGGAAAGTGCAACATATGTTCACTCTATCCAATACTCAGGAAGCTTCCAGCTACTTAAGTTACTTATCTTCCTCTAAAACATGCTATTAAGACATCCAATTGTATTTTGCCTCCCGTCCTGATTTCCTGGTTACTCATTATCACTGGTCCCTAAACTCTCTATCTTATATTTTATTTGGGAGTAGGTCCCTGAAACTGATTTAATATTCCATGCTGTGTCATTCTCCCGAACTATTACCCTGTGCTCTTTGAAATATGCAGTCAATCCTCAAACTCTTCTCTGTTATTTCATTTTTTTGCCATGATGTAAACCTGGATGTAGCCCAGTAAGACTACTTCCCTCATGGCCTCTTATAGTAATGACTATTTTACCCTGTACCTCTCATGTAGAGAATCCCAAGAACTGCAGTTGGAGTTATGTGCCCTTCGCATCTTTGAAACCATTTTTCTAGTAGCTTCTCTTAAAATCTCCAAATTTTCAAAGACTGTGACAGCAAACTATACCACTTGCTTTTCTTTCTTGTTGTAACCATGCATATACCTCATTCACTGATGCCTTGGTATTGAATGCCTGTCAAGGATCATTTGGCCCAGGCATCCCAAACCACTTTGACTAAAAACAAAATGATAAAAATAATAGGATAAAAAATTGAACTTTATTTAAACTTTAACTCTTATGAATAAGAGTATACGGTTTCAGACTTTAATTTCTTCAACTTTAATGTTTTAAAATTTTAACTCTGAAGAAAATTTAATTCTTGAACTTTATTTTTTTCCTAGAATTCATTTGAAAATATTATATGTGAATTTGAAGCAATGTGCATCATTGGCATTTTATTATTGGAGTTTTTATATATTTGGGGTATCAATGTTGTCATTTCATTTTAGTGTCTCCAATGGGCTTTATTTGATAACATAGCCGGATCCAATTTGAATTATATAAAACATAATAGCAAATGGATTTTCAGCTTTGGGTAATTTAATTAATACCATATTTTGGCCTACATCATAGACTTCTCGGGCCAAAATCTATGTTTCTTCAGTATTGTCGAACAAGAAGTAGTTGTTGATACTCCTACCTCATGAAGGTAGGAGAGGATTCTCCTCAAACTTTGTTGATTTTCTCCTTTCCAAGGGGAGGAGTCACACCTGTCATTTTCCTCAGACTTAATGATAAAGCCCAAGTTGATAGCAGAATACAAAGCTAGAATATTCTTAAACACTATTCCTCTCTCCTAATGATTCCTTCCACGTATAGGGCTATCAGTTGTCACAATCCTAACACTTTCACTTCCTTTGTTAACATTTAGTGAATGCTATGAGCCAGGACTCTTCTAAGTGCTTTTTAAAACTTAACCCATATAAGGTACATAGGATGTCAGCAATCTAGTGTGTCAACAGCATAGAATGTTATTACCTCCACACTATAATTAGAACAAGACATGGGACATTAAATTACTTGACCAAGACCACTAGTGACAGTTGTGTTGCCAAATCAAATCTCCAACTCTTTATCTCCAATACATTCAGCATCTTATGAGCTTTCGACAATGACCAAATAACTACTTTCCCCCCTCAGTTTCTCCAATCCCACCAACTTCTGATTGCCTTATTTTCTCAGCAGCCAGTCCCTCTCAGTTTCCTTTGGCGGTTTTACTTTACAGTTTGATATGTTAATATTGCAACTCACTGGAGCCCTGTCATGGCCTCTATTTTTGTTCCTATCTACCTTCCTTTTCTGAATAATCCAAATGTAGATGGCATAAATATTTATATTACCGGCTCTCATCTCCTCCTTGAAAGCCAAAGTGCATATCCAAATACTTTATTGCAATTTTAACGTAGGTTTTTAAATATATTAATATATTCAAATTACGTCTATAAATTTTCTACCACACACTTCCATCCTGCATCCTGTTCATGTCAAAACAATTTAGAAGTCACCTATGATTCCTCCCTTTCCATCATATAAATGCATGTAACAGCATATAAAATATATACCAATCTAATAATACTAATATTATTGTAATAAATGTATTATCTTTAGGTTGTGTACATTGGTCGGGAGAGAAAAGCATGTTGTGTATGTAAGAGAAAATGATAAAATGAGACTTTTGTAATCAGTAGGCCCCTTGATTAACAGAAAATTTTTAAATAAAATGTATTCATATATCACTTTATAATTTAAAAATATTTTAACAACCTAATAATTTGCTTTCTATACCACAATGAAATTATTAGTCTATATGTTTCTCCAGGCCTTTCATTTCACCTAATTAAGACCAAATAGTGTCAGTTCTGTTCTAACTTCAGTACAATATTATAGGATTACTGTTTGTGTGGTTGTGCTCTGTAGCTCCTTTTGAATTTACCACAAAGAAAATGCCATTGTAAATAATGCATTGAAATCATTTTCTCAATACCTTTTATAATTTTTAGATGGCAAAACTGAACTAAACATTTAATTTGACTAATAATTTTAAATTAAAATTTTGCTAGACTGTAAGGTAAAAATTGTTTTCTAACTTTTTTTAAATTTAGGACTCTCAATTTTAGCACACTCTGAAATATAAACAAGTTAAATTAACTGCTTTGGGGCCCAGAACAAATTATTCAACTCAAATTAATAAAAATAAAAAATTCATTATTTGGCTATTACAGAAAATAATTTCTATATTCAACATTTAAAAATGGATTTATTGTCCTCTTTCTATGGACTATTTATGACAGTGCCAATGATAGATATTGAAAGAGGCAATCAATAAACAATACTTATTCTGGAAAACAAAATTATATATTAGCTATTCAATTCAATGAGACCTCCATTATATACAAAATCACTACATCAAGTTTTGAGCTGGATTTTATAATATTAGAAAATTTCATCTTCTAGCTTTATGAACAATAAAGATGATCAAAATTCAATCAAATGTAACTATATGTGGCTTAATATTTTACTTTTAAGGTCTACAAAATACATTGCAGTGCTTATTTTCAGGTATATGCTTTAAATTTGCTGCTCCATGGAAGGTTGGCAATAGGAGATTGAATTTAAATCATTATAGAGTGATTGGCTATTTCCTAACATGAAACCCAGTGGATTTCTATAATTTTGTTTCTCTTATTTAGGCATTATGTTAAAACTAAAAGGAAGAGCAAAAGTTGACTTCTAGAAGAAACATTGAGGCAAATGTTATTTCAAACTATTTTTTGTAGCTTCATAATATGTTGGAAACAGTTTGCTAAAACAATTATGGTATTAAGAAAACTCTAGGAAATATATTGCTGTTTAAGATAATTGTAAAAGAAAAATTGAGATCTTTAGCTTAACTTAATACATTACATGCTTTATTTCAAATTTCAAATTCTGCTGCATATGCATTCTGCCACTTCTATTTTGTCCAAGTTCTAAGGCACTGAATCTCAGAAATATCTTTTTTGTTTGTCACTATTTGTCGTACAATGATTCCCTTTCTTTCACTACGAAAGTTATCTATGACCTCTATCCATTAAACCTAGTTTCTCCATGACCACTTCTACTTCTGGTTTAAATTTAAGAAATCGGTGCTGTTATCACTGAGTTACATGCATTTTATCAGCCATCTTCCTCTTAGTTCCTGGCGTAACTGTTGACCTTGTCGTTGCTGCCTTAGAAACATTCTCTTTCCATTGATTTTGTGATTCAGCAGTCTCCAGCCCCTTCTCATACTTTTCTTTCCATACTTTCCCTATCTGTTTTGCTAGGCCACAGGCTCTGTATCATCGGAGGCATTCTCCAAGTTTACATTCTTGGTTTTTATATTAGCCACCCTATACTCTAAAATGTGAGACGCATTGTTATATACGTTAAAAGTTTTTAAGGAAATAGCAAGGCAGATGTCAGACTGAGCTGAGCACATATGTTTATTCCTCCTTCCAAGACATCATCAAAATATTAGAAACAGGGTAACCCTCAGCAGTAAAGGTAACAGGTGTGGCAACGAGATATTTCAGCAGATCTTCTGAAGATGGAATATAGATGGAAGAATAATGACAGATAATGGAGAAGGGATAAATGAAAATTGAGGATATGTGACCGAGCACCTGAAATGGAGGCAGGCCATTTTTCTTAAAAGAATCCTGGAAAGACTTGGACTCAGATGCAATAAAGGGGGATGTTGGCAAAGAAGATCTGTGGAGGACTGTGGCTGTACCGAACAGTCAGGCTCCATTCTCCTTCCCTACACAGACTTGCTGGGAGATCAGGCTGTAAGCATTTTTCTCCTGGGAAAAATCGTAAGGATAGGATTAATCTAATAAACAATCTCTAAAACGTTGATCAAATCAACAAGAAAGAAATAAGACTTTCAGCAGTTCTTAATTAATTCAATAAATACGTGCAATATACATACTTTCTGCCAGTCACTTCTCTGGTAGCCAGAAATACAATATTGAACACAAAGTTCCTTTCCTCAAGAAACTCACGTTCTGGGAGTAATTACTAAAATAAAATAAAATGCTTACATATATAGGCACCAACTAATTTCAACTGATCATAAAAACTGAAACGAAAAATTAAACAAGTTAAGGTGATGTCGGGTGTGTCTGTGTGTGTGTGTGTGTGTATGTAATTTAAGTGTTGTGGTGAGGGTAAGCATAAAAGGGAAAGATAAAATAAATAGAAGTTTTACCACAGAGATAAAAGAGATAATTTGGGTACAAAACCCATAAAAAAAGAATGAGATATTATATTAAAAAAGAAATGGAGAACACAAAAATGCTCGTTTGTTTGTTTTGTTTGTTTGTTTTTGAGACAGAGTCTCACTCTGTCGCCCAGGCTGGAGTGCAGTGGCACAATCTCAGCTCACTGCAACCTCTGCCTCCTGGGTTCAAGTGATTTTCCGGCCTCAGCCTCCTGAGTAGCTGGGACTACAGGCACGTGTCACCACGCCCAACTAATTTTTTGGATTTTTAGTAGAGATGGGGTTTCACCATGTTAGCCAGGATAGTCTTGATCTCCTGCCTCGGGATCCGCCCGCTTCGGCCTCCCAAAGTGCTGGGATTACAGGCGTGAGCCACCGCACCCGGTCAAAAGTGCTCTTAAACATTAGAAATAATAGCTGAATGACAAGGTTAGAAGAAAAGGTGAAGCAGCCTTACTTTGTGGCTGGAAGAGTAGAACTCTTGTACTTGACATTCAAAGATAAATATTGCAGGTCCGTTTTTTAGCCTTTCTTCTGACAGTTTACTACTCCAAGAAAGCTATTTTTTAACCTAAAACATGGCTTGTGCTTTTTTGCCTCCATGATTTTCCTCACCCTTTCCTTTTTTAAATTATTACTATCAAAACTGCATTCCCTACATAATACTCTGAATGTAAATGCCAACCTTCTTTTAAAGTCCAAAGTTCCTCTCCATCTGAAGCTTTCATAGAATGTTTTCTTTGTGAGCTGCTTTAGAACTCATTTCAGTACAACTAATATATCATTTTTACATACTATACTGCTTTATAATTATTTGTGTATACATCATAAGAATCCTATCTGATGTCACGTTTGGGGATGAAATAAATCATCATCAAAACACCCAGCATAACACCTGTCATATTGAATGTCCTATAAATAAGTATTAAATGAATTAATGCAGTTTTCCTTAGACAAATCAAATAGGGCTTCCTTTCATTTTAAATGTTATCAAAACGTATATGATGAGACCATTGACATTTTGCAGTATAGATTTACCTTTAAAATATATTTTGTTGAAAAAATAGCAGTAATGTTGAAATGTATTTACATTTATAAATCTCAATCAATATGCATGATAACATAAAAGCACTGCTGTCCAAAGATGTTCCCTCAGAGAAATAAAAAACTAAACAAGCATCAGTCAACTATTTACAATAAGAAAATTAAACACCAAGCAATTACATAATTATGGAAACCTTTCATTGCTCTGCAAGGTAACACAATTGCAGTCCCTTCAGTATTAAGTCAGATAAAGATTCTAAAGCATAATGCGGCATACTCTCTGGAATAATCATATGAGCTTAAACCTTTTGCCTTGAATTCTAACCCTGCAAAGAATGCTATTATGGCCCATAAAATTATATGGAAATACAATAGCCTTCATATATAAAGATAAGGTTCTTCATCTGTTGTCAGTAAAATACATGGTGGGTGTTATTTACATATACATTTTCTACTTGTGAATAATGATATTCACTAATGAAATCATCGTTTGCCTTCAGATGAAACGTTAGTCAAACAAATGTTTCTGGTAGAGACATCTAAGCACTAAGAAGTACTTACTGATGTTTAAATATATTTTCTCTTTACCAAAGATGAAATAAAACAAAAATATTTAATGATGAATATTCCCTAAATGACTTGCCTCGCGTTTGATGACTGCTCTCCTCTCTATGGTGCTGTCTTTTCTCAATCACAATTCCTCCTAAGCCTTCATGAAAACTGCTGGTTGATATATTCTTATGACATGGAATTCCCATGCTACCAGAACATACTTACTGTTTACTGATGAAACAAGTCTCCTACAGGACAACAATTCCAGGAATACTTAAAAGGACTATTGAGAAGTAAATTTTTATGAAATAAATCATATTAAGGTTAAAAGCATTTTAGAACATTATAAGACATACTAGAAGATTATATGTGTGATATGCGAACCCCAAAATAGCACACAATTGAGAAGAAAACTTTACATAAATAGTAGAGAAAGGAAATGGCATTGGCTCCTAATTAAATCTAAAATGTGATATTTTCAAATTCTTAGACATTGCTGTAATGTTGTTGGCATGTAGGGTTACAATGAACATTTTCTGACAAACGAGTTTATTGAAGATAGAGACGTGATTTTTTTCTATCGACCAAGCTGACCTTGTTTTTATGTCTCCCAGGCCACTCATACACTGATAATACATAAATAGTTTCAAAAGTGAAAACATCTTATGTTCTACTACATTTCAGAAAGCAACCAAAATATGGCTTAAAAATTTAGATCAGAATATAGTTCTAATGGAAGCACGCTGGTATAAGACATCTACTGCTTTCACATTAATATCAATTTTTCATACATAGGCTATGTACAGTCATAAACTCAGAACCCAAACCTTCAGAAAACTTCGTCAAATATACGTAGCATGTATACATCATGGTTATTTAAGAGAATATTTCTCATTTTCTTGTCCATATCTACTTTATTTGGGAATTAATTCTTAACTGAGTTCATAGGTTAGAATTGCATAATTTTAGACATGCTTAGATTCTGAAGATTGGATCAGGTTACAAAAGAGTAAGGAATAGCATGAGGTTAATTTGAAGGTTTTTTTTTTTTCTTTTTTTGCCTAGGAAACTGTAAACACTGTATTGCATTGAGATTTCACAGGCATTTTTTTGTTTCATAGTGATATAACACAATGTGACTCAAATACTAGTTTACATGTTATAGAGAAGTGGGTCAATTTTCTTGTGACGTGGGCACATCAGTTGAGATAGGATGCCTAAGAAAACAGACCTTCTCCCTCTCTCCCATAGTACCTGTGGCATTCCAAAAGGGCACCAGGCCAGGTAAAAGAAACAGGAGATGTTGTCACTTTAGGCAGAGTACAGTGTCATTCTCCAACATGTCCACTACCAACAAGCAAAGCTGCTATATTCATCCTTTGTAAACTCAGTCAATCCTATCACTTTTAACTATTTGGAGAACTGAGCTACAGATAAGTCTGAATTTCTTCAAAGTTTCATATTATTTGACCAAGAGAGCAATGAGATTTATATGTTTTCTCCTGATCAATGACAGTGTAAAAATACCATCATATATTGAATAATGTAGATGAAAAATTGTAACCCAAGTAAATTTTCAAGAGCTAAAGATTATATAAAAATATACTTATAAAAGCCCTGACTTTCAGTTTATCTAACAATAACTTGTCTATCTATCTATCCACCTATCTTCTGTCCATCTTTTCATCTATCAGTTAGAGATTATAAAAAACTAGCATTATGGAGATCTATGTAACATTCAGAATTCCATTACTGACTCAGTGTGTAATCCAAAAAAAAACAAAAACCATGTTCTAGAAGCAGTGAATTAAAAGTGATCATTAGAATTATGCTCAGATAGATTTTCTTTAACATTCTGCTGCAAGCTTTCTATTTCTCCAATCTTTATTAATATTAATATAATAACCCTACCTGACCTAGAGCCCTAGGCATTCTAACCGAATCTGCATCTTCTGGGCACAATGCTACAAATTTTAGGTATGTGAAATTAGCAGCAGTTGCAGTGAAAGGGAGATCTTCCATAATTCACTCATTCTCTGAGCTCCCCTCACTGAAGCAAGAAAAAGGGTCAGGAGTGTGGGATAATCTTAGGTCCTGAGAGCCAAGGTGAGAAAATGTGGATATAAAAGGAAAGGAAAGAACCAAGGTAGGTCACAGCAGCTTAAGCTAAGACACCATGAGATCAAATCTAAGTTAAGCAAGTGGTCACACATAATAAGTACTGCACATTACTTTTTAATTTTTATTATGCCACTTGAAAAGGAATATGGCTACCCACAAGGAACAAAAATATTCAGCAAGGAAATCATTGTTCATTAATCTATCTATAACCTAGCGAGAGGGGGGAATTTCTATGAATCTTTGCTGATTTGTTTGTTGAGCTATTGTTCTGACTTACTGTACCTGTGTCTCTGCTTTTACCACATACTGACTCTCACATTTTTCTCATCCCGCTAGGGTTCTCAATACAAAGAAAAAATATGTGCAAAGCACTAATATGTATCATATATTTCTTCTGTGAAACATTTCAAGAACAGCTACCCTTCTGCTGGTTAGCACAGCTGTCATAAACCTTATGGGAGAAACTTTCCCTTACTTCATGAAAATGACCGTCATGCTGGCTATAATAATAAATAAGGCTGTATGAAAAGTAAACATATTAAACTCTAACTTACTCCCACGAGGCTCAATAACTATTTTAAAATGAAGATAATCACAGGAAAGGTACAAGTTTTCACATAAATATATAAAAGTTTAAAAAGAAAAAACCATTTGTCATAAATGACTGAATATACGCCTTGGGCTATAAAGCAAACCTAAATACTGAAAAAAATATTAAGAGGTACACAAATATTCAGATTTGGGTGATTGTTGAAAGGTGGATATTTTAGAAATAAATTTCTATTCCCAGTCCCCTAGATTTATAGGGATAAAAACGCCTAACATGCTAAGAAATTTTAAAGTGAAAGAAAGAATCTTTGTCCTCATAGCCAACATACTTTCCCCATCATGTCACATTGCACTATTCTGGCTTTATCTGCCAACCATTCAGTAGTCTATCACAGACAAGATTGCTGCTCACTGCATTCCATTCAGTCGAGCATTTGAACTGCTTATTATCTTGGCTACCAATGTGTAGGGTGCCTGTTTTTGTCTTGAACCAGATATACCCTATCCTGCACACTTGATTGCTGAAAACTTCCAGAGACCTCTATTTGCAACAGACTCACATTTGCATGTGTAATTCCTTACTGGTTTGTCAAACAAGGAAGAGGATAAATATACTGATTGATAAAAATTATTCTAAAACAGAAAGCAAAGACTCCTGAGTGAGGAAAGTTTATTGAGTAAGTGAAAATTGCAACTCACATTCAATGATTTTAATAAAATGACTCTCTTCATTCCAAGTCTTCATATTTTGTGGTATTTTCTAATCTTCCAAAAATATTTTTTAATGACGTTTCATGAAACTCATGAGAAAATTCTTCAGTTTTATGAACCTGGCATGGAGGTAGACTTTAGTGGAATTCCAACTATATTTCATACCTTTGGGGACTATTATATATTTTATTTGTATGCTTATTCTGTTACTTTCCCTTTGATGTACTAGGTAAGGCTAAAACATATAAAGAAGGACCACCGTATTACTTACTATATAGTTCTTCAATTCTTAGCCCTGGCTACACATTTGAATCACTTGCAAGGTATGCCCCACCTTGAGAAATTCCATTTTAACTTGATTGAGATATTTTCAATACTTAGGATTGACTTGATATAGTTAAATCCTAAACCAATAAATATGAGACTTCATTGCAATCCAGAGTAACTAAATACCTCTAAAACTAAAATAAATTATTCCTACAGTGCTAATCTCTCACTGAGTATTAAATGTCTGTTGTTTCTATATTTACTAATATTCCACAAATGAGGATTTTCTATTTGGCTGTTGCAGTAGGAAGAAACATGGTCCCATCAAAGATGGCCATGTCCTAATCCTTTTAACTTGTGAATATGTTAGCTTACATAATAAAGGGTTAAGGTTGAAGATAGAATTAAAGTTGCTAATCAGCTCTTTTTAACTAGAAAGATTATTCTGGATTATCTGGGTGGATGAATATAATTATGAGTCCCAAGAAGTGGAAAATTCAGGCAGAATAAGAGGATCACACACAGATGTTAAGACAGAAGCAGAATCAGAGAACCTCAATGTGACTGGCTTTGAAGATGGAGAAAGGGGAATGTATGTCAAAAATGTGGATGGCCTCTAAAAGGTAAGGGAACAGATTTAGTCCTATGGCCTCCAGAAAGGAGAACACCTCTGCTGGCACCTTGATTTCAACTCAGTAGTAACTGTGGTATATTTTTAACCTACTGAACTATGAAATAACACATTTATATTGTTTGAAGCCACTAAATTTGAAGTAATTATTTATAGCAACCTTAGAAAATTAATAAAACTATTTTATCATAGACATTTAAATTTTGCTTGCTGACATTAAAATCACAGTGTAATATAATTATGGTAAAGAATTTAGAGCAACTACTCATGAATCAGAATTAATATAGGTGCCAGTTCATAATCTAGTCAGCAAATTCAATTTCATGTTTAAAAAAATAGAAATCTTCACGTATGTGAGTTATTTAATCAGTATAAATTTTTGGATATAAATGAATCAAATATTAATTGCTAATTTAATATTTTGGTTTTTTAAATAGAGATATGAAAAATAGATGCAGATGGCATGTACATCATAACCTGGAATGCAACATGATGCAGATTACAGCACTAGGCTTGCTGTTTAAGTGAAAAAGAGATATATACTTATATAATTGTTTTGCTAAAACTAAGAAGAGCTATTATTTTCTACCTATATTGGAAGCATGTAAGTGCTCAACAGGGAGCAAAATGATTTATGATAGTGGAGGTAGCATAATGTTCTGGTAAAGAAATTAAGATAAAATTAGGCTGAATATCAGAAATTGCCTCGACAAAATGCAGTAATCTTCCAAATAAATTGGGGGATCTTTACCACCTAAGAACTTTATATAATAATCATTTTAAAAATTAAATACTCTTTAAAATATTGTCAAAGACTTCAAAAAGACATTGCTTAGGCTCACGAAACCACATACATTCTATTTACAGTATAGAGGTGCCTCTTCATATTACAGACCAGAATCTGGAAGTAATACATACATACACATACACATACACACACACACACACACACACACACGCACGCACAAAACATATATACATTTTAACAGTTTTTTTATCCTAAACTATTATCATTGCACCTTCTAGAAACCACAAATTAGGGCATAGGCCATCCCGCTAAGCCCTATGCACATGTCTCTGTAAATATATTTTGTCCTGCTTATATAAACTGTACTGCAAATAAAGAAAATTTACCTTTACATTGACTTTGCAAATTAATGTTCTCCACCAAAGAACAATATCCATGTTCCTGTGGAACAATGAATGTCATATAAATCTAAATATAACTATACCTGCTCTCAAATTTATACAGATCAAAAGGGCAAAGAATAGTGCTTACTTCCAGCAGACATAATTGGGTAGAATGCTCTGAAGGGTCTTGTTTCAGTCACGTGGAATATTTAGCCAAAAATTAGGCACGTGCCTTGATTTAAATATGTCTCCAAAAAGCGTGTGTTAAAAACTCAATGGAACAGCATTGGGAGGTGGGGCTTAATGGAAGCTGTTTGTGCCAGGAGGGCTCTATTTTCATGAATGAATTTATGCCAGTTTTAAAAGAGCTTGCTGCTGTAAGTTAAATCTCTTGCTCTCTTTTACCCTCTCACCTTCTGCTATTAGATGACACAGCAAGAAGTACCTCACAAGATGCCAGCACCCAGATATTGTACTTCCCAGCCTCCCAAGCTGTAAGAAATAAGTTGATTTTCATTATAAAGTACAAGTTTCTGGTATTCTCTTACAGCAGCACAAAATGGACTAGGACAGCATGGCTCTAGTCCTGACTTAAAAATTAAAAACAAGACCCTAAAATGATCAATGTTTCCAAGTAACTTGAATAAATTCCAGAAAGAAGCTTAAGGATATCCATGGAAATGCAAAAATATTCAGCAGCTAAGAAAGTATAGTTCACAATGTATGGCATCTAATCAGAATCATTAGGCACTCAAAGGAACAGGAATATATGATCTATAATGAGTAGAAAGAACAAATCAATTGAAACAAAAATAGAATGGGAATATGTTAAAATAACAGATAAAAACAATCAATTATTATCACTGTATGTCAAATGATGAGTAGAGACATGAAATATTTTATGAAGGCCTAAATCAAACTTCCAGAAATGAAAACTACAATGTACAAGCTGAAAATTAAACTGGATGGGAATAACAACAGAGCTGACATTGCCAAAGAAAATAAAATAGTGAACATGAAGCATAGCTATAGAAATTACTCAAACACTGAGAGATAATTTTACTTCTGCAATGATGGAGTAGACATGTCTTTCCCTATTTTTACCTCTAAATTAAGCCCAAAACCCTAGGTATTATATAGGAAATGAACATTTTAAAAATTTGAAAACTAGGAAAAAAAAACAGGCAGACTGGCTAAGGACCTCAGGAACAAAGGTAAATCCCGGCAGGAAAAGATCCTCCGCCCAACCACTGTGGACAATGGAGTTGGCATAAAGAGCTGCTTACAGAAGTGGTAGGGGCAGCATGCCAGCCAATGTAGAGCCTAGAGGGTTTGGTGTGGGAGTGTCTGTAGCAGAGCATGGCCAAGGACACACATCCCTCTAGGCTCCACTTGCCCCCATAGGAGACTTTAGCCTTAGGAGAGCTGTTGGATCTGAATTCTGCAGAGCAGTCTTGCCCATTAGATGGGGCCAGTCCAGCCTGAGCACCCCTTGGTTGGCTGGCCTTGAAGATCAGAAAGAAAGATCAGCCCACGAAGATGAGAAAGAACCAGTGCAAGAACTGTGACAACTCAAAAAAACAGAGTGCCTTCTTTCCCCCAAACAATTGCACTACCTCTCCAGCAAGGGTTCTGAACTGGGCTGAGATGGCTGAAATGACAGAAATAGAATTCACAATACAGATAGGAACAAAGATCACCGAGATGCAACAGTGTGTTGAAACCCAATCCAAGGAAGCCATATGCATACACACACACACACACACACACACACACATGCATATATATATATATATATATATATATATATGTATATGATCCCTTAAAGAGACCAAATCTATGACTTATTGGTGTCCCTGAAAGAGATGAGGAGAATGGAACCAACTTGGAAAATATATTTCAGGATACCATCCATGAGAACTTCTCCAACCTAGCAAGAGAGGCCAACATTCAAATCCAGGAAACACAGAGAACTCCAGTAAGATACTTCACAAGAAGAACATCCCCAGAACACATAATCATCAGATTCTCCAAGGCCACGGTGAAGAAAAAATGTTAAAGGGAGCTAGAGAGAAAAGTCAGGTCACCCTCAATGGGAAGCCCATCAGACTAATAGTGGAACTCTCAGTAGAAACCCTAAGACAGAAGAGATTGGGTGCCAATACTCAACATCAAAAAAAACCAATAATTTTATATATAGCCAAGCTTACATTCATATGTGAAGGAGAAACAAGATCCCTTTCAGACAATCAAATGCTGAGGGAATCCATTACCAACAGACCTTCCTTACAAGACCTTCTGAAGGAAGCACTAAATATGGAAAGAAAAGTCAGTTACCACCAGCTACTACAAAAATGCATGAAGTACACAGATTACTGACACCATAAAGCAACCACACAAACAAGTCTGCATAATAACGAGCTAACATCATGATGACAGGACCAATCTACACATATCAGTACAAACCTTGAATGTAACTGGGCTAATTGCCCTAATTTGCGTGAGCTGGATAAAGAATTAAGACACAATGGTGTGCTGTCTTCAAAAACCCATCTCACATGCAATGACACCCATAGACTCAAAATAAAAGAATGAATAATCATCTATCAAGCAAATGGAAAACAGAAAATGGCAGGGGTTGCAATCCTAATTTCAGACAAAACAGACTTTAAACTGTCAAAGATTTTTTTAAAAATATACAAAAAGGGCATTACACAGTGGGAAAGGGTTCAATTAAACAAGAAGACCTAACTATCCTAAATACATATGTACCCAACACAGGAGCATCCAGGTTCAGAGAGCAAGTTCTCAGGGACCTTCAAACAGACTTAGAGATCCATACAATAATAGTGGGAAACTTCAACACCCCACTGTCAATATTAGGTCACTGAGGTGGAAAATTAACAAAGGTGTTCAGGACTTAAACTCAGCACTGGATCAAATGGATCTGATAAATATCTACAAAACTCTCCACCCAAAAAACAACAAAATATGCGTTCTTCTGATTGCCACATGGCAATTACTTTAAAATTGACCTCACAACCAGACATAAAACAATCTTCAGCAAATGCAAAAAAAAAAAATCCCTGAAATTATAACAACCACTGTCTTGGACCACATCACAATAAATTTAGAAATCAAAGTTAAGAAAATCACCCAAATTCATATAATTACATGAAAATTAAATAACTTGCTCCTCAACGACTTTTGGGTGAATACTGAAATTAAGGCAGAAATCAAGAAGTTATTTGAAACTAAGGAGAGCAAAGATACAACACACCAGAGTCATTGCTAAAGCACTGTTAAGAGAGAAATGCATAGCACTAAATGCCAAAATCATGACATTAGAAAGATCTCAAATTAGCATCAAGACATGAAAAACCACTTAGATCAATGAATCCAAGAGTTGGTTGTTTGAAAGAATTAATAAAATAGATGGACCACTAGCTAGACTAATAAAGAAGAGAGAAGAGCCAAATAAACACAATTAGAAATGACAAAGGGGATATTACCACAAACCCTGTAGAAATACAAGTAACCACAAGAGAATATTATGATCAACTCTATGCACACAAACTAGAAAACCTAAAAGAAATGGATACATTCCTGGACACATATGCCCTCCCACTACTGAACCGGGAAGAAACTGAATCCCTGAACAGACCAATAATGAGCTCCAAAATTAAATCAGTAATAAATAGCCTACCAACCAAAAAACATTCAGGACCAGAGAGATGCACAGCCAAATTTTATCAGATGTATAAAGAAAAGCTGGTACCATTCCTATTGAAACCATTTCAAAAAATTAAGGAGGAAGGACTCCTGCTGAACTTATTCTATGAGGCCAGCATTATCCTGATACCAAAACCTGGCAGACACAGTAGCAACAAAAAAAGAAAACTTTAGGCCAGTGTCCTTGCTGAACGTTGATGCAAAAATCCTCAACAAAATACTGGCAGACCAAATCCCACAGTGCATCAAAAAGGTTATCCATCACAATCAAGTAGGTTTTATCTATGGGATGCAAGATTGGTTCAACATATGCAAATCAATAAATGTGATTCATCACACAAGCAGAACTGAAGACAAAAGCCACACGACTATCTCAATAGATGCAGAAAAGGCTTTCAATAAAATTCAGTAACCCTTCATGTTAAAATTATTCAATAAACTAGAACAAGGTATTGAAGGAACATACCTCAAAATAATAATTGCCATCTATGATGAATAAATTGCCAACATAGCGAATAGAAAAAAGCTGGAAGCATTCCCCTGGAAAACTGTCACAAGACAAACATGCCTGCTCTCACCACTTCTATCTGACATAGTATTTGAAGTCCTGGCCAGAGCAATTGGACAAGAGAAAAGAAATAAAGGGCATCTACACAGAAACAGATGAAGCTGAACTATCTCTGTTTGCAGATGATATAATTCTATATCTATAAAGCCCCACAGTCTTGGTCCAAAAGATCCTTAAGTTGATAAACAACTTCAGCAAAGCCTGAGGATACAAAATTAACAAACAAAAATCGCTAGCACTCCTATACACCAACAACAGTCAAGCTGAGATCCAAAATCAGGAACCCAATCCCATTCACCATTTCCAGAAAAAGAATAAAATATCTAGGAATACAGCTAACCAGGGAGGTAAACGATCTCTACAATGAGAACTACAAAACAGGAAGGGGAACATCACACACAGGGGCCTGTTGTGGGGTGGGGGGAGGGGGGAGGGATAGCATTAGGAGATATACCTAATGTTAAATGATGAGTTAATGGGTGCAGCACACCAACATGACACATGTATACATATGTAACTAACCTGCACATTGTGCACATGTACCCTAAAACTTAAAGTATAATAAAAAAAAATCAGACATAACACAAACGAAAGGAAAAACATTCCATGCTTGTGGATAGAAAGAATCAATATTGTTAAAATGGCCATACTGCCCAAAGCAATTTACAGATTCAATGCTATTCTTACCAACCTACCAATTATATTCTTCACAGAACAAGAAAAAACTATTTTAAAATTCATATGCAATCACAAAAGAGCCTGAATAACCAAGACAATTCTAAGCAAAAAGAAACAAAGCTTTTCCCAAAGCTTTAACCCAAATAGCATGATACTGATGCAAAAACAAACACATAGACCAATGGAACAGAATAGAGAGCTCAGAAATAAGGCCCCACGCCTACAACCTTCCGATCTTTGATAAAGCTAACAAAAATAAGGCAGTAGGGAAATGACTCCCTATTCAATAAATGGTGCTGGGATAACTGGCTAGCTATATGCAGAAGATTGAAACTGGACTCCTTCCTTATACCATATACAAAAATAAACTCAAGACAGATTAAAGAATTAAATGTAAAACCCAAAACTATAAAATCCCTGGAAGACAACCTAGTTAATGCCCTTCTGGACATAGGAGCTGGAAAAAATTTCATGATGAAGATGCCGGAAGCAATTGCAACAAAACCAAAAATTAATAAATGGGATCTGATTAAATTAAAGAGCTCTTCCACAGCAAAAGAAATTATCATTAGAATGAACATACAACCTACAGAATGGGAAAATGTTTGCAAACTATGCATCTGACAAAGGTCTAATATCCAGCATCTATAAGAAACTTAAATTTACAAGAGAAAAACAACCCCATTGAAGAGTGAGCAAAGGAGAAGAATAGACACTTCTCAAAAGAAGACATACATGTGGCCAATAAGAATATGAAAAAAATAGCTCAATATCACTGATCATTAGAGAAATGCAAATCAAAACCACAATGAGATACCACTTCAGGCTAGTCAGAATGGCTATAATTAAAAAGTCAAAAAATAACAAATGCTGCAGAGGTTGCGGAGAAATATGAATGCTTATACACTGTGGGAGTGTAAATTAGTTCAACTATTGTGGAAAGCACTATGCCATTCCTCACCGATAAAAACATAACTACCATTCAACCCAGCAATCCCATGACTGGATATATACCCAAAGGAATATAAATTGTTCTATCATAAAGACATATGCACTGTATGTTCATTGCAGCACTATTCACAATAGCAAAGCCATGAAATAATCCTAAATGCCCATCAATGGGAGACTGGAAAAAGAAAATGTGGTAAACTTATACCATGCAATACTATGCAGCCATAAAAAAAGAATGAGATCATGTAATCTTTGCAGGAACATGGATGGAGCTGGAAGCCATTATCCTTAGCAAACTTATGCAGGCACAGAAAAGCAAACATGGCATATCCTCACTTATAAGTGGGAGGTTAATGATGAGAACACATGGACACATAGAGGGGAACAACACACTGGAGCCTATTGGAAGGTGGAGGTAGGAGGAGGGAGAGGATAAGGAAAAATACCTAATGAGTACTGGGCTTAATACCTGGGTGATGAAATGATCTGTACAATAAACCCCAATGACATGAGTTTACCTGTATAATAAACCTACACGTGTACGCCTAAACTTAAAAGTTAAAAAATAGCATCAATTTTACAATCTTTTCCAGAAAAGACAAAAGGAGGTAAAACTTTTTATGATGTCAGTGTTGCCCTGATACCAAAACCAGAAAGAGATAAAATAAAAAATACCGGTAATAGCAAATGCTGGTGAGGATGTGGAGAAACTGGATGTCTTACACATTGTTTGTAGAGATGTGAAATGGTACAGTGACTCTGGAAAGTAGTTTGGAAACTTCTTTGAAAAACAAAACATACACTTACCATGGGACCCAGCAATTGCACTCTTGGGCATTCATTGCAAAGAAATGACAATGCTAGTTCATAGCAGCTTTGTTTGCAGTAGCCAAAAACTCGAATAAATTTAAATGACTCTCAAAGGGTGAATGGCTAAACAAAACATGGTACATTCATACCATAGAATACTACTACTCCACAATTAAAAGGGACAAACTATCAACATACAGAACTTAGATGGCTCTCAATGGCATTGTGCTGAGAACCAAAAAAAAAAAGGAGTCTCAAAGGATCATACAATGTCTAATTTAATTTACATTACATTCTTGGAATTACAAAATTATGGAGATAGAAAATAGACTGTGGTTGTAAGAGGTTAGCAGTCATGGGCGGGAGGTGCTAAGAGTGTTAACTAATATGAAATGGAACAAGAGAGATCTTTGTGATGACGGAATCACTCTGTATCTCAATTGTGATAGTGTGACAGTGGTTATGCAGATCTACTCATATGATAAAATAATATAGTATTACATACGTAAACACAAACATATTTTACTACTGACATTTTCCTGAGTATATTATTGAACTACAATTATGAAAGATGTAACTATTGGAGAAAGTGGGTGAAGGGAATTCAGGACCCCTCTGTAGTATATTTAAAACTTCCTGTGACTCTATACGTATGACAAATAGAAAGCTAAAAATATAAATAAGTAAATAACCTAAAAATAAATAAATAGATGCATAGAGTGATAGAGTATTGATGACTTGTGGGACAACTTAAAGTGGTTTAATATATGCACACTTAGAGTTCCTGAAAGAAAAGAGTGGGGACAGAAAAACATTGAAGAAGAATTACTGAAATACATTGAAATTTAATGAAAACTATAATCCCACAGATTCATGAAGTTCAATGAACCATCATACACAAATGTCATAAAATCTACAAAAAAACCTAGACATATTCAATAATATTATAAGGTCTTAGGATACAAGATCAATATACAATAAGCCAAATGTGTTTCTGTTTACTGGAAAGGACAACTAGAACATGCTATTTTCTTAGCATTGAAAATCATGAAATATTTAGAATTTGTACAAATTTTGCTCACTGAAACCTACAAAATAGTCCTGAAAAAAATTACTGATGACCTATATAAATGGGGATATATATCCTGACCATGAATCAGGGGACTCAACACTGTTAAAATGTCAATGCATCATAAGTTGATTTATAAACTTAACACAATGCCAATAAAAATTGAAACAATTGTTTTTATAGAAATTTGATTTTCTATAGAAATTGGAAAACCAGTTCTAAAAGTCATATGGAAATGCAAAAAAACCTAGAATAGCCTAATAAGTGAAAAATAACAAAGTTGAAGGATTAACACTACCTGATATCAAGACATTATAAAGCTGCAGTAATTAAGAATATGTAGTATAGGAGACAAGCTTGACAAATAGATTAATAGGACAGAATAAAAAGTCCAAAAATAGGCTTCACATTTATGGATAACATATTTTCAAAGACATAAAGGCAATCAAATGGAGAAATTATAGTATTTTCATGAAATAGTATTAAAACAATGCAATCTCCATGTAAAAATAGTTAATTTCCATCCACATCACACTCATAAATTAACTTAAAATGGGTCATAAATGTAAGTGTAAAACCTATGACTATACAGTTACTAAAACAAAATGGAGGAGAAAATTTTTGTGAGTATGTGTTGGCAAATATTTCTCAGCTATAACATAAAAAATAAAACCAATAAAAATTGGTAAGTTTGACTTCCTCAAAATACACTATGAGAGCATGAGAGGACAACCTGCTGACTGGTGAAAAATGCCAATCATATGTCCAATAAAATACTTGTATCCAGCATATAGAAAGAATTTTAAAACTCAACAATAAGAAAGCATACAACCAGTAAATAAAATGGGCAAAATAGTTGAATAAACACTTATCCAAGAGGACAGATGGATGGCAAGTAAACAAATAAAAAGATGCTCAACATCAAAAAGATGTAAATTAAAACTATGATGTAATACACATCTATCAGAATGTTTACAGATAAAACTGATCATAACAAGTGTTAGTGGGATTCGGAAAAACTAAAACATACACTGCTAATAAAATGGTACAACCACTTCGGAATAAAGTTTTGTAGTTTCTGAAAGTTAAGCATTTACCTACCATCTGATCCAACCATTTCACTCCTAGCTTTTTATCCAGGAGAAATGAAGACATATTCCCATACCAAGGCTCATTCATGAATGTTGGTAGTGGCTTTATTTGTGAAAGCTTAAAACTGGAAACAACCCACGTGCTCAGCAACTGTTGAATTGTTGAATGATTAAACAAAGAGTAGTACATTCATGCAGTGAAATACATCTCAGACGTAAAAAGGAATCAATTATTGCTGCACACTACAATACAGATAAATCACAAAATAATTATGCTGATTGAAAGAAATCATGCAAATTAAAAAAGAAAATACTATGTGCTGCTGTCTATGTAAAATTCTAAATGTTGTCAATTAGTGTATAGTGACAGAACGGAAATTAGTTGATTGCAAAGAAGCATAAGGAAACTTTTGAAGGTGATGGATAGGTTCATGATTTTTATTGTGGTGATGTTTTCACAGGCATATATAAACATCAAAACTTATTTAACTGTACACTTTGAATATATGCAGATTATTGTGTGTCAATTATACTTTAATACAACTCTCAATAAAAAGGTAAATAAGCAGACTAAATATAATTGAGGAAAACTGTAGTAGAGGCCAGGCGCAGTGGCTCACGCCTGTAATCACAGCACTTTGGGAGGCCAAGATGGGTGGATCATTAGGTCAGAAGTTCAAGACTAGTCTGGCCAAGATACTGAAACCCCATCTCTACTAATAATACAAAAATTAGCGATGCGTGGTGGCACGCGCCTATAGTCCCAGCTACTCATGAGGCTGAGGCAGGAGAATCACTTAAACCCGGGAGACGGAGGTTGCAGTGAACCAAGATCGCTCCACTACACTCTAGTGTGGTGACAGAGAAAGACTCCGTCTCAAAAAAATAAATAAATAAAAATTGAAAAGACAAAAACTATAGTAGATAAATAAAATAGTTTAATTACTCCATATATGAATGGATGTTTATAACAAGTCATGGGAAAATATATAATAATGACTTATAATTATCAATCAAATATAATATCAATATCAATTATAAACAATAATAATAATAGCCTGTATGTCTCCTAAGGTAGGTACGTATGTGTAAATCAAACCTGAGTCTGATCAGTCCTTTAGGTCTAATTACCAATTTACAGAAAATACAGACGACATAAAAATATGCTAAGTGATGCCGAGGGGTAAGCAATCCCATAATGTCTATGAGAATATCTACTCTGGACCTGATGGATGTAACTAAATAATGTGAGAGAGGCAAGTGATAAAAATAAGCCTTTAGTTTAAAAGAGACAAACTAAAAATACACATAACCTTTGACTCAATAATTACGTTTCACTTGTAACTTCCCTGAGGGGAGGGTGGAATTACTCATATGAGGGGAAACATACAAGTCTTTTATATAATTTCAGTAACTATCAAAATTTACTAATGTCTACAAAAATGTAATGTCAACAATTACATTACATAATATCAAGTAATTGTACATTAGTTGAATAACAAACTAAATTTTATTGTAATTTCATGGAATACTATGTAACCATAAAAGGAAACAGAGTAGGTTTTTTAATACTAACATGGACATAGATCCAAAATATGTTATTGTTTGTTAATAAAAAAGAAAACATAACAATTACTGCACACAAACACATACATATGAATACATACATGTGTAAGGGCATAGAAAAATGCCAAGGAAAATATACAGTGAACTTATTACTGTAGTTATCTACCTCCCCCAGGAATGTGATGGCTTTTAAATAAATATACATATATCTATAAATAATGTAGAATATTATTTGTTGTTTTATATATTCATAAATGGTAACCAATTATACATGTTCTGCCACTTGCTTTAATGTTTTAAAGATCTGTATTTGTAGTGTATTCTGTTCCTTTTCTAAACAGTCATGCAAGTTCCATTTTATGACTAGACTGTATTTTATTTACACAGTGATGATAGTGGTTTAGGCTGTTCCCCATAATTTGGTACTGCAAACATCATCCCATTGAATATACTTTCACAAACTGCCTTGTGTATACATATGAGCATTTCTCTAGGCTATATACCAATAAGTGGAATTGTCATCAGTTGAGTAGTAAATGCAGATTTAACTTTACAAATCTTGCAAATTGTTCTGTAAAGGTATTGTTCCAATTTATATGCCCACCAAGACTGGAAGATTCTCTTCCCAAATAATCACCAGAAGTTAGTACTGTCATACTTTTTTTACATTATATAAAATGAATGAATAAAAACATTGCTTTTATTTAATTTATATTAGTTAACTATAACCTGTAAGGTTGACCAACTTTTCACATGGTGTCTCCTTTTGCACTAAGCTGAACTTTTAAACACCACTTCACTGTGACCTAATTTGTTAACCATGGAAACAGGAATCTTGTACTGATTAATCTGTATGGATATTTTCCAGCTAATAAAATGATTAATAATGGAATACATATTAACATGAACATTAACCCTAAATTATATATTAGTCATAAGGTAAGTATGTCTATATACAATGACTTCTAATCCTTTAATTTAAAGTCACCTCTAAGAATACTTGGAAATTCCATCAACTTATACTGTTGAAAAATTCTAATATGATGTTATAATATTTTCAGAAAAAACATTAAAGTACTTTTCTTTTGATTTTAAATGAATATTTAAAACTAGTTTTCTTACATTTTAAGAAGAATGTCTCAAGCTAGTAGTACATAGTTGGTAGATACCTGTCAAAAGCCAGTTACCATGGGACTTCTTGATGTAGGAGTTCTGATACCAACTGTTTACATTTCATCATCAATCTAACACTCAGTAATTTGTACCATAAATTCTTGAAAATACAAATATAATTCAAAGAGTAAAAATGTGCCATAAAAATACCAATAAATGCCTTTTGTTTTTATGCAGTAGACTTTTATATTAGAAATACACTATTTGTGTCAGGTTGTTCATTTAACATTGCTTACTTTCATTTTACACTCTCTTGTGTGACTAATGAGAAGGGCAAGGAAATGAGTAGAATAATTTTAAGGTAAGCTATCCTCCTTTCCAATTTTCTTTTCCACAGTTCTACAGGCCACTGATATTCAGCATGATTCGTATACGTGCTAAAAAAATCCCCAGAGCACAGCATTCCCTTGTTTATCTCTAGGAGCCCTGATGATCCTTTTGATTAATTCCAAATTCAATTTACAGAGAGCTTTAACAATGTAAAGGTACGGTTTCGATTTCTCCAGATATATTTATGGAAAACCTTGCATAATCTCTGCTAAAATATCAAGTCTTACCTTTGATAGGTAATTCATGACCAAGGTCAAAGAGATAGCAGTGATCTCTGAGGGACCACCCACCTCGGGCTGACTAGAGTAATACATTGTGAAAATATGATTTGAATTATGCATGCAGCAGTACAGGCATGACACTGTCATTTAATTGGCGCTAAAAAAAGATCTGGTGCACAGTAAATACAACTGATTTTTATGTATCTTGGAAGATGACACTTTATTATGAAGTATGTCACAGTCATCCTCTCTGGCTGCTAAGACATCTGAAGTCATGTCTGTTTTACAACCTTCCCTCCAGATTACAATTCTGAAGGGCAGTTAGTGACAAGTGAGCAGTGTTCTGTCAAGCTATTCAGTTTATACAGATGGAATGCTGTTTTGCTCACCAAATCCATTACAAGTGCAAATATGTGACTAAATGGACCGGTGTTTTAGATGGGAGTACAGCCAGTAACCAGCATATTTTAAAGAGTAACCTTATTGAACACAACTCAACCATTCCTCATTTCTTGCTGGTGCTCACCTGTTCCTCCTAGCCCCATTCCAGCTTACATTATTTTGAGTGTAGCATTAAAACAACTAGTTCCCATAGGAACTCTCTTACGGATACAAACCCATTCGGTTCCACCTATCAAAGGCTAGAATGGGCCTAGTCTTTTAGTATAGGTATAGTATCATTTTTTTCTTCTGATATTAAAGGGTACATCAGAGATTTCCAAACTGTAGTTTAAAAGTGATGATTAAAAAAAACAGTTCTTAAAAATCCTAGGGAATAAAATAATAAATATGATGCACAATAAAAAAATGATTTTGCTCCTTTCAAGGGAAAATATTGTGTTTTACTGGACATCAGTCATGAAGAAAGGACGGTAGGCAGATCACTCATTTAAAACCTTGTTTCCATTATACTGCCAACTAAATCAAGAAGCAGAGAGTAATGCAAAAGGGAAAACAAATGGTTGTCCCTTAATACAGAAAATGCATGGGAAGCACCATGCTGGAGGGTTCTAGTGTCATTAATCTTTTCCTACAGTGCAAATTGTCACCATCACAGCTCCAGTGACACACATGCTCCCAAGTCTGCATTAAGGATGAAGAATAACTTTGTAATGTTTTGAAAGCTGTCTAGCTTCATGAGTAGATTGTCCTTTCTCTCCTAGATAAAAATCAAAACATATCCATGATAATGGATAATGGATTTGAATTTTAAAATATTTCTTAATTTTTTAAGTGATGTAGCCCATTTTCTTTCTGAGGAGCTAAGATTCCTCTGTCTTAAAGGAAACTTGCATTAAAGTTTGGCAGGGCCTCAACTAATGGTATTCAATAAAACTAAAAAATGATCTTGCAAGATGTTTTGTCTTTAGACCATGTAGATGGAATGTACTCTATCTCCCAAATCCATGGCATGGATACTTTTTCTCTATAAAATGACAATGCCAAAGATTTTCCAAATTGCTGAAAGCATTTTCCAACTGAGACTTCATTTTAATGATGTCTTTATTACTAAAATATCCTTAATTGAGTAATAATAATATGAAAGTGTCATAATCATAAGGCATTTTGTTCAGGGTTCTGTAATTTGTCCTTTTTTTTTCTAGTTATCTATTCCTTCCTCTGTTTCAACAGTCTATATCATCAGAAAACCATCAGGGTGGTGAAGACCATACTGAGTCAGAGTGATGAATTACAGAACCCTCAGAAAACCCCGCCAAAGTATACACTATATAGTCATAGCCAGAATGGCCACTCTTGCTTTAAAGCACAATTGCATAAATCCCCCAGATTTATTTGTCCAGGAAGTTAACTGTGGAAAAATAATATGACAGTAAATTGGTGAGAAAGCAGAACACTTGTGGAAAGAAACTGAATTGAAAAATGATGAAGATAACAGACATTTATGATAATATAACAATATGAAACTCATTGGGCTATTAGCCTCAGGAGAGGGTCTAAAACACAAGCCTGGATTTCTTCATAACAGCAAGTATAGAATTCACAGAACCTTGAGGTGTGTGTGTGAAGACAAATGTGTTCAATAAGAAAAAAACTGGTTGTGTAATAAACAAGTATAGAAAACTCAGTTAATTCAATTAGATCAAATTCTCCAAAAGAAGTCTAGGTGTTTATGTATTTTTCAATACAAACTAAGCATCAAACCCAAGAAGAATATTTCCTATTTCCCCCGTTATTAGGTTAGCTGGGATGAAACTTGCCTTAATTTGAATGCTTAGTCTGTTTAACCATACCAATTTTAAAAATATAGATTTTCAAAAGTATTAATCGCCAATAAAAGTAATAAAATAAAATAAAATAGAGGAGGGAAAAAGCAAAGAATGGTAGAGTGAAAGAAAAAATGCTACCTATACCTTATCTTAGGGTTGAGCTTAAATAGCTTTCGAGATGCTTTTACAATGCCTCACACAATTATGTCAGATATAACACATGGAAAGAGTGAAAAAAATATGGCCTCTGGTGCAGTTCAGCTGGGTTCCAACCCTTATAATTGTGAGTTCAAAAAGAAAAAAAATGAAAGTATTCAGGAACAGAGGAAAGATACACTAGTCATACTAGAGAAGACCCATTAAGAAAAAAATATTTTAACAGTTTCAGGGCAGAAAGGACTTCACAGTAATAAGAAAGGGCAAACAAACCACATTTACATAACTGAGCCTCCTTAGTTATAAGACAAATCAGGTAGAGGATAAATGCAGCACATAGTCTGTTCGTGTATATCAGCAACACGGAATATAAACAAGACCATTCTTCTGGACCTGAATTCATAAGTCTTAAAAGGTAGGGGAGAAAAATGTTATTTTTCCCAAATCCAAATGAATTACATGCTATTAATAAATGTGAGCAGGTGCCCTACAGCACCTGGCTTCACAAAAAAATTAACTTTGTCTTAGGAAAAACAGACAAACAGCACTTGCAAATCTGTATACACCAAACACATGGTGTATCTATTTTTGACAGAACTGGTGCAACCATACTACCCAAGAACTGAGTGGTCTTCCACAAATACCCAGTCCTTCTTTATTCTCCCTTTTCCTGCCACAGTTTCCCCTTAAACTACTCTTTCTAAGACCCTCTACTTTAACAGTCTTTTTCAACAGGATGCAGAACCACAAGAAACATGGACTTTGCTGATTTATAGGAACATTCAAAATACAAAGAATTTTCTTCCTGAACCTCAAGTTCAGAACCCAGCAATAACAGCCAATCTAACTCTCAGATTCTTACCATACTTTGAAGTATGCTGACTTTTTTGTTCTCAATTATGTCCTAATAGCACCCACATTTTACAATTTTAATATTAATATATGTCACTTTCTCATAAGGAATGTATAACCTAACATCTTTAGTCTTTTGGCTTTATATATTACTTTGGCAAGTGGTATTTTCAGCTTTCAAACAGTTTTGAGCAGTAATGCACTTATCTGTAGATTGGCAAAGGAGAATAAGAAAGATGAGATGTGTGGCATTAAATCAAATCCTCTAACTGAAGCTCAAATTTTTGGGAATCACTAACATAAACATTTCAGTTTCCCAAAATGTCCTGCCAAAGCAAATACAAAAAATAATTTTAAAAGAGTAGTGTACACATTAACATATATAATTTATAGAGACTTACTCTACTGGATCAGAAATATTATGTCTATAGTTAAATACAACCCAGTAGGTAGTGTTTTTTAAACTCTAATAAAGTCATATTAAACTACAGTAACTACCTGTAGGGGCATTCCACTTGTTTGCCCCTCAGTGCCAAGTTCTTTTCTAATTTCGCCACCTTCCTGAGCATCTGCATCATAATTCCAGCCACCTGTGGATATTTCTAACTAGCTTTTCTGCCAGAATCTCAATTTTGACATAAAAAGGAAAAGTGGCCATCATTTTCTGAAAATAAACCTGCTCATCCTCCTGTAATCTGTGTCTTTATCACAGGCAGAACCACTGTTCTTTTCATGTGACTATAAAAGAAAGTGTGATCTCTGCCTCTTCTTTTTCAGGGTATCACTGCTGAAATTTTGGGGAATTATCTTGGTGGCTTCTCTGAAATCTTCTCCCTCATTTTAATTCCTGGCATCCTTTTCTAATAAGGATTTCAGTTTTTCACTGAGAATATGTCTAAAATTTCTTTCCACTCTATGTCATCATTGGTTACTAAATGTACAATAAATATTCAAATATCCTCCGGACACTTGCTATGTAATGGTATTGGACAAATATTGAATTAAACAGAGATGTTACTGTCTCTATGCAGCTCAATATCTAGTGAGAAGAACAGACAAGCAATAGATCTTTCACTCAGCTAATTAATCAATAGGCAAATGAATAAACACAATGACAACAAATGGTGACAAGTGTCATGAAAGTGGTCAGGAATAGTCTTTCTGAAAAGGTAGACACTAAGTTGAACAATAATAATTAAACAAAAATAAGGAGACAGCCAAACAAAGAGCACTAAGTAAAGTATTACAAGGAAAGAAAGAAAATACACCAAGGCCCTTAAATTTGAGGAAATGAAAGCGGGTCAGTGTGGTTGCAGGACAGAGAAAGGGGAGAGTTGCAGATAAGGAAGGAAAGCTTGTGAAGGGCTGAATCATGTAAGGTCTTATTGGGTAGAAAAAGGAGTTGATATTTTATTGCAAGTAAACAGCAGGTCTTTGGAGTGCTACAGGGAAAGAAATATAATTTCATTTATATGTACAATTATTCTGTCTGATATTAGAGTATATGGACAAGTCTAAAGTCAAAACACAGGGCAGACAGATTAAGCCATGTGATATTTGAAATCACTCTGTGCTCTCCAATGTGCTTGCCTACAATGCTCAACATTCTGTGCCTGCTAATATCAAACTCATCATCCATATTACAGTCTATAGGAATCCCCTGAGCACTAAACTCTAACCAACATTTACATTGTTTATGTGTCAATTATAGCAATGATTGCTTTCTTCCTAAATATTCCAGTTATGTATTAAACTTTGTATTGGAGATTCCCTCCCTCCTTCCTCTCTTCTTGATTCCTCTCCTTCCTTCATCCGTCACCCTCTCTTCATCCATCCTTCCTTTAATTTTTTACTGAGCATTACTATGCTAAAGGCATTATTCAAGTGCAGGGTCCTTATAAAATCTTATTTCTATATCACCTACACAGTGGTTTGCACATTTTAGTTGAGAAAGAAACTTTTATTTTAATATTCTAGTGAAAATTATTGAAGTGACTTTATATGTGCCAGTTATAAAATTAAATTGTATTTTCCACTAGAAATATTAAAAGAAACTCAAGAAATGCTATCAATTTAGTATTTTGAAAACAGCATTTTAATATAATTTTTAAATTTATATTTAATTTTCTTCATGATAAGTGGAAAAAGTAGACAGGATAGAAATACTTTTTAAAATAACTTTAATTCTGAAATCAGTCCAATTTTCCCAACAAGTGATGTCTATGGTATATTTTGAATAAACATAGAAATTGACCCTCTGGTCTTAAAACTTGAGAAAGTTACAGTTGTCTCATATGAGTTCCTTTCTCCAACCTCTGGCCTCCTAGATGGTGTCAAGGAACTGAAACTTACCAAATCATCACATCTGGACAATGACATACCAGACACCTCACCCATCATGATTGCCTAACTGACCACCTGCTTCCTGTTGACAAACTCCTTTTCCTTTCCCCTCCCTAATTTGGTTTCTCACACATGTTTATGTTTTTTCCCTGCAATATACAACCTTAATTTTAGTCCATTATGGAGATAGATTTCAGACTGATCTTCAATATCCTTGGCCACAGTATATGAATAAAGCCTTCTTCCCTGTCAATATTCATTGTCTCAGTGATTGGCTTTCTGTGCAGCCAGTAGCAGGACCAAGGCAGAACCCCTGACAATTTGGTAATAATTCTACAACAAGTCATTGTGTTTTTTCTATATTTTCTTATGGCTTTACATATATATATATATATAAATAAATAAATAAATGTGTATATAATATATGTATATATTAACAGATTTCTCACTATTGGGAATATACTAAGGATATAGTTGTATACCTTTTTCATTAACATTTTATCTTAAGAATTTTTCTAGAAATATATATAAAATTTTTCTCTAAAATGACTTATAATTATTTAATTTCTTTGTTTTGGGGGAGTTTTAGTTTATGTCCAGATTTCTTATTAGAAATAATTTTATAAGAAAATATTCTGATACATAAATCATGTCTGATTTTTCCCTAAAATGCAGAAATACGATAAAGGTGAGGCACACATTTTTAAACTGCCTTGGCAACAGGGCCCATGTCTCCCCATTCCCCTCTCTAGCCCCCTGAGTTGTAGTGCCTTGAACAGACTGACCACTCCATCTGATTGAAAGAAAGAGGGATAAATACATGTTTATCTAAAAATATTCTGTTTTTTCCTTTAAATAAGCTAGTGAATATTTCCATAGTGTCCTGACAGTCTGGTATATAAAATTCAAACCCTCCTCCTAGTTTTCCTATTAATCCACTATTATCTGTGTTCTTTCTAGTTCAGCCTCTTCAATAGTACTTTTTCTTGGGAAGAAATACATTGCAGGTGCATGTTGGTTGCTCTAGTCCCTGGGAAGCAGCACAACATAATGACCTTGAAGTTACCTGATGGATCTTTAAATCTAGGTTTTGTCACCTTTTAGCTGTGTCACCTTGCTTGAGGGACTGAATCTCCCTAAGCCACAGTTTTCTCTTCTTTGAAAAAAGATGACATCCACTTCATAGTGTTGCCTTTGAGGATACGTAGAAAACGCTCTAGATGATACACCTGGCTCATCTGAAGTTTTTTTTTTTTTTTTTTTTTTTTTTGAGATGGAGCCTTGCTCTGTCTCCCAGGATAGAGTACAATGGCACGATCTCGACTCACTGCTGTAACCTCCGCCTCCTGGGTTCAAGTGATTTTCCTGCCTCGGCCTCCCAAGTACCTGGAATTATAAGTGCATGCCAACACGCCCAGCTAAATTTTTTGTATTTTAGTAGAGACAGGGTTTCCCCATGTTCAGGCTGGTCTCAAACTCCTGAGCTCAGGCAATCCACCTGCCTTGGCCTCCCAAAATGCTAGGGATACAGGCACGAGCCAGCACACCCAGCCCAGGAGATCTTAATAAAAATCTCCTAATATTATTATTATATTATCATTAATGGATAATAAAAGATGCTCTAGGGGATGAAGGAAGGCATCGAACTATTTTCCTTAAATTGCATAAACTGTCAGAGGTAAAAGAATCATTGCATTTTTTAAAATAAAATATCTAATTTTATATAAATATTACTTGTAAAGATTAGCATACATATATGAAAAATTTCTTTGATATATTTAAGTCTATGTTTTTGAGGAATCCTAATAAACAGTTTAAAGTAAGATAAGAAATGGCAAACTTATACCTCATTACAGGTTTTATATACCAACATGGGCTACTTCTCATGTAGATGAAAGAGCCTTAATATATAGATTTTAATTAAACCCATAAGTAGCAAAATACTATAAATTTAAACCAGTGGAAAAAAAATGTTACAACTCAATTTTCATTATACAGCATTGAATATGTACAAAAAACTGTGTTGGTGAATTGATAAAGTGAAAATCTTATCCTTCATTAGCCCACACTAATTTTTCCACTTTCTTGCCTCAAGGGGAGATACATTATTAACGTGGTTCTCCATCCACTACCACAAAACTTTTAATTGTATAGGAAATGAAGTCTCCTCCCTGATACACATTCAAAAAGCTCAGGAGCACCTTTCCTTTTCCTTGGAAATAAGGGAAGCCTAAGCCTTTTTCATTAAAACAAAAGAGAATTTTGAGTTAGACAGTTAATTTCATACATAATAATTTTTTCAACACATGAGCGCTCTTTTCTCTCTGCTTTGCAATACATCCACTGGTAATAAGAGAAAGGTGGATTAGGCTAAACTAATTGCAACATGAATGATAAAGACAATTACAAAGGAAAGCAGTTAACATTTTTTGTACTCTAAAGTGGAATTGAAGGGTAGTACTTCCTACTCTTCAATTAAATTAATTTTGACAGAAGACAAACTATATTTAATTTTTCTGGGAAAAAAAAACTCCCAGTGATTCCTCATGTTTTGGTAGAAAAACTCATCTTCCTCGGTGTGTGTCTGATGAGTCATTTGCTTGTAGTCACTACCAAGAACCACTCATATAAGATAAACACTTCTGCTCTGCCTGCTTGCTCAGCTCTCCTCTTGCACCAGCCTTGCTGCCACTCCATTGGAGGAAAAATCTCAGAAGCTTTTAAACCAGAACTACTCTCTATCTTGTATAGAGACTACTTAAAATAAGCCTGAGACCTACTGGGCTGCATTCCCAGAGAGTTAGACATTCTGAGTCACAGGATGAGAGAGAAGGTCGGCACAAGATACAGTTCATAAAGACCTTGCTGATAAAACAGGTTGCAGTAAATAAGTTGGCTAAAACCCCCCAAAATCAAGAGGGTGATGAGAGTGACCTCTGGTCCTCCTCACTGCTACACTCCCACCAGTGCCATGACAGTGTACAATTGCCAGGGCAACGTCGGGAAGTTACCCTATATGGTCTAAAAAGGGGAGGCATAAATAATCCACCCTTTCTTTAGCATATAATCAATAAATAACTATAAAAATGAGCAACCAGCAGCCCTTGGGTCTTCTCTGCCAATGGAGTAGCTATTCTTTATTCCTTGACTTTCTTAATAAGCTTGCTTTCGCTTTATGGACTTGCCTCTAATTCTTTCTTGCCCAAGAACCAAGAATCCTCTCTTGGGGACTGGATCAGGATCCCTTTCCAGAAACAAAAATGAAACTAACAAACAAGCAAAACCCTGAGCAAAGAAATAGTTTTCGGGGACATGAAGGTGAAGAAGCATATGCCTGTTAGCCACGAAATCAGGAATGACACAGACAAACTTATCCCAAGGCAAGACATCTAACTGAGCTAGTATGTCTTCAGACTAGCATCACTGTATCCAAAATATCTTCTGGCCCTCAGCTTGAATTATATGCATCCTTTAGTAAATTGCTAAATTTAAAAGCTTGAGGATTCAGTTGATTTAAGAAACCTCTCTGTTGATAATGAAAACTTGCCTAAGAGGGTTCTAGATTCTTTTTTCAGCCATTTACACATGTGTTTATGTTTGTTCAACAGGATGCATTCCTTCTCACACTAAGCTGGGACAGGTATACAGAAGAAATGGGCAAGATTTAATACAGAGAAGCACAGCACATAAATTTGTACATTGAATAAGAGGAGCATAGTAGGGCAAAAATTTAGTTTCACAGAATATGACCAGGGCATACAGGGTGCTGAAAAGAGGCAAACAGAGAAAGGGATACAGAAAAACATACAGCAGTAAACAAATGAGTTATATTCATCACACTTTCAAGTTCAGTCCTATATCCAGGAAAAGGAAGGAGGCTTTCTTTCCTTATTACCTGACCACACAGCATTTATCTCTGCTGTTAGGAACCAGAACGTGGGCTACTAATACAATTCTCTCAAGCTTTAGATTGATTCATTCAAGCTATAGATCATCGTTGGGTTGACCAGGAACCCAATCAACTAATTATGTTCTTAATTATAGATTAAAAATGGGCCTAATGGTCCAGACTACTTAAGGATTATGTTCTTATTTTTTTTAAAAAATAATAATATGTAAAAATATCTGTAATTGGATATTTTGTGATAATTTAACTAAAATACATATTTTATTGTTATTATTTTTAATGTATTTATCAAGAACTTGTAAGAGAAAATGCAAATTAAAATCATGAGGCTTAATTCTCCCTGTTGAAAGTAGCGAAGAAATTTTCCTCTTTTCCTTTTTCTTAGAGCACTCACACTGGAAAACTTAAGCACTTTCTCCTCTCTTTTGAAAACCATATAGGCCTTTGTTGGCTTTATGATCCATGAATATCTTTCTCAAGGCTCTGAGAGCCATTTCCTTTGTTAAATTAAGTTTAGTTTTTGTTATCAATTTAGCCTAAAGCTGCCTCTGTACAAGTTTTAAGTTTTGCCTGATTTATCCATACGTAATTAAGTGTAACCTAACTGATATAAATAGACTGTAACCTACTCTTGTGCCAATGACAGAGTTTCAGCCAATCAAAGGTGGCTAACTGTTCAATTTACATTAAAAAAGGCAAACATACAACTGTAACCAATTTAACTATTCCTGTACCTCACTTCTGTGCCCTGTATGTCACTTCTTTTTTTGTCCATAAATCCTCTGTGATGATGGGCAGCACCAAAATCATTCTGAGTCTATTCTCGTTGGAAGTGGGGACTGCCCAGTTTGTGAACTGTTCTTTGCTTAATTAAACACTGTTAAATTTAATTTGTCTGAAGTTTTCCTTTTAACACTTTGAAACACTTAACGTCAATGGAAATTGCACCCCATCTCCAAGTCTGTTTGGGAGGATAGGAGTCTAACTTCTGTGGGTTCCTTGCTCCAAGTTGCAAAACTACCTCCTGTCATAAACATATGAGAAGTTTTGTTGTTGTTGTTGTTTTCTGAATAAAACCAATTAGCTAACACAGATGGTCACCCAAATTACCAGGTAAAGTTAGAATGAATTATGTGTGACAAATGGTGCTGTCAAGTTATCTTACTTGAGGACTTGAGGACTAGTTATTGTTTATATTGAAACTTGTATGTAATTGGTCGTATCTGCTTGGCTATGTAAGAGGTTGAAGTGTCTTTATGTCTTTGCTGTCTCCTAGCAGGTGGACTGGGATGCATATCCCATTTTAGTTTAATGCTTATTCAATATTAAAGTGTTTTTCCCCCTCTCTCTCTACTACCTTTGTAAAGAACATTTCTGAGTTGAGAGAAGATTTAGATTTTAAGTATGATTCCCCAACAAACTCAAATTTGTGTCATTATATTGTGCCACTGTTTTAATTTACTAATCCATGTTCTATTTCATGGAGCATTTGAGGTTATTTATAAGTATGGATATTTTAAAATATTAATAGAATAATATCATGTTTAAAAGAGATGCATTTATAATATAAGAGAGAAATGTTTCTAATGCAGAAATGCATTTTATGGGGTCTAAAAAATAAAACGAGCTGTACTTCATTACAGACAAAGAATAAGGAAAACATGATCACTTATAAGATTCACGCTGTCCATGAGACATCAACAAACCAATTGCTCAGCAAAAGTGAAAATTTTCCTGGCGTAGAGTTCTTAGATGCATTTCTCTTGAATATTCATAAAAGGCAGAGTGATTTTGTGGAAAATAATCTCAGCACCCTTGCTGTAATACAAAGAATAAAGAATTCCATGCAGTTGTTTATATAGTGTCAATCAATGCAATTCAAGAGCATGATCTCAAATCAAACGTAGTAAAAGCAAGTAAACATTGAAACAATGAGTATCAAATTTGTACTCTCTTGTGGTCTGTCTGTGGGTTACATTTTAAACTTTGAGAGCACTAGATTACTCTTCATGCATTCATCCTTGAATGTTTTTTCTTCCTGACAGAGAAAAGCAATTCAAGGTTCTATTCCCTAGCAAGAACCTGGATGCAGACATTCTGTGCTGATGCTCAAAGTCAGATTCACATACTTTAAAAGTAAATAAATAAATTAGAGGTTAGTTTCTTATGGAAATGGTGTGACCAACCAGTATTTCTCTTATTCAAATGAATAGACTGAATAAATAATGGAATATCTTCTGGCCAAGATATTCCATTTGTGCCAATATATCAAAAAGATAACCTGTAAATCTTAGTGATGCATAAGTGAAATAAAAATAAGGCAAAAATAAAACAAAAGCTTCAAAAAGCTGGGTAAAATATAACAAACATTAAAAAACTATATAGGCGAGCATTCATGAAGAAATGTTCCTGGGGCCCCAAATTAGAGCAAGCCCCAAAACAAAGAGCAATCAGCTAGTGCTGCAGCAGCCTCAGAGAGGTTTGCCTTTCTCAGGATCATCAGGGCTTTAGTTGAAATGATATGCGGGGAAAGGAGATGAGGTCATGGACCCAAGGAAGGTGGAAAGCTGGTAGCAATATCATCATATAAATCCGAGACATTTAAAAGGCTTTCCCAATATTGATGGAATGGATTAGAAAAAGTTGCCTGATTTTCAATTCTTCTCTTACTTTAAGCTGTATGCCCACCCACCCATACCCATCTTCTAAGGCAATTCACTATCCAAAAGCAACAGGAAAGTTTGAAAAAAAAAAAAAGAAAATCATGTGTTACATGACGTCGAGGGCAACTACACCACTGATATGTAGACTGTTATTTTCTGATCCCTTCTTCTTACAAACATCTAGAGTTCCACATTTCTTTCATCAGTATCATAATTCTTCATCCCACTAAACTCAAAATTTAAGCACATCTATTCAACCTGCTCACATACACACCCAGATCATAAAGTGTTACTCTCTCTACATGTTTCTTTTCCTTGAACCTAAGGGGTCAGCACGTTGTATGTATGTGTTTGTGTGTATGTATAAAACATCAAGTGTATATAATGTATATAAGTGAATTATATACATTAATGTGTATATTAAATATACACATTGTATGTGTATGTAAAACATTAAGTGTGTATATAAAACATTAACTTAACTTAAAGTTTTTAATGTAAGTAACTTAAAATAAGATTAAATTATTTTATAATTTCCAATTTTTAAAGATTATTGAAATTTAAAAACCATTTCTATTTTAAGTGGTAACAAAATACCAAAGTAAAACACTATTAAATAAGAAACACATGGAAGTGGGAGGGACACAAATTTACTTAGTTCATTGAGCATTCACTTCACATGAATATATAAGGTCTTACCTGAGAAATTACATTCCTTTTCTATAAAGGAAATACAGTACAACCAATTTTAACTTGTAATGGCAAATGTCTAGGCATGAGCTAGCTTCATTGGAGTTTTCAGTGGTTCTAGCCTTCAGCCATAGTGAAGAGTTGGAATTTTTTAAGAAGAAATTTGGGGACAAATAAAGAAGTCTGAAGTTTGTGACCTTAAGCCTGTTATTATCATTAAAATTTAAGGAAGTATTGATTTGCTTTTTTAATTAATTCAGAAAACTATCCACACTTTTCTGTTTTTCAACTTTATGAAAGATGGTAATAAAATCGTAAGCTTTTTATGTATGCAATATATGATTTATTGATTAACTTCGAGAGTTCTTAATTTATAAAGAGGAAAAAGGACAAGTAACACATTGGACAAAAAGTTAGTATTTGACCAAGATTCTGGTCTAAAGAATGTCTCATTGACTATGAGGCAAGAGAGAAGGAAACCAGATACACCTTAACAGCAAGAAAAATAATAAAAGCAAGTTTAATGTGACTCTCTTATTTATATTCAGGGTTGTGGAACGCCTTTCTAAAATATCATATCACTGAAAATTCTACAAATCTAACTAAAAAAAACCTATAACATTTACTCTTATATTTTGAATAAAATTTCTCAAGTAAGACATGAAAAAATATATTGGGTTAATATCATTAATTTTTATAAGCCGTACATCATGCACTGTAACAAAACCTTAATTACCACATGGGCAAACAATGAGCAAAGCTATAGATACACCAATTATACATGAGGAAATGAAAATAGCTAATGAACATGAAAAATAGTCAACACCACTAGTCATCAGGAAAATGTTTTTTTGTTGTTGTTTTTATTTTTATTGTTTTTGCCCTTCAAATTGAAGCAAACAAGCAGAACAAAACAAACCATACTAAATAATTATTCTAAGCATTCAGTGGAATAATCTCTCACATATTATTGGTAGAAATAAAGGTAAGAATCTTTTGCAAAGTATTTTGGCATGTAGGCATACTCTGGTGCTAAACCTCATAATTTGAATTTGTAATTACATTTGTTTCTAAAGTATTTTTCTTAAAAAGGAAAGAGATAGATAAACATAACTAAATGAGTGGATAGATTAGATAGATGATAGATAGATAGATGATAGATAGATAGATAGATAGATAGATGCAGATACACCCTTTTAGCATAATTTAATGGATATTTATTTTCATGCTTTTAGTGCTGCCCCTTGCTCTGACCCAATAAGAGTTAGCAAGGCAGACATAACTATATGTTTTTGTCCAATGAACATTAGAATACCACAAACACTTTTGTCCACAGTGCTCTGCAATACTGTATCCTCAGCTGCATGTAATCTGAAATTTGTGATAACTGCTTCGTTACGGCCTTTCATTCTAATATTTACTTCCTTTTCTCCCATGTTGATTGATAAAACTGTAGAAATAGGTAGTGCAAAGAAACAAAGAACATGTATAAATCCGTAAACCTTCATACTAATTAAGCTAGTTATAGAGCAACTCTGACATATTCTGAGAAATAAAAAAGGAGAAGATACAAATTAGTAAGCAATTAGGATTGGTGAGAATTTGACATTTTGAAGCATATCATATAGTACATTTTGAACACAGACTGGGAAAACTGACAGAGTTATATGAATGAAAATTGGGAGACAATAGTTTAAAGCAAGTAGGGTGGAAGATCAGTTGCCAACATAGGATACCAAGATATAATCTTTATGGGGTCTATACTATAAGGATCCATATAGCTCTTATTCAGATTAAGTCCCGTATTCAAAACACATTTCCTGAGCTACATTGAAACATTCAGGTATATTTCAAAGTCCTTTAAAATATATTAATTTCAAAACAGCTATATTCATTCAAAGAAAGATACCCTAGGAAAATAATCAAGATCTATTTGCAAGAATGCCCATCAAAACATGATTCATAATAGCAATTGTTTATAAAATAGATAATTCAATGATATAGAGAGAATTGAATAAAATATGTATGAATGCTCAATTATTACAGTCTTTTATGTGATATTCAGGGAAAAATAACTTTATGAGGTAATATATACAATGTATTATTGAGTAAAAGTCAAAGCAGGAAACATAAATTACAGTATTATTCCAATCTTATCAATATCTTATATATTTGTAAAATTACACTTTTTATGTTAGAGTAAAAACACAAAAATGTCTAGTGGTAACTCCCAGCAGATGAAATTATTGTGAATATTATATATTAAATTTATTCTGAAATTGCATACATAATATCATAATTATCTATTACCAATTTATTCAGAATAAAACAACAAAACCATTAGAAATATTTGATCAATCATTCTAGTGGTGAATTTAACAAAGGTTTTCTTTTGGTTATTCTGAAGTTTGTTTACATCAAGTGTAATGATATTCTAGATTATGTGCATTATGATGTATTTAAAGACATGTGTCAAACAGTGGTTGCTCAGTATCCAGACTTCAGGTCTTTAATTTACTATATTTGGCTAAGAATTTGATTTTAAATGTATTTTTGTGCATACTCTAGGTGCTATACACTAAGCCACTACCACTGTTGGTGAATTTACTATATTTAATAATAACTGAAATGTAAAATTTACAGAATGATCACACGCAAAACAAATATAATGTCAATCCTGATAGTACTATTAGCATTTTTAGAAAATTTTTAAGAGATTGTCTTAGAAGAAGATAGACATTGAGAAATGCATATATATTTTAAGGAACCAAAAACTTACAGCATTTCTTACTCCCAATTCAACAGAACTCCTACTACCATACATTTGCAAAGATTATTCAAAAACTTGAAGATAGCTTTGGACAAATACTTCATCCCTTTGTCTCTCAATTACATTTTGAAGATATTTGCCCATTTTACCTGAAAGTCTCTCCCTGATAGCTGAACTTATCATAAAAAGCAATGGCATTGTATTTATTTCTCCTTATCATCCCATGAACTTAATATTTATTTCATCTTTTCATAAGATAGTAAATCTACCAGTGGTGGTTGATATAAATGTGATGTGGTGGTGGTGATGGCTCTATATTTATAATAATATTTAAAATTAAAATGTTTTAAAAGAGTCAACTTTGGGAGGCTGAGGAGGGCGGATCACAAGGTCAGGAGATCGAGACTATCCTGGCTAACATGGTGAAACCCCGTCTCTACCAAAAATACAAAAAAAATTAGCCGGGCTTGGTGGCGGGCACCTGTAGTCCCAGCTACTCAGGAGGCTGAGGCAGGAGAATGGTGTGAACCTGGGAGGCGGAGCTTGCAGTGGGCCGAGATGGCACTACTGCACTCCGGCCTGGGCGACAGAGCAAGGCTCTGTCCCCCCACCCTCTGAGAAAAGAATAAAAAAATAAAAGAGTCAATGTTTTTAAATAGGGAATTGTTCTTAGTAATTATTTTTCTAATTTCAAAATGCAGGTAGAAAACAGGTATTTTTTCCATCATACTTGACTAATGCTAAATAATCAATGCCTTATCTTTACCTTTTCACTCTTTCCCCAAATAAATAACTCTATCAACCAATTTAATTGTATTCTATAGGCAATCTCAACAAAGCTAAGTTTTCTGCCAATCAGTTTGCTTCTTCTTACTATTCAGTGACCCTTTTCCCCATCTTTTCCTACCTCCCACTATTCACACCTCAGGATAGAAAATAATATCTGTACAATTTTATGTCATTTCACATGACAGAGACTCCTCCTTAAATTGCTCTAAGCAACAATAGCAATAGCAACAATAAAAACCACTAAATAATTGCAAATTACATATAAACTGTAATAAGTGCAATTAAACACAATTCACTATGACCATTAGGTCACTCTTCTTTCAGTAAGTAACATTAAGGCCAGAGGGATGACTGGAATTCATTTAACTTAATCAAGGAGGGCTAACATAGATCACTTTTAGAAAATTCATTTACCAGAACCTCAAATGATGTTAGTAAAGCAAAGGCCTACCCCATGCCCTTATCCTGAATATTCACACAGAATATAAAGAACTCAAATTGCTTTCCCTAAGAGGTTGGCAAATACCAAGGCTCTTGCTGTATATTTTCCTCCATTATTCTGGAATAATTCATTAGCAAATATTATAAGTTGGCAGTATCACAGATATGCATTAGAAGAAAATTATTCTTTTTCTCCTTGTTTCATAAATAAAACACATTTAATCAGTAACTCCTGCAAAAGAGAACTGCCACCTTTTAAAATAGTGCATTACTCACTAAGTTTAATGAGATTTAGTGTGAAGTATATTAACTGAATGCTTTCCAAAGCCAGGTATATAAGGATATATAATAACTTTTACCTGCAAATAACTAATGTTTATGATATTTGTTATGCATTGGCCATTATTTGAACTGTATTATATGCATTAATTTGCTTGATCTTCTCAAAAAGTGAGTAATATTATCTCTATTTTGTAAACCAAAAAGTCTAAAAACAAGAAATTAAGGAATTCGAGGTCACGAAGTTACTAAATAGCACAGATGGGTTTCAAATCTAGATATCTGATAAAGGTATTTTATCTTTCCTATCAAGCATTATTGAGTGTATATGTGTGTTTGTGTGGAAATGTCACAGGATCCTTAGGGTGTTGCTACGCCAGCCAGAAACCTCTGTGGCCGGCAGTGCCTCTGTTTGAATTTTGTTCGTGCCTGCTGGGCTCGTCCCGCCCACTTGGTCCAGCAGGCTGTGATCAGCTCACATTACCAGCCTGGATCCCACACCTGCCAAGGGCAAGCCAGGCGTGGAACAGCGAGGAGTGTGTGAGCAACTGAGCACAGGGGTCCAACCACTGCACACAGCCAGGCACACTGGCTGCTGTGGTGAGACAGGTAGCTCCAGGCACTGGCACAGGTGTCAGCTTTGTGCAAGGCTGTGGCTGGAACAGATGTATGCAAGCGACTTCCACTTCAGACACCAGCTTTAGAAGAGGGGAATGTGTTGGTGCCCGAAATCTCAGAGACACCAGGAGCCACATAGCCCCAAAGAGGGTGTTAAAGCATGTCACAGCCCTGGTTCAGGGAGCCCTGAGGTCCGGGCTCCCAGAGAGGCCACAGTTCTTCTCTCCTTCTCATTGCCCATAGGGCAGCAAGTGGAGGGGTGTGTTTGGAGAAAGGGGGTGTTTCAGCCCATTTGAGTTACAGCTCTCTCAGTCCCACCACCCCACTCTGGCTGGTAGCTCCTTGGCTGGTCCAGCCCTGCTGCTGCTTCCCATTGCATGGGGCAGCCACCCAACACTGCTGGCAGAGGGCAGGAGGGCTATAGTGTTATAGCAGCTCTGGCTGGAGGAATCCCGAGGTCTGGACCCCCAGAAGGATCACCACTCTTCACTCCTAAAGTATGGGAGCATGTCACTGGCCACAGCTCAGCAAGCAGGCCAGGAACGTGTTACAGCTTCTTTTGCTCCCACCGTTCAGGAGGTCCTGAGTTCTTGTTCCACATCCAGGAAGAATGAGGTTATGCAGACAAGTGAAGGGTGAGGAAGGCGGAGAGGAGCTTTATTGAGTGACAGAACAGTTCTCACGAGACCCAAAGTGAGTAGTTCCTTTCCGCAGGTAGGCCATCCCAACAAGTGTCTCAGTCTGGCTAACTCTAGGGTTTTTATATGCACAGAATGGAGAAAGTGTATGCTAAGTGGTCCACACGCAGCCATGGGCAGGCCTGCAGTGCCCAGGCTGTCTGTGCTGAAGGGTGCCCACAGGCCTGTGCCAAGCTGCCCTCAGCCCCTCCACCATCCCTCCTGCACTCATTGGCACCCAAAGTCCAGAGGGGAGTGAATCAGTGGGGATCTGGTGTGTCAGCACCACCCCAAGAGTGTGCAGACCTGACCGGGTTGTGACAGTGTCCAGGCTTGGCCACAACTTTGCTCCACACTGGAGCAGGCACTGGAAGCAGGGAGAAGCCAGTGAACAGGAGCAGGCACTGCTGAGCCTTAGGGGCAGGGGGTCTCCTGGGGCCCCAAGAGTGCAGGGATGTCTGGGTCTGGAGCCACGGTTGGGTGGCTGCAGCTGGGCCCATGACCATGGGCTCTGACCCTGCCAACTCAGTAGGGCATGGGGCTGTCACTGGGGATCACCTGTTCCCAGCCCCTGCCGGCTCTGCAGAGCATGCAGCCCCAGCCATACCTCTCCCACTACAGCTGTTGTCATTTCAGTGGTTGCTCCAGATTGGCTGCCACCACCATCACAAGTGTGTATTTGGGAGAGGGATGGCATCGTCTACACTAATATTTTCACAAGAGGAGTTTTATGGTAAAAATAAAAATTAAATAAAAGGGAAACAAACAAAAAATCCAAGATAGAATAGATTTTGTTCAATAATATACCTTTATATTGTAAATAAAAACACAGAAATTAGTAATAATTATGTTTTGAGGTAACTATAAATTATTTTTACCAAATAAAAATAGCTAAAATACCAACATAGTATAATATTTACTATGTCCCAGACACTAAGTGCTTTATCCGATTATCTCACCTCACAAACACCCTATAATGTGAGAACTGTAATTACTCCTACAGAAAAGAAAATGAAGATTCAGAGACACACTAGATTTTCTACCTACCCCTACTATGTGGCTTATGCCATGCAAACATTTATTTAAAAGAACATTTTTTAAAAATACGTAAAAGTAAACTGTGATAGAGCACATTTAGAAAGAAGAAATGATGGTGCCAAGAACTGGAAATGGAATCTAAATTCCATTTAACACTCCTTAACCCTCTTAGTTAGCTCAATCTGCCTTAACGAAATAACCATAGGCTGGATGGCTTATCGTAGAAAAGTCCTCATAGTTCTGGAGGATAGAGGCCCCACATCAAGGTGTTGGCCAGGATGGCTCCTAGTGAGGCCAATCTTGCTGGCTTATATCTAGCTGCCATCTAGCTATGCCCTCACATGGCCTTTCTTCTGTGAGCACTTGGAGAGACAGAGCTCCATGAGAGAGCAGATCTGTGAGATTAGCAACCACTTATATGACCTCATTTAACTTAATTAACTCCCTAAAAACTCAGTTTTCAAATAAAGTCACATTTTGGGTTGCAGCTTCAACCTACAAATTTGGGGGAAGGAAGGCACAATTCAGTCCACATCACTCTCCAAGTACCTAAGGTTTGTGAAAAAATAGGAGGGGATGTGTTGAACTTTTGACTTGTAAAGAAACCCTGTAAACTCCTCTGAAGAAACAGACATTTGTATAGGTGTTTTTAAAGGATATATAATGTAGAATTTCACTGAATAACACAATGGACTGTTCCTTTGTAGATTTGCTGGAAATACAGACATGTTCCTCACAGAGTAATTTCTTACTCTGTCCATCAGGAAGTTATAATTTTAGGAAGCTAAGCGATTTTGATTCAGGTATGGCTCAGGTAAGGATCTATAACTTCCGTATCAAATCTTGAGAGTTATACAAAATACATTTTTACTTGTACTACAAAATAGGATGTACAAAATGAAGTCAAATTTTATTAAGTACAATTATGGATAAATGATTATGTTATTTTGTGGCACTAGAGGAAAACTAAGAATAATAATTCAAAATATTAATGCTATGCCATTAGCTATGTTTTTAACAGTGTTTTAATTTTTTCTTCTTTAATCTCATATCATGCTTCTGAGAAAGCCAAAATCGTAATATTATAATTATCATATCATTTATCACTGAGAATCTGAAGAGCAGAACTTAGTATTATAAGTATAACAAGTCGTTATTTCCTGAAAGATTATTTTTTCTATATTAATTTACAAAACCTAATACCTTGTTGTGCATCAAACATTGTCTGACACAGCATTTTGTCTAACTGATTTAGCAAATGTTAACTAACTATTAACCACCAGTCACGTACAGTCACATGTGTATTATCTCCTGTAATGTATTTGGCTTTTGTTGAATAAAGTGATGGGGTTTTTCCTCTAATATTTGCATCGTGGAGAAAAAAATTAAAAACAATGGAAGAAACCACCAATATTTATTAAGCATATATTTTGAGGCAGATACAATAATTTTATATTTATAGCATCTCAATTCATCTTGGCTAAAAAAATTCTATAACATAGATTATATTATTATCCCCATTTTACAGATGCAAAATCATGCCTTAGAGAAATTGAATAACTTGCCTTGAAACCCCATTCGTAAGGATTTGAACAAGAGCATTTTTATTCAGGAATCCAAGTTCTTAATCATTATACATCACAATGCCTGAAGCTTTAAAAACTATATTAATGAGATTACTCATAGTCGTAGTTACTTTTTTCTGAGTTACTTTTTTGACATTTGAAAAATGTCAAAAATTATTATGTGTTGAATTTTGATTCGTTTATAGACTGTTTTAACGGAGTCAGGATAACCATTTTTTATAGAGCTTGGGATCACAAGGCTATATATTGGGTGGTCAACAACTACTTAATTTACATACAAATTTTAAAGCATTACCACAATGCCTTCCTCACAATACATACTTCATCAAAGTTCAATGGTGGCAGTGATGCTGATAATGATGATGATGATGATGATGATGTGACAAGTAGCTAGCGCTGGCCACATGGTCTGATGAATATAGAAACATCTGCCAAGAAGCTACCCTAAATCTATGTTTCCGATTGGAGGGTCTCAACTAGTCTCCTTGATTTTCTTCAAAACTTTCCATGAAAAGATATTTGTCTGAACAATACAACTAACAATTCTGCAAAGTTTAAGATCTACAGTTATATTTTTGATTCCCTAGAAACCACTTTAAATATTCAAGTCACTCTCATCACTATAAATGAATGAGAAAAAAATACAGCTCAAATGATAGTAGTAAGGAAGAAATCATCCTACTGTCCAATCACTGTCACAAGGCAAAAGTGTATCATTATATGTAGAATTTGTTTTGGATATAATTTGAGAGCTTTAAACTTTATTTTTGCTTTGTTGTCTTTATGGATTAAAGGCTATCATACTCAGATTTGTAGTTACATTTAGAAAGAATGGAGACTAAAAAAGGATATGATCAATTTAACTAAAAATGGTACTATTCTTTGAGGTTTAATTGTGCAAGTCTTAGGAATTCATGCTTAATCTTTCCAGTGATAGCTGGAAATCAAAATGAGTAATGTCAACTACAAAAACATGACTTAGTAATTCAGAATAAAGCCAGCTATATGTTTATATTTATCTAGCAATATTCTTCATTGATACCAAGATGTCATCCTTGATGTTGGAGACACAGGAATGAAAAACATATAAAAGTTATCTGCTGCTTGTATTCTAGTGAGAGAGATACGCATTAAACATTAAGTAATCTCGAATAGTGATATATGCCATGAACAAAACAAACAGGTTACTATTGTAAAAACTGGTGAGGGAGAAGGTTCTATTGATTCAATAATCAGGTATCTCTATAAAATGGATAGGTATCTCTTTAAAATGGATATCTGAGATGAGATCTAAATTAAAAGAAAAATGGGCATGTTATTATGAGTTGAGCATTTCAGGCAGGAGAAAATGCCTGAGAGTGAAGTGATCATAGCATGGTTGAGAAATAGATAAAATCTAAAGTGGCTGGAACACAGAGGAGAAGAGTGGTATGGGATGAGTTTAAAGACATAAACAATGGACAGATCAACATGCAATGTGAAGCCATGGTAGCATTTTATAAAAGGTAGATGTAATTTAATCTATCACTGAGAAAAAAAATGTTTTGACACCTGTGATGGAAACAACGGCCTGGTAGAGATTCCAGAGTACAAACAGTGAGCTTTAGGCCTGCTCTGTACAATATATATGAAGTCATTCAAATTTAAATTTAAGTACATTAAAATCAAATCAAATTTGAAATTCAAAATCTCAGGCACATTAATCACATTTCAAGTTCTCAATGACCACGTGTGGCTAGTGGGATAAGAAAGATAAATAATGTTTTCATCATTGTTGCCACTCTTTGTAGACAATAGATAATAGTGTTGGCAGTGAAAATGGACAACGATTGATGAATTTGCAATACGGTTTGAAGACAGAGTTCAAATATGTCTATGTACACACCCATTGCTAAAATTAAATGAAGATAGAAATTTTCTTACATGGTAATATTTAGTAATGTCCAAAAGTCAATCGTGAAAAAGAAAAATACAATTGTATCTATGACTCAAGAATAAACATCATTCAAGTTATCAGGAGTAGAAAGATATCAATGTAAAATTACAAAAGATTTTAGGTCTAAAGATATTTGAAAGCCAATAGACTTTGAGTGATTTGCCCAAGCACTACATTGTCAAGCACAGAAACTGGGAGCAGAAAAGGAAGCCCTCCTAGGCCTTGTTCAATTCTGTCTCAGTAATATACTTCCAGCTCTATTAGTTATGTAATCTGGTTTCCAGTCACCAGGTTACTCACCTCAAAGATACAAATAACTGTGTCACCAGGACTATCTCAATATTTAGCATCTGATTAATGCCCACAAAATATTTAGTTTCATGAATATTTGGATTCAAACGATAGAAAAAAGAAAAGAATCAACTAAAAGGTTTTTTTTTAAAAAAAACTATGTGTTTGTGTAAAGTTTATAATGGGTGGCAAGAGATGGGTGGTGAATAAAATTAAATCAGTTTACACATATAACATCACATAATGACTAATCTTTTGTTAAGTAATTTATTTCACTAAGCATAATGTTTTCAAGAGCCATCCATGTTGCACCAGGTATCGGTACTACATTGCTTTTATTGCTGAACAATACACTTTTCTTATCCAAGATTTTGCTTTTTGTGGTTTCAGTTGCCTAACATCAACCTCAGTATGAAAATATTAAAATGAAAATTCCAAAAATAAAGAAATTCATAAGTTTTAAATTGTGTACAGTTCTGAGTAGCATGAGCAAATATCACACCATCACACTCCATTCTGCCATGAACATGAATCATCCCTTTGTCCAGCGTATCCATGCTGTAAACACTCTTTGCCCATTAGTCACTTAGCAGCTGTCTCACCAGATGAACTGTCTATCACAGTATTGCAGTGCTTGTGTTCACCTATCTCTTATTTTACTCAAGAATGACCCTAGAGTGCAAGAGTAGTGATGCAGATATATTGCTCTAATTGTTCTACTTTATTACTAGTTATTGTTGTTACTGCTTACCTTGCCTAATTAATAAACTGTATTATAGGTAGATATGTATAGGAAAAATCGTATTACATATTGAGTTCAGTGCTATTTGGAGTTTCGGGTATCCAGCGGGAGTGTTAGAAGCTATCCCCCACAGATAAGGGGGCACTACTATAGTCCATTATATGGACATACTATATTTTATTTATCCATCCATCAGTTGACAGACATTTGAATTATTCTATTTTTTTAACTTTTTTGAAAGATGCTGCTAAGAACATATGTGTTTTTGTGGACATGTGTGCATATTTCTCTAGGGTATATACATATAAGTGGAACTGCAGAATCAAATGGAAACTCTCTTTAACCTTCCGAAGAACTGCCAGACTGTTTCCCAAAGTGGCTGCCCATTTTGCATTTTCACCAGTGATGTATGCAGGTTTGCATTTCTGCACATTCTCATCTTGTTGATTATAGCCATCCTAGTGGATGTAGGAAGTTGTGTAACATTGTGCTTCTGATTGTGGATTTAATTTCTTAATGACTAATTCTCGCGGTCCTGCCGCAGGGGTTATTCAGGGATGCACCGAGAAGTAGTGAGAAGAATGAAGAAAGAAAGACACAGAAAAGCGGGATTAGGAGGGACGGTTCCCTGATAGGGAAGCGCCGACAGCTCTGGTTTATTCAGTGCTTTTATACACGCCAGGGGTCAAAAGTCCGGATAATAACTGTTTTTGTCTTCCTTTGATGCGGCCTCTGCAGTCTGTCTTGTGCTAACTATTAACTAGGAAAAGCCATTCACAGTGCTTCACTGATCTGGTAAGAACAGGAAGGTACCCATAACAGGATCTTCGGTGGGGTCTTTGCCATGCCACCTACGATCTCCGGTGGGGTCTTTGCCATGCCACCTACTTTCCTGTCTGCAGGCTTTGCCAATGCATGGGAATGTGAATTTGGCTCCCCACAACTAATGATGCTGAGCACCTTTTCATGTATTGATTACCTGGTTTTGCTCCAACATTAATGTAAATCCATCTGCTTGGTTGCTATTTGATGTGAACACAACCAGCACTATCCTTTTATCAATTATATATTCTGTACCCATCTTAACTGTGAATAAAGTTTGAAAGGGTAACAGTGAAAGACAATGCACAGAATTATCCATTGTTAGCTTGTGTTCTGAGGCACGTTTACCAATAAAAATGTTCTCCACATGAAAGCTATCACTTTGGGCCTAAAACACAGAAGCAACTTCATATCAAGATGCACACTAGCCTGGTCATGAGTACCAGACATCTACATTCTGCAAATGCCAGTTATTCTGAAAAGATGTAACCCTAGGAAGACTTTTATTATAATTCATTGGAAAATACCTGGGCTTCACAGTATGGGTAGTATACAGAAAAGGAAATGCAACCATTGAGTGATTTTATGATGACTTCGTGCTGATATTCAAAAGAGGACTACATGCTTGAAACCTCCTTACCAAGTGCAGACCCGAAAACCACTCAAATCAAAGCAAGTAGGGCACACAAAAGAAAATGAACTCATCACTAAATGGTGCAGCACAGAAACACACAGTAGCTGAGGAAAGTTAGGGTTAGGACAGTTAATGCAACAATAGCAGTCAAGCCTAGTGCTTTTTTGTGGTCAGTGCGGCAATGAGACAGGGAGAATGCAGAAAAAACCCAGGGATATAAAAGGTATTCAAAATATTCATGCAAGGTGTTTATTATGAAAAAATGATTCATGAATTTCAAAATATTTTTGCACCAAAATAAACCCATATAAACTTATAAATCATCTGAATAGGATCTAGTTTGAGGCCCTAAAAAGGGTAAGACATCACTTTGAAAAGAGCCACTATCAGAGCAACATGAATTCTGCCAAAAATTGAAGGAAGAACAAACCTCAAATTTATGGTGAAGCCTGGAAGGAGGAATAGTGAAATCATTGATGCTTTATGAAAAGTTTATGGAGACAATGCCCCAAACAAATCAGCAGTTTACTAATGGATAACTCATTTTAAGAAGAGGCAAGATGTTGTTGAAGGTGAAACCCATGATGGCAGACCATTCACATCAATTTGTGAGAAAAAAAATAATCTTTTTCATGCCCTAAATGAAGAGGGCTAATAATTAACAGCAAAAACTATAGCCAACACCATAGACATCTCAACTGGTTCAGCTTACACAATTCTCACTGAAAAATTAAAGTTAAGCAAACATTCCATTCCATGCATGCAAAACCAGTGTGCTCAGATCAGCTGCAGATAAGAGAAGAGCTTTTAATGGAAATTGTAAACAAGTGGAATCAAGGTCCTGAAACATTTCTTGGAAGAATTGTAACAGGAGATGAAACATGGCTTTACCAGTATGATCCTGAAGAAAAAGCACAATCAAAGCAATGGCTACCAAGAGTTGAAGAGTGGTCCAGTCAAAGTAAAAGTAGACCAGTCAAGAATAAAGGTCATGACAACAGTTTTTCGTTGTATTCAAGGGATTTTGATCTGGGCACACTGGTTTGCCATTCTGGAGGACCAAAGAATTATAACATCTGTTTATTATGAGAATGTTTAGAGAAAGTTAGCCAAAGCTTTTGCAGAATAACACCTGGAAAACTTTCACCAAAATGTCTGTCTCCATCACAGAAATGCTGCTGTTCATTCCTTGCATCAAGCAAGAACAATTTTTGGAGAGTTTCAGTGGGAAATCATTAGGCATTCACCTTTTAGTCCTGATTTGGCTCCTTCTGACTTCTTTTTGTTTCCTAATCTTTAAAAGTCTGTAAATGGTGCCATGTTTCTTCTTTTATATTATGTTAATAATATAAAAAAATTGCATTGCATGATTAAATTCCCAGGATCCTCAGTTCTTTAGGGAAGAACTAAATGTCTGATATCATCACTTACAAAAATCTCTTGAACTTGATGAAGCTTATATGGAGAAATAAAATGAATATATTTTTTATTTTTATCCTTTAATTTCATGTTTCCATGAACTTTCTGAAGTCCCCTTATATCAGTAGTAAATGATCAAGGCTTGTAATATGTTTCAAGAACCAGATAACTTAGGCCTAACACACAGGAGAAGATACACAAATAAAAAACATCAGGAAGGAGGCTTTGTCACTAATTTCCTTGGTTAAAACATTTAATAATATGAAGCAACTCTGATGATTAAAGAGGATCATAACTATGATACACAAAATTTAATTATTTGTTAAACACATGTATTTGGCTCTCAGAGCTTTTTAATAATTTATAAATAGATTAAGATATTAAACATTGCTCATACCTAAATACTTCACAGTCTTGGGGTCTAGAATTCGACCAATCTTCAAAAAGATTTCTAGAAGTGAGTCATAGGCATGTTTATATAACTAACCACTAAATTTGAATGCACCTTGAGCAGCAAGGTCCAAGAGTGCAGGATTGTATCTATTTTGCTAAACACGATTTTTCCTGTGATTAGCACAATACCTAGTTATCAACAACTATATATTAAATGACTGGAGCTGAGAAAATGGCAATCATATATTCTGATTAGATTAACTAGAACTCACACCTTCCCAAAACACACATGCATTTTGACCATAAATCCAAACTAATACAGCATAAATGTAAAGAGGCATACAACTACAGACATTGCAAGAACATTGTCCAGTTATTAATATATACCTTCTGAATATACCAGACATGATACCAGGTTTAGAATAATCTATAATATATCAAGATGTGATGGGTAATTTTAAATGTCATCTTACTGGCCTCTGGTACCCATTAGATTTGTTAAACACCAAAAATGTTTGTTGCTTTTTTCAAAAAAGTCTAGATGTGGCTGAGAAAATATTTTTTCAATGTGATTAATTTTTAAAATCAATGGACTTTGAGTAAAGCAGATTATTCTCCGTAATATCAGTGAGTCGCATCCCACCAGTCAAAGGCCTTAGGACAAGGACCGAGGTTGCTCAAAGAAGGAATTCTCAAGACTGCAACATAGAAACTGTGCCTGAATTTTCAGCCTGCTGCCCTGCAAAATTCAGTATCCAAACTGAATAATCAATCCATACTTGAATTTCCACCCTGCTAGCCTGCCCTTCAGATTTGAACTTGCCCGTTCCCACAATTTTATAAGCTGGTTCCTTAAAAGAAATCTCTCTCTTTTTCTGCCTCTCTTCATCTCTCTCTACCACTACCTGTACCACTACAATCTAGGTCCAAGCTACCAGAGTCTATCTGGATTACTGTTATGTATCAATCTGTCTATCTGTCTATTTATCTATCCACATGCACACACATGCATGTACGCATGCATGCGTGCACGTGTGTGTGTGTGTGTGTGTGTGTGCAGGTAGCCATGAGGGATGGGCTCCAGAAACCCCGACTCCCAGTACAAGTTGCAGATGCTGAAGTCCCTCATATAAATGGCATAGTATTTCCACATAGCCTATGTGCAAACACCCATGCATTTTAAATCACCACTAGATTACTTATAACACCCAATACAAATGTAAATGCTATTAAAATCATTGTTATACTGTATTATTTGAGGAACATTAACGAGAAAAAAGTCTGTTTCTTTAATATGTCCCTCCATATCCATAGGTACTGCCTCTTCAGATTCAACCAATCATGGATTTCTTTTGCAAATACAAAACATGACTGTACGTATATACTATTGGTAATGTTTCTCTGGAAACTCTGACTAATACACATATTTTATATTCTCAGTTAATTATAATCACCAGAATGCCTCAGTTTAAATCCTGGAGACCCGCCTATGTAAAGTTAGTCATTCTATTTCTGTACATAATATTAGTAATAATAGTTACTATGTTTCCCAATCAATGGAGATAATAAAAATGAGTTCCTAACATCAATGAGTTATTGTAAAGATAAATGAAAAAACATTAGAAATTTGTTCTGAAGTCTCCAGGGGAAAATGATTCTATATAAATAGAAAGTATTATCCCATTATTCAAATAATATACATGATTTAATACTTCATACCAAATAAAAATCAAATGTCTCCATAGTATTACTGTGAAACTGCATTGGTAGGAAAAGCAAGCTTTGAACTTGAATATCCTGAATTTTCTACTTGTAATATTTAGATGACTTTAAGGAATGTGACTTAGGATATTTGTTATTTTTACTGTGAATCTTAAAAGTGAGATAAATATTCTAGGCATGGTCACTCACACATATTAATATAATCCCACATTTTGGGAGGCCAAAGCAGGAGGATTGCTTTAAGCCAAGAGCCTGGGCAACACAGCCAGACCCCATCTCTAAAAAAAAAAAAATAGCTGGGAATAGTGGTGTGCATCTGTAGTCGAAGCTACTTGGGAGGCTAAAGCAGGAAGATCACTTGAGCCCAAGAGATTGAGGCTACAGTAAGCTATGTTCACACCACTGCACTCTAGCCAGGATAACAGAATGATATCCTGTCTCTAAAATATTAAAAATGAAAAATAATAAATTTTTTAAAATATGTAAAATAGTGAAGGCAAAATGATGGCTAAACATGTTAATTAAGGGAATTTAAAATTGGGATAAGTTACTAACTTAATAACGATGAGCAACTATTGTTCCCTATGTACTTAGAGGACAGAATTAAATTCTACCCTGTTGATTAACTCACATCAATATCAGGACTATCTTTTTTTTCCAGAAAATGAGTGTTAGGCATCCAATAAATCATGTTCCCATCCACATATACTTCTTTTATTGTAGATATTTAACAGAACCACTAAAAGTTATTTATGCTTATAAGCCAATAATTGCAGGTTGCAAATAAAGTTACACACACACACATCAACTTAGTGAAAGGATATAAAAGAATTTACTTATGTAGAAACAATATAATATAATAAAAAATAACATAAGATGTTTCCATTCTCCTGACAGTTGTAGGATAAACAAAATAGTAAAGACACATTCAGCACATTTTTATTTTATTAGAAAGTTGAAATGGCAAATTTCTAATAGTATAATGTCTGCCAATGAAATGTTTTCATTATCTGGCTAGAGTAGAAAAAAGAAAATAAAAATTTAAAGTACATAGTTACATAAATGACTATAGTATCAAAGATGGCTTCAGTTATTTTTTTCTCAAAGCAAAGGATACTGGAGAAATACTACAACCCTACTATTAATAGAATGCACAATGGGAATTATAATTGACAAATCAGGGGTGGATGTGACAGGTAATCAACAATCATTTGGGACTAAAATGTCAACGTGAAAAATAGATTATTCTGAAATGAAATTAATATTAAATATTTGGTACTAAAGAAATAAACATAAGCGACATTTCAATGATGAAATAAAGTGCCTAAAAAAAAGGGATCATGAAGAGTACTGGGTGAAACCTTAGTTGCAAAAGAGCACAGCCGGGGGAATAGATGGTGATGTTGGAAATGGTCTGTCCCCTCTATGATAGAGTGATATGACAGATGGGCCAAGTGAAGCCAAGAGAATTAAAGAGGGAAATTACATTTATGCCAAACCCATCTTCAACGTTGTCAATATGGATACTAAAATCACCTAAGATTAATAGGCTGTGTGATTCCAGAGAGAGTTGAGAAAGAAAATCTATAAATTCATTAAGAAAACTTGTGGTTTTTCCAAGAGGTTTACAAATTAAGTGTTGCTAAAGTTTTAATGCTAAGAGCAGACAGATACCTAGAAAGACACAAAATTGAGATGTTTTGATTTTGTAGCGGAATAAATTTTTAAAACATTTAGCTCTAACTTTCTCAGACTAAAACAAATTTTCACTATATAAGTTTGGGATATAACAAGATTTATGAAGTCTCAAATAAGATTCTAATTGCATAGTAGCCTTATTATCCAAGTTAATTTAAGCATTTTTAGAAAGTTGAATTTACCACTGACTCTGCAGTGTTGGTGGTAATTATTCATCATTACAGTATTTTACTATACTACATTATAAGGAACTCAGTCAAAAATATACAAGTCAATATACAGAAATTTTTAGAATTTATGGATTTACACATTTGGGGACGTACTCTAACGTACAAATACATCAAAAAATATCAAATAAAAGTAATTCTATATTTCAGGAAATGACTTATCTCTTTTTTTCTGCTAATACATTTAGAAATACCATTTCTGTATCTCTAATTTTCTTTAGCAACAATATTATTCTGATCAGAAGTAACATAGAAAATGGTTAATTCTAAAGACATAACTATAGATTTTTAAAAACTAAGGTGCAACTACATAAAGTAAATTTACTCAAATTCTCACCGATTTTTAGCACATAACCAGTCAGGATTAGATTCCAAATCATGGAATTTCATCACAATTTCTTTAGTTTTAAAAATGCTGTCACTTCATAAATTAAGGATAAATCTGCTTCACTTCAAATATAGCCCATGTGCTTACTAGCTGTGTAACAATGAGTGAAGCACTTTACTTCTCTGACCCTCAAACTTCTATCTGTAAAATGAGAATGATTACAGCACATAATCCAGATGGTTATTGTAGAAAGCACTTCAGCAAAGCACTGAACAGCATGCCTGGTACATGCTAAGTGCTGATTTCTTATTAGGCATGGTCATCATCATTAATATCATCAACTTCTCCTGGCAAATGGTCACACAACCAATACTTGTTGATTGCTGGGTGAGAATAAGGAAGGTCATTTTAGAGTACACAAAAAGGGGAGGGGGTACTTTTTAAAAAATCCACATATAATTGAATAAAATCACCTAGCCTTTTGAAGAAAAATCCCCTAGCTAATTTACTTTCATAAAACATTATTTTCCTATTTTTTAATCTTTCTAGAAAAGCTTATTGTTACTTATTTAAATATGTGACTTTAACTGCAGTTTCTGATGGTTTATATTCATTTATTTCTTCACTGAATTTTGTATCCAAAGTTTCAACCAAGTTAGTGAAGTAAAAAAAAAATTAGCCATTCAGAAATTTACCTCAGAGGAAGACTCCCTGCACCCTCTCTACATGTACTCCATGATGCAAGGTAATCTGTACTAACATCAGAACCATTACATCTTACCCCAAAATAGGGCAAAGACTTTCTGCATGAGTTATTTTAAAGAAACATAGTCACGTATTTCTGTACTTCTTTTCAGAATTACTCTTACACATTTTATTTTCTTCCGTGACAAAACAGAATAGAAAGCTATAGAATATAGACATTCCAGCTTAAAGGGAGAGTTAAGTTTACAATTAAAATATTTAAAAATACACAAAAGATGCATTCTTCTCTTTATTCTCCTATTTATCTTTCTCTTCCTACTTATTTATCTACTTTTTTTTCATTTTATTAATGTCTTTCTCATTCTTTTCATAGAGCTAATGTAAACTGTGGAAACTTCCCATGGTAACTGTCTTGAGTTTGTAATCTAAAAACATGTTTTCTATTCTCTTTCAGTCGTTTGAGGCTTTAAAAGTTCTGGTTCAAAATACATAGACTACCAACTACCATGATCCCTTTCTAAGCACTGACCAAGATGACTTGTAGTTTCAATTATTTCAAGTTGTCAGTTCTTCCTACACAAGGAAATTCTGTGTGTGTGTGTGTGTATATATACACACAGAGAGAATTTCCATATATATATATAGATAGATAGATAGGTATATAACAGAAATTTCTGTGTAACTAGTCTCAACAATTTTTTAATCTAGAAAGAGTATATATGAAGGAGAAGAGCCATATTTGTGCCCTTCCTCCAACAATTTAACAATTAAAATATAAGGAATTTCATGGAATTCTAAAAATAAACTCTAGTATTGTTGCCCAATGCTACAAATCCATATAAAATACTTTTCAGATTGTCTGCAGAGTTAATACACTTACTTTTCTAAATTTTGAAAGAATTGTAGTTCCTCTGAGAAAATATAACTAAATAATGCCAACAAAAATTGTTCAAAAATCAGCTTTCAGAAAGTTCTGGTTTTAGATATAACTCAAAAAATAAACTGATCAAAATGCATGTGAATTTTTTTCTTTCAAAAATTGCTATTACTTCAAACTTGCTTCCTTTCTTCCATGTTGCAGTCTACCAGAGCTCAGCTGGAGACTAAGCTAGAGCATTCAGAGATTTTGTCTCTTCTGGCAGTGTCCCAAGCAGTTATTTACTGAGAGCATGGCTTAGGCAGTAGTAGATGGAGACTCTCTTTCACAAAACTCTCATTCCAGATTACAGTAATTCCTAGTAATTCTGAATTCTTTGTAAAATGCAAATAACTCCTGAATGGGTCACTTATTTTGTGTTTTTACCCATACATCCTGGGGTGAAAATGGACTTGCTTGTTTTTATATTCTTTTCCAAATACAGGTTCAAGGTGGAGATAAGGAGACTGTCTCCATGGCAAGTAAAAGAGGAAGCAGAGGCAAGGCCCATGTCGTGCATATACATAAACACAAAAAGAGGCCAATTTTGTTAAATTAATTTCAACTCAGCCAACATTAGTCAATTGATTTTGTAGGAATAGCCATACCACCATTCCCAGACAAGTTAAAAAGAGTGTGAATTTAGTCACAAAGAGAATTAAATGTAGACTCCCAGGAAAACTCATGAAGTCTACTGGAGCACCAATATCAAGGAAGTATGTGAGGTCAATAACTCTATATTTGGAAAAACACATTTTTAATATAAAAACTAACATAAAATTGAAGACCTTGGAAACAGGTTTCCCTTACAGAGGAACTCAGTTTCAGGAGGAGAAACACTGTGCAGAAAAAGACTCCTTGTTAAGATACTGGAGTTCCGGTCCTGGCTCTGTCCCAGGTCTGTCACTCACCAGCCACGTAATATTGGGCCAGCAAATTATCATCTCCAGACTTGGCTGCCTCATCTGCAAATTAGGGGATGAAGCTGATGCTCTGTGACATCGAATAGCCTATGGGATATTTATGGAAAGAGAAAACCAGCAACTCTGAGTTGGTAGTTACATCTGCAAGCTTCTGAATATGATAAAAGAGACCACAAGAATAACTCTTTGAATATAATATGCTTTAATAATAATATTCATATTAAATAATAATAGATAAACATGAACGAATAATAAAGATAAACATAAACATTGCCACAGTTGAAATAGAAAATGTGGATAGTCCATTTGAAAAAACCATGGACACAGATTTAAACTCTAAAATAATTTTAAGAACAAAGAGATCTTACTTTTCTGAATCTGGGTCTTACTATACTGTTCTAAGGAGTTGGTGGCACTGAAAGAAGCAACCAATGACATAATACACACTAAATATGTTTTCTTAAATACGCTATGAACTTTTATACATGTGTTTTAGGAAAACACCTTCTTTGGGGTCTTGCTTCTAATTGTCACTGAAGTAAATAAATATACCACAAGACCAACTATTCTTACCTCATGTAAGATCAATATGGCAAAGTGCAAAGAAATTTCTCACCGTTTAGTCTAGATTCATAATTTAATGAGAGCTTTAAAATTGTTTAAAGTTCACAGAAGACTTTAAAAATTCTTAAACATCATAAATTAAACAAAAACCACTGAATTCCAATCTATGTGGGAGATTTTGCTAAACTTCAGTTCTGATCCTGAGTAATTTCACTGAGGTATCACCTTTTTCTTTGCATAGAAACGCTACTCAGGTAGCATAGAGTCATAACATTTTAGCCACTTTACAAAAAGTACCTGTATATTATAAAACTTGTGTTTGGTCACATAAGTCACAAAGTTCACAAACTTTCTAAGACAACTGGAAAACCAATAAATATTACCATACAAATTCATCATGGCATTGATCAAACAATCATTTCTCTCTTTATTAAAATCAAGGTTTCTTAAAATCAAACTATGAAAAATAAATACATATTTATTTTATTTATTTGTTTATTTTGGAAATGATCTCACTCTGTCACCCAGGCTGGAGTGTGAGATCATGGCTCACTGCAGCCTCCACATCTGCAGGCTCATGTGATCCTCCCACATCTGTCTCCTGAGTAGCTGGGACTACAGGTGTGCACCACCACACCTGGCTAATTTTTTTCAATTTTTTTATTCATAGAGACAGGGTTTCACCATTTTGACCAGGCTGGTCTTGAACGCCAGGGCTCAAGTGATCTACTCACCTTGGACCCTCAAAGTGCTGGGATTATAAGAGTGAGCCACACACCTGGCCAAAATTCCTATTTTTAAAAAATAAAATGCTACAATTTATGTTTGTGCTTGAAAACCCATACTATACTATAGTCATGCTATTTCCATAGCACCTTTGCTTGAGCATAAATTATCAACATGCAATAACAGATGCATATTTCAAAACTTGAAAAGAACTTTGCCTTCATCTCCTTTGTAGTTTACAGTCATTGCCATTGGCATTTTAAAATAATGAATGCTTATAATCACAGTTTTAACACAGAATACAATTTTTGGAAGATATCAGATGTTCAAACAGCAGAACAGTAGTTGTGGGCTTATAGCTTTTAAGAATAAGTTATGCTGCATGTGTTTTGAGAATGTAAAGATTCATTAAAAAAATAGTCAGAGTTGGCCGGGCGCAGTGGCTCACGCCTGTAATCCCAGCACTTTGGGAGGCCGAGGTGGGTGGATCACGAGGTCAGGAGATCGAGACCATCCTGGCTAACACAGTGTGAAACCCTGTCTCTACTAAAAAAAATACAAAAAATTAGCCGGGCATGGTGGCAGGTGCCTGTAGTCCCAGACACCTGGGAGGCTGAGGCAGGAGAATGGCATGAACCCAGGAGGCGGAGCTTGCAGTGAGCCGAGATTGCAGCACTGCACTCCAGCCTGGGTGACAGAGCGAGACTCTTTCTCAAAAAAAAAAAAAAAAAAAAAAAAAAAAAGTCAGAGTTCGTGCAGCTGACCTCAGGCCCAACTAACTTATAAGAAAGCAATAACATTTATTTTAGCTAAACAATTAGGTACTTGCCTAGTAAAACCTTTTAAAGTAATTACAAAATATGTACTATCTTTTAGTTCCACCATCACCAAAGCATCAATATTATTAATGTAACATGGAAATGGTACGTGCACAAACTAAAAATGAGAGAGTAAGAAAACAAAGCTGGAACATTGGAACTTTGAGAGAACAAGCATATAAGGCAAGTGTAAACAAACTTTAGGAAATTATATCCCAAATTATGGGAAGAGGGGGGTTTAAAGTCAGTATGTTATATCAATTCTTAATTTTATTTAGTTAATATAGACATAAAATAAACATTTGGTTTTTGGAATTCCATAATTATGTTTTAAATTATATATTTTAAGAACTTTTAAACATTGAATCCCTTAGAGCAACAGTAAATATTTTTAAACCTCAAGAAAATATCTCAGACCTCAGCATCTGGTAAGATGCAATAATATACATTTGTTTATTATTCATTTAAAATGAAATTTGCTGGTTTCATTTGACTTTCTTCTGGAAAGATTAAACCACTACATATATTTAGACAGGAATCTCGAATCCCACATTTAGTAATAAGCTATGTTTTTTTCTCTGCAAAACATCAAAGGCATAAATGAATAATCTGTGATTCTTCTAATAGCATCCCCATTATTAAAATAAGTTGCCAAAAATTGTTATTGAATTCAGTTTAACATTTACCTAAAAAGTAAAGTTGAGCCTGACAGATATGAGGATTTTAGGAATATTTTGCCACCTAATTTGAAAAACAAACAAAAATTTTCTCCAATAGTTTGAAAACAGAAAGATCTTACACATTAACAATTGAGGCCAGTTTCTCAATAATCATCTAGACTTAGAGAAACATCAGCAGAACTGATACTATTAGGGAAAATGACCCAACTTGGAGAATGCTGAGTAATAACACTCTAAGATCTGCTTGATAGATATGAATTGGATGAGAGTAAAATATGAAATAGTGTGTCATTCAGTGCCCTCAACTTCTCTTGTCCACTTCTGATAATCACAGTTAATCAGAGTTCATCCCACTTGTCAAAATACCTCAGCATTAAGATAACAAATGATGGAAGGAGAAACAGAGACAATGATAGGAGACGATGAATGCACTGAGAGCAGCTGAGAGGGCGCTAATCTCTCATAAGAGAGAGAACAAGGAGGGCTAAACAGAGAGAACTGACAGAACTCCAAGCAGTAATTTCCTTGTTGTTGATTTTTGTTTTGTTTTGTTTTGTTTTGTTTTTAAACATAGCAGATAAATTGCAATGAAAGGGAGTGGCAGGCTGCTGCCCTGTTAGGGAACCAGTGAATGCAACAAATGTTAGATTTACACAGATTTCTTAAGAGGGGCCTGAATGAGGTCGTGACATGCAACAGGAGAGCTTGTTAAAGCTCACATCTATACAGTGTGCAAAGTCATGAATAGGATGAGTTTTAATTTTTTGAAGTGTATTATCCAATTATCTTCTCCAAACCATTCCCCTCAGTTTTCATCTCCTTAAGAAGGCATTGCCTTTAAAATACATTACAAGAAAAATATTCAGAATCTGCAAGGAACTTAACCAAATTTACAAGAAAAAAATCAAACAACCCCATCAAAAAGTGGGCAAAGGATATGAACAGACACTTCTCAAAGGAAGATATTTATGAGGCCAAAAAACATATGAAAAAAAGCTCATTATGACTGGTTATTAGAGAAATGCAAATCAAAACCACAATGAGATACCATCTCACACCAGTTAGAACGGCGATCATTAAAATGTCAGGAAACAACAGATGCTGGAGAGGATGTAGAGAAATAGGAATGCTTTTACACTGTTGGGAGTGTAAATTAGTTCAATCATTGTGGAAAATAGTGTGACGATTCCTCAAGAATCTAGAACCAGAGATACCATTTGACCCAGCAATTCCATTACTGGGTATATACCCAAAGGATTATAAATCATTCTACTATAAAGACACATGCACACATATGTTTACTGCAGCACTACTCACAATAGCAGACTCAGAACCAACCCAAATGCCCAGCAGTGACAGACTGGATAAAGAAAACATGGCACATACACACCATGGAATACTATGCAGCCATAAAAAAGGATGAGTTCATGTCCTTTTCAGCGACATGTATGAAGCTGGAAACCATCATTCTCAGAAAACTAACACAGGAACAGAAAACCAAACACTGCATGTTCTCACTCATAAATGGGAAGTGAACAGTGATAACACATGGACAAAGGGAGAACATCACGTATCAGGACCTGTTGGGGGGTGGGGCTAGGGGAAGGATAGCATTAGGAGAGATACCTAATGTAGATGACGGGTTGATGGGTGCAGCAAACTACCATGACATGTGTATACCTATGTAACAAACCTGCATGTTCTGCACATGTATCCCAGAATTTAAAGTATAATTTTTTTAAAAAAGTATCTTTCATTCAGAAAAGATTTTATTTTGTTTTATTTTGTTTCCAGGGTAGCAATTCTAATTTATTTTCTAGTCCATAAAGGAAAACCCAAAAAGAACTGGACTTGAGAGAATTTTTCTTCATAATTTCAAACTATTTGCATGAACTTTCGGTTCATCCCTCTTCCTTCATTTCTTTTTGACTATCAATAGTGTCTAGTATTATGATTATCCTTAAATTAATATTTGGTCTTTTTGATTAACACAATAAAATAGTAAGGCTTTCTGACTTGGAACTCTTCACAAAATAAGAATACCAGAAGAAAAAAAAATGTAATTGGCTAAATGGAAAGTACTCACTTGAAAGCCAGTGAAAGCACACTGTAGCCATATTTTCAGGTGTACTTTTATTCATTTTGTTTATATTTACCTATCAATCATGTTATACTTTATTTCCTCCATTTCAGAAGACTTTTTGAAATCCACTATGGATACCACTGCTTCCTTGTTAGGTACTGATGCAGATGGCAGTTCAAGAGTAGTTGGCTTAATTTTAGATTATGTACTTTTAAATTTATACTCAGATTCAAATTCAGATGAAGCCAATAGTCATACAATCTGATGGAAGGAAGCCTGGAAAGTACCCGGTTATCAGGGATTTTAACATGATATACTGTATATGAAAGCTCTTGATAGTTTTATATTTTTCCTTTTCATGCACAATAATAATACCTGACAAAATTTAGACTGGCACAAGTGTATTGTCTGTCAAAGATGCTTCAGGATTTATTTGGCTCTCAGTCAACTCACATTACTACAAGCTCTTTGATACACAGAGCACAAAACAGCTTAACATTGTTGCTATTAGTGCTCAAACCACACTGAAAACACTTCATTAAACAGCCTACTGCAGTGTAATTGTTTAATAATATTTTGATTAGGTTGTTTAGCAGACAATCTATGCTGTAAAACATTTTCTGGCTGTCAAGTGAATCACTGGTAAAAAGGCTACTGCAAAATACTTAAGAGAATCTCTTAGGAAAAAAATCATAGTGGGGAAAAAAGAAACATCTAAGTCATTCTACTCTTATTACCTACTGTATTAGTTTCCTATAGCTGCTGTAACAAATTACTTCAAATTTAGTGGCTTAAAACTACACATATTATCTTACAGTTCTGGAAGTCAGAAGTCTGACATGGGTCTCACTGAGCTAAATTTAGGGTTTGCAGTGCTGCATTCCTTTCTGAAGAAGAATCCATTTCCTTGTACTTCCTTGCTTCCAAAGGCTTCGCCCATTTCTTGGCTCAGGGTTCACTTCCTCCATCTTTCAATCCAGCAATGGACAATTGGCTGTTTCTCACACTGCAAAACTGACACTTGACTCTCTTGCCTCCCTCCTCCATTTGTAAGAACCCTTTAGCCCACCCAAATAAGCAAGGATAATCTTCTTATTTTAAGGTCATCCGATTGCCAACCTTGATTTCCCCTTGTCACGTAACACATGTATTTACAGATTCCAGGTATTGAAACAATTATATCTTTGGGGAGGCCACAACCACCATATGGCTTCATGAAAGTTAACTCAATTTTCACACAGAAACACGTTGCTTTGGGAGAGTGGAGTGAAGTGGTTAGTTTATGGGGAGTGTTGTACCTTGTACATCTGTTCCTTGGTCACCCCCATTTTAGCACAGAATCTGATTTCCACGGTTAATGTCAAGGCTGTAGCCGTTCTGAACCTTTCAATTAAAAAATGCTTATTAGATTCTTAACATGTGAAAGATAGTAGTCTATAAGCTATCATTATAATGGTGACTACTCACAAGAAGAAAAAGGGGAATCTCATTCCCCTTTGATATTTTCTCTACTAAATACAAATACAATGTGGCTCTGAAGAATACAGACCTAGACTTACACGGTTTTCAACAGTTCTGCTTTCATACCAATTTTAATTTTCAAACTTTTTTACTTACTCTTGAGAGGTGACAACGTGCTGGCGGCCCTCGCTCGCTCTCAGCGCCTCCTCGGGCTCGGCGTCCTCTCTGGACACGGTTGAGGAGCCCTTCAGCCCGCCGCTGCACTGTGGGACCCGCCTCTCTGGGCTGGCCAAGGCTGGAGCCGGCTCCCTCTGCTTGCGGGGAGGTGTGGAGGGAGAGACGCACGCGGGAACTGGGGCTGCGCGCAGCGCTCGCGGGCCAGCGTGAGTTCCGGGTGGGCGTGGGCTCCGCGGCCTCGCACTCACTCGGAGCCGCCCTCCTCTCGCCGCCAGCCCGGGGCAGTGAGGGGTTAGCACCCAGGCCAGCAGTTGCGGAGGGGGCGCCGGGTCCCCCAGCACTGCCGTCCCTCGTGCGCGGTGCTCGAATTCTCGCTGGGCCTCAGCCGCCTCCCCGTGGGGCAGGGCTGGGACCTGCAGCCCGCCACGCCCCAGCTCCCCCTACGGTGGGCTCCTGCGCGCCTCGCCGAAGGGCACCGCCCCCTGTGCCGCAGAAACCGGTCGCATCTGCCCAAGGGCTGAGGAGTGCGGGCGCATGGCGTGGGACTGGCAGGCAGCTCCACCCGTGGGCACGGGATCCACTAGGCGAAGCCAGCTGGGCTCCTGAGTCCAGTTGGGGACTTGGGGAAGTTTTATGTCTAGCTGAAGGATTGTAAATGCACCAATCAGCACTCTGTCTAGCTTGGGGTTTGTAAATGCACCAGAAAGTGCTCTGTGTTTAGCTAATCTGGTGGGGACTTGGAGAACTTTTATGTCTAGCTAAGGGATTGTAAATACACCCATCAGCACCCTGTGTCTAGCTCAAGGTTTGTAAATGCACCAATCAGTGCTCTGTGTCTAGTTAATCTAGCAGGGACTTGGAAAACTTTTACTTCCAGCTAGAAGATTGTAAATACACCAATCAGTACTCTGTGTCTAGCTCAGGGATTGTAAATGCACCAGTCAGCACCCTGTCAAAACAGACCAATCAGCTCTCTGTAAAATGGACCAATCAGCTCTCTGTAAAATGGGCCAATCAGCAGGATGTGGATGGGGGTCAGATAAGGTAATAAAAGCAGGCTGCCCAAGCCAACAGTGGCAACCTGCCAGGTCCACTTCCACAGTGTGGAAGCTTTGTTCTTTTCGCTCTTTGCGATAAATCTTGCTGCTGCTCACTCTTTGGGCCCGCACCACCTTTATGAGCTGTAACACTCACCGTGAAGGTCTGCAGCTTCACTCTTGAGGCCAGGGAGACCACGAACCCACCGGGAGGAATGAACAACTCCACACGTGCTGCCTTAAGAGCTGTAACACTCACCGCAAAGGTCTCCAGCTTCACTCCTGAAGCCAGTGAGACCACAAACCCACCAGAAGGAAGACACTCCGAACATGTCTGAACATCAGAAGGAACAAAGTCCGGACACAACATCTTTAAGAACTGTAACACTCACCGCGAGGGTACGCGGCTTCATTCTTGAAGTCAGTGAGACCAAGAACCCACCAATTCCAGACACACTCTGAGTGCTGGCTTCAAAGAGGAGAAAGCTTTAGTGCCATACAAAAGGGTCAGTAGTTTTCATAATGTCAATGCATGTTAACTGAAAATGCCTGCATGACACTTTGCTCAGTAAACAATGGAAATGTTTCCTACTTTTTTGAGATGGTAGGCAAATATATGCCAATTTTTGGAACCCAATAAAATATTTTTGTTTATAGAATCACCAATTTCAGAATAATAAGGTGCTTTAAATATCATGTATAAAAACTTCTTAATCTCACCAATTTGTGATCAAACTCTGGTTTTGAACATTCGCAAGGTAGAGGAAATGGATATTTCTGAAAACTTGTTCCATCTTCCTTGTATCTTCATATCAAAGCCAATTCTTTTTCCTTATAATTTATTTTATTTTGCTCAGTAAAGTTTGACTCTGTAATGAGTATATAGAACAATTCTAGTATCTGTCTTTATGACACCCCTAATATGTATGTGTGTGTGTGTATATATGTATGTATATATATAATTTTTTTTTTGAGTTGGAGTCTTGCTCTGCACTCCAGGCTGGAGTGCAGTGGCGCAATCTCTGCTCACTGCAAGCTCCTCCCGCCCCTGCCGGGTTCACACCATTCTCCTGCCTCAGCTTCCCAAGTAGCTGGGACTACAGGCTCCTGCCACCATGCCTGGATAATTTTTTGTATTTTTAGTAGAGGCGGGATTTCACCGTGTTGGCCAGGATAGTCTCAATCTCCTGACCTTGTGATCCTCCCGCCTCGGCCTCAAAGTGCTGGGATTGCAGCCATGAGCCACTGTGCCCGGCCATAAAAGTATTTTTAAAAAGTTAAAATCTATAGCGTGAGATAGAATAAACATTCCCAATCCCTATTAAAGCTTGGAGTCTAATTACTTCATCAGCCTGGTCACATATATTTCAATAAGGTTCAGTTTACGTCAGTATTTCCCTTAAAGTCTTATTTGTGGAAGGAAACACTGTTCTAAATGTGGTCTAAGCAGATTTTCCCACCGCTGTTCTTAGATACTGCATTTTCATTTGACATTGACAAAAATCCTGTTAGTGGTATAAACCATCACCATTCACTTTTTGTTTTATGATGTATTTTTCAGTAATTTTGCTAGTGTTTTATTTTGCTTTTTACATCATTTTATTTACTTGTGCTGTTGTTCTTTTTTATCCTCTATTAGTACTATTCGATTTTGTCTCTCATTAATTTCCTTTATTTTCTTTTATTTTCAATCTGAAACACAAAACTTTACATTTGACTTCATTTAACTTCATTTTATTAGATATACTCCAAGCTGGATGAGAGCTTTTGAGATACTGATTCTCTAACGCAAAACTATCCAGTTACCTTTTTATGGTCAAGTTAGCGACACAGTTGATTAAATGCCCTGGATATCATCACAGAAATAATAGATAAAAAGTTGAATGAGATTAGTCCAAAAAATATAAACAAGGCTGCTCTCCAAGTTTGTGAAGCAGCATACTTCTTGCAAAGGTTTTCCTACTCAGCCAACTCAAACACTGGCTCTTGCAATAATTTTTAAACACCAATTCATTTTTAATTTAGGGTCCTCATCACTTTTCACATAAAACTGCATGTAAAATTCTGGTGAGAAATACTGGCCACTTAACTGTTTCTTGATGTCAAATGTCATGCTGAGATGTGAAACTATGACATTATCATTATGTATTATGCAAAATTTCTGCTCCTTAGTCTAATTCAAAATTACAATCATAGAACCTGGAATACATTTGAATGTAGCCAGTTCTTCCTGTTGCCTTACGAATTATTATGAATGTTAGTCTCCAAACTGTCAGGCAATTATAAATTTCAACAATGAATTTGATGAAAGCTTGTAAGAATTTGTGACTTTTATAACTAATACTGTATTATCCGTATATAAATTGTATTTTGATGTAAGATGTAAATTATATTTTGATGTAAAAGGTAAGGGCATTAGAAGGGAGGATCTGCTATCAGCTTATGTGAAAATCTGCTAGTCTCTTGGGAGCTACCAAGATTTTACCTGTCATTGAGCTATGCCATGAGCAGAATATTTTTAAAAGATTTAAACTACAAAACCTCTTACTGACTTTCATATGTCATTCATTTACATACCCATGCATATATTAATATGTGTCTTAATGTGATACAGACAAAAGACCATTTAAAGGCACGGTTCAGTTAATAATAACAAACACATTTAAACCAACACTCTTCTTTACCTATTGAACAAAAATTATTAGAATTTTTAAGTGTACCTGTTGAAATAGATAACTATCCATTACTAAAATGAAAAAGAAATGTTTTATCTATTAATATATTACCATCAGTGGTGGGCAATAATATTTTAATGACTTTTTTGGTATTCGTTAATTGATATATCATAGCTGTACATATTTGAGGGTGTATGTGATATTTTGATACACGTATGCAATGTGTAATGATCAAATCATGGTAACTGGAATATCCATTACCTAAAGCACTTATCTCTTCTTTTTGTTGGGAACATCATATTCTTTCTATCCTTTAAGTCTTCTACCTTGCTTTAAAATGTTGGACTCTATTATAGAAAGATAATCTAGAAAAAAGAATCTAATTGGGGTTTTTAATTTACCAACATATTTAGTATGTTAAATACATTCAACATAAGAGGAAAGGTGTGTGCTTCAAATGAGAAAAGTCTTGTTCTTGTTAGGAAGAGCTTTATATGTGGAATTTAGAAAGTTTGTAGAGTCTGCTTTGGTTATGAGAAAGATTTAGAAAGATAAGCTTTCCCGGAAATTTGGATAACAGGCTAAGATACAAGCAACATTACAGCACTAAAAGTCTCATAATTTACCTCCTTCTCACTACAGTTTTATTATTTATATCCTAACGTATTTAGGAATAGTTTAATGTTGGGCATGTTTTTGTAAAAGGGATCTGCTAGTTATGTAATATTTATGGAATCTTAAATGGTTAACAAATTTGATTTCATACACACACATATATACCTAACATACAGTTCTCAGAGCTTTACAGTCTGTTTTATTTGATTAAATTGTTTAATTCATTTATTTTGTACATGATTATTACCAAATAGCATATACTATAAGTAAACAAGAGCCAGTGTAACTCTACATTTATCATGAATAAATATATTGCATATAAAATATGAAGAATTAAGCTGATTACCCAAGTCGTTGTCTGACATTCAAAGAAAACAAATGTGATGAATTGTATAGAACGATTATTAAGCTGACAAAATTCTAGAAAAACAAATTAACCCACGATGTGCAGTCATCCCTACATCCTCATGAATTGAACATTAACTATAACTGCTCCCAAATGGAAGTCTTTAAATGATTGTGGCTCCAGCTTGAAATAAAAGTAAAGTGATAACACATTTTTTGTTGTTTCAGAATCTTAAACTAGTAGAGTAAAATATGCTGCAGTATTTCATTCGGTTTTTAATTCACTAGGTGGTGAGCAGTTAATCATGTTTAAAAATCATTATTTAACTTTTACCTAATGGTCTCAAGTCTTAGAGTGCTTCACAAAATACGTTCAGTCAAAATCTAAATCTAATTACAGTAGTTCATTTAACTAAAACATAACAGGGGAAAGGTCACTGATTTAATATCACTCTTTCCAGTAGTAAATACATGCATGACTAATGAACATTTTAATTAACGACCATGAACATTATTTAACAAATATAACAAATCAAACATAACTCTTCAGATGGGACAAGATTAATCCAACCTTGAAAAGTTATCAGATCAGTACTGTGGGGAACTTGGCATATTCTCATTTGAGAAAAAAATGATTTTAATTTTTTTATTACATAATTGGACAGCCATTTTTTCATAATTCATTAAAATTTGGATTTTTTTATTATACTTTAAGTTCTAGGGTACATGTGCACAACGTGCAGGTTTGTTACATAGGTATACATGTGCCATGTTGTTTTGCTGCACCCATTACCTCGTCATTTACATTAGGTATTGCTCCCAATGCTATGCCTTCCCCAGCCCCCAACCCCATGACAAGCCTTGGTGTGTGATGTTCCCTGCCCTGTATCCAAGTGTTCTCATTGTTCAGTTCCCACCTATGAGTGAGAGCATGCAGTGTTTGGTTTTCTCTTCTTGTGTGACTTTGCTGAGAATGATGGTTTCTAGTTTTATCCATGTCCCTGCAAAGGACAAGAACTCATCCTTTTTTATGGCTGCATAGTATTCCATGGCATATGTGCACCACATTTTCTTAATACAGTCTATCATTGATGGACATTTGGGTTGGTTCCAAGTCTTTGCTATTGTGAATAGTGCAGCAATAAACATACATGTGCATGTGTCTTAATAGTAGCATGATTTATAATCCTTTGGGTATATACCCAGTAATGAGATGGCTGGGTCAGATGGTATTTCTAGTTCTAGATCCCTGAGGAATCGCCACACTGACTTCCACAATGGTTGAACTAGTCTGCAGTCCCACCAACAGTGTAAAAGTGTTCCTATTTCTCCACATCCTCTCTAGCATCTGTTGTTTCCTGACTTTTTAATGATCCTCATTCTACTCATGTGAGATGGTGTCTCATTGTGGTTTTGATTTGCATTTGTCTGACGACCACTGATGATGAGCATTTTTCCATGTGTCTGTTGGCTGCATAAATGCCTTCTTTTGAGAAGTGTCTGTTCATATCCTTTGACCACTTTTTGATGGGGATGTTTGTTTTTTCTTGCAAATTTTTTTTAAGTTTTTTGCAGATTCCAGATATTAGCCGTTTGTCAGATGGATGGATTGCAAAACTTTTCTCCCATTCTGTAGGGTGCCTCTTCACTCTGATAGTTTCTTTTGCTGTGCAGGAGCTCTTTAATGTAATTAGATTCCATTTGTCTATTTTGGCTTTTGTTGCCACTGCTTTTGGTGTTTTAGTCATGAAGCCCTTGCCCATGCCTATGTCCTGAATGGTATTGCCTAGGTTTTCTTCTAGAGTTTTTATGGTTTTAGGTCTAACATTTAAGTCTCTAATCCATCTTGAATTAATTTTTGTATAAGGTGTAAGGAAGGGATCCAATTTCAGCTTTCTACATATGGCTAGCCAGTTTTCCCATCACTATTTATTAAATAGGGAATCCTTTCCTCATTTCTTGTTTTTGTCAGGTTTGTCAAAGATCAGATGGTTGTAGACATGTGGTGTTATTTCTGAGGCCTCTGTTCTGTTTCATTGGTCTATATCTCTGTTTTTGTACCAGTAGCGTGTTGTTTTGGTTACTGTAGCCTTGTAGTATGGTTTGAGGTCAGGTAGCGTGATGCTTCCAGCTTTGTTTTTTTTTGCTTAGGATTGTCTTGGCAATGTGGGCCCTTTTTGGTTCATTATGAACTTTAAAGTAGTTTTTTCCAATTCTGTGAAGAAAGTCACCAGTAGCTTGATGGGGATGGCACTGAATCTATAAATTATCTTCATTTTCAAGATATTGAGTCTTCCTATCCATGAGCATGGAATGTTCTTCCATTTGTTTGTGTCCTCTTTTATTTTGTTGAGCTGTGGTTTGTAGTTCTCCTTGAAGAGGTCTTTCACATCCCTTGTAAGTTGTATTCCTAGGTATTTTGTTCTCTTTTTAGCAATTGTGAATGGAGGTTCACTCATGATTTGGCTCTCTGTTTGTCTGTTATTTGTGTATAGGAATGCTGGTGATTTATGCACATTAATTTTATATCCTGAGACTTTGCTGAAGTTGCTTATCAGCTTAAGGAGATTTTGGGCTGAGACAATGGGGTTTTCTAAATATGCAGTCATGTCATCTGCCAACAGGGACAATTTGACTTCCTCTTTTCCTGACTAAATACCCTTTATTTCTTTCTCTTGCCTGATTGCCCTGGACAGAACTTCCAACACTATGTGGAATAGGAGTGGTGAGAGAGGGCATCCCTGTCTTGTGCCAGTTTTCAAAGGGAATGCTTCCAGTTTTTGCCTATTCAGTATGATATTGGCTGTGGGTTTGTCATAAATAGCTTTTATTATTCTGAGAAACGTTCCATCAATATCTAGTTTATTGAGAGCTTTTAGGATGAAGGCTGTTGAATTTGGTCTAAGGCCTTTTTTGCATCTATTGAGATAATCATGCAGTTTTTGTCATTGGTTCTGTTTATGTGATGGATTACATTTATTGATTTGCATATGTTGAACCAGCCTTGCATCCCAGGGATGAAGCCGACTTGATCTTGGTGGATAAGCCTTTTGATGTGCTGCTGGGATTGGTTTACCAGTATTTTATTGAGGATTTTCTCATTGATGTTCATCAGGTATATTGGTCTAAAGTTCTCTTTTTTTGTTGTGTCTCTGCCAGACTTTGGTATCAGGATGATGCTGGCCTCATAAAATGAGTTAGGGAGGATTCCCTCTTTTTCTATTGATTGGAATAGTTTCAGAAGGAATGGTACCAGCCCATCTTTGTACTTCTCATAAAATTCAGCTGTGAATCCGTCTGTTACTGGACTTTGGTTGGTTGGTAGGCTATTAATTATTGCCTCAATTTCAGAGCCTGTTATTAGTCTATTCAGGGATTCAACTTCTTCCTGGTTTAGTCTTGGGAGGGTGTATGTATCCAGGAATTTATCCATTTCTTCTAGATTTTCTAGTTTATTTGCATAGAAGTGTTTATAGTATTCTCTGATGATAGTTTGTATTTCTGTGGGATCGGTGGTGATATCTCCTTTATCATTTTTTATTGCATCTATTTGATTCTTCTCTCTTTTCTTCTTTATTAGTCTTGCTAGTGGTCTGTCAATTTTGTTGATCTTTTCAAAAAACCAGGTGCTGAATTCATTGTTTTTTTGAAGGGTTTTTTATATGTGTGTGTGTGTCTCTATATCCTTCAGTTCTGCTCTGATCTTAGTTATTTCTTTCCTTCTGCTAGCTTTTGAATGTGTTTGCTCTTGCTTCTCTAGTTCCTTTAATTGGTTAAAAAGTCAAGACCCATCAGTGTGCTGTATTCAGGACACCCATCTCACATGCAGAGACACATATAGGCTGAAAATAAAGGGATGGAGGAAGATCTACCAAGAAAATGGAAAGCAAAAAAAAGCAGGAGTTGCAATCCTAGTCTCTCATAAAACAGACTTTAAACCAACAAAGATCAAAAGAGACAAAGAAGGCCATTACATAATGGTAAAGGGATCAATTCAACAAGAAGAGCTAACTATGCTAAATATATATGTACCCAATACAGGAGCACCCACATTCATAAAGCAAGTTCTTAGAGACCTACAAAGAGACTTAGACTCCCACATAATAACAATGGGAGACTTTAACACCCCACTGTCAATATTAGACAGATCAATGAGACAGAAGGTTAACAAGGATATCCAGGACTTGAACTCAGCTCTGCACCAAGTGGACCTAATAGACATCTGTAGAACTCTCCACCCCAAATCAACAGAATATGCATTCTCAGCACCACATCGCACTTATTCCAAAATTGACCACATAGTTGAAAGTAAACCACTCTTCAGCAAATGTAAAAGAACAGAAATCATGACAAACTGTCTCTCAGACCACAGTGCAATCCAATTAGAACTCAGGATTAAGAAACTCACTCAAAACCGCCCAACTACATGGAAACTGAACAACCTGCTCCTGAATGACTACTGGGTAAATAACGAAATGAAGGCAGAAATAAAAATTATCTTTGAAACTAATGAGAATAAAGACACAATGTACCAGAATCTCTGGGACACACTTAAGGTAGTGTGTAGAGGGAAATTTATAGCACTAAATGCCCACAAGAGAAAGCAGGGAAGATCTAAAATCGACACCTTAAATTTGGATTTTTTCTAAAATTCCTGTAATGAAAAACTGAAGCAAATTTGATAAGTCAAGCATTTATCATTACTTTGCTTTCCAAAACTTTTATTTTAAAAACACTTAAGGAACAAACCACATAATTAACATTATCTAAAATGAGAATATGACTGGAACTTAAATATTGGACTAATGTGTATTCAGAAATTTGAAATATTTTCCAGGAAAAATATTTTAAAGTTTTAATCACTGAGTAGCTTTTTGGCTATGATAAAGATGCAAGTTCTTTAATGCAACCTAAGTAAATGCACAGGACAATGTGGTACAATCCCTTTCTTATTCCAACTTTATATTATCAGTGTGCCAAATATTGCTGGAGGGGGGAGGTAAAGGATTAAACATTAGCAACTTTCATGAGAATGGTTCTTTCCCATGACACATCTTTCATTTATTTTATAACATCTGATTCCAAATTAAGCTTTTTTCCCTAAAACATGTACTCCATATTCTGCGTCTTTTCCCAATGATACAATAATATTAAGCAAATATATATCTTCTGGGGCTTATTATAAATTCAGTGTATTAAAAGTGAAATTTAATCTTTATCTGCAAGGCTAAGGCAGAAAAAGAGGAAAAAAAAGTTGAGCACTCAAAGAGCAGATCTTTCAATATGCCAATACTGCTCTCAGTAATAAAAGGTCTTGTCAATTAGATGCATGTGAAAATACAGGGCAAACATGGTTCCAGATTAAATGCTTTTAAAGGATGAATAACTTTTTCATGTAAAAAATGAAGGACCCCAGGAAATATTGCCAAGAGAGAATTGCTACCTCTTCCCCAATATCCCTAAAGAAAGAGAATGTGCTTTCAAATAATTCTTGATACCACGGCAGCCCCTCTTTCACTGCCCAGCTCTTAATTCAATTTACTTGCTTGCTTTTTAGTTGGGTCAAGTCAGAAAAAGATAGATAGATAAATGTGTCTTCAGTTTCAATGTAATACATTTACCTGATCTAAGAAAAAAATTTCGAAATTGATTTTCCCCATGCTTTTGAGGTCAGATAAATTTTCTACATTCTAGAATTCACGAATAAGTCAAGTCATTGATTCCTGTTAAAATTAAACAGGTGAGTAGCCTGTTTAAGCAATTAGAACAAATAAAGTATCTTTTTTCTAACCTTGACACAATTGCATTTCTTGTGTTTCTTGTTTATTTGTTCGAAATTATTTTAAAATTATTTTATAATTGTAAAATTAATTATCTCCATCATCTATGATTCATCAAATGCCTAAAAGATAGGAGAAAAATCAAGATTACTTTGTAAGTATCAGCAGCTTTGTCCATATGCTATATTAATTCACTAAGTCCAATGCATGTTTTTTTTAAAGAGATTCCTGAAAATGAATACTGCAAGTTTGTATATTATCATTTTACAAGACTTTACATTTGCCCTACATTAACCAACTTTAGGGAGAATAATTAGCTTATGTAGACACCTAGCAAACTATTGATTGTGTTGAAATGACTATATTGTAATACCAAGATTCTCTAGTTTCATTGTCTTAAGTTGCCATGAGGCTTCTAATTGTCAGGAGCAATCTGTGCATGAGAGATGAAAATCACGGAGCAAAGAAAATGAGATTCTAAGATAATTATTTTAAAGATACAAATATAAGCTTTCTTTTAAAAATTATTTACTGAATGCTAAGTTGATACAAAGTATTTAAGTGTGTTTCTGTGTGTGTGTGCGTGTGTGTGTGTAGATATATGACAAAATTTCACAAAAAGCCATTAACCCATCACCTAGTTTAAGAAAAAAAAAATTACCATTACCTTTTATATGGCTTCTGTGCCCCTCTCCATACTGATACTTTTATCTTAATCCTCTAAGTATGCATATTCCTGAATTTTGTGAGAAACATTCTTGTGCTTTCCCTTAGGGTTATATCATCCATATGTGTATTCATTAATATACACGATTTACTTGTGCATAGCTTTTATTTACTTCATATAAATGTAATCACACTTCTTAAAATATTCAGTGACAGCCCTTTTGTGATCAACACTATAAGCAAAGGTTTCACCCTGTTGTTTCTTGTAGTTGAAATTTATATAGATACAGGTATAGATATAGATACAGATACAGAGATACAGAGATGGAGCTTCACTTTGTTGCCCAGGGTGGAGTGAAGTGGCACGATCTTGGCTCACTGAAGCCTCCGCCGCATGGGTTCAAGCAATTCTCCTGCCTCAGTTTCCTGAGTAGCTGGGATTAAAGGTGCCCACCATCACGCCCAGCTACTTTTTGTAATTTTAATAGAGACAGGGTTTCTCCACATTCGTCAGGCTGGTCTTGAACTCCTGACCTCAGGTGATCCACCAACTGGACCTCCCAAAGTGTTGGGATTACAGGCGTGAGCCACCGCGCCTGCCCAGTTAATATATTTTTTATATTGAATACTAACCTATTGTATGAATATGCCATAGTTATTTCTCCATTTTACTGATGACCACTTGTATTTTTAGTTTTGTTTTGCTATTAAAAGGTTTGCTATGAACATTTTATTCTTGTCTTCTTGTTCTTGTATGAAAGAGTTTCCTTAGGTATATATTTAGGAATGAAACTGCTGGGTTTAGGGTTTTCCCATTTTCACATTTATTAGGTAATATCCTATTATTTTTCCAAAGTGTTTGTACTACTTTACACCCTATGAGCATCATGTAAGAGTTTGTTATTGCTCTACTTTTTTCCAACATTTGATATATTCAAGTGTAATATTTTGCAGATCTAGTGGTAGTGAAATTATATCTAATTGCAGGCTTATTTTGCATATTCCTAATTCTTAATTATTAAATTGCATATATTTTTGTAGGCTTATATATCATTTGTGTTTCATCTTGAGTGAAAAGACTAAAGGTATTTTTCCCCCAGGTTGTTTAACTTTTATTGATTTGTAAGGTCTCTACTTGCTAATATATACATATTTTTTGACACCCAGGATGGAATGCAGTAGCACCATCTAGGCTCGCTGCAACCCCTGCCTCCTGGGTTCAAGTGATTCTCCTGCCTCAGCCTCCCAAGTGTTGGGATTACAGTCACCGACCACCTCGTTTGGCTAGTTTTTGTGTTTTTTATAGAGACGAAGGTTTTACCATGTTGGCCAGGCTGATCTTGAACTTCTGATCTCAAGTGATCCACCCACCTTGGCTTCACAAAGTCCTGGGATTACAGCCATGAGTCACCGTGTCTGGCCTCTACTTGCTAATATTTTGTCAGTTATATAAGTTGCAAGCATCTTGTCAGTTTATTTTTTATATTTAGCTGTATAGTTTCTTCAGATGAAAAAAATTTCTTAAGGCTAATGAAGTACATTTTATCAATTTTTTCTTCAATGGTGTTTTGTGTATTGCAAATATATTCTTACTTAGAGATATAAATTTTACATTATATTCTAAGAGTTTTATAATTTTTTCCTCTCGTATAAATTTTAATCTGCTTGTTTATATATTTTTATGTATGGTATGAGGTAATAATCTCTTTTGCATTCCCATATAATTAATCAATTCTCCAAGAATGAGTATTGGCCAAGAAGGTCAGAAAAGCCTGAATATTTCCACCCTTCTTTTCTGTGCTTGCTTTATTTATTTGTGATATGGTTGGCTATGTCCCTCTCAAATCTCATCTTGAATTATAGTTCCTATAATTCCCACATGTCATGGGAGGGACCAAGTGGGAGGTAATTTAATCATAGGGGCAGTTACCTCCATACTGTTCTCATGATAGTGAGTGAGTTCTCATGAGATCCAATGGTTTTATTAGAAGCTTTCTCCCACTTTTGCTGGCACTTCTTGCTGCTGCCGTGTGAACAAGGATGTGTTTGCTTCCCCTTCCACCATGATTGTAAGTTTTCTGAGGCCTCTCAAGGCTTGTGGAACTGCAAATTAATTAAACCTCTTTCTTTTATAAATTACCTAGTCTTGGGTATGTCCTTATAGCAGCAGTGTAAGAACAGGCTAATACAGTAAATTTGTACTGGGTAGTGTGACATTGCTGCAAAGATACCTGAAAATGTGGAAGTAACTTTGGAACTGGGTCACAAGCAAAGATTGGAACAGTTTGGATGGCTTAGAAGAAGACAGGAAGATGTGGGAAAGGCTGGAACTTCCTAGAGACTTGTTGAACGGTTTTGACCAAAATGCTGATAGTGATATGGACAATGAAGTCCAGGTTGAGGTGGTCTCAGATGGAGATGAGGAACTTTTGGGGAACTGGAATAAAGGTCACTATTACTATGCAAAGAGACTGGTGGCATTTTGCCCCTGCCCTAGAGATCTGTGGAACTTTGAACTTGAGAGAGATTATATAGAGTATCTGGGGGAAGAAATTTTTAAGCAGCAAAACATTCAACAGAAAGCAGAGCATAAAAGTTTTGAAAATTTGCAGCCTGATGATGTGATAGAAAAGAAAACCCCATTTTCTGGGGAGAAATTCATGCCAGCTACAGAAATGTACATAAGTAATGAGAAGCCAAATGTTAATCACCAAGACAATGGGGAAAATGTCTCCAGATCATGTCAGAGAACAGCAGCTCCTCTCATCCCAGGCCTGGAGGCCTAGGAGGGAAATATGATTGTGTATGCCAGGGCCAGGTCATCCCTGCTCTATGCACCCTCAGGACATAGTGCCCTGTGTCCCAGCTGCTTCAGCTCCAGCTGTGACTAGAAGGGGTAAACCTACAGCTCAGGCTCAGGCCATTGCTACAGAGGGTGCAAGCCCCATGCCTTGGCAGTTTCCATGTGGCATTGGGCCTGCAGGTGCACAGAAGTCAAGAATTGCAGTTCAGGAAACTCCATCTAGATTTCAGAGGATGTATGGGAATACCTGGATGTCCAGGCAGAAGTTTGCTGCAAGGATGAGGCCCTCATGGAGAACCTCTACTAGGGCAGTGTGGAAGGCAAATGTGAGGTGGGAGCTCCCACACAGAGTCCCCACTGGGGCACTGCCTAGTGTAGCTGTGAGAAGAGGGTCACTGTCCTCCAGAACCCAGAATGGTAGATCTACACACAGCTTGCACTGTGTGCCTGGAAAAGCCACAGACACTCAATGCCAGCCTGTGAAAGCAGCTGGAATGGGGGTTGTAACCTACAAAACTACAGGGGAGGAGCTGCCAAAGGCCATGGGAGCCCACCTCTTGCATTAGCATGACCTGGATGTGAGACATGGAGTCAAAGGAGATCATTTGGAGCTTTAAGGTTTGACTTCCCTGCTGGATTTCAGACTTACATAGTGCCTGTAGCCCCTTCATTTTGGCCAATTTCTCCGATTTGGAATGGGTGGGGTGTATTTATCCAATGCCTGTACCCTCATTGTATCTGGGAAGCCACTAACTTGCTTTTGATTTTACAGGTTTATAGGCAGAAGGGACTTGACTTATCTCAGATGAGACTTTGGACTTGGACTTTTGAGTTAATACTGGAATGAGTTAAGACTTTGGGCTCTGTTGGAAGGGTGATGACTGTGTTTTGAAATGTGAGGACATGGGACTTGAGAGGGGCCACGGATGGAATGATATGGTTTGTCTGTGTACCCACCTAAATCTTACCATGAATTATAGTTCTCATAATTCCCACATGTTGTGGAAAGGACTCAGTGGGAAGTAATTGAATCATGAGGGCAGTTACCTCCATGCTGTTCTCATGATAGTGAGTGAGTTCTCATGAGATCTGATGGTTTTACAAGGTGTTATCCCCCCATTTTGCTCAGAATTTCTCCTTGTTTCTACCACATAAAGAAGGATGTGTTTGCTTCCCTTTTGATCGTGATTGTAAGTTTCCTGAGGCCCCCCATCTCTGTGGAATGTGAGTTAATTAAACCTCCTTTCTTTATAAATTACCCAATCTCAGATATGTCTTTAAAGCAGTATGAGAACAGACTAATACAATTTGCAATATTAATATTATGATAAATCAAATTTTCACATAAGTATGACTTTTATTTTCAACTCTCTCCTATTGCACTGCACTATTTGTGCATACCTGCAATAACATCATACTCTCTTAATTGCTATAACAGGTCTGATAATCTGGCATGGTCAGTTCTCTTCCTTTGTATTTACTTTTCAATAGTGTCTTGACAGCGTTTGGAATGTCATGTAAATTTCAAAACCAGCTTTTCAAATTCCACTAAAAACATGCTTGCTGTGATTTTTGTCAGAATTTCATTACTATATATCAATGTTGAGAGTTGTCACCTTCATGTTTATATGTGAACATGCTCTCATTAGTTCATTTTTATACTGTTATAAATAACTGCCCAAGACTGGGTAATTTATAAAGAAAAGAGATTTAATTGATTGACAGTTCCTCATAGCTTGAGAGGTCTCAGGAAACTTACAGTCATGGCAGAAGGTAAAGGGGAATCAAGGCACCTTCTTCACAAGGTGGCAAGATGAGAAGTGCCAAGCAAAGTAGGGAGAGTCCCTTATAAAACCATCAGATCTCATGAGAACTCACTCATTATCATGAGACTAGCATGGGGAAAACTTTGCCGATAATTCAATTACCTCCCCCTTGTCTCTCCCTGGACACATGGGAATTATGGGGATTATGAGGATTACAATTAAAGATGAGATTTGGGTATGGACCCAAAGCCTAACTATAACATGATATGAATTTCCATTGATTTATATATTTTTCTATATTTTTAACAATGTTTTAAATTATCTACAAAATATTTTATAAAATGTTTTATTTAAAATTCTCATTGTTAGAAATAAATGTTATTGTCACAGTTGTCAAAATTTATATTATTGTTACCATAGAAATTTTTAATTTATAAATTATTAAAGTATTTATTCTAAAAGCCAAGCAATATTCCCAGAAGAAAATCAGTATGTAGGATAAGTTACAGATATATAGACAGGAAAAAGTTAAAATATAATTTTTAAATGACATCAACAATATAATTAATCTAGTATCTGTGCCTGGGTTCTCCCAAAAGTAAAGCCTGAAACCTAGACTTATTCTGAAGTAGTCCATTTGGAATACCAAGAATAAAGATTGAGGGGAAGCAAAAAAGGAAGAAAGAAAGATCCATTACTGAATTGATTACCCTAGGGGTGACTTTGCTGTCAACTACATGACAAGCCTTACACAATATGCCTCAGAACCATTTATTTGGAAGAATAAAAAACACAATTAGCCATCAGCTCCTATCCTCATTGGTCAAGAGTTGCTCCACTGGAACTAAATGCCCTCTTTGTACTTCCATGTTGCATATGCAGGGTGGCCAGTGGGTTCCTGCAGGCAATCCAGTCACTTGGTATCATATAACGTCTTGTGGAAAAAGTAAACAGTTTTTTTTCAAACTGACAATACAATTAATAAAAGCCATCACATAGCACAATCTTTACATTTATCATCATTTATACTCAGTTCGAATGACACAGGCATTGCATAGCCCAATCTTTCACTATCCACTTGCCCCTTGACCCAGTCTACCACAGGTAAGAATTTTAATAATGGTGATGCCACTGCTTGCAAAGAGTAACCATTAGCCCACTTATTAGCTTGGGTCGTTATTGCCATTTAATTTGTAAATAATCCAGTTCTGATCTTATCTTGAGGGTCTTCTTTTCAGGATTATTTCTGGTGTACACTATCTCAGTCTTGATGTTCCCAAAAGCAGAGCCTCAGATCAAGTTATATATATATGAGTAGTTTATATGGAAACGTGATTCAAGAGAGGAGGATTGACAGAGGAAGTGAAGCACAATAAAAAACGATGAATTGTCAATTTGACTATAGCAACAGGCCATAAAACAGGCGTTGTGAAGTGCACCTCAGGATCATCCGCCAGGAAAAGAAAGAGGAAAGCATTTGTCCATTGGCTTCTATTTTCTATTGATGACTAAAATATAAATTCCAAGATAGCACAGAAAGATTTATATCCATTTTATTCACTAGTACATACCCAGTATGATAGTAGACACTGAGTAAATATTTATGGGAAAAATTCATGAATTTCTTCATAATTATAGCCCATTATTTGCTCAGATATCATATCGGCCCCATTTTCCCTCTCCTGTGATCCTAGTATTCTAATTATATATAAGCTAGACCTTTCAATCTATCTTTTGTAGCTTTTAATAATTCTTTCATATTTATCATACCGTCCCTACTACATTCAGAAAAATTTCTTCAGATCTTTTCATTCAATAACGCACTGTGTAGTTTTGAATTAATTAAATGTTTTTATTTCAATGATTGTATATTATTAGTAGAATTCTGAAGCTAAGGCAGGAGAATTGCTTGAGGCCAAGAGTTCAAGAACAGCCTGGGCAACCTAGTGAGACCTTGTCTCTATAATTTAAAAAAAAAAAGGTTAGAAAATAAAAATTAAAAATAAATAAAATGAAATAATTCTGGGTCATTTTTCTTCAAACATACTTCATTATTTTACAACATTTTGTGTTTTTACTCATATTTTCAATATATTTTCTTAAACCAACTAATTCAAGATATTATAATATCCAAGATATTCTGTATCTGCTCATTCTAATATTAAGTGTTACTTCTAAGTCTTCTGTTTTTTTTTTTTTTTTTTTTTTTGAGACGGAGTCTTGCTCTGTCGCCCAGGCTGGAGTGCAGTGACGAACTATCTGCTCACTGCAAGCTCTGCCTCCCGGGCCAGGTGCAGTGGCTCACGCCTGTAATCCCAGCACTTTGGGAGGCTGAAGCGGGCGGATCACAAGGTCAGGAGATCGAGACCATCCTGGCTAACGTGGTGAAACCCCATCTCTGTTTTATTCTACTGGCTGGAGTTCATGGAACCTTGTTTCCTTGTGTATTTTGTGATTTCTTTTTTTTACTATGAGTTTATAATTCTCCTAACACCATTAGTTAAATTAACTTGAATATTTTTGAAGGCAGACTTCTCCATGGAAAAGTTGCATTTGCTTCTGCAAGTCCCACTGGCAGCATAAGTCAGTAGAAACAACTAGCTTTAAACTAAATTAATAGATTTGGGCCAAGCACGGTGGCTCATGCCTGTAATCCCAGCACTTTGGGAGGCCGAGGAGGGTGGCTCACCGTAAGTCAGGAGTTCAAGATCAGCCTGGCCAACATTTGAAACCCCATCTCAACTAAAAATACAAAAATTAACCAGGCATTGTGGTGGGTGCCTACTTGAGAGGTTGAAGCAGGAGAATCACTTGAATTTGGTGGGGGGAGGTTGCAGTGAGTCGAGATGGCACCACTGCACTCCATCCTGGGTGACAGAGTGAAACTGCATATCCAAAAAAAAAAAAAAAAATTAACAAATTTGAAATCTGGCATTGTATGAATAGAGGCTTGAAGGTAATATTAAGGCAATTTGAGCTACGGTATTCATGAGGAAAATCTATTTTTGTTTCAGCTCTTTGCTAAGGTTTTTAATAGACAGTTGTTTTCAGATGCTTTCGGGGCATAAGTTTGGTTTGAATTCATTCTTGTGTTGAGGATCATGCTATTTTGGCTCTGTCTTATACAAGAAAATTTTCAGTTAGACTCCATAACTTTGACCAGCTCTGGACTTCATATTCTATACCCCATTTTCTATATATGACCAGAAATATAAAAGCTCAGGTTCACCTGTTCTACTCCTAACCCTCGGCAAAAAACAAAAACAAAACAAAACAAAATGAATAAACAAATGAACAAACAATAAAACAGATTTTGAGTCAGCTTACAACTTCAGGATTCTAAATTCATTTACATTTTTGCTTCTCAATATTCTTTGATTTCTAGTCAGCTTGTTGATGCATCTGAAGATATTATAATTTTGGTCAGTATTTTTAGATTTTTCAAGGACAGGTTTTAGTGACATCATCTAGTTTGGCTCATTCCTAAAAGTAAATGACAAATATGTAATTATTTATAAACTAATTTTAAAATGAAAATAGTAATAATAAAATTACAATAAATTATTTATTGAATACACCCTACGTACCTGGCCTATTGTAGGTCCTTTATATATGCTATTTTAATTAGTGTCATTATTAACATTAGAAAAGAGGTCTTTATGAGGATTCTCAGCTCAGAAAAGTATGTAATGAAATGCTCAATATCATACAAATAAAATGGTAAAATCTGCATTTATAGAAGCTTGATGATAAAAATGTAACTGTAACTGAAGATTTATTCTTTTAGAGATAACTTATTATTTAAGAATACATTTAAACATTTTCTAGGGAATGCAAATGTATTTAAAGGCCAACAACAAAGAGCATAGGCCAGTTTTAGATGGACATGAGCACATATTACTTTGCTATTGCTGCCCAGTTGGCATCCTAATCACTACTAAGCAATTTATGATCCCTGAAATTCAATCACATATCATTTTGCATCAATCAACATGACAAGTCTATTATACCCTGACAACTACCTCCTTGAGCCTTACTTCCAAAACCAAGTTGAAGTAAACATTCATTTTTCATTGGATACCAACTTTTTAATTTAAGGAAGAGTAATTACTGAATGAAGTCCAAAATCATCACAAATGATGTTTCAATGAAAAAAAGTAACAACAAAGTAGTAACAAATTGAAAAAATGATATTCATAATCAGGTTTTACTATTTTATCCAAATATTAAAGTAAAATTGTATGGTAAGTTATCCTTCATAAAGATAAATTCTCTGACATTATAGAATTGGCACACATTACCTTTCTAGCATGTAATGTCAATAGAATCAGAAATTCTACAGAAACAACAGCCCTTAATATAGTTTGGCTCTGTGTCCCCACCCAAATCCCATTTCAAACCGTAATTTCCACGTGTTGGAGCAGGGGCTGGGTGGGAGGTTATTGGATCATAAGGGCAGCCTTCTCCCCTTGCTGTTCTTGTGTTCTCAGGAGATCTGATGGTTTAAAAGTGTGGCACTTCTCGCTTCTCTCGCTTCTCTCTCTCTCTCTCTCCTGCTGCCACATAAAACATGCCTTGCTTCCCCTCGACTTTCCACCATGATTTTAAGTTTCCTGAAGCCTCACTAGCCATGCAGAACTCTGACTCAATTAAACCTTTTCTTTATAAATTACTCAGTCTCAGGTAGTTCTTTATAGCAGTGTGAAAACAGACTAATATAGCCCTTTCTTAAAAAAGCATTTGAGGTGCGAAATTCTGTCATAACATTTCATAACAGGACCATGTGCCTTGTATTCAGAAATCAACTACTTTTATTTAAAACATTATTCTAAGTTTTTTCTCTAACTTCTTATCCTGTATTTAGCTAAAACTTGAAAATATCCCATAAAAGAGTCATCAAAAGCATAAAATAATGGCAGATTTGGGGAAGAAAACAAGCAGATAATGATTTAAAAAGCAGGTACACAAAGCAGTATATTTTAGGAAAAGAACAAAGTAACTTAATATTCTCTGAATGTACCAGTAAACTTTTACCATCTCGTCTTATATCACTAAAAATATTTGTAAATGAGAATTTGTAAATAAGTTCCATTGAAGTGAAAAATTCACAAAGAATGTTCTGATTGATAAATTAAAACAGTACTTTGGTATTCATGGCATTGTTGGTCTTCTTTAATTATAGTAGAAGCATATGTGAGATAAATATTTCTATTAAAGCTATCATTTTATCAGTTGCTTTAGAACTACTCTCTAGTTTCATCTACTTAGCATCTGCCTGCCATTTTTAGAAACAGCATCTCCTTTATCGAAGCACTGCTTCTTTTTTCCACTCCAAACTTCAGCACTGTTACATGGCTTTGACCCACAAAACACTGATTGCTTTGGAGGGGTCATCTATCTTATGAGTCAATAACATTCTTCCTTGGATTTTTGAACTATGGTCCAAAAAGAATAATAGATGCACCTTCATTCCAGATGACAGTCATAAGATATAAAATGTTGGCACTTTCAGTTGTCATGTTTTCTACTATGTGAAGGAAGCCAATTATTGGTAAGAGGAGTATTTAGTAGAAGAAGGTAAGTAAATCTCTGATAAATTACAAATTTTCTCCTTTTTATGCTTCTTTTAAACCTTGTAAGTTCATTGTTCTGTTTTAATAGTGTTCTAACGAGATTTTGTGTATAGCTTTTTAAAATCTTATCCTGAAAAGAATAATGTCTTATAAAACAAAATAGTCATGTCTCTTCTTAATTGCTGGACGCAATGCTGGCAAGAAGCAAAAAGTGGTAAAATCAGTATCATGAGAATTACTATTAAGCATGTTGAATTGTCCACATGCTGTTAATGCCTTTCTTCTCTAAACCTCACTAAAAGAAATATTAAAAGTATTAAAGGCATGAATACCTGAAAACAAAGAGAAAAAAAGAGAAGATACCAGTAGACAATGGATTTTAATTATCTTTGAAAAATAGTGATGGTGAAGTGATTAACCAGCAGAGACCATTTTCTATAACTCAAAGGCACATGACTTTCCAGATTGAAAATGTCCATCAAATGCTGAGTATAATGAATGAAACACACACACACACATACACATATGCAAACATACACCGTTAAAGCACATTATCATGTTTCAAACATTATAATTAAGAGAATATCTAAAACTATCAAAGTTAAATTCAAAGGAATGTGAATAACTTCTCAATAGCAAAATTGAGTATTATAGATCGATAGTGACACATCATTGAAAATCCAAAATAATATTATTTTTAAACATAAAATTCTACGCCAATCCAACAATCAATAACATCGGAGCACTTCTCTTTATTTCTCCCAATCCATTACTATTCTCTCTTATTCACTCTACTGTAATTTCTTCCTAATTCCTCTTCCTACATCTTTTATGGTCATGTCCATTTTGTTCTTCACAAAGGAGCTAGAATTATTTTTCTTTTAGTATGATATTTTTAAAACACAAATCCAAACATGTCCACTCCCTGCTGAATATCTTTGATGGCTTTGCATTGTCCTTAAGAGAAAAATCTATGCATGTCCTTCATGCTCTGTAATGGTTTTCCCCCAACCTATCTCCCAGATTGACCCTGAGATTCAATCTCAATCTTTTTTTCCTCCTTCTCTGCCACACATTTGCTGCCCTCAAACTCTTATATTTACCATTTTCCTTCTTTCTGTAAGAATTTCACACTCCAGGAAACAAACTCGTCAGTTCCTTCTTCAAATAGTAAATATGTACTTACTTTTTATTCTTGGCTCAGTCATCATTTCATCAAAGAAGAATTCCTGGATCTCACCTACTAAGCAAACTTCCTCCAGTATACAGTCTAATGGTATTATGTACCTCATATGTACAGCTCTTATCACATCTGTAATTTTGTATTCTCATATATCAAATAGGATCAAATATGTTTTGGACACAATATCATAAGTTGTATGAGAAGAGAAGCCTTGTCTATTCTCATATTGTAGACTCCCTAAATCTTATTAAGCCTGCAATTTTTATTTGATAGGGAGATATATTGATGAATAGGGAGATAGAATGAGTGGATTCTGAGTCTTCACATACAGTAATGTTGTATATCTGTGTATATGTGTAACTCTCTTAAGTTTCTTAGCTAAATATTGTCATTTTTCTATATAGAGATCCTAGATATTTCACATTTAATCTAGGATATTTTCTTTTTTTTTTTTTTTTGCTGTAGTAAGTGAGTATTTCCCCGTTATCATTTGCACTTGGTTATTATCTTTGAACCAAATTAGCAAACTGGCTAAATCCAGCTCTCCACTTATTTTTATAAATAAGGTTTTATTGGAACACAGCCATGCTCATTTATTTACATATAGCCCATGGCTTCTTTAGTGCTACAATAGCAATTTTGAGCAGTTGCAACAAAGACTGTATGGCTCATGATGTCTAAAATATTTACTAGCTGTACTTTTACAGAGAAAGGTTGCAAAATGTAAAGGTTAATGATTAAATTTAGAATTATAATGATGATTGCACTCATCATTATAATTCCTGTGCTTGATTTTAATTGGAAAATCCCTAGAATTTCATGACTGAATCAGATTCTCCTTAGATGTAGATTTCTAGGTTATCTTATATGAACTCCGGAATTTTGAATACATCTCTCCAGTCCTCTACTGGCTTGTGTTGCTGATGACAAGGCTTTTGTACATCTAATTTCCATTTGCTTCAAGCAGTTCGTTTTTCTTTTCTAGTAGTTTTCATTTTTTATATCTTTTTCACCAATAAATGAATCTATTCTTACTCTCCCCTGGGACACAGTAGGGCTACTTCAATGTAAGTTCAGTCTCTTATATTCTAGAAACATTCATAGCAACTAGCTTTTGATCATCCAGCTCCTTCATTTTTTTCTTTTTCTTTTTTCAAAACTTCAGAGCGTTTTTCCTTCTATTCTCTATGATTTTTAACTTCTGCTCTATTTCATTTCTTATCTCTCTATATTGCATTCTCACAGATTTTCTTATAATTATTTCACAATTTATTAAGTGACTCTGAATCAATAGTAGTATTTTCTGTGTCTATTAGATTTTTTATTTCATTGACTATTTTTAGTTTCTAAATTTAGAGTTGGTTTATTTTTGTATCTAGCCTATTACTGTTTATATTGTCTTTGTTTCCTGAATGCTAATTTTTCTCGATTTCTTGAAAAACTCAGAATACATTTTTTTATTTTTAAAATTTTATTTGTATTGTTCTGGAGTCTTTATTTTCTTGTGTCTGACAATGCCTGTTTACTGAGTCTTCTGAGTGCTTTTTAAATGCTGCTAGCAGATATTAAAGTTTCTTTGTGTGTTTTGTAATTTGTGCTTAGGAATTTTTTTTGGTGGGTGTTTTCTTATTTGTGTACTCCTCTGACACCACTGCATCACTAAAAGACTGCTTACCCCCACACCCTCCCACTCTTGCAAGCAGCTTGCCTCTGAAATAGGCTTTCTATTAGTGGATGTGCTTGAGTTTCTGCTGGGCTCTTAAGTCTCAGCTAGTAGATTTGGGCAAGATGAGGTTTTTTTCCACCTACATAGCAGGCAAAGAGAGTAAGCTATTTCATCTATCATTTACAGAGGAATATTTTTTTCCCAAATATTAGCTTTTCTGCAGAGGGCTCTCGCTCTTATTCCACTCCAGAAACTGAGCTCTATCTTCTCTGTCATTGGATCCTATTTATAGCATTTCACTGGTCATGTGACTTTAGCCCCAAATTACTAATGATGGTGCTCCTTTCTTTAGTGTACTTCATTCTCTATTTATTTCTGAGAGCTGTACATTTTTAAATACCTTCTATATATTTTATCTATAGTTTCCGAGTATTTTTCATAACAGAGAAAGTGTTCTTAAAGGAATTCAGAGGAACGAAATCCTTGCTCTTGAACTAGAATTCCATTAGTCACAGACCACAGTTCCAACCTGCCTAGGCATCACCCTAAGACAACACAATAATGAAATAAATTATTTGTTCCTGGGAAGAATGCAATGCCATGAATTATTTAGCTACAGAAAGTCAGTTGGCTTCATTTGCTGATACACCTACAAATTAGAGGTATGGCCATAGATAAAATTTTCCAATTCCATATATTTTAGCAAAAGTCATATTTGATAATTTCTTATTAATATTTCTATTTATTCAAGCTAGAGAGGACCGATTTTTCTATTTTGCTGTTTAAGGTCAGAAAGCTGGACATAAAGTTCTGAGTTTTCCCAATGGTCTTTTAGCATCCACATTGAGTGATTACTTAACAGTTGAAGTTTTCAAGTATTATAGAAAGGAAGTATCTATTCAGCCCATTTGCCCATTTTTAAAATCAGATTATTTGGGATTTTTATTGTTGATTCGTTTGAGTTCCTTGTATTTTCTGGCTATTAACCCCTTGTCAGATACACAATTTGCAAATATTTTCTCCCATTATGCATGTTGTCTTTTCACTCTATTGATTGTTTGATTTGCTGTGCAGAAGCCTTATAGTTTGATATAATTCCATTTGTCTACTTTTGCTTTTGTTGGCTGTGCTTTCAAGGTCTTAGTGATGAAATTTTTGTCCAAACCAATGTCCTGAAGCATTTCTCCTACATATGCTCCTAAGTAGTTTTATAGTTTCAGGTCTTACATTTAAGTCTTTAATCCACTTTGAGGTAATTTTTGTATATAGTGAGAGAGAGGAGTCTAGTTTCTTCTTTCTGTATATGAATATTCAATTTTTCCAGTACCATTTATTAAGAAGGCTGTTCTTTCTCCAATAAATGTTCTTGGTGACTCTGTCAAAAATCTGTTAGCTGTAAATACATGAATTTATTTCTGGACTCTCAATCTAATGATATTATGTGCCTTATATGTAAAGCAATTCCACTGGTCTATGTGTCTGTTTTAATGGAATACTATGCTGTTTTGGTTGCTATAGCTTTATAGTATGTTTCTAAATCCAGTTGTGTGACACCTCCAGCTTTGTTGTTTTTACTCAGAATTCCTTTAACTACTCAGGTTCTTTTGTAGTTTTACACAAATTTTAGACATTTTTTTATGTGAAGAATGCCATTTGTATTTTGATAGGGTTTGCATTTATATCTGCAGATTACATTTGCTAGTATAGTCATTTTTAAAATAGTAATTTTAAAATTCATAAAAATGGAATACCTTTCCATTTTCCTGTAACCTCTTAAAATTATTTTTTCAGTGTTTTATAGTTTTCCTTTTACAGATCTTTCAGCTTTTTTATTTAATTTATTTCTAGGTACTTTTGTAGCTATTATAAATGAAATTACTTTCTTGATTTCTTTTTCTTCTGGTTTTCTCTTGATGTATAGAAACACTACTGATTTTTATATATTGATTTTGTATCCTAAAATTTCACTAAATTGGCTTATCAATTCTAAGTGTTTATTGCTGAAGTTTTCAGGACTTTTCGTATATAAGGTCATGTCATCTGAAAACAGAGACAATTTGACTCCTTTCTTTCCAAGTTGATGGTCCTTTATTTCTTTGTCTTACCTAACTTCTCTGGTTAGGACTTCTAATACTATGCTGAAGAGAAATGGCGAACATGGCATCCTTGTCTTGTACAAATCTTAGGGAAAGTCTTTCAACTTTTTCTTATTCAGTGTAATATTGGCTGTGGGTTTTATTTATTTTTTCATATGTGGCCATTATTTTTTTGAGGTGCATTTCTTCTATACCTAACTTGCTGAAAGTTTTCATCATAAAGATATGTTGAATAAACCAAATGCTTTTTCTGCACCTATTGACATGATTATATAGATTCCATGCTTCATTCTGTTGACGCAATGTATTATCTTTATTGATTTATGTCTGGTTAGCCATTCTTGCATCCCTTGAAAAATCCCCCATGATCATGTTAAATGATATTTTTACTGTGCTACTAGATTTGTTTTGATAGTATTTTGTTGAGGATTTTTGCATTTATATTCATTAAGGATATTGGCTGTTGGTGACTTTTATTGTTGTTGTGTGCTTGCCTGATTTCAGTATCAGGGTAATGTTGACCTCAGAATGAGTTTGGAAGATTTCCATTTCCTTCAATTTTCTGGAAGAGTTTGAGAAGAACTAGTATCAATTCCTTTTTTTAATGTCTGATAGAATTCAGCAGTGAAGCCACTGGGTCCTGAGTTTTTCTTTGATGGAAGACTTTTTATTATACATTCAATCTCATCATTAGTAATTGGTCTGTTTAGGTTTTCTATGTATTCTTGGTTCCATTTTATTATGTTTTATTTGCTCAGTAATTTATACATGTTTCACTAGGTTTTCTAATTTGTTGGCTTATAGTTGTTTGAAATAGTCTCTAATGAACCTTTTTATTTATGTAGTATCAGTTGTAATGTCTCTCTTTTTGTTTCTAATTTTATTTGCAACTTTTTAGTTCTTAATTTGTCTAGCTAATCGTGAGTAAATTTTATTTATCTTTTCAAAAACTAATTTTTTGTTTTGTTGATCTTTTAAATTATTTTATATCTCACCCTTTTTTTCTGCTCCAATTTTTATTATTTATTTTCTTCTATTAATTTTGGGTTTGTTATATCCTTGCTTTTCTAGTCCCTTTTGGTAGATCATTGGCTTGTTTCTTTGGAATCTTTCTGCTTTTTGTTCTAAGTGTTTATTGCTGTTTAATATAAACTTCTAACACTAAACCACTCTTTCTGTATCGCACAGTTTTTGATATGTTGTGTTTCTATTTTCATTTGTTTCAAGAAATATTTTAGTTTTGTTCTTAATTTTTTTCGATGCTTTGGTCATCCAGAAGCCTATTGTTTAATTTCCATGTATTTGTACAGTTTCCAGGGTTTTTTCTGCTATTGATGTATAGTTTTATTTCATTGTGATCAAAAATCATACCTGATATGATTTTTTTTAAGTTTGTTGAGACTTTTTTTGTGGCTAACACATGGTCTGTTCTAAAGAATGCTTTAGGTGCTGATGAAAAGAGTTTGAAATTATATGCTGTAAATGTCTGTTTGGTCTATTTGGTCTAAAACCCAGTTTAAATATAATGTTTCTTTGTTGAATGATTTGTCCAGTGATGAAAATAGTGTCGATGTCCCCAACTATATTTGTATTGAAGACTAGCTCTTCCTTTAAATCTACTAATATTTACTTTATGTATCTGAGTGCTCCAGTATTGGGTGAATATATATTTACAATTATTATATATTCTTACATAATTAATTTTTCACTATATAATGCCCTTTTCTCTTATTACAGTTCTTGACTTAAAGTCTGTTTTATCTGATATATGTATAACTACTCCTGCTTGTTTTGTTTTCTGTTTGCATGGAATACCTTTTATCATCCCTTCACTTTCAATCTATACATGTCTTTACAGATGAAATAAGTTTTCTGTAGGCAGCATATACATATAGTTGAGTTAATGTTTTCACTCATTCCACTAGCCTATAACTTTTAAGTGGGGAATTTAATATATTTATTTACTTTCAAGATTATTATTTATATATGAGGACTTACTACTATCATTTTTTAATTGTTTTCTGGTTCTTTTATGTAACATTTGTTCCTATTTTCCTCTATTATTGTTCATCATTGAGTAACTGAGTGGTGTTCTGTAGTGATAAGGTTTAATTATTTTTTCTTTCTTTTTTGGGTATCTGCTCTACCTTTCTCTATTTTGCAAGTGTTCATGATAATAATTACTGCCTTTTCACCTTCAGACACAGGACTCCCTTGAATATTTTCTGTAAGGCTGAGTTAGTGGTGAATTCCCTCTGTTTTTATTGTCTGGGTAAGATTTAATTTCTCTCTTAGTTCTGAAGGGTATTTCTGATGGACATAGTATTGTGGGTTTTTCTTTTTTTCTTTTGACAATCTAAAAGTAGACATTTTCTGCTGGCTTATAGGTTTCTGCATAAATATCTGGTGTTAGTCTAATAGGGATGCCCTTATATGTGACTTCACACTTTTGCTGCTTTTAGGATTCTCTCTTTGTCTTTGTCTTTTCACAATTTGACTATAATATGCCTTAGGGAGGACATTTGGAGTTGATTCTATTTGAGAACCTTTGCAGTTTGTGGATCTAGATGTCTATAACCTTCCCCAGACTTGGGAAATTTTCAGCTTTTATTTCATTAAATAGGTGTTCTATGTATTTTCTTCTCTTCTTCCTCTAAAATTCCCATAATGTGAATATTTATTTGCTTAACAGTATCCCTCAAGTCTTGTAGGCTTTCTTCACTCTTTTTCATTCTCATGCCCATTTTTTCTCTAATTTCCAATAGCCCATCTTCAAGTTCAAGATTCTTTTTTCTACTTGATCAAGTCTGCTGTCGAGGGTCTCTATTTTGTTTTTATGTCATTCATTGAGTTTCTCAGCAGCACGATTTCTGGGTTCTTTATTATTTCTCTTTGATGAATTTCTTATTCATATCATTGTTTTCCTGTTTTGTTATATTACCTATCTGTATTTTCTTGTATCACATTTAGTTTCCTCAAGATCATTATTTTGAATTATTTTTCTGACACTTCATCAATTTCTTTTTCATTGGGGTCTGTTACTAGAGAGCTATTATGTTCCTTTAATATTGTCATATTTCCTTGTTCTTTCATCATGCTTGTGTCTCTGTGTTGCTGTCTGTGTATCCGGTGAAACAATCACCACTTCCAAACTTTCTATAGTAGCTTTTGCATGAAACAACTTTCACCTGCAGTTGGGTTTTATGTGGTGGTTGGGAAAGGTGCAATGACTCTTCTGGATAGATGCAGTGGTATAGTCTCTGTACATCTTCTTCAGCTGTGTTTATTGTCAGCAATCATTTTAGGTGCTTCATTGGCTTAGGCTGTTGAAGTTTGTGGCAGTTGCAGTGGCAACATAAGTTGTTAATGTCCTAGGTATCAAGGGCTTTTAAGGGTCTACTATTCTCATTTTCTTCACAATTGGGAGACTTATCCAAGTGGTCCTTCTTAGTGTCAGGTCTGACACAATCTGTAAGCAGCTACAGCAGTGCTGAGCTCCAGGTGCAGGTTCTGACAGCAGCTATGGGGCCAAGCTTCTAGGCCCAGAGTCTCATGAGCCTATTATGGCGCCTGAGTCTTGGGGTACAGGTTAACTCTCTATGCGCAGGGTGCAATGTAGATTGCCCAAAAACTAAGATCTGTGACCCTGAGGGATCCTCTAGCAACCAGGGAGTAGGTTGTAGCTCTGAATGTACTCTTGAGGGCAAAAGAACAGCACTGGACTGACTTCAAGGAAGAAGGGGTGCACTGGAAGTTTGGGCGGGGGGACCGAGATATGGCTGCAATTCCTGAACCTGATCCAATAGGGTTCACTGGCAATTCAGGTTCTAGGGGCTGAAGCACTGTGTTTCAGTGACTCTAGATCCTGACATGGTGGGGCTCAGCAGTATTTCATCCTCTGTAAAGCCAAATTCAGTGGCAGCAAGTAATCCAGGTTGGCAGAGAACAACTATTGTTTGCACCCTGGGAGACCAGGGAATAGCTTACTGGTGACTCCGCTACCTGGGGAGTGGGGTCTCTTAGCAGCTCAGACTCTAAGAGGCTGGTCCACCTCCAGTAAAGCAAACATTAGAGATGTTTGGCCTGTAGCATGGCATATCTCAGCTCAACCAATGCTCTGTTTCCCAGGGATGCAGGGCATTATGTCAGCACATAATGGAGTAGCCAGCTGCTCAGTTTGGCCAGGTCACCAGTTCCCTAAGGGTCAATGAGCCACTTTTGCTCAAGCCTGTGGGGCATGACTTTTCTGTGAAGTGCAGGCATCATTTTCCTGGAATGTCCAACAACAGTTCCACTTATTTTGGGTGTGCAATCATTCTGAGTAGGCAAGGCACTGCTTTTCGGAATGCAGGGTGCTGCTTCAACTTATGCACTGGGGTAGTATGACTGCTTTGAGTGGCCAAAGTATTATTTTCCCATGGGGCAGGGTACCACTTCAGCCATGGCCTAAGTGGGGGAAAGGCAAGGGGTAGGTGAAGGGGCTCCACCTCTAATTGGCCCCATGGAGAAGGCTGATCACAGCTCAGCTTCGGGATGTCAGGCCACAAGTCTGGTGAGGTTCAGTGGCAGCTTAGCCCTTGGATGAAGGAAAGTCATGGCTACACACTCCGACCATACTGTCACTTCCAAGATGGCATAGTGCAATAGGACATGGACCACAAGGGTAGAACACAGTGTTGGCTCCTTCTTGGAGGGAGCACAGCCATGTGGACTCCAGGTAATTCCCTCAGCTGGACTTAGTGCCAGTGAAGACTGCAAGCGGCCTCAGTGGTGAGGTTTGTAGGTGTCCAAGGGGTTGATAGAGGTTGCTGGGGTACTCTTGCTTACCTGGAGAAGTTCCTCCTGGTTCCCAGTTGATCCCAGTTGGGAGCTGGGATAATAAAAGCCTCACATTTCCATCCATTGTCTATATGACCATCCCAAGTTTCTGTGCTCATCAGGGTGTCTGGTATTCCTCTGCTTCACTCCAGCACTCTCTCTCAGTTGTTGTCATTGAAATGTGGTTTATTTGTTCTGGTTGTCTTTGTGAGGGGGACAGTGCTAAGGGCTTCAAGTTGGCTATCTTGCTGACATTCTGTGTGTTTTTATGAAGGGGCTTTTTGTGGCTTCATATAGTACACTCTAATTAAAATACACTGACAACAAGAAGTCTCTTAGCGTATCAGGGCAGCTTATTGATAGAAATGCAGTAATTTTTCAATTATACTTCTGGAATCTTCATAGAGGGAAAAATAAATTAATAAATATATATTTAATATATATACACACAATCAAATCAGAGAAAAAGATCAACAGATTTGGAATATGTCCACTTCCCCTAGGCTATATAGGAGATATCCAAGGCTAAAGTAAATCCTTTTGAAAACTACTTGAATCAAGATTTTTAATTGCGTTAAATAGTATTATTTATATTTTTAAAATAAAGGGCACTATCTTGCATACAGATATATATTAAATTTCATCAAGCAAACAATGACCATTATTTTTAAATGTAAACGAATCACAAATAAAATTATTTTGCCCAACAATGATTTTTAGGGCATTTTTGGATACTATTTAATGCCTAGTTGCTATTTTTAGCTAAAGTTAATATGCCCAAGGCATTCTTATACCTTGGATATAAACCAAGCAAAAGGGAGAGTTAATCTTTTATACAGAAATTTTTCTTTACAGGTTTCATGCATATACAATGAGATTACAGCATAAGTTTCCAAAAGACCTAAAATATTCAGGTACTTGCCTCAACTTGCATGTCCCTTTTTCTATATAACTGTAAACTCACTAAAATGTCTAACTCTGAAGAATTTTAGCAATACTCATAGAATAATTTATGAAGTTATCATTCCTTATGGCCCTGTTGTATAACCAGTAAAATCATCTTCCTAGTCCTTTTTCCTTCAAGCTGTTTCCTAAGGTGGCAGAATGGCTCTATTATTGTTTTACTGTTGCTATTCAAAACAAAATCTAGGCCCTCAGGATCTCATTCAAACTTTTGTTCTCAAGTACTTCAGATGGAATCAAATATCATGCAATATTTACAAATCATACTCAAGCTATGAAAGAACACTTTGGGAGAGGAATAGGAAAATAAAGACCGAAGATAAGAGGACATGGAAGTCTAGTCTTCGCTTGGTGGAAATTATCTGCATAGCTTAGATACTGACATTTGGCAGTTTCTGTTTAATGTCCCCATTTTTTGCAGTACCTGATTGCCAATGGCTGTGTGGAGGATTCCTGGTGCCAGTAGGCATTTCTGTTGTTGTTTCTGCTGGAGGAAAATGTAGAGAAAGAGAGTGGATGGCAAACACAGTGAAGTCTCTCGATTTGGAGTAATACACATCATGTTTTGTGACTTCTTATGGAAATGCTGATGTTGAAATAATCTTTATGAAGGAGAAAAAAATTGTTTATACTATATTCATGAAATAAGAATTTAGTGAGCTCACTACTGCATTTCATAATAGAGTTTAAATTTAAATTATTGCAACCAAAATAATTGAAAAAGGCATTTAGATATATTTGAGCAAGACATATACATTTTTTAATTATGGGGATTCAAAGGTCATGTCTACATGCATCAGAAGATTTGGACACATACTGCATGTGTGTTGAAAAGAGCCCTGCAAAGGTATATGTAAACTCAACCTACTCCCATTTTAGCTACTAATTTTATTCTGACATCTCTGAATGTTCATTATTTTATGGATGATCAAACTGAGTTCCACCCAGTTTCAAAACTAAGATTCTGTGAAAGTTTTATTTCACTTCATTATAGAGCAGGATAACCCAAAAAAATACAATGTAAGCCACATCTTTAATTTTAAGCTTTTTTGTAGCTATGTTAAAGAAAGTGAAAAGAAACAAGTAAAAATAATTTTTATAATATATTTTCTTTAACCCAACGGATTCCAAATATTATCATTTCAACATATCATTAATATATTAAAGCAGTAAGGTGATATTTTATATTCCTTTCTTAACACTAAGTCTTTAAAACTCTGTGTGTATTTTACACTAAGAATGCATCACAATTGAGGATAGACACATTTCAAACACTCAATAATCATATGTGGTTATTGGTTGTCTTTCTAGGCAACATAGCTACACATCATCTTGAATCATATAGTTTTGAAAGAAGTAAAGAGTAGTTTATTTCATTATTTCACAACCATATGGATGAATCAGGCAAATCAGATCTGGTGCTTTTATTCACACAGAGTGCAATATTCTCATAATTTCATTATTAATATTTTAATGTATTTCAAGAATGCACATTATGTTTTATAATCAGCTATTCTTTGTTCTTTTGTTGTGAATATTTCCTGCAATACCTGAGGTGTTATAGGCTTGCATGACTATCTCCAAATGGTCTTATTTCTTCCCTTAGAAATACCAACACTTGCAACCTGGAGGCTTTGATGGATTGAACATTTTGACTAGATAGTTTGTCTCACAAGATATGTGTACTGATAGAGAAATAATGTAGAACATGATCTAATGGAACTAATATTTAAAACTATCTGACTAAAAGAAAACATTAGGTATTATTTCTCATCCAAGCTGATCTTTTACAAGAAGAAGAAGGGGAAGGGGAAGAGAAGGAGGAGGAAGAGGAAGGAGGGGGAAGAGGAAGGCGAAAAAGAAGCAGGGGCGGAAACAGCGGCAGCAGCAGGAGCAGGAGCAGCAGCACCACTGCCACAATCACCACCACCAAAACAACAAAGGAGAAGCAAAAAAAGGTGGAAGAGGAGGTGAAGAGAAGCACAAGCAGAAAAAGAAGGAGAAAGATATCCATCAAATTGAAATCCTTTTGCTTACAAGAAGTTATTCCTGAGGACACTCTCTTTTTTTATTCAACCAGCATTCATTGAACATCTAACATCTTGAAGAAGGCATGGTTCTTGCTGAGAACTACTGCAAACCAAAAGAACAGGTAGCATAGAGCTGAAAAATTGTTTGCAATCTGTACACACTGAGAAATTCCCTGAGCTGCATCCTAACAAATGTCATCCACTTAAATACTTCTAATAAACAAGAATTGACTACCTCTGAGGCAGTACGTTTTATTTTTACACCATTGCATCACTGAGAATTCCCACATGAGGCTGCAGTAGATCACTCATGTGCTCACAATACACTAGTCTGGCCTCTGTAGACAACATAAATCTGTCTATCTACTCTGCAAAAGAATCTTTAAAATATCTGAGAACGTTTTTCTTTTTATCAGCATCTTTCTCTTTTTTCCTTCTCATAAAATATAATTTTAACACTTTTGACATCCTGATCTTTGTACCTTAAATGCATATCTGGTGAATTCTATGTTAAAATGTTTTATTCAAAGCTAAATTTTTTATTAAATATTAAAGTGTCCTAAGAATGTACTTAGTATTTTATTAGCCACCTCATAAATCCTGATTCATTCATTACAAGAATCTATTGAGAACCTACCATGTAATGGGTGGACTAAGTAATGTTGTTTCAAAAATAAATAAAACACAGTCTTTTCCTCAAGTGGCATATGGTCTAATGTACCAGGGAGTGGCTCCTAAGGACACATGCCGAGAGTGCTGTAGGCATGGAAGAGAAAGGTGCAGCCCAGTCTGGAATGATATTCATCACATATTGATTGATCAACTAAAATCATTAGATTGTTTTTCACCTGTAATGCCAGAAAGTGGGGTTACTCCCAATTTATAACTTGTAAAAGCTGTTTACTAAATTTTCAGTGAGAAAATTTACAATTATTCTAGCTAAAATTCAACGTTTTTTTTTTTTTAATTTATTTCCAAGGTAGTTTGGAATGTGAATTTTGTCAGAGATCTTTTCGAACTTTTTTTTTTCATCTGTAAATTTGGTACTGTGTGTTTCACTCAACTTATTGATACAACTCTTGACAGGTACTGGGAGATGGCACAATACTACAGGTAGCACTTACATTCAGGCAGGAACCAGGCCACTTATTATCACTTAATAAACCTGGCTGTTCACACTTCTGTGAATCCACATCGCAGATCTCTTATTCAGACCACACTTTGCCATCTTATTCACAAGGATAGAATAGAATGCTGAATCAAATTTTTCTTGAAACAACATAATACTTATATCGTATCTTTGTGGCACCAAGCATCTACATGTATGAAGGACTTGGATGTGGTTTGATGTGATTGTGTTTCATGAAACTTTGTTGCATTCTTATCAATGACTGGAAGAAATAATGACTGTCTATGAAGCTTTGAAGGTTAACTTAGATGGAATGGTCTGTGGCCACACAGCAGGAGGTCAGCAGCAGGCAAGTGAGCAAAGTTTCATCTGTATTTATAGCCGCTCCCCGTAGCTCTCATTACTGCCTGAGCCCCACCTCCTGCCAGATCCGTGGCAGCACTAGATTCTCATAGAAGTGTGAACTCTATTGTGAACTGTGTATGGGAGGCATCTAGGTTGTGCACTCCTTATGAGAATCTAATGCCTGATCATCTGTAACTGTCTCCCATCACTCCCAGATAGGACTATCTAGTTGCAGGAAAACAAGCACAGGGCTCCCACTGATTCTATATTATGGTGAGTTGTATAATTATTTCATTATATATTACAATTTAATAATAATACAAATGAAGTGCACAATAAATGCAATGCACTTAAATCATCCCAAAACCATCTCCCCAACCCCAGTCCACAGAAAAAAGTGGCTTCCACAAAACCATTCCCTGGTGCCAAAAAGGTTGGGGGCCACTGCAGTACATAATACTTGATAATGATAAAAAATGACTATGTTACTGGTTTATGTATTTACTATACTATACTTGTTATTAAACAAAAAGAAAGTTACCTGTAAAATAACCACAGGCAAGTTCTTCAGGAAGAATTCCAGAAGAAGGCATTGTTATCATAGGAGATAACAGCTCCGTGGGTGCTTGCCCCTGAAGACCTTCCAGCAGGATAAGATGTTGAGGTAGAAGACAGGGATATGGATGATACTGATGACCCTGACCCTGTGGAGGCCTAGGCTAATGTGTGTGTTTGTGTCTTAGTTTTTAACAAAAAAGTTTAAAAAGTGAAAAATGTTAAAAATAGAAAAAAGCTTATAGAATGAGGTACAAAGAAAGAAAACATTTTTGTACATCTATACAATGCACTTGTGTTTTAATCTCGTATTTATTACAAAAGAGTCCAAAAGTGAAAAAAAAAACTTAAAACTTTAAGTACAAAAGCTACAGTAGGCTAAGGTCAATTAATTATTGAAGAAAAAAGAACTTTTAATAAATTTAGTGAAGCCTAAGTGTACGGTGCTTATAAAGTCCGCAGTAGTAGAAAGTAATATTTTAGGCCTTTATATTCACTCATCTCACACTGAATGACTCATCCAGAGCAACTCCAGTCCTGCCAGCTCCATTCATGGCAAGGGACAGATACAGATGTACCATTTTTTATCTTTTATACCATACTTTTACGGCATCTTTTCTGTTTAGATACACAAATACGTACCATGTGTCACAATTGCCTACGATATTCAGTAAGTAACGTGCTGTAAAGCTTTGCAGCTTAGGAGCAATAGGCTGTACCATATAGCCTAGCTGCGTAGTAGGCTGCACCATCTAGGTTGGTAGAAGCACACTCCATGATGTTCACACAACTAAAAAATCACCTACTGACGCAGTTTTAAAAACATAACCCAGGCTGGGCGCGGTGGCTCACACTTGTAATCCCAGCACTTTGGGAGGCCGAGGCGGGCAGATCACGAGGTCAGGAGATCGAGACCACAGTGAAACCCCGTCTCTACTAAAAATACAAAAAAAAAAAAAAAAAAAAAACATAACCCTGTCATTAAGCAATGTATGACTATATAAATACACAGACTTAAAAAAATATAATATTAGATAACATTTCTAATATAATGTATAAAATACATAGGATATATATGACATGATTATAATATAATAATTCACCTCAGCCTCCAGTGATTTCCAACCACAGGAACCATATCCACAGGCAAAAGACAGGAAAAAAAAGAATATGTTTTCATGTCTAAAGCAGAGAATTGAGAAGTATTTCCCTATTAAAAATTGGCATACAGTGGTCAGATATATTCAGAATGGTTCGGCTAACACAGTATTTTAAAAACATGATAAGTTAAAAGACCCTTCGGAGCTGATCAGGGAGTTTCACCACAATTCATAGCACTATTTCAAAGAGAAAATGAGTTCTAAAATCCCAATAATAGATTTTCCAAAATAACTCTTTCATACACAATTCAATTACAGGTTTAAATTGCCTGAAGTGTAGTTTCAGTTTCACAAAAATCCAAATATATATGTAGGTGTGTATTTTGAATACCTGTCTGTTTTATATAAATTTCTGTAAAATATAGGTGTGAGTGAACGTTTTACATTTATGAATGTATATAAATGTTGGCAAACATAAGCAGTTACAATTCAAAAACATTAAGATTAATATTTTAACTAAGACTACATATTTTGATTGTATTTTCAATCTTATCTGTAATATGAAATCAAATTTGATTTTTAAAAATTGTATCATTCATGAAGATAAAAGGTAATTTATCACTTTACATCAGGATATCATAACCATTGTTTTCAAAATATAGAATTTATAAAAATAATTTTTTATATGCCACACATTTTAAAGGTTCCCTAAAAAGTAAAATAAATTCTAAGGCTACAAGTAGGTACAAATTTCTAGAAAGTCCATTCAAATTCACACTAATTTGTCTTTAGATGAGAGTAAGAAGTACGTTATGTCTCTATCATGTACAAAATATGACTGAATAAGTTCTGATATTTTAATTAACAAAATATACTGAGTATAAGTAGCTTAAATATATTAGTTTTTCATTCCATTGAGGAAATCTTCAAAGGTAACATTTAAAAAATAGTTTTGCTTCTCCTATAATTATTAATAACATTTTTCATTGAATGTTTCTGTGTGCCTGACCTTATATAATGCTGAACATACTTTTTTCTTAATTATGACAAAACTAGAAGTAATTATCATCATCCTCATTTTATAGATGAGAAATTGTGGCTCAGAGAGATAAAAAAATATTTTCCATCTAGAAGAATTAGAGTGAGGATTTAATCCTGGCTCTCTTGTGCCAAACATTTTGTGCTTAACAACCATGATATTTTTACCTTTCAAAAATCATGGTTGGTCAGCGACAAACATTTCACTCTCGTGGTTATGATAATTATTTGATTGTTACCATGACACCGAGCTATATTATTAGAAACAGTGTTTGCCAATTTAGCACGAAGCACTAAGGAGGTAATAGGGTCAAGAGTCGTTTTACAGATACAAGTTACAGTCACTTAATTATTAAATCCATAGAGGATAATTGTCTTTGTCACTTTTCTTAGCCAATGACAGTTGTTCTTTTGCTTATTGCTATTTTTCTAACCCCTCTGACAGGCGATTGCCCATCACTAAGTCTTATTAGGTGCACTAGTGGCATTTCAGTTTTTCAAGACTTTTCAAGTCTCCTGGATTCTATGCATGACATATGGTTTCAGTAGGGAACTACTGATTGCATGGCGAAGCCTCTTATTTCTTCCACTTTTCACTGCTCCACTCACAGCTTGCTGGCAGCTGAGCTGCGAATAGGATTTTAAGGTTCAGCATGAGATCCAGGAGCCCTGAAACAACAACAATAATAAAAGTGGGCTCTGGTTTGTGCTGGAGGCAAGTTCTGCTTTCTGTATTCAGAACTTTTTGAAAGGGAGCACTGCAAGTCAAAGAGACAGGAAATGAAAATGCTACCCAGACCCCTGGTTTCCAAAAGGAAAACTCTTGCTCCTTTGAAATTGAATTTTTTTTTCTAGGTACTGATGTAAGCAAACTACAATACAGCTTTATTTCCTTTTCTGTGATGTGAAATGCCACAATCCCAGCCAAAGTTTTAAGAAATGCCATGACACACATAAAAACAGTCAATTACGTTGCTGAAGTAATGCAGGCACATTTTTCTCTCCAAAAACATTCTGTTATATTTTACATGAAAAATTACTACAAATACATGTGTCAAAAAGTCCTCCCCAGTGTGAACCCTGGGTCTTGTGACATCGGTAGATTAACACTTGTAAGCTTCAGTTCTAATTGGAATAAAATCAAATGTCTGCCTCTAAAAAATATATTTCAAGGAAATCAGTGTTCTTTTAACAACAAAGGCAGAATTCTTTATTGTTACACAGACATGAGATGGTTTATTTAGGTCTCTGTTTAGGTTGGCTGCATGAGGTGATCTTACTCATTTGTTTAAGAAACAACACTGACACTTAGAAATGACTCAAAGCAATCAAAAGCAGTAAATTCTTGATGATTGAGTCTTCAGCTAAATTAGAAACAATTTCTGACTCAGAAATGTGTATTATATAATTCTGAGAAGGAGATTAGGACCAGGCAACAAGCAATTTATTAGCAATGAGTAGTAGAGATGGAAGACGCAGCATGACTAAGTGAAAAGGCCCAGAGAGTTACAGCACATGAGGTCACATTATGGCATTGCTACTTACAAGCTGTTTGATATGAGACATGATTCGTAAATTTTCCAAAACGTGGTTTCCTCATCCATAAAATAGGGCTTAAGATTCCCTATCTCATCTTGGGAGATAATTCTCCACAGGTCTCTCATATTTCTGCACATCTTTTGAGCAAAAGCACTGGCAGCTTTCCTTCTGGATTATCTTTTTAAGAATGTTTGTATAGCAAACAGCATTGGAAGTTAAAAAATACTGCCTTTCTCTGGGGCAGAAGGAAGATTTGTTTGCTGTTCAGGATAATAAAGATGTCTCCCTCTGGGGCAAAGGTTGGACAGGTTTGCCAGCAGCTTCCTTATAAAAGTTTGTTGTTTCTTAAACTTGAGGTTCTTCTGTAATAAAACCCACTGAGTGTGCAGATGTCACCTAGCCCTTGTTGCACTGCCCTTTGGGAACTGGGGCTGAAGGAGCTGGCACAAACTGTGTTACTCTGGCAACTGCAATTGCTTTGACTAATGCACAGTCTTTTGTCTCTGAGCCAGAAGTCTCGTGTTTATGGCCAGTATACATGAAACTGTAAAAGGCTAACTTATTAGCTGGCAAGTGGAATAAGATCTCAGACTCTTCAGAGTTCTTGACATTCATAGAGTTTATGTTAAAATTAAAAATTAAATTGTATGTAAAGATTTAATGAAGTATTTTACAACATACAAAATGGTCAATTATTTTGGTGTGTATTATCACTATCAGTTTGGTGATAATAGTGATGTCTACTTTAAATAGCTTCTTCTTATGGGAAACAAATGAAATAACATACATGAACAATTAATCACATTAGAAATGTTACAGAAAAACAGAATGAGTTGTATATTTAAATCAATAACCATTTATTAAACATTTCTGATATGTTACCATATAAAGGCAATGTAAGAAATACAAAAAGTATTTTAAAGTTTCCTGCTCTCACAGATTCCATATTCTAGTTTGAGAGATGAGATCCAAATCTATGGAAAATGAAGCAAGAATATAAAATTAGGCCTACAATCAAGAGGAAAGTTGATGTCATAAAACAAATTTGTAATTCACCAAATTTGTTATACATAATAAATATTTTGGACTTTAGACAAAAGAGAAATTGTATTCTTGCCACTTACAAAATGATTTTTCATGGTAGATTTTTATATACATTAGGAATTTTACTTACTGCCATAATCATTACCTTGGTCATGGATTTTGAAAAAGCTATGGTACTTGATTCCAAAGTCTTACAAAGCCTAGGAAAGTGCCTAAAATTACTGTCTTCTTGATGCTGATTTATGAACCAAATCAAATCTTTTCTCTCAGGACGTTTTATTGTGATATATGCAGAGTCCATTGATAAAAGACTGTTACAAGATAGAAAAGATGCATAAAGGGAGAAATAAACAAATACAGTGAGTCAGAAGATCCAAGAATTAGGTGAACGACATTAAGAAAAAAAGTCAAAAAGGGAAGAAGCAAAGGCAGGACACTCGTGGGCACTAACATGAAGACACCCACTTCTCAGGAGACAAACCAACAGAGCCATTGCTTTGTTATCTGAGCTTCTCCCAGGCTGGGAGTTGCTGCTGTTGTATTCTGAAAATCTCAGTTATCAATGAATTCTGGTTCTGAATCTGCAGGGATTTCTTCCTGGCTTCTTCACTTGTTTCATAAAGCCCTTATAGAGCCATCATTAATTAAAATAGTCTGAATTACCAGTTTGTACCAATCTAAAGTCTAACACAGTAAGTACCAGAAATAGCAAAGTTCTCAAAAAGACTTCCTGGGCAGGACATTTACATAAGCCCTGCATGTAAGCCGTGTGTGTTCTGCAGGGCTTATGTACACAGAAGTCAATGAGGAGACCCACTCATCTGGAGCAGAGCTTTGGGGTTGAGTAAGTGAGACAATTCTGTGCCAAATAATGAAGAACCTAAAGAGCAAGCCTAGAAATTCTGAATACTATTCAATATGTAATGAGGACTGAGAGATATGTTCTGTTTGTTTGTTATGCAGGAAAGTAAATGACAGAATCAAAGTCTGTTTATCAGCAAAAGTGATGGGCCAGGTATGGCGGCTCACACCTGTGATTCAACAATTTGGGAGGCTGAAGTGAGCAGATGGCTAGAGCCTAGGAGTTCGAGACCAGCCCAGGCAACATGGCAAAATCCCATCTCTACAAGAGATACAAAAATTAGCTGGGCATGGTGATGCATGTCTCTGGTCCCAGCTACTTGAGAGGCTGAGGCATGAGAATTGCTTGAACCTGGGAGGCAGAGGTTACAGTGTGCTGAGATCGTGCCACTGCACTCTAGCCTAAGCAGCAGAGTGAGGATGTGTCTCAAAATTAAAATAACGCAAATAAAATAAAAATAATTTGTTAAAAAGAATGATAGGGGTACTAACTCTATGCAGTTTTTACGAGCAGAAGTGATGATGCTAACAAGCTATCCTGAATCCTGAAATGCAGGCATGCAGCCCACATCCACTACTAAAATGTTCTCTTAGAAGGTTTCTTTTATTTCTGCTTTCTCTTCTCCTAAGTTTTAGGTCTATCTGTGTTTCTCCTCCTCTGCATACTCACCCTTTCATACATGCTCCTCATCTCCTCCCACCCTTAAATGTATAGATTAAAGGCACTTTCAACTTGGTTTCCTAGTGTTCCTTTACATAATGTTGAAAAAATTGTATTTCCTTCTTTTAGACACAGTTAGATTGAGTTGCTTTTGCTTTTTAATTTTATGTGTCCTTTGATCCAAGCTTCCGCTGTAAAATGTCACTGGCTCCCCCAGGTTTACCAAGGCATTCTTTAATTTCCAAAGAGAACCTACATGCTTCTATCATTACTTTGCTTTACTAATAACTTTCCCATCTGTCTTGCCTGCTAATCTATAAACTGTTTTAAGTTCAAATTGTTTTTTAATCACCTATATGTTTCCGGAGCCTGGCACAGTGCCTGTCACATTATAGGCACTAAATAATTTTGGTATAAATGAATTAAATCTGTCACCTCTAGTTTAGCATAAAATTTAAGATATTCACATGTAATAGTCTATAAAATGCTAACACATTTGCCAGAATCAGTAATCATCGTCATTTTTGTTTCTCTTATATTAAATGAAATTGCGCTGGCTAGTATTGTTTCTTCTTGATTTATAGCTTCCCACATGTCATTGTCTCACAGCAGCTGGAGCAGCACAAGGGATTTATGTCTTTTCCAAAGGCATAAAATTAATCTGATTTTTAATTATTTTTCCCAATAGCATATAAGCTTCAATTTAGTTTCCACTTAGAATCAATATTGACTTAAGTTACCTTAGTAGTTTCACCATTTTAAAAAGAAGCCATGTCACAGCCAGTCTCATAAAATTATGGCCTAGTTCTCATTAATATTAACCAAAAGCATTAAACTTAATTTTTCTCTTTAAGTTTAGGAAGGTATAAAAATAGGCAGGGAAAAAAATACTTCTTCTCTGAATGAAATTAGGATCACTAACTGGTGGTTAGCATGTTCTACATGTCAATTGGAATGCACTTTCTATTCTACTACTAATAAACAATTTCCATGGGTACTCTATCTTATCGTTAATCCTCAAATGTAGCTATGTGCCTTATGTAAACTTGGGGGAGGGTTAGAGTGGCTTCAGCACAGAAATAAGGACACTTTGCCATCTTTTTATATGAAAAACCAGCCTGACCTTCACTGTTCAACTAGGTATTTAGAAGCTATAGAAGCATAAGATCTACCACAAGGTGAATAAGCCAATTACTGGGGACACACGTAGCAAACCTGAAGCATTCATGCTCCCATTTCTTTGTTCTGCATCTATGAACAACAAACTCCTCTTTCCTGGATTCAGCACAGAACCCTACACAAACAGTAACTGCAGGCACCATGACTAGTCACCACAATTAGATCAAGTGTATAAACATCTTTATATATTTGCCCTACAGCATCACATGTGCAAAACCTCACCCAACAAAGATTAAATCTCTCCCACTTTAAATCAAGGCTCTAGGACACTCTATCATTGGCCTTGAATATGTCTCTCATTTCTTCATACAGTGGTGTATTACGTAAATCACTTACTATATTGCTTTGATTTTAAAACACATGTTCAGATTTTGACATTTCTGAAATTAAGCTATATGTATATAATGTGATAGTACCTTTTGTTTAACATTATTTTGTATTCTGAATTTGTTTTGTTTAATGTGATATGATTTCACCTAAAAATTTCTTATTAAAATGATGATTGTTTACATAATAGAACATTATAACATTTATAATTTTTATCTTTTTTAGTAGATAATATGCTATAATCTTTTTCAGAAGTATATTTTGAAATACATAGTGCCTGATATTAACTTAAAAGAAAATAAACTTTATTACAATCAACTATTCAGATTTCAGTAGCCCCATTAGGGTTTATAATTTTGGGTGCCTCTAACAGACATTATAGCTTAGCTAGTAAACCATTGTAGAAATTCATATGGCATAGCTCTGACAACAGAGATCAAAAGCAAAGATATGTAGATTATGGTTTAACTTAAAATATTATCTATATCACTGAAAATAATATAAAAATAAGAGTGTATGTGGCAAAAATGAAACATATAAATAGGTTTAGAAAATGACAAAGGTAGGCAACTTTCGAAGAATATAACTTGTCTCATTATTATGTGTGCCTAAGACCCTGCCAGAGGGAGAGGTAATTATGTTCAGTGAATATATTGACTTTTTCTTCTTTTATCAGTAGTTATGAAGAAATATACCTATATGTATCACTTTCCTGAATAAAATATGTGTATTCTTGATAGTGTTCAAAATAAACTACACCTCTTCTTTGAGTAATTTTGTTTTATTTGTAGAAATAGAAAAGTTTTTTTATTGTTTCTCTCAAGAAAACTTATAATAAAATTAAACTGGATAATTTATAGAAAGGGAGAAAGCCATGTAGCTATAGTGCATCCTCTAGCTACAAAGAATAATTTCAATAACGCATTTCAAAACATAAGAAATTATTTAGTCTAGATTATTCTTTGAAACCTTCCTACAACAAAACACCTAGAAATTCTAAGTAAAGCATTGAAACATACTGTTGCAAATGTGTATCTATGCTCACAAAACAGGAAGAACACTACCCAGGAACCAAAAATATAAATCACAACAGCAGAGTGATAAGGAAATTCCAATTCACAATGACCAGGGGTGCTTGCAGAGAGGTAGGTGTCATAACTTCTTGGGGTAGGAGGAGAACCCTTGGTGATGGTAACCTGGGGAGTTGTGACAGAGAGTTGTGCATAAAGCCAGGTTCCTTAAAGAATATATCTTTAGGAAAAGAGAATATTGGATACAATATCACTGCTGTGGTTTAAATGTGTTCCCCAAAAAGCATGTGTTGGAAACTTAATCCTCGATGCAACAGTGTGGGAAAGTGGGACCTAATGAGAGGTGATTAGGTAATAAGGGCAGAGTGAAGAGATTAATGCTGCTATCATGTGAGTGGATTAATTATTGTGGGAGTAGGTTTGTTATAAAAGAGGAAATTTGGGCTTTTTACTCTCTCTTTCTCTCTTTCTCACCCTCTCTTACCCATCTGCTTTCCACCATGGGATGACAAAGCAAGAAGGTCCTTATCAGAGGCTGGCACCTTGATCTTGGAGTTCCCAGGCTATAAAACCATGAAGAAATAAATTTCTGTTCTTTGTAAATTATCCAATGTCACTTGTTCTGTTACAGCAAGGAAAACTGGACTAAGACAGAAAATTGATGTCAGAGAAACAGAACGTTGCTATAACAAATACCTGAAAATGTGGAAACAGCTTTCGAACTAAGTAATGGACAGAGGCTGGAAGAGTTCAGAGGAGCAGGATAGAAAAAACCCTGTATTGCCATGAATGGAGCATTAAGGGCAATTCTGGTGAGGGCTCAGAAGAAAAGAAAAACTGTAAAAAAAAATGAACTTCTTAGCAATTACTAATGGATTCATGATCAGAATTTGTGAAGAAATATGAATTATAAAGACAATTTTGATGAGGTCTCACATAGAAATTAGGAATATCTTGTGGGGTACTGGAGTAAAGGCCATCCTTTTTATAAAGTGACAAAGAACCGGCTAAATTTCAGTCATACCCTAGGGATTTATGGAAGGCAGAATTTAAATGGTATGGACTAGTATATCTAGCAGAAGAAATTTCCAAACAAAATATAGAAGGATCTGCGTGGCTTCTTTTAACTGCATACAGTAAAATGAGAAAGGAGAGAAAAGGGTTAAAGATATAATTTATAATTAAAAATGTAGCAGAACATAAAAATTTAGAACATTCTCAGCCTGGCCATTAAATAATTAAAAAGTATGTTAGGGAGAAAATATCAAGAGTGTGGCCAAGTGACTGTTTGGTAAGATTAGTATGGATAGAAGGAGGCCAGATGATATTCATCAAGACAATAAGATAATGAACTTAAAGGCATTTCAGAGCTCTTTCAGGCTGCCCCTACCATTACTCAGAATATTAGGACTTTGAGAGCAGAATAACCTTGCTGCCCAGGGCCACCTACAGTCTCTGCTCCCCGAGTTCCAGTGCAGTGCCCCTCAGCCACTCCTGCCATGAATCAAGCAGGCCCAGATGAGGCTCAGACCACCGCTCTGGAGGGTGCAAGTGGTAAGCCTTGGTAGCACCCAACTAGTGCTAATTCTGCAGGCATGAAAAGTGCATAGGCTGTGCAGCCATGGTCGCCTCTATCAAGATTTTAGAGGCTGTGTCAGACAAACTAGGGGCCCAGGCAGAAAACTGCCACAGGGGAAGAGTCACTCCAGAGTTCTCACTGTGGCAGTAACCAGTGGTGCCACGGGAATGGGGCTGCCACCAAGACCCCAGAACTATAGAAACACCAATGTGCAGCCCCAGTGTGGGATTTCAACATGTGATAGCTACTCCTGAGCAATTACTTAAGGCTGAGCCCAGAAAAGCCATAAGGGCAGGGCTACCTGTGGCACTGGGGGCCCAATCTCTACCACAGAGTGTCTGGGAGGCAACACATAGAGTGAAAGATTATTCTGGATTTAATAATTTTAATGTCATCATCCCTATTAAGTTTTGGACTTACTTGGGGCTTGTTCCTCCTTTCTTCTTGCCTATTTCTCCTTTTTGGAATAACAATATATATCCTATGCCTGCCTCATCATTGTACTTTGGAAGCACATAATGTGTTTTGATCTCACAGGCTCACAGCTGGAGGGGAATTTGCCTAAGGATAAATAGTGCCCTAAGTCTTGACCATATCTGATTTAGATAAGACCATAGACTTTGACTTTTTAATTGGTGCTGGAATCAGTTAAGACTTTGAGGCTATTGTGATGAAATAAATGTATTTTACATGGGTGAAGAGCATGAATTTGGGGGGCCAGAGGTAGAATGTTGTGGTTTGAATGTGTCCCCCAAAAAGCATGTGTTGGTAACTTAATCGTCTGTGCAACACTGTTGGGAGGTTGGGCCTAATGAAAAGTCGTTAGGCAATGAATGTAGAGTGAATGGATTAAGGCCATTATCAGAAGTGTGAGTTTATTATCTCAGTTGTGGGTTGATTATAAAAGGGGGAGTTCACCTTGTTTTACTTTCTCTCTCTCACGCTCTCTTTTCCTTCTACCTTCCACCATGAGATGGCACAGCAAGAAGGTCCTCATTAGATGCTGGCACCTTGATCTTGAACTACCCAGCCTCCAGAACTGTGAGAAATAAATTTGTTCTTTATAACTAACCCAGTCTCAGGCATTCTGCTATAGCAGCACAAAATAGACTAAGATAACTACTCATGAGCAAAGGGAGGTTTTCTTTTCGGGGGGGGTTGTTTTTGTTGTTGTTGTTGTTGTTGTTTTGTTTAATCTGAGAAAACTTCCTATAAAAATTTATTACCCTAGGCTTGCTTTCACACAGATGCTAGCTTCTTATATATTCTACCTAAATGTTCATCTTAGATAGCTTAAGAGGAATTAAGTTTAATTAAATTGACCCTAGATTGCTGGAATTGTGTGTACCTGGCAGAAAGAAACTAAAATTACTGGAAAGATACTTCCTCAAGTCGAGTTTTAGTATTCCCAAAGATAAACTCAGCCAAACCTGAGTTCACATTCCAAAACTTAAAAATATTTAAGAAAGGAAGAGCTGGAAAAAACAGTTGAATAAAAGAATTCCACTCCCCATGAATGCAAATAATACAATTACTGGATCTTGAATAGAAAATCTTATGTTTAATACGTTCAATGAAAAAATATATATATATATTTTTTAAAGCACAAGTGTATTAGCCCATTCTCACACTGCTATAAAGAACTGCCCAGGACTGGGTAATTTATAAAAAAAGAGGATTAACTGACTCACAGTTCTGCGTGGCTGGAGAGGTCTTGGGAAACTTATAATCATGGCAGAAGGGGAAGCAAATACGTCCTTCTTTACGTAGTGGTAGGAAGGAGAAGTGCATAGCAAAGCTGGGGAAGCCCCTTATAAAAACATCAGATCTCGTGAGAACTCACTCACTATCATGAGAACAGCATGGGCATAACTGCCCCCATGATTCAATAATTTTATGGTTTCCCAGTGCGTATTAAAGTTGTTTTATGCTATATTGAAGTCTATTCAATGTGCAATAGCATTATTCCTAAAAAACAATGTACCTCCCTTAATTACAGAATACTCTCTTGCTAAAAAAAAATTTAACAATTATCTGTGCCTTCAGCGCAGTAGAAGGTCTATAGAAGGTCTTGCCTCCATGTTAATCGCTGCTGACTGATAAGGGTGGTTGTTGCTCAAGGTTGGACAAGCTGTGGCAACTTATTTTTCTTTTAATTTTCAACTTTTATTTTAGTTATAGGGGGCATATGCAATTTCTCAAAATGAGACAACAATGAAATTTGCCCTATCAATTGACTCTTCCTTTTATAAAGATTTCTCTGTAGCATGCAATACTGTTTGATAGATTTTACCCACAATAGAATGTCTTTAAAAATTGGAGTCAATTCTCTCAAACCCTGCCTCTGATTTATGAAGCAAATTAATAATATTCTAAATCCTTTGTTATTTCAACAATGTTCACAGTGTCTTCACCAGGAGTAGATTTCATCTGAAGAAGCCACTTTCTTTGCTCATCCATAAGAAGCAACTCCCCATATATTCAGGTTTTACTATCAGATTACAGCAATTTAGTTATATCTTTGGGTTCCACTTCTAATTGTAGTTAATTTTCTATTTCCATCACATGTTTTTATTTAAAACGAGTGGTGTGTAACTTGTCCTTTCAGTTGAACCTTTAGAGGCCACTGTAAGGTAATTATCTGGCCTAATTTCAATATTTTTGTGTCTTAGGGAATAAAGAGGCCCAAAGAGAGTGAGCAAGATGGGCAACAGTCAGTCGTGAAGCAGTCAGCACACATACGACTTTTATCAATTAAGTTTGTTGTCTCACACAGGCACAGTTCATGGTCCCCCAAACCAATTACAATAGTAACATCGGAGGTCACTGACCACATCTCATCATAACAGATACAATAATACTGAAAACATTTGAAATATTGCAAAAATTTCCAAAATGTGATACAGACATGAAGTGAGCCTGTACTGTTAGAAAAGTGATGGCAAAAGACTTGCTTGATGCAGAGTTGCCAGAAATCTTCAATCTATAAAAACATACTATATGTATGCAGCACAATAAAGCAAAGCACAATAAAAAAGATATGCTTCTAAATAACTAAAATAAAAATTTTTAAAAGTTACATAATGAGACCAGTCATACTACAGAAAACAGTCAAAGACAAAAGGAAGAGTTCAAAGTTTCCAAAAAGAAATAAATAAAGATTCCTTCAAAGACAATGAAAACTGTGTTCAATGTATTGAGAGAAAGTAACCATCAAACAACTATCTTTCATCATCATTAAAGGTTCAGTGCTAAATACATAGAATTTCAAACAGAACATTGAGATGTTTATCATCAACATATCATTCATTAGAGACGTATTCAGGGTTTTTTGTTTGTTTGTTTATGAGTTTTGTTTTAGTTTTTAAGGGTTTTTGTTGTTTTTGTTGTTGTTGTCGTTGTTGTTCGAGACAAGCTCTCACTGTGTCACCCAGGCTGGAGTGCCGTGGTGCATTCACAGCTCACTGTAACTTCCGTCTTTTGGGCTCAAGCGATCCTCCTACTTCAGCCTCCCACGTAGCTGGGACTACAGTCATGCAGCCCCACACCCAGCTTATTTTTGCATTTTTTCTTTTTTCTGTAGAGACAGGGTTTCACCATTGTTGCCCAGGCTGCTCTTAAACTCCTGAACTCAAGCAATCCACCTGCCTTCGCCCCCCAAAATGCTAGGATTATAGTCATGAGCCACTGCACCCAGTCAATGAAAGATGTATTTTAAGATGGAAAATAATTGTGGAAGGAATGTCTTAGAGTAAAAAAATATGTTAAGCAAATAAATTAGACTATCAAAACAAGCATTGACAATATCTAAATGATAATATTTAATTTTGCAATGTTAAAACACAGACAAAACTACTATACTAGACAACCATATAAAATGAAGACAATACTTAATCAGAGACAAGATCTTTTATGTCTTTGGATTGTTCAGAAGGAAGGTCCAATTATTGTTTTACCTTAGGCATGATTAAATTAAAATGTGTATATTAATGTTTTAGGGTAATTAACTTAGGAAAATAGTGTGTATAATTTCTACACTGGTACATAAAAAATAGAATTAAAAAATCAATCCATAAAGAAGAAAAACAGGAGAAATACAAAAGAAGCATAGAAAAATCAGGACAAGTAGAAAGTATAAAATACTATAGTAGAAGTGAATTCACACATATAAGTAAAAGCAATAAATATAAGTTTTTAAAAGAGAGACACCTAAGAAAAAATGAACATATTATGTTTGAAAGTAAATCTTGAAAGTAGATTTAAAAAGGAACCCCCAAAATATGCTTAATGCTTTTAGAAAGCATTTAAAAGTAATTATTAATTTCAAAGAAGATTAATATGTAATGATAAAATTTGAATTCCATAGATAAATAAACATCATAATGTGGATGTATTAATAACATAACTGAAAAACGTATAAGTAAAAAATTGGCATAATTACAAGAGGAAACAGGAAAATCACAACATAGAATATTTTAAAATTCAAATCCACCAGGTAATTGATAGGCTAAGCAAAAGATAAATTTATAAGGCCATAGAAGATTTGAATCACACTGTTAGCAAACTTGATCTAGTGAATATATATGCAATCCTATATCCAACAATTATACCATTTGTAAACATACATGGAGTATTTTTAAAACAAACATAGACCCTAGGTCTATGTTTTTCTGTATAATAGCTACTAGCCACATGTAGCTATTTAAATTTTGAATTAATTAAAGTTAAATAAAAGTAAAAATTCAGTACTTCATTCATAGTCACATTTGAAGTACTCAATAACCACATGTGGCTACTGTATTTGACAGTACAGAATATTGACATCATTGAATACAGTTCTACTGTGTAACAATGCACTAGGAAAAATTATAAAGACATTTCTGCAATGTTACTGATACAGGTAATTATTACAAATTCAAAGAAATAATTTTCAACTTTGAAAGAGAAAATGTCTGTTTTTTTCTAACCCAATCTTTTTAAAAAAGGTATATCTGGTCTTAAAGTTATTTCAGGGGTTTGGCATACTGGAAAAAAAAATAAATAAATGAGTAAACTAGAAATGAGGATTGCATTATACACAAAATCTAATAAAAATGATCAAATGATTTTAAGTAAATTACAAAAGATTAGAAAGAAATGGTGAAGAGTCATACCTATTAACTAGTGCCCCTTAGAGAAGAAAAAGTATGATTGACAAGTTTATTGCAGCACTATTCACAGCAGCCAAGATATGGAATCAACCTAAGTGTTCATCAATGCATGAGTGGACCAAGAAAGTGTGATACATAGAGGCATATTATCCAGCCATAAAAAAGAATTAACCCGTGCCATTTGCAATAACGTAGATGGAACTAGAGGCCATTTTGTTAAGTGAAATTACTCAGGCCCAAAAAGACAAATTTCACACATTGTCATTTGTATGTGGGAGCTTAAAGTTTAAAAAAAAAGATTAAACTCTTTGAGATAGACTGTAGAATGATGACTACTAGAGGCTGGGAAAAATAGTCGGGGGGTGGGGGGTGATAAGAAGGGATAGTTAATGGACATAAAACTACAGCTAGATGGAAGGAATAAGATCTAGCGCTCAGTAGTACAATAAAGCAACTATTGTTAACACTAATTTATTGCATATTTCAAAATAACCAAAAGAGTGGAATTGAAATGTTGCTAACACAAATAAATGATAAATGCTTGAGGTGATGGATATCCCAATTATCCTGATTTGATCACTACACATTTTATGCCAGTATCAAAATATCATATATACTCCATAAAGATTTACAGCTATTATATATCCACAATAATTAAAAATTTATTATAAAAAGCGTGATTGTAACCCTACTTGGAAGTTGAAACAGGAACCCCATACTGGATTTTCTTGACTAAACTATATGCATTAGACCAGCTCTCTAATTTTTTAATGCTATCGTATGAAAATACTACAGGCAAATCAAAAATACCATGAACCTGATGCAGTTTAAAATAATGCTGATTCCATGGTTTGAAGGACCAAAACCATGTGGTCACAAACTGTGGTCTTCTTAATGGGTTGAATACACATCTGGAAGATTTCTCATCCAACTCTTAACCTGGCTAACTCCCAAATGCCTCTTTCAGGTCTCAGGAAGAAAAAAAAAAAAAATTCTTTGCATCTCCAGTTCCAGAGCAGGTTCTGCCACAGAGTAGGGGCTAGAGGAATAATGGTTGAATGAAAAGGGGGATAGATAAGTTGATAAAAGTCTTTCCATATGTAACAGTCTATGATTCCGTGTTCCACTTTTAGTGCCAAAGTTGACGAGGTTATAGGAGAAGTGAGAGGAGGTAAAATAATTTCTGGAGAGATCAACTTTACACGGTGATGCACACATTTCTCTTCCATGGAGAATTCTCAGTCCCTTTCATCTCCAGATACCCAGAGACATGGAATTAACCTCTGTTGAACTGGAGAAACTTTAGCTACATATAAAATGTAACCATGATGCTTTTCAACAGAAACCTGCATTCTATTTTTAAACAAGAAAGATAGTTGCCTATGAAAATTCCCTTTGCCTAGATCTACAGCAGAGTTTTTCAGTGGAAATTAACTTCCTACCAAGATTAGTTTTGTTTTTTTTTAAATCACAAATAAGTTAAATTCGACCAAAACAAGCTTAAATGAGAATGCAAATTTTGTTATGGACATCAGGTCTTACGCATCAAGAACAAGGCTGATCCTGGCCAGCAGTATTTCCAATACCACCAGAGTTCCCTTTTTCTTATGCATCTCTGTTCCATTCTCTCTCTATCTTGGTTGCCATCTCAAGATTACCAAGGGGAGAACTTCAGTGATGCATCCATGTCTATCTTGGGCAAATTGCCAAAGCTTGTACAAATTAATTGTGGCCAAATGAGCAGAAATAATTTGTTAAAAAAGACATTTACCTGCAACTATGTTAAATAGGAGGGTGGACTTTACTGGAAACTGGGCAAGACAAAGCAAAGAGTAGACAAAATATTGTGTTCCTACTACACTACACTCTATTAGGTTGTCTATTTTACTAGGGGCATTGATATGGAAACCATCTGAGCCTAAATAAAAAGTACATCAGCATCTTGTATTTTTTCTGCACATTAAAAAAGTAAAACAAAACATTTTGCAACATGCACTAAAAACACTGTTTTTAGAGTATTTATGAATACCACTTACAATATTCAAATATTCCTTATGTCCAGAGTTTCCCTAAATGCTGTGACCTGCTTCTGTATCTTCACTTTTTTGTTTGTTTGTTTGTTTGAGATGGAGTCGCTCTCTGTCACCTAGGCTGGAGTGCAGTGGTGTGATCTTGGCTCACTGCAACCTCTGCCTCCTGGGTTGACGCCATTCTCCTGCCTCAGCCTCCCGAGTAGCTAGAACTACAGGCGCCCACCACCACGCCCAGCTAATTTTTTGTATTTTTAGTAGAGACGGGGTTTCATCATGTTAGCCAGGATGATCTCGATCTCCTCACCTTGTGATCTGCCCACCTTGGCCTCCCAAAGTGCTGGGATTACAGGCGTGAGCCACCGCACCCGGCCGTATCTTCACTTTTTATAGCCATTAATTGCTCCAGAATTACCTTTGTATTTTTAGCCAGTTCCCTGAAATCTATTCTCTAGCATTGATATCATGAGCCTTAGCCTTCAACATTGTGCTTGATTCTTTAAAATTCCTGCTTCAAATGTCCATAAAGCTTTTAGAAAAAGAGATGGTGTTGCATAACTGCTGCAACTGGGTTCATATCAAGTATCCTTGAGTATAGATAATAAACTAAGTATAGAATTTTTTTTTTTGAGATGGAATCTAACTCTGTCCCCCAAGCTAGACTGTAGTGGCACAATCTCGGCTCACTGCAACCTCCACCTCCCGGGTTCAAGCGATTCTCCTGCCTCAGCCTCCTGAGTAGCTGGGATTACAGGTGCCTGCCACCACACTTGGGTAAGTTTTGTATTTTTAGTAAAGAAGGGGCTTCAATATGTTGGTGAGGCTGGTCTTGAACTCCTGACCTCAAGTGTTTTCCCCCCCTTGGCCTCCCAAAGTGCTGGGATTACAGACTTGAGCCACCATGCCCGGCCAGCCGATAATTTTTTTTTTAAAATAATATACTTAGCCAGGTGTGGTGGCTCGCACCTGTAATCTAAGCACTTTGTGAGGCTAAGGTGGGAAGATTGCTTGAGCCCAGGAGTTCCCGACCAGCCTGGGTGACGTAGTGAGACCACCTCTACAAAAAAATTTTAAAATTAGCCAGGCTTGGGCCTGTATTGCTAGCTACTCAAGAGGCTGAGGCGGGAGGATCCCTTGAGCCCAGGAGGTAGAGGCTGCAGTGAGCCATGATCACACTGCTGCACTCCAGTCTGGGTGAAACAGGGAGGCCCTGTTTCAAACAATAATAAACGTAATAATTAAAGTATGGTTGAGCCAGAACAATACTGAGAACAATCTGTAGAATGTTCTTACATCACTAATCTAGGATGCAAACAGAATCTGGTCTGTCCAAAAGATATTTTTCTCTCTAATAATGAAGCAACATTCAGTAAATGCTTGCTTACTCACTCAATATGTTTTGTGTGAATACAGTACATCAACATTTAAAGAACATTCCTTTCCAGAATTAGTGTGCAAAGGAATTCTTGCATTATAGAAGCATATCCTTAGTGACCTGGGGATATTTATTCACTTAGAAAATGAATTTACTACGGCAAGAAATAGGTTCCAACTATTTAATAAAAAGGAAAATATCTTCGCTAAATTTTTTATCAATATATACCCTTTGCTGATTCCTCATTATAATGCTGTCAATATTCAGAGGGAAAAGATCACAGACAACAACTGCAGAACCTATAGCTTCAGGAGAATATTTACCATTTGAAAACACTGCATTGCTCATAGTAGATTGGTATGTTTCCCTCTAGTGGTTAAAAGGCACTTAACTGCATCAACCAAGTCACCTTTTGAGAAACAAAGCAGGAATTGAGAACGAGGCAGCATTTAGTGATGCAAAAATTAACATGGTCTTAAATTAAATGATTTGCAAGTAGAATCAAGTGTGGTTATTATGGAGAAACGAATTCATAGTTTAAATACCTGATCAGTTTCCATGGGATGAACAAGGACAGAGAATATTTTAAACTCTGGCTGATGAGAGATGCTGATGATGAGTAAGGAAATGAAAATCAGAAGAGGAAACAATTAAAATACTTAGTAAAACCAATTTATTTTAATGTGGCACAAGATTAGTAATGAAGCAAGATTAGCCATTTTTAATACCATGTTGCATTACTTATTTTAAAATCCCTTATTATAATAATTTCATTTTTGAAAAATCCAAATTCATGTGCTGGCTTTATTTCAATGAAGACTGACTGCATTTCTCTTGTGACTCTGCAGTCTTAGGGTGGACAATGTTCTACTTCATAAGGAGGAAAGCAGTGACACTCTAATCACAGTAATCATTTGTCAAAATACACCATCAGGCCTAAGAAATTTCACTAAACAACTCAAGGTAGTTTATCCTAGACATTGGCTGCATTTAATTATTTAAAATGCAAGACAATTACATAAAAGACTCTATATGCCTTCTAAAAACTATGTGCATGTTAGGATATTGACCATCAATTCCACAGCAAAATGCCGCACCAGCTCCAAATATGCACACTGGGGTTCCTTGAGCAATCAAACTTACTGGAATTAAGGGTTAAAAGATCAGCACTGTAACTTCAGGCAACCCAGGGGAAGACAACAATCTTCCACCTTTGTTGTATTCTGTGAACTGGCCATGATCACAGAATGTGAAAACCGGCTATCAGATCACAGGATCATTTCTCCGCCAGAAAGCACCTGCAGTTATTATGTACAAAAGAAACTCACAATGCCAGGCTTTCAGAAGCACATAAAGCTAGCTGTCCTCTCAATTTCTCATAGGGAAATATGTGCATTCTAGAGCAAAGAAAACATCTATGATGGAGACACGCACATACAAACCTTTCCCAACTCAACTACTGAGAGTTTGGTCTACACAATGAATTGTTGAAGGAGTGTGAAAAACAAGAGGTAAAAACAGAAGCTCGAAATTATCAGCTTATCACCCATAAAAAGGATATAGACCCTCAAGGAGGAAGGCTGAATAAAAAGAAACAAGTATTCTACAACTCCTCTTTGTGTTGAACAGGTAATAAACAATGTGGCCAATAAGTTTATCTTACCCTTCTAGGGCAAAGAAACAGATGGAAGCAGAACTGCATGCAATTATTGATAATGTACTTCATATATTTATTCATTGTCCACAATGAGCTATAGAGAAAATATAAGGGAAATGACTCCAGCCCTCTAGAAAATGAAATCAAAAGGAGAAATATACAAATTTGCTATTTTAATTTTTATTTTATTTGTATTTAGTAGCAACTATGCAAAGCTACAGAGATTGAGCAGAGGTTTCTTGGTTTTTCAGAAAACTTGGAGATTACAAATTGTGAAACCCAAAATATGAAAATTCACAATATACATCTTCCATATTGTGGTCAACCAAAATATATTACACAGAAAACATGTTAATTACTGAGTCATGTCAGGACAAAGGATATACAGAACATGTTAATTAAAGCTCATGCAAAATATCATGTGTAAAAGCCTTCAACCAATAATAGAACACTTTAACAATCTGAGATTATTTTAATCTTATTTTGATTTTTTCTGACTTTCCGTTGAATTTAGAAAACAATTTATAAAGTCTGAAACATTCCTCAATCTCTTTGGCACAGATGAAGTTGCTAGGACAGGGATAATTTTTTGTCATGTGTTCTAATAATATCTATCGAACAAACTATTTTAGTGACCTAAAATATCATTTGGCCTTTTCTTGTTGACATGACATCAAAATTGAAGCCTGTGTTTTTGCACACAGGATACCTAATTTAGTCATTGCAATTGCACATAATTTGATAGGTATATATAAACAGAAGCTATCACTGTGCATGTCACAATCAGCCTAGGTGAAATCCTACACTAGGTTTGAAAAATAGAGCTTCTATTCTAGGAGGTCTCTCTTGATTGTACTGTTGAGCCAGGCCAGGTCTAGAGCTTAAATTTTTTGACAAAGCCTTGTTAAAATGAAAAAAAAAAAAAAAAAAGAGATCTTGGTAAAATGCTATTTCACTGGAAGACAGAAGATGGGTGATGAGAAAGAAGGAATTTTTGGCCAAGGGAGTATATAGATGAAAGAAATGAAAGACTAGCAAATGAAAAATGGAAAATGCATGGCAGACCCAAAATACTTCATGAAAAGAAAAGACCAATTGTCAAGAACACATATTAGAGCTGTATCATATTTTTTTCTCCCACAGTATACTAATTTCATTTTCTGATTGATGTGGAAAGAACTTTTTCTCTCTTCACCTCCTATAAATTATTCTTTACTGAGTGCTGCCTTAAGAACAAACAAAGGCACACAAAGAAGCTGAGGCATTAGTATTTTTCAGGATGTACACAAGATCCTTAATAGAGGTAATGAATGCCCTGGCCAGGAGCCAGGATGACAAGCTCCAGCTACAAAGCAGTGAGTCAAGTTCAAAACAGCCACACAAATGCAGAGGCCAAACAATCATTTTTGCTAAACAGAAATTTTTATGCCTCCATAATCAATTAGCTGATTTTTCCCTCTGCTAAGTAACTATTTCCTGGACAACTCTCTGAGCTGACGGCATTGAAATGCTGTCTATCATACAGTAGAAAAGTGAGATTAAATGTTTTGAGTGCCTGGGCATGACGCTGGAAAGAGAAAGCAGAAGAGCCATTCTTCCTAATTGTAACAAGGTGCTGCTTTTTTCCTCTGCCTTTTTGTGTTGAAATTGGAAGAACTGTAAAGAGTCAAAAAGATTTTCCAGCATGTCAAACGAACCTCTTGTTTTTCCTCAACAATGGTGAGACTGATTCTTAAGTGCCAGTAAATAGCATAATGACTATGAAAGTGAGAAAGCATTTACTGAATTGCCTTTATGACTTCTAGTGGAACTAAGTTTGTGGAGAATTGTACTGCTTAGTAGGATATCTATTTTAAAATACTGGAAAATCTTCCCATCAATGTACTTTTCCTTGCATAACTTCTAAAGTGTTCCTTCTCCTTCTTCCTCCTTCTCCTTCTCCCTTCTTCTCCTTCTCCCTCTTCCTCTCCCTCTCTTATAAGGCAACACATGTAGGGAAGCGAAGTGTCACACAGACTAAATAGATGATCCACCAATGAACTGAACATCAGTGATGATAAGTCAGCACACTCAGGCCTCATTTAGACTTTCACCACCAAAATGGAAGAATTCCAAAAAATTGGAAAAATTCTTTTGAAAATTTACAAAACTATATTTCTCACTTTTTACAGGATTTGCTTAAAATATTTACATTAGTTACCCTGTTTAATGATGTCATCCATCTCATGGACAATGCACACCTCAACTATTCTAAATGACCATTTAGAAAAATCCTTTTTTATAGAGTTTTGCTGATAGACCCTGAAACCTTCCCATGAATTTCTTCTAACATAAGTTTTGAAAGCACTGTGGGTTTTACCTACAAATCCCATCCAAATGGTCCCTGACTTACAATTGTTTCACTTACAAATTTTTTTACTTCAAGGTGATGTGAAAGCAATACACATTCAGTAGAAACCATATTTTAGTACGCGTACAACCATTTTGTTTTTCACTTTGAGTACGGTATTAATAAATTACATGAGATATTCAGTACTTTGTCATAAAATAGACTTCATGTGAGAAGATTTTGCCCAAGTGTAGGCTAAGTGTAGCCTAAGTGTAGTGCTGTTCTGAGCACGTTTAAGGTTAGGCTAGGCTATGACATTTGGTAGGTTAGGTGTGTTAAGTGCATTTTAACCTTACAAAATTTTCAACGTAGGATGAGTTTGTTGGGATATAATCTCATTGTAAGTTGAGAAGCACCTGCACAAAGGCTTAATATTTTGCTACAAGTCTAAGAGAGCAGCACTGGGAGATGAAGAACTGTTACTAGAGGATCTAATCTAAGAGAGCAAACTTTAGAATGAATAAAAACAAAATGGCTATTTTCAATGAAAGGGATTAGTTTTACATTTTGCCTGCCCCTACCCCGTCTTCTTTCTGAATCACTGCCGAAGTATGGAAATTCCTAGTGATTTCCCATGCTTGGGTATAAAGCACGATAGACAGTCTACTGTTAGAGTTGAGTGGGTTTTCCAAACTGAGATGAGATCACAGGTTGATGTTAACTGGGAGGAAGAAGCAGCATTAGCTTAGTTTGTGAAGAAAGGTGGCATTTTCATTAAAGAAAAGCTAACAGGAAAATTCCAGCTTCTTCTAACATTCTACATAGGTAGTAACATTCCACAAAAGTATGAACCCTAAAGTACCCGGTATCCATGCAGGGAAAGGAACAAAGCAGTAAGTGCCCTAAGAGAAGTGAATAGGTGTTGCTGCTATGGTTCCTGTAGATTTCTGAGTAGCTATTTGCAATCTATGTACTTAATACTGGATTGCACATGTTATATATTTTCTGTGAATTAAGCCTCTTGGCATAACTTTCCAGCAAAACTGTATGTCCTGTAATTCATAGATTTCCAAAGGTGTTGCAAAGTAGCAAGAGCTGAATGTGCCACCCAGCAATATTCCAGGAAACTAATTAACTGAGGGAATTCATGAAGGATTGCATAGATTACTGTGCCTCAACAATAAAGTAATGAGACTGGTCCACAAGGCATACATAAAAATCACATCTATCTGGTGTGGATTGATTTATGCACACATTTTAGAAGATCTATGTAAATCCTACCTGGCTCAATTCTTTCCTTCTGCAAAGCATGCCCTACCAATACAACTGAACATCATATTTTTCTTCTCTTCACTTTTTTTACATGCCACTCACTTAAAATCTAGTTATCTTGTTATGTTTGTATGTATTAACCATTCAAAACTGCCTTTTTCATTAATATGAAAACAGTATTAGGTATCTATTGCTGCATAACAAATCACCCCAACATTTTGTAGCTTAAAACAACATTTATTATCTCATACAGTTTTTGAGGGTCAGGAGTGGCTTAGCTGGGTTGTTCTGATGCATGTGTTTCATGAGGTTTAAGTCAAACTCTTGGTCACTTAAAGTCTTTACCTGGGCTGGATAATATAACTTTATTCTTTGTAGTGGGTTGAATGGCAGCCTCCAAAAATATATGTCTATGTACTAATCTTTGGAACATGTAAATGTGACCTTAGTTAGGAAACAGATCTTTGCAGATGTGATAACTACGTTAAATATACTGAGTTGAGTCCATCCTGAATTATTTGGTGGGTCCAAAACTCAATGATAAGTGTCTTTTATAAGAGACACGGTGAGACACACAGAAAGAAAAAGAGAAGCCTGTGTGAAGATGAAGGCAGAGATTGAGGTTATGAAACCATGGAAACGAAGGAACTCCTGGAGCCACCAGGAAGCTAGAAAAGGCAAGGAAGGATGCTCCCCTAGAGCCTTCAGAAGAGAATACAGCTCTTCAGAAAACAGAATGAAACCCTGTCACCGAATGGTGAGAGAACAAATTTCTACTGTTTTAAGCCACCTGGTTTGTGGTGATTTGTTACAGCAGCACCCCCCATCCCCAGCCTAAATAGTATCCCAACTCTAATTTACATGTTCTTTTTTGCAGCAGGCTCAGCCTTTCCAAAGCCAATGCTAGCACCTGCACTAACGCTTCCCAGTGTGAACACCTGCACTAACTTACCTTTCTAATGCCAATACACGCACCACTCAAATTCTCTCCTTACATCAGGGTAAGCCTGTTTAGTGAACTAATTCAAACAAATAGTAAATGGATATAAATGCATGGACTGATTCATTACCATGTGCTATGATTTGAATGTGTCCAGCAAAAGTTTATGTATTGAAAACTGGATACCCAATGCAACAGTGTTGGGATGTGGAGCTAATAAAGGGCTATTGCGTAATGAGGGCTCATAAAGGCTGATTGAGGTCATTATTGTGGAAAAGGATTAGTTATCATGAGAGTATGTTGTTATGAACCTAGTCCAGACCTTGGTGCCTCTATCTTACATGCAGTCTCTTGTCCTTCTGCCTTCCATTATGGGAGGATACAACACAAAGGCCCTCACCAGATACCAGTTCCATGCTCTCGGACTTGTCAGCCTCCAGCATGTGAGAAATAACTTTTTTCTTTATCAATTACCCAGTCTGTTATAGTAATAAAAAAACAGACTAAGATACCATGTTATCCTTTACAGATAACATAAGTAGGACCTTTCCAAAGACTTTGTTTCATAGTGTTTATAGTCAGACTATTGAAGCAGGTCAGTGTTTAATAGAAATCCACTCTGACCACTTAATAATCTCCCCTTCCATGCATAGACTCCATCAGTAAACTGAAGAAGACGAATGAAAGCAAATATTTCAACAACAAAAAAGATTGTCTATGAAGACATCATGACAAGAGTAGAGAATGAGAAAAACAAGGTAGATACTGACTGGAAGCTTGCAGAGTTGTGTTTTCCAGGCTGTAATTCAAAGAAAAATTGTTTCAGGAAATGCTCTCCAGGGAAAGCATTATCTGGTAAAATAAACTATTATGTAAAACTCTATTTTGGAGATAAACATGTATATAAACATGTGTTGTTTAAAAATAAAAGGAAAGATGGAGAGAAAAAGAGGAGAGGGAGAGAAGGGAAGGGGAAAAAAGAAGTGAGGGGAGAAAAGCATGAGAGAGAGAAAAAAGAGAATCTTAGTGACCATTCCAGTATACATACTACTAGTTGCTAATTTAGTTGGGGTTGTCACATCAAGGTAGAACTTTGGAGTAATACTGACAAACCTGTTTTCAATCCACCTTCTTACTAGCCAAGTAATCTTCAGCAAATTACTTAGCAGTTTTAGCTTCTTGATATGAAAGAATGGGGATACCTATTACGTTATCTTGTGTTTTTTTGTTGTAATTCATGTAGAAAATATGTACTTCTTACAAGCAATGTTTCCTGTAGTTACAGTTCTCAATAGTTTGAGATTATTATGGTCATTACGATCACCAGTAGCAGAGGCTATAGTAGCCAACATCTCTGTTGCCATCCGTCTCAGCCATTGAAATGCAATTATCAGGAGACTTAAGTTTTGAAGTCAAACCATAATTGATCCCAGCAGAGGAGAAAAAATAGAGCTGTTAATTTAACAAAAGGAGATTCTACAAAACCTGAAATAATTTATCAGTATATCTAAAGAATACATTAACACCTCAGATTTCAAGGACTGCCTTGAAAGCTTAGAAAAAGGAGAAGCATAAAGATCAGCTCAGCACTGATGTCTAGGAGGAAGAACCATAACCAAGATTCTCAAGTATTCTGGTGCCTGAGCAAAGACAAGAAGATTGTTGACATAACTATGGAATCATTGTCACACAACTTAAAATGGTCCTTTTGACACAATGGTCCTGAGTGATAAATGTTTGAATTAAACTACCAAACTATCTTATCCTGGTGCCATTAAATACTGAATTTATTTATTTAATTCTCTGTACCGAGTTGAATAGTGCTCCAACAAAATTCACATCTACTTGGAACCTGTGATTGTGATCTTATGAGGAAATATGGTCTTTGTGTGTTCTTTGTAAATGTAAGCAAGTTAAGATGAGGTCATATTGAATTAGGGTGGGCCCTAACTCAGATGTGACTTGTGTCCCTATAAGAGGGAGTTTTGGACACAGAAACACATGGAGAGAACACCATGTAATGATGCAGGCAGAGAATAGAGTGATGCATCTACAAGCCATGGAATGTTAAGGATTGCCAGACATCAGAAGCCAAGAAGAGGCAAGAAAGAATCCCCTCTAGAGCCTTCAGAGAGCATGACTTGACTACATCTTGATTTCAAACTTCTAGATTCTATAACTGTGAGAGAATAAATTTCACTTGTTTTATGCCATCAGATTTTTGGTAAGTTATTATGGCATTCCTGGGAAACTGGGCATGCCCCTTTCTTATGATATGTGTTTACCAAGCAATTTTCTGGATAAGAATTAGTTGTCCAAGTAAGCAGATATATGTGTAGGTAATAATACTTATACATACATGAGTTTTAGAATTTCCATCTCTATGACAATTTTATATTTGCACATCAGCATTACAGCTTTTATCCATCAACCTTATGAACTTAAGTAGAGTCTATCATTGAAAGATTAATCTTCTTTTATAAGACATGGACAATATGAGGTTTTAAAATGCCCTCTTCCGTGGCAACAGATAATAAATGAAGCTCTGCTTTAGGTCCACTAAGCCTTGTGATCTTTCTCTTTTTTATCCCAGTACCCTGCCTCATACCATCATTTCCTCTATGATATGTTTGTTGACAGAGCAGCAAATAATTTGTCTCCATCAGAAGACTAGACAAGATAAGGAAAGAATAATGAGTTTGAAGTTATGCCCATAGCAACTCCTCAAACTGAAATGCAGTGAAAAAAAGAAAAAGAATATTCAAGAACAGTGGGACCATTATAAAAGATGTGGCATACGTATACTAGAATACTAGAAAGAGAGTTATTAAGTATTGACTCACATGATCACAAGGTCCCACAATAGGCCATCTGCAGGCTGAGGAGCAAGGAGAGACAGTCTGAATTCCAAAACTGAAGAACTTGGAGTCTGATGTTTGAGGGCAGGAAGCATCAAGCATGGGAGAAATATGTAGGCTGGGAGGCTAGGCCAGTCTCTCTTTTCACATTTTTCTGCCTGCTTATATTCTAGCCACAGTGGTGGCTGACTAGATCGTGCCCTCCCAGATTAAGGGTAGGTCTGCCCTTCCTAGCCCAGTGTCTCAAATATTAATCTCCTTTGGCAACACCCTCACTGACACACCCAGGAGCAATACTTTGTATCTTTCAATCCAATCAAGTTGACATTCAATATTAACCATCACAGTCCTCTAGTTGAGAAAGTTGTATATGTGTACCAGAATTGAACAATTATGTAAATGATAGGGATGTTGGGAGCCAGACTTCTCACTGTTCAAGTAGAAGTTTACAGATAAGCAAGAAAACGAGTCTAGAATGATCTGGTAATTGAGTAGAGTCAAAGACATCAGGATGAACTCATATTTAGCTTGAAATAGATACATACATTTCTTCTGCCTGCTCCTATCCAAAGTCCATTCATTTTTCAAGGCCCAATTCTCCATCTGCTTAATCCACAATTATTTGCCTAAATACTCAAGTATTCATTAAATTTCTGCTGCACTTATGTCCTGAAGCAAACATCCTGGAAATTGCTATGCATTATTAGGTATTATATAACAATATTTTAATTTTTAGAAATAATATTACTTTTTTTCTTTTGCTAATTTTTATATTCCCAGAAGATTAGAACCAAGTACTTCTTTGGTCCAGCTTCCATTATATAATAAAGTGACAAACATACACTGGGCAATAAAAGAAGGAATACTCTCTGATTTATGAATAGTGTGACCCAATCTGCTCATTGGAGAAATAATTTATAAGCGACATTTTTATACAGTGGCTTTATATTAAAACCATTGTAGAAAATGTTTCTGCTAAGTTCCTTAATGGAATATTTTCTTAATTATTTTAGTAAAAGTAATATTTATATTAATATTGTATTTATATTAATGTTTATATTTGAACATTTTCTCTCCATCAAAACTTTGTCATGTAAATGAGATGTTGCATGTAACAAAGAACGTGCTTGTTTTTGATGAACAAGTTAAATATTCACAAAAATTAATTATGTATTAAACCATAAATAAAACCTTAATAAACTTAAAAAATTCAACCGTGTATAGGTTATGTTCCCTGGTCATGATGCAATAAAATTAGAAATGAATAGTAAAAGGATGGCTGCAGTAAAAATATTCATATTTCTGATTGCCAGTCTCCAATAAAGGTTGTTTTTTTTTTAACAACTCCTTAACTGAAAACAAGTGTAAACAATGTTAGAAAGAATAATCCTCACAAAGACAGCACGAATATGACGAAATATTAAAAAATGTCCAGCCCACAATCTGAAAGAGAATAAAAACAAGAAACAATAAAAGATCTAACCCACTTAGCCACTAGTGACTATAAACACCTGCAACCCTCATAGTGTTATTGAGCTTAATTTATCCCATCAAGATTGTCAACAGTTTATCTCCATTCATAAAGTTAGCTTAAAGTGATCCTGGGTTGTTCATATCAATGAGCACTTGGAAGAAATGAATGTATTTCCTCTGTGGAGGATATCACCTCTATTTTGGCGCTCCACAAATGCTCACAAGTAACTTTTATGGAAATAAATTAAATAGTAAAATGTCATCATGCACAATAGAAAACAAGGCAATATGTGTGAGATCCAGCAGGAACAAGAGAAAGTAGAAACAGACCAAAATATGCTTGAGAAAATCAGATTTTCAGACACAAATTGTTTGCTTTATCAAGAAAACAAAAACAAGCTCAGCTGGGTGCGGTGGCCCATGCCTATAATCCTACCACTTTGGGAGGCCGAGGTGGGCAGATCACTTGAAGTCAGGAGTTCGAGACCAGCGTGGCCAACATGGTGAAACCCCATTTCTAATAAAAATACAAAAATTAGTTGGGTGTGGTGGCATGCACCGGTAATTCCAGCTACTTGGGAGGCTGAGGCAGATAATCACCTAAACCCAGGAGGCGGAGGTTGCAGTGAGCTGAGATCATGCCACTGCACTCCAGCCTGGATGAGGGAGTGAGAGTCTATCTTGAAAAATCAAAATCAAAAACAAAAAGAAGAAAACAAGCCTATTCTATTGGGGCTGAGGGGGAGGAAAAAACAGCTTAAAGTTATCAGAATATAACAGAAAATTATTTTTTAAATGTATACCATATTAAAAGAAAAGTAAAATTGTAGAAGTAAAAGATGTAGTAACTAAAATTTAAAAATCATTGAATGAATGTGGCACAGATTAGTCATAAAATAAGAGAGAATTAGTAAATTGGAAGCTGAGCCAGAAGAATTCGGAAAATAGCACAGAGAGAAAAAAATAGATGGAAAATATAAGAAAGAGGCTAAGAGATATAAATGAAAGTTAGATGATTTAAAATACATTTAACTTCAGCTTGGAGACAGAAAGGGTCAAAAAATATTTAAAGAGAAAACAAGAACATACAACAGATCCAAACAAAACATCCATCAAATTCCAAATACGTTAAAGAAAGATAAACCCAAACGTTGAAATATTTTAGAGAAATTACAGAAAATAAAGGACAAAGAGAAAATAATGCCAATGATAGCCAGAGAAAGACAATAGTGAGTATTAGATTGATAGAGAATTATAAAGACCAAGTAAAGATATATCATGCAAATATCAATCTCAAAAAAGTTGATAACAGATAAATGTTTTGGAAGAAGTAGAGTCTCGTAACAATATAAAGTTTTTAACTCATCAGAATAGTACGAGTTGAATTCATATATTTTGAAATACACAGCCTTAAAATGAATAAAGAAAGAACATACAAAGACTCCTTTCAGGAATCATTTCTTTAGTTCCTACTAGAGGAGCTTCTCTTAACATGTGGAGCGCCGGAAACCACAAAGAGGAGGTGCAGCATTCTGCCGTAAGTGTGAAGTGGATTCTTGGTGTTGCTGTGCTGCAACTGCCATTTGCTAATGATGACCTTGCTTTCCTTACTTAGAGTAAGACTAAGAGATGGCAGTCAGCCTGAGCAGTTTCCATTTATGAAAGCAAAAAACAAAAACAAAACCACTCTAAATTTGCAAACCAAAATAGACTATAATCAGAGTGGAAAATTTTAACATACCTCCCAGCAATTAACAAAACAACCAGACAAAAACATCAGTGAGTTTATAGAAGGCATGAACATACAAACACAACCACAATAATAGAATAATAAACTTTGTTTTTTTAGCACACCTGGTCCACTTACAAAAATTGATTTTGTACTTGACTACAAAATCTCAACAATTATTGGAAGACTGATATAGTGTAATATTCTCTCATCACAAAACAATTAAGCTAGAAATAATGAAATAACTTTAAAACATTTCCTATAGTTAGAAATTTAAAACTGTATTTGAAAGTACTCATGAAAAAACACTTTAAAAAAAACAGAAATTAGAAAATACTTTCATCTAAACTTTTCTCTTTTTTTTCTTTTTTTTTTTATTATGGTGTAAGTTCTAGGGTACATGTGCACAACGTGCAGGTTTGTTACATATGTATACATGTGCCGTGTTTGTGTGCTGCACGCATTAACTCGTCATTTACATTAGGTATATCTCCTAAGGCTATCCCTCTCCCCTCCCCACACCCCATGACAGGCCCCGGCGTGTGATGTTCCCATCTTTTCTAATCCTTGTAAATGGAGCTAAAACCATATTTAGGGGAAAATTTAAAATCTTAAACAATACATTATAGAGAAAGAAGCCTGAAAACTAATGAGGTAAGGATCCATCTCAAGAAGTTAGAAAAATTACAACAAATAAACCCAAGAAAATAGAATGAAGAAAAACTTTATTAAGAGGAGAAAGTGATGAAACAAACAAATACTATCGAAAGGATCAATAGAACACAAATTTTATTTTTGGATATTGTTAATAAAATTGTCTAACTTGGCAGAAACTAAATTAGAAAAATAAGAGATGAGTAAGCAATATCAGCAATGAAATGGAGCACACAACTGCAAATGCTATAGACATTTAAAGAACAGATTTTATATATTAAAAAAAAAAATTTTGGCCGGCACAATGGCTCACACCTGAAATCCCAGCACTTTGGGAGGCTGAGGCGGGTGGATCACCTGAAGTCAGGAGTACAAGAACAGCCTGGCCAACGTGGTGAAACCCCATCTCTACAAAAATACAAAACTTAGCTGGACATGGTGGCGGTTGCCTGTAATCCCAGCTGCCTGGGAGGCTGAGGCAGGAGAATTGCTTGAACCCGGGAGGTGAAGGTTTCAGTGAGCCTAGATGGTGCCATTGCACTCCAGCCTGGGTGACAAGAGTAAAACTCCATCTCAATAAATAAATAAATAAATAAATAAATATTTTAAAAAAGAAAAAATTTTATACCAATCAATATGAATGTTTCAGATACTTATAAAATATACCAAAGTGTCTGTCTAAAAAGGAAATTGAAACACTGTATAGTCCAGAAGATTGAATCAATAATTTTTTTTCAAAGAAAACTCTAATTCAAGATGTATTTATCAGTAAGTTCCAGAAAAGCTTCAAGGAAGAAATATTTTCTATCTTACATAAACTCTTCCACGAGGGGCAGGGGTGCTGGGAGAAAGAGAGAAAGAAGAATGGCCCAATTAATTCCATTGGGCCAAAAGTTCTTCAAACTGGATATAACAAGACTGCACTTTCAAGATCTCTCAATCTTTCTTTCCAGCTTGTATTATGTTTAATACTGAGTATGACATATTCTCAAAATTATTTTTTCTTATTGATACTTAAAAAGTTATATTCTTATTGATGACATAATTTCTTCTGCAATATCTTAAGTATAGTCACAGAAAAAAGGAAAAAATAAAAGTAGTCACTTTAAAAAATATTTGGTGCTGACAGCTCCAAATACGGCAGTGGTTAACATTTGAAACCTCCAAACTCATTAAACTCTTTAAAAGTTATATGTCACAGTAGTCTCTATAAAAGGGTAAAAAATGATTTGTTTTACAATATTGCTGTATGCATCATAGCTCTTCTCAGCCTTTTTAAGATACCTTCTATAGTTTGCAAAAATGTATTTAACTGTTTCCATAAATGAGCTAACAGAAAAAAAGTATTTATGTATCCTTAAAGACAAAATTTTTAAAGTATTTCTACATGAATCTATAATTATTTAAACAGTACAAATTAAGTAATTTGATGTAATCTCAGATGATTTTAAAATGAAAAGGAAAATATCAATTTTTCTGCTACCTACCGAGTTCTTCATATTTGGTTTATGCAGTTTAAAAAGTAGGATCTGAACATCAGTAAAAGTAGGAGAAGTATTAATAAAGCCTGGGAGACCTTAGAAGATCAACATGTGATGCCCTCTCATTCCAGTTATTCAGTAAAGTTTACAAAATGTTTGGTATAGGGAGATATCTTGTGAAAACACCTAAGGGGATTAATATGTGTGGATGCATTATGGTAATACATAGACTACACACAGGTAGGAGGTGAAGACAAAAGGAGTAAAGAGAAACCCCACACTTACAAAAGTGCCTGAACACTGGAATCATCAGAGTTCATGAATCTTGTGAGGTTGTAGGGCTTGCATAAGCCATAAAATTGGGGTTGGAGAATTGTTTAAGGTGATTTTTGCCCAAGTTTTTTATTGTAGTGAGATACACATAAGAAATTGAGCATCTTGACATTTGTAAGTGATAGTTCAATAATACTAAATACATTCATAACGCTGTGCAACCATCACCACCACCTACCTTCAGAACTGTTTTCATCTTGTAAAACTGAAATTCTGTAACCATTAAACAATAACTCCCCATTCCTCCAAACTCCAGCCCCTGTCAACCACACTATATTTTCTACTGCTTATTATAATTTTGGGCTTTACATTTAGGTCCTTGATCCATTTTGATTTTTCATTTTAATTTTTGTATATGGTGTTAAGTAAGGGTCTGACTTCACTTTATATATATATGTATGTATATATAAAATATTAGACAAATATATATGTGGATATATATATATGTATATTAGTCATATATATGTGGATATCTAGTTTTCCAAGCACTGATTGTTCAAAAGACTTGCCATTTACCTCACTTAATGGCCTTGGCCTTGTCAAAAACCATTTGACCATATATGTGATGGTTTATTTCTGGGTTTTCTATTATTTTCCATTGCTCTATCTCTCTGTCTTTATGCCTGTACTATCCTGTTTTTGATTATGATAGCTTTGTAGAAAATTTTGAAAGCAAAGTTTGAGTCCTCCATCTTTGCTCTTTTCCAGGTCATTTTGATTATTCAGAGTCCGTGAGATTTCCTATGAATTTTTAGATGAGTTTTTCTATTTTTGTAAAAATGCCATTGGGATTTTGATAGGGATTGCATTAAGTCTGTAAATTGCTTTGGGTAGTATTGAAATCTCAAAGGGATTAAGTCTTCCAATCCATGAGCATGGGGTGTGCTTACATTTATTTTTGAATTCTTTATTTCTTTTAGCACTTTTTGTAATTTTTATTATACAAGTGCTACGATCTGTGTGACCCCAAAATTTACATGTTGAAACCTAATTCCCCATGTGATGATATTAGAAAGTGAGGCCTTCAGGAGGTGATTAGATCATGAGGATGGAGTACTCATCAATGAGATTAGTGCCCTTATGAGGGGCTGAAGAGACCAGAGTTTTCTCATTTAGCCATGTGAGGATTCAGCAAGAGGACTTTCACAAACGGGAAAGCAGGCCCTAACCAAACAGAATCTGCTAGTGCCTCCATCTTGGATTTCCCAGCCTCCAAAGCTGGGAAAAATAAATGTCTGTTGTTTACAAGCTACTTACTTTATGACATTTTGTCATAACAGCCCAAACAGACTAAGACAACAAGTCTTTTGCCTCCTTGGTTAATTCCTAAGTATTTTGTTGTTTTTGATGATATTGTAAATTCAATTTTTTTAAACTTTCTTTTCAGATTGTTTGTTTTTAATATATAGAAATGTGACCGATTTTTGTGTGTGGACTATATATCCTGTTGCTTTGCCGAATTGATTTATTAGTTCAAACTTTAAGGATTTTTTTATAGAGTTCTACATATGAGATCATATAATCTGAAAACAGAGATGTTTATGTCTACCTTTCCAATATAGGTGCCTTTTATTTCTTTTTCTTTCCTGATTGCTCTGGCTAAAACTTCCAGTACTGTAACAAATCTGTAACAAATAGAATTGGTAAAAGCAGGCATCCTTGCCTTGTCATGTTTTTAGAGGAAGAGCTTTTACTCTTTCACCATTGAGTATACTGTTAGCCGCAGGATTTTCATGTATGACTTTTATTATATTGAGGTAGTTTTCTTCTATTCCTAATTTGTATCCTGAAAAGGTGTTGAATTTTATCAAATCGTTTTTCTGCATCATGAGATGATTACATGGGTTTTTTCTTCATTCTCTCAATGTAATGCATTATACTGATCAATTTGTATATGTGGAGACCATTCCAGGAATAAATCTCACTTGGTCATGGGGTGTAATCCTCTTAATTTACTGCTGAATTCAATATGCTGGTATTTATTGAAGACTTTTTACATTAATGTTTATTAAGGAGATCTAGTTTCTTTTTGTGTACTGTCTTTGTCTGGCTTGGGTATCTGGAAAATGCTGGCCTCATAGAATGAGTTAGAAAGTGTTCCCTCCTCTTCAATGTTTCGAAAAATTTTGAAAAGGATTCATATTAGTGCTTCTTTAAATATTTGGTAGCATTCACCAGTGAAGCCATCAGGTCAAGGGCTCTCTTTATTAGGACTTTTTCTTATTATTAATTCAATCTTCTCACTAGTTATAGGTCTGTTCATATTTTCATTTATTTGTTATTTAACCTTGGTAGGTCTTATGTTTCTAAAAATTGATTCATTTCCTCTAGGTTATCAAATTTGTTGGCATACAATTGTTACTAATATACTCTTACGATCCTTTTTATTTCTATAGAATACATAGTAATATTCCACTTTTATTTCAGATTTTAGCAATTTGAGTCCTACTCTGTTCTTATTAGCTAGCTAAAAGGTTTCTCAATTTTGTTGATCACTTCAAAGAACTAGCTTTGGTGCTTTGATTTCATTGGTTTTGGGTTTCATCATATTCTCTATTGCTTTTCTGTTCTCTATTTTGTTCACGTCTGCTCTAATCTGTCTTATTTCCTTTCTTCCGCTAGCACTGGGTGTATCTTGCTTTTCTTTGCTAGTTCCTTAAATTGTAAAGCTTGGTTGTTGATTTGAGATTTTTCTTGATTTTTAATATAGGCATTTATAGCTGTAAATTTTACCCTTTGCACTCACTGTATTCCAAAAGTTTTGGTATCTTGTGATTATGTTTTCATTCATCTCTTAGTTTTTCTTTAATTTTACATGTGATATTTTTTCTTTGATCCATTGTGTTTAAGAATGTATTAATTGATTTCCACAAATTTGTGAATTTTCCTCTTTCCTTTCTCTTATTGATTTCAAACTTCATCTTATTCTGGTCAGAGAAGATACTTTGTATGAAGTATATCTTTTACAATCTATTGAGACTTCCTTTCTGGTCTAACATATGGTCTATCCTGGAAAATGTCTCATGTGCAGTTGAGAAGAATGTGTCTATTACTGTTTTTGGGTAGAGTGGGCTGTATATGTCTATTAGATCTTGTTGGTATACTGTATTGTACAAGTCATCTATTTCCTTACTTCTTCCTAGTTGTTCTATACATTGAGAATTTGATTTTAAGTCTCCAACTATTATTGCAGAACAATTTCTCCCTTCAGTTCTGTCAGTTTTTTTTAAATATATTTTGGTGGCCTCTTATTAGGTATGTACATGTTTATGATTGTGGTATCTTCTTGTTGTATTAAAACTTTTATAACATAAAATGTCCTTCTTTGTCTTTTCCAATTTTTTTTAATTTAAAGCATATTTTGTCTAGTATTATTATAGTCACCTTGCTCTTTTTTGGTTACTAACTGCATGAAATATCTGTTCTCATCCTTTACTTTTAATCTATTTGTGTCTTTGGATATAAATGTAATTCAAATATAGGAAGCAGGCAGTTGGATTATGGTTTTTTAATCTATTCTACAAATCTCTGTCTTTTCATTGAATATTTTAAATTATTTTCATTTAAAGTAATTGCTGAGGCCGGACACAGTTGTTCACACCTGTAATGCCAGCACTTTGGAAGGCTGAGGCAGGAGAATCACTTGAGGCCAGGAGTTCAAGAGCAGCCTGGCCAAAATGGTGAAACCCCGTCTCTACCAAAGATACAAAAATGAGCCAGGTGTGGTGGTGTGTGCCTGTAATCCCAGCTACTTGGGAGACTGAGGTAGGAGAATCACTTGAATCCAAAAGGCAGAGGTTGCAGTGAGCCAAGATTGCGCCACTGCACTCCAGTCTGGGCGACAAAGAGACTTCGTCCCCCTACCCCCCATAAATACATAAATAGTAAAATAAAATGCAGTAATTGCTGATAAGTAGAAAATTACATCTGTCACCTTACTATTTGTTTTCTATATGCCTTACAGCTTTTCTGTCCCTCACTTTCTGCATTACTCATCTCCTTTGTGTTTAGTTGATTTTTTTTTAAGTAAAACATTTAAAGTTCTTTTTTATTTTCTTTTGCTTGTATTCTATAGCTATTTTCTTTGTGGTGATCATGGCAATTACATTTAACATCATAAAGTTATAACACTGCAATTTAAATTTATGTTAGCTTAACTTCAATAACATACACAAGCATTGCTCCTTTGTCAGCTTTATCACCACCTTTTGATTGTTGATGTTACAATATTACATCTTTATATATTGTGTGCTCCAAACATAAAGAAATAAAATTCATTATTTCTTGATGATTGTAGAAAACAAAACATGGAGTTACAAACCAAGATTACAATAGTATTAGCTTTTAGACTAAATTTTTTAAATGTAATAATATATTAGACCATGTAGAAAACAAAAATTGTCATTGCAGATGATTGTTATAATAATATTAGCTTTTCTCATTGTCCATGTGTTACTTTTATTGAGATATGTATTTCTTCATATGGCTTCAAGTTAATGTCTAGTGTCCTTTTATTTCACCCAGCAGGACTCCCTTAAACATGACAAAACAAACAAACAAACAAACAAAATCCTCCCTAGCGTTTGCTTACTTGTAAATTTCTTAATTCCTCCCTCATTTATGGACAATTTTGCTAGATACAAGACTCCTGATTGACAGTATTTTTCCAACTAGAACTTTGAAATATTTGCCCACTGCCTTCTGTCCTCCAATGTTTCTAATGAGAAATCTCATAATTTTATTGAGGTACTGTTGTATATGACAAGTTACTTCCCTCTTGCTGCTTTCGAGATTCTCTGTCTTTGGCTTGTAAAAAATTGATCATAATGTTTCTCCATGTAGATGTCCTTGAGTTCATTTTACCTACAGTTTGTTGAGCTCTTTGGATGTTTATATTCATATCTTTCATCAAATTTAGAAAGTGTTTAGCTATTATTTTTTAAAATATTCTCTCTGGAACTTTGTCTCTTCTCCTTTGGGACTCCTGCAATTTGTATGTTGATATCTGCTTAATGGTGTCCCACAAATTTCTTAGGTTTAGTTCACTTTTCCTCAAACTTTTTTCTTTGTATTTCTCAGACTTGATAATTTCCATTGTCCTATCTTCAAGGTCACTGATTCCTTCTTCTCCCTACTCAAATCTGTCTTTGAATCCTTCTAGTATTTTTTTTTCATTTTAACTATTGTACTTTCCAGCTGTATAATTTTTTTGGTTCATTTCTAGGTTTTCTAACTATTGATATTTTCATTTTGCTTGTATAATGTTTTCTTAGATTTCTCCCCATCTTTAATTATTTGAGCATATTTAAGACAGTTTGTCAAAATCTTTATCTAGTAGATATACTTTCTGTTCTTTTCAGGAACAATTTCCATAGTTTATTTTTTCTTTGAGTGGGCCATACTTTTCTGTTTCTTTGTGTGTCTTGTGATTTTTTTTTTTTGGCAAGAACTGGACATTTGAATCTAATAATGTGGCAATTCAGGAAATCATATTCTTTCCCTTCCCCAGAGTTTGCTGTTTTTTGTTTTTATTTATCCTTTTAAATTGTTGTAGGCTGTCTCTGTGCTAAGGATTAGCCTGTGATGTAAACTTAAGGTTTTCTCAGGTGCTTCCTGAGTCTGTGCCTTTCCCTGGCAAGTATGGTCACTTTCTAATTTTCCTGTATATGCTGTTATTTGTGAATGTCCTAGTCTTAAATATCTGGCTCCCAAAAAAGGAAAAAGAGAAAAAAATGAAAGAGTGGAGGAATGGGTGCCAACCCTTTAAATCCCCTGGAAGTCACTTTAGCTATAGGGTGGGGAGCTTGCAACAGTGAGGGAGGTATAAGAACAATGGCTACCCACCTCCTTTTCTGCACCTCAGTAATCAGAAGCAGCAATCAGCAGAGGGCAGCTCCCTAATATTTGGAGAACAGGGTCCTTTTTGCCCATCCTAGCTCCCACTAACTGTATGCAAGCTGCTCCTGGAATGTGTGCACAGCTGCTTACCCTACATGAGGGATAAGTGGTTGCTACTATGCTGAGAACTAAAATTGACCTACCAAGCCTTCCTCTGGGAGTTGCAAGCCTTCAATAGACTCTAGATTTCCAAAACAGTTACAAGAGTCAGAGTCTGCCAGTGCAATTACTATTGAAGTAGAAAGACTGATTGCTGGTGCTTCCTACTCCACCATCTTCCCAGAATTCTCCTTGGATATTGTTCAAGGTAATTTTGCCTATCATATGAGGCAGAGATCCCTGAGCCTTTCATAAAGCTTAGGCACGGAATAACTCTCTCTTCATGCTTAGGACTGAGAGCCACTCATGCAAATTAATGCCACCAAATATCTGTGAGGATGTTAGCCATGTAGGATTCAGAGTTGGAGTCCTAGAGATATTTTTTACTTTATTCTAAAAGATGCACATAGTAAAATTTTAATATAATACAAATTTTGTCTTGAGCACTCCCTAATCCTTGATTTACCAACCTCCTTCTTCATGCCAACAACCAAAGAGAGGCATAATTCTCTCATATTAAGCTTAAATGTCCTGGGACTTCACTTTTTCTAAATGTGCCTCCATGCTTATTTTCTTTCACTCTTTCAAAGATGTAACTAAAAATAAAGTTTCACTTAAGATATTACATACTCAATTTTTAAGGGTATCTTATATTTTCTGTACATAAGATTTTATCCACAAATAGTGCAGGGAGTAATATTATGTAATACATGATAATTTTATCTGAGGCATGCCAGGGTCATAACTTGAAGGCAATGATAAGTGATTAAAGTATTCCATTCCTTTTTAGGCCAGCAAGGAAGGAGGGTTCTAGGTGTGTGTGTGTGTGTGTGTGTGTGTGAGTGCACACGCATACACACGCATGCAAATATGTTTGAGAACACTGTGGCCCTCAAAACAAAACACAAACGTTACTCTTCTCAATCAAAGGAATTCCAGAAATTTATGACACAGGATGATACAAAAATGAACATGTCAATTCTTACTATACATTCAAATGGAGAAGGAACAAAAATAATACAGTGCCCTACCCACAATATCATGTTAGCGTCCTTTCCTTTTCTACTGCAAAACTTCCTCAAACCCCATCAGATGAATATGGGCATGCTCTCCTTCCACATACATGTAGGATTGTGACTTGGCCAGTTCTGTTCAATGGAGCCATCAAAGTTTGTCTCTCTCCTTCTTGAAGCTCCCCCAACATCTTTGGATTGCTGTATATAGCATTCAGTTACGCTTGTCAACAGGCAGACCTAGTCTCATCCCTAATTATCTCTGTCATTACAGCAAGGAATTTTGAGGTGTAAGAGTAAAGAGGAACTGAGGGCATGAAGGGAGAGAGTAGCTCTGAGTCAGTAAGCAAGGCTTTGAATTCACTGCAGTTGCAAGCAGCATGGCAGTATCTTATAACTCAGAAACAAAATTCTAATGTTTTCAGCTCATTCTAAACTTTTTACAGAGCAGCAAGGTCGTTATTACTGACATTCTCAGTTTCGGGATCTTCTATGTCAGAAGCCCCCGTCACATTGCTTTCTGACTAAAACCACAAGGCTTGTTTGACTGAATCAGGCTTGATTTGCTTACCGTCAGTCTTTTCTTTAGGAGGCCATTTTAATCCATATCATCTGCTGTCCATTACAAGAATAATATCTCTTAAGTTTTCCCTCAGTAGGGGGAGAGTGACTTGTTTTCTTTCCCTTCATATAAGAGTTCTTTTAGCCAAAGGAACTCTAGCCTTGCAATGTTTGTTTTGTGTGATTTCTGTTATTTTTATTGTACAGTTTTAACACCCTACTCTACCCTCTACTCCAGAGTAGCAAGGCTTGCAGAATTAATTTATCAACGTCCCTTTGAGTCCGTTTCTTATTTTCTCACGAGTTAACTGCATTCACATTTTAAACCAAATCTTGGCAGTAACAGCTCTAGTGCTGGCTGTTGCCTCATCTATGATTTTCCATGAAAAAAATCATCTCTCTCATGAAATTCTTCCTGAGAGTACCAAAGCTCTCTTATAGCAGCCGAGACTCACTGTAAAATCCCTGAGACAAAGTGAATTTAAGATTGGCAGCAAAGACTGTAGGCAGTGCTGAGCTGTAAGATAGCTCAGCTGTTGCCTTTCTTCTTAACGAGCATTATATGTATGCCTGGCCCCTCATTTCTGAAGCACCAGTGAAATTTCTAATGATTTCTTGGGTTTCTACCATAATGTTGATGACTGTCTCTTATTTCACCTGTGTGGGTGCACATCTCTATAAATATTTTCCAAAGAGGGTCAGAAACATCTTCCCTCCCCCAAGCAAATCTTAGTATGAGTTATTACAGTGGGGCAAACCAGGGACTGGATGCCAAATTGGTAGAAGTCCTCCCCACAGCCTCCAGCCTGGAAGGCGGTTAGCAGCACCTAGGCAGTGTTTGGGTATCTGTCTTAGAACGTGCTTTCAGGCTCTCATCTCGCAATTTGTCTCTCCAATTTCTCTTCATCAATAGAAAATAAAGTAGAGGACCATTTATTGCCTGGTTGAACATACAATTTTGTCAACATTTCATTACTGGTCTCCATGAGCTTTACTCAGAGTTTGATAAAGAGTCCTCAAGGGATATCCTCCCAGAAAGCCATCTCTCTATAAGAATATCACCTAGGTTGCCAAGACCTGTCAAAAACTCTTAAAGGTTGGAGATAGCCTGTCAAGTTTCATGGATGCTGTTAGATGACACAAGACTCCTGGGGCAGAGGTAAAGGATGGTTTATTGTAATAGCAGAACCAAAGGATCACTGTTTGTACTATTTCCCCAAGCCCTGATTCTTTCAGGGCAACATGAATTGGTCTACGTGGTACCCACATTGTATTATAGGAGAGAAACCCTGAGTTTAGGGGACCTGAATATTTTATACTGTATAATAAGTATGTCTAACCTACCCTTTCATCCCAAGGGAGACAGTCATCTCTGTCTTCCATGAGTATAAGCAAACCTGTTACTTCAGAGGGAGATATTAACTTTATGATCCATGACTATTCTTTATACAAATATCCTTTAAAAGGTACTCTGGAACAAAGAGCAGTCAGTGTGCCTGTTTGCAAGATGTACAGAAACAAAAGACCTGTGAAGAATTGTCTTCCAACATTTCACCAGTAAATGAAGAGCATTTCAGGAATAAATTGGTTTAACTAGTTGATTTTTGCCACCAGAATTTTTGCCAAATAGAATTATTTGGTGGTACGCTAAATCACATGCATGCAAAAGATAACAAGCAATGTACAAATCCACTTTTCTTATTTATTTCAAAAACAAGCTAGACTAAGCAACTTTTGGAGCTAAGGTTCTTCAGAGTTGGAAAAATAGTATATATTATCTAAATCAAATATTAAAGGAAAAGAAAAAATGAAGTATAATAATGGTATAATAAAATAACTGCAAACAAAAATGTGTAACGATAGAGACAAGAATGGTGGCCAAAAATGAACACCAGGTTAGATCAGCACAGTGGAGTAAGAATCTGAAATAAAATGAAGCAAGAATATGTTTTGGCTTTACAGCTAAAATCAATTTTGGCAGAATGAGATTTACTACTTCAAATTGTGTCTGCCTTTTGAAAATAAATATTGAAGATGATTCTATGATATTGAATGATAGCAGGTAAAAACAAATTTTGAAAAAATAGAAGTAGTTCAATTTTAAGTTTTGAAGTTTAGGACGTAAGAGAGATAGTATTAAATAGTACAAGAAAAATAAAGGAACACATAAATATTACAAGGCTAGACTTTGGGGAAAAGAAATAATTACATTAAAAGAAAGATGGAAAAAATCTCTCTCCTACCAGTTGAAAATTTTCAGACTAAATAACACATTTTATGCGACTCAAGTGAGCCTTACCAAGAAACTCATACACTTAAAATTTGGATAAATTTAGATTAACCCTTAAAATTTGCATAAATTTAGATTAACCTAGCAACTTCAGATTCAGGAAATTATGAGGACCTTCACTCTGGTAGCAGTCTCATTTTGCCATCCTAGTTGTGAGTAATGTGAAGAGAAAGGGAGAAAGAAGCAGGTACGAAAGAAGAGGAAGAGAAGGGAATAAAGGAAGGGAAAAAGAAAAAAAAAGGAAGAACAGAAGGAGGAGAAAGAAGAAGGGGAGGAGAAAGGGAGATAAAAAGAAGACAGACTAATGGGATAAAAGGACGAAAAGGAAGGAGAAAGAGAAAAATCCTCATTCAGTTCCCAGAAATATAAGTAACTTAGAATTGTTCCAGTAAGTACAGATGGACAAAACAATTTGTTTATTGGTGCATTTTGTAAGCTCTAAAAACAAATATATATGATTTGTTTGGTTTCTTTTATTATTAAAAGATAAAAACAGGCTGCAATGGCCTATCAGTGACACAAGTACAGAGGTAGGTTAGAAGCCAGCTTTTATTGTAGTAAATGGCCAAACTCAGTTACTGCTACTCTTTTCCATCCAAAGTGAACACATTCTCAGGCTATAGCACGGCAGAGAAAAGGGTTGTCAATATTTGTACTGAATCTTATTGTTAGACTTCTTAAAAGATAAATGATTAAAAGGTTGGAATGTGATGAATTACTGAATTATATTTCAAGAGTTTCCAAATCACATTCAATATTCTCTAGAATATTAGTAAATTTAAATGCATTCACTTGTTTTTAAAGGACATTTGGTTCAATAATTTTAAATTAAATTGTTTTATTATGGTACTCTCTTTTGGGGAGGGAGATGATACAAGGTGTACTGAGTATCAGTTTTTTCCTCAGTGTTATTAGAACATTAAAAGATTTATTTATAAAGCTGAAGTTTATTTCAATATCTCTCATGTATTTATCTATTTTATAAAAGGATACAATGTACTCTAAGAATGTCTGGGTTAATATTAATATCAGAAACATAGGCTGAACGTTAGATTGTATTACATTTTATATTCCTTAATACATGACACCTTTGAATTTTGTAATGCTATCCAAATGTATACATATGAACTACTTGACATAAAATTCCTTTAATAACTTCAGAGTCTGTCAGAATTCAGACATTTTGTGTATTGCCTGCTATTCAAAGGAAAATTATTTGCACCATTTTGGTGTATATTTGTCTGTTTCCTGGAGAGAGTGTATTATGGAACTGAAAAAAATATTCAACAGTCATTTTGCTCTAACTCTCAGTAAGAAGGAATTGTTTTAATATGATTATAAATTAAAGACTAAAGTAAAATCTTCCCTATTTATCTTGGTCAGTTCAGCTATGTTTTTCTCAACTGAAATTATCTTCTAAGAAGTTACAAACAAAACATTAAATACATGGGAACTTCAACGTTGCAGGGGCCTTCACTTACCATCTTAAAATGAAATTTTTTAAAGACAAACTTGACATATACCCAAGTATTACATGACTCTTTATAAGATTTTGTTTTGCATTATTCAATATTATGTAAATAAGGCTGAAAAGGTTGGTGAATTTGAACACATTTGTTAGATTCCATGTGCTCCTATACAGAGGTCCTGAAAATCCATTGTAATAAGTTCTTGTTCAATTAGGCCAAATTTCCTCCACTTGGCTAAGCTTCATGGAAACATCACACTTTATTTTCTACCTACCAAAAGCAGAGTATTTCAAGATATCTACAGTAGCCTAAATGTGATAGTTTTAAGATTGCAACTTTTGTATCCTACTAATGTTTTTAACATTTATCTTCACTAATATTTAAACAGTTGAATATTTTTAAAAAATAAGAAATAGAAATGTCCTTTCAAGGGTCATGAAGGTCTTGTCATCCTTGAAATAGATTGGTGGAATGTAGGCTACTCTGTCCCTTCATCTTTCCATCAATCTACTGAACAGCGTGGCTGCAGTCATTTACACACCAGGAAGAAATAGAGTCCCTGAACCACTGCTTGTTCAGTGTGTTATTTCACTCTCCAATGTCAGTTGAAAGTGTTTTCATCCTTCAGTGTTTTCGCAGCCTGGCAGAAAAATGGATAATGGATGATGATGTGGATGACAAAGTGCATGGACTCTGAAGCTGATGAAGAGGAGAGAGAATTTGATAAGAAAAGCACTTCTGAAGCCACAGCATTATGAAAAATCTCAAATACACTCAAGTGGAGCCCTTATGTTGCTTCTCTGTTACAGAATGCTTTTCTCTCTCGAGCTCGTGCCATCTCATCTATTTGCTTAGATATGGTGGTAAAAAATGCAGACACATAAAATGTGTTACTAAGAAGGATTATTATGATTTTTCCAGTAAGTTTTTAAGGTAGATTTATGAATCCTTACATTTTCAATTTCCATTTTTTTCTCCTTTTTTAGATCACTATGGCAAACTTTCACTATTGACAACAAATTCCTATTCTCTAACCTAAAAATAAAAGTTAGATAAGAGAAACCTGCACTTACATAAGCTAAAATTTTGCTATGTTATCATGAAAGGTTGTACTGTACATTTACCTATGAATGAAAAGAGCATGCCCCTTTCTGATGGTGAATTGTGGAATATGAAGAGCCGTGGTTATCAGAAGAAATAGAAAAAGGTGAGGTATGGTATCAGGAGTACCAAGAGAACAAAATATGTTTAGTTGATGAAACAAAAAATATTTTGTTCATCTGTCATTGTTTTTTTCTTCTTTCTCTGTATTTCTTTCCCATCACCACTCTTGCCTACACGTTTTTACTTCCTAGTATTTTCACCAATGGTGTCTTTGCAGTTTCCCCCCAAATACCTGATCTGTGGTTGGTCTTTTTGTTTCTAGAATGAATGATTTGTTTCCTTGCCTCTAATATTTATTTTTCTTTAAATCTTTGTTGGCTCACCTGTAATGTAAAAAGCCCTGTGCTAAGAGAACAACACAATAAGGCACAATCATCTGTGAACATGAGAACACAGCATGGGCTCTACTATGTGCACAACTAGGAATCACATAGTTCACGTCCTCTTTTGGTTTTCACTCAAATACGTCCAATTCTCCTTCTCCAGTTTGTCTGATTAAAGTTTATTAGCGCTTCAAGTCTCAGCTAAAACATTATTTTCTCTAAGAGTATGTCCTCAGACCTCTAGAGCAGGTTAGATATATTTGCTATTTGCTCCCACACAACCTTGTGTGTAACTGGTTTGTGGTATTAAGAGCTAAATTTCCAGTAACTAATACTATTGCCAGGTAACTGGTGCTTAATATAAATTATTTTAATGGAATTCAAGGAGTATAAACTAAAAAATAATAAAGGTTATACTGTTTATCATAGTTTATTATGTTTCAAAGAAAGTATCACATGTTTTAGAACAAAGAACAAGCACATACCTAAAAATTTAGTTTATACATATACATATAAACTAAAAAATAATAAAGGCTATATTGTTTGTCACAGTTTTATTATCATGTTTCAAAGAAAGCATCACATATGTTTTAGAACTAAGAAGAGCAAGCATATACATTAAAAGGAGGTCAAGATCCTATAAAATATATTAAATCTTCCCTCTCTTCTCAATTTTTGGTTCATTAGATAAGTAAACAAATTGCAGAAATTGTTAAGAGAAGAAAATATATTGAAATTCATTACGATAGATTTCCCTACTTTTTGTTTGAATGTGTAAATGAAAAGTATCCCAATAGCTGAGGCTTAAAAGTATGTGTAATGAAGGTGAGCAAAGTATGTATTGATTTTACTTAACAAGTTGGACAATTAGCATGTTTCTAAAACTTTAATTACTTCACTCTACCTAGCATTCTCCAACCTGATGTTTTTGCAATTACTGTGAAAGTTTCCTAAATCTAACTTGCACGGAGCTCTGTGTTTAAACCCACGTATCCATCCCAGTCTTTCCTGGCCATTCAACACATAACAGATTCAAATATTTGCTAATTCATTCACAAGAATCAAAGGCCAGGCTGGAGAGTAGTCCCTTGAGCAGGAGACATGGCTTCTGTGTTAAGTGTTTATAATATTTGTATTCTATTTAAGTCAAAATTTTGTGCTATTGAAATATTATCTCAAGCTACTTCTAATTATTCTCCAACAACAGTGATGAGTGTTTACTATTTCGAATAGATTTTTTGTCTGTCCCTCCTACCATCAAATAATTCTGAAATTCTCTTTATAGGCATGTTTTTCTCTTTAGACCATGTTTCTAGTCAGAATGAAGCAAAAAGTCCTTGTCATGTGTCCAACATGATTTCTAGCTATGAGGTAAATAGAATAAAATGCTAATCAAATTTTTAAAATCTTCTTCTGTTTCCTTGGGACAGTTATTTAAAAAATAAACCATTAATATTTTAACAATATAGTTATTATTAATAACAACAATAACACAATGTGAGATTAAATCATTTTAGTTTTTCTGCAGGTTAGATGAAAGACACATGGTGCCCATGTACAGCAACATCAAACAGTATTTTTGGAGTCACAATGTTTTTAAAAAATGACAACTTTACTTTTAAACTTAAACATATCCCTTTAGATAGATAGATAGACAGACAGACAGATTGGTAGACATGATAAGCAGTCTGAGAGTAAGAAAACAATTTCTAAATTTGAATGGATATTGTACGTATTATATTTATTTCCCAGAAATATAAACAAATATTATATGCTTATATGGATATTACTATAATTATATATATATAACTATATGGATATAACCATAATATATATTTCTATAACTATATGGATATAACCGTAATATATATTTCTATAACTATATGGATATAACCATAATATGTATTTCTATAACTATATGGATATAACATATATAACTATATGGATATAACCATAATTATATGGATGTAACTATAAAGAAAAAAGATTCATTTTTCTTATGTGAATCACTAAAAAAATTAAATTGTTCTGTAATTACAATTTATGCTTCAGTGCTCATAGTTTTTAAATTAAATATTGAATACTTAAGATAATTTGTACATAGGTTTCATGGTTTTCAACCACGTCTAATGAAAGTTTCAGTCTAAACAAAATAAAAACATTTGGGAGGGGATGAATGCTCATCTGCTATTAAAGTTTCCAGTACTTTGTCCTGGAGCTTCTTAAATTTTTACATTCGCCAAAAGGAGATTTTAGTAGTCAATCATCATTTGCAACTTAAATATTTTTTAAGTATTCTATTCCACTATTAGTATAAAGTGTTGTTAGTAAGCAAAATTATTCTTTTGATTTGTCAGAATCTTATTTAGACTTTTTCTAAAAAAGCCTTTTACTGAATATAGAGTATTAAAGATTTGAAATAAAACGTTGACCCTGGCCAGGTGCGGTGCCTCATGCCTGTAATCCCAGCACTTTGGGAAGCCGAGGCAGGCGGATCACCTGATGTCAAGAGTTTGAGACCAGCCTGGCCAACATGGTGAAACCCTGTCTCTACTAAAAGTACAAAAAAATTGCCGGGCATCATGGTTGGCACCTGTAGTCCCGGCTATTTGGGAGGCTGAGGCAGGAGAATCACTTGAACCTGGGAGGTTGCAGTGAGCCGAGATCACGCCACTGCACTCCAGCCTGGGCGACAGAGCAAGACTTCATCTAAAATAAATAAATAAATAAACAATTTTTTAAAAGTTGACCCTTGAAAATAAAATCAACATACAATTCAATGTTTTTCATTATTTCATGAGCTTATTCATTTTCTGGTCTTTAAGATTCCTGATAGTAAAGACAGTGTTTACTTCACACACGTATATATATATGTTTTAAACAGCAGTACACACTATAACTCTTGTCATAAGTTGCTTCAGATAAATGAAAGCCAATAAATAGAAGGTTGCAGATCAAAGAAAATAAAATACTGACAATGTTGGCATGCTCATGATGTTCTGCTGAGATTTTTAAATAGAAAAGTATGTGAGAGGTCATTTACCTTATCGTACAAAATCAGAAACAATCTAGTTGTAGCAGCAGTTCAAAACTTTTAAGGAAATGCTACTTGTGCATAGCAGGCGTACAGCTGACGTTATTTCTATTATCAGAGACTACGCAAAACTCTGTGATTGCTATTAATACTAAAATGTTAAAAAAAAAAAAAGGTGAGGTCTTTGTTTCATAGTTGCTAGTGTTGGCAAAAATGAAATGTTACTTCCACGGCATAAAACTGACAGTTTCTTCACCTTCTAAAAGTGCAGACTATTATTAGCGTTTTGTATATAAAACAAGTGAAATTTGAGAGTCTTTCAAAAAATGTATGTCCATAGATGGATAAGTATGTACATAATTGCAAATTGTATAAATTGCATAATTAGGCAATACAGATTTTTTCTAATTATTTCTAAATAAATTTCTAATTTATTTATTTATTTCTAAATAAATCTTTCTCATTTATTTCTATGTGACTGCCTTAAAAGTGAGTGAAAGATTTACACATATTTCCTTTATCCGACTTTTCCATTCCTCTTCCATGTTCTCATCTGAGATTATAATTCTTCCCTACCCTGAATGGCAGGTACCATATTGTGGAACAAAACATTTCAGGTGATTCTGGCCACTGTTCTAATGGAAAAGTAGAATAAATTCTTGTTAATCCTACAATCAAATTATAAGTTTGAGTGCAACTTTGAGATGTTTCTAGGAATTGATTTGAACCAAGTCTTCATAATCTTTCTAGTTTTATGCAAAGCTTACCTAAACTCTTCTGAGTCGTGAGAACTTTGGTATTACCCCTTACATACATCCTTTGTGACTAAGGTATTCATCCAGGAAAAAAAGTCCTTTCAAGTCCTAGTCATAGGAGGACAGTCGTTTTCTGAGGATTAAAATGGAAATGGAAACTTAAAAGGTTGGTATTTTCTTAGTGGATACCACATTTAAAAATATGTTTAACATAATAGTCCAATTTAAAGGAATATGCTATCATTATAGACGTAAGATAGTAGTCTTTTATTCTTAAATATATACTAATCTCCATGAATACAAAGCAAGGTATATTCAGCTACTAAACCTGAATATTGCAATATTTCCATATTAAGCTTTATTTTCTTTAACTTTCTCATATACTAAAAGGACCCCATAAGGAGTTGAGAATTTTTTAGGATTATAACACACCCTAAGAAATAGTCTGAATACATATACTTTAGTAAATACATAGAATCACAAAATGCAACTGCCTCTCAAAATTTATTTTAAATCTATAAAGAAATCACCATTTATATTATAGCCCACTGAAAAGACAAAGAAAAAAAGTTTAGTTTCTCTGCTGAATTTCCTTTTTCATTACAAGGTCAACAGATGTAGGTGGGAAGTTATTTTGGCTTTTCAGTTTCCTGATTGCTCTAGATAGATCAACTATTCACCTTCATGTTAGTGACTTCATTAAATTCTGATATAGAAACTAATTTGAAAAAGGCTGACCTTTAAAATACTGAAGGTGACAAGAGGGTAAAGGAAGGAGGTGAAGAAGATACAACTGAGCAGATCTCAAATCATATTTATGTTTTAAAAGCTACCTTATGAGCTATTCACCTCTCACAATTTAGCTTTTTAATCCAAATTTTAACTTGAAAGTAGCCCCTGCTGACTCAAAAGTGTTATACCATGCAGTGGCCAGGTGGGGGAGAAATGCAGCCTTATTCCTTTGAAGCTTGGCTGCCCAAGATCAATAGGAGTTCACAGGTGGCCATACTTCAAAGGGGAAGCACTGTGTCTCTGTTTCGGTCCAGCCCCTGTAACAGTTATTTTCGCCCCCTCCAGTGGCTTGGAATTGGCTTTCATGTTATATTTTCACTTAAGAAAGTAAATGAAGAGCATTAGAGGCAGATCTTGATTAAAAGAATTTTAAAAGAAGCCAACATCTTGAGAGGACCTGCTACCTTTTAAAAGCACCTATTAATGCAATTGCTGGGTAGAAGGAAAGGTAAGCCTGCAGGGGAGATTTTTAAAAGCAGCCCACTTACAGGGTTGCATCTGACATTTTAGCAACTAAGCTAAATCTCTTCAACAAGCTACAATGGTTGTAGGTAAATTTTTATTCAACATTTTGTAGCTGGGTATCTATTCTACAGAGTAGTTAGAATGAAAAACATGCCCACAGCTGCCAAGTTCAGGTGAAAAGAACTCACTTATATTAGTTGAAAAATAGCGATGATTAAGTTACTCGTTAAACATATTTCTGCACAATCAACGCAAAAGAATGTAATTCCTGAGTACATTTCCATGTAATGTTTGCTGAAATATATTTTTATTAATTTTTATTTTATTTTATATACTATATAATATATATTTTACATACTCTTTATAAACAAGAATATGAAATAATGGATAGTGTTTCTGTTATCACAGATAAATAAATCATAGAAATCACAGTCATTTTTATAAATAAAAACCAGAGGAATTCCATATAATCAAGAAAAATGGTTCTGCATGTTAGCCACATATTGAAATCACCTGGCATACTTTTAAAACACTACCTGGACCCCATCTGGAGATTTTAATTTAATTGGTTTAGAATGGGCCTGGGCATAGGAATTTGAAAAGTTCCTCAGGTGATTTTCATGTGCACCAGGAGTCAGAAATGCTGACCTAGAGCACAGCTTCTCAAACTCTAATGCGTATATAACCACCTGGGGACCTTGTTAAGCTGCAGTTCTAGTTCAGTAGGTCCAGGGTAAGGCCTGAGATTCTGCATTTCTAACAAGCTCCCAGGTGATGCTGAGCTGCTGGTCCCCAGAGCACTCATTGTGGAACAAGAATTTATGATTCTCAGCTCAGGAAAAGGACAGACATTGGCGTAATTAAGGCATTTGAGTTGAAACTACCTATAGTCTCCTAACTCCAATCTAACCAGATACCCAGTGCCCCAACTCCGAGTGCCAGTATATTTCACCTTTCAGAGGAAACTTGTTGCTGAAGGTCATTAAATCTGGTTTCTGGCACAATCACTAGAAGGCTGCAATGAGCCTTTAAAATACAGTCACTAATATAAGTTGCATACTGGTATATTTTATAGGAAGAAACTGCTTACAGCAGGCATTCAAAAAAAAAAAAAAGCAGCTCTGCATTGTTAAGCTTCTACTGTATGTATTGAGCTTGATGCCAGCAAGAATGCTAAGTGGGGCCTTTACTCTGATTGGACATATTCATGACATTTGTCCAAAGAAAAGATACGCTGAGTGAAAGAACCAAAGGAAACACCTGGTTATCCACATTGGTAGAGACAGGCAGTTCTGCATGCACAGGAGGGATATTTTACCCTGAATCGGAGTGTACACATCCTGAGTGACCTCTGTGGGATCCAGGCTGCTAGCTGTGTAGGATGGTCTACCTTGCTATGAAAGTTTTAAGTTCCTGACACTGGGCTTCAAACACACCTTTGAATATATCTCCCTTTAGCAATAGATCTTTTAAATAAACCAAAGTATGTGTCAAGTACAAGCAAAAATTCTATACATTATCCTTCAAACCTTCTTGTGTTCTATGACAATGTGATGTTTTAGAAAACTCTTGGATTTTTGAATATGAAAGACATGAAATTGAATGTGGGCTTTGATACAATTTAAATATTTGGGCATAACCTTTCTAAGCCTCCTGGTTATCTCTTTATTGAGGATCTTACTTACCTCTAGTATCTTGGCTACCTGGGAGCCTCAGTCTCGGGCTTTGAAATTGTAGCATTCTTAATTAATGAAGCCACTATTTTTCAAATCTCAAACAATGCACTGGGTTAACTGAGTCTAGGAAAGTTTTCAACACCCACCACAAATCATGACATCAACACGTAGACCCGTCCATTGAATAAGTCAGTAGACTAGATTTCCTTTGATTTAGGTACCTCTTCTTCCCTGCCATGTAGCCTTGCTTTGGGCAACTCTAATCCTGTCTGAGCAGTCATCCTTACTCTCAGTCCTGGAGAAAAGAATTGGATTTTATTCCCTTCCGAGAAACCTGAAGAAATAGTATGCAAATTGACCCACCTGCTCCCTAGATCTGAATGAGAAAAAATAAGACAGCTATAGCTAACAAACACCAAGAAATATGTTTTATTCTATCTTGCCCCTTGGCAGCATCTTACTTATGGTTCCTTCATCACTTAACTACTTGCTCTCCTGTGAAGTGCCAGGCAACCTTCCAGAAACTGAGAATTTAGAAGTTAAAAAAAATAGACAATGCCCTTGTTCTTGAACTGCATATTCCCTAGATTAGGGTGAAAAATAACATAAGAATGACAACTATATTTTATTTTAAAATCTACCATTTTACCGGGTATCATGTTAAGGGTCTTTTATAGATTTATATATTTAATTCTCGCAACAATCTTTTGAAAAGTATGTGGATGAGAGCAAAGGTTAGTGTGCATCAGAATCACAGAATCACCTAGCTTGTGAAACTATAGCTTACTGGCCCTTGATCTTATAATTCCCAATTCAGTAGGTCTGGGATGATACCAGAATTTTCATTTCCAGAAAAATCTGCAGGTGATGTTTATGCTACTAGTCTTGAAATAACACCCTTAGAATTACTGGATTAGATAAAATTTATTCATCAAGAAAATATGGCTAATATTTCATGGTTATCTAGCACATACAGGATGTTTTATGTGAATTGTCTATTTTTTACAACAGCCCTATGAGATAGAAGTTGTTATTATCAGCTCAATTTGAGAGATGAGGAAACTAAAGAATAGGCCAGCTAAGAGACTTTCCAGATTCACATTTTGAGTCTGTTATTCCATTGACATTTAAGTCCAACCTGAACTCTAGACTCCTACCTCTGTGTGAATGGTTGGGTGCCCCCATGTGCTAGTCATACTTCAGAAGAGAAAAATCTCAGGATAAACAAGATGGACAAAATCTCTGGTTTCAAAGAGCGAAGGATTGGATTTGATTTGCTTTAGGATGCTAAACATGAGTCCAAGCATGAAGAATGAGAAGGAGATGGCCACTCAGAGAGCCAAGGTAAGGGCTTCATAGGCAAGAGCAAGAGCAAAGGGACTTAGCAGACACAAGACTGAACCTGAACAACAGAAAGCAGATGAGTAAGGGAAGCATAACCCAGAAGGGATCAGAGAGATATGCATGGGCCAGATCACACAGAGCCTTAAAGATCATTGTAAAAGTTTACATAAAACCCCTCCATAGCTTTACACATCTCTGAAAATAAAAGTTTACTTTTATTTTCAGAGACGCTCATAGCTATGGAGGGGTTATAAGAAGCAGCATGATCTAATTTGTCTTTAAAAAGATTATGTTTGTGGTTGCAACATGGAGAATAGACTACAATAAGGCCAGTCAGGAGACTGTTGGAGCAATCTGAATGAAAGATGATGGCACATGGATATGTCAGAGGCATCACGGAAGACCTGCTCAAACAAAGTACATAGTGAATGCTAACAGTTATTATCATAGTCCAAGGAAGAACTCTGTGGTCCCTCTATGATGCTCTCGTCGGGCTGTGTTGGAGACCATGGCCACCATTGCTCCCTTGTGTCTGACTAGCTTGTTGAGGTTCTTACTTTCCCAAATAACAGGAAGCATTTTCCCAACTAAAATAAGATTTTTAGAATTAAAATATTATTTCTGGAAATGTGTTTTAGGCAATACATTACTCAATCTCATTATTTGATACTAACGGCAACATTTTAAAGATTCTGATATTAACAAAAATTAGTAAGTTTAAGTACATAAAATCTTCATTTTCCCGTTATTTGTCCTTAGATATAAAGTTAATGATATTTGTGAATAAAAGGGGTAATAGACTTAAATTACACTGTCTCCTCAATTCTAAGAGGTTTCTCTTATAAAAATCACGTTTTTTATTTTATTTTATTTTATTTTTATTTTATTTTTGAGACAAGGTCTCAGTCTTTTCTCCCAGGCTGGAGTGCAGTGGCATGATCTTAGCTTACTATAGCCTCTACCTCCCAGGTCAAGAAATTCTCCTGCCTCAGCCTCCCAAGTAGTGGGAACTACAGGCATGTGCCACCATGCCTGACTAATTTTTTGTATTTTTTGTGGAAACGGGTTTTTGTCATGTTGGTCAGGCTGGTCTCGAACTCCTGGACTCAAGTGTTCCACCCACCTTGGCCTCTCAGGGCTCTGGGATTGCAGGCGTGAGCCACCACACCCAGCCGTAAAATCACATCTTAAAGCATTTGGAATTGGAAACCCTCTTAGAATTGATGTGCACAATTAATGGGATAGGGTTCTTTTTTTCTGAAAAATTATTATTAAATAGGCAGTGTACCCTTCAATTAATGCATTTTTAGTATCACGCAATAAAAATGTTTTAAAAAATACATAAATAATAAAAAATCACTTATAATATCAAAACATAAATGACTAGTAAATGAGACAGCTTTTTCAACAACAGTAAGGCATTATTGAATATAATTTTTCATTTTGCAACATACAATGAATGTAGAACATAAAAGTTATGTATTATAGAAATTCACAATTTCAAAACATATTGCTATAATGAAAGTTCTCTAATACAGTGAAAAGGCCTATTTCTCATATAATATAGTGAGAAGAAGTTCTGGTATTCAATTTAAACTATGACCCCAATAAAGGAATCACTAAGAGAGAATGTTGTCCCAATTTAATAAGACAATAAAGAGAATGAGTGCCACAAAATATTGAAATAGTATGATTAATCTCTAAGAAAGAGATTTAGAGGTACTATACCCTCTCATTGCTCAGATTTCTTTTGTCCTATAACTCATGAATACATACTTTTTCTAAACTGTTAGCATATTCTTTAAGGTAATCTTTAAGAGCTAACAGGTAATCCTTAAGAGCTAACAGAAACAAACAAATTAAATAGTACATTTTATTCTATAAAGTTTTTATTCTATAAAACACAATAGTGTGGTATTATTAAGTTATAGAAGAAAAATAAGTTGTGGAAACCATGGTAGGGTTTCCAACAATGTCTAAATGGAAGAAGACTGCCAACACATAAATGATTATCATAATAATACTAAATACTTTTCATAAAAGTGTAAAGCATTATGTATTGCTCATTAAATATGTTTCTCAAAGTTTACTTGTGAAACATTGTTTTACCAACTCAAGATGGATTAAAGTTTTAAATGTAAAACCCAAAAGTATTAAAAATAAAACCCAGAAAGACAACTTAGGCAATATCATCCTGGACATAGGGACAGGCAAAGATTTCATGACAAGGACACCAAAAGCAATTGCAACAAAAGCAAAAATTGACAAATGGGATCTAATTAAACTTAACAGCTTCTGCACACCAAAAGAAACTATCAACAGAGTAAAGAGATAACCTGCAGACGGGAGAAAATATTTGCAAACTCCCTCTGGTAAAGATCCAATATCTACCATCCATAAGAAACTTAAATTCACGAGAGAAAAACAACCTTAATAAAAAATGGTCAAAGGACATGAAGAGACACTCTTCAAAAGATAGACATATGGCCAACAAGCATATTGAAGAAAGCTCAACATCACTGATCATTAGAGAAATGCAAATTAAAACCATAAAGAGATACCATCTTACACCAGTCAGAATTACAGTTATTAAAAAGTCTAAAAATAACAAATTCTGGTGAGGTTGTGGAGAAAAGGGAATATTTATACACTTTTGGTGGGAGTGTAAATCAGTTCAACCATTGTGGAAAGCAGTATGGAGATTCCTCAAAGAGCTAACAGCAGAATTACCATTTAACCTAGCAATCCAATTACTGGGTATTTACCCAGAGAAATATAAATCATTCTACCATAAAGACACATGTACGCAAATGTTCATTGCAGCACTATTCACAATAGCAAAGGCAAGGAATCAACCTAAATGCCTATCAATGACAGATAAAGAGAATGTGGTACATATACACCATGGAATACTATGCAGGCATAAAAAAGAAAAAGATCATGTCTTTTGTAGGAATGTGGATGTAGCTGGGGGCTATTATCCTTAGCAAACTAATGCAAGGACAGAAAACCAAATACCACATATTCTCACTTATAAGTGGATGCTAAATGATGAGAACACATGAACACATAGAGGGGACCAACACAAGCTGGGGTCTAGTTGAGTGGGGAGGGTGGGAGGAGAGAGAGGAGCAGAAAAGATAGTTATTGGGTACTGGGCTTAATACCTGTGCGATGAAATAATATGTGCAACAAACCCCTGTGTTTACCTTTGTAACAAACCTTCATATGTACCCCAAAACTTAAAATAAAAGTTAAAAAACTTATACAACCAAAAAGTAGTAATTGCCTCCTTGACTTCCATTATAATATCAGATATATCATTTTTTATATCACTTAATTATCTTTGGTCACTTCTGTCATTTACTTTCTTTGCTGTCTAGTCTCAATCTCTTAAACAAGTATGTAAATACATGGAATACTTACCACCAATTCTTTTTAAGGTAAATAGGTACCACTAGTTAAATTTGTTGAGTAACTTCTGATATTTAAAAACACTTAAATGAGCTAGCTATATATATGATATCTGGAGACAGAGAGCGCCTTCTAACAAAATGACTTAAATTGTATGTGGTAATAAAGAGCAGTTCTTGCTCCACACATTCAATGTTTCAGCCATGCACAGGAATCATGAAAATTATTCCATTAGCTTCAGTGGTTGAAAAATAATGATATCTCCTTCGATCTATATGAAGCACTGAATAATATTCAGAAAGTTTGCTTCTATACTCATTTTTTCCCCGCTGAGAGACTTTGCACATTGTTGCTCTTCATTTCCCTTCTCAATCCTGCAGTATAATGTAAACAATCAATTCATTACATGTATTTTGTATTGAGATTTTCATTCTTTATGTCTATAGTGTGTTTTGTAATCCACTATAGGAAGCAAAAGTAAATGACCTTTCCTGCCATTATTTTTATTCCAGGCTTGAGTTATTTATTTGAGTTTTCCTAGAGATAACTAAAATAGATTCAAGAGGTGTAGACTAGAATGCTGATTCCTAAGATAATGGCCTTCCTGTTTTAATTCAGCCAGTAAAGCCTGTTTTCCCCTCCAAAACAGTGGGCTTCCTTAGAGAAAATAATTGGGCTCATTCCCTATACAGAACTAGGTAAGCACACAATGGAGAACCTTTTGGCATAGTGTATCCCTGTTAGTAGAGATGCCAACAGAAGCATTAAGGGGTCGAGTACAGAAACAAAAAGATAATAAGTGAATAAATGAAGTGAGCAAAGTTACAAGCTATAGCGGAAACTGTAGGAGGGAAAAAGCCATTTATAGATAGGATAGAAAATTATATAGCTAAACACAAAAGCTTTCTTAGAGTCTTCTTGATCTCACTCCACTCATCCAAGAATTAGAAAGGTATTCATCTTCAAATCATATCCCAAATGCAACTCTTTTCATTTCCTCCAAACCACCTGTGCATAAATCATTATTATCTCCTCTTGTCTAGCGGCCGTTCTTCCACCCTGACTTCCTGGAGAAGCCCCATCCAACACCATCCCCCAACAAATGATCTACACAGGAGCCAGTTGTCTTTAACTGGATCTTCTCACTCTCCCTGCATTAAGCCTTTTCACAACTACCAGTGTTAGTTAGAATAAAATCTACATTTTTTCCCAGTTTTGCAATCTCAGTGTTTATCTGTTCCCATATTTCTCTGTCTTCATCTCACACCCCTCTTCCCTCGTTTCTTAAATTCCAGCAATAATGACCTTTCTTCTATTCCTAGAATATGAAAAGCTTGTTCCTGTCCTGAAGTCTTTTCACTCTTTCTTCTCTGAGATACTCTTCCCGTCATCATTTTTGCATTGGCCTGAAAGGCTTTTCCTTCAGCTTCTTATCATTAGATCTCAGTTTAATCCTCACCTGAAAACTATCCTGACCGCTTAATTTTAACTAGCCCTCTCTTTCAATCCAGCACATCACCCCATTCTGTTTTTTTGTGTAACAATCATCACGAAAATATATTTTCTTCTTTGCTTCCTGTATTTTGATTAACTTCAGCCTGCCTCCCTTGTTCCACTAACTAGATAGAAAGCTCCATGAGAGCAGCAACCTTGTCTGCCTTCTGCACTGTTCTACCTCCAGTCCTAGAATAGTGTCTAACATATAAAAAATGCTCAATAAAATGCTCAATAACTATTTATTGAATAAATGAATAGTGTACTCCTACCTTATCTTTACCCCATTAAATTAGGGTTGTTTGTGATTTGCCAGAATTTTCTTTAGTTATCTCCTTTGCAACTTCATCTTTCTCCTCATTTCTAGATAGAAACGCTGGGTGGGCTCATAGCATATTAATAATTTCTAATTTAACTATTTTTATTTATTTTAATGTATTGCAATTTTCACTTACTAGACATAGAAATATTAAATATATGATATGAACAAAAAATCCTTAAACTAATATATAACAAAAGTAATTTTTTTTTTTTAAGATGGAGTCTTGCTCCATTGCCCAGGCTGGAGTGCAATGGTGCAATCTCGGCTCACTGCAACCTCCACCTCCCAGGTTCAAGTAATTCTCCTGCCTCTGCCTCCCGAGTAGCGGGGATTACAGGCACGTGCCCCCACACCCAGAGCTAATTTTTGTACTTTTAGTAGAGGCAGGGTTTCACCATGTTGGCCAGGCTTGTCTCGAACTCCTGACCTCAGGTGATCCACCCGCCTCGGCCTCTCAAAGTGCTGGGATTACAGGCATGAGCCACTGCTCCTGGCCATAACAAAAGTAATTCTAACCAAATTATATAAACATTTAGCCCATGTGCTTGGCAATTATGCTGATGTTTGCCAAATATCTTATCTTCTTTTTTCTTTGTTTTACCAATGTAGCTTGTCATTGTCTTATACATCTTGGTATATACAATATCTATTGCATGAAACCTGAAACACTGAGTATTTTAATTGTTTGCATACTTAGTGTTATAACTACACATTATCAAAAAAAGTGTTGCCTTTTATTTGCTTTTCTTGGTAGACATAGCAGAGAAATCCATTTTGAAATCCTTTCTATATGTTTTAAACATGATTTTGTAATTCTGACAAGCTACAATTTCATCTCTTTTAGAGGACATAATTAGAGATGGACTGACATCTTGGTGTTCATTACCCAAATTCAGGAACTGCTCAGTTGCTTGACTTACAGTATATGCTCAATAAATATTTGTTGAGTTACTGTTGAAGATGTATTTTGTCTTTATTCTATGTTGAAATGTATCTGATGTCCCTCCAAATGCCCATCAAATATTTATGTGCTACTCTCCATGGTTTTACTAAACAGAGCTACAAACAATTCTTTAAAAGGGGGATTTTATATAATTTGAGCAAACTTGACACCTGAAAATTTCAAAAACACACAATATAAATAAGCGTGTCACTATACAGTGAATAGTTCTGAACAGAACTATAGAATTTTTGCTTGGAAAGTTACCTTAAAAATCATCTCATTTAACTATCTCATTACATATTTTGGCAACCAGAATCCCAAAAAGAAAAAGTAGATTGAAATAGATTTGGAAAATAGTAATAGAATGGTACCAAAAACTAGATTTCTTGGTGTTCATTCCCTAAATTCAGGAACTATTTGGTTGCTTGAAATATAGTGTATATTAAATAAATATTTGTTGAGTTACAGTTGAAGATGTATTTTGTCTTTATTCTATGATAAAACAAATCACAAGTACATATATATGTAAAGAAATCGTTGAGTGTTTATAGCATTACATGGTTAACATATGCTTTCAAAAAATATTTCTGAGTGAAGCATGCCTAGATTCTAATCTTGATCTGACAGTGTCACATCTTGAACACGCCAAGAATGTCATTTTGGATTGGGTTCCCAATAGTAACAGTTAACAAATTTTTTTTTTGATCATACATGTGTTTGAAGCTTGACTGAACTGACCAATGGTCCATTCCATGTAGCACAAGGGGAAGTATTATCCTTGGCTTTAGAGCTATAGCTACTCTCTGCACAACCTGGCACAGTTTGTATCTCTGCCTTTTTGAATCATGGTCAATGCTTTTGCTCATAAAGAACCACTCCATTTCCGGTTGCTCAATGCCAGATTGTTCCCGCTGCTATTGTCTCCCAGCAGGCCAAAGCTATGTAGCATCATTTAGCACAGAGGGGTTTGTCGACATTGTCAGTCCTCCATATTTATGAAGCATTGCATTTGTGGAGATGAAATACAGCCAAATTCATGTCGTTTCCAGGCTGCCTTTTCCATAACTGTCATTTATTTGGCTTGAAATGGGTAATGCTTGCTTTCCAGGGAGCGAATCTAGCCTTCTTTCAGAGTGACGTTTGGAAAAGGATTTACATTCTCACACTAAGCAGACTTCTTGTTCTAAGAGTAGCAAAAATCAGCAAGAATCAAAAGAAAGAAAAACAGGGGAAAAGATACTGAAAAATCCAGAAATGTTTTTGTATCTTTCAAAACTCAGCGGGATTGAAACCTTTAAACACTAGCAAATATGTATGACATTTTCTGTATTCGAGATCAATTTAAAAAATAATAATACCTGCTTTAGTGCATAAATATATTTCCAATTCAGTTCTGCAAAATGTTATGACACTCAGATGCACATATGGTTTATACAACATGGAATTCAAGAACAACCTGCATGTGATAGAGGGACTGTACAAAATTATAAGAAATACAATAAAAAGATGTAAATTGAGCAGCCTAAAAGAGGAGCATTAAAGCTATTAAAAAACCTTTACCAATTAGTATTTCCTGATAGTATATTCTAAGTAAGTTAACTGTCACAGAGAAAATCTGTATCTTCAGATAAGATTCTAAGAATGTTAAATCATAATAAAACCCATGAACAGTTGTAGGGACAAAACACACAGTTGACAGCTTTCTGTTTTGGGCTGATCAGTAGTAAAAGTAACAAAAAGTCAGCTCACAACCATGACTTTATGAATCAAACCCGATTAACCATTGTTTCAAAATATTCCTTTTTTAATTTTTAATTAAAAAATGCAAGTTAGAAGGTGTCATTGGGCCGGACACGGTGGCTCATACCTGTAATCCCAGCACTTTGGGAGGCCAAGGCAGGCAGATCAAGAGGTCAAGAGATCGAGGCCATCCTGGACAACATGGTGAAACCCCATCTACTAAAAACAGAAAAATTAGCTGGGCATGGTGGTGCATGCCTGTAGTCCTAGCTATTTGGGAGGTTGAGGCAATAGAATCGCTTGAACCCAGGAGGCAGAGGTTGTAGTGAGCTGAGACGACGCCACTGCACTCCAGCCTGGAGACAGAGCAAGACTCCATCTCAAAAAAAAAAGAGAAGATGTCATTGGCTATTAAGGATATGGTATTATTAATACTTAATGGACTTTTTCATTGACTTCATAAGAAAATATAGTATTGCAGTTTGTGTTTGAAGTACGCCATATTATTTAGGGAAAGAAAATATGAAGTTGGTTTACGTCATTTTATAAAGAAAATTCCACCATTTCAAACAGCCTTTTAATCTAAATTAAGCTAGAATTAAACTATTTGAGGAGTGATTTGCTTGCTCCATAGATAATACTTGGGTACTATTTTATTGTTCTAGTGTAATTTTTCTTTGAGATATTCTACTTTTTATTTTACAACATCGAGGTTGCTTTGATTGGGGGAAAAAGGCTAAAAACATACAGATGATGTAGGACAATAAGAATGCAAACATTATAGGAACATTAATCATGTAAATAGTTCAGCAAATATCTGTACCCTCACAGCTCATTTGTTCTTTTTGTTGTGTTTTATATCACTGTATTATGATAAACTATGGTTTCACATCATTCATCTGCAATTGGATTATAGCTGTACTGCAATTTGCTTAATTGGTATCAAAGCAAAAATTATGCTGTACTGGACAGGTTGTTAACAAAATGTAACAAAGGGAGAAAAATGTCGTCTCTAGCAAATCTGAACATCACATTATAATGCTATTCCTATGAAGGCAAGTGGATTGGTTTTAAATGTCATGATGAATAATTAGGAACTGTGAGCATGATCTGTGATCATTCAGAAAGTATTCTATAAAAACGCTATACACTTCTGGCTAGAAACCTTGAATTTTTAAATCGCTTATTAAGAAAAAATACTAAAGAAAAGAGATAATATTGTACATCAAAAGTAGAAGTTAAGTTTTCCTGCCTTGGAAGCAAAAGGGCATTTTTTTAAAAACTTAATCATTTAAAATGAATGTACTTACCCCAAGATGAACAAAAGCCACATTTTTCATAATCAAAATTCAAATTTCTATCCACTTTGAAATGTAATTTAAAAAGCTAGCAGCTGATTTGAACATGGCCATATTCTAGTTGGATTCTTGACCCCTTTTTACATCAAACAATTTCAAAAAGATTTATTAAAATGCGCTAATTGGGTGAGGATACAGACTTTCAAAGGTACATATTACACACGTGTGCACACACACACAAATATACATATATTTATGCCTACATCTCTCTATTCATGTTCATGTAAACATAAGGCCTAAAACCAGCCTTCTAAAATTTACTTGAAAATGGAATATCAGATCTGAAAATAAAATAATAGATGTCTCATACATAAATATAATTATTTATAATAAGTGCTACCTAAGTATATTTTCAAAGCCTAATTTTAAAATAAAATATGCTCCTTCAACAGTGAATAGCAGAGAAAGGAGATGTAGAAATCAGTTTAGGGACACCTGAAATCAACTTGTATTTTAAAATGGAAAAGGTAATTCATAAAATAGTATGTCTTACATAAAGCTAATATTATTGTGAGGTGCGTTATATACCTTATGACGTATTCTCAGAGGCATTTGAACCAGAGTGTGTCCATCTTGAATAGGAGCTGAGTAAAATAAGGCTAGACCTACTGGGCGGCATTCCCAGAGGGTTAGACATTCTAAGTGACAGGATGAGATAGGAGGTTGGCACAAGATGCAGGTCATAAAGTCCTTGCTAATAAAACAGATCGCAATAAAGAATCCAGCTAAAACCCACCAAAACCAATATGCCAATGAGAGTGACCTCGGATTGTTCTCACTTCTACCTCCCCGCAGCAATGTCAGGAAGTTACCCTATATGACTTAAAAGGGGGAGGCATAAATAATTCACGCCTCGTTTAGCATATAAGCAGGAAATTACCCCCCAAAAATTGGCTACCAGCAGCCCTTGGGGCTGCTCTGCCTATGAAGTAGCCGTTCTTTTATTCCTTTGCTTTATTTTTTTAATTTTTAAATTTTATTTATTTATTTTTAGACAGAGTTTCGCTCTTTTACCCAGACTAGAGTGAAGTGGCATGATCTCTGCTCACTGCAACCTCTGCCCCTGGGTTCAAGCAATTCTCTTACCACAGCCTCCCAAGTAACTGGGATTACAGGTGCCCACCACCACGCCCAGCTAATTTTTGTATTTTAAGTAGAGATGGGGTCTCACCATGTTGGCAAGGCTGGTCTCGAACTCCTGACCTCAGGTTACCACCCACCTCGGCCTCCCAAAGTGCTAGGATTACAGGCATGAGCCACCGCACTTTCTTAATAAACTTGCTTTGTACTGTAGACTCACCCTGAATTCTTTCTTGTGCAAGATCCAAGAACCCTCTCTTGGGGCCTGGAACTGGACTCCTGTCTGGTAACAATATGATTTTACATAAACATTCTGTTTAGCATATGCCTGCATTCAAGTAGACGAATACAAGTCTGTGGAAACAAATGTAAGCACCCCTGTTTCTTTAATGAGTAATAGCTGAGCTTACAGGGCTTTGTGCTATTTCATTTGACAAATTTAAAAAGAGCATCACGGATTCATTAAATATTATGGCCAAAAGAGAATTTTGAGATCTTTTACCTCAAACTTAACATGCAGTTCAAAATGTCAATCAAAATGTATTTAAATACATTATAGGTGAATTTCTTATCAAGCTGAAGCTTGTTAAAAGCTCAAAATTAAGCAGGTCTTATGATGATGTACATACACATCCAGGCAGGTATTAGTCAGTCTCAATCTTAGCTTCATATTAGAATCATCTGAGTTGTTTTAAATGCCCGTTCCTGAGCTCCTTACCCCCAGAGAGTTTATTTAATTTGCTCAGCTGAAGTCTCATTATCAGTATATTCTAAAACTTACCATCAGTGTATTTCTAAAGCATACACTAATTGTCAGACAGGGTTGAGGACCACTGACCCATATGGATCATGTAAGTAGTCATTGTTAGAAGGAGATATCAAAATGCAAATGCAAAATGTCAAAAATGAGCAAAGTCTATTTCCAAGTTAAAATAAACTGTTAATACTGCAAACCTGATTCACACATGTAAATTCGTATAAACAGTTCTTTGCATGTTTATTAAATGAATCATTATGCATACATATTTTTAAATTTTAAATTAAGGCTATTTTACATTTCTATGACATTGAGGTTGTTAAAAACTACTTTACAAACATTAATTGTGCTTCACAATATTCTTATAAGCTACATATTATTATTTCTGTTTTACAAATGGGAGAACACAGGCATGAAGAGGCTAACCTAATTGCCCACAGTAATCCAACTAATAAATGTTAGAGGTGAGAAAATAAGGAAAGGATTCTAGTTTTTAATTTTCTTATCCACTAAAGTTTTCCATAGAGGCGAAGAGGGGCAAACTCCGCAAAAATATTTTAAATTTTGTGCTTTCTTTTTAGGAAGACACTCTGTCAGAATCCACACACATTTATCATGTGGCTTCTATGCATAGAATACTGTGAAAGGAAAATAAATCTTTGGGGCCCCAAAATCACTAACCTAACGGGAAAAGTCAAGCTGGGAACTGCTTGGGGCAAACCTGCCTCACATTCTATTCAAAGTCAACCCTCTGCTCACTGAGATAAATGCATATCTGGTTGCCTCATTTGGAGAGGCTAATCAGAAACTCAAAAGAATGCCACCATTTATCTCTTACCTTCCTATGACCTGGAAGGCCCCTCCTCTCTTGGAGTTGTCCCACTTTCACCTTGAGTTGTCCCACCTTTCCAGTCTGAACCAATGTACATCTTACACATATTGATTGATGTCTCATGTCTTCCTAAAATGTATAAAACCAAGCTGTGCCTCTACCCACCTTGGGCACATGTCGACAGGACCTCCTGGGGCTGTGTCACAGGTGCGCAACCTCAACCTTAACAAAATAAACTTTCTAAATTAACTGAGACCTGTCTCAGATTTTCAGGGTTCACATTTTGGTAACCATGGAGGGATTCTGAGTGAAGATGCCCTGACCCTTGATAAATCTCCTATTGGTGCTTGGTACCAGCATGAGCTAACTTTATGGCTCAAACCAATAGAACACTTGGCTGAGGTCTGGGAGCACCCCCTCGAGAGAATCCCTGGTCTCCCAAAATGTGGTCAAGACCTGAAGTTTATTTTGCTGTATAATTCCTTTTTTTTCTTTTGGAGTTTTACTTGCTTCCAACAAGGAAGGAAAAATTTCCTGTTTCCATGATGATCGAAGGCAGGTAACCCCTTTATGGAGTTTGAGTTCACTCACAACAGGGAAGATGAGTTCAAGTTTTTTTTGTTTTGTTTCTGATTGTTTTTTCCCTGCTTCTAGGATGGTAGAAAGCAGTCTTCAGCCTAAGACCCATTCCTAGGTAAGTAGCCTAATTGGGGTAGTATCAATTTATCCTTATCATTAGGGTGCTCAGTGATCATATTTTTGGGGTTTTATTGTTGTTGTTGCTGCTGTTGTTTGTTCTAGTCTTTCTCCCACTAGATTTGACCAACTTTATCTGACTTGGTCAAATTGGAAGGAGAATTCCAAATTATGGGTATTAAAGCCTCTCTAATTTGGCCAAAATTCCTTGCAGCTGCATAAAAGGAAACAAAAACAAAAACATGCTGTTGGTTTCTGTCTTTGCTTGCTGTCTTAAAAACGAAACAAATGTTCTTTCATTTACTTTTCTTCCACCCTATACCTTCTTCCCCCTTTGCCATCTGTAGTACCAAAAAGTCTAGAAAAGGCTTCTAATGATTTGAACTCCTTTAAAGAGTTAAGAACAAAGATGCCACTCACTGCTTTTAGGGTGTTCTGTTTACTGTGTGGATTTTCAAGAGTCATAGGCAGGTTCTTCTCAGGTCTAAAGTTCGGTTTTCCTGTATTGCATGACCTGAACTCTTTGGCTTTGAGAGTACCAGAGATTACATTGTTCTGTGAGAGGATTTGAACTTCACATGTGTAATGGTGCATGAGAGCTACAGAGTAGGAGTGGCAGAGTACCGTTTACAGGAAATGGTCTTGGCTGTTGTTATTGCTGTTGTTTTTCTCCTAGGCAATTGTTGTTTAAGGATCCGAATTCTAGTTTGGAGATGCATTCTAAGGGGTTTTCTCTATTATTTTTTCTCCCCAAATTAATCTCCATTCAGCTTGTCTGTGCACATTTGCATGAGGAACTGAACTGTTGCTTTCGTAGGTAAATGAAAGATTGAGTTTTTTCAGCTCTGAAGATAAAAGGCATTTGTTCCTCCCAGATGAAAAGTGACTCCCAGCAACATGCAGCAGCCCTACGAGGAAATCCCCAACAAAAATTAATTTTAAACAAAGGCTCATTCAGGAAACACATATATGGGCTAATCACCTGGCATGTTGAGCCCTCTCAGAAGCCATTGACGTCTGGAAAGAGAAACTGAGTCATGTAAGAGGGTGTAAATGACTCAATGGCAATACACTGTAGAGTCCTGCCCACAGCAGCGCAGGTCAATCCACCACACAAAAATCCTAGGCCACAGCTCAGTTCCTCATTTTAAGAAAAAAAAAGTGGAAACCAAATAATCTAAGAATAAGGAGGAAAGAAGGAAAATTACCCCCATTCAAGCACCGCATAGGTTTTATGGCACTTCTACTTGCCAGGGTTTATGTAAAATGGAAGTAATATGGTCTTTGTGCATATTTACATTAAGGAAAAAGCCCTAAGGTTAACCTGCAAACTGTAGAGTTCCTAAGTTCTCTTTTTCTCTATTTTTTTCTTTTCTGCCTGCTTTAACTCTGCTATTTTTCTATTAAAATAAAAACCACTTTTTAAACCCAACAGGTTCTTTTTGCAAGCTGGCGAATTTGTATTTATCTCATGGCTAAGGTTCTGAAGTAAAAGCTATAGGATCTTATAGGATCCTATAGGATCTTACAGGATTTTATAGGTGTATGTATATATTTAAAAGGCCTTTATAAGTTACATAATTTTATGTTCTAGCACATCAGACTTTTTCTCTCCATATCTTACAATGTATCTATAAAATGTAGTTCTACCAGTATACCTAATATGTCTATGTATTTATGTGTTCTGGATACAATGTTTCACTACTGAAAATATATTAAAGAGCTCTAATTAATTGGCTTAAGAACATAAAAGTGCTTAAATCAAATACTTTATCAGAAAAAAAGAAAGAACTAGTCAAATACTTTTTCAAGTTTATGTAAGTTAAGTAAAATCTTTAATAAATAAATTAGCTTTAAAATTATTGGTAAAGTATATTAGAAATCTCGTAAGAACTGCCAGCATACATTTTTTTGTTTGCATTTGTTTATTTATTTATTTTTATTCATTCATTTATTTATTTATTGAGAGAGAGTCTTGCTCTGTCACCCATGCTGGAGTGCAGTGGCTCAAACTCGGATCACTGCAAGCTCCACCTCCCAGGTTCACGCCATTCTCCTGCCTCAGCCTCACGAGTAGCTGGGACGACAGGTGCCTGCCACCACGCTGGCTATTTTTTTCTTTTTTTTTTTTCTTTTTAATAGAGATGGGGTTTCACCATGTTAGCTAGGATGGTCTCGATCTCCTGACCTTGTGATCCGCCTGCCTCGGCCTCCCAAAGTGTTGGGATTACAGGCGTGAGCCACCGCGCCTGGCCTTGTTTGCATTTATCAATCAAGCAATTTTATACTCATCCCTGCCAAATACTATATGATGTCAAAATTTGGCATAGGGATTACAAAACTATAAACCCAGCTCCAAACGGAATGATCTTTGCTTTTATAATTTTTAATACAGAAAACATTGACATTGGTTTAATAAAAATACCTATGTCTTGAATTTAGTAAGACTATCATAACTTCTAATCTTGTGGCTTTAGGTGGTCTAGTCCACAGGAAGTAAGGTTTGTTTTAGAAAGGGGCTGTTATTGACTGTGTTTCAGAGCTAAACTATAAACTAAGTTCTTCCCAAAGTTTGTTCAGCCTACACTCAGGAATGAACAAAGACAGCTTGGAGGTTAGAAGCAAAATGGAGTCAGTTAGGTCAGATCATTTTCACTGTCTCAGTTATACTTTTGCAGTAGTGGTTCCATAACTTAAAATGATGACCATTGCAGTTTTCATAAAAAATCTAAATGATTAAAATAAAATACTTAGGTAAATGTAATGGGATAAATACATGCAGACAAACTCATCATAATTTAGAATCTACAGTTATAATGAATTAAATAATAAATACTTTATTATCTGGATATTTTCCAATAAAAATATATTTGTTCGAAAACATTCTTTACAAAAAAAAAGTGTTCCTTTTAAAAAGGCAAACAATTTTTGTCTGATTCAAAACTTATTTAAAGGTTATTTATAAAACAAGGTCAAAGGAACCAGGAAATAAGAGAGATGTAAAGAAAGATTTTTTTTGTAAGAAAACCTAAAGAGATATAATTTTATATGAGAAAGAATCTAGGATGGTAGTTTTAGTCCTAGAATAAATGACAGGATGGGCACAGTAGCTCACGTCTATAATCCCAGCATTGTGGGAGGCCAAGGCGGGCAGATCATAAGGTCAAGAGACCAAGACAATTCTGGCCAACATGGTGAAACTCCGTCTTTACTAAAAATACAAAAATTCACTGGGCTTGGTGGCATGTGCCTGTAGTCCCAGCTACTTGGGAGGCTGGGGCAGGCGAATCACTTGAGCCTGGGAGGTGGAGGTTGAAGTGAGTAGCGATCACACCACTGCACTCTAGCCTGGCAACAGAGCGAGACTCCATCTAAAAAAAATAAAATTAAATAAATAAATAAATAATAAATAAAATAAAATAAATGACTGGTTGTTTAAGAAAAAGGATGCCCTCCGTTAATTCATTTTCAGTTCATGTGAGTTTTTTCCTCGAGTTCTGTTTGTTATCGCCTAATGCTAACCATGTGTTTTTTTGAAGGTCTAAGGGAAATGTTTTCTTCCAACATAATATTCTGTGCAGTGCAGAAGGTCTTTTCTTTTGTCTTTTGGTAACTGACCTAACAGATTTTACCTTTATCAAAACAATGCCTATATTATTATTATTAAATTTTGGTTTGCTTAGGAAAAAATTGAGATAAAATAATTATAAATTAAGGTTATCACACCCATGTATCTTTCTGTAGGTGCTTTTAAAGTACTTGTTACATTATGTCATAGGGCTTTGACTCCAGGGTCTATAAAGGACACCAAGTCCTGCTAAATCTTAAACACTGACAGCAACTAAAGCCTCATATTCAGGCCCAGTAGAAGATGCCAATCAAAATAAACTGTATTTCTGAGACACAGAGCCAGAAATGAAAGCTATTCAACTCCTTAAGGCCCAGGACTATTGCAGAAGAGGTAGGTGTGTGAGATTGTAAGAGCAAATTTTGAGAGATAAGTAAGTAAAATTTCTCTAAAAATTAATCATTAATGTCAAGGGCACACTGATACAAGACCAGCACATGGGCCCCTATGTCAGGTTAACAAAGTTTTGTCAAAACATTAGCCAAGTCCTTAATAAAGATGATTAAGGCTATAAAAGCCTTATGGAAGTCATATCTCATGGTCAAGATTAAAATTTTATGGATTGTTTACATAATTTTGAAAAACTAATTGAATTGAATTAATGTTGTTTTTATAAGGCATTATTGTTTGGAAAATTATGTCTCCTTGCCCAAAGAATGAAGGTTTTCAACTTTTTGTGAAATCCTTGAGTTATCACTTTGGTCAAATGAATAACATATTTTAGAATGACCTATCATATCAAGTGTTTCAAACCTTTAATATTTAACAAACTTTCCAAAATCAAATTATGTTATGTCTTTTTCTAACCTAATTAATCCTTTAAGATATTAGGTTCCCTAAATTCCAAAAATGACATAATTTGGCTTATTTGATATAAAAATTATACAGGAAACATTGTCAGATATGAAATGGGGTTTAGGTTTTTTTGGCTGTATTTGTATAAATGTTATTGATATGTGTTCCAAAATTTTGGGAAACTCCTATAATTCTGATATAACTTAGTGTATATTATCATTAATAATTATAAGTTTTTTTTTATACAGAGTCTCACTCTGTCACCTAGGCTGGAGTGCAGTGGCGCGATCTGGCTCACTGCCACCTCCACCTCCCAGGTTCAAGTGATTCTCCTGCCTCAGCCTCCCGAGTAGCTAGGATTACAGGCATGCACCACCATGACCAGATAATTTTGTATTTTTAGTAGAGATGGGGTTTCACCATGTTAGCCAGGCTGTTCTCAAACTCCCGACCTCAGGTGATTTTCTTGTCTCAGCCTCCAAAGTGCTGGGATTACAGGCATGAGCCACCATGTCCGGCCAATAATAATAATTTTATGTTAAATTATTGTGTGCCACAGAGGTAACAAATTTCCTTGTCAATTGTGTCCTTGACTATGGCTGCCCTGAAACTTTTTGTCATCCATGGACAATTGTTGTCTTGTTTTGGTCCTCTTCAGAAGATGGTTTTATAATCAGCTATTTGACTCTAACAGGTTCTCCTGAATACAAGTTCCTGATAACTTTGGCAGTTGTGACATCAGACTAGAATAAAAACTTTTAGGACTCGTGGAGAACTGAAATGTTCATGAATGTCAAGCAGAACAGGAATTAACTACATGGATTATACTAATAGAAGACTGAAGCAATATTTTTTCTTTTTGCTTAAAATGTTGCTAATCCTTTGTTTTGTTTTTTTCAGAGTCAAGGAAACTTTTCTTTTGAGCTATTGATAGCTTTCAACAATTTAGTATACTCCTATGAATGAAATTTAGAACATACTTGTTTCTCTCTATCTGATTTCTCCAGAATTTGGAAACTATTTGTGAGTATTCATAACTTACGGCAATACAGTCATTTGCATAAGTGCAATAAGAATCTGTTTTCATTTATAACAGGACACAATTGGAGTAACTCGTTATTTTACCAAGGCTTTGACTGGAATGTTGTGCTTTCCTTTTAAGAATCAAATTTGGCTTATGGAGCCAATAAAAGCCCCTTGGGAAAACTGGCCTCATACCTTGTCTACACAGTCCCTGCACAGGGCTCCTGATCTGTAGTAAGTAAAGAATGTCACCTTCTAACAGGCCCAGTAGCCTCAAGTTTATCTTGGAGCCTCAAGAGGAGAGGAAATTCACCCAATTCATAGGTATTTGATGGTACAAATCCATGGCTGGGCTCAGCTTTAAAAAAGTCTCATCTGAGATTCCTTGTATGGAACAAAGTTCCATCAAAGCCAATTTAAAAGCCTATTTAAAGAAAAAAATATGGCCATTTTCACGATATTGATTCTTCCAACCCATGAGCATGGAATGTTCTTCCATTTGTTTGTATCCTCTTTTATTTCATTGAGCAGTGGTTTGTAGTTCTCCTTGAAGAGGTCCTTCAAATCCCTTGTAAGTTGGATTCCTAGGTATTTTATTCTCTTTGAAGCAATTATGAATGGGAGTTCACCCATGATTTGGCTCTCTGTTTGTCTGTGGTGTACAAGAATGCTTGTGATTTTTGTACATTGATTTTGTATCCTGAGACTTTGCTGAAGTTGCTAATCAGCTTAAGGAGATTTTGGGCTGAGACAATGGGGTTTTCTAGATATACAATCATGTCATCTGCAAACAGGGACAATTTGACTTCCTCTTTTCCTAATTGAATACCCTTTATTTCCTTCTCCTGCCTGATTGCTCTGGCCAGAACTTCCAGCACTATGTTGAATAGGAGCGGTGAGAGAGGGCATCCCTGTCTTGTGCCAGTTTTCAGAGGGAATGCTTCCAGTTTTTGCCCATTCAGTATGATATTGGCTGTGGGTTTGTCATAGATAGCTCTTATTATTTTGAGATACGTCCCATCAATACCTAATTTATTGAGAGTTCTTAGCATGAAGGGTTGTTGAATTTTGTCAAAGGCCTTTTCTGCATCTATTGAGATAATCATGTGGTTTTTGTCTTTGGTTCTGTTTGTATGCTGGATTACATTTATTGATTTGCGTATGTTGAACCAGCCTTGCATCCCAGGGATGAAGCCCACTTAATTATGGTGGATAAGCTTTTTGATGTGCTGCTGGATTCGGTTTGCCAGTATTTTATTGAGGATTTTTGCATCAGTGCTCATGGGTTGGAAGAATCAATATCATGAAAATGGCCATACTGCCCAAGGTAATTTATAGATTCAATGCCATCCCCATCAAGCTACCAATGACTTTCTTCACAGAATTGGAAAAAACTACTTTAAAGTTCATATGGAACCAAAAAAGAGCCCGCATCGCCAAGTCAATCCTAAGCCAAAAGAACAAAGCTGGAGGCATCACGCTACCTGACTTCAAACTATACTACAAGGCTACAGTAACCAAAACAGCATGGTACTGGTACCACAACAGAGACATAGATCAATGGAACAGAACAGAGCCCTCAGAAATGATGCCGCATATCTACAACTATCTGATCTTTGACAAACCTGACAAAAACAAGAAATGGGGAAAGGATTCCCTATTTAATAAATGGTGCTGGGAAAACTGGCTAGCCATATGCAGAAAGCTGAAACTGGATCCCTTCCTTACACCTTATACAAAAATTAATTCAAGATGGATTAAAGATTTAAATGTTAGACCTAAAACCATTAAAATCCTACAAGAAAACCCAGGCAATACCATTCAGGACATAGGCGTGGGCAAGGACTTCATGTCTAAAACACCAAAAGCAATGGCAACAAAAGCCAAAATTGACAAATGGGATCTAATTAAACTAAAGAGCTTCTGCACAGCAAAAGAAACTACCATCAGAGTGAACAGGCAACCTACAGAATGGGAGAAAATTTTTGCAACCTACTCATTTGACAAGGGGCTAATATCCAGAATCTACAATGAACTCAAACAAACTTACAAGAAAAAAACAAACAACCCCATCAAAAAGTGGGCAAAGGACATGAACAGACACTTCTCAAAAGAAGACATTTATGCAGCCAAAAAACACATGAAGAAATGCTCATCATCACTGGCCATCAGAGAAATGCAAATCAAAACCACAGTGAGATACCATCTCACACCAGTTAGAATGGCCATCATTAAAAAATCAGGAAACAACAGGTGCTGGAGAGGATGTGGAGAAATAGGAACACTTTTACACTGTTGGTGGGACTGTAAACTAGTTCAACCATTGTAGAAGTCAGTGTGGCGATTCCTCAGGGATCTAGAACTAGAAATACCATTTGACCCAGCCATCCCATTACTGGGTATATACCCAAAGGACTATAAATCATGCTGCTATAAAGACACATGCACACATATGTTTATTGCGGCACTATTCACAATAGCAAAGAGTTGGAACCAACACAAATGTCCAACAACGATAGACTGGATGAAGAAAATGTGGCACATATACACCATGGAATACTATGCAGCCATACAAATTGATGAGTTCATGTCCTTTGTAGGGACATGGATAAAACTGGAAAACATCATTCTCGGTAAAGTATCGCAAGGACAAAAAACCAAACACCGCATGTTCTCACTCATAGGTGGGAATTGAACAATGAGAACTCATGGACACAGGAAGGGGAACATCACACTCCGGGGACTGCTGTGGGATTGGGGGAGGGGGGAGGGACAGCATTAGGAGATATACCTAATGCTAAATGACGAGTTAATGGGTGCAGGAAATCAACATGGCACATGGATACATATGTAACAAACCTGCCTGCACATTGTGCACATGTACCCTAAAACCTAAAGTATAATAATAAAAAAAAGAAAAAAATAATTATTATTGCTGCACTGTATACAAATAATCAAGCTAAGTATAATAAATCAAATCAACCCTACCATGATTTGTCTTTAGTAAAAATGAGAAACTGGAGAGAGAGAAAATTATGTTTCAAAAATTATAGTGCACCTGTTGTTAGAGTCCAGTCTTGCCTATTGTTTTTCAATTTTTATTATTTTCCACAGTTTGGACTAAATTATAATTTTTCTTGTCTACAAGTCTTCAAAACAATGTTTTCAATGTTTTTCGTTCCTTTTTTCCCCATTTTTGCTAACTTGGAGTCACCAAAAACTAAGTTATGCTTCCATAAAGCCCTGTGAGCTAAAGCTAGACAACTTAAACTTCAGAAGAGAGTTAACAGCAACCTATTTGCATACATAAGCCACTTTCATAGTTGCCTACTAATGCACGGACTTCAGAATAATGTGGCCTATATCAATTTTCCAGGATTATTCTTTTGTTTGTTGTTGTTTCTGTCCCTTCCTCCCCCTATCTTCTCTTCACAGGACATGAGACTTCACAACATTCATTAAAAATGAACTTTCCTAATAACTCGGGACCTACCCGCCTAGGAATTGATCGTCCTAGCCATGAGAGATCAGACAAAACCTGAAACCAGAGACTCATTTTCACCTAAAATACTTGCTCCGAAAGATTTTTTTAAGTGGGGAAATGTGAAAGGAGAATATATCTTTAGGGCCCCAAAATCACTAAGTTAAAGGGAAAAGTCAAGCTGGGAACTTCTTAGGTAAAACCGCCTCCCATTGTATTCAAAGTCACCCCTCTGCTCACTGAGATAAATACATTTATCTGATTCCCTCATTTGGAGAGGCTAATCAGAAACTCAAAAAAAATGCAACCATTTGTCTCTCACCTACCTACAACCTGGAAGCCCCCTCCTTGCTTAGAGTTGCCCCACCTTTGCCTCAAATTGTCTCACCTTTCCAGAAAGAACAAATGTACATCTTACACATATTGATTGATGTCTTATGTCTGCCTGACATTTATAAAACCAAGCTGTGCCCCTACCACCTTGGGCACTTGTCCTCAGGACCTCCTGAGGCTGTGGCATGGGCATGCATCCTCACCTTGGCAAAATAAACTTTATAAACTAACTGAGACCTATCTCAGATTTTGGGGGATCACAATACCAAGCCAGGCACATATTACATGGAACAATCCAGGACCAAGAACCTTCATTCTAAATATAGAGCTAAGAAATTTTGTCTGAGGTGAGCATATTCAAAGCATAGAACCTTACAAATATCACATGTGCTAAAAGCTGCATGTGTGATAAAGAAAGAAAAGAATGAAAATTCAGAGGTGATTTTTGGAAAAGTTTAAAATCAAATTGGTGTAAAGACAAAAAAATCGAGGGAGAAACATGTATAATATGTTTGGAAACAATTGTTTTATTCCTTTCTATCTCAGTATCCATGGAGGAGAGTGTGGATGATGAAGTTTGGAAATGTGGTAAAGATGAAAAGACTGAGTAGCAGTCTTAGAACTTTGGATAGCACTCCATGAAAAAGTTCTCATCATCACTGGCCGTCAGAGAAATGCAAATCAAAACCACAGTGAGTAAATCATGCTGCTATAAAGACACATGCACACGTATGTTTATTGCGACACTATTCACAATAGCAAAGACTTGGAACCAACCCAAATGTCCAGCAACGATAGACTGGATTAAGAAAATGTGGCACATATACAGCATGGAATACTATGCAGCCATAAAAAATCATGAGTTCATGTCCTTTGTAGGGACATGGATGAAACTGGAAAACATCATTCTCAGTAAACTATCACAAGGACAAAAAAACAAACACCGCATGTTCTCACTCATAGGTGGGAATTGAACAATGAGAACTCATGGACACAGGAAGGGGAACGTCACACTCCGGGGACTGTTGTGGGGTGGGGGGAGGGGGAGGGACAGCATTAGGAGATATACCTAATGCTAAATGATGAGTTAATGGGTGCAGCAAAACAACATGGCACATGGATACATACGTAACAAACCTGCACATTGTGCACATGTACCCTAAAATCTAAAGTATAATAATAAAAAATAAAATAAAATAAAGAACTTTGGATAGCACTCAGTGGGAAAAAGGGAAAACTGCTGATAAATTTTAAATAAAGTGGTTTCAAAGGCAAAGTACAACACAGAAATATTAATCTAAAACATAATTTGTAGGATAGATTCAAATGGGAAAAGTAAGAGGCAAGGAGACCAATTAGGACATGAATTGTTCAGTGAGATGGAGAAGAACCCAGTCAATTACAGCAAATGTGGGAATAGAAAGAAACATGGAAATTAGCAAGACCTCTGAAAGAAACGTTAAAAGACTTCATAAATAACTGAATGAAGAAGGCTTTGGAAAAGAACTTAAAGGTGGTGACATACACCTGTCAGCATAGGAATGCTCTTTATATCTAGCTAAGTCTTGAATTAATTTTGTGATGTAAACCTCCTTGTAACATGTAGTAATAGCCTCAATAGCAGCCCCTTTCCTATTACAATGTCCCTAATTACTGGAATCCTTATTCTATTAGGCAAAAATTTCACCCTAATGTAACTTTTATCCATTGGTTCTAGGGTTGTTCCTATATCACTGTAACTCATAGACTGGCAATATTTTTCCCCAATAGAGCCAGATAGTAAATATTTTAGGTTATGCCAGTCATATGGTCACTGTCACAATTACTAAACTCTGCTGGTATTGCATAAAAGCAGCCATACACCATATAGAATACGAATGGATGTGACTGTATTCCAATAAAACTTTGTTTACAAAATCAGATGGCAGGCCAGTTTTGGCCCAAGGGCTACAGTTTGCTGACCCCTACTCTAGATCATTATGATGTTTAATATATTTTAATTTAAGACACATCTATCCCCTCAAACTTTCTACAAAATATTCTCTACTCCAGCCTATATATGGCCAAGTCCTTCAACTATTCCTGGTGATATAATTTTGAATCATACCTTCATACTTTTCAGCAATGTGTTTATATATTTTTATATGGTGGTCTTACTTTAATAAACCTCTTTTGGAATGGTCAGATAAACAGAATAAGGTTGTTGGCCCCATTTTTGTGAACACCATAGTCTGCTAACACATTTCAAGACTGAGTTAATAGCCACACTACCCTTTTGACTCATGCATCTGAGTAAGACCCCTCTCTGCACTTTGAGGAGGTGGGCTGCTATGAAAGGTGCCATCTCTGCTCTCTGAGACTCTCATTTTTGCTAATTTTGCTCTGTGGGAACAAGGTTAGTAAAGGTTACCATGTGCTTGGAGCTCTAATAAAGCAGATGAACTACTCAGTGCCTAATGAATTGGCTGTTTACCCCCAAAAGCCCAGTTCTTATTCTGTTTCAGATCCTTGATGTTTCCTAGTTCTGCTAATTTCCTCATTGTCCTGTGAGCTGGAAAGGTGCTGTGAAGAAGCAGTCAGTGCAACCAGAGCTCAGATTAATCCACATTGGGCTGTGTTTAAACTGGTCTTAGGTAAAGTAGAAATTTTTTGAGACAGGAGGAGTGCCATTCCCATCCCCCGGAAATGATGAACTCCCTGGAGATTTAGCTCAATGATATCTGCTATTGTATATTCAGTCTTTGTTTAAAGAGTGGAACTAATAACTACCAATGATCCTTTGTTGTATATTCTGTTTTTTTTTAACTTTGTGCCTTAGTAAAGACCCTCTGAAGAATTGGTGCTGCTACTAAAATCAGCCACTCTTTACCAAACCACCCTTCATAATTGTATCCATTGCATTTATCACCATGTGAACTACCTTATTTGTTCGTTTATTAAGGTACATTCTTTCTCTCTCTGCAGTGTTCCTGAAACTGTGTTTGAAGCTAGAAGATCTGTGGTAAATAAAACCTAGGCTTTGCCCTCCAGGATCTAACCTTTTACTGGAGAAGCAAGAGAAACATGAATACAATTATAATATATAATTATTACTAAGGCTCTTGGTATTAACGAAATGTCCCTATGCTTTTTGGCATGAACTACTATATAATAACTCCTCTATATTTACTAATAAATTGAACTATGTCTATGCCAATTGTCAGTTGCTAGGTTACAAGAATCCTAAAACTTGACTTAAAAACCTCTTTATTTTGCTCCTGAACCTGTAATTTGGGTGAGGCTCTGCCTCTGCTCCTTTTGGTAGCAACTGTGAAAGCTGGAAGGCTGGAATCAAATGAAGGCCTATTCACTCGCATCTAGGGATCGATGCTGACTATTGACAGGGATCTTGGATGGAGCCGTTGGCAAGAATGCCTAAATGTGGCTTCTCCATGTGATCTCATCCTACCTCATGACTCATTTCTAAGGAGAATATCCCAAGAGAGATCTTGGCAGAAACAGCGGGGCCTTTTTTTAACCTAACTCTATGGTCATGCAGTGAACTGTGCTACCTTCTATTCATTAGGAGAAAGTCACTAAGGTCAGTTCATATTCAAGGTGAGAGGAAGTACTTTCTGTCATTTTTATAGGAAGAGTGTGCACATGATTAAAATCACCATAGTACTTCGTCTATGTGCCTCGAATTACTTACATTACTTCAACATAAAAAAATATCGTGTCCCCTCAAAAGGCCTCTCAAAAGTCTTTAGAGCATTGGACTCAAGCTTGAGGACCAAGATTTTATCACCTGTATCAGGTCCAGGTTTGGATGAGATTCCTGGGATGCAGTTACTTGAATACGGTACCTCAAGTAGTTTCTCTCAATCTGGAGACTTATGAACTACATACAAAAGTTATCCAACCCCCTCATATACCCAACATACAATGGTAGGACAGGCATAGGATAACCACTATAGACATGCCCACTCAAAGAAATAAAAGAGCAGAAGGCATACAGTAGTCACTGGTCCATAGCAATACTGAATTCCAGCCAGACACATTGCCATTTCTAATTTCTGGGAACAGTTATCAAAAATTCTTCACACTGCTCTCTAGGCTCTGGGCTCCAGCCCTTGAGTCACGCTTCCTTTTATGTAAAATATGAACAGTGCTTCCACCTGAGTACTTTTCTTAGTCCTTTTATTGCCCATAATAGTTCAAGAGTTCAAGGTACTCATTTTACTTTTTAACATCTCTGTCCCTTTTAGTTCAAGCTGATGCATTTCATTTTTTTTTTGAAACAAAGTCTCACTCTGTCACCAGGCTGGAGTGCAGTGGCGTGATCTCGGCTCACTGCAACCTCCGCCTCCCAGGTTCAAGCAATTCCCCTGCCTCAGCCTCCCAATTAGCTGGGACTACAGGTATGCACCACCACGCCCAGCTAATTTTTTTTCTATTTTAGTAGAGATGGGGTTTCATCATGTTGGCCAGGATGGTCTCAATCTCCTGACGTCGTGATCCACCCACCTCAGCCTCCCAAAGTGCTGAGATTACAGGCATAAGCCACCACACCCGGCTGCTGATACAATTTTTTAAATAAAAATTATTAGACAAAAGCTACCTCTTTGAAAAATCTCAAGATAAGTCTTGTTTCACTTAGGTTTCCTGGAGTACTGCTGTGGGGACAATTCTCTCCAGATTCTTGGAAGAACTTTTGTCTGTTTGAAAGGATCTACAAGGCACCCCCTTAAATCTTTCAGGGGTCCTAACAAAGAGCTTTACACTTAGATCCTTGGTTTTATATCTAGACAAGGGGTCCCCAATCCCGGGGCCTCAGACCAGTAGTGATCCATGGCCTGTTATAAAGGGGGCTGCACAGCAGGAGATGAACGGTGAGCGAGCGAACATTACAGCATGAGCTCTGCCTCCCGCCAGATCAGCAGCTGCATTTGATTCTCATAGCAGCGCAAATCCTACTGTGAACTGTCTTCACATGCGAGGTTGTGTGCTCCTTATGAGATGAAGCAGTTTCATCCAGAGACCATCCTGTCCCACTTTGCCCCCTGTCCATGGTGCCAAAAAGACTGGGGATCACTGATCTAGATCATGTTTTTCTGAGAGTGCCCTCGATTTTATCTTTGCCTGGAAGCAGTTTCTTACTTATGGTATCTTTGCAATTTATAGAGTCTAGAAATAAGAAACCATTTTATTTTTTAGCCCAACAAGCTCAGGCCCCTTTTTACTTAACAGCTCTTTCTTTAGCTTCTTTCTCTCCTCTCACATTTTACTATTAAGCAACTAGAAGAAACTGGGCAGCACTTTACACACTCCGCCTGGAAGTCTCAGTTAGATCATCCAATTCCTTAGGTACATTTTCTGTTTTTCACCTTTCGATGGGAGGAGTTCCAAAGAAGTTGAAGACATCCACTAAAACCGCCACAGTATCCAAGTGCAAAGATAAACATGGTCTCACTGAGCCGGCAATCTCAAAACACATTCTATCTCCAACTGTATCATTAAGTAGCAATATCACCATATGCAGGTTAAAATTTAGAAAAATGTTTTTTAATAATTGAAGGCATATGTGATTATTTTCATTAAAAAACCAGCCCAAACTGTCAGGCAAATAATTTTAATAAATAAAAAAAAGAATGAGTATTAGTCTCACATACTTGTTCATATTGAAGCAATGATGATGTCTGTTAATGTTTCTATTTTACTAAATATTCTCAAACTTCCAGTAATCACCTTTTCTGAGTATGCCAGAAATTAACACAAAACTCTCCTTTTTAAAATAATTCTGAGCAATTGCCCATTTATAGCTTCTCAATAACCTTTCAGGGTTCCAGTATCTCTCAGAGGATAGGCGATTACAGCATGATATACTTAGTATAAGCTTCTCAGCATCTAAGATGGAACATTTTACTTAGAGTCAGACTAAAGTTATAAAAAGTAGCTAAAACTTCAATTACTGTCTCCTTATCAATCCTGATCTTCAATTATATTCCAGAGAAATGAAATTATATTATTTTAGCATTAGAAAGAACTATTGTGGTCATCTAGCCCAGGAATATACCGATATCAAAGACACATGAAGTAGAAAGTGGGCTATGATAAAATTAGGAAGATCTATGAAAGTGAAGAGGGGATTTAGACATTATTCTTTAGGCAATGGAAAATCAATGGAGCATAGAATGATAAGAATGGCAAAGTATTGTATTTATGAAATATTTAAAAGGGTTCAGTAAAATTTGAAAGTCAGCTTTGTTTATATAATTTGAGATATTGTCAAAGACAAGCCTATGGTAAAAGCACCAGCATAATTAGTTAATAAACTGTGTAAGAAACTGTATTTTTGGTGAAATGCCTTAGGGATTCTTTATGCCATGTATTGTGCATAATTTGCATTTCTTACTAGGAGAAAAGTCCCCAACTATATACCAAAGAGATGAAATACTTTGAAACATTTTTTCAGAATCTGCCAAAAGATAGGGAATTTTGCTAGAATACGTATTAAATTTAATCTAATAATCATTCTTGATTGGGAACACTGACCCAATGACACTGAAACTGTCAGATTAGTGTAACCAAGCTATGAGATGCACAAGGAGACCAAACAACAGAAGATCCTCCTATGGAGTGCAGGGTCTTTGAAAGGAAATGAAATTCGTCTTGAATTTATGGTAACACTCTAGACTGGTTTTAGAATATGATCTGTTGCTTGACATTGTTAGTGAAGGCTCACAAGAAAAGAGATGTAACTGATTATTTTACTTTAAAAATAATTAAAATTTATTGAGATTTTTTCTAAATTGAGACAAAATATGTGTAAAATAGACAACAAAAGTGGCAATCCAAAAATATACAGAATTTAGGACCGGAAAATAAAAACATTTGTATGACTGTGAGAAAAAAGATTCACATACAAGTAAGTCCACAATTAATTTGCATAGGACTTTTTCTAGTCATTACTGATAGTGTAATTTGATTGAAGAGATAATTGAACTCAATGAGGCATTATATCAACCCAATAAGCCACTAATTTTTGTTTTCTTTATAATATTCAAGCATTAGAACACTGAAAAAAGAAGAGATTAAGAAATAATATATGGAACTAGATATTATATTAAGAAGTGGTAAATATCTTGCTATACTTGACAACCATGTATATTTTATAATATGTTCTGTATTATGATATGTAAAATTCATGGTTTCATGCCTTAATTCCAGTTGCTACAACATCAGCTGCTGATAGAAAGCTAGTATAGTTTGATGTCACTAATAATAAAATATAGATTATATTAAAAATGATGACAATTATCACTGTTGCCAAAAATAATTTTAACTGAATAAATATATATTAATTTATTAAGTACATGTATCTTTGTTACACTATTAATTAAAAAGTTGTTAGGCCTTCAAAAGAATACCCAAAAATGTGCAATAATAATGAAATTCAGTGACTTGAGTTACTTTTCCAACTTTCAGTCACCTTTGATATCTCTGATAACTTTTACTAATGTAAAAACTATGGTTTTATATATATAACTTTATAATACAACTTTTATATTTTGTCATTATGAAGGCATATTTGTCAAGGTAGTAGGGGAGAACGTATCCTATTTAGCAGTGTCTTAGTTTAACTTACGCACACAGTATGCAAACCCCCATCATCCCCTTTGGCTCTGCAAATTTTCTAGGCAGAACACTTTAATCTCTCCAGTCTGGACTCGTCTTTGCAACTCCAGACCCTAACTTCCTATTTGACATCTCTACTTAAAAGTCTCGGCTGGGCGCGGTGGCTCAAGCCTGTAATCCCAGCACTTTGGGAGGCCGAGTTGGGCGGATCACGAGGTCAGGAGATCGAGACCATCCAGGCTAACACGGTGAAAACCCGTCTCTACTAAAAATACAAAAAATTAGCCGGGCGTGTTGGCGGGTGCCTGTAGTCCCAGCTACTCGGGAGGCTGAGGCAGGAGAATGGCTTGAACCCGGGAGGCGGAGCTTGCAGTGAGCCGAGATCTTGCCACTGCACTCCAGCCTGGGAGACAGAGCAAGACTCCGTCTCAAAAAAAAAAAAAAAAAGTCTCACATACACCTCAAACTTAACATATCTGAAAGAACTCTTTATTTTCTCCCCAGTTTGTTACTACACACTTCATTTACAGTCACGCGATGTTTAAGAACGTTTCGGTCAACCATGGGCCACATATAAGACAGTGATCCATAAGATAATAATATAGCTAAAAAAATTCCTATTGCCTAGTGACATCATAACCATGGTAATGTAGTGCAATGCATGACTCACATGTTTGTGGTGATCTTGGTGTAAACAAATCTACTGTGCTGCCAGTTGAATAAAAGTATGGCACATACTGTACAATTATGTACAATACATATTTGATAATGATAATAAATGACAATGTTACTGCTTTATGTTTCCACTATAGTATACTTTTGATGCTTATTTTAGGGTGTACTCCTTCCAAAGTTAACTGTAAAATAGCCTCTGGCAGTTCTTTCAGAAGACATTTCAGAAGAAGGCATTGTTATCACAGGAAATGACAGCTCAATGCATGTTATTGCCCCTGAAGGCCTTAAAGTTAGACAAGATGTGGAGGCGGCAGACAATGATGTTGATGATCTTGACCATGTATAGGCCTAGGTTAATATATGTGTTTGTGTCTTAGTTTTTAACAAAAACAAAAGTTTAAAAAGTTATATATATATATATATATATATATAGCTTATAGAATAAGGATATAAAGACAAAATATTTTTGTACAGCTGTACGATGTTTGTGTTTTAAGCTGTGTGATTAAAAAAGAGTCAAACAGTGGCCGGGTGCGGTGGCTCACCCCTGTAATCCCAGCAATCTGGGAGGCTGAGGTGGGTGGATCACGAGGTCAGGAGAGCGAGACCATCCTGGCCAACATGGTGAAACCCCGTCTCTATTAATATATATATATAAATAGAGAATATATATATATATATTCACCAGGCGTGGTGGCACACTTCTGTGGTCCCAGCTGAGAATCACTTGAACCCAGGAGGTGGAGGTTGCAGTGAGCCAAGATTGCGCCACTGCACTCCAGCCTGGGCGACAGAGCAAGAGTCTGTTTCAAAAAAAAAAAAAAAAAAAAAGAGTCAAAAAGTTTAGAAACATTCAAAAGCATACACTTAAAAAGTTACAGTAAGCTAAGGTTAACTTATTGAAGAAAAATTATTTTTTATAAATTTAGGATAGCCTAGGTTTACAGCGTTTGTAAAGTCTACAGTAGTGGACAGTAATGTCTCAGGCCTTCACATTCACTCACTACACACACACCCACTTAGAGCAAATTCCAGTCCTGTAAGCCCTATTCATGGTGTGTGCCCTATGCAGGTGTACCATTTTTAAATCTTTTATACCATATTTTTTCAGTACCTTTTCTATGCTTAGAAACACAAATACTTAGCACTGTATTACAATTACCTGGAGCATTCAGTACTGTAACATGATGTACAGGTTCATTGCGTAGGAGGAATAAACTATATCAGATAGGCTAGGTATATAGTGGGCTATACCATCTAGATTTGTATTATATAAAGTATACTCTATAACGTTTGCACAACAAAATCACCCACCGATGCATTTCTCAGAATGTATATCCCCATCATTAATCGAGTCATGACAGTGTATCTCAGTATAAAGCACCTCTACTTTCTTGGTTATTAATGCCATCTGGAGGTCAGCCTCAACAACCTAGTCCATTATTCATAAGGATTCTATATTAAAGATATATTTTTAAATGCTTCATTTCTGCTACTATTACCTTAATCCAAGCAATGATTATATTTTTCGCAAAATTGCTTCCTAAATGGGCTTCCTGTCTGCACTCATAACCCTTCAATCTATTTTCCCCCCAAACTGTCAAAGAAGTCTTTTTAACTGTCAGGTCAGTGTCTTGAATAAAACCTTTCTGTGTCTTCCCATTGCTGTTAAAATCCTCAAGACCCTGTGATTATTGAGCCTTGTTCACATTCCCAGGCTCAACTTGAAATGTTCTGGCTGCCTCAGTCATGGTGAGCCAGCCACACTGTTCCTCAGGCCTGCCAAGCTCCTTCCCCTTCAAAGTTTCTGCACATTATACTTCCTCTACCCAGTACTTTCTGTAGCTAGCTCCTAATGATTCTTCAAGTTCAATGCCTCCTCCTTAGAGGAGATTTCCTTGATATCCATCTAACTTAGATCTCTTTCTTCCACATTTTCCCTGTTCCATCTGAACATTAAAACTTCATTCATAAAATAAACATTAACATTACATTGCCACAGAAGCCAGAATCACTCTGATCACTTACTGCAATCTGTCTTTGAATAGTAATTTGTGTGGTTATTTATTTAATTACTGACTTTTCTACCAAAATAATAGTTCAATTGATAACAGGCTCCTGGGGATCCCCAAGGCCCTTTTAGGGGATACATAAGGTCAAAAATCTTTTCATAATAGTCCTAAAATGTTACTTGAATTTTTCACTCTCACTGTTTCAGACGTTTATAGGGAACTGCATTGGAGGATGCAATATATATGCTTTGTTGGTTTATAAATATAAGCTTATTTCTTTTTTTTTTCCATGTGCTTCTTGATCTATGATGTCACACTGAACACAGAAGCAGACGTGAGAATTTAGCCTCTTCTGTTGCATCAGACATTAAAGAGATTTGTCTAATTGCCACTCTTCCACAAAATTGTTTTATAAAATATAGTTACTTCTTATAAAATATAGTTACTTCTTATAAAATATATATTTTTTATTTTCATAGATTTATTATGATTTTAAAATATATTAATAAACATTTTATTTATACTTTTTAACTTTTAGCTCAATAAATGTTGTGAAGTATAATCCACATAAACAAAAGTTCCTTGAGATCCTCAATATTTAAAACCCCAACATTTGAATGGTGGCCCTAGACTATAAGCTTCATGACTGTGGAGATCATGTTTTGCTCACCACTTAGCATAGTATCTGCCACAATATATGTGGTGAATTAACACATACATGGTTGATGAAACTGTTTCAATGGAGGTTGGGATGAGAAACAGATTTCTATGAGTTAGATAGAGTGAGTAAATAGGAAAAGTCTTCAGCATGGGTAAACAACTTATTCCAGAGTTTTCTCAACAACTAAAAGTAGATAAACAGGAAAGTGCTAAGGAAAGGGGCAAAATATTGTTTCAAGATGTGGGAATTTGGGCCTGTTTAATTTGCTCATCCCCATAGTTATGTGCACAAGAATGTGATCCTCGCATATGCTCTACACGAATTCCTTTTGTCTCATGTGTTATTATGAGTGTATACTGTGTTTAGAATCCTTTGATAGTCCTCTTCCTAGATGCCTCCCCTTCCATGCCTCTGATATACAATCAAAACATGTGCATTAAAGCATTTTGTAAGTCTGATTGCCTTTGCAAGGACCTCAAAGCACAGAATGTGCTTTGGGCTCCCTGTGTATCATGTCTACAAGAAAAGATATAACAGTTAGAAAAGTTGACATATCAACCATCATTTTGAGATATAGTTATAAATGAAATAAAATGTTCTTCCTGCAGTTTGCAATGGAAGTGCAATTGTAGTTACTGATATCACAGCCCCAGAAATATCAATGAGGAACAGAACACAGTATGAGACACGAATACTGCCAAACGAGTATGTGCAAAGCTAGGAAGGGAACAATCTGGGTGAGAAGTTTCAAGTGGTGCAGTGCTATTCACTCTCCCCAATAAACCTGTACATTTAAACATTTGCTTTTCCCTATGGTATTCTTTATCTGAGTTTCTCTCTCTGTCTCTTTTTAAAACTCTGATTTTTAACTACCTGCTTTTATATTTGTATTTGATTTTGCTGCTATCTTAATTCTCTTTAAGGTCAGTCCTGCCTGACCATTCAGAACACACGTGCCTATCCCTCTCCCTCTCTAATAGTTCCTATTTGCCAACTTAGAATTAGAAATGGTCCTTCTAGAATCAGAGAAGAAAGAGAAAAGATTTAAAGATGAAAAGTAAAATCCATGGTATAAGTTTAATAAGCACACTGGATGTAAAATAAATAGTGGTTGTAAAAAAATGGCTTTGTGGACATCATTTTAGTGTGAAAAGGACTGTAATTTATAGTCTGGACAACATGCATACCTGTTCCATTACAACAATTTAACTGACAAGACATAGTGGGCTGAATGATGACCTCGAAAAGATAGGTCCATGATTTAATCCCTGGAGGCTGTGAATATTGTGGCAAAAGACATGATTAAATTAAGAGAGGAGGAGTTTATCCTGGATTATCCAGGTGAGCTCTAAATGTAATCACATGCCTTTTCATAAGAGAGACTTTTGAGACACACGCCAAGAGAGAAGAGAGGAGGGGAAAAGGCAAGGTAGCTGCAGTGGCAGGGATCAGGGTGATGTGGTCACAAGCCAAGGAATATCTATAGCCAGAAGAAGCTGAAAAGGCAAGAAATGGATTCTTTTGTAGAGTATCTAGAGGCAGCATGGCCTTGACAATATGTTGATTTCAGACTTCTGAACTCCAGAATTGCAAGAGAATAAACGTCTGTTGTGTTGTCACTCAATTTGTGGTAATTTGTTATGACAGCCCCAGAAAACTAATAAACAAGATAAACATTGAAGCCACATTATCACATTACTTTTGTTTTCTTGAGGTTCAATTTGTGTGTGTGTGTGTGTGCATGGGTGTGCGTGTGTGTAATTCAACTGAGGAAATGTGAAGCCCAAATTATGTGACACACGAGTAAAGTCTGAGCAGAGAATATGTGTTATATCTCTTTCCTATAGACACACACATTTATAGTATGTAAGATGCTTCAATTAGCAAAAAGTGTTTTTAATGTTGAGAGACCTGTTGATTACACCCATGTAGGCATTAAAACTCCTTTCACAAAATAAATATCCCTTTGAGGCAGAAGGAACCAGCACTCTATGAATGCATAAATTGAACGTGATCACGATCATTGTGCTATAAACATCTGTTTACATTTCCCAGGATCTTGCCATGATTTCCACATTTTGTCTAATTTGTCATGACACCATCTGTTTGAAGATAGATTGATCACTGGTGGTTGGATTATTGGGTAAGTAGTGCTTATGTTTATTATGATGTACAGAACAATACCTTAAAATTATATTTAATGTGAATTAATTTTTAAGTGACAGTGGTTGTCCCAGAGGTCCCATTTGCTTATAGCAGTGGGAACCACAGAAGAACAAAGATACAATTTTATAATCAGTTAAATACAACACATCCCAGAAATAAGATTTCAAAATTCAAGCCTAAACCTCTTTGGATGAAAAAAAGGCTCCATTTTGTACCTTTGATAGGATACACTCCGCAAGTGTTGTGACCTTGATACTTGCCAATGACAGAGTTAAGTTGCTGGCTGAGTAAGTATCCATCTGAACTGTGACAGAGCCCTGGGCAACCCCAAGGCTAAGGCTTCTCAAGTCCTGAGTTTGCTGAGGTGCATTTGTTAGCAGAGACCAGTCTTAGATCTGTAGGCCACGGTGAGTTTTATCTCAATTTGATATGTTGAGGAGGTCTTTTAATCTTTGGAAGTATATTTCTGAAATGTAAAATTTTAAAATACTCCATTATCAATCAAAGAGTTGCTTTCGATTCTTATGCTAAAATTTTAGATTATTTCAATTCAAATATTAAATTTTTATTTCCTGACCAAATTGATTCTAATAAGACTAAAACTTCTATGCTATTGTAAAACTTGCTATTATAATCTGCTTAAATTTTTAAGGATTTTTATCCATCCTTTGATCCTACAGTCTTAAGGCCTAAGACATAATTAAAAGTCTTAAGACATAATTAAAAATTTACCAAAAAGAAATTAATTTTGAATAATATCTGTTCAATATGACAACACTTGAAGCTAAGATTCTATGTTACTGTACCATATTCTTTATAGAGATATAGAATTCAAACTGACACATATTAAGCTGGAATTAAAAGTTTACACACACACACACACTCACACACTTGAGCATTATACCAATTGATTGTACTTAGCTATTTATTTGCCTCAGGTTATAATATCTTCATGCTAACCAGCATTAAATTCCCCAGCCCTAAATAGTCCACTGAATTTTAAGTGACAGAAATACTTTACCGGCATAATTATAAAGTAAAAAGAGATGGTTATGAGCAAACATAGAACTCATTTTTTCAAAACACTGTTGAACTAAGCAATTGTAGGTGTTTTTTAACTAGTCAAAATAATTCACCACCATGCCTTAATTCCTACTCTACACTCTCTTTTCCATTACTACTGTAACCCAGAGTCCTGGGGTTTTAGGGTATACACTCTGAAAAACTACCCACTTGTAAGTCTTGCTCCTTGAGTTCTTGTTTTTTCAAAAAAGTTCCGGGAAGAAGCTCAATCCACAGATGCCTGAGTTGTAGATAACCTTTGGCAAGTTCCCCTCATTACCATTGCCATGCTAAAATCCCCGCCCAGGGAGGTGCTTTTGCACCATTTTTTTATACATGCAATGTATGCAGAAGCATGATTGGCAACAGTGCCTGTGCTGCCTTTACCTCTACAATGACTCAACTCAGCAGCCCAATAAAAGCTCTGTTTTCACAGATGTTCCGGGAGATACCACTTTGGAAACTATCCCTGGTGTCCTCCTTACTTGTTGAAAGTAATAAAATCCCCTTGTTAAATCCTCCTTGTTTGTGGTCACTGGATTGCCACACACCAAGTGATTAAACCCACCCATAGTGTAGATAACACTACCAACAGTAAAATGATATTCTCCCTGCAAACATTATTACCAAATCTATGGTTTGGAGTGCTCCTCCCCTCATGAATTCAATGAGGATTTGTTCTAACAGCCAGCATTCCTCGTATTCCCATAACCTCCCAGAGCTATGGATGGATATGACCTATCCATCCAATCCTTCCTCCTCTATTCAGCCCAGCCAAGGACACCTGTCTCCTTTTAGTTCACAAAGAGTTTTCCATTTGGGGTTGTAAGGTTGAGCTGATCACAATAAAAGAATCTCATTTGTGAAAAAATGAGATTAGGCCTCCCTGAAATAGCCAGGGAAAAGCCATGTATTTTGTCCCCAGTATGACAGCTGCTGACATAGACTTGTCTTCCTGTGGATACGTGGTAAGGAAGAATCTTCATGACTCTTTTTTTCTCACTAGAGATTAAGATGTGAAGAGGAAAAGGATCACATGTTTGGGATCAAGTTGCTGTTCCTAGACTAAGTAAATTGTTCTCAGCCATTCAGTAATAAGGACCAGACATTCATCTCATTTTAGAGAAAGAATTAGTGAAGTCTAAAGGGAGAGAAAGGCAGGCGTTTCAAGATTTATGTGTGGATGATGCTAGTTTAAAAGGAAGATCTATTAGGTGCATCACAGCATGGAGATATCAATGTGGTAGAGAGGAAGCTGGGATTAAGATAAATTTTTGTTGTTTTTTAATCCAAAGTTCACAAACTGAGCCACCTTGCGAAAGGAGAAACTGGTAGGTAATGTAGAATGCAACAGAAATGTTTATTGAGTATGGTCCTTGGATTCTCTGGGGAGAAACAAATCCTAAAGAATTAATTTTCCAGGGAGCCCTTGACATAGTTGCTTCAGGAAAGTCATTGCAACATCAGGTTATATGAATAGGAAAGAAAGAAGTCCAGGAGCAAGGTATTGCTAATGTTAAGAACATGGATTCAGGAAGCAGGGTGTCCAAATTTTCATCCAAGCTTCTACAGTAATTTGCTGAATGTTCACAGGTAAGCTATTTTACCACTGATGGCTTCAGTATCCTCAGCAGTGAAACTGGGCCTGGGGAGGGGGCTGTGTGTGGCGGTATTAGAATTTAGGTGTGTGTGGCAGTGTCATAATTTATCTTCTATGTGTTGTAAAGATTTATGAATATTTTATGTGTCAGATATTTAGCACAGTACCAAAATATAGGTAGCTCTCAGTAGTTGACAGGAATTGCTCACTCAGGGAGCTCGGCTGTTGGAGATGTGAGTCTTGCTGAAGCTCCCAGCCAAATAAAGCCCTTCCTTCTTTAACTCGGTGTCTGAGGGGTTTTGTCTGCAGCTTGTCCTGCTACAATGGAATTATTATTTTGTTATAGGGTGGAGAGGGTTTTAATTCTATTATATCCTCCATGATTTAGCACGAGCTTAGAAGTTAGACAATGCTTTACATCTGTGCTTGTTCATCTGGGTTCATTACTGAACCAATCTGAGAGTCAGTTACCTCATCAGTTAAATAAGATAAGTATATGAACTGCCCAACACTTAGTAGGGATTCAGTATTGTTTATTTTCATGTATTCTTCCTCTCAACTTTGTACTTATACTAAGAAAAAGTAACAGCAAGTGACAGAAGCCACAACAATAGAATCTTAGAAATAGAAAAATGTTTGTGCTTGGACCAATCTACATGCTAAATAGCTACAACTTCTTAGGCTCTCAGTAAATTGTGGTTCCTCAGGGAGCAGCCTAGGCTACTGAAGGTTAATCACTGGTGCTTAGAGTTAATTGTTATCAATCTGGTTTTCAAAGGCTGCTCTGCTGGAGTTTCCATACATAACAATCAGTTCCAACAGCAGCTCCAAGCCTAATTGAGTTCTTCTAATACTTTTCCCATAATCAATTTTCAAAAATATATCAAACACAGTAAAAAATAGACCTCATCATTAAACTCATCATCTAGGTATGTAGTGTTTCAAACATGAGAGTGCATCAGCATCGCCTGGAGGGCTTGTTAAAACACATTGCTGGACCTCAACCTTAAAATTTCTGATTCAGCATGTCTGGAGTGGGAGCAAACCCAACTGCTACTGATGCTGCTGCTCCTGGAAAAGGAAAAAAGTTTTTAGGGTTTGTAGAATTTGTAAAGAAGCAAGGGCAATAAGCATATCTCTTTTGAGGGTTCTAACTTGACTAAAACTGACCAGCTTCTTTGTCATTACCAAGCATTCACTGCCACCCATGCACTCCTACTCACACAGCCCATCTCTTCTACAGCCTTTTCAACTCTTTCTACACGACCTATCAGGTTGCTTCTTTGCTCATGGAAGAATATGAGTCGAAATCACTTCTAAAGCAGAGGTACGTGCCCAGAAGCTCTCTTCTTCTCTGGACTGTCCAATCTCAGAGCTTCATGGTCCCCTTGGCCATCTGCACCTTAAACCTTGGGGTTCATCACCTCTGATCTTGTAGTCTTAAACAGAGATGCATTTTTTTCAGAGAGTGGAGGCGTAACCAAGAATGCCTTACTGTTATCCTCCACTTAACTAATTTTTTCCTTTTTCTTAGAGCATTTAAAATGGAAAATTTTTCTCTGCCTCTTTGAGATGTAAATCTATAAGCCAGAAAGGTCTTTCTCAAGGACCTAGGAGCCATCCCCTTTGAAATGCATTCATTAAGAAAAACAGTGCCCCTATCTCCCTATCTGGGAGAGTAGGAACCTAACTTTGATAAGCACCAATTAGCAAGCAAAATGGCAGTATCACATTAGCCAACCTCCCCCCAAGGTCTTCCAGGTACTTTTTCCTTTAGCTCACCCCAGCATTCAAAAGTTCTCTTGCCTTTTGTTTTAGCAGAGTTGAGCTCACTTTCTTTTTCAGATTGCAACAGACTTGACCCCTATTACAATAGTCTTGAATAAAGTCTTCCTTGCCTCTTAACTCTGTCCAGTGCAATTTTCCTTTGACAGGAGACTCTCCCTTTCTGACTTAGATGAATTCATCCCTTCCCCGATTTATTGAACAAGCCTGTTTCTTGCTCTCAAATCTCACCCACATTTCTGTTCGGTTGTTCCTGAATTTGAGCTTGAGATGCTCAAGCCTTCATCCCAGCTACTAAGTAAGGAGGCAGATTCCATGGCACATTTTAGCATTTGGGGCCACAGCACCAGTCTCCTGATGGCATAGTGAGATCATGGCATATTCCATAAATATTGCATGCTTTTCTGGCCGTCAGTGCCAGGCCCTGATGACACAAAGACAAATAATGTGGCCCCTTCTTCTGGTTGTAAAATGTGTTTCCCTGCAGTGGTGGAGAATAATACTATACCCAAATGTTATGTCCAGGTAGACTAGCTGTTTGTAAGAGGAAGGTGACTACCTACTCTGAATTCCCTGATAAACAGAAGGCAAAGAACAACTTGAGAAACTGGCTCAACACCACTTATCTGGATGGGAAGAGTGACTAAGCCTGAGAAAGTATCTACTTCACTGGCAGCCAGTCATTGATTCTGTATGAGGCTTTCTGATTATTCCCTAATACTTAGGTGATCTTATAATTTATCAGCCTATTCTGACACTTCTGAGAATGTTGGCATGCTACTAAACACACTGGGACAACACATATGAACAGAACTATCATGGACAAAATGGGATTTAGGATAATCTTATTGGATACCAACCGTGAAGACATTTGTAATAATTAGTGATGAGGGAGGTGGTTCGTTTCTATCCTCACCAGTGTTCATACACTCACAGACAAACACAGAGCCATGAATAACGTAAACTCAGGTCTCATTTCAGGATAATGTAAACATTAGCAGGACACCCCTTATATATACCCCTGGGGAACCCACAGCTTCAATCCCTGTATGGCAAAGGTCCTACTGGGCTTTCTTTCTCATGCCTCCATATGTCGTACCTCCTTTAATCTCTTTTGAACACTAAAAGCCCCACCTTCTCTTCAATCACAGCCCCTCTGACCTATACTTTATTACAGATGGTGAGGAAATGTAGTCTGAGCCCAGGAAAAATATCTAAAAGAAGGATGAAAAGAAAATGGTGGAAGATTGGCCATTTCACATTGTCAGTTTTAATTTCCTGCCTGCTTATCTTTGAGCATTACTTAAATGGAGTCTCTTTTTCTAAATCTGAGTCACATTATAAATATCTCTCTTCTATTAGCTCAGCCTGGAAAACTCCTAACCTGGAGGAGGGAAAGGGGTTATCACCACCACCTACCCTCCCCACCTTAGTCTGAAATTTCCCTTGACTCTCAGAAGAGGTCAAAGCAGCACTGATACAAGCTCTGTGTTCCTCCCAGGGTATGTGCAAATACGAACTTATTAATTCTGTCTTCACTTTTGTTGAGCTGTAAAAACTACTTAATATATGGCTTTGTGTTCTTATTCAATGATTCAATTATCTTGCCTAGTGTAGATCACTAAAAGTGGATGTCATTTCATCCATTCTTCCAGCACTGAGTAATGGGCAGAGGGTCCTGAATATCAGGACCTCTTAATAAATGGCTGATGTTCTTTCCTAAAAAGCTATTGAGACTGGCTCAGACAGTCAGAGTTTCACAAATCTGAGACTGGGAGAAAGTGCTTGCTTTGCAGAAGCCACTAGAAGCATGGGACTATATAGTGATCTGAGCAAAGGTGCCAATGTCAGTAAACCAGGACAAGAAGCTGTGTAGAGAGGAGGGCTGGGTAAAGCTCTCAGTACTCAGAGTACCGTGGCAGTTAATCTGAAGGCCATAAAAATATAATCATGGGTTTAGTGGGCAAGTGAGCCAATAGTTCAGAGCAAATGCCAGAGGCTCGGATGTTTCTTATAGTTGGTTACCTAGGGGCTTCTGCCCAAGCCATGAAGATAAGCTCCTGCTTTCAAATGACAAGAGATATAGCAACATTATTGTCTGTTAAAATCATCAAAACTCTTCCCATTTCCTTCAGGATTAAGCCAGCAAACACCATAGCTCAGCACTCAGTTACATCATGTCCTAACCGAATTTTCTAGACTCTTGGTCCTTTCCCATGCATTCACTCAGTACTCCAAGAATGTTCGTCTACTCAAGTTTTTTTTAAATACCCTACATTTTTTATTGACCTATGACTTTGTCTATGCAAAGCCTTAATTAACTTCCACGAATCTGAAAGCTTGCAATAGCTATTGCACTATTTTATTACCAAAATGTGTTGGCATCTATAAGGTGCTTGATAAGATGAATTCACTAAATCCATGAATGCTGCTGTTCCTTCCAGCACTGTGTATGTTCAGAGTCCTGAATGGTCAAATCCATGTATGCTTCATCTTTGATCAGGATTTCTGTTGCAGTTCTATCCCATGACACCATAATTACTATTTGTATAGCTACTTTTACTCCTAGACCTGGGAGATTTTGGGTGGAAGAGACAATGATTACTATGTGTGATGGTTGATTTTGTGTGTCAACTTGACTAGGCCAAATATCTGGTTAAATATTTGTAGGTATCAAGAGAAAACTTCATCTTCAACCTTTGAAGATTCACTAAAAAATCAACACACAAAAGGCAGATTAGTCAGAGAAAAGGCATACAAATTATTTAATGTGTACATGGGGATAATCACAAAGTGATAATTTGCCCACCCCCAACAGAGGTCAGAAGCTTATATATCATCCTGGCACCACAGGTTTTGGGGGGAGGAAGGAGAAAAGGAATTCCGTTGAGGGGCTTACTAGGGAGAATGAATAGATCAGGTAACAGAGACGACATTATCTGGTGAAAGTGTCTCTTCAGGCGTAGTTACAATCTTGGTCTTACAGGGAGGGTAACTAAAAACAATTATTCTCCTTGGTTGATCTTGATCTTAGGCAGATAAAGAAACTTCAGTTTCACAGATGGCAGGAGATGAGGAAGTCAGAGAACACTTGAGGTTTTCTCCAGTATATCAAAGCACCATATTTTGGGGTATCAGCATGTAAGCCCCAATCAATGATTTATGGGTGTGTCTGTGAGAGTGTTTCCAAAAAGATTAGTGTTTGGACTGGTGAACAGAATAAAGCAGATGACCCTCCTCCATGTAGGTGGGCATCATCCATTCCATTGAGGGCCTGATCAGAACAAAAAGATGGTGAAAAATTAAATTCATTCTCCTCATGACTGATGGAGCTGAAACATTGGTCTTCTCCTGCCCTTGGCACTGCTGGTTCTCAGGCCTTCAGAATAGGACTGAAATCTGTAACATCAGCTCTCCAAACCTTAGACCTTTTAACCACACCACGGCTGTCCTGGGTGTCCATCTTATAGAAGGCAGGTAGTGGGACTTCTCAGCCTCCATAATCATGTGAGTGCATTCCTTATAATAAATACTATGTTATGTATAATATTAATATGAATAATATTTATACCTTACTGGAAGAGTGTGTGTGTGTGTGTGTGTGTGTGTGTGTGTGTGCATGTGATTCTATTTCTCTGGAGAACCCTGACTGATATACTATGTAACCCAGGCACCTAGCACGTTACTGTTGCAAGGAAGGTGTTTTATAAATATTAAATATTCACACCCAAAGCTGATGTGGGTCTATGTTGCCTAAAAGAACTTAAATATAAAGCAAAAATACATTATAATATAAATTAGAATATATAAATATATAAAAAGTTAAAAATATAATCTAAAATAAATATTTAAATATAACATACATTTATTTTTAAATTATTTAAGGAAGTTATAAGTTATAAGAGTACTAATTATTTTCAGATGAGTACCTACTGAAAAAGAAGAGTCTTCTTGGAAAACTACTTCTAGAAATGTAATGGGTTCTAAGACTAGCAATAGAAATAAAGAGCAATACTTATAAAATCAAGGCCAAGGTGAGCAGCAATTTAACAGATGAAATTCCTGGAAGAAAATCTGCTGTATTGAAAATAGTTGTTAGAATTAGGTAGTAGTAGCAGGTTCGAATTCTGTCTCCAGCATGCATTAGCTGTACTTATGAACAATTTACTTGAATTTTCTGAGCTTCAATATCTTTGACTGTGCAATGACATTAACACTATCTGTACTGATAGGTTGTTTCGAGAACTAAATAAGATAAGGACTCTACAGCATTAAGTACCAGCATCTGGTACATAAATGAATTTCCAATAAATTTTAGATCTCATTCTCATATCTGATATTAAAATGAAGATACATATGAAGATCAGGATATCTTTAATGAAAAAAATCAAACAGTAAGAAGTAATCAATAGATAAAATTGATGTTAGCTAGCAGAGGCAGAAAATTACCATGTATTTCTTAAAGGAACAGTTTTTATCTCCAAACTCAATGCCAAATAGTTGATTTCTATTCTATTTTAAAAATAAAGCTGATAACCTCTTTCTCCTTAATTTATCTCTTGGAAAATCATGCTAATCAATATCTATAAGTAAACACTATTCCTAAGTTTTAAATTTACCAACACATTATAAATTATAATTAAAAAGGCTTTAGTTTTTATTTTTACACACTCAAAAAGATGTAATATGGGACTTTGTTAGGAAAAGCAGATCAGGAGCCCTAAGCATTTGGATATCTTACTTTCGTAATTTGGAACCAGCTCCTTCAAAGATGTGCTCTCTCCTCCCCAACTCCACTCCCAAGAGACTTACATTGAATGTAACTCCACCTCTGTTTCCCTTACCTTTGTGCTCTCCATAGCCACCCTAAAGAAGTGAACATCAGATGTAACATCTCATGAAGAAAAGGCTGAAAATGTATCATCAATAATTATCTATTAGAGAGAGAAATTCTGATGCTTCTTCGAAGTCACATGTAAATGACATTAGAGGTTTTATAAATAGAAGCAATGCTTCTGAAACAATGCAAAAATAAAGCATAAGAAAAAGAAGCTGGTGGTGAGAAAACAGAAGGGAATTATTATTGTGATTATTTAGTAAACTAAATTTAGACTAGGAGTGACACTCAAGATACATCCATTACCATATTTTCCATTAGCCACATGTCATCCTAAGCAATATCGCACTGCTATTCCATTGCTAATTTTAGCTTGAGTAATATAAATTTTTTCTTATGTTCAATTTACTTATTTGATATGACAATTTAAAAGAAAAGTATTCCTCTGAACTTAGTGTAAAAAATGGCATGCAATGTGCCTATTACTGGCAAAAGCAAGGGTCTGTTTCAATTCTCCCTGTCACCTCTGAGGTAGTTGTAACAGTTATTGCATTCCCAGGTTTTGCATTTTGCTTCTTGTTTAAACCAGCACTGCTTTTTTTCTTTAAACTTGTTCAATTTACTCTGCACATATTTGAAAATCAGGGCAAATTAAGGTTTCTGTAAGACAAAAAAAATTTGAAAAATGCTGACAGTATAAAACATATAAAATACCAGCTGTAATTATCTTTTGGTAGTTTAATTCCAGTACTTTGCTGAATACTTTTATTTTCAGGTGAAATAAAAAGAAGAAATGTTCACTTTTTAGATAGATATTGAGTTAAAAAAAGTATTGGGATTTTAATTTAAATGCTCTATGAGAATAATTTGGGTAATGATTGTATTTATTAGAAATATAATTTTGGAGAAAAGACTTCACAATTTTAAATTTACAAAGTGGAGAATAGTTCAACAACCTTGAATATAACCAAACTTCTTTGTTAATAAGCAGTGCTTTACGAAAGGGGAAAAGCTGTAGGACCAAACGCATTTCTACTGTGAGGTTAAAAATATTGTCTTAATAATGTTGCTATTTTATTTAAAGATCTAAATTTCCAAAATATTTTATGAAAATAATATCTTTTCACATAAGTTAACATTTTTTTTTTTTTTTTTTTTTTTTGAGACGGAATCTCGCTCTGTCTCCCAGGCTGGAGTACAGTGGCACTATCTCGGCTCACCGCAAGCTCTGCCTCCCGGGTTCACGCCATTCTCCTGCCTCAGCCTCTCCGAGTAGCTGGGACTACAGGCGCCCGCCACCACGCCCGGCTAATTTTTTGTATTTTTAGTAGAGACGGGGGGTTGCATATTCCTTTAACATCAGCTCAAAATCAAAACTATTTGTTTGGGGAAAAGTTCATAAAATCATAGCAGTTCACATTGTAAGCCACAGTCAGTTATAGTGGATTTTATAGATACTGTAAAATTTCTGTTCGAAAAAAAATTGTTGAACTTCAGGTTTCCAAAAGTCTCAATATCTTAAACTGCACCTCATATTTTATAACATTTAATAATGGTTCACTTTTTTCAAGCCTCAAAGGTTTAAAGTCCATTTAGATGTGTTCAAAAGGAAAGCATCAAATACTGTAGATTCCCTGAAACATAAACAAAGGTCTTTAAAACTAGCACATAAAAGCAAGTGGTTCAGTGAAAAATTTGCTTCATAATTGAAAGTCCATATACAACTACAAGAAATAAAATTAGAAATTAATTTATTTAAAGCTTTTAATTAAAAGAAAATTTGTTTTAACATTCTCACAGTATACAACACAAATAAACATTATTCTCTTTGTTTATTAAAAAATTGATGTTTCAAATATTAATAACTATTATGTTCATAGCTGAATTAGGAGAATATTAACTAGAATAGATACATTTCAAAGATTTGTCTCATATTTTCTTTAGCTATTTTTTCCCATTATCAGAATCCTAATACCCACTTCACAGTAGCACACATTGTCTATAGGGCTAACGCTAGATACTGTTCATAGACCAAGGCTAGGTTCTGAGTATTTTGTCCTGGGGAGCTCACGCTAGATTTCAATACTTTTTAAAATTATAAATTTTATAGGTGGTGTCTACTATTGAGTCTCCAAAGAGAATACCAGAATGACACATTGATCAAGAAAGCCTATTTGTTTACCTACTGCATGGGGCAGAACGCCATCTTGACTGAGGCTTAGTAGTGTCTTAGAAGGGGAGCTTAAGCCTGATACTGTTATGGTTCAGGGATCTCCTTGCAAGTGGTTTAAGGCACTCTTTCAATGTAGAACTTAATTAAGGCTAAGCAAAATTCTTAATAGTTTATTATTGTAAAACAGATGAATGCAAGGAATGACTCTTGGTAAGTAGTTGTTTGATAGACAAGTATGTTTGACTAGTTGAGTGAACTATTGTCCTGAGAAGGGTCTTGGTCAATGTATTAGTTTGTTTTCATGATGCCGATAGAGACATACCCAAGACTGGAAAGATAAAGAGGTTTAATGGACTTACAGTTCCACATGGCTGGGGAGGCCTCACAATCATGACAAAAGGTGAAAGGCACATCTCATATGGTGGCAGACAAGAAAAGAGAGCTTGTGCAGGGAAACTCCCCCTTATAGAACCATCAGATCTCGTGATACTTATTCACTATCATGTGAACAGCACAAGAATGGCCTGCCCCAATGATTCAGTTACCTCCCACCTCCTTCACAACATGAGGGAATTCAAAATGAAATTTGGGTGGGGACACAGCCAAAAATATCATTCCAAACCTGGCCCCTCCCAAATCTCATGTCTTTATATTTCAAAACCAATCATGCCTTCCCAACAGTCTCCCAAAGTCTTAACTCATTTCATCCTTAACTCAAAAGCCCACAGTCCAAAGTCTCCTTCAAGACAAGGCAAGTCCCTTCCACGTATAAGCCAGTAAAATCAAAATCAAGTTAGTTACTTCCTAGATACAATGGGGTACAGGCATTGGATAAATACAGCCATTTCAAATAGGAGAAATTAGCCAAAATAAAAGGGCTACAGGACCCATGGTAGTTTGAAATTCAATGGGGCAGTCAAATCTTAAAGTTCCAAAATGACCTTCTTTGACTCCATCACATCCAGGTCACACTGATGCAGTAGGTGGGCTCCTATGGCCTTGAACGGCTCTGCCCCTGTGGCTTTGCATAGTATATCCCACCTCCTGGCTGCTTTCTTGTTGGCATTGAGTGTCTGCAGCTTTTCCAGGTGCACGGTGCAAGCTGTCAGTGGATCTAATATTCTGGGGTCTGGAGGATGGTGGCCTTCTTCTCACAGCTCCACTAAGTTGTGCCCCAGTAGGGACTCTGTGTGGGGGCTCCAGCCCCACGTTTCCCTTCTCCACTGCCCTGGCAGAGGTTCTCCATGAGGGCTCTGCCCCTGCAGCAAACTTCTGCCTGGGCATACAGGCATTTCCATACATCCTCTGAAATCTAGGCAGAGGTTCCAAAAACCTCAATTCTTGACTTCTGTGCACCCACAGGCTCAATACTACGTGGAAGCTGCCAAGGCTTGGGACTTCCACATTCTGAAGCAGAAGCCCAAGCTGTATCTTGGCCTCTTTTAGTCATAGCTGGAGTTGCTGGGATGCAGGGCACCAAGTCCCTGGACTGCACACAGCAGAAGGACCCTGAGCCTGGCCCAAGAAACTATTTTTTCTCTGAAACCTCTGGGCCTGTGATGGGAGGGGCTGCTGCAAAGGTCTCTGACATGCCCTGGAGACATTTTTCCCCATTGTCTTGGGGGTTAACATTTGGCTCCTTGTTACTTGGACAAATTTCTGCAGCCAGCTTGAATTTCTCCTCAGAAAATGAGATTTTCTTTTCTATCACATTGTCAGGGTGCAAATTTTCCAAACTTTTATGCTCTGTTTTCCTTTTAAAACTCAATGCCTTTAACAGCATCCAAGTCACTTCTTGAATGCTTTGCTGCGCAGAAATTTCTTCCACCAGATACCCTAAATCATCTATCTCAAGTTCAAAGTTCCAGAAATCTCTAGGCCTAGGGCAAAATGCTGCTAGTCTCTTCACTAAAATATAACAAGAGTCACCTTTACTCCAGTTCCCAACAAGTTCCTCATCTCCATTTGAGACCACCTCATCCAGGATTTCATTGTCCATATCATTGTCAGCATTTTGGTCAAAGCCATTCAAAAAGTCTCTAGGGAGTTACAAACTTTCCCACATTTTCCTGTCTTCTTCTGAGTCTTCCAAACTGTTCCAACCTCTGCCTGTTATCCAGTTCCAAAGTTGCTTGCACATTTTCAGGTATCTTTTCAGCAGCACCTCGTTCCTGTTACCAATTTACTATGTTAGTCAGTTTTCATGCTACTGATAAGATACACCTGAGACTGGGAAGATAAAGAGGTTTAATGGACTTACAGTTCCAAATGGCTGGGGAAGCCTCACAACCATGGTGGAAGGTGAAAGACATGTCTCACATGGCAGCAGACAAGAGAAGACTTGTGCAGGGAAACTCACCCTTAGGGAACCATCAGATCTTGTGAGACTTATTCACTATCATGAGAACAGCATGGGAAAGACTTGCCCCCATGATTCCATTACCTCCCAAAGGGTCCCTCCTACAACATATGGGAATTCAAGATGAGATTTGGGTGGAGACACACCAAACCATATCAGTCTAGAACTCCATTGGTTGGACAAATGTGTTTGTCTGGAGTTTCAGAAGCAAACAATAAAGTTAGATATTACGGCTTTATTTTCCTGGGTAGAAATTCCCTGGAACAAAATTTAAAGTCATTTAATATAGGCTTAGTCCTCACAGTTAAACTCTGGGACCCCAGGGATATCAATTCTTAGTATTTGGAAATGATAACACTCATCACTAACTCTCCACCAGAAGCAGAACAGAGAGGGAGACAGAGAGAGAGAGACAGAGAGAGAGATTCTCTCATACAAATGTAAAAATAGTCATATATGTGTATGCTATAAAAAATATAAAGACAGTTGCTAGGTAAGCACATTCACACACAATTGCAAAAGGATTCTACCTAGTAAAATGTACAGTATGAGCCACTTGAATAATCTCTGTCAAATACATACTTCACTTTTTTCTTTCTGAATTTTTGAAGACAGGCATTTTAATGATGAACAATGGCATTTATATCGGGTATTATATCACGGGTTCTCACTTTGTTAAACTGTGTATTAGATTAAACTAAAATGTATACCTATGAACTCTAAGATATTTCCAAGTATTCAAAAGTGTTCAAATGGAAGATCTGAGCATTAGCGCAACTGAAAGGCCACATGGGGTCTGCATCAAAGAATCAGCTGGGTGTTAAAATAAGTAGCCATGGGGTTGGTGTATTTTTGGAATCCATTGTCTGTTCATATGAAATACAGATTCATGAAATAAAATGCCACTTGGCTTCCCTAGCAGTGTATTTGAAACTATTTTCTTCATAATACTTCTTATATTGAAGAAAGGTATTGCTGCATAAATACTTTCTCTTCTTCATTTTGTTTTTGCTTAATCTTTGGCTTCCTTCTCTTCCTCACTTCTCTTTATCTCTTAATTTTCTCTCGTTTCTATTCTACAAACAGGTATGTTCCAAATTTGCACTAGCCTCTGTAGAAAGACTGTAGAGAGGGATAGGAAGATGAATCAGAACTATGTACATAAACATTTCACTGTCTTTTATAATATACTTAGGTATTTTAAATAGTATTATATATATAGTAATGAAAGAAATACCTGTAATGGACAGATATTACTTTTCAGGTTTTTGTGACATCTCTCCAATGAGACCACATGCATTTACTTCTGATGAAAAAATACAGTTTATTCTATGATTTCTTCAACTTCAAGAAATTTTGGGGATTAAATGCAAAAACGTTATCAATTAGTGTTCTCTGAAAACACTGGAGTTTTGATGAATACCCATTGTTTTCCTCTCATCTTTTATAATAATTCATAAAGGACACTTACATATTATTTTCTTCCAGAAATGAAAACAATAAAGACAGATATTAAATTCTAGGGTTCCTATTATTTGCTCTTATCTTCCACATGCTGGTTCTTGGATGAAGTGATTGGTTCACCACAATCCTAGGACAGTGCTTTGAACATCAGTGTCATAGCCTAATACATGGGACACATCAACAGCATAGCATCTAATATAACCAAATGGTACTGGTACATGAAGTTGTTTAGAAGAGTAGTTTCAAATGAAAAAATGCAAGACACATTGGAGTCTTACAGGTATGGTCATGTCAGCAGGGACAAATCATAATCAATTCTGAGTAAAAATAAAGTTAATGGCATATTGCCTTTCTTTCCACTTCACAGATGTCAGGAAATATAAAATAAGTGCCTGAGAAAAAGACACTATAAAAAACACAAGCTATCATTATGTCTTAAAATGATTAAAATCATATTTTCAAAAATATAGTAAATTCTATATATAACTATAAAGTATGTTCAAATTTCCAACATCTGTGATCTACCTACATAATCAAGGAAAGTAATCAGGAAAATGAATATTCCTAGAGTCTCAAGCAAATCACTCTAAAATATGCTATAGATAACAGTATAAAATGAAATACAGGTCAAGATTCAGGAACCATGGGGAGGCTTACATTTCTGTCTGGTTATCATGAGCATTACAGAAAGATAATGTCATTGAAATAAGTAGGAATTACTAACATTGGACAGAATTCCCATTTCACATTCTTAAATTTTTTACCATTCATCTGTGTTTTAAAAAGAAAACTAGGATCACCTTTTTGTCTCTAAGACAATAAAATTAAATATAATAATGGGAAAATTATGTTTGAAAATTCAAATTAATTTTAGCAGTTTACTAAAAGTATTCAATTTTGGAAATAGAAAAATCATAATGGGATTTGAAAACGATTTGCATGAGAGAGAAAAACTAAGGTAGTAAATTAATAGGCAGTTCTAGTTCTTAAATGGCATATCCTTGTGTGTGTGTGTGTGTGTGGGTGTGTTTGATAAAGTTTTAGAAGATTCAACCTTTTAAAGATAGGATAGTAGGCTTATAAATCCGCTATAACAAAACAGTAATATTGGCCGGGTGTGGTGGCTCACACCTGTAATCCCAGCACTTTGGGAGGCAGAGGCGGGCAGATCACGAGGTCAGGAGATCGAGACCATCCTGGCTAACGTGGTGAAACCCCGTCTCTACTAAAACTGCAAAAAAATTAGCCTGGCGTGGTGGCAGGCACCTGTAGTTCCAGCTACTCGGGAGGCTGAGGCAAGAGAATGGCGTGAACCCGGGAGGCGGAGCTTGCAGTGGGCCGAGATGATGCCACTGCACTCCAGCCTGGGTGACAGAGCAAGACCCCGTCTCAAAAAAAAAAAAAAAGTAATATCAACTCGGGCAAATTACAATCAATTTAATGCAATGAGCACATTTATTTCTCATTGAATTAATGAGCAATTAATGCAGAGAGATGGTAAGACCAGAGTCTGAAGCCACATCATGTAAAAAGGAAACACATTTTTATCTTCTTTTTCTATTTTTCCAATAAATATTCAAACTTAAAAATCATAGATCTTTTAATTTGGCCCATATCAGTTAAATTCAAAAAAGGGAAGTCTGAAGTCTGTTCCAAACAAAGTCAGTTTGGTAAAAATGTGACTTTAGAGTAAGAGAACCTAACTAAAATCAATTTGAGAGAAATATTATGAAAATTTTCTTCTAAGACACATTATTCTTAGAGGCATTGATATTAGACACTAATACAATGCTTGAAGTAGAATTAATAGCATGTATTAAATTTCCATAGCAGAAATTCACAGTACTAAATATACCATGGAGCACTGGATCATTAACCATTTAATTTTAAGTCCTTTTAAAAAAAAATGTGGTCCTCAGACAATGGTCTACACCTTCCTTCAATATATGCTTTCTTTATGAGTTGTTTGGGCACTTTAATATTGGGCAGAGAATTCTTAAACAAGAGTCGATATGCATTTCAAAAACTATATAAGTATACCTTGACTTGCTCTAACAGAGTTACCCACTGCTTAATTAATTTTAAGACCTGCGGTTTACAACTGGGAGATTCCTTTTATTCTATTCATCCCTGAAGGCCCGTAGACTAATATATCTCATATTAATGAAGTTAAAGTTTTCCAGGAAGCTTAGGAGTATTCTTATGTTATGGGAAGCAAAGCATCAGCAAAATTAGTTTTCACAGCACATATATTTTCCTGTGACATAATATGGAAAATTGTGTAAATGCATACATTAATTGCATGAAAAACATGAAATGATCTTTCAAACAAATGGGCATATCTTTATATATCCTATTTCTGGGTTTTTAGGCAGTGCATAATAATAACTAACACTTAGTAACCGTGTGCTAGACACTATTCTAAATGCTTTATACATAGCATCTCATGTAACCTCGCCTGCAGCTCTACGTGAGAGAGGTAACTTTACTGTCCTCATTTTACAAATGAGGAGCTAAGGCACATGAAAACTTGGAAAATTGGCAAAAGTTACAGAGGCATAATTGCCAGAACCAGGATTTAAAGTGAGTCAATGCAACTGTAGGACCTGTGCTTCTAACCACAACTGTTTTTCTTGCCTTGTAAAATATTAAATGTTCCTTGGCCCACACCGGAGTGCTTGAATTATCTAAAGAAGTTTTCAAAAAAGCTATCCATCTCATCTGCATAAACAGTGTGTGATGTATTTGGATTTTGCTATTGAGTATGCAGAGGCTAGGTTTGCTCTTTAGCCTTGACAGACCTTAGGCAGAGGACTGATGAGAGTCTGTAAAGCCTGAGAAGTGGCCATATCTCCCCTCCTTGTTTAGCTACACTCTTTTCTCTCCAGGTATTCAGGCATTCTTCTAAAACCTGTCAGTGTTCCCTTATTTAGTCCATTACCAACTAATCCTTCTAGATAAAACTTCAAAAAAAAAATCATAACATATTCTGTCCTATTTATTTAATTTTCAATATAATTAAGTTGTTCAAAAAATCAATCGTTTATGAAGCAATCACGTTCTTAAAAAACAGTTATCACTAATCTTGTTTAAGCAAAAAGATTAGAAAGCAAAATTAAGTGAATTTTATGTGGTTTCATTCTCTGCCTGATCTACAGGGAATAGAGTTCCCTGGGGGAGGGGTAGAAATATCACACTTTTCAAAATTAGATATTAATAACCCCAGGCTACAGTGATGGTCTGTGTGTGAGGGAATGTGAGTGCTAAAAGCCACAGATAAATACAATATACCTTCCAGATGCATGAATTGTAATACATAGTAATAATTTAAAACATATTTTATTTTAAAAAGACATAGTGTGAAATCAGATGCAGCATTTACATGATTATTAAGGATAAAACAGAGACTTAAGATAAATTTTATGTTTTTACTTGTTAAAACCTACATATCTAAATCCCTTTTTCCCTTATTCCCTCCTTTTCCCAAGGCAAAGTATTTAGGACTCCAGGGTGAGAATGACTTAATCAGGAATACGTGGAAATTGAGAAATACGGATATTCTAAACTCTGATTTAATGAAATATATTTTGATACTGACAGCCTGACATGTGCCAGTTTCTGGTCTCTAAACTTAGTTAATATTGTATTGAATTAGGTAGAAAAGGAGAAAACTATCTTACATCATCAACATTGGCCTTTGCAAGAATGATCCCTTTTGTTAAGAGCCGTGATGTTTTAGAGTTAAAAGAAAAACTAACAATCAGTTGGTCAACCTTTTCATTTTTCAAAGGAGGGTAAAGGTGGGGTGAAATGATATGATTCAAATTGTGGTGCACAATATGGATAGCGATGAAGTTAGTACTGGAAACCAGGTCTTCTGGTTCCCCTTTCAATCTCTTTCCATTGTAATATTATGAACTGAATTCTTGGAATCGTAAATTGAAAGCTTTATGCCCCCAAAATTGCACACTTCATTCTTTCTTTTGAAATCATTAGCTTTCAACCAAAAAAGGAAGTAGCCAGGAAAAGCAACTAGATGAAATTGTTGGAGGGAGGCTGCACTAGAATAATCAGAGGAAAGCTTGCCCCTCTATCGACTCTTGATAGCCAGACATGATTTACTAGATAAAAGAAACTGCTGGAAATAAGCCTTCAGTAATGTGATGGTGATATGTGCAGGGAGGAGAATGGAAGCATTTGCTTGTTCTATGATTGGGTTTCTCTCAGCCTTTTAGTGGGTCTATGGCTCTGGACTGTGAACTTTACAAGTGTTTCTAAGTGTTTATCTACCCTGCCTTAGGTGAGACAGGATGGCTGGAGTAAGTTAGGGTTGGGCATTTTCCTTCTCTCTGATGGGTTAATCTCTGATAAAAGCCCCAGCAGGTTATGCTCTGGTTAACTAGTTTCTCCTGAGGCCAAACCTCGTTAAGAACAAAATCTGGTATATTTTGAAATGGTTCTTCTTCCTCTCCCCCTGGCGGAAGCACTAGCGGAATTTTCTTTGTTATTTACTGTGAAAACCTAGGTGAGCTCCTGGAAGTAGAACTCATACACACACAAAGCCTGGGTGCCCCTATATGACTGGGTCCCATGGGAGTTTTTAACTCTCACCCTTTTCCACACTGAGCCTCCAGCAGTTCATCAATTACATCTCAGGTTTCCCTATGGTGACACTGGTTCTGTGGGTTTCTGCTCTGGTATGTTGTGATGCTCTGTATCTGCCTCTCTGTCTCTCTAATTCTGCAGCAATAGTTTGCCCTGTGACCTCACTTCTTTTACAGATCTAAGAAGAGTTTTCAGTGTTTCAGTTTGTTCAGCTTTTTATTTGTTGTTTGGACAGAGTGGTGACTTCCAAGCTGCTTACACACAGAACTAGAAACAGGAAGTCCCCACCTCTATCAACTCTTGATCTAGCTTTGCTGAGTTTGGCCTCTGTCTGTGCAGACTTAAAGCAGTAACTTAATTTCTATGTATTTTCATTTGACCATTTGTAAAATAAAGCAGCTGAACTTGATATCACACTAGAACTTGATCAAAAGCCCAAGAAGCAACAATGTTTTGCCAATCCCTATGTTATCTTCCCTTTTAAAAATTCTGTAATGCTGTGATTACAAATAGCTTCTTAGTTCCTAAAAATTTGATGTTTTAAGTGTCTTACCATTTAAGAGTTTAAAAAGGACATTTGCACAATAATATGTGATATCCAAATTTAAATATAAAATATGCCCAAGAAAAGGAGATAAGGTCTGCAGTACCTCAGTGTCCACATAATGGTGTTGCACAAATGGAAACAGACGGTATGAGAGAATTAGACATATTCTTGTCTATTAACCACTCCTAAGAGACCATCCCTCAAATAAGAGTTCGTCTAATAACAATTTGAGGTCTATGCATTATAGATGAAGACATTTGAAGACCAAATGCATTCACATCTGTAGTTTTGAAATTTTAGGCATACTGAGAGTTGTCAGGAAAAATATTTCTGCCAGGGCCCTTTCACACCATGTAGGTGATAACCTTGTCTGCTTACATCCATGTGATGGTTTGGCCAAAGGCCACAGGTCCTTTTACAAAGCAGGGCCTACTTTTTTTGTAACCAGCAAGAGCAGACAAAATATAATTTTCTGGTTGGCAACTGTTCTTCTTTGGTTGGAAAAAGACCAGCATGTTCCAGAGGCATCACCTCTATCTTCAATGATCAGGTTAGCTAACATTTCTTTTTGGGATATTCTAGTTGTATCAGATGCAGCCAGAAAGACCAGTCTATGATTTATATTCCTTCACCCAATTGCCTCGTTTTAACCAGTTTTCATGATATGAATTAAGGATATGCCAGACAATAAATTACTAATTTGATCAATTAATCCATACCAGATAATTTGATTAACCAAACAAATACTTATTGAGTTCCTGCAATATTCTAGGTTCTGTGCATGCTAAACAACAGCATAAAAAGACGGTATGACACAATCCTTGTCTGACTGTTGCTCCAAGATTCATAAACACTGTTAGACCAGATAGATCTGTCTTCCCTGTTACACCAGCTGGATTTGGACAACATGAGTTGCTGGGAGACCTAGACTCAGAGTAGAGGCCTAAGGAAGAATCTCTTCTGTTCTTCACTTGCTCCTCTGGTCCTCAGCATTCTTCTTACATGGATAAAAGGAAAGAGACATTATTCCTTAAAACTTAAAGCAAAGGTGACCTATGCCATCCCCTATCTTTGCATTGTTTTATTCTTCCAATGGAGGGGGCACCTCCATACAGGAAGTAGCTCTAGTTACATTATACTACTCCATTGTCATGAGACAGAAACCAGTAGAGAAGAAGCAGCTGAGTATAAGAAGGAATATCGTTTTTACATTTTATATTTTATATAATTTTATTTCTTCCACCAAACTTCGACCGCCATTATTAATGTCTTTAGTTTGTTCCTGGTACATGTCAGGTGTCAGTGGAAGAGGAGAGAGGAGAATAAAATATGAAATAAGGAGAAAGCGCAGAAGGAACTGTGGCCACTCAGAGGCAACTGGAGCCTTCCTTCAGCTAAGACTAGTCTTTGTAGATCACAGTGTAGCATGCTCTGGAGGCAGCCTGAAAAAATCATGTAGCCAGCTCAACGAAAAATGCCAGAAGAGTGATGAAGATGATTCCGTCTTCCCCTTATATTCTAGACAGCACATTACTCATGCCGTTTCTGGCACCAAAGGATAAATTAGGCTGTCTGAATATTCTCGGCAGAAAAAAAGCTGTAATAGCAAACTGAGTTATACAACATTCTGAATGAAATGCAATAAGGCATGTAATAGGCCAAATCAACTCCAAAGTTAAGCTTAAGAAAAAGTCCTCTGCTCTCAATTGTGTGTTTGTGTGGCATAATCTATTTTCTATTCTGGAATAAAGTCAAAGTGAGAGCAGCTTTGACATTATGAATCACCTGCATCAGAGTGAGCTCTATCACACAAACAATTTATTTTTCATAATAGGGTTTAAAAGAGGAATAAAACAAACTATCACAGGAGACATGGTTGACTGATGAATTCATCATGATCGCTACTTCTTAATTAATATTTATTGAACAAAAAATAATTCTACTGTTGAAATACATTGTGTCAATTAAGTAGTGTACAGCTATGGATCAATAGTCACTTAAATAATAAATAAGGTTTTCTTGTTTTCTCACTCTAAGCCAAAATGTGGCTAACACAAAAATTGATCATCAAGATTTCTAAGTGGTTACCTCCATTTTTAGTCATACTTTAATTCAAATCCTAGTCGTTACATTTAAAAAAGGATGTGTTATGTTTATGTGTGCTTATCTGTTTAGAAAAACTACACTTAAACCCTCACTCATTAAACCTAGACTCTCAATTCATTTTATACATATCATGCTTCATAATCATATCAGCCTCAAAACTGTTAATAGTTACTCTCCAAAAAGAAAATACAAAAAAACCTAAAACAAAGTTTAAATACATGTTTTGTGGGCAACCACATTTGGGAATTTAATCTTGCTTTCATCGCTAATGAGAATACACCATTAGGATGTAGGTGGCTTTTCATAGTTTCTTTTGGTAGCATGCTGTAAAAACAGGAAAAAGAATAGCAAGGAGAGAAAAGTTGATAGTAAATTCATTTTTAATGCACAGTTCACATTTTACTCTTTAATTTTTTGCTTAAGGTGATAGAAAAACCCTATAGAATTTCATGGAAATTCTTTTGGAGGGCAATTACCTGAGGTCTGTGTAGGAAGAGCAGATGTGGAACAGCTTGTGATGACCAACAAGTATGTTTTTTCATTATTTTGTTATGACATGACTTGATACTAGAAAGTGGAAGACGTTTTGAAAAAAATACATAGTTAGAGGCATTTCAAAAAAGGAATCTGTAAAATCAGCAATAGACAGCAATGGAATTGATATTATATAAAACTCTGCTGCAGACTTGCATGTTTAATCGAAGAAATAAATATCTCAGACTCACCATATCCCTAAAATGAATGTGTCATATTTCCCAGAAAAAAAAAAAAACCACACACAACTGCTTCTTCTCGTAAATTGCCTCTCAACTACACTAACTACCCAGCCCAGAAATTTAGACACTACCCTCAGTTCTACCCTCCCTCTCATGCCCTACATCCGAGCAATCACCAAACCTTAGAAAACAAAGTACTTCCCCAAAGCTTTGGGCTCTACCCACTTGCCTCAATTTCTACCATGTCTACCCAAATAAAGCCATGATCTCTCTACTGAATTATTAAAGTAATTACTTCACTAGTGCTCCTCTCACTGTTCTAGTTTTATTCCACTAATCCATTCTCCACACTATAATTAGAGTTATCTTTTTGAAATGCAAATTTGATTCTTTCAGTCACCTGCTCAAAACCCTATGCTCTTAGAATGGAATAAAATCTTCCTACTAGATCCTTCCTAACATGGCCCCACCTTCTTACCCAGGCTCATCTTTCACCACCACCACACTTTTTTATTACAACCTACTTATGCTATAAAGCTTCTAGGTCAATGAACATGCTGTGAGCTCTATTTCACTACTGAAAATTGACCAGGATTTTATCTGTATCTCTAATATTTTAACAGCCTGTTATTTAAAAATCTTCCTTTTTCTATCCTGTCTGAACCGGGATGAATTGGGTAGAAAAACCCTAATGTAAACATAGGGAGAGCATTTTTTTTCTATTATTGGGCCATTTTGCTTAAACATTACATGCAATTTGCTTATGAGCCAGAGGAAGGTTCCAAGATGGCCAAATAGGAACAGCTCCAGTTTGTAGCTCCCAGGGTAAGTGATGCAGAAAACAGATGATTTCTGCATTTCCAACTGAGGTACCAGCTTCATCTCACTGGGGCTTGTCAGACAGTGGGTGCAACCCACAGAGCAGGGCGGGGCATCATCTCACCCGGGAAACACAAGGGGTCGGGGAATTCCCTTTCTTAGCAAAGGGAAGCCATGACAGATGGTATCTGGAAAATCGGGACACTCCCACCCTAACATCATGCTTTTCCAATGGTCTTAGCAAATGGCACACCAGGAGATTATATCCTGCACCTGGCTCGGAGGGTCCCACACTCACAGAGCCTTGCTCACTGCTAGCACAGCAGTCTGAGATCAAACTGTAAGGTGGCAGTGAGGCTGGGGGAGGGGCATCTGCCATTGCTGAGGATTGAGTAGGTAAACAAAGCAGCCAGGAAGCTCAAACTGGGTGGAGCCCACTGCAGCTCAAGGAGGCCTGCCTGTCAGTGTAGACTCTACCTCTGGGGGCAGGGCATAGTTGAACAAAAGACAGCAGAAACTTCTGCAAACTTAAACATCCCTGTATGATAGCTTTGAAGAGAGTAGTGCTTCTCCCAGCATGGAGTTTGCGATCCGAGAATGGACAGACTGCCTCCTCAAGTGGGTCCCGGACCCCTGAGTAGCCTAACTGGGAGAAAAATCCCAGTAGGAGCAGACTGACCCCTCATACATCTGGGTGCTCCTCTGAGATGAAGCTTCCAGAAGAAGGATCAGACAGCAATATTTGCTGTTTGGCAATATTTGCTGTTCTGCAGCCTCCACTGATGATACCCAGGAAAACAGGGTCTAGAGTGGACCTCCAGCAAACTCCAACAGACCTGCAGCTGAGGGTCCTGACTGTTAGAAGGAAAACTAACAAACAGAAAGGACATCCATGCCAAAACGCCATCTCTACATCACCATCATCAAAGAACAAAGGTAGATAAAACCACAAAGATGGGAATTTTCAGCAGAAAAGATGAAAATTCTAAGAATCAGAGTGCCTCTTCTCCTCCAAAGGAATGCAGTTCCTCTCCAGCAACAGAACAAAGCTGGACGGAGAATGACTTTGACGAGTTGAGAAAAGAAGGCTTCAGAAAATCGGTAATAACAAATTTCTCCGAGCTAAAGGAGGATGTTCAAACCCATTGCAAAGAAGCTAAAAACCTTGAAAAAAGATTAGATGAATGGTTAACTAGAATAACCAATGTAGAGAAGTCCTTAAATGACCTGATGGAGCTGAAAACCATGGCATGAGAACTACGTGATGCATGCACAAGCTTCAGTAGCTGATTTGATCAATTGAAAGAAAGAGTATCAGTGATTGAAGATCAAGTGAATGAAATGAAGTGAGAAGAGAAGTTTAGAGAAAAAAGAGTAAAAAGAAATGAACAAAGCCTCCAAGAAATACAGGACTATGTGAAAGGACCAAATCTACATCTGACTGGTGTACCTAAAAGTGATGGGGAGAATGGAACCAAGTTGGAAAACACTCTGCGGATATTATCCAGGAGAACTTCCCCAACCTAGCAAGGCAGGCCAACATTCAAATTCAGGAAATACAGAGAATGCCACAAAGATACTCCTCAAGAAGAGCAACTCCAAGACACATAATTGTCAGATTCACCAAAGTTGAAATGAAGGAAAAAATGTTAAGGGCAGCCAGAAAGAAAGGTCGGGTTACCTACAAAGGGAAGCCCATCAGACTAACAGTGGATCTCCTGGCAGAAATTCTACAAGCCAGAAGAGAGTGGGGACCAATATTCAACATTCTTAAAGAAAATAATTTTCAACCCAGAATTTCATATCCAGCCAAACTAAGCTTCATAAGTGAAGGAGAAATAAAATCCTTTACAGACAAGCAAATGCTGAGAGATTTTGTCACCACCAGGCCTGCCTTACAAGAGCACCTGAAGGAAGCACTAAACATGGAAAGGAACAACTGGTACCAACCACTGCAAAAACATGCCAAATTGTAAAGACCATCAATGCTAGGAAGAAACTGCATCAACTAACGAGCAAAATAACCAGCTAACACCATGACAGGATCAAATTCACACATAACAATATTAACCTTAAATGTAAATGCACTAAATGCTCCAATTAAAAGACACAGACTGGTAAATTGGATAAAGAGTCAAGACCCATCACTGTGCTGTATTCAGGAGACCCATCTCACATGCAGAGACACATATAGGCTCAAAATAAAGGGATGGAGGAAGATCTACCAAGCAAATGGAAAACAAAAAAAGGCAGGGGTTGCAATCCTAGTCTCTGATGAAACAGACTTTAAACTAACAAAGATCAAAAGAGACAAAGAAGGCCATTACATAAAGCTAAAGGGATCAATTCAACAAGACGAGATAACTATCCTAAATATATACGCACCCAATACAGGAGCACCCACATTCATAAAGCAAGTCCTTAGAGACCTGTAAAGAGACTTAGACTCCCACACAATAATAATGGGAGATTTTAACACGCTACTGTCAACATTGGATAGATCAACGAGACAGAAAATTAACAAGGATATTCAGGCCTTGAACTCAGCTCTGGATTGAGTGGACCTAATAGACATCTACAGAACTCTCCACCCCAAATCAACAGAATATACATTCTTCTCAGCACCACGTCGCACTTATTCCAAAATTGACCACATAGTTTGAAGTAAAGCACTCCTCAGCCAATGTAAAAGAACAGAAATTATAACAAATTGTCTCTCAGACCACAGTGCAATCAAACTAGGACTCAACATTAAGAAACTCACTCAAAATGCTCAACTACATGGAAACTGAACAACTTGCTCCTTAATGACTACTGGGTACATAATGAAATGAAGGCAGAGATAAAGATGTTCTTTGAAACCAATGACAACAAGGACACAATGTACCAGAATCTCTGGGACACATTTAAAGCAGTGTGTGGAGGGGAATTTATAGCACTAAATGCCCACAAGAGAAAGCAGGAAAGATCTAAAATTTATATATGAGCCAGGAGCTTATTTGAACCAGCCTCACTGATGAGCTATTAAATTCAAAAAATTATAGGGTATGAATCAAAAATAAATGTAATTTTCATCACTGCTATCTTCTCTCAGGGGGCACTCACAGGAGATTTACTTTATGACCACCAATTCTACTCATTTCCCCAATTTGCTCTTCACCAAAAACCTACAGGCACAACATTTAATATTTTTTTGTTTCCATAGCCCCACTTTCTCTAAGCTCTGAACTGTGTGAGTAAATCTGACCTCTCTGGGCTTCTTTTAGGTTCAGTTGCTTCACTCATTGTTCTAATTCTCTACAAAATGCATGCTCAAGGGTTTAATGGAGCAAGAATGTGAATTGGAAATGGGGAAATTCTGAAGATGCACATTAAGAACTTTTCTCCACTGCATATTTATATTTTTGTCTGTTACATACATATCACAGTGTTTCAGTGGTGCAATCACAATGTTTTTGTTGAGGAAAATATCAAAGAGCTGTCTAAAATATCAATGGAATGTCAAGAGAACTGATTTAAACTTTATTTTGCTGAAAAATACATGAACAACAAAATGGAAGAAGGCGCTGACAAATGCAAAAGAGTGACACTCAACTGAAAAAAAGATTATAAAGAAGGTGCAAGATCTCAGTGAGCTGAGATCTGCCTTAATGTTAAGGGAAATAGCAAGCATTTCTACTATAAAAGTTGTTTCCTTCCTTCAGCTTAAAAATTATGCTTATCTATTACTTTGGAGCCCACATGGTAGATAGACAAACTCAGTATCTGTTCCAACAGATATTGACAGTGTTTACCTGTTCCTCCTTGAGTGTTTACCTTTGCTGCAGAAGCTGGAAACTAAAAACTACATTTCCTAGGTGACCTTGCAGCTAAATTTCAGAATGATTTAGGTTCTACCAGTCAGATACTCTTTTGTGAAGCTTCAATGTAGAACAGAGGACAAGTATACATATTACAGTATTATTTTTTAAAGCCTAGTCTAGTGATATTTTATGCTCCCAGTCCATTATACTTTTGCTCCCATTCTTATTTATACTACTTTTCATTTGCATATTTTTGTAAGCCACCTTAAGAACTTTCAAGAACAGTCAATGTTGAGCATGTACTTTTAGGAAATTTTGAACACTCTGATGTCCAATAACATTATCAAAAAGTCTTCTCCAAGAGGATTATATAAAAGTTTTTAAACTCTTGGCTAGTCTGATGCTTAGAAAAAGCCATCTCATTGTGTTTTAATTTATATTTACCTAGTTTTTGAAGGTGTTGATTTTTTAAATATTTTTTAGAAATTTATGGACCTTCTTTGGAAAAATTAAAATTCATGCCTACTAGAGTTTGAATTCATCCCCCAAAGCTTATTTGTTAGAAACTTAATCCCCAGTGCATCAGCATTGAGAGAGGGGACCTTTAAGATGTCATTAGGTCATGAAAACTCTGACCTCATGAATAAATTAATGTTCTTATTGCAGAAGTGGATTTGTTGTCATTAAAATGGGTTTATTATAAAAGGGAGTTCAGCCGTCTCACAGATAGTTTCTCCCCATTAAATGCCTTCCACCATGGGATGACATAGCACAAAGGCCTTCACCAGATGGCAGCACCTTGATATTAGACTTCCCAGGCTCCCAAATTGTGAGAAATTTTTTTTCTTCATAAATTACCCAGTGATATGGTTTGGGTTTGTGTCCCCATCCAGATCTCATCTTGAATTGTACTCCCATAATTCCCACATGTTGTGGGAGGGACCCAGTGGGTGATAATTTGAACTACGGGGGCAATTTCCCTCATGCTGTTTTCATGGTAGTGAATAAGTCTCTTGAGATCTGATGGTTTTACCAGGGGTTTCTACTTTTGCATCTCCCATTTTGTCTTGTCACCATTATGTAAGAAGGGCCTTTAGCCTCCCGCCATGATTCTGAAGCCTCCCCAGCCATGTGGAACTGTAAGTCCGATTAAATCTCTTTTTCTTCCCAGTCTTGAGTATGTCTTTATCAGCAGCATGAAAATGGAGTAAAACACCCAGCCTGTGGTATTTTGTTATAGCAACACAAAACAGACTAAGACAATATCCTTTGTTCATTTATCTATTAAGACTTTATATTAAAACATATTGTCATTATTTGGAGGATATTATTTATTACCTTTTCATTGCATGTATCTTTCTAATATATTTGTTAGATTTTAATAGTATCTGAGTTATTGTTCTTGTTTTTTTCTTAACTGTGTTGAAAGTAGTTCATTGGGAGCCAAGGCAACATGGGAAGTCATATGGTTAAATACAACAATGGAAGCACATAAAGCAGAATTATTCAACATTTAGACATTATTTAGATATTTCATTTTTGAAAGATAGAGTGAACACTGAAAAAAGTTAACTCAAGCCTTAAAAGGTAAGGAAGAAAAAACAAGTTGTGAATCAAGTATTACCACATAGCTGCATTTAGTAAAGGCTGTGAAGGAAAAGAGAGACAATAAAAGCCTAGAAATGAGAACATATTGGTCCCATGTCCAGAGAATGAGAAAAAGATAGATGTAAAAACTATACAGTCAGCTTGATATTATGTCCTGAAAAAATCCTAGCCCTGCTAACTAAATAGATGATTTGTAAATATTTAAGAAGAGTGATCTGAGGGAACCATGACATTCCTAAATTGGTATATTTTCCTCTCTGCTCAGATAACAAACAGCAGATCAGGAAATTCTACCTTGTTGCATTTCAGCAGAATATTTGATAAATCTCTCGTATATCATTGCTGTCAGGAAAAATGAGTATGGACTGCTGGGATAATTTGTAGCTGGCTAAACAATATTTCCCCCCAAATTTGATCATTTGGTTAAGAGAAGTTTCTTTAAGTGGCGTTGTAAAACTTTTTAGGTTGGAACATAAAATAGAACATATAAAACAAATCTGAGTATGCATGCTTTGTATTTACTCGTAGATAAATTATTTACATACTTGAAATTATTTTAATAAAAATTGCATATATTTATCATGTAAAAATGATATTTTGAAATATGTATACATTGTGGAAGGGCTCAATTGAGAAAAGTAACGGATGTATTACCTAATGTTCTTATTCATTTTTTTTGTGGTGCAAACACTTAAAATGTTTTCTCATTGAGATTTTCAGTAAAATATACTGTTCTTAACTACAATCATCATGTTTTATAATTATTCCTCCTATCTAATTATAATTTTGTATAGTTTAACTAACATCTCCCTAACCCCACCCCTCAAAAATGCCCAGGCTTTGGTAACTACAATTCTACTATCTAATTCTATGACATCCATTTCTTTAAATTACACATACAAGTCAGATAATATGGTATTAGTCTTTCTGTGCCTGGCTTATGTCACTAAACATAATGATCATGTTGGTGCAAATGTAGGATTTCCCTTAATTAAGTCTCAGTAGTATTCCATTTTCTTTAACCTTTCATCTGTTGCTGGACACTTATGTTGATTCCATATCTTGGCTATTGTGAATAATGCTGCAGTGAGCCTGGGTGTGCAGATATCTTACAGGTATACTGATTTTATTTCCTTTGGACATACACCCAGTAATGGGATTGCTGGATTATATAATAGGTCTATTTTTCTTAAAGGATAGGGACTTTCTCTGTCACCCATGATGGAGTGCAATAGTGCAATCATAGCTCACTGCAGCCTTGAACTCCTGGGTCCAACTGATCCTCTCACCTCAGCCTCTCAAGTAGCTGGTACTACAGATGCACATCTAATCATTTATATTTCTATTTTTATTTATTTTATTTTTTGTAGAGGTAGGATCTTGCTCAAACGGATCTCAGGCTGCTAGGCTCAAATAATCCTCCCAACTCTGCCTCCTAAAGTGCTGGGATTACAGGTATGAGCCACCATGCCCAGTCCAATAAAATAATTCTATTTTTTAATTATTGAGGAGATTTTTACTATTTTTCATAATGGCTGTATCATCAGATGTGGATCCCTCCAAATTTTATAATTTTTTTATTTCTTTGAAAAATATTGAGTTCAGGCACGGTGGCTCATGACTGTATCCCAGTGCTTTGGGAGGCTGAGCTGGGAGCATCAGTTGAGGCTAGGAGTTTCAAACCAACCTGGACAACAACACAAGTTCATATTTCAAAAAAAAAAAAAAAAAACAAACTTAAATTACCAGCTAGGCGTGCTGGTGCATATCTGTAGTCCTAGCTACTAGGGATGCTGAGGAGGAAGCATTGCTTGAGCCTGGGATACAGAGCAAGACTTTATGTCAGAAAGAAAGAAAGCAAGAAAGAGAAAGCAAACAAGCAAGCAAGAAAAATCATGCAAGCCAGAAAGAAAAATAAATAAAAAAAAAAAGGAAAGAAAGAAAGAAAGGAAGAAAGAAAGGTGGAGAGGGAGGGATGGAGAGAGTGAGGGAGGGAATGAAGGAAAAGAAATAGACGTTATTGGAATTTTGATGTAGTTTGCATTGAATCCGTAGAACTGTTTGGGTATTAACACTATTAATTCTTCCAATCCATGAACATGGGATATCTTTCCATTCATTTGTGTCTTCTTTAACTTCTTTCAGCAATGTTTTATAATTTTGAGTGTACAGATCTTCCACTTTCTTAGTTAAATGTATTTCTGAGTGATTTTTTGCAGATATTGTAAATGGGATTGTTTCTGCGATTGCTTTTTCGGATACTTTATTGGTAGGGTGTAGAAACACTATTGATTTTTGTATGTTAATTTTGTATCTTTCAACTTCACTGAATTTATTTTTTAGTTCTAACAGTTTTTTAGTGGAGTCTTTAGCATTTTCTATATATAAAATCATGTTCTCTCTACAATTTATCTTTTCCTTTTCAATTTGGATGACTTTTATTTATTTCTCTTGCCAAATTGCTGTGGCTAGAATATCCAGTACTATGTTGAATAGAAGTTAGAAAAGTAGTCATCCTTGTCTTATTTCTGATTTTAGAGAAGCACTTTTAACTTTTCATTGTTGCATATGTTAGCTGTGGGTTTGTCTTATATGGCCTTTACTGCATGGAGGCACATTCCTCCTATACCCAATTTGTTGAAAGTTTTTATCATTAAATAATATTGAACTTTGTAAAATGCTTTTCCAGCATCAATTGTGATAATTATAGGTTTTTTGTCCTTCATTCTGTTAATGTGATGTATCATATTTAAAGATTTAGATATGTTGAACCATCCCTGCTTCCCTGGGATAAATCTTCCTTCGTCATAATGAATAGTCTTTTTAATGTGCTATTGAATTCAGTCTAGTAATCTTTATTGAGGATTTTGGCAATCATATTAATCAGAGATATTTATCAGTAATTTATTTTTCTTATAGTATCATTGTCTGGTTTTGGTATTATAATAATGCTGTCCTCATAAAATGGGTTCAAAAGTATTCACTCTTCAATATTTTGGAAGAGTTTGAGATAAACTGACATTAGTTCTTTAAATGTTTGGAAAATTCACTAGTGATGCCATCAGATTCTTGGCTCTTCTTGGATGGGAGACTATTTATTACTGATTAAATCTCCTTGCTCATTATTTGTTCAAATTTTATCTTCCTTCGTGATTCAGTCTTGGTATGTTGTATATGTCTATAAATGTATATATTTTTTAGATTATCCATTTTTGTCATTTAATTGTTTATAGTGGTCTCTTCATATTTCTGTATCAGTTGTAGTGTTTCTCTTTTATTTTTATTTTATTTATTTGAGTCTTCTCTTTATTAGCCTAGCTACCTGTCATTTTTATCTTTTTGAAAAACTCCATTTCACGGATCTTTTCTATTGTTTTTCTAGTCTGTATTTTATGTCTGAACGGATATTTTTATTTATTTCCTTCTACTAACCTTGGGCTTAGTTTGTTCTTCTTTTTCAAGTTTTTTGAGGTAAAATGTCAGGTTGTTCATTTAGGATTTTACTTCTTTTTTGATGTGGTCAGGTGTTTATTGTAATAAAAGTCCCCTAAGAACTGCTTTTGCTGCATCCCATAAGTTTTGGCATATTGTGTCACCATTTTTGTTTGTCTCAAGATATTTTTAAATTTCTTTTTAAATTTTTTCTTATACCCATTAGTTGTTCAGGAGCGTGTTGTCACCCAAGACTGCCTTGTATACAAATTCCCCTGAGTAAATCTTTGACCACTTACAAACCTGGAGCGGTCTGCCTCATTTTTAGGTCTGATCTTGTCTTGCACATATAGAGGGTGATTTTCTATTCCAGAAGGTAGTTTTTCCAACACAAGAAGGTAACATAACAGACTAGTTATAACAGACTGTTTTAAGATAACAACAGCATAACTTTAATCTCATTAAAAATTCAACATGTTTTACTTCTCCTCACATTTTCCCTTATTTTATTTTATTTCGTTTATTTTTAAAGACACTTTTAATAAAAAAGTTCATCAGGAGGGTGAAACACAAATTTATCAGTTAAGTAACGACTTCTACATAGCACTACATTTAGGATAATTAGCAGAAGGGCCATGAGCAAACTTATCATTTATATATTAAGCATTATATTTTACATTCAGCAAACTTCATCAGATGTCCTTTAATTTCATAGACAACAATATGATACATATTGTATAAGAAGCACACAATAGTTTTGCAGTAAAGTTTCAAAGCATATGCAAATTGGAAAACAAGTTAAACACTAGTAAACTGACAGTATTTTTGAACTTCATATAAGCTGCTTACAAAATTTACAATACAAATATTAGCCAATCTGAAAACTTTACTTCTTATAATATAAAAATTATACTTTGACATGCATTTTTAATTAAATAAATTATAAAAACATTTAAAATGATCATTAAAAACAATGTTAGAATTTATAAACATCAGTTATAAAAATATTTTAGTAGTCACTTTTCTTCTAAGGGTACCATGAAATATAACACAAAATAGTCTCTAACATAAAATTGCCTTAATAACTGTACTATTTTAGATTCTGATAAATCTTACATTAAATTTATTATAAAAATCTTCTTGAGGGGTGGGGCCAAGATGGCCGACTAGAAACAGAGGCGATCTGAGGATCCCATCAAAAAGAACCATAATAAGCATGTGAATCCTTCACCGGCAACCAAGGTATCTGGGTTCTCTCATCAGAACTGACTAGGAGGCTGGTGTGATCCACAGAGAGGAAGAAAGAGCAGTGTGGTGTGGTGGCCCACCTGAGAGTCACACAGAGCAGGAGAGTCGCCACCCTCCCAGCCAAGGGAGGGGATGAGTTGACGTGCTACCCAGCCAGGCAAACTCACTCATGAGTAGACACCACCAGGGCCTAGCATCCCAACCACAGAGCTACACAGATTCTCAACAGACTCTCAGCTGGAATCTGCTTAAGCCTACCGCACTCCCAGAGGGAGAGGCAACCAGCACCACAGCTGCAGCTGTCTGCTGTCTAAACTGTTTTAGCTCCTTGGGGAGGGCAGCAGCCAGCACTGGGACTCAAAACTGCCTAACACACTAAGCTCCTCGGGTGGAGGAAGGGCGGCATCCATCTCTATAGCTCCAGGCTGCACTTTTCCCCTGCCAAAGGCAGGGAGGCTGGGCAATTTGGTCCCATCGAAGGCCTTTTCTGAATCTATTGAGATACTCATGTGGCTTTTGTCATTGATTCTGTTTATGTGATGGGTTTTTGCATTGATGTTCATCAGGGATATTGGCCTGAAATTTTCTTTCTCTGTTGTGTCTCTGCCAGGTTTTGGTATCAGGATGATACTAGCCTCATAAAATAAGTTAGGGAGGAATCCCTCTTTTTCTATTGTTTGGAATAGTTTCAGAAGGAATGGAACCAGCGCCTCTTTGTACCTCTGGTAGAATTCGGCTGTGAATCAGTCTGGTTCTGGGCTTTTTTGGTTGGTAGGCTATTAAATACTACCTCAATTTCAGAACTTGTTATTGGCCTATTCAGGGATTCAACTTCTTCCTGGTTTAGTCTTGGGAAGGTGTATGTGTCCAGGAATTTATCCATTTCTTCTAGATTTCTAGTTTATTTGCATAGAGGTGTTTATGGTAGTCTCTGATGGTAGTTTGTATTTCTGTGGGATCAGTGGTGATATCCCCTTTATCAATTTTTTTGTCTATTTGATTCTTCTCTCTTTTCTTCTTTATTAGTCTGGCTAGCAGTCTATCTATTTTGTTAATCTTTTCAAAAAACCAGCCCCAGGATTCATTGATTTTTTGAAGTGTTTTTTTTTGTGTGTGTCTCTATCTCCTTCAGTTCTGCTCTGATCTTAGTTATTTCCTATCTCGGTCCCAAGACATGTCCTCCACAGCCCAACACACTGTCTGTGGCAGACTGTGGCCAGGGTGTCTCTTAAGGCCTGACCCTAACTCATCCTTCCTCACTGGGTAGGGCTTCTCTGCAGGAACTCCAATAACCCCAGCCAGAGGCTCAGGGACAGAACCCCAATCTCCTTGGTCCTGAGTCCCTAGGGTGAGGGGGACCTAGAGTCTCCCTTTCCTCCTGGTAGTTCGGAGGAATCTGGGCAGCCCAGATGAATGGGTTTCCCTCAGTGAGGCACACCCCTTCCACCAAAGGGCAAAGTGCTTTGTTAAACGAGTCCTGTTCCCCAAGCCACTCAACTGTGTGAGACCCTCTAACAAGGGTTGTCAGAAACCCTATACAGGAGTGATTCTACTTGCAACAAGTTAGGCCACATCAAGGTCAGGTATCCCAGAAGAAGGAGCAGGCACCCATCTTTCTGTTCTTCAGCCTCTTTGAGTGACATCTCCAGGTACGGGAGAAAACCAGATAAACAGGGCCTGAAGTGAACCCCTAGCAAACTGAAGCAGCCCCACAGAAGAGGGACCTGACCATTCAAGGAAAATCAAACAAACAGAAAGCAACAACAGCATCAACAGCAAAAAAGCTCCCACAAAAACTCCATTCATGGGTCAGCAGCCTCAAAGTTCGAAACTAGACAAATTCATGAAGACGAGAAAGAATTTGTGAAAAAATATTGACAACCCAAAAGGCCAGAATGACTCTTCTCCTCCAAATGATCACAATGTCTCTCTAGCAAGAGTGCAGAACTGGATGGAGGATGAGATGGACGAATTGACAGACTAGTCTTCAGAAGATGGGTAATAAAAAAACTACAATGATCTAAAGGAGCATGTTCTAACCCAATGCAAGGAAGCTAAGAAACTGGATAAAAGGCTAGAGGGGCGGCTAACTAGAATAACTAGTTTAGAGAGAAACATAAATGACCTGATGGAGCTGAAAAACGCAGCACGGGAACTTTGTGAAGCATTCCCAAGTATCAATAGCTGAATCAACCAAGCAGAAAAAAGAATATGTGAGTTTGAAGACCACCTTGCTGAAATAAGGAATGCAGACGAGACTAGAGAAAAAATAATAAAGAGGAATGAACAAACACTCCAAGAAATTATTAAAAAGACCAAACCAACTATTGATTGGGGTACCTGAAGGAGATGGGAAGAATGGAAACAAACTGGAAAACACACTTCAGGATACTATCCAGGAGAACTTTCCCAACTTAGCAAGACAGGCCAACATGCAAATTCAGGAAATACAGAGACCACTAAGATACTCCATGAGAAGATCAACCACAAGACACATAATCATCAGATTCTCCAAGGTTGAAATGAAGGAAAAAATGTTAAGGGCAGCCAGAGAGAAAGGTCAGGCCACCTTCAAAGGGAAGCCCATCAGACTAACAGCAGACTTCTCAGCAGGAACTCTACAAGCCAGAAGATATTGGTGGCCAATATTTAACATTCTTAAAGAAAATAATTTTCAACCCAAAATTTCATACCCAGCCAAACTAAGCTTCATATGAATGAAGCGTTAAATATGTAAAGGAAAAACTGGTACCAGCTACTACAAAAACACACCAAAATATAAAGACCAATGACACTATGAAGAAACTGCATGAACTAGTGTACAAAATAACCAGATAGCATCATGATAACAGGACCAAATTCACACATAACAATACTAACCTTAAATGTAAATGGGATACATGCTTCAATTAAAAGACACAGACTGGCAAATCGGAAACCCAATGGTGTGTTGTATTCAAGAATCCCATCTCATGTGCAAAGACACACATAGCTCAAAATGAAGGGATGGAGGAAAATTTACCAAGAAAATGGAAAATAAAATCCCAGTTGCAATCCTAGTCTCTGAAAAAACAGACTTTAAACCAACAAAGATTAAAAAAGACAAAGAAGAGCATTACATAATGGTAAAGGGAACAATTCAACAAGAAGAGCTAAATATTCTAAATATATATGCATTCAATACAGGAGCACCCAGATTCATAAAACAAGTTTTTAGAGACCTATAAAAGACTCCCACACAATAATATTGGGAGACTTTAACACCCCACTGTCAATATTAGACAGATCAATGAGACAGAAAATTAACAAGAATATTCAGGCCTTGAACTCAGCTCTGGATCGAATGGACCTAATAGACATCTACAGAACTCTTCACCCAAGATCCACAGAATATACATTTTTCTCAGTGACACATGGCACTTATTCTAAAATTGACCACATAACTGGAAGTAAAACACTCCTCAGCAAATGCAAAAGAACTTAAATAATAAAAACAGTCTCAGACCACAGTGCAATCAAATTAGAATTCAAGATCAAGAAACTCACTCAAAACCACACAATTACATGGAAATTGACCAATGTGCTCCTGAATGACTCCTGGGTAAATAATGAAATTAAGGTAAAAATCAAGAAGTTCTTTGAAGCCAGCAAGAACAAAGAAACAATGTACCAGAATCTCTGAGACACAGCTAAAGCAGTGTTAAGAGGGAAATTAATGGCACTAATCAGACAGCTATAAAGATCTCAAATTGACACCCTGATACAGCAATTAAAAGAGCTAGAGGGGGCAAGAACAAACTAATTCAAAAGCTAGCAGAAAACAAGAAATAACTAAGATTAGAGCAGAATTGAAGGAGATAGAGACAGAGAAAAGCCCTCCAAAAAATCATGGAATCCAGGATCTGATTTTTTTTTTTGGAAAATTTAACAAAATAGACTGCTAGCTAGACTAACAAAGAAGAGAGAAGAATCAAATAGACACAATTAAAAAAGATAAAGAGGATATCACCACTGATCTCACAGAAATACAAACTACCATCAGAAAATACTATAAATACCTCTATGCAAATAAGCTAGAAAATTTAGAAGAAATGGATAAACTCCTGGACACATACACCCTCTCAAGACTAAACCAGGAAGACGTTGAATCCATGAATAGACTTATAAAAAGTTCTGAAATTGAGGCAGAAATTAATAGCTTACCAACCAAAAAAAGCACAGGACCAGACAGATTGATATTCGAATTTTCCTGGAGGTACAAATGGGGAGCTGGCACCATTCCTTCTGAAACTATTGCAAAAAGTTGAAAAGGAGGGACTCCTCCTTAACATTTTATGAAGCCAGCATTATCCTGATACCAAAACCTGGCAGAGACACAACAAAGAAAAGGAAACTTCAGGTCAATATTGCTCAAGAACATTGATGCAAAAATCCTCAATAAAATATTGGCAAACTGAATCCAGCAGCACATCAAAAAACTTATCCATCACAATCAAGTGGGCTTCATCCCTGGGATGCAAGGCTGGTTCAACATGTGCAAATCAATAAACATAATCCATCACATAAACAGAACCAAAGACAAAAACCATATGATTATGTCAATAGATGCAGAAAAGGCCTTTGATAAAATTCAACATCACTTCATGTTAAAAACTCTCAATTAACTAGTTATTGATGGAACATATCTCAAAATAATAAGAGCTACTTATGACAAACCCACAGCCAATATCATACTGAATGGGCAAAAGCTGGAAGCATTCTCATTGAAAACCAGTACAAGACCAGGATGCCCTCTCTCACCACTCCTATTTAATGTAGTATGGGAAGTTCTGGTGAGAGCACTCAGGCAAGAGAAAGACACAAAGGACATATTTCTTGGAGGCTTTGTTCGTTTCTTTTTATTCTTTTTTCTCTAGACTTCACTCCTCACTTCATGTCATTCATTTCATCTTCCATCGCTGATACCCTTTCTTCCAGTTGATCGCATCGGCTCTTGAGGCTTCGGCATTCTTCACGTAGTTCTCGAGCCTTGGCTTTCAGCTCCATCAGCTCCTTTAAGCACTTCTCTGTATTGGTTATTCTAGTTATACATTCGTCTAATTCTTTTTCAAAGTTTTTAACTTCTTTGCCTTTGGCTTGAATTTCCTCCTGTAGCTCAGAGTAGTTTGATCATCTGAAGTCTTCTTCTCTCAACTCCTCAAAGTCTTTCTCCGTCCAGCTTTGTTCTGTTGCTGGTGAGGAGCTGCGTTCCTTTGGAGGAGGAGAGGCGCTCTGCTTTTTAGAGTTTCTAGTTCTTCTGCTCTGTTTTTTCCCCATCTTTGTGGTTTTATCTACTTTTGGTCTTTGATGATGGTGATGTACAGATGGGTTTTTGGTGTGGATGTCCTTTCTGTTTGTTAGTTTTCCTTCTACCAGACAGGACCCTCAGCTGCAGGTCTGTTGGAGTTTGCTAGAGGTCCACTCCAGACCCTGTTTGCCTGGGTGTCAGCAGCGGTGGCTGCAGAACAGTGGATTTTCGTGAGCCGTGAATGCTGCTGCCTGATCGTTCCTCTGGAAGTTTTGTCTCAGAGGAGTACCTGGCTGTGTGGGGTGTCAGTCTGCCCCTACTGGGGGGTGCCTCCCAGTTAGGCTGCTTGGGGGTCAGGGACCCACTTGAGGAAGTAGTCTGCCCGTTCTCAGATCTCCAGCTGCGTGCTGGGAGAACCACTACTCTCACTTATATATTTTCTTTAAGTTCATTGAGATTCCCTCAAAGAATTGTTTTGGATTCTTTTTCAAGCAGTTTATACATCTTTGTTTCTTTAAAGTTGCTTATTGGTACTTTATTTCATTCCTTTGATGATGTTACCCTAATTGTTCTTAATCCTTATGGCTGTACCTTGGTGTCAGTACATTTGAAGAAGTAAGGACTTATTCTAGTCTTTGCATATTGGCTTTATCTGGAAAAATTCATCACTACTCAGGCTGTTCAGAGATTTTGGGCCAGACTTCTAGTATTCTTCATGGTCAGGCTTTCTGCTAGAGTCCTTGGGCAGGCTGGCTGGTGCCTGGGTGAGCAGGTGCATGAGCCTGGCATCTGGGTCCATGGGATTGAGCCTGGAGCCTGGATCTACTGGGGTGGACTTGTTGATTGGGTCTCTAAGGGCAGGCCTGGAGCCTGTATCCACAGGATGTAGTCTAAAATTTGTCTCTATAGGGGTTAACTTGGTGCTGGTGTGGGGTTTGAGCCTGGTTCTGCAGGGGTAGCCCCAAAAGTTTAGCCCATTGGGCTTTTTCCGGAACTGGAATCTACTGGGGTAGTCCTGGACCCTAGGCCCACTGGATCCTGAAACCACTGTAACTGGCCTGGATCCTGGAGCTGTCCTGGTGCTAAGGCAGGGCTGAAGCCTAGGGCTATGTGAGCCAACCTGGCTCTACACTGGCCTGGGCCTTGATTGGGCCTGGAGCTTGGGGCCACAAAGACTAGCCTAGAAGATGGGTCCATGGATTGTTGACTTGATGTCTAAGGCTGCAGGAGCTGGCCTGACACAGGTGAACCTAAAGCCTGGGGCTGCTGGGGTAGGTCTGGACCTGTTGTGGGCTTAGAGACTGAATTTGTGGGGTCAGCCTAAAGCCTGGGGTCAGAAAGGTCAGCCTGGATTGAGAGTATGTAGGAGCTGGGCTGATGCTGGGGTCAGCCTGAAGCCCAAGGCCACTGGTGCCAGCCCAGTGCTGGGGACTATTCAGAGGCTAGAGCCTGCCCAGGGGCTAGAGTAATGCAGACTGTTGATGGGGTGGGCTCACATAATGAGTCTTCTGGGTAGGCCTGGAGACTAGGGCTGTGTGATCCAACCTTATGCTGGAGTGGGCCTAGAAGTTTACTCTATGGGTGCAAGACTACAGTCTAGGGCCATGGGGACCTACATGCTGCTGGATTTTACTGGGAGAGTCCCAGTGTTGATCAGAGGAAAAGTCCTGTGCTTGCTTCCATCTCCTTCACCAGAGCAGAGAGCTATCTCTTTCCATGTTATACTGCCTGGGGTTGGGAGGGAGAAGGATGATGCAGGTAATGTAAAACTCTCCTTCCTACTCTCTTCTGTGTGTCTTTTCTTATTTCTGTGCTACATTCCTGGGTTGTAATCTCTCATCTGGATTCCTTAGTTTTTTGCGAAGGTGTTTTCAAGCACGTGCACTTATTGAAATTGATGTTTTTGCAGGGGACGAGCACTGCAAAGTCCTATTCCACCATCTTGCTGACATCTGACTTGTAACTTATTTACCTACTTCTGTGTTAAAACTATGTTGATTACAAAATCTATACAAACAGTGAAGTGGAAAATAATGAGATAAAGATTGAGCAAAAAACATTTGATTTATGAACATACAAAGTTACTCTAAAAATATATTATTAATAACATTCTAACTGCTTGCTTTTTAAATGTCTTCCTATTTGTGATGCTTTCATTTAATTATTTAGTAATATCCCAAGGTACATCATAAATTTATTGCTGTATTTATTCTCAACAATTGAAGGTATAAAACTGTGTTTGGAATAATCTTCTCAATAATTAAAAAATTGGGGGCTGACTTTTTGCCAATTCTGCTTAGATTCTCATGTGTACGTAATGTGTCTGATTATTGGGCTATACTGGAAGTGTATCAGTTATGCCATTTTTTTGTTTGCTTACATTTGCAAAATAATTTTATTTTCAGTTGCATTTTCTTAGCAGAAGACTTTTAAACTACTTGTTCATGTAAATAGCCAGGGAATATGCTTAGAATATGAAAACTTCAGTATGTAGCAATATGTCAAATATGACAGATCCTTAGGTTATCATCATCCAGCCTTCTGTGTTAAAGAACTCACATTGACTCTGACTTTAAAACCTGGTTGGGTTATAAGTCAATCAATATTATAAATATTAATGAGAATTAATATAGCCTAATTGTATAGATAAAAATGTAAGACCTCTAATATTTTCTTTTCCATTTCAATGGCTCTAATCATCTTGTGCAATCCAAGATGAAAACATCTCGTTTTATAGACTACCATTTTTTATGTGAATGACTTAGCTGAAGACATATGAAGCGTGATTATTAAATTTTCAGACGACACGAAATAGGACGGACAATTAATACGCTAGATGAAGTTTTAATCCAGTCCAAATTCAAGCACAAAATTTCTCAAGATGATTGGGAATGGGGGGGTACAGGTAGAATCTGCCAGTTACCAGTGGTTCAGTTATTAATGATGTTGAATATGGACATGGGGGAAGATAAATCTCAGAAAGGAATTTATTGGGAATGTTGGGTGACAGGTTAAATTAGTAACTACCTGGAATGATAGACATTCCTACTGATATTGAGATAGTAAGTATTTAAGAGGTAGATACCACTCTATTGCATATTTAAAGAAGTCTAGTTTGTTTTGCTATGTGAGTAGGAGCCATTCAAAATGCTTTTGTACATCTAAGCATATTTATTCAATGATGCTGTAAGCCTTATGATGTCATCAAATTGCCTTGAGCTATATTAGGTCTTACCCATGTAAATGAGCCTCCTCTCTTTAGGTACAACTTTTCTTTCTTCCTAAAGACATGAACTGTAATTTTAAAAAGCTGAAGTTGTTTATGCTGGGAAAGAAATCTGAGAAAACACCATATGGTCTTAAAATATGTGAAAGACTGTAGAACAGAAAAGGGATTATGCATAACATGAAAATTTCCAGAGGGTAGAACTAAAATCAATGAGAGGAAACTATTCTTTAAGCAAACATAAGGGAAAAAAATATTTTTGTAACACTGATGGAACTACCTCAGAAAATTGTGCTCTGTCCTGTCTTGTAAGGTAGAGTGTTGAAGCAGAGATAATGGTCACTTGATCACAGACTTTGTGTAACGATTCATGCCATAGTGTGTGGAATAAATTTACTCATCATTACGAGATTTTCCTGCTATAAAATTCTGTGATTCTACAAATCAATTTATACTTGAGAAAAACTTTATTTTTATATTTGCCTTCTGGAAGTCCTCATTAACTTGTTATATGTTTAAAAGAGAAACAAAAAAGAATTCAAGGTATATTACCATATGCATTAAGTAAATCTTTTCTTTAATAGCATGTAAATAATTTAAACAAAAATGTTTTATTCTACTGGGTTGAATTCTACATTCTCCCTACCACCTAAAGAAACCCACATGAATCTCTCTCGGAACACTGAAAAAAACCTACATTACTAAGTACAAAGTTTCTGTTTCAGTGAAAATTTACGAAGTGTACTTTAAATTTATAATTGTTTAAGAAGAGGCTTAACATTTGGTTGTTTTCAGACTTTTTTCCTTCTTGGAGCTAATCTTGGGTAATCTGAAGATTTTACTACAGCCAAATTCATCAGAATCTGCTTTCCTTAACTCATTAAATGACTTTTAGAAAGTAATTTATCAACTGTATGTATAGTTCAGTGTCTCGCTCCACGTAAGTCCTATTTTCTGCTAAATATAGGAATGTAGGCTAAATCCTCAAGATATCATTAGAATCAACTGTTAATGACATCACTGAAAAATTACAGCTTCTAGTACATTCACTTCTATTCATTCTGTAAGCAAGCAGCAAGTTTTTCAGTAGCAGAGCTTTGTTCTTGTTCTATGGGAATGTTTATATTCTAGGAACGTTTATGTTCTATTTTAGGTACTGTTTGTTTGGGTACTATCAGGTTTTCTTTCTCAATAACTCTATTGCATATTTGGCCTCAAAGCCTACTTGTTTTGTCCATTTTTTTTTCAAATTAGAAAATTTCAAACTCAATAATTAAGTTTGACAGGTTCATTTTACTGGCAATTTTCTATTTAATTATCATAACATTTCTGTGTTTATTTTTGTTTTTCATGTCATTAATATCAAATCTATTAAAATACCATGACAGTCATAAATTTGCTAGTCTGTAGTACTTTGGTAAATAACCTGCTATCATTAGTAAGTTTTATCTGACATAAGAAAAGCCTATTTGAATTTTAATAATATTTTTTGACATTTATCTTCAAGAAAACAAATTAAAGCTTAAAAATCTAGAAAGGTGGACTAAAAAGAAATACCACTTCACATTCAGATTTAAATAAAAAAACAATTGAACCTAGTTTCATAGTGTACCTTTAGCTGTTACTAATTACTTACAAACTTTTTTCAAAAACAGAAGAGACAAAATAAAATTATGTTTCTATGGGAAAAAATGAATAAATCTAGGCTTAAAAATTAAAGTCAGGTTCTGCAACACTTTTGCTAGGGACAGTATTACCTCTTTCCTCAGAATGAGAAAAAACGATGCCAAGGTCTGAAGAGTTAGACTGTTTTTATTCAAATATAGGAGAATTGTTGCCTTTTAGGCTGCAACTGACACTGGAATTTTTAGTAAGCCCTAATCAATCATAACTTTTGAAAGTAGCTATTACAATATGATATGAAAGTCAGACTGTGACATGAACTTTCCAAAAACCAGTGCTGACTGCTGCTTTCTCTAAGGGCCCTCATTTTCTTTCCCTTTGCTTGAAAAAAAAAAAAGAAAGAAAGAAATGGAGAATGTGAATCTTCCAAGTTCCAAAATGTTATTTTACATATAAATTCTTTGGATGTACAGAATCAGTGTTTTATAAATAATATTTGCAAACTGACTTAATGTACTCAAAACTGACACAATGTGAAGGCTGGCAAACACTGACAAATCAAAAATAATTAATGACTCTTTCTTTTAAAGAATTCCACCTAGACTAATATTAGCTTTAAATATACGTCAATAAATAAAGTTTTACAGAATCATTTATAATGAGGCTCACAGATATATGACCAATATAAAGTTTATTTTGATTAGGATAGGTACAATGCATGTTTCTTATCCATTTTCTATTCCTATTTATTAATCAAGGAAAGTAATCATACTTCTACATAAAAATTGAAGAATGTAGATGGTGTTTAAATGTGATAATAAATAACCAGCTGGAAACGAAAGAAAACAGACTTCTAGCAGGCCATCCTAAATAAACAAATGGCTCAGTAAAATTGTCTGTAAATAGAAAATCTCAAAAACAAGAAATGTTTTATTTTGGCGATTACATTAAGGAAACAAATAGTTTGTTTTTTGAATTTTTTTATTTTCTCCTTTCTCTTTATTCTACTGGATCACATACACAACTAGGGTAGGAGGCAGATGAGATAGATTACTATTAAAGGGATTTAGAATATGGCATGGCAAAATATGCTATTTTGGCATGAAGATTATTTTGAACTGAAGGTAGTTGAGGAACAGCAGATACATGAGGAGCTCTCTGCCCTCCCCCATCTGCCTAAAAGCAGAGCATAAATTTCCCTTTGTAATGGTGCCATAAATTTTCATTTGTAGAGGTGTGCCATTGCCGTACCAGGAAGATGAGGACAACTTCAAAGACTACTCTTCTCCCTGGAGATTTGAGTCTGCATAACAAACCTTACTAAACAACATTTATTTATCATAAATTTGCTAGTCACCTTCCCACAATTTATCTCACCTAGTAGCCCAAGCACCCCATTCCTTTGTCATCACTTTTCTATGATGTATTACACTTTTTAAAAATGACATAGAAGCCCCCAAGTCTAACCACTTCTTTGGGTTTTCATTTTTATTGGAAGCCCCTGTGCGTATCAAAATGTTAATAAATTTGTGTGTGTGCCTTTTCACTTGTTAATCTGTCTTTTGTCAGTTTCATTTACAGGCTTCAGGAATAAACCTAAAAAGGTAGAGGAAACATTTATCTTTTCCTCCCCTATAGCATTATTATTTAACCAAGGTTTTACATGGTATTAATGTCATAAGATGATGAGAACATGTTCAGATTTCTATAATTTTGAAACATGTACCTAGCATACTTCATGTTAAGTATGAGGCTTTCAAAAATCAGATGAGGAAATGTAAAGGATTATTTTATAAATGTTTAATATTTTTTCCCTGTAGAGAACATGATTTAGTAAGTCTGATATTTTGGCTCACAGAAACATTAAATATTTTCCTTCGTTGTTTATTAACAAAAAATTTCTAATTAGCATTGAAGATATAATATCCACAAACATCACAGATTAAATTTGGTTGACATATTTTCAAATCATTTTATCTTCTTGTTGATTCTGTATTATATTCACCTTTTAATGAAATAAATGCTGACAAAAAGGCGACTGCATTATAGAAAGTCAAAGGTTAGGGGAGGGAGCCAAGATGGCCGAATAGGAAGAGCTCCGGTCTACAGCTCCCAGTGTGAGCGACACAGAAGATGGGTGATTTCTGCATTTCCATCTGAGGTACGGGGTTCATCTCACTAGGGAGTGCCAGACAGTGGGCGCAGGACAGCGGGTGCAGCGCACCATGCGCGAGCCGAAGCAGGGTGAGGCATTGCCTCACTCGGGAAAGCGCAAGGGGTCAGGGAGTTACCTTTCCTAGTCAAAGAAAGGGATGACAGACAGCACCTGGAAAATCAGGTCACCCCCACCCTAATACTGTGCTTTTCCAACAGGCTTAAAAAACGGCACACCAGGAGATTATATACCGCACCTGGCTCCCAGGGTCCTACGCCCATGGAGTCTCGCTGATTGCTAGCACAGCAGACTGAGATCAAACTGCAAGGCAGCAGCAAGGCTGGGGGAGGGGCGCCCGCCATTGCCCAGGCTTGCTTAGGTAAACAAAGCAGCCAGGAAGCTCGAACTGGGTGGAGCCCACCCCAGCTCAAAGAGGCCTGCCTGCCTCTGTAGGCTCCACCTCTGGGGGCAGGGCACAGACAAACAAAAAGACAGCAGTAACTTCTGCAAACTTAAATGTCCCTGTCTGACAGCTTTGAAGAGAGTAGTGGTTCTCCCAGCACGCAGCTGGAAATCTGAGAACGGGCAGACTGCCTCCTCAAGTGGGTCCCTGACCCCTGACCCCAGAGCAGCCTAACTGGGAGGCACCCCCCATTAGAGGCAGACTGACACCTCACATGGCCAGGTACTCCTCTGAGACAAAAATTCCAGAGGAATGATTAGGCAGCAGCATTCACGGCTCATGAAAATCCACTGTTCTGCAGCCTCTGCTGCTGAGAACCAGGCAAACAGGGTCTGGAGTGGACCTCTAGCAAACTCCAACAGACCTGCAGCTGAGGGTCCTGTCTGGTAGAAGGAAAACTAACAAACAGAGAGGACATCCACACCAAAAACCCATCTGTACATCACCATCATCAAAGACCAAAAGTAGATAAAACCACAAAGATGGGGAAAAAACAGAGCAGAAGAACTGGAAACTCTAAAAAGCAGAGCGCCTCTCCTCCTCCAAAGGAATGCAGCTCCTCACCAGCAACAGAACAAAGCTGGACGGAGAAAGACTTTGAGGAGTTGAGAGAAGACTTCAGATGATCAAACTACTCTGAGCTACAGGAGGAAATTCAAGCCAAAGGCAAATGAGTTAAAAACTTTGAAAAAAGTTTAGACGAATGTATAACTAGAATAACCAATACAGAGAAGTGCTTAAAGGAGCTGATGGAGCTGAAAGCCAAGGCTCGAGAACTACGTGAAGAATGCAGAAGCCTCAGGAGCTGATGCAATCAACTGGAAGAAAGGCTATCAGTGATGGAAGATGAAATTAATGAAATGAAGTGAGAAGGGAAGTTTAGAGAAAAAAGAATAAGAGAAATGAACAAAGCCTCCAAGAAATATGGGACTATGTGAAAAGGCCAAATCTACATCTGATTGGTGTACCTGAAAGTGACAGGGAGAATGGAACCAAGTTGGAAAACACTCTGCAGGATATTATCCAGGAGAACTTCCCCAATCTAGCAAGGCAGGCCAACATTCAGATTCAGGAAATACAGAGAATGCCACAAAGATACTCCTCGAGAAGAGCAACTCCAAGACACATAATTGTCAGATTCACCAAAGTTGAAATGAAGGAAAAAATGTTAAGAGCAGCCAGAGAGAAAGGTCGGGTTACCAACAAAGGGAAGCCCATCAGACTAACAGCAGATCTCTCGGCAGAAACTCTACAAGCCAGAAGAGAGTGGGGGCCAATATTCAACATTCTGAAAGAAAAGAATTTTCAAACCAGAATTTCATATCCAGCCAAACTAAGCTTCATAAGTGAAGGAGAAACAGGATACTTTACAGACAAGCAAATGCTGAGAGATTTTGTCACCACCAGGCCTGCCCTAAAAGAGCTCCTGAAGGAAGCACTAAACATGGAAAGGAACAACCAGTACCAGCCACTACAAAATCATGCCAAATTGTAAAGATAGTTGAGGCTAGGAAGACACTGCATCAACTAACGAGCAAAATAACCAGCTAACATCATAATGACAGGATCAAATTCTCACATAACAATATTAACTTTAAATGTAAATGGACTAAATGCTCCAATTAAAAGACACAGACTGGCAAATTGGATAAAGAGTCAAGACCCATCACTGTACTGTATTCAGGAAACCCATCTCACATGCAGAGACACACATAGACTCAAAATAAAAGGATGGAGGAAGATCTCTCAAGCAAATGGAAAACAAAAAAAGGCAGGGGTTGCAATCCTAGTCTCTGATAAAACAGACTTTAAACCAACAAAGATCAAAAGAGACAAAGAAGGCCATTACATAATGGTAAAGGGATCAATTCAACAAGAAGAGCTAACTATCCTAAATATGTATGCACCCAATACAGGAGCACCCAGATTCATAAAGCAAGTTCTTAGTGACCTACAAAGAGACTTAGACTCCCACACAATAATAATGGGAGACTTTAACACCCCACTGTCAACGTTAGACAGATCAACAAGACAGAAAGTTAACAAGGATACCCAGGAATTGAACTCAGCTCTGCACCAAGCGGACCTAATAGACATCTACAGAACTCTCCACCCCAAATCAACAGAATGTACACTTTTTTCAGCACCACACCACACCTATTCCAAAATTGACCACATAGGTGGAAGTAAAGCTCTACTCAGCAAATGTAAAAGAACAGAAATTATAACAAACTGTCTCTCAGAACACAGTGCAATCAAACTAGAACTCAGGATTAAGAAACTCACTCAAAACCACTCAACTACATGGAAACTGAACAACCTGCTCCTGAATGACTACTGGGTACATAATGTAATGAATGCAGAAATAAAGATGATCTTTGAAACCAATGAGAACAAAGACACAACATACCAGAATCTCTGGGACACATTCAAAGCAGCGTGTAGAGGGAAATTTATAGAACTAAATGCCCACAAGAGAAAGTAGGAAAGATCTAAAATTGACACCCAAACATCACAATTAAAAGAACTAGAAAAGCAAGAGCAAACACATTCAAAAGCTAGCAGAAGGCTAGAAATAACTAAAATCAGAGCAGAACTGAAGGAAATAGAGACACAAAAAACCCTTCAAAAAATTAAGGAATCCAGGAGCTGGTTTTTTGAAAAGATCAACAAAATTGATAGACCACTAGCAAGACTAATAAAGAAGAAAAGGGAGAAGAATCAAATAGATGCAATAAAAAATGATAAAGGGGATATCACCACCGATCCCACAGAAATACAAACTACCATCAGAGAATACTACAAACCGCTCTATGCAAATAAACTAGAAAATCTAGAAGAAATGGATAAATTCCTGGACACATACACCCTCCCAAGACTAAACCAGGAAGAAGTTGAATCTCTGAATAGACCAATAACAGGCTCTGAAATTGTGACAATAATCAATAGCTTACCAACCAAAAAGAGTCCAGGACCAGATGGATTCACAGCCAAATTCTATCCGAGGTACAAGGAGGAACTGGTACCATTCCTTCTGAAACTATTCCAATCAATAGAAGAAGAGGGAATCCTCCCTAACACACTTTATGAGGCCAACATCATCCTGATACCAAAGCCGGGCAGAGACAAAACCAAAAAAGAGAATTTTAGACCAATATCCTCGATGAACATTGATGCAAAAATCCTCAATAAAATACTGGCAAATCGAATCCAGTAGCACGTCAAAAAGCTTATCCACCATGATCAAGTGGGCCTCATCCCTGAGATGCAAGGCTGGTTCAACATATGCCAATCAATAAATGTAATCCAGCATATAAACAGAACCAAAGACAAAAACCACATGATTATCTCAATAGATGCAGAAAAGGCCTTTGACAAAATTCAACAACCATTCATGCTAAAAACTCTCAATAAATTAGGTACTGATGGGACATATCTCAAAATAATAAGAGCTATTTATGACAAACCCACAGCCAATATCATACTGAATGGGCAAAAACTGGAAGCATTCCCTTTGAAAACTGGCACAAGACAGGGATGCCCTCTCTCACCACTCCTATTCAACATAGTGCTGGAAGTTCTGGCCAGGGCAATTAGGCAGAAGAAGGAAATAAAGGGTGTTCAGTTAGGAAAAGAGGAAGACAAATTGTTCCTGTTTGCAGATGACATGATTGTATATCTAGAAAACCCCATTGTCTCAGCCCAAAATCTCCTTAAGCTGATAAGCAACTTCAGCAGTCTCAGGATACAAAATCAATGTGCAAAAATCACAAGCATTCTTATACACCAATAACAGACAAACAGAGAGCCAAATCATGAGTGAACTCCCATTCACAATTGCTTCAAAGAGAATAAAATACCTAGGAATCCAACTTACAAGGGACCTCTTCAAGGAGAACTACAAACCACTGCTCAATGAAAATGAAATAAAAGAGGATACAAACAAATGGAAGAACATTCCATGCTCATGGGTTGGAAGAATCAATATCGTGAAAATGGCCACACTGCCCAAGGTAATTTATAGATTCAATGCCATCCCCATCAGGCTACCAATGACTTTCTTCACAGAATTGGAAAAACTACTTTAAAGTTCATATGGAACCAAAAATGAGCCCGCATCACCAAGCCAATCCTAAGCCAAAAGAAGAAAGCTGGAGTCATCACGCTACCTGACTTCAAACTATACTACAAGGCTACAGTAACCAAAACAGCATGGTACTGGTACCAAAACAGAGATATAGATCAATGGAACAGAACAAAGCCCTCAGAAATAACACTGTATATCTACAACTATCTGATCTTTGAAAAACCTGACAAAAACAAGCAATGGGGAAAGGATTCCCTATTTAATAAATGGTGCTGGGAAAACTGGCTAGCCATATGTAGAAAGCTGAAACTAGATCCCTTCCTTACACCTTATACAAAAATTAATTCAAGATGGATTAAAGACTTGCATGTTAGACCTAAAACCATAAAAACCCTAGAAGAAAACCTAGGCAATACCGTTCAGGACATAGGCATGGGCAAGGACTTCATGTATAAAACACCAAAAGCAATGGCAACAAAAGCCAAAATTGACAAGTGGGATCTAATTAAACTAAAGAGCTTATGCACAGCAAAAGAAACTACCATCAGAGTGAACAGGCAACCTACAAAATGGGAGAAAATTTTCACAACCTACTCATCTGACAAAGGGCTAATATCCAGAATCTACAGTGAACTCAAACAAATTTACAAGAAAAAAACAAACAATCCCATCAAAAAGTGGGTAAAGGACATGAACAGACACTTCTCAAAAGAAGACATTTATGCAGCTAAAAAACACATGCAAAAATGCTCATCATCACTGGCCATCAGAGAAATGCAAATCAAAACCACAATGAGATACCATCTCACACCAGTTAGAACAGCCATCATTAAAAAGTCAGGAAACAGCAGGTGCTGGAGAGGATGTGGAGAAATAGGAACACGTTTACACTGTTGGTGGGACTGTAAACTAGTTCAACCATTGTGGAAGTCAGTGTGGCGATTCCTCGGGGATCTAGAACTAGAAATACCATTTGACCCAGCCATCCCATTACTGGGTGTATACGCAAAGTACTATAAATCATGCTGCTATAAAGACACATGCACACGTATGTTTATTGCGGCACTATCCACAATAGCAAAGACTCAGAACCAACCCAAATGTCCAACAACGATAGACTGGATTAAGAAAATGTGGCACATATACACCATGGAATATTATGCAGCCATAAAAAATGAGGAGTTCATGTCCTTTGTAGTGACATGGATGAAAGTGGAAATCATCATTCTCAGTAAACTATCGCAAGGACAAAAAACCAAACACCGCGTGTTCTCACTCATAGGTGGGAATTGAACAATGAGAACACATGGACACAGGAAGGGGAACATCACACCCAGGGGACTGTTGTGGGGTGGGGGGAAGGGGGAGGGATAGCATTAGGAGATATACCTAATGCTAAATGACAAGTTAATGGGTGCAGCACACCAACATGGCACATGGATACATATGTAACAAACCTGCACATTGTGCACATGTACCCTAAAACTTAAAGTATAATAATAATAAAATAAAAAAAAGAATGTCAAAGGTCAGTTTTCACATATACAACTGGTTATTTGAAAGAAAATTAAAGTCTTTATAGTAATTTATGTACATAATGTATATGATATATTTCATTTGTGTATATATAGCATGAAATTATATTTACATAAATGTATGCAACACATATAGAGATTTATATTTGAATAATGAGTAATTAAACACAGATACAATCATGTGTCTTATAATCATGTTTTGGCCAATGACAGATTCATATAGGATAACAGTCTCGTAAGATTATAATTGAGCTGAAAAATTCCTATCACCTAGCGATGCCCTAGCCTTCTTAATGTGGTAGTACAAGGCACTACCTTTTCTATGTTTAGATATGTTTATATAAATACTTACCTTTGTGTTACAATTGCCTACAGTATTCAGTACATTAACATGTTGCACATATTTGTAGCCTAGGAACAATATGCCATACCATTTAGACTTGATGTGTGGTAAGTTATACCATCTAAGTACACTCTATGATGTTTGCACAACAATGAACCTGCCTAACAATGCATTTCTCAGAATGTATCCCATGTACATATGTATGACTGTATATGTACTAGAGATAATGTATATTATATGGCTTGATACATATTACATTGAAACATTGAAATACGATTATTTTTGATTTATTGTTATTTATGTTATATATTACATATAGATATGTAATATATACATGTATGTACTTATAGATGTATATATGTACGTATGTGTAATTTGTAGTAACTATAACATGTTTTATCACTAGTTACAGCTTTTATTTCTTTTTTTACTAGTTGTAGATTTTTTTGGTGACATATATTTCTCTGAGCATAAACATCAATGACTAAGGGGTAAAAATGTTTTTTGTCTTAATAGTGTTTCCAGAGATTACAAGAAAAATAATCTGTAAATATATTTTTTTAGTTCTACCTCTTCCTTTCTGTCAACATTTTATTCAGTGTACAAAATAAGCAAGAGCAACTAGATGGATGTCAAATAAATGGTCTGAAATTGAGAAAAACTGATTAAAGCAAATTTTTAATCTGAACAATTTAAAATGCAACCATTTTTATCTGTGAAAGTCTAAAGAAAAAAGATAATATGAGTTAAATGTGGGGTGGGGGTAGGCGAGGGAGTTTTAATCACTGAAAACTTGCATTAATAAAAGAATAAATTCCTAATTCTGTAGGAAATTTCTTCCTCAGGAATAACTAATAGCATTTTAGCAATTGTGTTTAAACAATGATAATGTAATACTATTGTTTAACTTGGATAATTTATCATTATCCAGGGATAATTGTTTATCCTCAAGAATGCTTTTTAACACCATTTCTACATTTCTAAAATTTTTAGGAGAGCAACTTTGATATATGGCTAGAGTTAACAACAAAGTGTTCACATCTGAGTTGGGGAATTATCAGGATCTTAAAGGCGTATAGGGAGGGTGCACAGAGTTGTCCTGATTTCACTGGACTTAGATTTCTCCTCATGCATGATACAAACTATTCACTAAGAAATAGTCCACTAATTATAATACATTCCTAGGTCTGAAAAAAAAACAGAAATTTTCCTCAGTGTTTATATATTTGAATTTTTGGCCAATCTTTGCCTCTGTTTCAAAAACTTATTTTTGCCATCCCAGAATATCTCTTCTTATGGAGGTTGATATTCGTTATAAGACAATTTTATACAGTCAAAATACTATCTCTCTCATTTTTGATAAATTAATATAATTCTAGTGGCATAATTATAGCTCACAGCAGCCTCAAACTCCTGGGCTCAAGGCAACCCTCCCACTTCAGCCTCCCGAGGAGGACTACAGATGCATGCCACCCATCCAGCTATTTTTTCTTTCTTTTATTGTACACATGGGGGTCTCACTATATTTCCCAGGCTGGTCCTGAACTCCTGGACTCAGGAATCCTCTTGCCTCAGCCCCACCAAGGTGCTGGGATTACAGGTATGGACCACTGTATCTGGCTGGAAATATGATTATTTTATAGCTGAATATTAGTTTATGAGACTGTCAAAACAAATATCACAGCAAACTCTTTTATACCATTACAGTTTGGATTATAGTAGCATTGAAGCCTCAAAATTCTTGTTACGTATGCAAAATCAAAATATCATCTTGATTCTTCATATCAATACAAGGAGGCACAATGTAGATATCCCAAAAAAGCAATTTTTTCATGATTATCTTTGAAATAAATCTTTGTAGATATCTACAGTTAATGAATCCAACCTGTTTAGAGGGTTTTTTCCCCTCCCATTTTTTACTCTAGCAGCCTTCTTAGGAAAGTCAAGTCACCTCACAAAAAACAGGGTTCCAATCCAAATTTTTTTCTTCGGAGGATAGTTAAGCTTATGGCTTTTTAAATGCTGTGCCTGCTGTCAAGCAGTTGTAGGTACACAGGGAACATACCAACATGCCAACAAAAGAGGCCAATCAGTAGAAAATTTGTTTATTTGGAAATAATGTTTGCTTGGTTTGAAGTAGAAAGCCTATATGAGAGCTAGGGCTTGTTTTTGTTTTTTCCTTTTTATATTTTGAACATGCTAAGAAAAAGGAAAAATAATATTTTAAAGTCTTAAAATGCAGTTGCACATATTGATAGTTAGGAAGGCAATATATTGTCATAGATGATTCAACAGGGTTCTGAAGACTGGAGACCAATTATTAACTCTGGTTCACTTGCTCTATGCTTTGTTCTGCTCCCAACTGCCTCAAGTCTGAGTTTAGTTATGAAATAAACAGTGTCATCTTCACAATCTCTGAGAGTCTCCCTAACTCTAAAATGTCCTTGATTAATTTACTAAAAGGGTCCTCATTAAAAACAATTAGCATTACTGGGATCTGGATAGAAGGTTGGTAACTGAAATTCTAGTTTTTATATTGAGGGGCAACAAAATGATTTGAGGCATCTTTCTGTTTTTTTTTCTTTTTGAAACATAATTGTAGTCTCTCATTTACTACATAACAGTTTTCATTACACTCACCAAAACTGATTGTTAATGAGAGAAATTCTTCACATTACACAAAGTGTAAAAGTTGACTATTTTAAGTGAGACTCACAAATGGCTGATGTGATTGTAAGAACGTCTTATGTGGTAAAAATATTTTCTCCAAATGCTCATGTGATTAAACTAAATGTTGTAGTAAATGAGCATTATAGAAACAAGACATTCTATTTCTAGAAATAGATTTTTTTAAAAATCTGCAAGAGTCAAACAGCTGTTGCTTATCTGAAGTAATTAATTATAAAGATTTAATGTAGACTTTCTTTTTTAATAAACAATGTACAAAGACTATAAGAATTTCCCTATTATGTAGCTACATTTTTGTCCAACAATGTAATATTTTTAAACAAAATCTCCCTTGACTGTTCTTTTTGTTATCATAATACTAAAACCTAGTTCCTTTTTCTTTTACTAGCAAATCTTACATATTTACATAGGGATGGTTTGTCCTGGATATACTAAAATTTGACAAATAGGATTCAAATGGATTTTTCTGAACAAAGAAATCCTCACAATCAAAGAAAGAGCAACATAATACGGTTTCTTCAGTAAGGCTCAACTCAGTTCAAGATAATCATATCAATATGTTACAAATTGAATACTCTTCCTGCTTCAGTGAGAAAAACCACAAAATATATAAAGGCCTCAGTGCTGACGACATTTTGGTTTAAATTATTTTCTTTTGTAGACCATGTGTGTTCCTTCTCCTGACAGACTACAGATCCCATGAAGGCTATTATGTCTTTAGATTTGCCTTGTTAAGGGTCAATGGTATAATTATAAGAGTTTGCACAGCTAAGTTGGTAGGTGGTTTATTTATTTAATTGTTTACCACTTGACTGTGAGCCAGCTTTAGCAGAACAAAAGCCTGGTATGAGTGTATATTCAAGTCTATCATAATTTATGGGTGTCTCGATTTGCTGCAGCCTTATCAGCTGGCCGAATCATGCCACAGTGACCCAGGAATGCCTAGGTCTTGGCATGTGGCTTATTCATGTCCAGTAATAACCAACAAACCTTACTACTGCACGGGCCTCTCAGTATTTGTTTGTTACATGCATAATTGAGTTACTCTAGTTACCATATGCATGTATAAATCACAGGAATATTATTTAATTATGTAAAATTAAATATCAAGTATATGTGATGTTGCTTCTGAATTAACTGAATTAAATGTATATGTAAATAGGGCTTCCTTTCCAAAAATATTTGAGAGTACAGCAGGCATCACAGATACTGATTTCTTTGTCTTTTTTTTCCTCCTTCTTTGACAGACTTATTCATAAAATCTGTTTGATTTTTTTATCTATTCCACAGACTCTTAAAATATATAAACAATTTTTGAGCTCATAGTTTGGGCCCAGATTCATAGGAGATGTTTAGGGTGCTATACTAGTGAATTGGTGATAAATAAATAAACCAACAAATATTAGTAATACATTAACAGATAATTATGCTGTTGGTACTCCCAGGACAGGGGATGTGTCATGGCCTCAACACCTAGCACAGAGTGGGAACAATAAATATTTGCTATTTGTTTATTGTAAATCAATAAATATTTGTTGAATAAATTATTTCCCTCAATGCAGATGGCTAGTTTTAAATGGTCATAAAATGAAGGATTAAAGTAAAACTTTAAGGGTGAATTATGCACCATAAGCTGCTTAAATGGCAGTTAAAGGAGTACTTATATTAGGGTATTTTGATGCTTAACAAAGCCAGTACTTGAAAATGAGTAAAAGGGATTTACTAGTAAAGAAGCAGGTAGAATCCTGACGTTCATGTTAAATATCGTTGAACTTGGAAAAGTCTTTTTTTTTCTAAGTCCAATTGGAATTTGAAAAGGAGGAAGCTTTGGGAGATGATGTTATGGACACATGAACATTTCGGGCCTATAAATAATTGTTCATAATGGAGGATTGAAATTATTGCCTTTGTGGTTTTTAGAAATTGTCTTATTAATGAAGGAGAGTAATGACTGGTTTCCATTAAGAATGTCTTTAACAAAACTGTCACCACTTTTAAATAATAGCTACCCAGCCATTTGCTTAGCTGTTTTTGTGTATTTGGTTCATATAGAAACATGTAAGCGTATTTCCGCAGCTAATGAGAGGAAGGATGTGCTATAGAAAACTAGATTAGTTAGAAGCCTACATCATTCTAGAAGAAGAAAACTGAAGAAACAGTCAAATATAACTTCTTTCCTGACACTGCCTGATTACGTTGTGGCCATCATTCACACAGCTATGAAAAATGTTAGCCCCTGGTACTAACATTTAGAAATGACAGTCCAGTGGAAATGACAATTTACACAGGAAGAAGATGAAGTGCTCATCATTCCTCTACTAAATTGTTTCTTTCCTATAGAAAGTTTTCCTTCTCGGAATATGTTATGCCACACAGCATCCACCTCCATAGCAAGCAGTCTTGAGCTGATGGATTCCTTATAGGTAATCATGTAGTCTGTGGATACTTCTGGTTGTAATTTCTTACAGAGCTCTCCCACTTCTATTATTTTCTCATAACTGTAATCTAGACCTGGAACCTCTTTCAGCAGAATGACTGAAAGTTCATGAGCCTACCTTCCTATCCAAATGAATTTCCTATAACCAATTTCCAGTTTCAGCTAGAGCCATGCTCTCTGCTTAATTTCTCAATTGTAATTTTTTTCCCTAAAATTTGTATTGAGGTACAACATATGCATCAAAGTGCACAACTCATAACTCTATGTATTTTTTTAACTAAGTGAACACCTTAGTGAACATGCCCTATATGGAAATAGAACATTAGTAGCTAAGCAAAGTTTTTTGCTTGTTTGTTTGTTTTTAAATTAACACTCCCTGAGAGCTTGAGAGTTCTAGCTGCTCCATGTCTTTCCTAACACTTGGTATTGTCAGCATCTCCACCTCCAGTTTAGCCATTCAGGTGTGTGTATTGGTACCTAACTGGAGTTTTAATTTACATGCTTCTGGTGACTAATGAGATTATGGGCCTTTTCCTATGTGTACTGCCCTCTTCTCATAAGGGTCTCTCCAACTCTTTTGCCTATTTCTTAATGGAAGGTGTGACTTTGAATAACTAAATTTTTAGAATTCTTTTATATATTCTGGATAATTGAGCTTTATCATTTATTCGTTGCAAACATCTCCTACTACTGTGTTACTTGTTTTTTTCTTCATTTAATGATGTTCTTTGATAAACAAAAGTTCTTAATCATTTTTTTGTCGTTTCTGGATCATCCTTATTGTGCTCTTAACATAAAATTTAGGAAGTTTTGGCCTACTCAAAAATCTAAACAGTATACATATAAATTTTTTTTTCTGTATTCTACATTACCAATAATGTCATCAGAACATAATGAATGTTTTATTTTTTGTTTCATATTCTTATGACTTCTTTTTTACTTTTTTCCACTGTCCTCCAACATGCTAAATAGAAGTACAGTGGATATGCTTGCCTCATTGTATACCTCAGAGTAAAATTTTCAGTATCTGATCCGTAAATGTGAACTTCACTAGCAATTCTTTTTAAAAACTCTGTATGACATAAATGTTTCCCTTTGATTACTTATTTACATTAGTTATTAAATTTTATCAAAAATATTTATGCATATATTGAAATAAACATGATTTTTCTCCTTTGTGTAGTAAATTACATTGATTTGTAAATCTTAATCCAATCTTGCATTCTTGGATGAAAGCCCACTGTTTTTTTTTCAATTTCTTCATGAGAAAGATTGACATGATAATTGTGGAGCTTCTAGATGGTGTTTTCTTCAAGGGTTTCCTTTCATTCACTAGCAGACAACTAGAGTAAGAACAGATCACTTTACTCCAATTAATAACAGATAGGAGCCATGTATGGGTTTGAGTTTTTGTGATATTTGACTTATTTTGGCTTGTCTTCCTTCCTGAAATGCAGCTTAGGAGTGCCTCAGAACAGAGCAAACCTTCCCCACAGCATCTCCAGGGAAGTGATAAAATTCCAAAGAAAAAATTAGGTATGTTCAGACAGGTCCACCAAAGATTTTATGAATAAAATATAGCATAAAATAGCAGAGAATAACAGGCTCTGAGACTATTCTTTTTCTTTATAAATAATCATTTTAAAGAATATGTGTGCTATTGGAAGCTTTGTAATTTGTAAATTGTAAGAGGTTTGCAATTATTACTGTAACCTATATGTTTCTGTGTAGTAAACAGTATCCTAAAGAAAACCTTTAAAAATGAGGTGAAGAATATGTGTATTATTGGAACCTTTGTAATTTGTAAATTGCAAGAGGTTTGCAATTATTACTGTAACCTATATATTTCTCTGTAGTAAAGGGTATCCTAAAGAAAACCTTTAAAAATGAGGTGAAGGGAAAGCTTCATCTGCTGATGGTTTGGGAAGACAAAGAGTGGGAAGGTGGGAAGGAAGGATCCTCTCACTACAGCCAGTCAGTCTGCATGGGACATGGTAGGGGGATTGAATTTATCAGGGGCTTAGAGTTTGCTGGTAGAAATGAGAAGAGTCTTCCCAGGGCTCAGAAGAGTCCTGGGGCTCAGCAGGTCTCTAGACTTGAGACTTGTTCACATAATACAATCCTCAGCAGAGAAGCCACACATTTAAAACAGAGAGTGAACATTTCCTCCTGAGAGATTTGTAATAACAACTTTCTTACATGGAACTACACATAATCCAGAAAATTCTGAATGCAATAGATTTTGTTAATTCAAATTGCATAGGAAAGCAATTCTACCTGGGTATCATATTATATATAATATAAATTATTTTTATTTGTATGAATTAGTCTAGCATAATGTATAAGGAAGGTGTTTGATAAAGTATTGACATATTTTAGGGAAATTTTTCTTCCTATAATATCTTCAGGGAGAGCATCAGGAAAAATAGCTAATGAATGCTGGGCTTAACACCTAGGTGATGGGTTGATCTGTGCAGAAAACCATCATAGCACACGTTTACCTATGTAACAAACCCAAACCTGTACATATACCTTGGAGCTTAAAATGAAAGTTGAAGAAAAAAAATCTTCTAATTTTATAGTCAGGCTGTATTTTTATGGTCTAATTTATCAGGTGTTCTGGTCCATTTTGTACTGCTATAACACAATAATAAGACTGGTTTATTTATAATGAGCAGATATTTATTAGCTCACAGTTCTGGAGGCTGGGAACTCAAATACGAAGACACTGGCAGGTTTGGTGTCTGGTAAGGACCCGGTCTTGGCTCTTAAGATAGCACTTGAATATTTTATTATCCAGAGGAGAGAAACTCTGTTCCTCATACAGGGGAGGTAAGAGAGAAAGCCCAATCCCTAAAGCCCTTGTATTAAAGCAATAAACCTACCCATGAGAGTAGAGTCTTTATGGCCTAAATTGCCTCTCAACAGATCCATCCCCCAATACTCAAAATACGCATTGAAATAAATTTTAACGTGTGTTTTGGAAGGGACAAACATTCAAACCACAGGATCAGGTTATGAAATTTTCAATGCCATTTTTGTTCCCTTCTTTTTAACACCTACTACTTTAGAATTCTTGCTAGTGAGACTGTCACAGAAAATACAAAAAGTAAAACTTTGGACTCAGTATCTTGGAAGAAAATATGAAATTGCTTCTTTGGGATTTTATTTGTTACTATGTGAAATCCCGTTAGATGGAAATGCCTCTTCTGTTGGCATCTGCATCTTAACTTTCTACCTGTCTGACTACATCTCAGGGGTCTCCTTCAAGAAGACATCAGTCACTTACTAAAGGCACCTGCTCCCTTGAGAATCTGTCATCTTCCTGGGCTGATGCTTTTACTATCTGTACATCTCTGCTCTTGGGGCAGCCTCAAATAGCTAAATGACAACCAGATGCCTTTTTTTCAGAAGTTTTGCAAACATCTCAAAGTTCATATTTCTGAATCAGTATTTGTCTTGCCTTAAACCTGTCTATCTGTCTGTCTGTCTATCTATCTATCTATCTATCTATCTACCTATCATCTATCTATCATCTACCTAGCTTCCTACCACCTATCTCCATATCTATCTATGATCTGTCATATCTCTTTCCTCTTCTTCCCCACTGTGAATACCTAAGTTTATAAGTCATTACCCATCAAGTGGATTATTCTTATAGTTTTCCCAACTGCTTTTCTTGCTGCTTTCATTCTGGCCTTCCCTATAACTCATCCTCCAAGCTGCTCCTGGAGTGACCTTTTTAAACATTCAAATCTGACCATATTATCAGATACTTTAAAATCCTTCAGTGATTCCCTGTAGCTTTCAGGACAATATTGAAATGCCATTGCTTAACATATTATGTCATTTGTTATTTCGGCAATTGCTCACTTGCATGCCACTTCTTTGGGTGTTCAAAAAAGCCCACTCTGCCCAGCCCTTATGTCATTAAATAATACCTACTAATTTCCCCAAATTGAGCGTTAGTTTTCCATGGTCACCTATTTAGACTTCGAAGTCTTTCCTCAGAGCAGCTTATCAAAAACTCAATTAGAAAAATTACCACAGTTTATTATATACAGGGATTTCTTTTTCTCTCAAATTAAGCCTTAACAACTTTGAAGACAGTGAATTTTTCCTTATTTGACACTGTAGCCCAGGGAAATAGCATAATAAATACCTACTGTATAGTCAATGCCCAATAAACTTGTGCTGCATGCATGGATGAATAAATTAATGTTTGAATGCTACATATTTGACACATACAAAAATAATCCATTCACAATCCAGCAATATAGATATAGAGAAGACAAAATATTTTCAATCCATATAGTACTCACAGTATAAACCATGAAGAGTTGACAAATCAAAAGGAATTGTTTACCAAATGTAACCGCAATGTTATCAGTGATGAAGAAAGGATTTTTTCTTTTAAATGCTGTATTCAATTTTATGATAAAAATGCATAAGGTTATAAAATTTATTGTATCCTTTTTTATTTTAATAGCACAAATGCCAACTTTTAAAAGAGGATTTGGTAGAGTTGCTTTTATATGGATCCTTTAATTTTACCTCTTATGTTAGGTCTTTTAATTGATTCAATAACTTTTGCAAATCAAAAAGCAGCCAGCGAGAAGTTGAGTTGTCAATTGCCTCTTAATTATAGTTACTTGGAGAAGTCTGGAAGATGACCCTGAGGGCACTTGGAAACACAGATTTTCTTTGCTGCATTTCTGTGGTTTTGTTAATGTGGCTTGTGGTTATTTTGTTAATAAGAAAGAATAGTTTTCTATAAACAACAGGCTTTCTGAATAAAATATTTCCTGTAACTTTAAAGGCAAGGATTTATTGTCTTTGTTTTTAAGGCCGTAACTGTACATGATAATTAAGTTCCTGGTAATAGTGTTCTAAAATTCTAGTAGTAGGGTCAAAATCTTACCTTTGGTCAAACCTGGATATAAAATAGGGAGCCCTGATACTTGTTTTCAAATGATTTCCAAGGGATATATTTTTGCATGTGTTTATATGTATACATTCACTTGCAAAGGATCAGAGGGGTATGTATTTAATGACAATGTATTCAACATTTTCTTTGTTTTGTTATAACCTGCCTCTGTAAGAGTGTTCAACATAACATTTGTTTCTCTATATTTCTTGTTCCCCACTTAAGTCTATTTAATATGTATAGTACATATGTATAGGACATATTAAAATGTGTGCTTACATATTTCATAGCAGCACTTGTGCAAAAGCCTTCAAATTTAAATATGTCAATGCTATAATTATAGCAAAATGAAGGCAAATGCAAGAATGGCTCTGAGAGGTTTATCCTTTCAAACTGCAGATTTAGCTCTTTTACATAGGCAGGTTTAATTTCAAAGATTTTCACAGTGTAGGAACTAATTAATTAGTTAATAATGCATGAAGTCAGTAGAGCATTATCAGTGTTGTATCCCAGATGAAAAACCAGAACACATGAGGAAACTTACATTTAATTTGACCCTTTTAAACATGAAAACTTTCAATTTTTCTTGTTGTCTTCTTATATTTTCATCAGTTTATCCTTCATGTCTTTGGTTGCCTTCTACCTCCATAAGATTATAGAATGTTTAAATTCCTGAGGTGGAAAAGGGAGGTAACAACAATTTGACAATGACAAATCATTTAATGCGCTTGATAAAGCTAATTGTAAAACCTAAAGTGATTATTTACTGTGATAGCACTTTATCTCGTATGGGCTGCTAGTGCCCATTTGCTAAACTGACTTCCTTATTATGGCAAGTGGATACCTAGTGGTCTGATGGAGTTAATGCTCCCAACCTAGCAAACCTCCTGCATATACACATTCTAATGACTCCCTGTAATCCGAGTTCCTCCTCCTTTAAGGTGCCCATATTATTCCAATGTGTTATGTAAAAGCTAAATAATAATGTAATTTTAATCAGCAAATGCATTCCTTTCATTCTCATCTATTATCAAATATGATACTGATTTGATAGGTGACGTTTTTTAAAGCTATCATTGCTCTACCACTGTTTTTATGATCCTCTTTGATAGTCCAAAATAATCTACAAATTAAAATATTTGTTAATCTATTTATTTTTTCTTTGGTTTAGGACAAAATTCAGGCTTTTTCAGTTCTATTTTATTTACCAGTAACAAAGAAGGCAATGTGTTAGTTTCAACTCTGATTGTCTGTATTAAGGGATAGTCTTTCTCTGAATATCTAAAACAGAGCAAGTACAAACTTCCATCCTTAGGAATGGAAAGTGAAATTGTGAATCCTTAAGACTCTCACTCCAAATAATAGAAACAGAAAAAATAATCACATAAGTTATTTCTTAAAGGTGCTCATGTGTTATCCCATCAGTTGAATGCTGAGAATTGTGAAATCACAGCTTGGAAGCACCATTAAAAAATAATCTAATAAAAATACCTCCCTGTTACAATAAGAAAAGTAGGCAAGCTCCTTTCCAAATGAAGAAGACCGGTTCGGAGATGGTACCATCCCATTTGTTCTACCAGGCCCAAGCTTAGGGGGTGGAGCAGATTGTCATTGTTGTCAAGACAGCCTTTACTTAAGAATATGAGTTCCAAAAAAGAAGCCAACAAAATGAATACCAAAGTATAAATATCATGAAATAATCATAAACATAGGGTGGAGAAAATCCTTACCAAGGAGCCAGGAAATCAAAAGGAGAGAAGCAGCAAAGCATGCAACTTAAAAGTCATCCTATGGAATTCTAGGTTCCTCACATTTTCCTTTACCAACAAGCTGGGATAAATTGGAAGATCAGGATATTCTTGAAATTCAGTAACAGTTAAAATAACCTAAATTCCAGTTGGTCCTCTTATGAGTCCAAAAAAGACTTAGTTTTACCTCCTAATTTAATGAATTCAGTGAATAATCCACTTCATACTTAGAAGTTTCCCTAAATTATATGCATTTACTACTTCCTTTAACAGTTTTGTATTTGCCACATTAGTTGCTAGAAATACACGAGTGAATATAATGAGTAAACTTCTGCTGTCACAAAGCTTTCAATTTTGTGTGGGAATCAGTTAATTAAAGAAGCAATTACAATATAGTGTGACAGGCACAATTTACTGTGATAGATCAGAAGGTTCACAAAAACAAGCCAGAGACAGTAAGCCAGGTTTTTGTGTGATTCGTTTGTTTGTGGGAAGAGTGGCAATATTCTTTCAAGGATATGACATCTAAACTATAACCTAAGGAATCAGTAAACAGCTAACTGCGGGGACAAAAGAGAGAAGATTATGTCAGAAAGAGTTTTGAATGAGATATTAGTGGTCAAAGAGGAAACAAGTCACATTCAGTGAAGAAAGTCATGATGGTAGATTGAGGCACGATGAACCATGGGATGAATGGTGAGAGACGTAGTGGGTATGATGTGTATATTTAAATGTAAATTATTGGACTATTCTTCTGTTTTTTTTATTGCTATTTTGTGATAGTGGCAGAACTATTGTGTGTATTAATTATAACTCATTCTGAATACCATGAACTCCAGGGCATTGACAAAATCCTAAGGCAGCAAGACTGAGAATCGGGTGTTGAAATATGAGGAAAATGCTAAAGTAATCTCAGTCAGACCTTGAAGAGAGCCTTTTAATTGAAATATAAGGCATTTTTTACTACAAGCCTTCCCTCTACCTCTTTCTCCCTTCTGTCTCTGTCGTTCTATCTCTCTGTTCATTTAATACTTCTCAATTTGGTGGATTTTCAAAGCATCAGCAGAGGCAATGATAGATTTTGTTTCCTCAACCACCTAACTTACTATAATTTTTTATTTCCTTTGCAAATTTGAACGTACTCTAGGCTGTTTCATTTTAAAAGTAAAAACTTTGTTTTTAGATGCCTTTTCTATGTCTAAGCAAATATTTGATTCCTAATGTTATTTCCCACTACTTTAATGATAGTCAGCTCCTCCCAGGAGCAACACAACCACAATCCTTTGGGGAAAAAGTTGTAAACTAATACAGTGAGAGCAACAATAGAAATATTTTCTGTACATTCAGCACTTGGCATTTGTAGCATTTTCAAGCAAACCTTATGAAAGAAATGAGACACGATTTGGCAGTAGTTCTAGAAGGATGATGTATTTAACTATTTTGTGTGCTGTTTTGTCATTTTCCATCAGAAATAGGTGCATAATAGTTTAGCAAAGACAGCAGTTTATAATTGCAAAAATAAACTAAACCTAGATTTTTCACTTTATCCAACATTGTAATCAAGTTCTAGCAAGTGTAAGTTACATCTTTCATGGATCAGGTCTTCCCATAGATATGTGTGTTTAAGTGTAGAAACATCTCATTTCTACTGTAATAGATTTGTGATACTCCAAAAACTGGAATTCACTATATAATTTCTAGTACCACATGAACAAGTAGGTAGTTGATGACATCAAATAAAGGAAAGGATGGAGAATGTTTTTAATTTATTCACTGGGTCAGTGCCTATTTGTCTGTATGTGCTATTCAGGTAGGAATGTATATTTCATTATATTACCACTTTATTTCTGATATTGTCTTCAGTAAAGTGGAACAAAAATGATAATTTCTTTAGTAGTCTGTAACCATTTCCCTACAAGTGAATAAATATAGTACAAATACAGGCCAGTAGTATTTTGGGGGGTCATTTAGTTTCTCTTCTCTTAAAAGCTAATCCATTATAAAATTTGGATATAAATTGTAATTCTTCACTTCACATAGAAATATTATGTGAAATAAAAAACAAAATTATATGCAAATATATAATTACTATCTTGGTCTTGACACAGAAATCATGTAAGGAATGAAGAAGACAAAATATTATCTGCATTTGAAAAACATTTAAATTACTCTTCCTCTCATGCATACACAAAATATATCTTAGAATATCTATTATCATATCTGGATTTAATTCAAAAATTCATCTAATGTAACAGCGAACAAGAATTTGAGTAGATTTTGCCAATTTGGCATTTATTTATACCTTTATTTCTTTTCTTTTCATTTCTTTTTATTGTTTTTGTTTTTGTTTTGAGTTGGTGGTGGGATGGGGAGGGTTAGTAACCTGATTTTTTCTTGGAAATTCACCACTCCTTCATCCTAAGTCTATGCAGTTGAGGTAAGCTTGAAGCTACCAAACACTTTCACAGGTATGCTTGTGCCCAAAACCAGGTTAATGCAAATTCTAAAACTTGGATTGAAAACCACTGGAAAAGAAAAGCCTCTTTCCAGCCAGGCGAGGTGGCTCATGCCTGTAATCCCAACACTTTGGGAGGCTGAGGCAGACGGATCACGAAGTCAAGACATTGAGACCATCCTGGCCAACATGGTGAAACCCTGTCTCTACTAAAAATACAAAAAATTAGCTGGGCATGGTGGCACACACCTGTAGTCCCAGCTACTCAGGAGGCTGAGGCAGGAGAATCACTTGAACCTGGGAGGTGGAGTTGCAGTGAGCAGAGATTGCGCTACTACACTCCAGCCTGGTGACAGAGTGAGACTATGTCTCAAAAAAAAAAAAGAAAAGCCTCTTTCCTCTTTTGATTCTCTTGATGCTCTGCTGTGAGAATAATACCTAAAGCTATTTAGGCCTTCTAGAATAGGAAAGCCTGCCTAAGAACCAAGCCAACAAAGAGGAAATAGTCAACCGATGGTAAGAGATGGTTTCCTGACCATATTACTTTAGGACTTTGATCTAGCCGTCCTAGACTTTTCCATCTTCTTGGGTAAAAATTTCTGGTTTTGCTTAAGGCAAATTGAGTAGACTTTTTTGTTATGTGTAACTAAAACAGCCTTAATTACTACACTAGTATCATTTTCATGGAAAGGACCACAAATTCCCCAGAAAAGACTGCCTTCTAACAAATCTAAGTCTTTCAAAAGTAGTTCTAGAAGTCAGTAATACAACAATGCATACCTTTTGAAAACTAAAGTTTGAGAAGCATTGCCCTAGAAAACAAGCTCAACTTATATCTTATTTATTTTTGTATCCCTAGAGACTTGTATTTGGTCTAGCATATAATTAATATTCAATGATTATTGAATAAAGTGTTCTCAAAATTCTATACATTATTTGGGCAATAGAATACAAAGAAGTACAAAAACAGGTTATTTTCATTTCAGAACATAAAAAATCATGTAATTAAGTACTGATTACATAATAATTAAATGAATGATTACATAATAATTAATAATTCATATTTTCTCACTTGCCCAAGTAATATTAAAATGTGCTCTCAAAAATTAAAAATGGCTACAGGCTTAAGTAAATTTGGGAAATATCCCTATTATTATTTTTCTTAAAATTCTCAAATACATAAATACAGTAAAGACACCAAGAAGTCCTGCAATTCCAGGAGTCAAGTTCAGTCTCCCAAATTTGCAAATGGAAAACTTTAAAAAAAGGAAACACTAGTTACAATCTCACATGAGTATTCTACATATTACCATTAGAAAACCTGTACCATAGCATGATAAGGACAATATATTGAGAGTGGATGAAAGGACTGGGGTGAGGTTGTAAGATAACGATATTTAATATGGCTCTTGAGGTATTTTTGAGTGGTTGTCAGAAAGAAGGGGTATTTAGGTGTATTAGAGACAGAGGTCAGAGTGTATGCAAAGCCATGGGCTTCTGCCAGCACTGTGAGTACCAAAAGAGGCAAAGATTTTTGACAATTATTCCCAACACAGAATATCCTTGTAGATGCTAATTATTAACACTTTCTACTTTTTGTTAGCTGTTATTTTATTCAATTTTTGCAATTCTATGAAAACTCTGATCTTTCCATCCTTTCTTAATAGGTATTAGGTGACACTACCAACAATAAGAATAATAATAATCGCAAAAATGAATCCCTACTATGTGTCAGGGAAGAGCTTTGCATGTTTAAGTAAACTCTCAAAACAACCCTTCAAAGTAAGAATTATTATTATCTTTATTTAACATCAGAGTATTATTAAGATACTCAATGTCTTATCAATACTGAGACAGATATGAGATGCCCAAGTTCAGAAGACCAATGGATGGCAGAGCCAGAGCCAACTCAGGAGGTCTGGTTCCACCACCTGTGTCCTTTAATGTCATACTCTACCATGTGCAACACTAGTCTGGGTGTCTATACACTGTTGCATAAATAGATTTTCCCCTACCCTAGTCAACTTACAATCTGTGAAGAATGTAGACCAACCAACCACACACACACATACACATACACAGAGTAACACACGGGCAAACTAGGGCCTGGGCAGAGCCTCAAGGTACAAAACCAGAACAACAGAGTGGGAAGAAGAGATGAAAAGTCACCTCTTGCTCAAGATTGCCTTGGTTTTTCAAGGTCTTCTCTTGGATCCGTATGAGTTTTAGGATTTTTTTTCTATTTCTGTAAGTAATACTGTTGAAATTTTGATTGGGATTGCACCGAATCTATAGAACATTTTGAGTAGTATAAACTTTTTAAAAATTTTAATTTTTTCAATCCATGTACATGACTTTCCATTTATTTGTATCTTTAATTTCCATCATAATGTCTTAAAATTTTTAATGTACAAGTCTTTCACATCTACAATTAAGTTTATTCTTAAGTATTTTATTCTTTTTGTTGCCATGGCTAATGGGATTATTTTCTTAATTTCTTTTTAGGCTGGGTTGTTATTTGAATAGAAATACCAGTAATTTTTGTATATTTATTGTATCCTGCAACTTTACTAAATTTGTTTATTATTTTAAACGTTTTTTTTTGTTGAGTCTTTAGAATTTTCCCTTCCTCCCTCCCTTCCTTCCTTCCTTCCTTCCTTCCTTCCTTCCTTTCTTTCTTTCTTCTTTCTTTCTTTCTTTCTTTCTTTCTTTCTTTCTTTCTTTCTTTCTTTCTCTCTCTCTCTCTTCTTTTCTTTATTGTTTTTTGGTAACAGGGTCTTGATCTGTCACCCAGGCTGAAGTGTAGTGGAGCAATCAGAGCTCACTGCAATCTCAAGCTCTTGGACTTAAATCATTCTCCCACCTCAGCTTCCTGAGAAGCTAGGGCTACAAGCATGTGCCACCACACTTGGCTAATTTTCCTGGTCTCAAGTGTTCCTCTTCCCTTAGCTTCCCAAAGTGTTGTGGTTACAAACATGAGCCACCTCACCCAGCAAGTCTTTAGAATTTTCTACATATATGATCATGTCATCTGCAGACAGAGGTACTTTTACATCTCCATTTTCAATTTGCATCCTTTTATTTCTTCTTCTCCTCTGATTGCTCTAGCTTGAACTTTTAGTACTATATTAAATAGAAGTGGCATGAGCAGGCACCTTTACTTTGTACCATATCTTAGAGAAAAAGCCCATCACACTTCCTGATTTCAAAATGTTTACAAAGCTACAGTAATCAAAACATTATAGTATTGTCATGAAATAGACAAATAGACAAGTGACACAGAATAGACAGTCCAGAAATAAATCCATGCATCTATGGCCAACTGGTTTTCAACTAAGGAGCCAAGAAGACAAAATGGGGAAAAGACAGTCTCTTCAATAATATGTGGAAAACCTGGATATCTACATGCAGAAGAATGAAATAGGATCTGTATCTCATACCATATACAAAAATCAGCTCAACATGGATTAAAGGCTTAAACATAAGACCTGAAACTGTAAAACTACTGGAAGAAAACATAGGGAAAACCTTCTTCCATTGTACATTGGTCTGGGTAATGACTTCTTGGATATGACCCCAAAAACATAGGCCAGGAAAGCAAAAACAAAGTTGGATCACATCACAGTAAAAATCTTCTGCCCAGCAAAGGAAACAATCAACAGAATGAAAAGGCAAGCTATGGAATGGGAGAAAATATTTGCAAGCCATATATCTGATAAGGGCTTAATATCCAAAATATATAAGAAACATATACATATAAATAGCAAAAACTAAATAAAATCCCACAAATAACCCTATGTAAAAATGGGCCAAAATGACCTGAATAAACACTTCTCCAAAGAAGACATACAAATGGCCAATAGGTATGTGAAAAAAGGCTCAACATCACCAGTAATTTGGGGAATGCAAGTTAAAACCACAATGAGCTACCATCTCACACCTCTTAGAATGACTACCATCAAAAACTCAAAAGACAAATGTTGACAAGGTTGTAGAGAAAAGGAAACCCTTGCACACTGTTGATAGGAATGTAAATTGGTACCACCATTATTGAAAACAGTATGGATGCTCCTCAAAAGATTAAAGACGAGACTACTATTATCCAGCAATCCATTTTGGATATAAATCCTCAGGAAACCAAGTCACTATTGAAAAGAACTCCCTTGTTTATAGCAGTATTATTTATTCACAATAGCTAAGATATGGAAACAACCTAAATGTTTGTTGATGAATAAATGAATAAATAAATGTTGGCATGTACTGTACAAAAATACAGTAATCAAAACATTATGGTGCTGGCATAAAACAGACACACACACCACAATGTCTATTCAGGTACTTTGCTCATTTGAGATATGAGTATCATTCAGCCTTTAAAAAGAAAAAATATCCTGCCATTTGTAACTATAACACATATGAAACTGGAGCATATTATGATAAATGAATTTAGGCAGACACAGAAAGAAAAATACCACATGATCTCACTTATATGTGGAATATAAAATCGACTCACAGAAGCAGAAAGTAGAATGGTGGTGGCCAGTGGCTGGAGGGTGAGACGAAAATGGAAAACATAGGTTAAAAGATAGAAAGTTTCAGTTCTGCAAGATGAATAAGTTCTGAAGGTGTATTGTAAAGCAACATGTCTATAGTTAACAATACTGTATTATATACTTGAAATTTGCTAAGATGGTATATTGAAAGTGTTCTCATCATAAAAAAAGGAAAGAAAAAAGAAAACGGTAACTATGTGAGGTAATCGGTATGTAAATTAGCTTGATTGTAGTGATTATTTCACGTCTATGTATATCATTACATCAAGTTGTACATTTTTTTGTTTGTTTGGTCAATCATACCTCAGTAACGTAAGGAGAAAACATTCACATCACTGAGTGCTTACGTTTTTCTCTCTCCCCACTGCTTGGCCTCTTTTCTCTGAGACAGGTAAAGGAAGTAGAGGAGAGAAACCCAAATGACAAGTATTAAGCAACCACTAAATTGGCCTCCAAACAATGACCACCCTTAGAAACTATGTTAGTTTTACCTACCTCCTCCCTTCATCCCTCTTCCTGCAAGTTCTTAAATGAACTTTCTCCTTCCATTCTCAACAAAATTTCCATCCCTTTAGAATGATTGGTGTACCTTACTCTCACTGTGAAATCTTTTTTGTCTAGCTGCCAGTTTTAGTGCTTCTGAATATAGATTTGGCCATCTTTGCTGTTTCCCTTATTAGAAGGGCTCATTGACTCGCCTAGCTTCCTAATTATTACAACAATCCACTCTCACTGGTCATCTATTTTATTTGTTTCCCAGGGACCAAAAATCACAATAATGATGATTTAATCTCTTGTCCTGCCAAGCACAGCTGAGTATAACACAAACGATCAGTTTGTCAGTTAGAGTGGTTTAGCTATTGTAGCATTAAGACAGAATGATTGTAACACACAACCTCACCTTGAGAATTACTGTCTGGAAGCTCCAAGTTTTAGTTATGTTCATGATAATGCAAGTTTATCATCCAAGAATAAGTATTTAACACTGTCCATATATGCCCCATCTTTAAAGTCAGATACAAAGAATAGTCAGTAAAATAAAAACCTAAGATCACAAAAACACTGCTTTATGCATATATGCAGAAACACATGTCTTAACCAAAAGAATCCAATTCCTCCAGCAGAACCACTTATTCAATAGTCTAATGCATTTTAATACCTATGAAATGCCAGGCCATGTTCTAAGCCTGAGAATGCATTTTTAAAAAGCTAATTTTTTCCCTACTTAATTGAGGCTATCAGACCAATTCTAAGTTTGCTATCATATTATCTGTCCCAGAGAGAATATCTTCAATACATTTTTTAAAAACTGAAATTTTAAAGAAGTCCAAAAGAAAACCAAATATGACAGTTATTTAGATTTATAGCCCTACTTCTAAAGAATAATTAATATTAAGTTAGAATTGAAATTTTTTCAGCAAAAGATGATTTTTTTTCTCCCCAAGAGCACTAGAAAACACCTCCTGACTTACATTAAATAGGTTCACAATGAATTAGATCAAATAAAGAGTAAAGTAGGGTACCCAAGTAAAAAAAAGCTTATACTCACTTTTTAAAATAATGCAATAAATTATCTAAAATTAAATTTGTATTGATAGTATCAGAGTATTCAAATCTGATGATTGCTTTCCTCTTCACTGACAGTTTACTTTCTTCAAGTGTCAGTCATTCTCTAGATTTTATGACACAAAAGTAAATTTAACTTGAAAAAATATTTTAAGGCTCTTAAGAAATATAGCATTGAAAAACTGATTTTTAAAAAGTTGATTAAGAGTCAGTCCAACATTTAAGCTCCTGGAAAACACATAAAACCTGGTGAGAGATATTAGTTAATCTCCAGAATGGTGTCAATAGGGTGTATAAACTAAGTGCAGTTTGGCACAAGATGCTAGAGGCATTTTTTCATATTATATAATTCAAGGTGACGTTATAGAATTAATACCAAATAAAGAAAAAAGAAAACTACGACTGAAAGCCTAGGTATTTAGCTACATTTTTAGCATGATTTTTATAAAAGAAAAAGAATATCCAGGCAAGCACACTAAGCACATTGAGTAATTAAGGTTAAAATAAATGAAGTATGTAAATAATTTATTTTTCTGTGAAATACTGTGCAGTGTTATACAATTTACAGAGTACAGGGCATCACATATAAGTGTTTGGAATCTCATTAAAACATAATATGGGTCTACTGATAGATCAGCTAAAATCTGAATTCTAGAAAATACCTCTAATTTTGAATAATGAAGAAATAGACATTAACATCTATTACCTTATGGCTTACCTGTTCCTTGTGGCCCATGAGTTTATACTGTATTAGGACCTTCCTACCAAAAGGGAAAATAAAATAGAACCTCCCAAGAGACTTGAAATTTTTCTAGCCTATTCCAGTTTAAATGTTATGTATTGCTTTTATGAACAAGCATAAGGAAAATGCATTTTGGAACAAGAAAATAACAAAAATAATCCAGTTCAAGGCTCTCATTTTATAGACAAATAAATTAAGCAACAGACAATCCTCCAACAGAAGTTACAGGAAGCATTATGATTTTCCTTCCCCCATGCCATAATTAAGGGAGTTTGCAACTCTGTGGGTCTAGCCACTTGGTATCATAATATCTGGCCATATTATGTCCTTGTGAGTAACCAGAAATTCTAGTTCTTCATAGAGTAATTTTCTGACTCTATTTAGCATCTTGTTTTATTACATACCAAAGGGAGATGTCATATTCCACTGCCCTGATTTTAATCTGAGCAAAACTGAGTTTTTAAAAAAAGAATTGTCAGTCTAGAGACATATTGGATAACAACTACTCCAGACAGCTTAGGTGATGTGTCTGAAAGACATTTGGTTTCTTACCAAAAACATAGCCCAAGACTCTAATTGTAGTTATCTTCTTTTGAGAAATGGATGGTAAATGACAAGATGATACTAAACCCTCATAACACAAAGTCATGAGATTTATTGATTCACCTCAAAACTGCTGGAGTTTTCATATATCAGGGCTTTCAAGTAGTAGTGTACTCTCTGTATATCATGCACATTAAGGTTTTATTAAAAATTCAATGAAATATTTATATCTCAGCTATAAACCCCTTATGGGTAGATGAATGCAATCAAGACATAGTGATTTTCCAATATGAGTTTTATACATAGACCAGTTTGTCATGGCAATGGATGTTTTTTGGTTTTTAAAAAGACAACAGTTTTAAAATGTCCTACTTCTTACATGGGAATGACTTATGCGACTACTGTTTCAACACTTCAGCTTCCCCAACCCAGTCCCCAGGCCCCTCCTGAGCTGAAGAATAAAACTGATTTACCAGAGAATTCCCACAGGACTTGTTTCAAATTTCCCTGGGTAATTCAGAAATAATTTCAAATTTCTCTAGGTAATTCAGAAATAATTTCATAATAATACATAATAAAATTCATGGAGATTTCAAAGTAACAAGGCTTTCTGTTAAAATTCCCAAGATAACATCTCTTACAGTAATTCCATTGTTTAAGTACAAAGACAATTGTCAGTAATTCCAAATGATGTCGGTATTTGAAGATAAGAGATATTTATCTCTCTCTCCTGAATTCCACTAACAGGACTGCCATCTTGCTCATCTTCAGGGAGCAGATTTCACAGAGAGTAGAAAGTGAATCATACCTTAGGAATAGAGACACTGAAATCCTGGCCAGGTGACTCATTAAAGGTTAAAAGTCACACTGGAAAACTCAGTTATAGATTTAAAAATATTTAAGTGACTATATCTCCTTAGAAAGTTTCTTAAGAATTTGAGAGGTTTTATGTGCTGCCTTAAGTACCAATAAAATCTGGAATAAACATGTTTCTTCCCGAACAGCTTTTTTTGTTTACAATAAACATCAGTATTTGATCTGAGAATGTTTCGGCTAGGTCTCCTTTAAGTACTTTTAAACAATATTCAGTGATATGGATACTGAGACAAAACATAACAAAATCTAAAAGAAGAGCAGTAAACTCAATATTATTTTCCAAGTTATTGGATCTTGAGTTTCTTCATAAAATACAAGTTTACAACATGATCACTGAAGCCTGCTTTACAAAGGGCAAGTGGATGGGAGTAACACGATCTCTAACTTATTGCTGTCCCACCTCTGAATATTTCTGCTGATAATCCTTTTTCCTTCCAGTTTTAAAATACTGATAGTAAGCTAATAAAATGATACCTTAATTTCTATCTTTTTTCGAATAATTTACAGTTCTTCATAGAAATTTCAGAAAGCCACAAATCACACACACACATATTTAAAATATTGTCATTGGTATTTCCTATCTTTCATTATTTCATAAAGAAAAGTAATGTCTTTAAAAATAGTAAGTCAAGGCTTAACACCCCAATGTTCTCTTCTATAACAAAGTTCAACTTTTCAAGTTCATTTTAGCAAGGATTTCTTCATATTTTTGCAAAACATTCACCATAATCCCCATATTATCCATCTACATTTATACTTTTATAAGGTCAATGCTGAGCAGCTCTTCAAGAAGGTCTAAATCGACAAGTTAGGTTGCTAAGACAGCAATAACTTGACAAAAGAACCTGTTTTAAGGAACATATATAATCTGAATTGATGACATTCCCAGATTCTCACAAAGAATATCTCCTATCTATCTATTGTTTTCTTTAGTCCTTGAATTTTCTTCATTTAAGTTTGGGGAGGTAGAGAATAATGAGGAGAAAGATAATCTCATACAACCATTCATCAGTAAAGACAGAGTAAACATATTTGAAGTGGGGGATGGTATTCAACATCCTGGTAAAGAAAATTCAAATCAGATCATCTTTATATCACCATTTAAAAAATCAATTTCTAGAAGTAGGTTAGGACAAGGGAAACTATAAAATAAAATAATTTTTTATAGAGACAGTAAAACTCTTCTACATTCTCTTAATATTTTACCATCTTTTAGTCTTTTATTGTTTAAACTTCCAGGGAGTTTGAAGTCTCCGAAAGCAAGGCCAAATATTGTGCATTGACATTGCCCCTTCAGAAGTGTCCTTTGCTTGTCCTACTATCATACTAGTGTCATTGCAGAATGGCAAAGTCTGACATTGGCTATTTTTTCTGGAGAGCCAAATAATCAACCTCAGTAAATGGTGTTGATGTAACCAGCCTTCCTTGTACTTCTCGCCTTTCCTTCCCAGCCTGCATTATAAATTAAACTGATTTCATCTTCAGTCTCACCTTTCTAAGCTGATTTTTCACAGATTAATTCTAGACACAACAGAGTGGTAGTTGAGACCTTGAAATAAAACTTGAAAGTGGTGAGTAAAATGTACAGGAATTCCAGATTTTGCATTTCTCTTTGCCTTTAATTTTTGTCTAAAAAAGAGGGAACTTTCTAACTGCCTTCTAATGCTGGCATTGAGCAAGTCTTTAAATTCCTATGAAAACATGAAATTACAACTTCTGGTATAACTCAGATCACCGTTTCTTAAATCGCATTCTCTTTGACACATTTATTATTTTATGGTGGCATTGCTAGATATCTCCATTACTGCACTAATTATCTCAAGTCTAGCAGAACTTTTTAATCTAAAGAAACGTGTGCTTGCTGTCTCACAGATGATTTCATGGAGGTCAGAACAAGGAATTGTATTTGCTGGAAGTATGCTAGTTAGTCATTTGTTTAGCTTAAAGGATGGTATAGCTTTAGAAATGAAAGCAATTCCTGCACTCATTTCTCAGCATTCACTGCTGCCAGAAAATTGGTGGGAAACTTGGCTGTTAAGATAGCTGGTATTTTCCTGGACAATTTCCAAAATTTGGATGAGTTGTTATTAAAAGCAAAGTCTGTCTGGTTTACATAGACATAAAAGTTGTGGTTATATATTTAGCACAAGAATTCTCAATAATTCTTGATATTTCTGAATATTTTGGCTAGTTTTCCAAATTAGCCCTCTTAGGGGCTAAATGAACTAACCTTAGTTTTTCTTAAGATTTCGTCTAATATACATAATTCAAATAAATAGATGTCTAAACATGAATGAAGAACAAAGATTAAATTCATGAAAGTTGGTAGTATTACTTAGATAAAATTAACTTTCTGTAAGTTATACCTTTTTTCTCTGTTCTATGTACCTTCAGTAATTATTTTCAAATAATATTAATGTACTAATTAATTCCAAAGCACAATGCTGGACATTGGAAAGACCAGAAAGACATATAAAGTACAATGCCTGGCCTCAAGTCTCTTACATTCTGTTAAAGGATAACATAGTTGATCAAAAAGTGGTATAAAATGCAATAAATGCCATCTGCACAGTAAAAGCAAATACTATTATTCAAAAGAGGGCACAATTCCTTTCACTTAGGAGAGCAAGAGTGATCAATATTTTGTAAGTGACTCTTAAGTAATATAAAGACTTTAATAGACAAAAGCCTCAGTGTGTAGCATTTCAGGTGAAGAAAGGAGTATAAAAAAAATGTAAACCAAACAAAAACAAAACAAAACAAAACCAGGAGAGGATACACATAAATTAATGAGTAGTTTAGCTCAAAATCCAAAGCCTAACATAGGACATTGTTCAGGTAAGTTACTGCTGTGTAATGTGTAGCATATCACCTGAAAACTCAGTGGCTCAAAACAGCAGTGATGTTATTGTCTATAATGGCTTCTGCAGGTCAAAAATTGGAAACAGGCTTGGCCAGACAGAACAGGCTCAGAGTCTCTGCTGAGGTTTCAGTCAGAGAGAGAGGCTGGAGCTGAATAGTGGGGGCTGCAGCGGCCGAGGGCTGGCAGGGCATCTGCCTCCCTTCACCTAGTGCCTGGTCCTATCCATGTGGTCACTCCATATGGGCTAGTTTGGGCTTCTTCACAGTATGGTAGTCCCTGGGTAGCCAAATTTCTTACGATGTGACTGAAGGCTCCTAGAGAAACTCTAGGGTACTGTGTGAAAGTTGCATCATCTTTTGTGACTTAGTCTGAGGAGTCCTGCAGAATTCCCACAGTGTTACTTATGCAACATCCCATCGTTTACCACCAGGTCACAAATCCGCCTCGACTCAAAGGGAAAGGAATTAGATTCTCTTTCGTTGGTGAGGCAGTGGCAAGGTACTATAAGGGTATGTGAGGCAGAAAATAGTGTTTTTGTCTTTGGAAAATGTAATCTGCTACAAACAATTTGTAACCTGGTCCCAGCTAACATTTTCCAGGTTGAATTCTATTTCTTCATGTACAACCATGTATCTCCTGCCACGGAGAACTATTTGAGATTCCAAAATATTGAGATGCTTTTGCATATCCCCTTGCCATTGAGATTATTGTTACTATTGTTACTCTGCATGAATTGTCCTTTCTTAATTGTCCTTTCTTTTATGTCTCCCCACCAAAATCCTATTCAGCTTCAGCAAACACCTGTTCTAGATACAGCCTTCCCTGGCTCCTTCAGAAAGCCACTGTATTCCTGTGGTCCAGAGGATTTTTCATTTTTATTTTTTTACTTTTTGGATTCATTGGGATAAGATATACATAATATAAAATTTACCATGTTCAACATTTTCAAACTGTACAGTTCAGTGGCATTAAGTATATTCACGTTGTTGTATAGCCATTAACCATTGTTCATCTCCAGAAAATGTTTATCATCCCAAACAAAACTCTATACCTATTAAAAAAATAGCTCCCCATTACCCCTCCCTCCAACCCCTGGTAAATACTATTCTACTTTATGTCTCTATGAATTTGACCATTTTAAGTACTTCATATAGGTGGAATCATACAATAGTTGTCCTTTTGTTTCTGGCTTAGCATAATATCACCTAAGATAATATTTTCCAAGAGGCATCTGTGTTAGAGCATGTGTCAGAATTTCATTCTTTTAAGGCTGAATAATATTTTATTGGATGTATATGTGACATTTTGTTTATGCATTTGTCATTGATGACCATTTGGATTATTTACTCCTTTTTTTTTTGTCTTACCCATTCTCTCTAACTGTATTTTTTGTATCCATTAACCATTCCTACTTTATCCCCATCTCCCCACTACCCTTCCTAGCTTCTGATAACTTTCCTCCCACTCTCCATCTCCACGAGTTTAATAGTTTTACATTTCTAACTCCCAGATATGAATGAGAACACGCTTAATTGGTCTTTCTGTGCCTGACTTATTTCACTCAGTATAATGTCCTCCAATTCCATCCACGTGATTGCAAATGAGAGGATCTCATTATTTCTTATGGCTGAATAATATTCAATAGTGTAAGTTTACCATATTTTCTTTATCCATACATCTGTTGATGGACACAGGTTGATTCCATATCTTGGCTATTGTAAATAATGCTGCGATAAACATGGGAGTGCAGATCTCTCTTTGATATACTGATTTCCTTTCTTTCGGTTATACATACACAGCAGTGAGATTGCTGGATTATAAGGTAGTTCTATTTGTAGTTTTCTGAGGCACCTTCATATTGTTCTCACAAGTGGCTGTACTAATTTACATTTATACTAACAGCATATGAGAGTTCCCCTTCCTCCACAACCTTGCCAGCATTTGTTCTTGCCTGACTTTTGGACAAAAGCTACTTTAACTGGAGTGAGACAATATCTCATAGTTTTTATTTGCATTTATCTGATGATTAGTGATATTGAGTTTATTTTTATATAACTGTTGGCCATCTCCTCTTTTGAGAAATGGCTAATCAGATGTTTTTCTCATTTATAAATTAGATTATTTGATTTTTCTATTAAATTATTTGAGTTCTTTATATACTCTGGTTATTAATCCCTTGTCAAATAGATAGTTTGCAAGTATTTTTCACCCATTCTGTGGGTTTTCTGTTCACTTTGTTGATTATTTCCTTTGCCATGCAGAAGCTGTTTATGATGTAATCCTTAACATGGTTCTTGATTCTTGAGGTGATCCTATTTGTCCATTTGTCACTTGGTTGTCTATACTTTTGAGGTATTACTCAAGAAACCTTTGCCTAAACCAATGTCTTGGAGCGTTTCCTCAATGTTTACTTCTAATAAAATTGTAGTGTCATGTGTTAGATTTAAGCATTTAATCTATTTTTATTTGATTTTTTACACATGGCAAGAAATAGGCATCTAGTTTCATTCTTCTGTATACAGATATCTGCTTTTCCCAGGACCAATTATTGAAGAGACTGTCTGTTCCCCAGTATATGCTCTTGGCACCTTTGTCAAAAGTGAACTCACTATAGTTTCGGGTCTTAGATTTAAGTCCTTAATCCATCTTGAGTTGATTTTTGTATAAGGATCCAGTTCTTTTTTGTATAAGGATTTTTGTATGAGGATCCAGTTCTTTTCTCCTGCATGTAGCTAGCCAATTATCCCAGCATCATTTGTTGAGAGGGGTGTCTTTTCCCCACTTTATGTTTTTGTTTGTTTTGTCAAAGATCAGTTGGCTGTAAGTATGTGGGTTTATTTCTGGGTGCTCTATTCTGTTCCATTAGTCTATGTGCCTATATTTATACCAGTACCATGGTGTTTTGGTGACTATGGCCTTATAGTGTAGTTTGAAATCAGGTAATATGATGCCTCCAGATTTGTTCTTCTTGTTTATTCTTCCTTTGGTTATATGGGCTCCTTTTTGGTTCCATATGAATTTTAGAATTGTTTTTTTCTAATTCTGTGAAGAATGATGGTGGTATTTTGATGGGAATTGCATTGAATTTGTAAATTGTTTTTGGCAGTATGGTCATTTTCACAATATTTATTCTACCCATCCATGAGCATGGGATGTGTTTCCATTTCTTTGTGTCATCTATAATTTCTTTCAGCAGTGTTTTTTTGTTTTCCTTGTAGAGTTATTTTACCTCCTTAGCTAGGTATATTCATTAAGTATTTTATTTTATTTTTTTGCAACTATAGTAAAAGGGGTCAAGTTATTGATTTGATTCTCAGCTTGGTCACTGTTGGTATATAGAAGAGCTACTAATTTGTGTACAATGATTTTGTATCCAGAAACTTTGCTGAATTCTTTTATCAGTTCTAGGAGCTTTCTGGAGGAGTCTTTAGGGTTTTTTCGGTAAATGGTTATATCATCAGCAAACAGCGACAGTTTGTCTTCCTCTTTACCGATTCAGAAGCCCTTTATTTCTTTCTCTTGCCTGATTGCTCTGGCTAGGACTTCCAGTACTATATTGAAGAGTGGTGAGAGTGGGCATCCTTGTCTTGTTCCAGTTTTCAGAGGAAATGCTTTCAACTTTTCCCCATTCAGTATGATGTCGGCTGTGGGTTTGTCATAGATGGCTTTTATTATATTGAGGTACGTCCCTTTGTATGCTTATTTTGCTGAGAGTTTTAATCATAAAGGGATGCTGGATTTTGTCGAATGTTTTTTCTGCATCTATTGAGATGATCATGTGATTTTTGTTTTTGATTCTGTTTATGTATAGAACAGTATAGATTTATTTCATGTTAAGTTTAAAATACTGTGGCTTTCTAGAAATTGGGTTATGATTAAATTCTTAAGCTATACAAATATAGTTTATCTTTTTCCTATAAATATATGTGTTACAGTAAGTTGTGCTATGTTTAACTTGGTCATTTATCAACTCTTTAGGCTGTAAGAAATGTCATCAAGCATAGGAGCTTTGAATTTAGAAGTTATATCATAATTGAGTTCCAATATTAATTGACATGCTGTAAGTAAAAGTAAAAAGGAAAATATTAGATTCTAAGAAAGTGAGGGGAAGTTATCTTGGTGGCTATAGGATAATCAACATAATATACTGGGACACCAATTAACAGCAACAACTGCAAAATGCCACTTTGTAGTTCAGAACTAAAAACTTCAGGATTTTATTCATACATAAAATCTATGTGTAGTGGGGAAAAAAGGAAACATGCTTTTTATTGAATTTGCTGAACAGCAAGAAGAAAATATTTTCGAGTAAGATTTCCTGATAATATGTTTGTTTTCTTTGGGTTTCTGAGATATGTTGATTAAAATATTCTGGCAATATATTATATAGAAAATATAAAAATTAAGAGATAGTGGCTCCTACAACCTTTCTGATCCTCACTTACATTAGTTTGCAAAATGTTGCTATGCATTTTTGTTTGTTTCCACACTACAGCCAGCCCCTAGAAGACTGCCTGACAAATCAAAAACATTTAATCAACAAATACCAATAAAGTGACTATTGGTTGAACGACTAAGCCTAAAATTTGGCTTTTAAAATAGATATTCTATTATTTACAGTAGTAAAAAACCAAAACTACTTAAATGCCTAACAATGTAAAGTGGCCAGATAAATTAGGGTACATGTACAAGGTAAAATATTTTAGTCATTAAAATTATGTTCTTGAAAAAAATTCAATAATGTCCAAAATTGCCCAAAAGGTAATATTAACTGAAAAAATACAGATATATACATTTGAATGGTTTTTAGCTTTCTTTTACACACACACACACACATGCGAATACTTTAAACATATGTGGATATATGTACAATATGTGTATATGTCTATACACATATTTTCCACATATGATGTGGTTTGGATGTTTGTCCCTTCCAAATCTCATGCTTAAATGTTATCCCCAGTGTTGGAGGTGTGACCTAGTGAGAGGTATCATATTGTGGGGGCAGAACCCTCATGAATGGCTTAGCATTCATCATCCCCTTGATGATTTCTCACTCAGTTAGTTCATGTGAGAACTGATCATTTAAAGGTGTCTGGGACCTCCCCCTTCTCTCTTTTTCTCCCTCTCGCCGAGTGATGTGCTTGTTTCCTCTTCACCTGGCACCATGATTATAAGTTTCCTGAAGCCCTCACCAGAAGCTGAACAGATGTTGGTGCCACGCTTGTATAGCCTGCAGAACCATGAGCCAAAATAAACCTCTTTTCTTTATAAATTACCCAGCCTCAGGTATTCTTTTATAGTAACACAAATGAACTTACAAAATATATATCTGGACATGTTTTATCTGTACCATTAAAAAATTAAAGTTCTATGTTTTATAATACCATGCCACATAACCATTTCTGAGATTTAAGAGCAATACATTGTTATCATTATTTTACTTGCCAATAAGAAGAAGAAAAAGGAAATGTATTTATACCGAAACAACTGTATGTCCTTGATGTGGTTTGGCTGTGTCCCCCTCAAATCTCATCTTTAAATTGTAGCTCCCATAATTCCCAAGTGCTGTGGGAGGGAGCCAGTGGGAGATAATTGAATCATGGGGTTGGTTTCCCCCATACTCTTGTCATGGTAGTGAATAAGTCCCACAAGATCTGATGATTTTATAAGGGGTTTCCCCTTTTGTTTGCCCCTTATTTTCCTTTTGCCTGCCACCACATAATATGTGCCATTCACTTTCTGCTATGATTGTGAGGCCTCCCCAGCCATGTGGCACTGTAAGTTCATGAAGTCTCTTTCCTTTATAAATTACCCAGTCTCAAGTATGTCTTTATCAGCAGTGTGAAAACAGATTAATTCAGTCCCGTAAGCAAGATATCTGTGAAAGAATAACTTTCAATGAAACTCTCAAAAATAACTTTGTGGGGCTAAAATTGCAGGTAGAATTCTTTCTTTTAATCACTTAAATAAAAAAAACCTTAAGGAACTTAAAAAGTTACCACTCTATGAGAAAAGGAGAATTAGATGTATCAAAAATAAAATTTGAAATTTAAAACTCAGCCCGCTTTACCTGATTTCAAGCAGACTATCAGCATAAATTAGATCTGAATTACTATAAACACATAGTTTTACAATGAAAGCTACAAGTTTCCTTATTATAAGAGAGTTTTCTTTGGGGCTCAAATCTTTTAAATATTTTGTTTATGGGATTCTCATTTAGAGTACTCATGAACCTAAAGAATTATAAATCTTGTTTTCTTGTAACAGTAATGAATGAAGCAACTTAGCATAAGTTGTGTATTGGAGCAATGTAACAAAAATGAATATGAGATAATCTAATATTTTACCACATAATGAAACTGATGTGGGCCAAAGAAATCCTGTGACAAGCTGTATCCATAAGCAGTAACAGAGCAAATACAAATAAAATGGCAATATACTTTTATTGGACTGTAAACCACTAATATGGTTATGTAAAAAAAATGGCACTTCTGTGTGTGATTGTATGGTGGATTATTATACATGGATTGACTTTTGCCACAGAAAACAATTATGCATCCTAGGATCCTAGATGAAAATGTATGTTATATGTACTTATAAAAATAAATATAATTAAATTTTTAATTAAAGATGTGAATAATGAAAAAATGTCACTAGTATTTACAGATACCTTTGAAAAGTTCATATAAAAATAGTAATACGCCGAGCATGGTGGCTCACACCTGTAATCCCAACACTTTGGGAATCTGAGGCGGGTGGATCACCTGAGGTCAGGAGTTTGAGATCAGCCTGGCCAACATGGTGAAATATCATCTCTAATAAAAAATACATACAAAAAATAGCCAGTCATGGTGACATGCCTGTAGTCCCAGCTCCTCTGGAGGCTGAGGCAGGAGAATTGCTGGAATCCAGAGGCAGAGGTTGCAGTGAGCCAAGATCATGTCACTGCACTCTAGCCTGGGCGACACAGCAAGACTCTGTCTCAGAAAAAAAAACAACCAACTTATAGTAAATTTAAGAGTCAGTAGAGGGTTCTACATTTATTGCTTAAAAATAATATAATTATGGATCTATGCTCATTGTCTACTACTAAAGTTTCCCATAATGCCATAATAACTTCTTTGTTCTGCTCATTCATTATTACAAAGCTTTTTTCTTTTACCAATTTTTGAATAAGTGACACTTTTAAAGGAGATGAAAACTTACGTGATAATTATATTCTCTGTATATAGAATTTTCTGTGTATACCTCTGCTCAAAGTAAAGGTATAAAAAATTGAAGTTTATCAGAAGATCATAAAATAGGCTTCCACATTTTGATGTATCAGATTATGAAGCTATTTGGGTGTTTATCTTCATAATTTTTTATAAATGTATTAAACATCCCCAAATAACTATTTTGGTGTAGTTTCACATATACATCTTGGATTATTAGACTCTATGCCAGAATTTAAATCATTCTATAGAAAAAGTCACATATTGATTTTTAAAGGGTAATGCACAACAACGACTCAATCCGCTGTACTGACAACGGCAAAGGAAATCAATACCAGCCGAGGTACAAGGTTCAGGAAAAATTCAAAAAGAATGACACTGCTAAGCTAGTCATCATTCATTAAGTTTTACAATTTTTATGCAAAAGGAAAGAAGGGGAAAAAGCCAGGGATGTTGATGATTCAGCCTCAAAGCTTTTCACAGCATCACCACCAACAATACTCAAATATGTCAAAGCCTGTGTGAAAAATGAAAACCAGTGACAATGAAAGCATTCAGCTTGAAAGATATATTACCTCTTTCCCATGTCACACTTCAGAAACAATACAAAACACGATTACTAGTCCCAGCGGAAGGAAGGACTCTTTACAAGTGATATTACCATTTCAAAATATCTTTGTGTAAAGGCAGAGCAAAATAAAGACTCTGAAACATCAGGACTTTTGAGACAGAGTTGGAATTTCTATATAAGAAATATATTCCTGGATAGAATAAAGATGGCAGATGGGAGTGGAAAGGAGTCAGTTTGCATATCACTGGTTCATGCTTAGTTGGGATTCAGTAAGAGGAATAAAAATTTGTAACTATGAAGGCTGTACATATATTATTAGCATGAGTAGTGTGGATTTGATAGAGCATAAAATTTAAATCAAATGTTTGTATGCCACTGTCAGAGGTGCCAGTGCCCCCAGAGGAAGTCCCCATTCAGAGCTTAAAGTGTGAAATGTCTGCAAATCAGTTGAAAATTAACATGCAGTCTAGTTGGTGATGAGATTCCATTTCTGGTCTGTGCTGGCCATTTTATGAAACCTCTAGGAGTCTAAACAGGAAAGAAGAATAGTACATTTCAAGTGCTGTGTTCCTTTCCTTTTTTTCTTCAGGCACTGTGCAGTATGAACTCATTTCTCTAAAGGTGAGGACTTTCCTAAAAACTAAGGGAAAAAGTTCAATTTTTAAAATAAACTATCTTAGTCTGTGCAAGTTGCCATAACAAAACAATACAGCCTGGGTGGCCTAAACACCAGAAATTTACTTTCTTAGAGTTTGAGATGCTGGGGAGTCCAGAATCAAGGTCCCACATAGTTAGTTTCTGGTGAAGGCTCTTTTCCTGGCTTTAAGAGAGCTGCTTTCTCCCACTGTTCTCTCTTGGTGAAGACAGAGAAAGTTCTTTGGTCTCTTTTTATAAGTACACAAATCGTGTTAGATCAGGGCCCCATCCTTATATGACCTCTTTTAACTTTATTTTCTCCTAAAGACTCTATCTCCAAATAGCAGTCACGTTTGGGCTTAGGACTTCAACACCTGAACCTGGGGTGAGGGGGGACACAGTTCAGTCAGTAGCATGAACTATGACAAAATGTTACATAATCTAAACTAATAAAGCTAAGATGTGGGGATCATCACTTCAAAATTACTTAAACTAATTTTAGGGTTTTAAAAGCAATGTTACTCTAATGGTTTAGCTCCTTACCAGACATTAGAAATGGTCATGGTAGCTTTTCCTGGTTTGCCTAATCACTAATGTGAGAATCATTCAGGTTCTGCTGAATGCGAATGCATATGTTTTAAGTGACATTTAAACAACTATTACTGCTTAAGAAATACAATCTATTTTTATGTATTGTCACATGTTCAAAAATTGTATTTAGGGTATTTTTTGAAGAAAGAAAACCCGTGATACATTTCAGAACTAAGATACCAGAGTTTGCTTTGCTGAATATCCTCAACCGTCTACTTTGAGCCAAGATGCCCGAACAATGACCATGCTCACAATATATTCTTTTATTCATCTTAATACAACTAAAACAGATATCTATAGAGACATAATAAATAAACTTGAAATAAGTAACTGACTAAATGAACATTAAATTAATACAACAGAGTGTGCAACTAAGGTTGTATGAATACTTCCTCCCTAAATTCAAAAGCTCATGTCTTAGTGAGGGTGCCACATTTAAAAAATTATTACTTTAAGAAAACTGATGATACATAACTAAATGTCTATATCTGTATCTGTACCTCTTGTGTACCTGATCTTTCTACCAATTTCCCTGTTTCAACAGAAAAGATAACATTCATACAGCTAACTTCATCATGTGCTGAGTAATACTTCTACTAACCCACTTGGCATAGGTTATGAGGAAGTAGACATGACATAATATAAATCTTATTTTTTCCTCCTTCACTCCAGTCTCAGGCAGGTTTTGACACAGAAGCACTTCCAAACATTTAGGTTGTTTCAGTGAAACACTTTCGGAGGTGCTGGTGCCACATGGATGTCAGGAGAGGAACGGCTGTTGTCTATACATTCGTCCTCAATAGATGTGCTTTTTGACAGAAAGCATGGAAGGCTTTCGATGGGGGGAATTATTCATAGTCTGGTGTTTCATTAATTCCTTTGCACAAATTTGTTTATAGTCTGTAAATTCAGCCATTAGTCTTCTATCTATCAGCGGTTATATTTGTAATTAAACCCAGCTTTACAAGCTTCTTTTAAAACTCTTTGGTTATACCTGCTAAAGCTAAATATGTACCTACCCTACGATTCAGAAGACAAGTTACAGCATGTACCTAGCAACATAATGCCAATTAGGCCCAAACTGATAGCTTCCAAAATGCTCTTTGTTTTTGCCCATCAGCAAAAAATAGAATGGATAATTACACTGTGCCATATTCACAGAACTGCATACTATACAGCAATGGGAATGAATGAACACAAATACATAAAAAAAAAGATGAATCTCACAGAAATGACATTGAGCAGAAAAAGAAAATTGAGCTAAGACTTCAGACTATGATTTCATTCATGAGACATTCAAAAATTAACAAAACAATTTACAGTTTTAGAAGCCAGAAGAGTGGTTACCTTTGGTATGGGATTGTTGAAAAGAAGGGAAATGAGGGAAGCTTCTGGGTGTTGATAATACTTTTTCATCTTCATGCTAGTTAAACAGTTGCCTTCAGCTGGTGAAAATGCAATGCACTGCAGACATAATTTGTGTGCTTTTCTACATAATATAGTTCAATAAAAAGTAAATACGAAATAAACAAAAACACAATACTCCCAATGACAATTGTGTGGGGGGTGGTTAAGGCAGCTTGAAATGTTATAAACTCAGTTTAAAGTGTATACACAGTCAAGTTTTTAAGCCTTTGATTTATATTTCTTATAGATTTAATGATTAAAAATCTCAAATTTTCACATTCAGTCATTGGGATGTCTTGTACAGATTTAGCTTTATATAACTATCTCACTTGGTAATTTTATATAACTATCTCACTTGATAATTATATCAGCTAATCCTTTTTCTTTCCAAGAATACTATGGTAATATTCTCCATGAAATTACTGATTTTCTTCTCTTCGTGATTTCTGCCTTATATTTATTCACGCTCTCACTCCTATTTCTTTCATTTCTGTATTAGTTCATTCTCACGCTGCTATTAGGAAATACCTGAGACTGGGTAATTTATTAAGGAAAGAGGTTTAATTGACTAAGTTTAGCATGGCTGCAGAGGCCTCAGGAAACTTACAATCATAATGGAAGGGGAAGAAAACATGTCCTACTTCATATGGCAGCAGTAATGAGAAGAATGAGTGCCCAGCAAAGGGGGAAGCCCTTTATAAAACCATCATCTCTTCTGAGAACTGACTCACTATCAGAAGAACAGGATGGGGAAAACTGCCCCGATGATTCACTTATCTCCACCTGTCCCTCCCATGACACATGGGGATTATGGGAACTATAATTAAATATGAGATTTGGGGGGTGGACACAGCCAAGCCATATCAGTCCACCCCTGCCCCCTCCAAAATCTCATGTCCTCACAATGTAAAGCACAATCATGCCCTTCCAACAATCTCCTAAAGTCTTAACTCATTCCAGCATTAACGCAAAGGTCCAAGTACAAAGTCTCATATGAGACAAGACAGGTCCCTTCCACCTATGAGTCTGTCAAATCAAAAGCAAGTTAGTTACTTCCTAGTACAAGGGGAGTGCAGGCATTGGGGAAATACACCCATTCCAAAAGGGAGAAATTGGCCAAAGCAAAGGGGCTACAGGTCCCATACAAGTCCGAAATCTAACAAGGTGGAAATTAAATCTTAAAGTTCTGAAATAATCTGCTTTGACCCCATGTCTCATACCCAGGTCATGCTGATGCAAGAGGTAGTCTCCCACAGCGTTGGGCAGCTCTAACCCTGTGGCTTTGCAGGGCACAGCACCTCTCTGGCTGCCTTCCCTGGCTGGCATTGAGTGTCTGCAGCTTTTCCAGGTGCACAGTGCAAGCTGTCAGTGGATCTCCCATTCTTGGGTCTAGAGGATGGTGGCCCTTTTCTCATAGCTCCACTGGGCAGTGCCCCAGTGGGGACTCTGTGTGTCGGTGGGGGTGCTCCAACCCCACATTTCCCTTACACACTGCCCTAGCAGAGGTTCCCCATGAGCATCCTGCCCCTGCAGCAAACTTCTGCCTGGGCATCCAGGCATTTTCATACATCTTCTGAAATCTAGACAAAGGTCCCCAAACCCCAATTCTTAACTTCTATGCACTCACAGGTTCAACACCATGTAGAAGCTGCCATGGCTTGGGGCTAGCACCCTCTGAAGCCATGACCCAAGCTGTACCTTGGCCCTTTTTAGCCATGGCTGGAACTGAAACAACTGGGACACAGGGCACCATTTCCGGAGGCTGCATACAGCAGAGGGCTCTGGGCATGGCCCATCAAACCATTTTTCCCTGCTAAGTCTACAGGCCTGTGATAGGCGGGGCTGCCATGAAGGTCTCTGGCATGCTCTGGAGATATTTTCCCCATTGTCTTGGTGAATAACATTTTGCTCCTTATTACTTACGCAAATTTCTGCAGCCAGTTTGAGTTTCTCCCTAGAAAATGGGGTCTTTTCTATTACATAGTCAGACTGCAATTTTTCCAAACTTCTATGCCCTGTTTCCTCTTGAACACTTTGTCACTTAGAAATTTCTTCTGCCAGATGCCCTAAATTATCTCTCTCAAGTTCAAAGTTCCACAGATGTCTAGGGTAGGGGCAAAATGCTGCCAGTCTCTACATAGCAACAGTGACCTTTACTCCAGTTCCCAACAAGCTCCTCATCTCCATCTAGACTACCTCAGCCTGGACTTTATTGTCCATATCACTATCAGCATTTTGGTTAAAGTCATTCAACAAGTTTCTAGGAACTTCCAGACTTTCCCAGATATTCCTATCTTCTGAGCCTTCCAAGTCTCTGGGAAGTTCCAAACTTTCCCACATGTTTCTATCTTCTTCTGAGACCTCCAAACAGTTCCCACCTCTGCATGTTACCCAGTTCCAAAATCACTTCCACATTTTGAGGTATCTTTACAGCAGCACCCTACTCTACCAGTACCAATTTCCTGTATTAGTCTGTTCTCACGCTGCTAATAAAGACATACCTGAGACTGGGTGATTTATAAGTGGAAGAGGTTTAATTGACTCACAGTTGAGCATGGCTGGGGAGGCCTCCAGAAACTTACAATCATAGCAGAAGGGGAAGCAAAGACATCCTTCTTCACATGGTGGCAGTAAGGAGAAGAATGAATGCCCAGCAGAGGAGGAAAGCCCATTATAAAAACCGTCAGATTTCATGAGAACTTACTATCACGAGAACAGGATGGAGGAAACTGCCCCCATGATTCAGTTACCTCCACCTGGTCCCTCCCATGACACATGGGGATTATGAGAACTACAATTCAAGATGAGATTTGGATGGGGAAATAGCCAAACCATATAAATTTTTATTTCAGAATACTAGACATTTATTTCCTTGGTTTTGGCTCCTTTGAAAACTACTTGAAGATATATTTGCTATGGCTGAATATCTGTCTCCCCCTAAATTTATGTTGAAGCCTAATCCCCAGTGTGATGATATTTCGAGGAGGGGACTTTGGGAAGTAACCAGGTCATGAAAGCAGAACCTTGTGAATGGGATTAGTGTCCTTATAAGAAGAGACACATGAGAGCTTGCTTTCTTTCCCTCTCTCTTTCCTCTCACACTCCTCTGTGTGAGGATACAAGAAGGTGTCCATCTGCAAACCACGAAGAGCTTCCTCACTAGGAATCCAATCAGCCAGGACATTGATCTTGGACTTCCCACCCTTCAGAACTGTAAGAAATAAATTTCTATTATTTAAGCCATCCAGTCTATGGTACTTTTGTTTAGTCACCTAAACTAATTATGACAGTATTCTTAGATCACATGCATATAGTTCACATTTAAAAATCCTAAGAGACCAAAATTAGTGATCACCACTGCTCACCCATTTGCACAACATAGAAAAGACATGTTCTTCATCCATTAACTTTATTAATCAAATTCATATTTCTAACCCTCAACACAATTAATAAACATTCTAAATATGAAGGTGACATAAACAATTCCTAAATTAAATCAGTGCATTCATTGTGCTGGACTTCTATTAACTTCAATAGGAATAGCACTTCGTTTAAGAGGCTGAATAAGAGACCCAGAGCCAGGGAATGAGATACAGGGTTTTACTCTGGGGGATGAAAAATATATACCCCCTCCAGGGTAGACCATCTACAGAGGTCTGTGGCCCCCAGGACGTGAAAGATTTTGAGGTTGTGTATGTATACCTGGGGCAAAATGATGAAGAGAAAATAAACACAATGTTTGATAGAAGAATAGGGTGGCTATCTTTAGCAACAAAGGTTGTATATTTCAAAGTGACCAGTGTCATGCCACATTTGTCAGCAGGTCAGTCTGAGTGTACCCTTAGCTGTCTCCTTTCCTTTGGCTCACTTGTCTTTCATCCCAGCAGCATGCACCCTTTGCTCACACGGTTTCTCCATTTCCCCTAAGTCAGTGACAACTTGGGTCATGGAGACCTGGCTGTCCTACCAGGGGGCTCAGGATAGACATTAGCATGCCATATCATTGGTTGGGTGCCTACTATAAGATGTTATCTTTCACACTGTCAGTGAAAAGCTCATTATGGGACCTCAGTAACGCTCAGCATAGATAGCATGCTTCATCCCTAATTCCTGGAGGATGTCCTGCAATTCCAAAATAGGCTGCCATTACACAAGAGACTTGGGGACACCTGCCTTATTTGGCCAGGCTGCCTTGCAGCCCACAACCACCTGTATAAGGGAAAGTGTGAACATATTCTTATTATTGGTGCCACAGAGGCACTGCCTCAAGGTAGGATGGTTTGTGATGGACGCCATTTAACTCCCCTTAAATTTGGAGGGTATAATATCCTCTGTCCCCACGTCCCATAGACAAAGAAGTCACCCCACAATCAACTCTCTTCCCTTCTGTAGGAACCTATTCCACAATTCCACAGTAGCATAGCCTTGCATTGTGGTGTGCAGCCCTACAAGACTTGCCCCCTTTCAGATGAAAGCAAGTCTTGTAGGGCTACTCCCTATAGGTGCAGTTGGTCTGTCTTTATCTTGGTAGTAACTATGGGACAGGTGGAGAGCATGGGAACTTCTGTGGACTCATAAAAGTCCTCAATCTCCTCCCCACTAGACATCTCCATAGAGTCCCTGGACATAAGATCCAAGACAATTCAGCCAGGAAAGCCCAACTTATTGACGTGGAAGCCTTCAAACAGGCTACCCAACAAGCCAGGGTCTCCATTCCATTATCCTGCTCCCACAGGTGGGGCACCAAGGTCTCCGACATTTCAGCCTGAATTAATGTGGCATCTCTTTCTAGTCACAACTCATCCTGTAACTGATGAACTCTTGCCTATGATTCAAGCTCAGCTTCAGTGGCTGCTCAGAGTGCAGTCAGAAGTGGCCAGCCAACAACAGCTGCCAGAGCCCAGACATCTTACTTTTGCTCAGTTAGATCTGCCTTGTGCAACAATTGTTCCAGACCCTTCAGCATTTACAGGGTGTCCCACTATTCACACACTGGGCCCCATTTCATTAAAGATAGTGGCTACAGGATCGCACATAGAAGTGGATGGCCAAGCCAGGATTCTCCTCTTCACCCATCCCATTGTCTTGGCACTCATGGGGATTTCCTCAACCTCATACTGGGCTTGCCAATTGTCATACAGACCCCTATTAACTTCAGTAGGGATAGCACCATGTTCAAGAGGCAGAGGAAGGGACCTGAAACCAGCAAAGGACATATAGGTTTTTACTGGGGGACTTATATCAGGGATGGTCTACTGGTGGCATGCTGGACAAGAGAAACAGTTCCATTTGTAAAAAGCATACAGTTTACATAGATCACGTGTGTCTGCATTCTCAAGGAATGCTTAAGTTATTGCTATCAGGTGCATCTCCCAAAAAGCTATAAACAGAAGGAGGCAGTGTGGTCTGTCAAATAATTCAGGAATGATTTTGTTGGCTGATATAAGCCTCACATGAAAATCCTCAGAGGATTTGATCTGGTTTTCCCAAGCCTCAATGAATAAGGATGAAGATGGTGAAAATGAATGCAAGTTCTAAAACACGCTATTTGAAAAACTTTAGTAAATTCTTCTATCATAATACAGCAAAAAGCTCACGGCAGTGCTAACAGAGAGTGAAAAGGACATTTTCTGAATGCATGTGGGACTATTATTCTAGGCTTCATGTACAATAGAGACTGGACCAGGTTATTAGTTTAGATCAGCACTCAAGTCAATATTATTTTCTCTTTCTTTTTCACCTCTGTATTCCTACAGCCCAGCATAATATATATTGCATATAGCAGGCAATGCAAACATCTTTTGACTACATGCGTGCATAATTTGAAGAATGAATGGAGCAAGAGGGATTTGAGAGTAGGTCATTTGCTCTGGGCCTAATGAGCAGAACTGTGAATGGCCTATAAGAGGTAGAGACATGTGGGTGTGCATTAACAGATACTTAATGAGCAGTTTAATTACCATGCTGAGTCTGGCCTATATTACAATGCATTATTGTAAGGCTATAAATTATTTATATGGCTTAAACATATGTATCTGCTTTCATCCTCTTTTTTTCTAAATACTTGGTATTAACTAGCATCTCGACAAAAAACACAATTATATGTATTTCCTTAAGATAAGGAAGAAAATATACCTAGAATGGAAAAATCAATTTGTGAAATCTATATTTTTCATGTTATAAAGTATTTTCACTTTGAGAATTACCAGGATTAATTGACCTCATTTGTTCTCCATGTGGCAGTATTCAGACCTTCCAATACATGTATTCCCCCTTCCCCCAACAAGTGAACAATAATTTCTTAAAAAGCTCCTTTTGGAAACATTCCCAGATTTAAGTAAATATGTTGAAAATAGAACTGAGAAAATAGTGCTTTTCAAAGGGAAAATCATAAAGGTAACTTTTAGATGGAAACTAATTTTTGTTGAATTAAAGAGAAATGTGTTACCAGAGGCCTGTGAAATACCAGCACAATAGTGAGTAGTGAATGAGTACCCGGCTCATCAAGACTACAGCAGGAACTTCAAACATTACTTTAAAGATGGAAGTGGGTATAGTTCCACACAGTTCTTAAAATAAACATACTTGGGTCTATTGTATGGCCTGAGTAGCAGTGCCCTTAGTAAAAACATAGGTGAACTGGGATCCATCAACTTATAGCCACAATTGAAAGAAAACCAATTTTGTTAATGGAGTTAGGTTCCCAGAAAGATTACATGATATTATAATTAACTACTTAAGAAAGACAGGCAGGATATGAGTAAGTGTGCTAGGTTCAGTTCTAAAGTTGTGACAGAAGCAATAAGCAGTCAAAATAGCAAATGACTCTGACGTTTTTGTTTTTTAATTTGAGAGTAATGGGTTTTTTTTTGCATTGCAAAAAGTCAAAGAAAAACATTAAGAGAAAGTCTATATTTGTTACAACAAACTCATTGCGATGAAACATAGGGCAAAATGGTCCAGAATGTGTCCGGGAAATTTCTTCTATGCATACTGAATGGCTGCTTCACTCTCTAGCAATTTCATGAATGTACTACACGAAGAAGACAAATGAAGCAATCTAGGTTTGAGCCACTCAGCTTCAGATTGTTACACAGTCACAAATTGAACATCCCTAAATATTTAATAACTGTAACAAAGGATGAGAGATGCATGATAGTAGGGAAACAACTGAAAGTATATGGCTATTGATGGTGAGCCTACCATAAGAGATATAGGTATACACAAATATATGAACTTAATCACTCACCCCGCCTCCTTCTGTTGTGCACACCCTATGTAAAGCTTATGAAAAATTTCTAAAATGATTAAAAACATGATTGACTCTGCACTCAATAATCTTGGATATAATATTATAGTAGGGCCATAGACTAGTGACTCAATATTCCAGAAATCATATCTACCTGTGAGAATCAAATGAAAATGATGAGATTCTTCCTTTGGGGAAAGAAACCACATTTACACAGATATCCATATAATTCTACATGTAATTTTGGTGGTTCACATACCTCTAAAGCCCATTCATGGGCCCAGGAGTTCATGGGTTACATGTCCCAAGTCTTGCCTAGATGGTCTTCCCATACCTAATTTCCTACTATGATTCCAAATTTTATATTAGTCTGACATATGCAAGAAAGTTTTTACTATCACATTGTACTGGCTATACATTGCTTCATAAATGTTAACTACCCCAAAACTTAGCAGCTAAAAACAAATATATATATATAGTTTCAAGATTAGGTCAGGAACCTTGAAGTACCTTAGCTGAGTGGTCTGGTTCATCACCTCTCATGAAGTTGCAGGCAAGATGCTTGCTGGCAGTGCAGTCATCTTTGAATCTGACTGGGTCAGGAATAGCTGCTTCTGAGCTTACTCACGTGGCTGATGGCAGGAGGTATCTGTTCTCTGTCGATTGTTGGTAGCAGTCCTCAGTTTCTCATCATATGGGCCCCTTCATCAGGCTGCTCAGACTTGGCAGCTAGCTTTTCCCAAGAGAACCAAGATGACTGAAGAGAAAGCCATAGTGTCTGGTATGACCCAGGCTCAAAAGTGAAATAATCAGTTATAATCTATTGTTCGCACACAACAACCTTGACACAACATGAAAGAGGACTTCTCAAGGGTGTGAGCACTAAGTGATGAGGATCACTGGGGGCCACTTTAGAATCTGGCTACCACAACATTCAAACTGAAATAATGAAAACACCATTGAACTAATGGAGTTGGAGTGGTTAAGGAATGTGGTGCATAACCTAGTTTGTGAAATTAACTGTATGATACTGATCAGGTAAATCACCCTCTATGCAGAATAGGAGGCTTTGATTAAATAAATTTTCAGGTCTCTTCCAGCTTTAATGCTGTGTGGTTAGATTACTTTCCCATTATAAGTCCAATGTATACCAATTATATGGCTATTAAGGAAGAAATCCTAAGATTCACTCAAATCCAGTGTAGAGTCAGTCAACAAATGCTGAAATGTAATAATTATTGATAATAAATCTGCTATCCACAAATATATACTTTCACTATAAATTTTCTTACCTGATAATTATTAGTGAACTGACAAAATGTCAGCAATGTCTTTTAAAAATTGAGTGCTTTGAATTGTTTTAGGATTTTATTAGCCAAGCTTTGGTATATATTAAGACATCTCCAGCTTATAGACAACTCCTAACACAGGCCTACAAAATTTTCTCAAATCCATTTTAGGTCATCTTGGGTATGTTGTCATCAGGAAGGAGCAGTTCATGAATGACTGCCTCAAGGACTTTTCAGGAGGATTGCAAGTTGTTGAAGTGGAAAAGCCTTTTAGGGGATCAAAATATATCCTAATATCAACCCTGAGGTCTCCTGTTGCATAGTTAAGCATGGCTGCATAAAATAGATTGAATAAAACTGGAACCATTAGATATCCCTGCTTCCCAGGATTAGTGATGGATGGCTCTGGCCAGATGCCATCAACACTAACTTGACCAGTCATTTCATCATGAAACTTTCAAGCTGTTGGTAAACTTCTCTGGCAAACCAACTTTATTGCAGTTGTCAGAGCAGAGATTCTCTGCTGTCAGCAAAAGTTATGGTAGATTAATAATCACAACATTGACAGGTGAAGAGATGTAATAATCCTATTCAATGTAAGACGGTATTACTAGAACTATGTAACATATCCCTAAAAAAATCTTAAGGTGAGCCATTCTTGATTTTCCAAAATGATTAAAATGAATGGCATATGCTTATCATTTAATGTGATTCAGCAAATATTTAATGAAGACACTTCAGGAAATAAGATGAGTAGGAGCTTTGTCCTCAGGTAGCTTACAATCTCAACTCTGAAGGAAATAGAATGCAAACGATTATGAGGTTGATGAATAGTAATTGCCATAATTGGTTTTTGCAATTCTTGTAATAAAAGTTATTCCGAGGGTTTATAATTAAAAATTTGACAACTAGAGAGTAAAATACCTGTCTTGTGCTTTTGTCTTTGGTATTTCCAGCTACAACATCATGGATTCTCTCCATTCTCCCTCCCTCTTTCTTTTTCTCTCTCTCTCCCTCAACCACCTCCTTTTCTCCCTCCCTCCCTCCCCCTTCCAATAAGCTCCTCTGCCTTCTGGCTTTTATTAGGATTTGGCCAATGGTGAGCCACACCATGAAAATAAAGAATAAAGCAGATTGAGTTCAGGATATTTATTCTCCAGCTCCTTACCTGGCTGGATCACCCCCAGTTGACTGGGTCCCTTGACCAATGAGTCACACTATCTCTCTCTTCATCTCTTTGGGCCTAGCATGGTAAAAGCCTGAGAGTTCTGCACTATCCTTGTGGTTTCTTTACACATAGAGACTACCCCCTGTTGAAAAATAAACATTGTGTTAAACTGCTCTTGCATTATTCTAATTAGAGGGTTCTGTTTTCTGTTAGGATACAAAAAATTCGAGCACATTTCTCCCTTCCGCTATGAGAACTCCTGGCCTTTAAGTTTTCTCCTGCCCATATATTAGTTTTGTCTCTGGGTCATTTGTCTTTTCTCTTTCCCAGAGCAGATCATTTTGGAGATAAACAAAGCAAAGTAAAACAAAACAAACAAACAAAAAAATTGAGCCCTACACACAAATGTCTGCCTGAGACACATCATTTGGCTCACTAGCCAGTGGTTCTTTTGTATTTGTGCCTCTGCCTCTTTGTTTCTGCTTTAATGAGGACTAGGAGAGGGAACCAGAGGACCAGTGAGAGGGAAGAAAAAAAGATAAATACAGAGTAAACAAAATAAGTGCTAGACATGTAATTCTGCCATAAAAATTCATATTTCACTGCTGTGGATTTCTATACTGAGAAAACTCAAAATCAAGCAAGGGGAGGGGACTATGAGGGGACAGGTAAATTCTAAGAATGCAACAGGGTAGGATTGTCCATCTCCACACTATTCTCCCCTGTTGCATTCTTAGAAATAAAAAGATTAGGGCATACTTACCTTTAATAAGACAATTAACCATTGAATTTATTTTGGGAGATATCTAAAGAATAATTACAACACCCATTTAAAATAATTCATAACATTTCTATTTAAATTCCCCTTCAATAAGACTTTATTGTATAAAGTAGAGAACATTATACTATTAAAGTGCTGAATGATAAATGTTTATAAGACAGAGAGATTTTAAATTCTATTACAGCTACACACAGACATACACACAGGAAGATAATACAATTTCATGTCAGGCTATTTACTCATTGTGCCTAAGTCATTAGTGGCTACTAGTAAATTGAAGTATATGTGCATTTCACATGGATGTTACCATTTCACATCTGGAATGGATCTCTTGGCTGAGACTAAACTTTCTCAAAACTTGTTTTTGTATATAAATTACAGAATCATTCCTAACTAACCAGTAATCACATTTCATTATGAAAACAGAAACAGGCTCTTGTGTAACTCAAAGACACAGATGGTAGTTGGGCAAACCAGTACTTCATGACAGAAAAAAAGATAAATACCTCTCTTTTTATTTTTATTATTCTTATTAAAATAATTAATGTTTATTATAAAACATTCATATAGTAGAGTGTGTTGGACTAAATAGGGCCACAATTTGTTGCAACTCCTCCCATTAAGAGATGAAGTCTATTTCCCCGTTCTTTGAATGTATCCTGGCTTTGTTACTTGCTTTGAAGAATAAAATACAGCAGAGGTGACCCTGGGTGACAACCAAGCCTGGGTTTCAAGAGAGATTGTGTTTTTTGTTTTTTTCTGTTTTGTTTTTGCCCTCTTGGAGCACTGCTGCCCTCTGAACAAACTTAGATAGAAACCATGGAGAAAGAGGTCTAGCTATCTCAAGTAGTTCCAGCACAGCACAGGCCCCAGACATGTGAGTGAGATTATTAAGGACTAGCTAGTCCCTAACTGGCCCACCAACTTTTTTTAGACACAAGAGTGAACCTAGACATCACACAGAATAAAGACAAGCCATCCAAATTGAACCTTCCCCAAACTGCCAATTACACAATTGTAAGCAAATAAATGGATTTTAGTTGATGTCACCAAGCTTTGGGTTGCTTTGTTATGCCGCAATAGACAGATAATATATAAAGGAAAGCGTAAAACAATAGGCAAAAGTTCTCCTACCCAGATTCTCCCAACTCCATTCTCCAGAAAGTATAATGCATTATCATGGTTAACTTTTTCATCTTTGCTCATTCTTCCAGACATTTTATGTGCCTAGAGAAATAGATAGAAAGATGAATGAATAAATAAGTAGATGAAAGGAAGAAAGAAAGAAAGAAGAAGGAATAAAGGAAAGAAGGAAGGAGAAAGGGAAGGAGGGAGGAAAGAAGAGAAGGAGAAGGAGAGGAAGGAGGAAAGGGAGGAAGGAAAGAAAAAGAAATCACAACTGGTATATCATATTTTTTGCAGCTTTTGCTTTAACTAAGAATATAGCATAAAGCATTTTTCATACCAGTACATGAATACCTCCTTCATTCCTTTCAAAAACAACCGTGTAATATTAGTATCATTAGGCCATACTTTAACATATCCTAATTAGTGCACCAGTAGGTAGTTGACATTATTTCACCAATACAAAATGTTATTGCAACTAATTTTATCATGTTTTTTAAAACTTGTACAAGCATGTCTGAATAAAGTAGACTATAAGTGTCACTGCTAGGTAGAAGATATTTACCTTTTTAATTTTTGATAGGAAGTTCCAAATTGTGATCCTGATAATTGGTACCCATTTCGTATATTTTTTCCTGATTTTTTGGGCTGTTTCTGCCTGTTGCTGACCAACTTGTACAGAAATGCACATGCTTGTTTCTACTATATTTAGATTTCAAACAGTGCTGATTACTGTGGGGATGTTGCCTTTCTATGATGCTTTAGTGCAACCCCCAACCATTAATGGTTTGTATGCTCACTTTTCCTAAGTTTGTAACAACCAGCTTACCCAGTGCACATGATCTATTTAAAACTACCTTCAGAGCAAATGCAGTTCATATAATCTGCTTATGGCCAGGAAAAAGTTCAGTGCTCTGCCAAATCCATTCAGCTTGAAGTCAGGAAGCCTGTAGTCATTTCCAATGAGTTCTAATGAGATAGTACATTACAGAAAATGATAAGAAAGGATGTAGAAGTTTGAAGGAATGTCTGAGTAAGATACATAAACAAAGCCCAGGTACAGCATAGAACTATGAAACTTGACACAAATAAAAATCTTAAACTTTTCAGAGGAAAAAAATCCCCACTCTATTCACATATGTACTGAAATAGAGAATATAAAAAGAAAACACAGTAAACCTTCTGAGATTTATATTGCAGGTGTGTGGTTCCTGCTGTTTCCCTTCCAGATGTGTTATCCATCAAAGAGGTACCCTATTAACCCTGGTGGATAAGTCAGCTCTATGAGACATGGAGTAGTCATTTCCTTGATTATTCAGGGATGCCTGGTAGTCGGGCTAATGCAGAGCTTTGGGCCCTGTCAGCGGCCACATCTGACATGTTCCACACCCAGGCAAACTGGGCCTCACATGGTTCATGAGTTCACTGGGTCATAAGCCTCAGAAGGCAGCTGCAAAGGGGCGATGACTCTCTCCCTCTGGCTGCAGATGTTCAACCCCTTCCCTGCACTTCCCTTGCCTCCTGCAGCTCCAGAAAGGGCTCACATAATTCTTGTCAAAATGGTTTTGTGAGCTACCTGCAGCTAGAGAGCAATACCACCATTTAAGGTAAGTTTATATTGTTGGCTCACGAATCCAATTTCAACTACAGATGCTTCTCAACTTACAATGGAGTTACCTTCCAATAAGCTCACTATAAGTTAAAAATATTGTAAGTCAAAAATGCATTTAGTATCCATAACCCACCAAACATCATAGCTTAACCTGGCCCACCTTAAATGTGCCCTGAACACTTACATTGGCCTACAGTTGGGCAAAATTATCTAACACAAAGCCTATTTGATAATAAAGTATTGAATAACTCAAGTAATTTATTGAATACTGTACCAAAAGTGAAAAAGCAGAATGGTTGTACAGGTACTCAAAAAGCAGTTTCTACTGAATGCTTACTGCTTTCATACCATGGTGAAGTCTAAAAATCATACATTGAAGCATCCTAAGTCAGATGCCACCTGTCTAATAATACTTTTACCTGCCTTTTAGTTTATCTGTTACATTTTCCTGCCATGGTATATGCTGCCAGCTTGTGAAACCGTAACTACCTTAAGTGGTAAACTATTTTTCTGATACAGCTAAAATAAGTAAATAGCTCCTTGATAAAGGCTTTGTTTAGTTTTAATAACCAAAAGTTGGGTTTTGTTTACATTGGAGAACATTAGAGTTATACCAATAAATGAAAATTTAAATTAATCTGAAATCCAAAAGGTTATAAAGTCCATCTTCTTTTAAACATTGCTTCATCAGAAGGAGTCAAGGTAGTAGCTAAGATACTTATTTTTTTTCTCCAAAATAAATATATTCTAAAAATGTGTCAAGGAGTCACCGTAGGTTTGAATGAAATTCCTAACTTTTATGAAGAAATTTAATGATTTTATTTATGAACATAAGGCCTCATATTTATGAGTACAGAGTTCCAAGTATTTAGGTTTAGTCTAAATATTGTTTTAGTGATAATAATTTGTAAAATAATAATGAAGATAGTAAGTGCTCAATAAAGATAAGTAATGTGTTAAACAGTAGTATAAGCACTTTTATTTTACCATTTAATTTTTAGCACAACTCCATGAAATTCAAAATAATATAATCTTTTATTGAGGGAATTCTAGTACAAAGAGATTAGTAATTTACCTAAGGTCAGAGAGCTAGTGTCAGAGCCAGAATTTAAATGTGTGCAATTGATTAATTTGTAAATAGTGATTTCTTTCAGATAATTTTTTTAAAACCACATACATTACAGCAGTAACAGTAAACCTGCACATTCATTATCTACTTTACTCTGCAAATAGTCTTGTAGATTAAGTTCAGAGCTGTTATCCTTACCAGCTTGTAAATGAAATAGATGAGGCTCAGAAGATAGACTTTCTCATAGTCACCCAGTTAGCATGAGGTACACTTGACCCAAATCTAGTTTTTTTGAAATTATTTTTTCCTAGGCATACCAAATGCTAATCTGAGTGGTACTTGATAAAAAATAATTTAGAACTAATATTATCAAGGATATGAATAATTAAAGCATTTTCATAAATTAATAGGGGATAAATTTTAATTCCAAATGGTGAATGAAGAATGTGTATTATTAGTAGAAAGATTATTTTGTACATGATTTTATTGCTAGGTCCAAGAATAAGGCCTAACACATAATAGGTTCTCAAATACTTGCTGAGGGAAGAAATTAACATATGAATTAATCTACTGTGAGACTTCAATCTATTAAGATCTTTCTCTTGTTATTGTTTTATCTAAAACACTAAGAAATTACATATCTTTGATTTTAAATGTTGAATACTTAAAATTTTAGTCCAGCTCTGTTCAAATTTGAGGAAAACATTTTTCTGAAATAATCTAAAATTGATATATGTCCAGATACTATTACTTCTTGTGAAGAATAACTCACAGTGCGAGACACATTAGCAGGTATTAACAATTATGCTATTATAAATTGTGAGTACTCATTTGAAACATTTGTGGATTTTTCAAAATTAACCAATATGTTCATTTTGACCAAATCTCAAAACAATACACACACAAATAAATTTTGTCCCACTTAACATGTCATAATTCTGCCCAAATGTTATCCTTTAAAAATTTATACAGTAGTTCTCAAACTTTAACATGCACTAGAATCACCTGGAGGGCTTGTTAAAATGTAGATTACTAGACCCTATTAGTAGGTCTATGGCACAGTCCGAGAATTCACATTTCTATCAAGTATCCAGGTGGTGCCCATACTGCCCATCTAGAGACCATATTACGTGAACCACTGTCATAATGGAAAGCACTAAATATACTTTCTTTTTTTTTTTTTTTTTTTTTTTTTTGAGACGGAGTCTCGCTCTGTCACCCAGGTTGGAGTGCAGTGGCGCGATCTCGGCTCACTGCAAGCTCCGCCTCCCGGGTTCACGCCATTCTCCTGCCTCAGCCTCTCCGAGTAGCTGGGACTACAGGCGCCCGCCACCACGCCCGGCTAATTTTTTTTGTATTTTTAGTAGAGACGGAGTTTCACCGTGGTCTCGATCTCCTGACCTCGTGATCCACCCGCCTCGGCCTCCCAAAGTGCTGGGATTACAAGCGTGAGCCACCGCGCCCGGCCTATACTTTCAACTTCTGCTTTAAAAATTAAGAACAGAAGATACCAGAGTGTTACAGGTTCAGAGCTCTTCTTAACCACCATCTTCCCCTGCCACATTCATTTCCAGATTTGGTTCATCTGATTTATCCGTGTGCTATAATACAGTGTGTGTTTGTAAGAATCAATAGATTTCCTAAGCTTATAAGCTTCACCATAGCTGCAGGTTTTTAGATTGACAGTAGAATAAGTTAGGCTTATAAGTTTCACCATAGCTGCAGGTTTTTAGATTGACAGTAGAATGAGTTCAGCTTATAATAAAATATCTAATTATTACAACAATCATTTAAAAAGTTGAAATGCTGAATCATTGCAATTGGTCTTTCTCTCTGGTTGAAAAGTACATATAATTAAGACTGCAATATTTTACCACCATCCAGCAAAAGTGCATTAGGTATTGCTAGTCCAACTAACAGAATATATCAGCATTTCAGTTTGACTATATCCACAGAGGTATCATGTCTAAACATCTACTGCCACTTATAACCCTAACTAGAAGTAATTAACATGACCTTGAACATTTGCCTTAATTTCAAATAGCTTGTGTTTGTTGTAAAAATGATTCTGGCCATAACACTATAAGATCTGTGAAACATATGCTATATGATTACATGGGACTGCAGAAGGAGGACTGTGTTCAAGTCAGAGTTTAAATGATAGTTTTTAAAAATCTGACCAGGGAAAATAGATTATGTAGAACAATGTTAAAATGTCAGGATTGGTAAAAAAAATAACGGGGATTTCAAAAACCTTTGTTTGGAAAATAAAAAGATTTAAGGGAGGAATTGCTACTTGATTAAGTGTTAAATACATGCCGGAATTAGTAGTAATATTAGTAGTCATGATGTATGTGGTTACTGTATTAACATTGATCTTTACAATATCCCAGTTTTCAAAGGAAGAAACTGAGGCCCAAGTATTTGGCTTGTCCAGTCAGCCAGTGTGTCAAATTATCTCCAAATGTTTCCAATACAGAGTTAAGCCACATTTATTACAGTAACCTGGCTTACTAAACAAGCCTGCAGAATCAAAAAAAAGTTATATATTAGCTTCAAATATAACATTTTTAACACCTAAATAGTTGTCAGGGGCTCATATTTTACTAAATTCTTTATTCTTCCCTTGACTATAGATTTGTTTCCCCATAGCAGAAATTTATACTAATGGATTAATGCACATTATAGCAATAACATAAAGCAATGACAACAGGAACTTCTTGGAATAACTCAAATAAAATCTGTTGCTCTCCTGAAATCCATGCAAAACAAATTATTTCAGTGTGTTTTTCCCAACTGAGCCAAGTTTCTCAAGTGTATTATACCTGCTTTTGTTAAGTTTTTACTTTTGCAAGACTTGTATTTCATTCTAATTATTGATATTTTTTATTTCTCTTGTTAAAATAATTTAGTATCTCAGTCATTTGAGGTTATCACTGATTTCTCTAATTTCCTACCTCTCCTAATTTATTAGTGAACTTATTTTCTATCTCTTTTTTTACTGATATGATTATAAAACCTCATCTTTTCGCCTCAATGCATTTTGCTTTCCTTATCTCAGGCTCCTTTCTGCATCTTATTAACTTTTCTGCAAGACTTATTCAATGAAACATATTCTTTCTTGGTTCACATTCAACTTCTCTGACAGTCTTTTAACCCTCTCTCTCTCTCTCCGTGTCTCTTTCTCTCTCTCTCTCTCTCTCTCTCTCTGTGTGTGTGTGTGTGTGTGTGTGTACTCACACACGTTTGCCCTTGCAGAAAGGAGAGTTTTTAAATTAATTCAATTCACATGATATAATTACAGAGTCTTACCGTTGTCTACTCTTCTATCTTGAACTATTTATGTTTTATCTATCTTCCTATATTTATTACTATTCTTCATGTCACAATATTCATTTTATTTTTGCTCACATACTTCTTTAATATCATATTACATTCCATGTACTTAAATATTAAATGGTTAAATGGAGTAATTAATTAAACACTAATTATTTTTGTGTATACTTTGGGGAACAGCAGTCAGCACTGTAAAAATAATAGGCTATAGCCTCTAAGAATTAATATAAGCTTTATAAATTTTTTACAAAACAATGATTTTTAGGGACAGGGTTGAGCTTTGAAAGGTAACAAGCAATTGTAATATCTAAGGGTTTTTTTTTTTTTGCCCTGTAAGATTTCATTTTCATCTTACTGGCAACAGTATCATCACTGTTGAGAATACATAAGCATAGCTTCAAAACTCACAACCTTGGCAATAAAAACTCAGCCAAACTGCTCACTGGCCATATGAATAGTTCTTAAATACTCCATCATCATATAGGGTAGAAAGGTAAACCAGTAATTTAAAGCCTGATTACACATTCGTGTCCTGAAGAAAAATGTGGGTAGTAATTGAAAAAATGCTGGACAGAGAGGCAGATGGGAAGAAACAAAAAAAATAGATAAACTAAAAATATAAGTCTTATCCAAAAATTACTGACAAACCAAAATTACAAAAAACAGAACTTGGATGCTAAGAAAGACAACCAACAAAATTAACAATCATGCATCCACTTTGAAAAATTAATTTTATGCCAGCCACAGTGGCTCACACCTGTAATCCCAGCACTTTGGGAGGCCAAGGCGGGCAGATTGCCTGAGCTCAGGAGTTCAAGACCAGCCTGGGCAACACAGTGAAACCCCATCTCTACTAAATTACAAATCTTTACTGTCGATCAGCAAATTACAAAAATTACTAAAAATTATAAAAAATTAGCTGAGCATGGAGTCATGCAGGAGGTTGAGGCAGGAGAATTGCTTGAACCTGGGAGGCGGAGGTTGCAGTGAGCTGAGATCGTACTACTGCACTCCAGCTACTGCACTCCAGCCTGGGTAACAGGAAAAAAGAAGAGAAATTAGTTTTATAAAACATCCTGACAAAGACTTTAAATTAGAAACATTGAGCATTTCCAAAAAGAGAGACAATACAGCACAACTTCCCTTAAAAAAAATTCAAAATTTTTCAACAAAAACAGGTAAAAATGAAAAAAGAATAGGTGGACATTTAAAAAAAAACTAAAGGTTTGGTAAAAGAAACTTATTTATTAAATAACAAAATTATAATAAACAAGATTGTATTGTTCTCCCTGCTAGACTTAGAGAGGGATAGATAGATATATTTCAATAGCAGTTATGAGATATGGAAGATAGAAATATTCTAACATTTTAATAAGTAGAAATTCCAAGAGAAAAAATTGAAATGAATAACAGGGAGGTAATATTTGAAGAAATTGTTGTGCTGATTATTTTCCAAAATTAAAGAAATTTTATAAATCATCAGATCAATACAATACAAATACTAAGAGAATAAATACAAATAAAACTAAATGTTGACACACTGAAAAACTATAGAAATCAACAGTAAGGAAACAGTATTAAAACCTGTCAAAGAGAAAAAGATGAATAATCTAAAACAGAGTAACAATTGTCCTGACAGTAGGTTCCTTGAAAGTAAAACTAGATATTCAGAAGTCAATGAAATGTCTTAAAAGTAATGAGAGGTGGTCATCTAAAATGGTAACATAGAGAGAAAATGGGTGTGGAGTACACAGAAAACAAATTATCCTTGCAACTTTTCTGCAAGTAAAATAATTCTATCAGCACGGAGTACATTTAACATAGACAAAATTGAAAGTTTAAAAAAATGACGAGCCTACAAATTGATAAATTATAATCCATTCTTCCTCCTTCCTTCCCTCTCCCTTCATGAATAATTAAGTCCAAAATTCATTAGTGGGCAAAGTCGGTAGAATTAGTTTTTTCTCACACTGCTGATGAAGACATACCCAAGACTGGGCAGTTTACAAAAGGAAGGGGTCTAATTGGATTTACAGTTCCATTTGGCTGGGAAAGCCTTACAATAATGGCAGAAGGCAAGGAATTGCAAGTCCTATCTTACATGGATGGCAGCAGGCAAAGAGGGAATGAGAGGCAAAAGCAGAAACCCCTGACAAAACCATCAGATCTCATAAGACTTATTCACTGCGAGGAGAACAGTATGAGGGAAATGCTGCCATTAATCAATTATCTCCTCCTACTTGGTCCCTCCCACAACACATGGGAATTATGGGACTACAATTCAAGATGAGATTTGTGTGAGGACACAGCCAAAGCATATCATTCTGTCCCTGGCACCTCCAAAATCTCATATCTTCACATTTCAAAACCAATCATGCCTTCCCAACAGTCCCCCAAAGTCTTAATTCATTTCAGCATTAACTCAAAAGCCCACAGTCCAAAGTCTCCTCTGAGACAAGGTAAGTCCTTTCCACCTATGAGCCTGTAAAATCAAAAGCAAGTTAGTCATTTCCCAAATACAATGGGAGTACAGAAATTGGGCAGATGCAACCATTCCAAAAGGGAGAAATTGGCCAAAACAAAGGGGCTACAGGGCCCATGCAAGTCCAAAATCCAGCAGGGCAGTAAAATCTTAAAGCTCTAAAATGATCTCCTTTGACTCCATGTCTCACATCTAGGTCATGCTGATGCAAGAGGTGAGTCCCTATGGTCTTGGGCAATTCCATCCCTGTGGCTTTGCAGGGTACAACATCCCTCCTGGTTGCTTTCATGGGCTGGCACTGAGTGTCTGTGGCTTTTACAGGTGCACAGTGCAAGCTGTTGGCTGATCTACCATTCTGGGATCTGGAGGATGGTGGCCCTCTTCTCACAGCTCCACTAGGCTATGCCCCAAGAGGGACTCTGTGTGGGGACTCTGACCCCACGTTTCCCTTCTGCGCTGTCCGAACAAACATTCTCCATGAGGGCCCCACCCCTGCAGCAAACTTCTGCCTGGGCATTCAGGTATTTCCATACATCTTCTGAAACTAGGCAGAGGTTCCCAAACCTCAATTCTTGACTTCTGTGCACCTTCAGGCTCAACACCACATGGAAGCTGCCAAGACTTGGGGCTTGCACCATCTGAAGCCATCACTCGAGCTCTATGTTGGCCTCTTTCAGCCATGGCTGGAACAGCTAGGACGCAGGGCACCAAGTCCCTAGGGTGCACACAGCTCAGGGACCCTGGGCCTGGCCCACAGAACTGCTTTTTCCTCTTAGACCTCTGGGCCTGTGACAGGAGGGGTTACTGTGAAGACTTCTGACATGCCCTGGAGACATCTTCTCCATTGTCTTGGGGATTAACATTCGGCTCCTCATTACTTGTGCAAACTTCTGTAGCCATCTTGAATATCTCCTCAGAAAATGGGATTTTCTTTTCTATCACATTGTCAGGCTGCAAATTTTCCAAACTTTTTTTGCTGTGCTTCCCTTATAAAACTGAATGCCCTTAGCAGCACCCAAATCACCTCTTTAATGCATTGCTGCTTAGAAATTTCTTCCTCTAGACACCCTAAATAATCTCTCTCAAGTTCAAAGTTTCACACATCTCTAGGGCAGCAGCAAAATGCTGCCAGTCTTTTTCTAAAACATAACAAGAACCACCTTTGCTCCAGTCCCCAACAAGTTCCTCATCTCCAGCTGAGACCACCTCAGCCTGGACCTTATTGTCCATATTGCTATCAGGTTTTTGGTCAAAGCCATTCAACAAGTATCTAGGAAGTTCCAACTTCCCAACATTTTCCTATCTTCTTCCGAGTCCTCTAAACTGTTCCAACCTCTGACTTTTACCCAGTTCCAAAGTTGCTTCCACATTTTCAGGTATCGTTTCAGCAACACCCCACTTTACCGGTACCAATTTACTGTATTAGTCTGTTCCCACACGGCAAAGACATACTCAAGACTGGGCAATTTACAAACGAAAGAGGTTTGATTGGACTTACAGTTCCACATGGCTTGGGAAGCCTCACAATCATGGCAGAAGGCAAGGAGGAGCATGTCCCTTCTTACATGGATGGCAGCGAGCAAAGACAGAATGAAGGAGATGCAAAAGAGGAAACCCTTGACAAAACCATCAGATCTCGTGAGACTTAATCACCACCATGATAACGGCATGGGGGACACTCTCCCCATCATTCAATTATCTCCTTCCACTGGGTCCCTCCCACACATGGGAATTATGGAAGTACAATTCAATATGAGATCTGGATGGGGACACACCCAAACTGTATCATAGGTTGCTGGGTATTGTGAGGAAGGAAGTAGTGGCAGTTCAGCATGGAGTGTTGAAGCTTGAGCAAAATGGGGAGATCTGTGAAGCCATGTATGGGTTGTTCCAGCTGAAGCAAGGAAGGAGAATATCCACTTGGGAGAGAAGTGGTAATAGCCCAGCACACAGTGTCAGAGCCCAAGGAGAGTGACAAAGTCATTTGTACAGGGGGCAACAGTGATGGTAGAGAACGATTGGTTATAATAAGTAAACATATTGAGAATAACAAGCCAGGTTTTTCACCATCAGCAAAGAGAATTACAAATAGATTTACAATTAAGAAGAGAAGGCTAGGGTTAAAAAGAATTAATGTAACATTTAAAATGGCAAACTTTCTCACAGGGAGAAACTTAAACTCTAGCTTATTGTTTTGAAAATGTATATACTTTATCATTAAAAACTCAGATATAAGATTTTTTAAAATAAGTTGATTAAGATTTTTTTATCCTCATATAATGTTTCACAAAAGTGTATCTGTCATACCATGAAGATTTTAGACAATACTTAAAGTGACTTCTGTGGGAAACTTTCCTATTCACAGTGTTAGCTGAGGGGCCATCACATGTATATCATATGAGTGCCACTTCCCTACTTCTGAACAGGAAACTCATGACCCAATAGCAGCCAAATCATAGCTTGTCTAGATATTAGTGGAGTGTTCTGGTTTGAAAGCTCTGCCCTGAGTTAGTTAGGCAATCAATTCTTGTTCTTGAATCTAGAAACACAGAGAAGCAAGCAGTTACTTGTAAAATCTAAAATGCAAAGAATGCAATTCAGAGAGACAGGGTGAGTCAAAATTAAGAAAAACTATATATAGAAACCAGGATGATGAATTATTAAAAGAATACACATTATAACAGTGGTTCTAGATGAGCATGAGTGTGGGGTATACCTTCTGAGAAAGAAGGTTCTCAGGGCAAGAGTGGAATAAGCCTGAAAATATCTGGCAAGAGATTTAGAGCAGAAAGAGAGAAAGCCCAAGAGATGAAGACACATTGGAAAGTTGTTAAGAAGCAGTAATAGTGAGGCACTAAAGTGAAGATTTGTAATTTTTTGGGCAAAATTGCTAGAGCTGCCTTAGTTAGACCTTCTAGTGTGTCTCTAAGTCCACATGCTAGTATAGTTTGCAGCATACGATTATAATCACATTTATCTTTATAATAAGTTATCACCAATTTGAGCTACCTTCGATGAGTTTATTTTCCTTATAACCATTAAAGGTCCAGCAAAAAACTTACTCTCATTTCATTCCATAAGTATTTCTTGATCACCTGGAATGTACAATGCCCTCTGGTAAACGACATGGAATACATACATGTATATTTAAAAATGAATTGTTCACAAGTTCTATTCTTAATAAACTTGTCATCTATAGGGAGGAAAAGCTTTATACCCATTGATTGTGAACTTAATATTAAACAAATCATAAAACACACCTGAAAAAGGAAAGGTCAATGTCCACAATAAGAATTTTGCTTTTTATTTTTCCAGTATTATGTTCTGTTAATTAAGCGACTTTATATCTTTTGTGGGAACATAGATAGAACTGGAGGCCATTATCCTTAGCAAACTAATGCAGAAACAGAAAACCAAACACCACATGTTCTCACTTATAAGTGGAAGCTAAATATGATGAGAATTTATGGACACAAAGATAGGAACAACACACACTGGGGCCTTGAGGGTAGAGCAGGGAGGAGGGAGAGGATCAGAAAAAAATAACTATTGGGTACTAGGCTTAGTACCTGGATAATGAAATAATCTGTAGACCAAACCCTTGTGATATTTAGTTTATCTACATAACAAACTTACACATGTACCCCTGAACCAAAAATAAAAGTTAAACAAGAGTCTTCTATGTTGTAAACCACATATGATAACTAGAAGTGATGTTTGATCTCAAACACAAAACTTGAGAATATCAAATACGTTTTGAAGAAAAATTTGTTTTTTTCACTGTTTCCAGTATCGAGAATAACAGCAAACTGACTAGCCTTGTAGCATGATTTTTTCTAGAAAATAAATGTGATCACTGTTGCAACTCAATTAATGGCAAACATATTCATGTTTTACACATTAAAATTCTTACCTTTAATTGTTATATCCATATTTTGCAAATATTACTTTAAAAAATCAGTCTTCCCCAAAGCATTTTTTTAAAAAATAAGAAAGGAGTCTTTGTTAACGATGACAGTTGTTCAGAGTTTGATATTGTCTGTCTGAGGACACTGCAGAATTATCTAAAGTCATCACAGTCATGAGTAATTATGAGTGAGGACTATTCTGATTACACTGACAAGACAAGGAGAAGTAGGTTAAGAGAGAAGCAGATGGGATTCAGATTAAAAAATTAGAATGACATTTCAACTCTAACTGAAATATGCTTCTTTGGCACCAAGAAAGAATTCCTCTTCCCAGAAATTTTTGAGGACAATGAAGACTATAGTATAGTGCTTTTCAGAAGCAGAAAGATAGATTTAGGTTTTCCATTTTAATTAGATTCTGATTCTGACTCTAAATGTATATTTTGTTATAAAAGATACTTATACACCTGAACAAATGATATCATTAAAGGTAAAATGTTTCTTCTGTAAATTTCTGTAAATTTCACACTTTGCAGCAAAAATATAAATGTATGTTTACAGACACCTATACATACATATTAATAACTACCTAGATAGCTTTTCAAAGGAGGTTTATAATTATTTCCTGAAAGTACAGTATTTGTTTTAACTGTTCACTAATCCATTCATAAAATATTCACTAAATGCCAGTAATGTGCTAAATATCAAGATGGTTGGTATGAGGATATAAAGGCAACCTGCACTATATTATATGAAAAGGTTATCAACTAAACTTAATAAACTGGGATACTCTGTCTTTAGGCATCATATCTGGCACTGAATAAGGAGCTAATTTTATCGAAGTAGCTTATCCTTTTTTCTTGTTGTTTTTGAATTATGGCATTCAAACAAATAGCCCTATTTATGGAAACAGAAGGAAAAAAACCATAATATTTTTTATTGCACAAAAGTTTCAGGATGTTTCACAATGAGAACCCCCTACAAGCAAAACAAATTGATTCAAGCTAAGTTACAATATTGATTATACTCCTTTATTTTTATACAATCAACACTTCTATAACTCTAGAGTCAAGCAAGTAAAATGACTAATTAAAATATTATTAAATTGGGTCAATAATGGAATGGTATATAGATCTAAATTGGCTTTTAACAATCTTGAAATTCTGCTTTATTTCCTTAAGCAATAAAAAGTGAAAAATGTGAAGTAAATTAAGTGTACTCAAACACTGCACAGTGCAGAGAGTTGGGATTAGAGAGTTTATGAAGGCTATCTAACTTTATATAAATAAAAACAATGGTGATGATGAGTCCTTTAAAAAGAATGAATGAGACAAATAATCACAATTTAGTATTCAGAAATGTAAGCCATAAAAATAATCAAGTGGATAAAATAGTCTCCCCACTGAGCATCATGTTTTCTATTATCTTGTACAGGATGTGAAATTTACAGAAGAAACATTTTACCTTTAATGAACTCTAATTTTGATAATTGAGTTTCCAATTAACAGGGTAATTGCAAGGGTAGATTAATGTCACAATTCTCATTCAGTTATCTTATAGCTACTCTCTATGTGTGTGGTAAATATTCTGAGTACATTTTTTCTTAACATTTCTTCAACCCAGATTTTACCTTAACATAATTGACAAATTTGGAGGGCATATTTTACTACAAGAGCCTGAGGACCTGATCCTATCATTAAAAGCACCCCATGAAGAAAAATCCAAATGAAAATTTCAACTGACCTTTGCGGAAACAACTCATATTATTTTGCATCAGTAGCCACTAGAGATTTGTCTGGCTATATATGGATTTCTACATCTGTCAGCTATAAGTGCACTTCATCTGTCTGCTAAATCAGAGAGACAGAAATAGATGACAGTGATCAAGACTTTGAGCTTCTCTTAAATTAGCCACATTATGAGGTAAAGTTGGTTTCTCCACCGGGCTTTCATTCTAAAGGTTTACTCATAAGAAACTTAGAGAAAAGAACACATTAGAAAAGCAAATGGAGTCTTACCTCTTCCTTTCTGTAATTTTTTTTCTCTTGGAATGGAGTGCTGACCAGACAGCCTGTCTGGGGGTAGGTCCTGCTGGGAGAACTGAGCATAAATTTCTCTTGTTTGTAGCTACCTGTGCTCTGCTACCAAAACACAACATCAGCAAGGGCTATAACAAACCTCACCTGTGCCCAGTTTCCCCTACAGATCCCTGTTACTAACCCCCTACTGTTTCCTCCCTTTGTGAGCTGATTAAAAAATAATAATAAAACCTTACTCACCCTTGGACATGAGTCCAGAGTGATATGTACACCAGCTGCTAGCATGGAAAATGCATTGATTTTTTTCCCCTTAGTCCTTTCCATCTACACTCTTCATTAAATAAAGGGAAAATGGGATGAGATAGAGAACCACAACCACTTGTTTAGGAGAGCACACTCTACCTAACATTTGGCTTCCCAGTTTGACCATTAGACTTTGGAAAAAATTTTCTAAACTAGGGTTAAAGGAAAGCCAGACACCTCCGAGTCATACTGTGTATTATCTGTGGATTATTTTCCACAGTGTGATCGGGTGGAAAGGAAGAGTTGATAAAAAAAAAAAATAGAGAGAGAAATACCTTTCTGTAGAGAGTTCAAGAACAAAAGTTTTTCACTTGGCCTGATAGAGCTCCATCCCTCTCCCCATTTTAGGACTAAAATAGAGGCTGAGTTATTTAGCACAGAAGAGAGCAAATAGGTTTAAAACCTGCGTCCATGATTCACATCCTTACTGATGTGTTCACTGCTTCCTGGGTACAGGAACATTAACCTAATGATAAGACTGTGTCTTCTCTATCATCTGACACTTAGAGGTGCTGAGTGTTAAATATTACTTGGCCAATTACAAACAGGCTACCTTAGCTAGAAGTCCCACATTTTGTTCTATATGAATGAAAGTGAATCATTGAAGTATATAAAGAGCTTGATCATCACTCTCCCAAAGCTGTCAAACTTATTCCTAATGCCTTGATTTTATGGAAGCTAGGGAGTTTCAAGGAAAAATATGGGTATGTAGTACATAACCAGATCATTATAATTCATTATATGGTGTTAACATTGTACTTCTTGGCAAGCCAAGGAATTCTTGATGCATGCCAAATGTCATTTTCTAGCCAAAAATTCTTAAGGTAATATCATCAATTCCTTCTATGTGTTAAGTTTAATAATTAAGTAGGGCTTTCAAACTCACGTTAATGTATTTTACATTATTATTCAGAGCAATTTTATATTAACTACAATTCAGTACCTATTGCCCTTACAAAGTTAATATCTACATTAATAATCTTTCTACCCCTTTTCAGCTCTAAAATAAACTAACATTATTATTTTCTGTGCTATTAATAAAAGTCTTCAAACATCTACTTTTTAGGCCGGCTGGAATTTAACTTAGGTAAAATAGAAGGAAGAAGAGAAGGAGGAGTAGAAGAAAAAACACTTGATACTTTCACAAATACCTTAGTGAAATGCATCTATTTTTACTTATCAAAGAATATTTCTTCTAACATCTCTTCTTATTTATCTGACGTTTCCTTTCAAAAACAGACTTGAAGTTTCCGAGACAGGGCAAGAGATACTCTTCAGTTTCTCAGAAGTATGTCTTCATCTGGGAAGACTGGCAATAGCTGATTAGTGGTTCTAGAATAATCAAAAAGGACCCGGTAATTATATATATTTACTTCAGGTACACGAGTCATAAAAGCATGTATATATCCACAATCCCATCTAACACACATTGCCTTTACATTTAAATAATATACGTGCTTTACATCTTTATTATAAATGTAATAAACAATATTTCCAAAATTAATGTTACCAAGTAGAAAGGGCTACACCAACTATGGAGGAGCACATAATCTGTTGCTCCAGAACATTAAAGACAGGAAACAAAGGTGCCTCTGTGACCTAAGGCAAATTATTTATACTGTATGTTTCTCACATTTCTCACCTATAGAAGGGAGAGACTAATGCCCATTTCATAATATTATTGTAAAAATTAAAATAATTTCATTAGTACATTATAGTCAATTGATATGAAATGTGTCTATCCTTGTTTAGAGCAAGTATGTAAAAACAAAAAGGAAGAAAAAGAAGAAACAAGACAAAAGTCTATCCATTCCTCACTTCTCTTATTTTTAGTTATTATGTTTAATTATTTCCTGGTCATTAATCACCTCTTATTTCCCAGTCGTTTGTTTTCTTCTTCCTATCTAAAGATTTTTACGGCTCAAATTCTTGAAATATGGCTTCACCATTTCCACTTTGTGTTATTATTGACATAGGGGTACTCTACTTTTCATTGTCGCTCACTCTGATTGCCAAAAGTGGGGGAGGGGGGAAGCAGCTTGTAATATCTCTTCCTGCCAATGGATTTCTTTCTCTCATTCCCCACTCCTCTCTCCACCTTCCATCATTCTTATGCTCTGAGGCTTCTCTTCATTTTCCTAAGATCATACCTGAATTTCCTTTTAAGGTAGACTTGGACTGTTTTAAATGATATCTCTATAGGAGAGTATAATACAGCATCTCCTAACTCTCCATGAAAAACAAATTAACCCCCACAAAAAAAAAAAACCAAAACCTCAAACTAACAATAAAAAAAAACTAAGAGAACTCAGAAAAGGAAATAAACCCATGCTGTTTATGCTATGTTAACTTTTATGTTGTGAAGAGATGGATGGGAAACCTAATGTCAGAGTCTGGGGCAAGCGTAGATCTGTATGTAAGGCCACCTACATTCATTATCTGCAGGTCTCTGAAAGTAGGAGGCAGTCAAGCGAAGCAAACAAAGCATGCATGGTGAAGCAATGCATTCTGGGAGAAGAACAAGAGCTGCACACATCAATTCACTTCCAGCTCTTTATCTGAAAACATTTGACAGCCACCCAAGTGGCTTTTTTCTTGTGCTTATTTTATCAAGTACCTGTTTATGCTTTCTATTCATTTTCCTATGGGGTATCTATATTTTTTATTGATTTTCGGAGTTATTTAGATAATCTATATACATGTACACGTTGCAAATGTCTTGCTCTGCAGTGTGCCGTTTTACTCTTAATTTTTCTTAAAATATGTTCTTAGTTTTGATAGAGTTCGACTTAATAATTTCCTTTAAGATTAGAGTTTTGTGTTCTATTTTAGGAATCTACGCCTGTCCCAAGGTCATGAAAATATTGTGCTGTACTTTCTTCTAGAAATGTTATTGTTTTGCTTTTAGATTTAGATCTACAATACCCCAGAAATTATATTTGTATATAATGTAAAAGGCCAAGTTCCATTTTATCTCCACTGTGATTATCCAATAGATCTTGTACCATTTATTAAAAAGGCTGTTACGCTGATGTGTAATACAACCTTACCCATAAGTGTCCAAATATGTGTGGGTCTACTTCTGGGTTGTCAGTTCTGTTTCTTTCATTGATAAATCTCTCTTTCCTTGTACCAATTATATCTTAATTATCATAGCTTAATAATTTCTTGATGTTTGGTATTTCTATTGGAACTTCATTGAATCATTAAAGAGAATTGAAATATTTTCAATATTGAGTCTTCTATCCCATGAACACACCTTCCCATTTGTCTTGGTTCTTAAAATTTCTCTCAATAATATTTTATTATTCTCTTCAGAAGATAGACACACCATGTATTCATTCAAAATTTTTCATTCATGGCATTAAAAATTACGTTTAAAACATTATTTTATTGTTCTTTGTTATAGTGGAGTGTAACAAATTTGCATATGTTGAATATATCTGCATTAAACAACCTCCTGTAACCAATTTATTCATTCTTTTATGTATAGATTTGTTTGGATTTTCTATATATACAAATACCATCAGGAGATAATTAATGTTTTAATTCTTATTTTCCAATTCATATATACGTTTTCTTCTTGTTTAATTACACTAGGTAGAACAGTGGTTCTTAACTAGTGATATTGCCCTTTCTTCCAGGGGATATTGTCAAGGTCTAGAAACATTCTTATTGGGACAACTGAGAGAAGGCAGAGTGATACCGGCATCCAGAGGCCAGAGATGCTGCTGAACATCCTACAACATACAAGACAGACCCCCAATAAATAATTTTCCTCCCCAAAATAAGGCTAAGGCTGAGAAACTCTGGATGTGAAACTTCATGAAATGTTGAAAAGTTAAAAAGAGCAGAAATCCTCATTTTATTCCCAATCTCAAAGAAAAGATTAAGTATTTCACCATTAAAAAGCACATTTACATTAAGTTTATGGAGATACCATTTATAAGATAGAAAAAATATCTTCCTATTTCTAGTTTGCAAATAGTTTTTATTTTTAATGTATGTTAAGATTTATCAAATGCGATCCCTTGTAAGTTGTTGCAAGGACATGGATGAAGCTGGAAACCGTCATTCTCAGCAAACTAACACAGGAAAAGAAAACAAAACACTGCATATTCTCACTAATAACTTGGAGGTGAACAATGAGAACATATGGGCACGGGGAGGAGAACATCACACACCAGGGCCTATCGAAGGGTTGGGGGCTAGGGGAGGGATAGCATTAGGAGAAATACCTATTGTAGATGACGCGTTGATAGGTGTAGCAAATCACCATAACACATGTATACCTCTGTAACAAACCTGCACGTTCTGCACATGTATCCCAGAACTTAAAGTATAATAAATAATAATAATTAAGAATTCAAAGGGACCCCATCTCTACAAAAAATAAAAATAAAAAAAATTAGCCACGAAAAAAAATTTTATCAAATGCTTTTTAGACATCTATTGAGATGATCATATTATTCTTCTTTATTCTATTAATGTGGCAAATTGAATTGGTTTTTGAAATGTTAAACTAATCTTGTACTTCTGGAAAAAAATGTAACTTTTTCATGAGGTATTCTGTGAGTGTGTGTGTGTGTGTGTGTGTAAATTTGCTTTGCTAGAATATTGTTTGCAAATTTTACAGTCTGGTTTGGTATAGAGGTTGCTCAAACCCATACAAATTTGGTGGGAAGCATTCTCTAGTTTTTCTCTGGAGTCTGAAGTTTGGGTAAGCTTGACATTATGTCCTCCTTAAAAATTCTACATAATTCATCTGAGAGCCATCTGGACCTACTTTTTTCACTTTGGGGAAGATTTTTAATAATAGATTTCAATGTATTTAATGTGCATATATACAGTCATAGCTTCGTATCCATGTGGGATTGGTTCCAGGACCCACCACAGAATACCAAAATCAATGGATACTCAAGTCCCTTATAAAAAATGATGTAGTATTTGCATGTAACTTACGTACATCCTCTCCTATACTTTAAATTATCTCTAGATTACTTACAGTACCTGATACAATGTAAATACTAGGTAAATAACTGTTTTGCTATGTAGTTTAGAAAACCATGACAAGAACAAACAGTCTGTACATGTTGAGTACAGACACAGTCATTCTTTTTCATTTTTAATATTTTCAATCTTCATTTGATTGAATCCATGGATGCAATATCCACAGATATGATGGGCTGATTATACATATATCTGTGTGTATGTGTATATATACACACAATATATATGTATATTTACACATATATGTACATCATACATGTATATGTACATTTTACATATAGAATATATAAATATATATAGAACCATTCATACTTTCTATTTTTGTGTTCAGTTTGGCAAATTGTATTTTTCTAGCTACTTAACCATATAATCTATATTTTTAATTCATCAGCATTAAGTCCCATATGATCTCTCTAACTGACATTTTTGTCATGATTCCTTTTTCACTGTTTATAATGGTTATCTGTGATTTCAGTTGTTTTAGATCCAGAACACTTTTTGAATGTATCAAATATTATGTTGTAATTTGAATCTCAAAGTTTAAGAAACAGAAATGAATATACCTCATTCTATAAGTATAATGTTGCACAATTAGAGGAAAATGCTAGTATCTAAATACTTGGAAACATAATTCTTTTATCCTAAAGAAAATAAAACCTATTTAGAAAAACATGGCATAATATATAAAAACGTATAGAATGTTACCACACATCTACTGTGAGGTAAAAGAAAAAAATAGATAATAAAATATAAAATGCATGAGTAAGAAAGCTTCAAAAATAAGAAATATAGCTATGGAATTAAAATCTTCCTTAGAAGAAGGAAAGATAATATATTGTGAAATAATGGAAATAAATCACAAAACAAGGTCAATTCGTAAAGAAATAATAAAACAGAAAACTTACAACTATTAAAGATAAACAGAGAAACCTTGAAAAATGGTCTTCCACATTAAGACACTAGAAAGAAGCTAGATTATTGAATCCCTCTTTAGTCTTTATATAATTATCTTAATTTAAACAGTAAAAATTCACCACAACAGAAACCAAGCAATGAAAAGGGATACAACCATATGCCACAATTCAAAACATGTTAGCAAAAGTTAAGAAAACAACATCCTAGGAATCACAGTTTAGTGAAGTGCAGCAGCAGGCATGTGCGTATGGGAGAGGCATGGCTGATGAGGCAAAGAATACCTCAATACACTTCCTTTCTGTTGCCCTACACTATAGAAAGTGGCTTCAAAGCAGTATCTGCCCTCCAACATGCACACAAATACTTTAGTACTCTTCCTAGGTCCCAAGCAAGTGGTGGTAGATGTCAAAGAGAATTCGCATATTTTTTTAAGGAAAATAAAGCAACTGGCATCTCTGTCTATTAAGCAAAAAAGGAATTGAAAAAAATGACATTGCAGCTATGTAATTATGTTGTAGGTTATATAAAAAGAAAAAGTAAATTGGGAAATATAATGCAAATAACAGAAAAATAAGCATATATAACTTTCATGCTAAGAGTCTTTAAAAACATGAATTAAATAAAATCTAAAGAATATGCACCAACAAATTTAGATAAAAAACAGAATGAAACAATGTGAGTACAAAACTAATTAATAATTGGAGACAACAAAGTCTAGAATAGATAGAGATAAAAGTCAAATTACAGGCATAGCTAAAAGGATTAATGTAATCACAATGAATTTAGAAGAAAAAAACAAATATTAAAATACAGAAGGTCGTTGACAGACACATATATATATGTAATTTATGTATATATAAACACTTGCATATATGAACATATGTGTGTATGTGAGTGTGAAAAGAGACAGAGACACTATGACAAAAAATAGAAAACCCAGCACTTTGAACAGAAAATATATTTAGGGGTATAACAGAGTGGTATTTCCCAAAAATAGAGAAGGAATGAAACATGCCAATATGAATATTTAAAGAATAACTTGTGTTCAAACATAAAAGAAAAAATGTATTTAAAAAAATAAATGTTTAAAAAACCAATTAATACAGAGCTATATCCTGGTTGTTATTCCAATTTGGGAATGAAGAAAATTATTTAGGGATATAGACAGAAAGAAAAAAGATCTACAAGAAGTGAAAAATAAGATTGGCTTCATAGTTAGGCACAACAATTCTCAATGCCAAAGAAAATTGAACAATACCTCCAAGTTTTGAGAAGACAATTTGATCCATGAGTATGATGCTTAGCCAAATGGTCATTCTGGGTATAAATCAACAGACAGACATTCTAAAGATGTAATAACTCAGAGAAATACCACTCATAGGTCCCTACTGAAAAACCACTTGGCAATGAAGTCAGTTAAATAAATGAATCAAAATATATAACTTGGGAAAGAAAACTAAGATCCCTTTAAATATAGAACTTAAATAAAACAACAGATGTTGTATTTGCAGAACAAAATCTAGATGGGTACATTTTAACAAATCATTATATATCTGGGGTGGGGAAGGAGCAAGGAGAGAAAGCATCCAAAAACTGGAGATCAATCTAGTGAGCAAGAGGTTAGGTAACACAGAGGATACGTGCAATGAATAGAAAAACAGAACATTCTCAAACTCTGTATGTTCTTAATTTGTTTTTACTTGAGACAAATATTCTAGATAATAATATATTTTATTATTTAAACACTAGATTTTTGTTTTACATATGTTTGTCTATTAAACGCAAATGAAACCAATGTGATATTTTTATTAAAATCCATATAGAGCATGTACCTATTTTTATATTATTAATTTGACCTTCATGTCTGCCTGTCATGAATCTTACTTTGATGTGTAAGTTTGTGGAGATCGACATCTGAAACATTGCTTACTAAATGTTTTGAGTGGTTAGTATGTATGGTAATACTGTTATTTACTTTTAAAAACTCTTCTATATTGTTTAATTTTTAATAGTAAACATTTGTTATTTCATAAAAACAATGTCCTTGGAATATAAACAAAAAGGTTTGATCACAAAGAAAGAACAATGCAAAACTCCTTGAAATATTAATGTGAAATATTAAACACACACACATACACATACACATCAGAATTTTACTATAAGATAATAGAAAAAAACATGCCATCTTGTCAGATGAGAATGTTAATTTTTCCTAAATTATAATTTAAATATGATCTCGATTTAATCTGCTTGACCGTTGGGACATAAAGGGCCTTCCTCTGGAAGAGCAAATAGGTGAGAGAAGCCAATAAGTACTTGAAAAAGGAGACTGTGGGAGAGAACACTAGAGGACCCCTTGAGGTCAGGAGTTCGAGACCAGCCTGACCAACATGGTGAAACCCCATATCTACTAAAAATACAAAAATTAGCGGGGCATGATGGCGGGCACCTGTAACCTCAGCCTACTCGGGAGGCTGAGGGAGGAGAATAGCTTGAACCCAAGAGGCGAAGGTTGCAGTGAGCCAAGATCACGCCACAGCACTCCAGCCTAGGCAACAGAGCGTGACTCCATCTCAAAAAAAGAAAAAAAAGAAAGAAAAAGAAGACTGTGGAGTGAGAGAAAACACTTGGAATTACTTTTACCAAGAAAACACACACATAAAAACTATTATAAAGAAACAATATTTAGCAGGGTATCATTAGACAGATTTGGGGACAGTATTTGTACTTAGAATATTCTTTAATTGCAATTTTTCTAACCATTAGGAAACATTTATTTAGTCCTCAGGTATGTGAGGCTTCTGGAAAAATATAACCAAGTTATTTAAAAACATAGAGGCAAGATGTACTCAACATAAAGAATTAAAAATGTTTAAATGAAATCATCAAAGAACTAAAGAAATTTGTTTGACTTGGGTATGATTTCACTGTTGGAAAAAACATTTGCAAACAATAGTAGCAATCATAAAGAAAAATGTAACATTTTTGTTTTCCGTGAAATACCAGAGGATTTTGTGCCAGGATGGCTTTGAATTTCTCCCTCAGCTTTAAACATAACAACAACAAATAATATTGTTAGGACATTTAAAAATAAATATCCTATTCAAAAAGTGAGGCTAATATTTAAAGAATAGAACAGAAACATGTGTTACATGGAAGCCCAAGCCAAGAGAATCTAGGACTCTAGGATCGCTAACAGAAGCAACTGTAAGTGTGGTCCTATGTAGCAGGAACAGCAGAGGCTAATTGAAACCTAGGCTGAAGTGTATCTGTGGAGCCTGTGAAAGAAAGCAAAAAGTCACCCTGAATGTTGCTGTGGAGGAAGAACCAAAAAAAATCACCTTGGACAGTACCCGTGACAAGCTATCCTCTGATTCTGCCTTCAGAATTCCGAGGTCCAAGGGCAGATAAGCAAAACCACTACTGGAGTGGAAAAAAATTGGTAGAGAGAAATAAAGAGAGAAATAGTCACCTCAACTGAGCTCACAAATATGTTAAAGCACTAAACCACAAACTTTATTAATAAGGAAATCCATCAAATTTAACAATCAAAATATAAGGTCATTTTGGATGAAATGTAAACAATAGAAAAATCTTAAAATAATTCTTAAAAATATATTTGAGATCAATATTCATTAGGAAGTTAAGGAAAATAGAAAACATACAAATAGCTAAGAAATACATGAAAAAATTCTCAACCTGACTAATCCTCAGGGGAATGCAAATCAAAACCATAATGAGGTATCATATCACCCCAGTTAAGATGGCTATTATCCAAAAGACAAAAAATAACAAATGCTGATGAGGATGTGGACAAAAGGACTCTTATACATTGTTGGTGGGAATGTAAACTAGTACAACTGCAATGGAGAACAGTATGGAAGTTCCTGAAAAACTACAAACAGAAGTACCATATGATCCTGTAATCCAACTATTGGACATCAATTCAGAGGAAAGGAAATGAGTATATCGAAGAGACATCTGTACTCCCATGTTTACTGCAGTACTGTTACAATAGCCAAGACATGGAAATCCATCTACATGTCCATCAACAGAGGAATAAAGAAAATGTGCTATATATGAACAATGGAATAATCTTCAGCCATAAACAAGAATAAAACCTAGTCATTTGCAGCAATATGGATGGAGCTAGAGGACATTATGCTAAGTGAAATAAGCCAGGCACAGAAAGTGGACACCTCATGTTCTCCCTCATATGTGGAAGCTAAAAAAAAAAAAAAAAAAAGTTGATCTCACAAAGTGAAGTAAAAAGTAGGACAGAGAATATTAGAGGCTGGGAAAAGTAGGGGGAAGTGCTGATAGGGAGAAATTCGTTAAAGGATACAAAATTACAGCTTAGATATGAGAAATAAGTTCTAATATTCTACAGCACTGTAGGATGACTATAATTAACAATAATACATTATTAATTTCAAATGGCTAGGAGGATATTGAATATTCCCAACACAAAGAAATGATAAATGTTTGAGGTGATGGATATACTAATTACCTGATCTGATCACTATATATTATATGTATCACAACATCACTATGTAGCTCATACAATTATTGTGTATTCATTTAACTTTTTTTGAGCCAGGGTCTCACACTGTCACCCAAACTGAAGTACAGTGGCATGACCATAGCTCACTGCAGCCTCAACCCACTGGGTTCAAGCTATTCTCCCACCTCACTCTCCCAAGTAGCTAGGACTACAGGCCTGCACCACCACACCCAGCAAATTTTTTTTTTTTTTTGTAGAAACTGGGACTTGCTACATTGCCCAGGCTTGTCTCAAACTCGTGGTCTCAAGTAATCCTCCTGCCTCAGCTTCCTAAAGCACTGAGATTACAGGCATGAGCCACCACATCTGGATTTAAATTTTTTTTAATAAAAAATTACAACACTATAAAAGTTAAAATAAATTTTTAAAAGAATAATTAAAAAGAACATTGTACTTGAATTTCAATGAATTCCTTTAGTAAGAATTTTTGTCCTCAGAAGTAAAAACTGTCTTGCTGTCTGAATTGCGGAACTGTTCTTTTGCTTCAAGTCAGAATCACTGTCCTTACAGCTACTTACATTGTAAACTGGTAATCTCAGATGTTCCAAAAGAAACACTGTAAATTAGCTTTCTGGTTCTGGGCTCTCAGCAACATGCTCCACTTTCCTGAACTAAATATTTCATCCTATTTAGCATATTCTAGCTTTTCTCCATTCTTGTTAAGGAACTTCTATTACAAGAAGCCAATTTACAGTTCTGACTCCTCAACTTGACTATCAGGGACTCCCACTCTTGCATTTATGATTTTCACCATCCCACTATGTCCACCCATCATATAATATTTTCATGATATTCTTTCTCTCAAGCATTAGCGAACCCAATAGCTGCTCTGCACCTTAATTACAGTACTATTTCTTTAGTCTCATCCAAAATGGATATGTGCCTTCATCTAAAATAACTTTGGGGAAGGAAATTCTTATCTCCTTCAACTGCACAGTCTCTTGGTTGTCCTCCAGACAAATTAATAGAACGAGGTCAGGATATGCATGCTACCCTTCTTGATACCAAATGACTTGTATAAACAGCACACACCGTCTGGCTATTTTCTAGCATCAGTCCTTAGGGTTAAGCCACATTAAAAATTCAAATACTTCCATGTTAACATAAACTGAAGAAAACAATACATGATGAGAGAAGTAATAGGAAAGCCTCTTTTCCTTTATGTCGATACTATTTCCTGATTTTTTTTCCCTTGGAATAGTCTAGCATACAACAGTTCTCTGGAAATAAAATGGCTTAAATCTGAAAATATCCATAGCCAGCTGCCAAGGACATTGAGAAGAGTGGAAAGGTCTCACTCCATCAATAATCCTAAACATACATACTCCAGCCTGAAATACCAGTGAAATTCTTTGGAGTTCACAGAGGGAGGTATTCATATTATAAGGCTTCCTTTCCTAATAGAGTCCCCATGAATGTAGAATTGAGATTTCACCTCTGTTCATCAGATCACAATGACTTACTAGCCTTTCTAATAACATGTGATTTTCACTTTCTCCAAGAATAATCAGTTTACAATGTTAGCAATTTTTAAAGTTCATTAGGTGCAGAATGATTCTATATCTTTGTTTGCCCAAGACTGTACCAGTTTCAGATTCTTGTTTCTGTGTAATCATTAATGGCACTTCCTTCTACCCTCACAAGGTTGCATGATAAATTTTATGGACACCGAATTACAAGGCTTTGATGACGAGAACTAAGTGTTCCAAAATAACTTGCATGAATAGTGCTCCATGAACCATATATTTAAAACTACAATATTTACCTATCTGAAAGCAGACAATGTGTTTGTCTATTCAAAGAGCACTTTTTCAAAGAGAAAAAAAAAATACTCTCTGCAAAGGCCCTGGGTGTGACTATTTAGAATCCATGATTAGATTTCTTTGAAAATGTCACATTGGTTATTACCATTGCACTGTGCAAATTGCATTCATCTCCCTGGTGGTCATGAGACAAGATGAATAGTTTATCATCCACTTCACAAATAGATGTGGTTCCCCGATAACAATTTTCTAGGGAATCTTCTCAGGTACTTGGTGTGGAAAGGACTGACCCATGTCAAACCTTGTCACCTCTCTTGTGTTTGAATACAAAATGTGGCAAAACTAAATCTTGGCTTTTCTGGGGACAAATAAATATTACATGGGTGGATTAATGGAAAGACATTTAACTTTCAGTTTGCAAGATGAAAATATGTCTGTAAAAAATCCTACCACAACAGTATTCAAACCATATGTTAATGGCTCAAAACATCTGTAGTACTGTAACTCGTCCTGAAAACCCGGCTGGTTTTAAGCACTGACGGGAAACAGTATGTAAGCTGAAGAGAAAACTGCTTTTTGATAAATATCACCTCTTCCTTTAACCAGTTCACCCCCTCCCCATCTCAGGATACCCATATAGTTTGCAAAGTGTTACATAGGAAATTCTAACTCTCCTCAGAGTTTTCCAATCTATAAAGCAGCTAATTTGTACAGGCTACATTCTGAAGCTAAGAAAACATTTTCACACAATAAAGAAGAATAAAGTCTGGAATGATCTCGAGTTGAAAGATCTGGCCGGGCGTGGTGGCTCAAGCCTGTAATCCCAGCACTTTGGGAGGCCGAGGTGGGCGGATCACGAGGTCAGGAGATCGAGACCATACTGGCTAACACGGTGAAACCCCGTCTCTACTAAAAATACAAAGAGTTAGCCGGGTGAGGTGGCGGGTGCCTGTAGTCCCAGCTACCCGGGAGGCACAGGCAGGAGAATGGCATGAACCTGGGAGGTGGAGTTTGCAGTGAGCCAAGATCACGCCACTGCACTCCAGCCTGGGCAACAGAGCGAGATTACGTCTCAAAAAAAAAAAAAAAAAAAAAAAGTCTGTTAGTTTTTCCTTACATTAGTTTGTGATTTAGTCATCACAATAAGTTATGTTTTCAAAGCAAGTTCTCCTTTGATGGGAAATGAGTCATACCTAAATAGGTTGGTTTAGGCAGGAAAGTCACATAGATAGAAAAAAATTGAGCAACTTAGAACATAAAGAATTGTGACAAGTATGAACAATATACACTATAATTTATATAAGAGAAAAATATTGTTTACTTAGGAAACTGAACAGGAATTCTTAACCAAATTGTCTATGTATAAACTAGAAGATACTGTGTGGTTTACATATGTATAATCTAGAGATTAGAACAACATAAAAGAAAAAAAAAAGAAAGCAAAACAAGACATACAATGAGACCATAAGAGAGTTGTTTAGATACTTTAAATACTTTCATGGTGCCAATTCTACCCAATTTATTTTCCAGGGATTTTAAGGAATCTGTGAATAAAAAGCTTATGGAATGATGGCATGCCAGAGGACTAGAAGCATTCATATGTGCTCTGGTCTTTCAATGCCAGCAAAGGATCAGTTTTGTAAATTGCTGAAAAGGGCTTGATTAAAGCTCCTGCCCAAATTCTCCATTGACCTTCACATGTGTACAAGATTAGAAAAACAAAAGTATAATTGTCAAAGATGGCCTGAAGTCCCCTCCTTTATGAGTTCAAAATTGACCTGAAGCCCCACAGAATAAAATGAGGCTACTGAGCGATTTTATGCTTCTATTTATGAGGTGTCCCTTAATTCTACACGGGGTTGAAATTGCATTTTCCTTCTTGTGATGCAGAGTTGCTTCTGGAGAAAATGGTGTGGAAAGGGAGAAGAGATGCTATAATATGCCAAGCCCAGAACCTTCCCATTTTGTATGTGGTTTCAAATTTGTCCCTCCCCTTGGGTGCATATCCCACAAAAGAAATAGGAGGCATTTTTCCCACTCCTGCATGAAAAGCCTCCAAGCCCTCCTCCCTGAATGCTACTCTGAATAACCAGTCACAGCCTGGCTGTTAGCCAACTGATACACCCTTGATGCACTTTCTCCTGCTTCTTACCCAAGGTCAGCTGTGTGCTTATCAGCAATTCCAACTTGGCTCTTTGGGCCAAACTTCTTCCCTTGTCTTTTTAGTAACAGAGGTTTTGAAGTACATGCTGATGGATTCCTAGTAGGCCTCATCCCCAAATCCCAGCTTTTTTATTGTGTAATATTCTTTGGAGTCCTTGGGTCCTTTCTTTCCTGTGGCTGTCTGGTGCTAGAATTTCCAAAGAAGTCTTCAGATCTTCCCCCTTTCTGTGTTACCCAGTTACACTGGTCCCTTCTATTTTTGAAGTTAGCATAACCCAGATAGAGATTCTAGTTTCTTTTCATCTCCCTCTCTCTCTGTCTTTAGTCTATGAAGAAAGAAAATTTCTTCCAAAAGTGTCCTTCATTCAACAGACAGATACTGATCACTTACGTTCCAGATACTGTGCTTTGACCTTGCAGCTGCCCTGAACCTGCCCAAAGTGTGAAATGGCCACCACCAGTGCAGAGGCATAAAGAACTCTGAGGTAAGATATTACCTGGGAAGTCAGTGCAGAATTTTCCAGTGATCATTCTTCAGAGTTGAAGCAGTGGGAGAAAGCTTTTGGGATTAATGATAGTATAAAAATCATGCCATATGAATATGTAATGTTTTCATAAATTGTAACTGGTAGCAATAGAAAGAGTAACCGGTAGCAATAGAAACAGTCAAGAATCAAGAAACTTCATGAGAGGTATGTGAGTAATAAGGCTAGAAGTGTTTGGAACTTTCATGGGTCCTACTCTTAAGGTGTAACATTATTGTATTTCTAACTTTTCCTAAATATTAATCATTTGCATGTGTATTCTCAAAACTAAAACTTTGCTGAAATAAGACCTTTCAAAGTTATGAAGCAATCAAAATTAACCATAGAGAAGCTTCGTGCTTTGTTTTAGCCTAAATTTTCAATGTGAAGTAAATATTGTCACTGCCATGTTTTACAGTGAGAAACTGAGGATTAGACTGTTTAAAACTAGTGCAGTGCTCAGACTTTTATTGATATTTTACTAGAGATTAATTTTCTTCTTCTCTTCTATAGTGAGATGATTGCCAGTTCATTTCTGTTTTGGTTAAGACACAAAATTACATTTAAACCTCTGAGAGTAGTTTTCAGAAAAGATACAATAACAAGATCTTTTTGTTTTATTTTTGATTCTTTTATTTTTTAAAAAAGAAATTTTCTTATCTCTGAAGTAAATTGACTTTCAGGGAAGCGAAGGGATTCATTTTTTTTTATTTTTTTGAGACACAGTCTCACTCTGTTGCCCAGGCTAGGGTGCAGTGCCACTATCTTGGCTCACTGCAGCCTCCGCCTCCCAGGTTCATGCATTCTCCTGCCTCAGTTTCCTAAGTAGCTGAGATTACAGGCACCCACCACCACGTCCAGCTAATTTTTGTATTTTTACTAAAGACAAGGTTTCACAATGTTGGCCAGGCTGGTTTTAGACTCCTGGGCTCAAGCTATCTGCCCCCCTTGGTCTCCCAAAGTGCTGGGATTACAGGTGTGAGTCACCGCACCCTGCTGGGATTTGTTTTTAGTTTTTTTGTTTTTTTTTTTTGTCTTTAAAGTGAAGGTTGCTAGAACTTATCCAAAATTTGCACTCCTATAGCTGGTGAATTCCCTGATAGGTAAACTGTATGTGAGGGATTTATAAATACATTGAGGGATTTGTAAGCTTAGCATCGAAATGTTGTCCCTTTTGATCAAACTTAGGCCTGAGAGCATGAGATCGTCATCCTTCCCAGTGAGCTCTGGGAAGGTCTCCAAATTAGCAATCGTGCCTTCAAAATCATGGAACTGCCTCACCTACAGGATATTTAAGAAATAAACCTCAAAAGTGATGCTAACGCTCAGAAGGTGAGTAGATTCCAGTTCTATGTAAGACTAATGTAGAAAATTCTTTAGACTGCATACACTTCTGGGAAAGATGGGATGGTGACGCTCAAAGATAGTGTCTCAATAATAATGTACAGTGAGCTAAATGGTTAGTTAGAAAAACAAAATACATTTAACAGTATTCTTATCCCTTTCTCCAACTTCAATTTGTATAGTGGTTTATGGTGGTTTCACAAGTAATTTGCCCAAAGTGTAAAGCTAATAAAAATGAAGCTAGAATTTATTTCTACATCGCTATGATTCTAAATACAAAATTTACACCACACTGTGTCATCTCTCACAATTTAAGTGATAAAAGTAGTTTTGACACAAATATTTATATAAAATCATAAATTGCCTTCGATTTGGTTTGATGAAATACATAATTGGTTCATTTTGTCTTTTTATATGTATTATTTTTTCCCTTTATATTTTTCTTAACAAAATGCATGAATCATATTTGCCTTTTTCAAACATATTGAAAATATAAATCTACCTAGTCTTTTTGGGCCTATAAAGTTGAGGAAAAAAAGAACAAAGCAAATATTAATTTCATTTACTTTTCTAGCTCTTTATTTACTAATGGGATGTTGCATTACTAGTAAATGGATATGACTGTTTTTTTAATATCAAATACACTCACATAGAGTATGACACTAAATGTCAAACCTATCTTATTGAACAAAGAAAATAGGGTGAAGGATTTTCCCAGAAAGAGAGCATGAAATAAAATGGATGGTGTGGGGAGGACTTTTAGTGATCTTCTAGTCCTGTTATCCCAAATATTTGAAACTACCTCTTTTGGAACTTCCTCCTGATGAAAGAATATTCATCTCACCCTACTGATGTGGCCAATGAAATGTGAGAGAAAATGGAATGTGCCACTTCCCTGCAGAAACTTTGAGAATGATTGGTTAACCCACTATTCCACTAGCCCATATCAAAGATAAAGGATGCTCCATTATTCTGCACTCTGGAGTAAATAGATAAACTGACCCATGGTGGACAAATAGCATGGGTAAGAATTACATGGTTGTTATTAAGCCACTCAGATTTGGGGTGTCATTTATTACTACAGCCTGATTTAGCTAAGCTGATTATATAGAAATTAGAACCCAAAAGTGTAATGCTTCCCTAACAAAAAATAAAAAAATATTGGCTTTAGGGTGTCAGATAGTGGAGAGTGAGAAAACTGTTAATGAAGGTTGGAAATATACTGACCTATGTTTGCAGTAGCAAAACAATTGATGAACCTATCATCTATTATATCTTAGCAGATAATGTACATTTTGGCTTTGATTGTAGAAGGGGGAAAATAGGATTTTAATAGCATGAGTTGGTTGCATTTGACAAGGTACTACAAAATGAAATGCACACAGAATAAACTTGGACAGGCTGCAGACATGCTTGGAAGGCAATTGAGAAAGTCCTGAAATTCCAGGATGTGTAAGGCTAGAAGATGCAAATGATATCATTTCCAATAAGTAAAGGGTTTAACTAAGAAGGCCTTTGATAAACTCTGGCTGATTATAACTTAGTCTCCCTAAAATTGGAAAACAAATCAAGGCGTATTTATAACTCCCTTTTTTAGAAAGGGACAAAAGAATGTTTTCTTAAAACTCTCTGAATCTAGAAACAAATATTTTTCAGTTGGTTCAAATAACTCCAAAAAGACACTAAAAGTATAACTATTGTGAGAAGATTGATAGACTCAAACCAGCAGAAAATACATCGAGAGAGAGAAAGACTGAGAGACTTGTTTTACTAAAAAATGTAGATTTGGATTATTCGAATAGAGAGTTGATTGTAACCAAATAGATAAAAAATTGACTCAAGTTCTTAAGAGAACTGCCTGGTCAAAAAGAACCATCAGACAGGACTAAAAGCTACAGTAACTGATTAACTCATAAAATAATTTTTGCATTTCCAGTCTTTTACTGGCAGAAAGCGGGTTGAGAAATCTGCTCAGCCTCCAAGGAAGACATATTCTGTTAAAAACTAACCTCCCTTCAGACATGACCAAGAAGGAAAATGCAAAGAAAAGGAACTTTCAAAGAATAGACCCAATAGCCATGGGGAACAATTGATTAGGAGAGTTACTCCCCATAAGCAGAACCCAAGGCTTAGTCAAGAGGGTCTCTGCTCTTCCCCTTGTCTAAAACTATTACCCCCTCAACCACTAAACTCTAGCTCATAACAACCTTTTGTAGATTACCAGATTCGGTCTGGACTCCCCTGATTTTTCTCACTAGACTAAATTTTATCTAATTTTCTAATCAGATATTTATTTTTGAGATTATTTTACTAATTCGTGTCTTATGAAGTTCTAATTTTTATGAAGGTAGGTATGCTATTTTGGCTCATCATTACACTTCCAGAACTTAGTCCCATGCCTAGCACATAACTGATAAATATTTATTAAATGAATGTGTTTTCTCGAATTTGTTTCCTTAAGCCGAGAGTGTTTTGAAGATGGACTTCTCAGTATACCCCTGTCATGCAGAATCAGAATTATGAGTAGGCTGAACCTCTCTTTTTTTTCTTCATACCCATTTTAATCCAGTTTGAAATTCGGCGCTGTGATTCTTCGTCTACAGGGTCTTAACTACGACTTTAACTCCTGGTTTGCCTGGGATAAACCTGGTTTTCATCAGGTCTCTAAGCATAATTATTAATTATGTCCTCTTTCACTACTAAAAGTGCCCAGGTTAAATTACTTAGTTTCTGTGTTCTTAGAGCTGTGCTGCTTGAACCCTTGTACACCCCATCTAAAGTGTCAACATTCCCCAAGTTTAAGATAAAGAAATGAAATCTGCCTCTGCTACAATCTAGAGTGCCAAACAGAGGCAGAAGTCTAGTTGTAGACTTTGTCCCATGAGTTACCGTGGTTATATAACCTGGCCTATTAGAAAATAAAAACAGTTGGACACAATTTCCTCAACTGAACCAAAAAAGGAGGCCAATATCAATAATACATTGCAATGAGTGCCAAATTGCTCCCCATTTTTAGGACCTGAAGACTCTCAAAAGGTTCCACAAGACAAAAAGATATATGGGAATTCTCTGCCTTGGAGACTCCCACACTGAGTTCAATTATAATGTCTCTGTATTATAGGTCTTTACAGCTACAGCAAATGAAAATGCAATCTGAGGGGAGTGAAAAACTTGGAAAATCCCACACTGTTAGTAAATTAGGTCTTTTAAAAAAGGAACATCCTAGCAAGCTCCAATAAATCAATGTGACTCTAAGAAACAACACTGAAAGGTAAGAGCACTTTCAGGGTTACATCTTTGTTCTCTTTCTTTCTTAGCTATTTGATTCATGTGGTAAAGTAAATTTCTCTTGATTTTTTTCCTTAATGATCTACTAGTTACTGAGCCTGTCGGACTTAACTCACCAGAGTTTTAATTACAAAGCAGTACAGTTGCCGCAGAGAATGGTAACACAGTGTTGCTGAACCAACTGGGCCTGAGATGTGTGGCTGGAATCTTATATTTCCTTCACTTTCTAAAGATGAGAGACTGCCCAGATGCCCTAACAGCAGGGCTTCTTTTTGATAAGAGGTAATTAAACCTCACAGACAAATGCAATAATTTGAGTTTTAATAGACCCAAACCAGTTGACAGTAAAAAAAATCAGCACAATAGACAAAAAACTGAGTCACTCTGATGAGATTTTCAAATATTTCCCTTCCTTCTCATCATCTCTTCAAAGAGAGTAACCGATTGCCCTATTCTTTTCTTTTTGTCCTAATGAAAAAAATAGCTTAAAATTAGAAATAATGTACTTACTAAGCCATGTGAGGATAATAAGCCACAGAAATTAAAAATGCTCATACCTATTTAGAGTGATGAACCTTCCCAATGTGCCTGTGATGTTACCAGTTTTCACAATAAAATCCTGTGTCCTGAGAAACCCTCCTCAGCCCTGAGCAAGATGAAACAGTTGGTCACCCTACTACTTACTTTCAAGGAGATAGATGGTCAATTCAATTTTATAGATTCAATATTATTAAACCTCTCTACATTCTAATGCATACTATATATATATATATATATATACATATATATGTATATAACATGTAGACCTACATACCAAATGTATTTAAATGCTATTTAACTTTCTTTTTGTACATTTTGTTTCTTTCCTATTTTTAGTCTTTTTTGTCTTTCTAATAAAAGATAATTGTTTGAAGATTGTTAGATGTATTTGTCAATGCAAGAGTAGTGGATTAATATTACAGACGAGTATGTTGTGTAGGTCTTTATACACGCTTTCCACCTTCAGGGATAATGACCCCAAATAGGCAATGAAAAAAAAAAAAAAGGACATGAGGTGAGAGTCAGAGCTCCTTTTCCTTGGTGACTCCAGATTATATGAAGAAAAAAGGAAAAGGTTGCTATGCGTTTTCTGCAGTTTGTGTAAGGATGGGCTTCACAAATCTAGGAAAAATTCCTGGAGGAATCACACTTTTTAGTACTGGTGCTGCTATCAGCTTTCAACTGTCTAATGGAAGCTAGAGTATAAAGGTGGGAATTTTAATTAAAAAAGTATTTTTGTTAATACCTCTATAATTAGAAATGATGACTGTTAAGGAAGGATTTTTTTCTTTTCTTAGATTTAATAAAACAACTAAATTTGGAAAAACATAGGCAATAGAGACAAATCTAACAATTCTTAGCAAAACTATGATTTTCATCTCATTATAATAACATGAAAGCAGAAATGACAAATCAAATTTTATAGCAAAAACACTCAGTACAGAGAGCTATTAATTCCTGGCACAAAACTCAACTGCAAAAGGTGGATGAAGTGCATATGATGGATACCTTATTATGTTTAACAACACATGGAGGGGCTCTTTAACTCGGAATTTTATGAACAACATAAGTGATCTGATCTGTCATTTAAAACACTCAATGAAATGAGAAATGTATATATTATGATACAACTGATTTTAGCATAAATATACCTAACAAAATTTGACTGTTAAATATTCAAGCCCAAACATCCCTATATATTTCCCACTCATCACTAAAGCTCGAGTAAGCCACTATTGTTAGAAATGTTCTTCCTATTCTTCCTCCAGGGCTATTCTTCCCCCTCCTCCAGGTTCTTCTGTCTTCTTGCTGTGCCTCAGCCTGCTTTCATGTCTGCTGGGTTGTGCTTTTCTGTTTCTATTTCTGAGGCACATTGCCTTGGTGTGTATTTCCTTTCAATGTCTTGTATCCTGTGATTCTGAGCAAAGGGAGCTGTGATTTATAATATTTTGGGAAGCAACTACATTCTTAATTGGTATCCAAATTGAAAACCAATTTTTCCTTTTGGCCAGAATCATGAAAACTATTGTAAGTTCTATGGAACTTGTATGATAACATTAAATAGATTTTTTTGGCCACAAAAATTCTGAATGGGTCTCTTTTTAATGATTTCCCACTTGGCATTATGTGTGACAAATATACAGTTCAAGCCTCTAAGTGCATGTTTAAAACCTGCAATGTATACATATTCATGTCCTGCGTTTTCCCTTTGTACTAGCTTTTTCAGTATATAGTTAAACGGTTATTCAAAATGTTAGTTAAACTTTATAATTTGTAATTGCTTTCTCTAAAAGTAGCCTTGCTATTTTTCCCTAATAAAAAAGATGAACATTCTACACAATAAAAGTCTCATGTTTTATTATTCTTACAGCATGTGCAGCATTTGTATTTCTTTTTTGTCTTCACTTGGTGTCATCAAAATATAATGCCCTGCCAGACACATATCCTCTCATAATCAATATTAAATAATTGTATGGCTATCTTAGAATTTGAATTTTTAAATTTTATTTTAATCAAACCATTTTAAATAAAGATTATATCTAGCAATCTTTCATTCTATGTTTTGCTGGTTTCTCATAGTAAATATTTGTACTGTGTTAGAATATTTTGCGTTGAGTTTTAAACTATATTTTGGTAAGAAGATTAACTTCTTGATAGTAATTTATGCTGGAAAATGGAGTATGTTTGAAAGAAAGTTCGAATGGTGAAATTCAGCATAAGGCATATAAGTTTAAAATAACTGTAATAGGCTATAAACTCAATATTCATTTAGAAAAGACATGAAATAAATCAAACTAGCAAAAGTAAAAATAAGCTATCTACCTAACTCCAACACATCATTGTCAAAGTGTATCAAGGCAGGGGAATTGATTCAGTGTCTTTGTTTTTGTTTCGTTTTGTTTTGCTTTGTTTTCTGTGTAGTTGGGGAGAGATTTTACTAAATCTGGGAAATCTTCCTTTACAACAAACAAACAAACTTGTATTGCAAATGTGTTACTCACCAAACAGAAATACAAACCTTGTTCTGTATCAACAAAATGTTGACCCATATGTCTTACCCCCGCACAGAACATGTATAGGGTTTCTATCCCTCAGGCAACACTTGTCAGTGGCTCAACATGGAAAAAACCAAAAGGTAAAAAAGAAAGTGATTAAATATTCCAGGATATATTACCGTATTTAAAGTCTTACGAATTATTTAGTTTCTGTCTGAAGATTTCTAGACTCCTTTAAAAAATAGTCAGTAGGACATAGAGCTGTTCTGCAAATTGATGTAGCTCAATTTGCCAACTAAAGGAGAGTTACAAGAGCATATAAGACATCAATATATAGTTGTAGCTATGCAGAAAATGACCTGCAGGACACTAATCTTAACCACTAAGACATTAGAAGGCCTTTTAAACCTGACCAATTAAAATGTGCTTCTCACACCAGCAGCCTCAGCACCACCTGACAGCCTCTAAAAAAAATCCCAGCCCCATCCAGACCTGCTGAATCAGAATTACCTGCACATGTTAACAAGCTTTCCAGGTGATTTGAAGGTGCAGAAAAGTTTGACAAACATGGTTTCAAAACATTGCTTTCCTTTATGTCTGTAAGGCAAAATCCTACATCTACTTTCTCTTTTGTTGAAAAGTATGATGAAATTTGTGAAGATAATGCTTAAATTCTTCAAATTGTGGTTTGGGGTAACCATCCTCTCAAATGAGTCATTCTGAAGTTGAAACACAAACATTGCACTTAGAAGATAAAGGTTTTTGCCTTTAGAAGTCCTGTCAATTGTTGCCTCCTAAAAACCATGGACATTTGTGAAAATAATTCTATTTCTATGGCTTTACCTGCAGTCTTCTAATGTTTCAAAATGTATCAACACTATTCAGTGTGGCCATGCAGTTCTTTGTCTTAATTTTTGTCATATTTGTTGCTTTTTGCTCTACTGCCATATATGTCCTATGCCCTGTAATCCTAAGCAACCCAGAGTGCAATTCCAAAAACATCATTCATCACAAATAACTGCTTCGGTTCGATTTGAGAAAAATACCATAAATGTGCTCTTTTATTTCCCAAAAGAGCCACAAGATGGAAAATACCCGTGAAAGTCACCTTCTTCAGGAATCATTTATTCATAGATTTAGGAAGCTTTTTGGCAGAGATAGCTCGTTAAACTATGAATACACCAGGCCCTTCTCTGAAGTGAGTAAGTGGAAAACAAGAAAAGGCAAACACATCTTCTCCTACCCTAGCATCATACCTGCCTGCTTTCTCTTTCTTTCTCTCTTTTCTTTTTTCTTTTTCTTTTTTTTTTTTTTTTTTTTTTTTGAGACAGAGTCTTGCTCTGTCGCCCAGGCTGGAGTGCAGTGGCGCGATCTCGGCTCACTGCAACCTCTGCCTCCCAGGTTCAAGTGATTCTCCTGCCTCCCGAGTAGCTGGGATTACAGGCACATGCCACCATGCCTGGCTAATTTTTTGTATTTTTATTAGAGACAGGGTTTCACCATGCTAGCCAGGATGGTCTCGATCTCCTGACCTCATGATCTGCCAGCCTCTGCCTCCCAAAGTGCTGGGATTACAGGCGTGAGCCACCGTGCCCGGCCCATGCCTGCCTGCTTCTCAAGTCCTCTGACAGCCCTTGAATGTGTGACTGCAGGACAAAATATGACAAAACTGGATGTTAAATCTTAGAAAGTGTAACTTAAAATGAACTCCTGCCATATACCTTTTTAATTCTTTTCTAAATTAAGTGAATCTATTTTTAATATTCTATCTCTTGAGTGATATGAAACAACAAAATGGGGAAGTTCTGAGAACTTATAGTTCATCATGAGTCTGTGATATTCATCACAATTTTGCTTTATGAATAGACTTTTGTTAATCTTTTTCATTTTTTTTTAAAAGGTCCCTATAATTACTACTTAGGGGAGGATTCTTCTAATTTTAATCATGTTTTCTAAACTGAAAACTGAACATACAAAAAAGTGATGGTGGTCTCTTTCTAGCTGTCTTTAATGGTGAGCGGAGAGCCAGGAAAGCTAGTGGTTCTGAGGATTGACGCCATTCGAAAGGATCCATGTCATGGTTAATCTAGGTGGCTTTGTGAGAGTGTGGTCACATACAACATTTTCTCATTACTTGGGTAGGTTGAGATATAGCAGGCCCAGATCCCTTTTCTAATTCTCTCAGGCAGCTCGACTGCTGGAAGCTTTACAATGTAGCCTCATGATCCTCATGCTTCTAGCAATAGAAAACGGCTCTTAGAACATGTTCAGAAAATCAAAAACTGATAATTGCATCTGGTTAGGGCAAATCTCTTCCAATGTTAAAATAAGGAGAAAATATAAAATAAAAGTATCCATGTAATTGTAACAATTTAATATCAAAATTTAAGTTGCAAATTTAAAAATATATATTTGCATAATTGATTTAAAACAACTAGAATTTTACTAATATTCACTTTTTAAACTATTAGTCTTTAGACATTTCATCTAACCCCTTTAAATTGCTAATATGTTCACATTTCAAGTGATGTAAGTCAATGTCAAAGACTGCTAAAGAAAATGTTCTAGAATTAAAGCAGTGACCTCTCTCTCTCCCACTCCAGATGTGACTACTCCAGCTGAGAGCATCATGCATGAACTTTCATCCCTTACAATGTTAAAGGGGCTATATGCATGTAATATCCATGGTGAAAGCTTTCTTGTGTTCTTAATAAAAGAATTCAACTTTGCAGGAAAGTGAAAGGAAAAGTTGCTTTTTAAAAAAATAAAACATCACTGTATAGGTAAAACCTGTAGGGATTCAACAGTACTTGAAAGACGACTTTTAAGTGTTCTTGATCTAAATGATCTAAGGGGATTGTAAGAATTAATGAATAGTGGGTTGCAGACTAGGTCAAAACAGAACTTCTCTATTACCCCCAAAAGTTTTTATTGTAGAAGCTCATTTTTAAATACTCTTTGGAGTTTATTCTATTGAATATTTGCATTTCAAATAATCATTTAAATACTAAATAATTTATGGAAATCTAATAAAATTACAGAAATAAAGTGATTCACTTTTCAAAATATGTCCAAATTCCATCTTTTAGAAAACTTTATTTGAAATGTAAATGATATCATTGCAACACGTATTAATTGAATTTCTGTTTTGTATAAAGCACAATGTTATGCACTGGAGGCAGGGTGACAAAGCTTAAGGCTTTGTCACTGCTCTTTACATGAACGTCACCTAGTCAGGGAGAAATAAGAGCATAAATTATTTTAATTAAAATTACAAACATTTGGCCAGGCATGGTGTCTCATGCCTGTAACCCCAGCACTTCGGGCGGCCAAGGCAGGCAGATCACTTGAGGCCAGGAGCTCAAGACCAGCCTGGTCAACATAGTGAAATCTCATCTTTACTAAAAATACAAAAATTAGCCCGGCATGGTGACTCACACTTGTAATCCCAGCCATTTGGAGGCTGAGGTGGGAGAATCACTTGAACTCGGGAGGCAGAGGTTGCAGTGAGCCGAGATTGCACCACTGTACTACAGCCTGGGTGACAGAGTGAGACTCAGTCAAAAAAAAAAAAAATGCAAATATTAAATAATTATAAATCTACACTATTAAATATATCTCAATTGGTTATTAATTGTGAAATGAAAGGAACTAGTAGTATCATGAGTTCAAATAATTTTGACAAATATGGAATTATGCGCTATGTAAAAAGGGATGCAATATTTTGGATGAGAAAAGCAAGCCGGTCTTCATTCTGCTCATTTAGGACTTCTACACCAGTAATCAGCAAAGTTTCTTTATCAAAGGCCAAACAGTAAATATTTTTGGCTTTGTGAGTAATTCAGTTTCTTCCAGAACAGGTCGATTTTGTCATTGGAGTGCAATAGTGGGCATAGACAATATGTAAATGAATGATTGTGGCTGTGTTCTAATAAAACTTTGTTTACAAAAATAGTTAGTGGTGCTGGATTTGACCCTCAGATCATATATGCCCAACCTCTGCTCTACAAGTGCTTAAATTACATCTGGAAAAGCAAATTTATACGTGACAGTATCTGCTGGTTATGGTATTTGTATATGTGCTAAAATAATCAGCTTAAAAGCTGATTTTAAAGACAGAAGATCTGCTATGTCCACATTTTGTGCTGAGTCCCACATGGCAATTACTTAGTATATCATGAATGGTGGCCATTTAATGGTTTAATATGGGGGAGGATAAAACACTAGAGGATACGTTTCATAGGACAATTTCATTATAGCCTCAGGGGATAGAATAGATTAGTTGCAGAGTTTTCCTCACTTCCATTTTCACTATTTTTACGATATATTCAAGATGAATTAATGCAATCATTTTTTGCTTTAGATTCCATGTATTGAAGTTTAATAAGTTACAACTACCAGTCAGAATAAACTATTTGTTTCAAATGACAAAAACATTATTTTTACATTTTCTTAAAGGAGAAATATTACACATACCAAAAAAACACATACAAAAGAAATCAAACTAAAGGTATTATAACCCATTGCAAATACAAACAGGTACCTAAATTAGAAGATATATTTGGCATCTCTAATTTAATTCAGAGTTTACCACATTGACTACATTTTTTTATTCCCTGGGAAATTGTAAGAATAAAATATTGTAGCTTTTATTCAAAGATGAATGATCGTGAAGGGTGAAGGAAAAACTGTATGAAATACTTGCAATAAAGAACTCAATATCTATGCTGTAAGTATTGTAATAAAATTGTGCTTTGCATTGCAAATGATATGTTCTGTTTCTTACCAGCTAGTTTTCAAATGTTCAAAAGGCAACATTCCACTTTCAGTCTATAACATCTGATTAGCTAAAAAGTAATTTTTAAGTTGACAACTGTAAATGTTTAGTACACACAAATTTTACAAATAAATACTAAAAGCTTGTGATTTACTAAGTATAATTTGTAAATTGATGAGATGTTAGTCTGCTTAGATTTACTTATTTTGAAGCTTTATAATTTATATCCAGCAGCAAATACACAAGAGAATGAAGTGATTTGAAGCTTTTCATTGAACGATCTGAGAGCTTTTAAAACAAACTTAAGCAAGAAATTGTAAAAATATTTTTACCTATATAAAAGATTTTGTATTTAAAGAAGTTTAATAATGAGCATAAATAATCTTTAAGAAAATATTTAATGGTTCTTTGCCTCTATAAATGTTCATGAATGACCCAGCCCTTGTAATTCCATATGAGAGTCTTTCTTCAATATTAGTCTGCTCTAAACATTATATAATGAGGACTCTGGACTTTGTTTTATTTAGAGTTGTAAGGTTAAGATTCTTAACATTCAAACTGCCCAAACGCAGAAACTGAGTAGGAGGTCCTGTTGACTCATAGGAGGTTAGCATTTTGCATATTTCGGTCTCCAGATAACTTTTCCATGTTAAAAACCAAGTAATGGTATCTTATTTAATTGAGGGCTATGTTGTAAACCAACTTCATACACTTCCATTTACAAAGTTTCTCAGCCTGATTCATGTAGGTAAAGAATACATGTAGAAGGCAAATAGAAATAAATAGTGCCTTGCTTGAGACTTCTTACTCAGAATTGTCTTTCCAAAAGATGTGTCCAGTCTCTAATTAGAAATAATTTGGCTACATTGTTCTTTTCTAATTGATTGAATTTTTCTTCCAATATCTGTCAACATCTAAGGGAAAATCACTTTCAGAGAGGATAGTCCCATCCTTTTTTCTGATTTTTAGATATTTCTAAGAGTGATGATTGTTTCAGATTAGAAACTGACTAGATTATTTGATGTGTAAACCTTATTAAAATATGTTTCATTCTTAATATATCTTCAGTATTGACATTAATCCTGATTTTAAAAGTAGAATTTTAAAAATTATCTGTTTACATTTTTCTTGTGGATTATTTTTTGGTGGAATATTTAACCCTCAGCTTTTATTTGTTATGAAACCATTCAGCGCAGTTCCAAGATGGCCCAATAGGAACAGCTCCAGTCTACAGCTCCCAGCATGAGCGACACAGGAGACGGGTGATTTCTGCATTTCCAACTGAGGTAACGGGTTTATCTCACTGGGGCTTGTCAGACAGTGGGTGCAGGACAGTGGGTGCAGCCCACCGAGCATGAGCTGAAGCAGGGCAAGGCATCACCTCACCCAGGAAGCACAAGGGGTCAGGGAATTCCTTTTCCTAGCCAAGGGAAGCTGTGACAGATGGCACCTGGAAAATCGTGTCACTTCCACCCTAATACTGCGCTTTTCCAATGGTCTTAGCAAACAGCACACCAGGAGATTATACCCCATGCCTGGGGCAGAGGGTCCCACGCCCACGGAGCCTCACTCATTGCTAGCACAGCAGTCTGAGATAAAACTGCAAGGTGGCAGTGAGACCTGGGGGGGGGCGCCAGCCATTGCTGAGGCTTCAGTAGGTAAACAAAGAGGCCAGGAAGCTCAAACTAGGTGGAGCCCACCACAGCTCAAGGAGGCCTGCCTGCCTCTGTAGACTCCACCTCTGGGGGCAGGTCATAGCCAAACAAAAGGCAGCAGAATCCTCTGCAGACTTAAATGTCCCTGTCTGACAGCTTTGAAGAGAGTAGTGGTTCTTCCAGCATGGAGGTTGAGATCTGAGAACGGACAGACTGCCTCCTCAAGTGGGTCCCTGACCTCCGAGAGCCTAACTGGGAGACACCCCCAGTAGGGGCAGACTGACACCTCACACGTCTGGGTACCCCTCTGAGACTAAGCTTCCAGAGGAACAATCAGGCAGCAACATTTGCTGTTCAGCAATATCTGCTGTTCTGAAGCCTCCGCTGCTGATATCCAGGCAAACAGGGTCTGGAGTGGACCTCCAGCAAACTCCAACAGACCTGCAGCTAAGGGTCCTGACTGTTAGAAGGAAAACTAACAAACAGAAAGGACATCCACACCAAAATCCCATCTCTACATCACCATCAGCAAAGACCAAAAGTAGATAAAACCACAAAGATGGGGAAAAAACAGAGCAGAAAAGCTGAAAATTCTAAAAATCAGAGTGCCTCTCCCCCTCCAAAGAAATGCAGCTCCTCACCAGCAACAGAACAAAGCTGGATAGAGAATGACTTTGATGAGTTGAGAGAAGAAGGCTTCAGACGATCAAACTTCTCTGAGCTAAATGAGGAAGTTCAAACCCATAGCAAAGAAGCTAAAAAGCTTGAAGAAAGATTAGACGAATGGCTAAACTAGAATAACCAGTGTAGAGAAATCCTCAAATGACCTGATGGAGCTAAAAACCATGGCACGAGAACTACGTGACAAATGCACAAGCTTCAGTAGCCAATTCGATCACCTGGAAGAAAGGGTATCAGTGACTGAAGATCAAATGAATGAAATGAAGCGAGTACAGAAGTTGAGAGAAAAAAGAGTACAAAGAAACGAACAAAGCCTCCAAGAAATATGGGACTATGTGAAAAGACCAAATCCACGTCTGATTGGTGTACCTGAAAGTGATGGAGAGAATGGAACCAAGTTGGAAAACACTCTGCAGGATATTATGCAGCAGAATTCCCCAACCTAGAAAGGCAGGCCAACATTCAAATTCAGGAAATACAGAGAATGCCACAAAGATACTCCTCGAGAAGAGCAACTCCAAGACACATAATTGTCAGATTCACCAAAGTTGAAATGAAGGAAAAAATGTTAAGGGCAGCCAGAGAGAAAGGTCGGGTTACTCACAAAGGCAAGCCCATCAAACTAACAGTGGATCTCTCAGCAGAAACTCTATAAGCCAGAAGAGAGTGGGGGCCAATATTCAACATTCTTAAACCAAAGAATTTTCAACCCAGAATTTCATATCCAGCCAAACTAAGCTTCATAAGTGAAGGAGAAATAAAATCCTTTACAGACAAGCAAATGCTGAGAGATTTTGACACAACCAGGCCTGCCCTAAAACAGCTCCTGAAGGAAGCACTAAACATGGAAAGGAAAAACCTGTACCAGCCACTGCAAAAACATGCCAATTTGTAAAGACCATCGATGCTAGGATGAAACTGCATCATCTAACGAGCAAAATAACCAGCTAACATCATAACGACAGGATCAAATTCACACATAACAATATTAACCTTAAATGTAAATGGGCTGACTGCTCCCATTAAAAGACACAGACTGGCAAATTGGATAAAGAGTCAAGACCCATCAGTGTGCTGTATTCAGGAGACCCATTTCACGTGCAGAGACACACATAGGCTCAAAATAAAGGGATGGAGGAAGATCTACCAAGCAAATGGAAAACAAAAAAAGGCAGGGGCTGCAATCATAGTCTCTGACAAAAGACTTTAAACCAACAAAGATCAAAAGAGACAAAGAAGGCCATTACATAATGGTAAAGGGATCAATTCAACAAGAAGAGCTAACTTTCCTAAATATAGAAGCACCCAATACAGGAGCACCCAGATTCATAAAGTAAGTCCTTAGAGACCTACAAAGAGACTTAGATTCCCACACAATAATAATGGGAGACTTTAACACCCCACTGTCAACATTAGACAGATCAACAAGACAAAAAGTTAACAAGGATATCCAGGAATTGAACTCAGCTCTGCACCAAGTGGACCCAATAGACAGCTACAGAACTCTCCACCTGAAATCAACAGAATATACATTCTTGTCAGGACCACATCACACTTATTCCAAAATTGACCACATAGTTGGAAGTAAAGCTCTCCTCAGCAAATGTAAAAGAACAGAAATTATAACAAACTGTCTCTCAGACCACAGTGCAATCAAACTAGAACTCAGGATTAAGAAACTCACTCAAAACTGCTCAACTACATGGAAACTGAACAACCTGCTCCTGAATGACTACTGGGTACATGACAAAATGAAGGCAGAAATAAAGATATTCTTTGAAACCAACAAGAACAAAGACACAACCTACCAGAATCTCTGGGAGACATTTAAAGCAGTGTGTAGAGAGAAATTTATAGCACTAAATGTCCACAAAAGAAAGCAGGAAAGACCTAAAATTGACACCTTAACATCACAATTAAAAGAAATAGAGAAGGAAGAGCAAACACATTCAAAAGCTAGCAGAAGGCAAGAAATAACTAAGATCAGAGAAGAACTGAAGGAGACAGAGACACAAAAAAAACCCTTCAAAAAATCAATGAATCCAGGAGCTGGTTTTTTGAAAAGATCAACAAAATTGATAGACTGCCAGCAAGACTAATAAAGAAGAAAAGAGAGAAGAATCAAATAGATGCAACAAAAATGATAAAGGGGATATCACCACTGATTCCACAGAAACACAAACTACCATCAGAGAATACTATAAACACCTCTACACAAATAAACTAGAAAATTGAGAAGAAATGGATAAATTCCTCGACACATACACCCTTCCCAGACTAAACAAGGAAGAAGTTGAATCCCTGAATAGACCAATAACAGGCTCTGAAATTGAGGCAATAATTAATAGCCTACCAACCAAAAAAAGTCCAGGACCAGACAGACTCACAGATGAATTCTACCAGAGGTACAAGGAGGAGCTGATACCATTCCTTCTGAAACTATTCCAATCAATACAAAAAGAGGGAATCCTCCCTAACACATTTTATGAGGCCAGCATCATCCTGATAACAAAGCCTGGCAGAGACACAACAAAAAAAGAGTATTTTAGACCAATATCCCTGATGAACATCAATGCAAAAATCCTCAATAAAATACTGGCAAACTGAATCCAGCAGCATATCAAACAGCTTATCCACCATGATCAAGTGGACTTCATCCCTGGGATGCAAGGCTGGTTCAACATATGCAAATCAATAAATGTAATCCAGCATATAAACAGAACCAATGACAAAAACCACATGATTATCTCAATAGATGCAGAAGAGGCCTTTGACAAAATTCAACAGCCCTTCATGCTAAAAACTCTCAGTAAATTAGGTATTGATGGGACGTATCTCAAAATAATAAGAGCTATTTATGACAAACCCACAGCCAAAATCATACTGAATGGGCAAAAACTGGAAGCATTCCCTTTGAAAACTGGCACAAGACAGGGATGCCCTCTCTTACCACTCCTATTCAACACAGTGTTGGAAGTTCTGGCCAGGGCAATCAGGCAGGAGAAGGAAATAAAGGGCATTCAATCAGGAAAAGAGGAAGTCAAATTGTCCCTGTTTGCAGATGACATGATTATATATTTAGAAAAACCCCATCATCTCAGCCCAAAATCTCCTTAAGCTGATAAGCAACTTCAGCAAAGTCTCAGGATACAAAATCACTGTGCAAAAATCACAAGCATTCTTATACACCAATAACAGACAAACAGAGAGCCAAATCATCAGTGAACTCCTATTCACAATTGCTTCAAGGAGAATAAAATACCTAGGAATCCAACTTACAAGGGATGTGAAGGACCTCTTCAAGGAGAACTACAAACCACTGCTCAACAAAATAAAAGAGGACACAAACAAATGGAGGAACATTCCATGTTCATGGATAGGAAGAATCAATATCGTGAAAATGGCCATACTGCCCAAGCTAATTTATAGATTCAATGCCATCCCCATCAAGCTACCAATGACTTTCTTCACAGAATTGGAAAAAACTACTTTAAAGTTCATATGGAACCAAAAAAGAGCCCACATTGCCAAGACAATCCTAAGCCAAAAGAACAAAGCTGGAGGCATCACACTACATGACTTCAAACTATTCTACAAGGCTACAGTAACCAAAACTACATGGTACTGGTACCAAAACAGAGATATAGATCAATGGAACAGAACAGAGCCCTCAGAAATAATACCACACATCTACAACCATCTGATCTTTGACAAACCTGACAAAAACAATAAATGGAGAAAGGGTTCCCTATTTAACAAATGGTGCTGAGAAAACTGGTTAGCCATATTTAGAAAGCTGAAACTGGATCCATTCTTTACACCTTATACAAAAATTAATTCAAGATGGATTAAAGACTTAAATGTTAGACCTAAAACCATAAAAACCCTAGAAGAAAACCTAGGCAATACCATTCAGGACACAGGCATGGGCAAGGACTTCATGTCTAAAACACCAAAAGCAATGGCAACAAAAGCCAGAATTGGCAAATGGGATCTAATTAAACTAAAGAGCTTCTGCACAGCAAAAGAAACTACCATCAGAGTGGACAGGCAACCTACAGAATGGCAGAAAAATTTTGCAATCTACCCATCTGACAAAGGGCTAATATCCAGAATCTACAAAGAACTCAGACAAACTTCCAAGAAAAAAACAAACAACCCCATCAACAAGTAGGCAAAGGATATGAACAGACACTTCTCAAAAGAAGACATTCATGCAGTCAACAGACACATGAAAAAATGCTCATCATCACTGGTCATCAGAGAAATGCAAATCAAAACCACAATGAGATACCATCTCACACCACTTAGAATGGCGATCATTAAAAAGTCAGGAAACAACAGGTGCCGGAGAGGATGTGGAGAAATAGAAATGCTTTTACACTGTTGGTGGGACTGTAAACTAGTTCAACCATTGTGGAAGACAGTGCGTCGATTCCGCAAGGCTCTAGAACTGGAAATACCGTTTGACCCAGCCATCCCATTACCCGGTATATACCCAAAGGATTATAAATCATGCTGCTATAAAGACACATGCACACGTATGTTTATTGAGGCACTATTCACAATAGCAAAGACTTGGAACCAACCTAAATGTCCACCAATGATAGACTGGATTAAGAAAATGTGGCACATATACACCACAGAGTACTATGCAGCCATAAAAAGGATGAGTTCATGTCCTTTGTAGGGACATGGATGAAGCTGGAAACCGTCATTCTCAGCAAACTATCACAAGGACAATAAACCAAACACCGCATGTTCTCACTCATTGGTGGGAATTGAACAATGAGAACACTTGGACACAGGAAGAGGAACATCACATGCCGGGGCCTGTGGTGGGGTGGAGGGAGTGGGGAGGGATGACATTAGGTGATATACCTAATGTAAATGACGAGTTAATGGGTGCAGCACACCAACATGGCACATGTATATATATGTAACAAACCTGCACGTCGTGCACAGGTACCCTAGAACTTCAAGTATAATAAAAATATAAAATAAAATAATTTCCAATTAAAAAAAAGAAACCATTCAATAGTCAAACAGTGCATATGCCTAGAAGATTTGAGTGTGAAGATTTTGTACTGTGAAGAATTTTAGATTGCACTCTTCAAAATGGATCCCACAATCTCAAAATGTACGATATGTGATGAATGTGTATCTTCCAGACAGAATTTTGTCACTTCTGAATACCCCTAGAACTAATTACACGAGGAAAACATAAAGTGAATTATTGCAATTTTATAATTAATCATATTAAGCAATGTTTGAAGAATTTGGAGAGTTGGAACTAAAGTCTCTAATTATCTTCAATTTTTAGATACATTTCCAGAAGCAGATCTGGATCTCCAGCTGGCTAGATAGAGAAACTAGCTGGTTAAATATTGACAATACCATACTCTTTAAGTATTATCAATTCAATATCTTTTTTTTTTATTTCTTCACATAGTGTAAGTAGGTATGCTTTATTTTATGGTTTTTATAACTTAATTTTCTTGCCAATGACATCTATGTCAGTCAGAACACATTTTTATTGAGTCTTAAAAAAACTAATTACTCCTTAAGAAAGCAATTATTCCCTATCATATGGGGCCAGACCATTACCAAATTATCATAAAGGGAAACATAATATAAAGAATAGCAAGAATAGACATTGGACTTATGTAGGCATGGATTTTTGAAATATAATGAAAACCTTGCTTATCTAGATACTGAATACTTAGCTTCAATTTAAATATGCTAAAAGGCTGGACATGGTGGCTCATCCCTTAATCCCAGCACTTTGAGAGGCCGAGGCAGGGGGAATTACTTGAGGACAGATGATCGAAATCAGCCTGGGCAACATAGTGAAACCCTGTCTCTAAATAAATAAATAAATAAATAAATAAATAGCTTAGTGTGGTGGCATGCACCTGTGGTCCTAGCTATTTGGGAGGCTGAGGTAAGAGGATCACTTGAGCCCAGGAGTCTGGGGTTACAGAGATGTATGTTCACCCCACTGCACTCCAGCCTGATTGACAGAGCAAGATCCTGTCTCTATAAGAAATAAATAAGTAAGCCATAAATAGCTCCAGAGCTAGAGATAATTTATTGGATAAAATGATCATAAAAATTCTGACATCATATTATATGCATAATGGGGAAAAACTATTATATATAGAATGATCTACCACTGCATATGTGAGGGTTAATACTGAGTGTCAACTTGATTGGATTGAAGGGTGCAAAGTATTGATCCTGGGTGTGCTCGTGAGGGTGTTGCCAAAGGAGATTAACAGTTGAGTCAGTGCCCTGGGAAGGGCAGACCCACCCTTAATCTGGGTGGGCACAATCTAATCATCTGCCAGTACAAAAGTAGGCAGGAGAACGTGGAGAGATTAGACTGGCGTAGCCTCCCTGTCTACATCTTTCTCTCATGCTGGACCCTTCCTGCCCCCGAACATCAGACTCCAAGTTCTTCAGTTTTGGAACTCGGACTGGCTCTCCTTGCTCCTTAGATTGTAGACAGCCTATTGTGGAACCTTGTAATCATGTGAGTTAATACTGAGTAGTATTAAATATTATACTCAATAATATTAGTCCCCTATTAGTTCGGTCCCTCTAGGGAACCCTAACTAATACAACATATATATTTTACATGGTATATAGTATATCATATAAAACATATATAAAATGAAACTATTACATAGAGTGATTATATGCAAGAATAAAGAAAAACTATTATATACAGAATGAATATGCATAACATGTTCTAGTATATGTAAAATGGGGGTAAGCTATTATAGAATAGTGAGGGGAAACTATTATATATAGAATAATTTTTTATTGAAAATAAAAAAGAAATAAAACTTCTGCTCTTATCTAATAAGCTTCAGCTAACACAGTCTTCTTGGAAAGACAGTTGAAGGGTTGTTTTATACTCACTCATTTACTTAAATCTCTATTAGCATTATATGATACCTTATAAGAATACTCTGGTAGTTGATTTTAGTTCTAGTTAAGAAAGTTAAGTTTTCTATTCCTGGTTTAAAAGCATACTTTTATTTTTTATATTATACCCCCTGCATCAGTTGATGCAGTTCTTTAAATGAATTATTCAGAATAGACATTTCACAATTACTGTATAGATATCTCAGAATGGAAAACATAACTAAGAAAATCTGTGAAGGAAAAAAATGCTTATTATAAAGTCAAAGGAAAGCAGTACCCAAAGTATACAGCCAACATGAGTGTTTTATTTTCAATCATTACTAAATTTGGTGTGCGTACACATATAAAGAAAATAATTTATTTTCTAATACCAAACCACAGTTTTAACTACAACTTGTAATTTGTTATTTGAGAGTTTTTCCCATTATTTTTCACACTGGTAAATTTTTATTGAGATAAATGTGAATATGATTTAACTAATGGGAAAGAGAATCATAAAGATTATAAGAAACCATATATGCCATATCATTGTTTGAATGGTTCCCAAGTTTTCATAATTCTTCTTAATCACCTCAGGACAATGAGCCTCGATAGCTTCATAATGCAGACTACCTATGCTATGGGGTATGTCTGATGTGTTCCCACAAATCTGATTTCTTTCCAAAGCAAATTATTATAGTTTAAATTTAATTCAAGAAATACAATCTTAAAATATAAAATGTTTAGGTTTTTACAATAAAATTAAAAATCTTAAAATCCATTCATAAAGGAGTGATTAGAGGGAGGTTATCCCAATGATAATATAATTGAAAACCACTTCAAGCTGGCCTACTATCCACCTTACGAGAAAGATGTTGTGAAGATGCATGTCATAGAGTCTGAGGGTAAAACTCTCCAAGGAGAAACTGGCAGGTGTTTGATTCACTCATTTTGGAACTAAAAATGGCATCTGGAAATAACTTAAAACATAAATTGTGCTCTTGGTATGGAAAGGCTTTAATTCAAACTGAATTAAAGTTGTAACAATGTAAATGGACAGAGAGAAAGCAGTTGTTTGGTTATTATACCACTTCCTATTGATGACACTGTCTTACTATGTAAATTCAGAGCACAGAGGCAGCATTGTTCTAACAGATAATTTCCAATATGTTTGCCATTTGTCACGTGTAGCACATCTGCTATAATCAGACTATAGCAAATTAAAACTCCCCAGTCCTTTAGGGACCTGGGTATGTGGAGGTGATTGGTGTATTATCATGAGCAGCAGTTGCATTGTATTTCATGGTTTTCAATCACGAAACACGGAAAATGTTCTCAGAATAACTCCTCTCTCTACCGGATTCTCACACAGTTCAAAACATGAAGAGATTAAAAATCCTGACGGAACGGAGCATAGTTGCTGATCATCCCTGTAATCCCAACACTCTGGGAGGAAGAGGCAGGCAGATCACTTGAGCTCAGGAGTACCAGACCAGCCTGGGCAACAGCGTGAAACCCCGTCTCTACCAAAAATACAAAAAATTAGCCGGGCGTGATGGTGCATGCCTGTAGTCCCAGCTACTAAAGAGGCTGAGGTGAGAGGATCATTTGAATTCAGAATCGGAAGTTGCAGGGGGCTGAGATTGCACCACTGCACTCCAGCCTGATTGACAGAGACCCTGAAAAAAATAAAATAAACAAAAATTTAAAAATAAAAAAAATCCTGATAGACACCAATGGATAGGGTTATGCTATGACATTGCCGTTTTTATAGGTCAAATACTGGGAATTTCATGTAATCCAAATTTAAGATGAATCACACTAAATTTCAAGTGTGATTCTCTTTTTAAGAATGAATAACTCAGAGATCATAGCTGAGAACAGGCAGCAGGAGGAACACCACAGTTCACATTTTGAGGATGACCAGTCTTTGCTCACAGGTGCAAAGACTTCCCTGCCAGAGGGCTAACACTACCACAGCCCACCACACTCCTTGGCCAGCAGAGGAGAAGTTTGAAGAGCAAAATCACATTTTAAGTAAAAGCAGTGTTTTTGAGAAGAGAGTGTTCATTCCCCTTACATTCCTCTGAAGAAGGAAAAAGTGGTGCATCTCCTCTATGTATGTGTCAGGTATGGAGTCCAAAACAAAATGAAATTGCTCATAAAATAAGGGAGTAAATATAGCAAGAGATATTAATCTTATGTACTTGATTGGATATCTCTGGGTTGCCAAATTTGCTGAGTGTCGCTGACAGAGCAAGAGAACCTTGAGAAGAGATGATGAGATAAGGGGTGGGGAGGTGTGGCGAAAAGTTTCAGGGCCACCCCCTCAATATTTCAGTATCCAAGTGACATAGAATAGAGATACTATTTGTGCCCATTCTATGCGAACTTTAGGATCATGGAAAATGGGTAAGATTGGGGGCTACTGTCTTGCTTGGAATTGTAGCAAAAAAAGAGGCCACCAAGAATGATGCCTCAGCTGAGTTTCAGTCAATAAATGTAGTCATAGGACCATCAGTAGTACATCAAGTGTACATCAAATGTGGTCCTTGTCAAGATGTATGTTTTAGTAAAAACAAAAGAAAACTAAATAATCAAATAGACAATGATTTCAAATGATGCTGACACACGGAAAGGGATGTGTCCAAAAACAGGTGAAGTGCTGCCGCATAGACAAGCTGTTGAGGGCACAAGTCAGGTGAGAATCAAATATTACAGTGATGATTTTAAAGCCACCAGACTACATATTTGAAATGGAACTATACTGTTCTAAAAAACAACCAAAAAACAAAAAGTTAGGGAGTGAGACTGATTTATTTATTAATAATGAAAACTGCTACCCAGAGTGAGATGGTGTGGCCACAATGCAGTTATCGGAAATTATTGGGAAAAACAAAATTGCTCCAAGTTAATATCTTAACAATTTGAAGCTCTTTTCTAAAGCACTTGCTATTATTTTGGAGTATAATTACATTCTGATACTATAGGTATATCTGGGAACATTCATTATTTATTATTCATTTTATGTGTATTTCTCTGAATTACCATAGAATTGTTTCTCAGGAGATTTATGCTGGACATATGAAAACATCCATGAATGCTTTTACAACAAAATATGTCATTGAGTCAGTCCCTGTGACAACAAACATTAACTGAGTACTTACTGTGAGTTAAAGTTTCCAAGAGGAAGAACCATATATTCCCTGACGTTAATAAGCTCAAAGTCTACTAGGAAGGACCAATGATCATTCAAACAGTGAATTTTAACAATTAAAGATTTATAATATAACTTTTATTTCTTTGCTGATTAAATACATTTTTGTTATCATCCAATTAGAATGACACAAAAGAATGCATTGTTATTTAAATTGTTTATCCATGCATGCTACTCATGACACATATTTCAGAAGAGAAATTATATTCCATTTAATTGATTATTTTAGAAGACCAATGCTTTGCACACATATAACAAATTTTGATTTAATATCTCACTGCAAATAGTTTCTAAATGAAATTACAGGAATCATTAGGCACAGAATCCATGATCGACATCTTCATAATTATTTACTCTCACTTCTATTTGGGCTACTTTTCCTGTTTATTTCACTGGAAATAGTTCGTAAATGATTAATGACAATGCAAAGTTTTTGAGTGACAATTTGTCATATTCATTTATGAGGTGTATGCACTTATTTAATTAGGCCTAATAGTTTCCCTGAATATATTATACTATCTATATACAAGATACATAAGTATCCCTAAGTTTCCAAAGGCTTTTAAAAGCACAAACATTTGGTTAATAATTTTCCTGTTACCTAGTTCAGTTAATTCATTAATATATACCTAGCCAACATAGCCAGAGATTGTAGAGTTTATTTTTGCTGTCCTGTATCCTGTAACTTTAACCAGCCAACATATATTCTATCAATACTTTGAAGCCTTTCAAATTATTCTCCTCCTAGTTCCTTCACATTCCTGTTTCTCTTGTTGTTGTCTATTGCAAAAGCTTCTTCCAACCTTGGTTTTTACTTGTTAAACATCACCCCTCATAAATTCACGATGCCAACTCTCCGCATTAAAAGTGCATAAAATAAATTTGATAGTTTTATGTTGCATATAAGTCCATACTCTTGATAATGATATTCTGGGATCTTCCTGGGCATTGACAGTTTTATTCCCAATTTTTTACAAATCTCTTTACCTTGTAATCTCTTTACTTAGTCCTCAAAGATGCCATGAATGAGGCTGTATTGGTAAGGACTGGATAGAATATATTGTGGTAACCAGCAACCTATTAATCTCAGTGACATAAAACTATAAAGATTTATTTCATAATTATCAAAACTTTTCTAAGGATTCTGTTTTATTTTCTCCTTAGTCAGTGACACAGGCAAACAGTACCTCAAGAAAACGTCTGGGAAAAATGAACATAGAACATTCTATTCTGGCTCTTGTATGCTTCCATTCAGATATGGTACATGTTCTGCTCAATTTTTTTTTGGCAAAGCAAGGCATATGCAAAATCACATGACTCTGCTTAGTCTAGTGTTTTTCCCCACCCTTCTGTCCCAATTTGACCCTTTTTCTTTGTATAGCAAAATCCTTTTTATCCTACCTGGCTGAGCCTCGTTTACATTCCTAATGATATTATATTACTGTGCTGCATGAGCATTTGTCTCACTATATTGTGATAATAATATCGATAAGGGTAACAACAGTAATAACAACAAAACCACAGCTTTTTCTGTTACCTTGTATGTGCCAAGCTGTGCTAGGTACTTTATAAACATTATCTTATTCAAGCCAGCAAACAACCTTGCTAGATAGGTAATACATCCTTTTAGCAGAGAAGCAAGCATTGTGTTATGGAGGCTAAGAGACTTGACTGTGTCTACGCAGCTGGTAAATGGACTGTTTAAGACGTGAATCCTAGTCTCTCTGGCAACAAAAGACTTGTTGCTGTTCAATATTCTACAATCTCTAAGTTGCATATTTGCACTCTAAATTGTTAAACTAAATTTGGCCAGAGGCTGTCTCTTTGGGTCCCTGCTTAACAAACTGCAACTTAGTATACAAACAAACCAAAACCTAATTTAAGAGCTTTTCTCCCCCCATAACATATAGCCAGGTCTCAAGCAATCACAAACAGCCTAGTTTCAGCCAGTCATAAGCTGCAACTATTAATAGACCATGTTCAAATAAGGTAAATGCCTGGCTATAATCAATCAAGCTAGTTCGCTACTTTTCTGTTCTGTCTACAAACACTCACTGTCCACACTGCAGAGAGGAGCTCTTTGAATCTCTTCTGGTTCTGAGTGCTGCCCAATTCACGAATCATTCTTTGTGTACATAAACTCTGTTAAATTTATTTTGTCTAGACTGTTTTAACAGAGTTAAGTTCACAGCTATCTTTATATTCCTTCCACATATGAAGTTCTCAGTATATAATTGGCAAGTTATTTATTATTGTTAGTGTATTATCTAATGATCCGTAGTCCTATCTTTTTCCTGGAGGGATTGGTAATTTTAGTGCTATGTTTTTCTTCCTCTATGTTTAGACAGTCCTTTAAACAAATTACTTGGTTCACCTATGGAGAAAGACTCTAGGAAGCACAAATTTCTATTAACTGCAGAAATCCTGTTAGGTTTTGCTTGCCATTAAACTATCAAAGAAACCATTGGAAGAACAAGTAAGGCCACTGAATCTGGATTTCACTTGGACCATTTTGAATGTGCAAAGAAACAATGGTAATTCAAAATGGATGCTCAAACCTCCATGGAGAGCCATTTTAGAGTTCAATGCATGGTATAATTCTGCCTCTGTGAGACATGTTGACTGCAATGTTTGAAATACATTAAGTTTCACTATATTTTAGCAGCCCATTTACATGTTATGAACTCTGACTACATTAATTATAGCTGCCACTTTCCATAAATAAATATAAGTAGCAAATAAAACTAGTATTCAATATTGTTTTGTACTTCTCCAGGCATAGTCTGTCAGTAAATGGGTTAGAGTCTTTGACTGTCATTTTACACAGAGCTTGGTTAGTACCAATATAATTGGTATGAAGGAAATGAAATTACATCATAATTTCAGAAGCAATATAGCTACTATATGCTTGCATCATAATATAACTGTTGGTTTCGTTTGCAGATTACACAGGCTCTAGGCATTTTTTAGAGTCACTTCAATTTATTTAGAGAAACTTCTACATGCAACCCATTGTAAAGGTACTCACTAAAACATTTAAAGAAAAATAATTGCTTAATTTCAAAATATAACAATGTTTATTCTTACAGCTAATAATCAGGAAAAGCAAAGTTCCTTAAGGTTTTACAATGAAATTACAGATGGACAAACAAAAAATTCTCAATGTCAAATCTAACACAACTGACCAAAGCAGAAAATATTTTTCCCCTTGTGGTGGTCATTGTATGATAACAGAAATCAATTTTTAAATTATAGTAATTCAAAATATCATGAGAATGCTCTTTGGATCTTTTCTTTTTGTGATGTCAGGCTTCCTGTAGAAAGTGTCAGACCAAGATTGAATATGAAGACTGAAATAAAATTAAAATAAGTGGAATTAAGTGTTGATAATCAAACAAAGAATAATTCTGTGGGTTAATATTTAAATAACCAGGTTGTCCTTGTTCCTTGAATCTTTATAGTTACTATAACTTTGAAAGCATCATAACAAATTTTGTGGCATAAAAGGAGAGTAAGATTTTTCTGGTAAATTAGTCCATTTTAAATTGTTTAAGATTGTTATTTTCAAAAATTCAGAATCCATAACCATAGACTTAAAATGCATTAAGCGGAGTTTATTAAATATTCAATAATTTGGAAGAAAGTTTGTGCCTTATTACTTCACATTTAGCTCTGTAGGAGTCATTTATCATGGACTCAGAGTTAAACATAGACTGTCTTCTAGCGTGATTGCAGAGGCATACCTCCTAGGCTAAACTTAACTACTCAAAAATGTTTGAAATGACTTTACCAGGGGACAAAATCTTTAAGTGCACTAATACTGATAAGGCTTCAAATTTAAATATTCATGGCTGAGAATATATTAGATAAGATCTGTAATAAGGTGATGACGTCTCTTAGCTTTTTTCCCCAAGAGTAGGTTTCTATAGTTAAAGAGTGAAGCAGTGGATTCAAGAGTGATGCCAGAAGCACCATGGACCCTCTTCAACCCTGTTGTGATATGTTTTACACTAACCCTGGGTGGCGGCTGGATAATGGAAAGATGAAGCCCTGTGTGACATAACACTATAGAAGCAGAAAGGAATATGGACGTTGAAATCTAAAAGCAAACATGCACATAAAAATGTATCTACTTCCTTGGCTTCAATTATCACCTCTATTTTGGTCACTCCCAAATTAGGGTGACCTTCCAGATTATCAGCTATAACTAATCATCTCTTACTACTATTCTACTTCTACTGGACATATGTACCATCATCTCAAACTCAGTAGACTTTAAGGGGCATTTTGGTTCTAAAATTATTATGAAAAACACAATACATTTCCAACCCTTGGAAAACCACCTTAAACCCAAGAGAAAAAAATCTACCCCTTTCATTTAAATTCAGAATTCTCTCCACTAAGCTGTGAACCTTGACAATACAATTTTGCCCCCACCCATGCCTCATTCGCTCATAAGTATGGATACAAAGTCTTGCATTTCTTTCTTTAAAACTTTATATTTCATTCTCATTCTCCATATTTACTTCCATCATGTTATCCTAGTCTTTATCACCTCACTTCCAAATCAGCTGGCAGCCTCCTGTTTGTCCTTATCTTAAGTATCCTGAGGTCATGTGTCATTAAACTTGTAACTTAGGCAAACTGTCTTAAAACATTCTTTTTATCAGATTGGCAACTTGCTCAAGAATGTGTAATGGCCTTATATTTTCCATTTTCTCACATAAATATTGTTTATTTATTATTTCCCAATATATAGATTACATTCTTACTATGTGCTGTAATGCACTATAAATGTAGTTTATTTGTGTCTATATAATTCAATTTATTTGACGGTAAAGATAACTTATTCTCACCCAGTTATCTATCAAAATCTCCCAATTCTTACAAGTCCAGTTTATACCTTTCTCCTTCCATGATACTCTAGCCCATTTAGATTTTCCTTTTGTAGTTCTACTCTACTTGTGGCCAGTACTACCCACTGTAAGCTAGTTTTTTCTCTAATGACTTCCAATGCTGTAGCTTCCTTTTGTTTTTCCTGAATACAACAGTGATGTCTATATCATTTTTGTGTAACTTTCAGTACATAGTCAATAATGGCTATGTATCAGGTGCTCATATTCATTATCTTATATATTGATTTCCATTGGCTAAGTTACTGATTTCCATTGGGTAAGTTCCATTGGCTAAGTTACTGGTCTGGATTGAAGTAAATTGTTAAGTAGCTTAATATATTATTTTTATTTATATGTCAGTGTTCAAACAGGTTGACAGGTCTTGTCATTTATGTATAATTTATGTATTTACTTCCCCTCCTCTTCTTCCCAAAACAGTGAGTTGTACCAGATGACCATTAAATTTTATTTCATTCCTAAGATTTTATTATTCTGAAACCAGATGATTCACATGAGAAAGCCAAACAGCTTGTATAATGTGATCCATAGAGGAAAATTTCTAAGGCAGGTTGCTGCCATACATATATATATATATATATACACACACACATATATATGTTTGTCAAATATATATATATTTTGTCAAATGTATATATATGTACATATATAAACATATGTGTATATATACACAAACATATATGTTTGTCAAATGTATATATGTGTGTATATATATATACACACACATTTTTTATATATATATTCACTCATAGATATAAGTATATGTAATATACATTATATGTATGCATTATATATGTAGATAATATATGTATACATCTGAAATAAAAATAAAATGGTATTTTGGCATCATTGCTAACAAGAATGATTATAATAACCTAGATTTATGAAGCTTTGTGAGCATTGGCCTAGTTATCAAAAACTGAGGAAAAAGTTTACTAAAAGCATTTAAACCTATGAATCAAAAATTAAAACATAATTGTTGTTATTGCACATTTGTGCCCTTTCAGAATTGTGAGTGCTATAGTGAATGCTATTGCTTTAGAAGTTAAGGGAAGTATATTTGAGTAGGGGTTCAATTCACCGTTAAAGCATATAAATGACAGGGCATGTAATTTATTGAAGTTCTGGGCTACTCTAATCTAGTGTGAACTGTGCAAAAATTTTCCCAGCAATCTTAAGAGAGTAAGGATAACTAGGAAGACCCCAGTGAAAGTTTTTAGGACCCAACCCTAAAGGAGGCCTGAGTTTGAATATTTATATTTGCAAGCTGCCCTCATTCTGCCCTCATTCCTCATTCTGGGAAGTAGGGGCAGGCTGAATAACCACTCTAGGATGCTTCTCTAATGTCAGGGGTTTTAGGAAACCTGTCCCTACCTGGCTGGCCTCATCCTGTATCTGTAAAATTAAGCTAGATAATAGAGATTTGTGGACAATATAATGCCAGAGGATGGAATCTCAATCTGGTCCTTTTCTTCTTAATGTCTCTTTTTCCCTATTTACCCTATGGGCCATGCTTTGTCTTCTTCCTCCCATACCACCCATGTTACCCTGACTCATCTTTCTCATTTCCCACAGGGGAAAAGATGCATGTAAAGTTATCTGTATAAATCTTAAATCTGTGAAGGAAAGTTAAAATCTTTTAATGTAATGGTTATTTTCCTATGTAAAATTGATTCAAATTCGTTTGCAGTCAATAGGAGGTGAAAGCAAACAACATCCTTGTATATTTCCATCATGTACATAACTCTTAAAAGTGCTGTTGGGATAATTAACATAGGAAATCCAAGGGAGAGGCTTTAGAGATGGAAGTTCAATGACAAAATTACTATTTGGTGATCAAAGTGCTTAGAAACCCCAAAACGAAAATTGTCTGCACAGCATTTTAACAGAGAACAATGGTACAGATAAAGTGTTATTAATTTTTAAGGCCTTGTGATATTTTTTATAAGATTCTTTGTATTACTTTCAAGAAGGAATGATATCATACCAAATTCTGATGTCTCTAGAGCAGTTTGGTTAAAATAAGCATCTGTTTCAGAGAGGAACAGATCCATGCATATGGATGTGGGATTACTTTCTTTGCAGCTGGATTTATCTTTTCCCAGTGATAGATGTTAGGGAGATTCTCTGTTAACTAGTTTGTAGGATAGGCGTGAGACACAGGCACGTTCTGACTCATACATTTACCATGTAATTACTTACACAGCTAATGAAAAGGCCACCAATGGAGGAATCACTGTATTCTACAGCAAGTGAATTATTTAAAAAAGGACACAGTGAATAGCAGGGTTTTTTTTTTTTTTTTAGATCAAACCTGAAACTAAAGCATGTAAAATATTCAATAAACATATAAAATGCCTAGCTTTTTTCTAGTACCATCTCCTTTTTCTGCCTATTACACATTGTCAGGTATTACTTGCAAATTCATAGAGCCATAGGAGCTTCCAACAGAATTTCAGTTTGAAGTTCTGAAATGAAGGCAACTTCCTTAGAGTAGACGGAGGTTACTTGTCGTAAGTGCTTAGCGTGTTGTTAATGACCCTTAGTAATGTCTGCTGATTTGAAAAGCATGTTAAGAGGTTTTGTGCAGAAATAGCCATGTAGTGATGAACTATCGTAGGTATTATTGCATTCTGATATTAAATTATACTTTACAGTGTATCTGTAGGGTTGCATCTAAGCCAACAATATAACATTTGCTAAGCAAAAGTACTTTAATGTCTTTTCCAGGCAAGTAAATGGCAAAGCAAGTGCACATTATTCTCAACAGGGAAATTCAAGTACATTTTGCTGCTGCCAAAAGAGATTAAATAAAGAAAATCCAATTTAATATATCAATGTTCCAGCACTAACCTGTAGTGAAAACAGAATTCTGAAATGAGATATTTGTCACTGTCTTCAGGAATATGGACTTGCACCATTTAAGGTAGACAAATATCATGTCCTCTTTCATTTCTTAAAAAAGTTGTTTGCACTAAATTATTTTTCAAACAACTGCACTTTAACCCATGGACAATAGATGTGGAAAGAAAGATGCTTTTGCCATTCAGTACTGAAATATCATTGAGTATTTACTAGGTATCAGACATGAGAATAAGTACTTAACAGAAATCTAATTACAATCTCTAAGTAGCCTTATAGAAAATGTTATTTTGTTAGAATTTTACAGAAGAGTAAAGTAAAATTCTGAAAATTTCAACAGATAACCCAATGTTGCATGGCTAGTAAATTGCACAGCCAAGATACAAACTTCTGTCCACTCTGCTTCAAGGCTAATCAACACCTTTATCTTGATGCTATACTTAATTGTGCCATAAACTTTTGTTCATCTCATCTAGCACTTTTTATATATTAAATGTTATGAGTAATAATATTCCAAGAAAACATGGAAAATAATTCTCTTCTGTGAATTAAAATAAATTGTAGGGTTTTTTTTTTCCAAGATAGTGGATTAGAGGCTTTTAGCATGCTTCAGGCACTTGGAAATAATAAAATAGTGCATACAGATAAATTCTGTGAGCTTTAATTCAAGATGGAAAATGGGAATACTACTGGAATACCTAAAGACACACTAGGTCCTGGGGAAGAGAAGGTGGGCCCCCATGTCAGCATCTGGCTAACAAAAGTGAGTGAAGGCCCAGCACATGAGAGGGGCAGGGTCTCCCTCTGTGATTCACTTTTCCACTAGGGATCCATGGAGCCCAGGCCAAGGAAGAGCATCTTGTTTCTCCCAATCCCTGGAGCTAACTTGGAGAGAGACTTAGAGATACTGACAGGGAAAAGCACTGGGAAAAGGAGCATATTTTCCCAGACCTGGGACCAAGAGGAGAGAGCCATTTTTAATCTAGGCTCATACAATGTCAGTCATTCTTTGGTGACCCGGCAGCCACTCAGGCATTTTAGTCTCAGATCATAGATTGGAGCACTTGCTCTGCAGTAGGGGAAGGGCCTCCACCACCAGAATTGAGTTGAGTGGCAAGTGTGAAAAGGACCCCAGCAGTAGGTGCCAGAATTGGGCTTTCCCCCACCACAGGTCTGGAGTGGGAAGTTAGTTGCTGCAGCCATGGTTTCTCCTGGGCAGTGAGACTTGCAGCTGGGGCCAGCATGGCAAGCTGGAACCAGTCTTTGTGTGTGCTATCGCTGGGTGCCCCAGCCTGCTTCCCTGAGATCATGGTGCAGTGGAACCCTCTCCACTCTGCCCTGAGGCAGATCTTCAGGCATTCAGAGCACCTGCTCACCTAGATTAGCAGCCTGAGCCACCCCACTCTTCCTGAGCAGAGATCTTGGTGCAGCACTGCTCCCTTCACTCCACATCTGGGCATATTTCGAGACAGTCACCTGGATTAGCTGCCAAAGCTGCCTCCTGCCTCTTTCATACAAAAACCTTATTCTACCACCAGTTACTCTACTCCCAGCCAGAGGACATATTTCCAAACAATTGGAGCTCCTGCTTGCCTAAGTTAGTAGGTTGAGCTCTCCTTCCCTTCCTCTGTAAAGAGCCTGTTGCAGTGGCAGTTTCTCTACTCCTCATCAGGGCATACTTCAAGTCATTTGGCACACTCACTTACTTAGATAGAAGCCTGAGCTGATCTTGTCTTCCTGTGCAGAGATCTTGGTGCAGAAGCATACTCTCTTCTTCATTCTCAGACATGGGACTTTGGTGCACCTGGCCCCCTGGAATAGGAGTTTGAACCACCACCCCTTCACATGCAAAGACCTTGGTATGGCAGCACTCCCTTCACTCCACACCTGGGCGTAACTCCAGGCATTTGGCACACCCATTCCAATGGTTAGGAGTTTGAGCCAACCCTTCCTTTTCATGCAAGACCTTGTTGTGGTGGTGTTTTCCCTGCTCCTTCCCTGGGCATATCACCTGGCATGAGGCACATCTGCTCCTCCAGAATAAGAGCCTGAGCTCCCATCTTTCGCAAAGACATTGTTGCATCTGCAGTTTCTCCACTTCTTGCTAGGGAATATTTCCAGGCATGTGGTATATCCATTTGCCTGGATTTGAAGCCTGAGCCATCCCTGCTTCAGGTGCACAGATCTTGATGCAGCAGCACTCTCTCCTCTCAAGGCTCAGACATATCTTCAGGCATTTTGAGCACCTACCCACTCTTCTAGATTAGGAATTTAGGCCACCCACCTACATATTCAGAGAACTTGGAGCAGAGGAGGTTTCTCAACTCCATGCCTAAATACATGTCTGAGTGTCTGATGGTTGCCCACTGGACTTCTCTACTCTCTGGAGCTGGTGCCTGTGACTGCCACTGGGGACATTTAGCTGAGTGTGCCCCACCCGCGTTGGTCCCTCCCCTGGGGCTGAACAGGGGGGTTCAGGCCATTACTCACTCCATGGATCAGCCCATTGCCTGAGGCAACACAGAGCTTCTCCCAGTGAAAAAAGGATCAAGTATATGCCCATCCATGTGGGCCACAGCCAACTGTTACCCATAAGAGCCACCTATGGACCTGGAAGTTGAATGGTACAACACAATAAGAAGTCTGCAGACACGAGCACATAGGACTGGGAAATGAGATAAGCTTCCTGAGACAGCTGCAACCCCAGAACAACGGGAGGGATTGAGCCTTCTCCCATACCCATTGCATTACTGTTACAACCAGCATTCCTGAAAGCCACCTTACAAAGGATATCTACAACCAAGGAACTTATACCGACTCTTTGTCACTGAAAACATCCAGAACCAGAGATCTCTCAGTCTGTCCCTAAGGGAGGGGAGAGCGCAGCCCACCAAATGTCCCCTTAAGTCAAAGGAAACATGAACATAACACCAGCTATTGGAGACAGCATCACTAAATTGAGAGGGTTATCTCTTGCCACCCTCCCCCACCTCAGTGCACTGTGGCTGACTCATCAGTGGCTCTTCTCAAGAAGGCTTGGGGATCCTGGTCTGAAAGAGATCACTTCTCAAGCTTTCACAGTGGCTCTACCACCACTGAAGGCAAAAGTGCTCTGGGGGTAGTGCTTTTCAGCTTCATCCTGGTCTCTGCCCTTGCTGCAACTGGCCAGCTCTTACTCTTAAGCACCACCAACTGAACTGAAGCCTGAATGACACCAGCAAACAAAATTACATTGCTACAACAAGCAATGTCTCAGAAAGCCACTACACAAACCTATCTGCAACCAAGGAACCCGTACAGATCCTTGGAATACCGAAAGCATCCCGAAACAAAGCCAATAAATCATACACAATATACATCATAGTCATATACCCAAGGTAAAAAAGAATAAAAAATCAAGATGCCCCATCCAAATAATAGCAAATTTATGAAAGAAAGGAAAGGAAGAAAGAGAAAGGAAGGGAGGGAGGAAGAAGAAGGAAAGAAAGAAAGAGAAAGAAAGAAAAAGAAAGAAAGAGGGAGGGAGGGAGGAAGGGAGGAAGATGAAGAAGAAGAAGAAGAAGAAGGAGGAGGAGGAGGAGGAGGAGGAGGAGAAAGAAGAAAGGAAAGGAAAGGAAAGGAAAGAAAGAAAAAAGAAAAAAAAGAAAGAAAGAAAGAAAGAAAGAAAGAAAGAAAAGAAAGAAAGAGAAAGAAAGAAAGAAAAAAGAGAGAAAGAAAGAAGAAAAGGAAAGGAAGAGAAAGAAAGAAAGAGAGAGAAAAAATTGGCTCTCTCAGATCAGAAGAAACCAATGTAAGGACTCTGGCAATATAAAAAGCCAGGGCGTTTTGTCACTAAATGATCCCACTATGTCCCAAGCAATGGATCCTAATCAGCATAAAATGTCTGAAAAGACAGACATAGAATTCAGAATATAAAAGGCAAAGAAACTTAGTGAGATCCAAGAGAAAATTGAAATCCAACACAAAGAAGCCTGAACTATCCAAGATTTGAAAGATGACATAGATATATTATGAAAGGCACAAACAGAACTCCTGGAATTGAAAAATTAACTACAGAAATTTCAAAATACCCTTGGAGGCCTTTACAACAGATTAGATTAAGCACAAGAAAGAATTTCAAAGCTCAGAGACCAGATCCTTTAACCAACCCAGTCTGAAAAAAAAAAAGAGAAAATAATTTTTAAAAAGAACAAATAATGAACTATGGAATTATATAAGTGACTAAATATGTGACTTATTGGCATACCTGAGAGAGAAGAGAAAGTAAGCAACTTGGAAAACATATTTAAGGATATAATTTAGGAAAATTTACCCCATCTTGCTAGAGAGGTCTACATGCAGTGATATGGTTTGGATCTGTGTTCCAGACCAAATCTCACCTCAAATTGTAATCCCCATGTGTCAAGGGAGGGATCTGGTGGGAGGTGATTCAATCATAGGGGTGGTTTCCCCCATGCTGTTCTCATGAGAGTAAGGGAGTTATCCCAAGATCTAGTTGTTTGATAAGTATCTGGCATTTCCCCTGAGCTCTGTCTCTCTCCTGCCACCAAGTAAGATGTGCCTTGCTTCCCCTTGGCCCTCCGCTATGATTATAAGTTTCCTGAGGGCTTTCCAGCCAATGTGGAACTGTCAGTCAATCAAACCTCTTTTGTTTATAAATTACCCAGTCTTGGGTAGTATCTTAATAGCAGTGTGAGAATGTACAAATACATGCAAATACAAGAAATCCAGAGAACTCTGGCAAGATACTGTACAATATGACCACCCCAAGTTACACACTTATTAGACTATACAAAGTCAATGCAAAAGAAAAAATCTTAAAGGCAATTAGAGAAAAGGGTCATATTACCTATGAAAGGAAACCCATCAGACTAACATTGGACAACTCAGCAGAAAATTTAAAAGCCAGAAGAGATTTGGGGCCCATTTTTAGCATTCTTAAATAAAAGAAATACAAGTCACGAATCTCATATCCTGGTAAACAAGTTTCATAAAGAAAAGAGAAATAAAGTATTTCCCAGACAAATAATTGCTAAGGGAATTCATCACCACCAGACTGGCCCTATTAGAGATGCTTATGGGAGTTCTAAACATGAAAACAAAGAACGATACTTGCTACCACAAAACCATATGCAAGTATATAACTCACAGACCCAATAAAGCAACTACACAATAGAGACTAAGTAGCAACTAGTTAAGAACACTATGACAGGAATAAAACCTCACATGCCAATATTAACCTTGAATGTAAATGGTCTAAATGTCCCATTAAAAAACATAGGGTGGGAGGCCGAGGCAGGCAGATCACAAGGTCAGGAGATCGAGACCATCCTGGCTAACACGGTGAAACCCCGTCTCTACTAAAAATACAAAAAATTAGCCTGGTGTGGTGGCAGGCACCTGTAGTCCCAGCTACCTGGGAGGCTGAGGCAGGAGAATGGTGTGAAACTGGGAGGCAGAGCTTGCAGTAAGCCAAGATGGTGCCACTGCACTCCAGCCTGGGCAAGAGTGTGAGACTCCATCTCAAAAAAAAAAAAGAAAAAATACGGTGGCAAATTGGATTTAAACAACAACAAAAAACAACTTAATCTTCTGCTGTCTGCAAGAGATCCATCTCACATATATAATAACAATGCCCATAGGTTCAAAGTAAGAGGGTAGAGAAAGATCTGACACACAAATGGAAAACCAAAAAGAGCCAAGGTCTTTTTTTTTCTTTCATCAGACAAAATAAGTTTTAAACCAAAACAGTAAAAAAGGATGAGGAAGGGCATTATTAAATCACAGAGCTTTCATTTCAACAAGAAGATTTAAGTATTCTACATATATATGCTCCTAATATTGTAGCACCCAGATTCGTAAAACAACTACTTTTCACCTAAGAAAAGACTTTGACTGCCACAGGATAATACTGAGGTATTTCAATACCCCACTGACAGCATTAGATAGATCAATTAATGCAGAAAACTAACCAGCAAATTCTGGACTAACATTCAATCCTTGATCAATTGGATCCAACAGACATCTACAGAATATTCCATTTGCAATAGCCACACACACACACAAATTAAAATACCCAGGAATACACCTAACCAAGGAGGTGAAAAATCTTTACAAGGAGAACTACAAAACACTGCTGAAAGAAATTATAGATGATAGAAATAAATAGAAAAGCATTCCATGCTCAAGGTTTGGAAGAATCAATATCATTAAAATATCCATACTGCCTAAAGCAATCTACAGATTCAGTGTTATTTTTATCAAATTACCAACATCATTTCACAGAATTAGGGGAAAAAAAAACACTATTCTAAAAGTCATATGGAGAGAAAAAAAACCAAAAAACCTAAATAGCCAAAGCAATCCTAAGCTGAAAGAACAAAGTTTGACTTCAAACTATACTACAAGGCTAGAGTAATCGAAACAGCATGGTATTAGTACAAAAATTGACACACAGACCAATGTAACAGGATAGAGTCCCTTGAAATAAAGACACAAACTTACAACCAAGTGATGCTAAACAAAGCCAATAAACCATAAAAAAGGACATTTTATTCAATACATGGTACTGAGAAAACTGACTATATTCAGAAGAACAAAACTGGAACAAACTTGCACAGGTACTGTCTAAATCTAGAAATCTAAAATAAAAGTTGAAATTAAAAAATGAAAACATTAGGTTCATCCTCAGAATGGCAAGATGTTCCCCTAATATTGGGATATATGCTTGTGAGGTTGAATGGAGTAGGATGTGGGCTGAGAATAGGCCTAATATTTGCTTTCTTATGTGAATTACATATTACATATGCATGCATATGTAACTGTGTTAAGATAAGCATAAGTATCACTCTCAAAGAAGGAAGCATTTTCTAATTGATTTTTTAAGAATGTCTTTTCCTCTAAACTACGCTTGGTGGCCATTTTAACACATAAATAGTAACAATAGTTTTTTTTTGTTGTCGTTGTTGTTGTTTGAGACAGAGTTTCCCTATGTCACCCAGGCGGGAGTGCAGTGGTCCAATCTCCAACCTTGACCTCCCAGTCTCAAGCTACCTTCTGCCTCAGCCCCCATGAGTAGCTGGGATTACAGGTGTGCACCACCATGCCCAACTAGTATTTTGTGTTTATTGTGGAGACAGGCTTTCAGTTAATTTTTGGTATTTATTGTGGCGTATTTCACCATGCTGCCCAGGCTGGTCTCAAGCTCCTGAGCTCAAGTGATCCGCCCACCTCGGCCTCCCAATGTGCTGGGATTACAGGCATGAGCCACTGCTCCCAGCCTAGAGGTTTATTATTTTAGTTCTCCAAGGAGTGCTGCATAAAATGTGCATTGCTTTTGTAAATAAAAGATTTGATGAATTAATTTTACTTACATTGTTCTCCAAATTAGGTAAGTCAATTAGATGAAGAAGAAAAGAATGGCTAAACTGGCACACACAAAAAAAGTGTGAGCTGGAGTGAGGGAGAGTCTGTGGGGGAAGCACTTATCAGATTGTGAGCTGTGAGCTGTGAGCTGTGAGCTGTTTGGCAGAGGGGAAGCACTTATCACATTGGAGCCATCTGCCTACTCCCTGGTTAGTTCATTCTCACAGTCTTTGAGTGCAGGTCTGTTGGTAACACTCATCAATCAAACTCACATTCAGTGTTTAGATGGAATAAAGTATTTGTTTGTTGTTTGTTTTTTTCTCTCTCTCCACCCCCTATCCTTCACCCCTACAAAAATGCTAGTTTTAAAATTTCCAATTCAGATTACAATGGCAAAATAGAATTTTTTTATGTTTTGTTCCCACTTTACCCTCTTTTATTTGTGTTGTGCTTTATTTGTGTCTCTTTGCAAACAAGCTTTCTTCTCATTTATCACAAGTTTCATGGTTTATGGATTTTAATTCAAGCTATTAGGATAATACCTTGTAGCAAACTGATTTAAATGCAAACTAAAATAGCAACATCAGCCCCAGTCCTTTCATTCTTTAGAATATCTGCTCCAGAATATTGTGGTCCAGAAGAGGCTATGCTATCTGGAGAATGTTTTATCATGTTATATTCAAAAATATAACAACAAAAGATGTAAGGAGGAACAATAAGGAATTTCAAGAAGGCAGTAGAGCTGGAAGAGGTCTGGCTAGGACATGTCTTCGAATCTTTTCAGAAATGTGTTCCAGCTTCTTTATGATAGCAGTTAGCATCCCTGCACATATGTGAGTATATAGGGCTCAAGAAAAATGGCAGGATAGGGAAGACCTATCATTATACTACAGAAAAGGACTTATAAAGAGACTCCTTGTAACTATTCCTTGGGGTTTGATTAAGTACTTGCTTATTGCTGAAGACAGAATAGAGCAACCAGTACTGTGATTTTAGTAGTGAAAATGAGATGGCAGTTGGAGAGTTCTTAGTAGGGAGAACTGGTACACTAAAAAAGTAAGTGTTTCAGATTTAGTCTACCTCCCTTAATTTCCAGTAGGAGGGGGACCTTGGGGTTCCTTTGGCTGCTGACGATTACTGAGATATTTAGCTCTCAAATGAGAATGCTAATCTCTTTCATTATGTTTCATTTTAGAGATATTTGGGCAGCTAGATTATCAGACAATAATCATGCTCACTTTTACCATCATGTTGTCTAAAAACCCAGGCATTTGTGCTTATGGGTTTAGTGTGGATTAGGATGTATATTTGCTAAATATTAATGGATTTAATCAATCCTTTTTAATCCATGCAATTTTTTTCACTTGTAAATGAACATTTAGGCATTGACTGTTCATTGACACTTTAGTAACAAGTCACTAAGAGGAATAATTTTATTTTATCATAATTGTTATCATTGGCATCATCATATAATCTCATTTAATTATAATAATCATTGATATCCCTACATTGTCCTAAGTACTATGTGAGCAATACTCTGGTAAAGATCAGTTTGTTTTTCTTTCCTCTAAATTATGAAGATAAGCCTCACTCACACTTTTAGCCAGGCATCAAATAAAGATGAAATACTGTCATAAAGCAAGAAAACCTATACTACTATAGAAAGAAAACACAAATAATCACATGCTGGTGGAAAGAAAATGCAGATACACATTCACATAGTCATACACATGAGAGATTATACTCAAAATAATTGAACAAAAATTATATAAGAAATGTAGTTTCCTTAGTATTTATTGCCTTGGTCAATTGTATTCAACAAACTTTCAATGAGACATTACTCAGTACCATAGTCTATGCTAGGATTCAGGGCTAGAAAGAGTACTCAAGCCTGAATTATATCTTTATAGACCTTAAAATCTAATGCTCACCTAGAGAATTCGAAACTTGATTTACAACTCAGGAATTGAAGACATTACAGATTATTATTATTCATTGATTTTTCAAGCTGGTGATCAGATGAAAGTAAGCAAAATAGAACAGTTTAATGAAGAAAATTGAACCTTTTTTATTGTATTATATACATAGCAGTGTACAAAGAATATACATTGGCTACTGTCTTAGTTATTTCTCATAAAAGAATTGATAGCTAGCATTATGCAGTGATGCAATAGTCCTAGTCTAATAGGGTATGAGTGAGTGTGTGTGTGTGCATTTGTGTGTGTGCACACACGCACATGTAATCAACTTGTCAGCAGAATTGTATTCCTTCTGGAAACTCTAAGGGAGAATACATTTCTTTTACTGTCCTAGCTTGTAAAGGCAGCCTGCAGCCCGTGGATCATGGTCACTTCCCCATCTCCAAAACCAGTTGTAACATCCTCAGATTTCTATTTGTGTCTCCAATTCTTTTTCTGTTACTACATCCTCTTTCTGACTCTGACCCTTTCTTCTCCCTGTTATGAGGACTCTTGTGATTGCACTGAGCTGAACTGAATAATCCAGGACAACCTCTCAATCTTAATATCCTTAATTTAACTACATCTGCAAAGTCTGCTTTGCCACGCATAGCAACATATTCACAGATTTTAGGAATTAAGATGTGAACATCGTTCTGACTACTGTAATTACTACTTATCTATGGAAGAAAGACAATCATACTACTTACCCCACAGGAAGATTGTGGGGATTAAATGTGTTTATGCTATTGAAGTGTGCCAGATAGTGCATTAGAAATATCTATTAACTGCTCTGTAACTGTTGGCTTTTTTTGAGTGCTGGAGATGGAATGGGTTAAAAAGTACTAGGTATGTTACTTGTTGCTGCCATTGTGTTACTTAAGTCAAATTTTCCTTGTTTTCTTAACTTATTTTCTTAAACTCTACATATATTTTATAGATAAAATGTGAAGATGTTTAACATTTGGTTCCATTGATGAAGAACAGGAAAACAAGCAAGTATTTTCTGTATTAGTCCTTTTTCACACTGCTATAAATAACTACCTCAGACTGGGTAATTTATAAAAAAAAAAAGTTTAATTGAGTCACAGTTCTGTACGGCTGAGAGGACCTCAAGAAACTTACAATTATGACAGAAAGAAAAGAGGAAGCAAGGCATGTCTTACATGGGAGCAGGAGAGAGAGAGACATGGGGAACTGTCAAACAATTTTAAACCATCAGATCTCATGAGAACTCACTCACTATCATGGGAACACCATGGGGGAACTACACCCATAATCCAATTACTAACCACCATGTTGCTCCCTTGACGTGTGGAGATTAGATTTGGAGATGAGATTTGGGCGGGGACACAGAACCAAACCATATCATTCTGCCCCTGGCCCTTACCAAATCTTGTCGTTCTCATATTTCCAAACATAATCATTTCTTTCCAACAGTTCCCCAAAGTCTTAAGTCATCCCAGCATTAACCTCAGAGTCCACGTCCAAAGTCTCATCTGAGACAAGAGAAGTCACTTTCACCTATGAGCCTGTAAAATAAAAAATAATTTACTTACTTCCAAGATACAATGGAAGTGCAGGCATTGGGTAAATGTTCCCATTCCAAAAGGAAGAAATTGGCCAAAACAAAGGGGCTACAGGCCCCATGCAAATCTGAAAACGAAGAGGGAAGCCATTAAATCTAAAAGCTCCAAAGTAATAACTTTTGACTCTGTGTCTCACATCCAGGGCAAGCTGATGCAAGAGATGGGCTCCCAGGGCCTTCAGCAGCTCTGCCCCTGTGGATCTGCAGTGTACAGTCTCCACAGCTGCTTTCACAGGATGGTGCTGAGTGCCTATGGGTTTTTCAGGCAAATGGTGTTAGCTGTTGGTGGATCTACCATTCTGGGGTATAGAGGATTGTGTCACTCTTCTCACAGCTCCACTAGGCAGTGCCCCAATGGAGACTCTGTGGGGGGGCTCCAGCCCCACATTTTTGCTCTGTACTGCCATAGCAGAAGTTCTCCATAGGGAGAATCATAGAATCATATTGTCAGTGCAGATATTTTGACATTTTTTCCTCCTATTTGGATGCCTTTTATTTCTTTCTCTTGCCTCATTGCTCTGGCTAGAACTTACACTACTGTGTTGAATAGGAGTGGTGAGACTGAGCATTCTTGTCTTATTTCAATTCACAAGAGGAATGCTTCTAGCTTTTGCCCATGCAGTATGATGTTGGCTGTGGGTTTGTGATAGATGGCTCTTATTATTTTGAGATATGTTCCGTCTATGCCTAGTTCGCTGAGGGGTTTTTATCACAAAGGAATTTTGGATTTTATCAAATGCTTTTTCTGTATTTATTAAGATGATCAAATTTTTTTTAAGTATTATGTTTATGTGATGAATCACATTTATTTATTTGTATGTGTTGAACCAACCTTGCATCCCAGAAATGAAACCAGCTTGGTCATGATGAATTAACTTTTTGGAGTGTGGCTGGATTCGGTTTGCTAGTATTTTGTTGGAGATTTTTGTGTCTGTGTTCATCAGGGATATTGGCCTGTGGTTTTTTTGTGTGTGCTGTTTCCATGCCAGATTTTGGTATTAGGGTGATTATGGCTTCATAGAATGAGTTAGGGAAGAGTTCCTACTTCTCGATTTTTTGGAATAGTTACAGTAGAATTGATACCAGCTCTTCCTTGTACATCTAGTAGAATTTTGTTGTGAATGCATCCTGTTTAGGGCTTCTTTTGGTTGTTAGGTATTTTACTACTGATTCAATCTCATTATTCATTATTGGTCTGTTTCTGATTGCATCCTGATTCTGTTTTGGGAATGTGTGTGTTTCCAGAAATTTATCCATTTTCTCTAGATTTTCTGTATTGTGTGCATAGAAGTATTTATAATAATCTTTGAAGACCTATCTTTTGTCTTTCTGTGGTATCATTTGTAATATCAATTTTGTTAGAAATTCTAAGTGTGCTTATTTTGAATCTTCTCTCTTTTTTTCATTGTTAATCTAACTAGTTGTCTATTAATCCTGTTTATCCTTTCAAAAAACAAACTTTTGGTTTTGGTGATTCTCTGTAAAAATTTTTGTTCTTAGTTTCATTTGATTCTGTTCTGATTTTAGTTATTTCTCTTCTGGCTTTAGGGTTAGTTTGTTCTTGTTTTTCTTTGGATGTGATGTTGGAACATTAATTTGACATATTTCTAATTTTTAAGGTTTGCATCAAGCACTATACACTTTCCTCTTAACACCACTTTTGCTACATCCCAGAGATTTTGGTATGTTGTGTATCTGTTTTCATTTATTTCAAGGAATTTTTTCATTTGTGCCTTAATTTTGTTGTTTACCCCAAAGTCATGCAGGAGCAAGTTGTTTAATTTCCATGTAAATGTGTGGTTTGGGTATATCTTGGTATTGATTTTCTATTTTTATTCCTTTGTGGTCCCAGAGTGGTTGGTATAATTTTTATTTATTTTTTTATTTATAGAGACTAGCTTTGCTGCTGAGCATTTGCTTGATCTTGGATTATGTTTTATGTACAGATGAGAAGAATATATATTCTGTGGTTGATGGGTAGAGTACCCTGCAGGTTGATTAAGTGTTGAATTCATGTCCTGAATTTTTTTATTAGTTTTCTGCCTTGATGATCTATCTAATGCTGTGAAAAAAAGTGTTGAAGTCCCCCATTATTATTGAGTGGCTGTCTAATTTTTTGTAGGTGTATACGTGGTTATTTTATGAATCTGGTTGCTCCAGTGTTGTGTGTATATATGTATTTAGAATCGTTAAGTCTTCTTGTTGAATTGATCCCTCTATCATTAATTAATGCCCTTCTTCGTCTTTTTTTATTTTTTTTTACTGTTGTTGATGTAAAGTCTGTTTTGTCTGATATAAGAATAGTGAACTCTGCTAATTTTGTTTTCCATTTGTACGGTAGATCTTTCTCCAAACCTTTACTTTGTGCCTATTGGTGTCATTATGTGTGAGATGAGTCTCTTGAACACAGCAGATGTGTTAGTCTTTTTTAAAATACAACTTGCAACTCTATGCCATTTAAATAGGGTTTTTAGACTGTTTAAGTTCAAGGTTAATTTGATATGTGAAGTTTTTATTCTATCACTATATCATTAGCTGGTCACTTTGTAGTTTCTATTTGCTTTGTAGTTTCTGGTTGCTTTTTTAGAGTCTGTGGGCTATGTAATTGACATGTTTTTGTGGCAACAGGTTTTGTTCCTTTGTGTTCATGTCTAGAACTCCCTAAATGAGCCTTATAAGGCAGGTCTAGTGGTAACAAATTCCCTAAGCACTTGCTTGTCTGGAAAACATTTTATTTCTTCTTCACTTATGAAGGCAGGGTATAAAATTCTTGGTTGGAATTTCTTTTCTTTAATAATGCTGAAAATAGGCCACCGATCTCTGCTGTCTTGTAAGATTTCTGTTGAGAAGTTCACTGTTAACCTGAAGAGGTTCCTATTGTATGTGATCTGACCTTTTTCTCTAGCTGTCTTTAAGATTTTTTATTAGCATTGACCTTGGATAGTCTGGTGACTACATGCCTTGGTGATATTCATTTTGTAAAGTATCTTGCAGGTCTTCTCTGGATTTCTTCTATCTGGATGTTCCCTCTTTAGCAAGACCAGGGAAATTTAATTGAATTGTTTTCTCAAATAAGTCTTTTTGGTTGTTTATTTTTTCTCCTCTCTCAAGAATGCCAGTAATTTGTAAGTTTGATTCCTTTATATAATCTTACACTCCTTGAAGATTTTTAAAAATTATTTTCTCTTTATTTTTGTCTGACTGGGTTAGTTCAAAAGATTGTTCTTCAAACTTGAAATTCTCTCTTCTGCTTAATCCAGTCTATTGATAAAAATCTCAATTGTTTTTTGGCAGTTTTAAGTGAGTTTTCCAACATCAGAAGCTTGGTTGACTTATTTTTTAAGATGTTTATCTGTTCCTTCATTTCCTGGATTGATTTAGAAGTTTCTTTGTGTTGATTTTCAACTTTGTACTGGATCTCATTGAGCTTCCTTGCAATCCATGCTTTGAATTATTTATCTGTCATTTCTGAATTTCCATTTTGATTATGGACCACTGGTGGAGAGATAATGAGAGGCTTTGGTAGTGTCACTACATTCAGTTTTTTCAAGAAATCTTGTGTGGGTTCCTTCTCATCTGGAGACACTGGCATTTCTACTTTATATTATTTTTGTATGAATAGGACTTTTTTATTTTCCTATTATATTATTGGGGGTTTTTTCCCCTTTCCCTTTTCCTTTCCCACCTCCCTTGTGAGTGTGACTGTAGAGAATGCTTCTATAGACAAACACACTTTTTTCAGCAGGTTTCATAGTGGGGTGTGTCATTCAATCTACAAGCCAGTAGATGGCACTTATGGGTAAGAGTCAGCTATGGCCAACATGCCTGTTACTGGGTGTGTATTAATACTTAATCCTTGTTTACCAGGAAATACTCTCTGTTGCCTCAGACATTGGGCTGATCTATGGAGTACACAGTGGCCTGAGTACCCTGCTCAGCCCAGAATGTACAGGGGAAAGATGGGCAGGGTCATACCAGGCAGGACCACTGCAAGTATCCTGGTTGCAGGCACATGCACCAGCACTGAGGGAGAATTCAGTGGGTAACTAACAAGTGTTCAGAGATGTGCCTAGGTGTGGAACTAGGAAACCTCCTTAGCCTCAAGCTCTCTGCAAGGGGATGGGTGCTGCCTAAACTACTAATTCAGAAGAGTGAGTGCCTGAAGATCTGCCTGGTCATGGAGTGTAGAGGGTCCCACTGCACAATCTCTTCACAGAAATGCAGTGGTGGCTCAGGGTGCTAATTCAGGCAAACAAATGTTCCTATTGCCTGGAGACCTGCCTGGGCATAGGGCAGAGAGGGCCCCACTGCACCACAGTCTCTACACAGAAAGGGTAGACTGGCTTAGGGTACTGGTGCAGATATATGGGTGCTCTGAGTGCCTGGAGATCTGACTGGGTCAAAAACAAAGAGGGCCCCCATGCACCCAGATCACTGCACAAGAAGGGTAGGGTAACAGAAGCTGCCAGTCTGGGCAACTGGGCACTCTGAATGCCTGGGCATAGAGTGGAGAGGGCCCCACTGCACCACAATCTCTGCACAGGAAGGGTGGGGTGGTTCAGGTTGCTGATCCAGGTGAGTGTGTGCTCCAAATGCCTGGAGATCTGCCTTTATCAAGCAGATGTATTCGCAGGGGCTGTTTCTCCACATTCTTCTCCCTTTAATCTGGAATGTCGTTCATGGTTCCAGTGGATTCTGTTTTCTTTGTTGAATTAAAGCTCACAGAGTTGATTTTCATGCACTATCTTGCTATTTCCAAATGGCTAAGGCACACTAAAAGCCTCTAATACACCATCTTAGGGGGGAAAAAACCTAATGCTCAAAAATACCTATTTTTTATAAAGTAGGGCCCTTACATACTATTCAGCTACTTCTTTTGGTGCTCAGATAATAAACCAGTGATGAATTTTCCAGCAGGATTTTCAGAAGAATTTCCAGGCAAGGTGGTGCCTAGCATAGCTCAGGTTCCCCTAACATTTAGTGGACTCACGTGACAAGGCTCCTGCACAAACTTTCTCCCTAGAGTTGCCCAAGTTTCCCTCATGTTCCCATGGAGCCACTTAAAACAATATCTGACAAGGCTAAGAAACACTGGAAAGAAGTTGGTGCTACAAGTGTGAAAAGCAAACCAAACTGCCTGGCCAGGGTGAAACAGCTTCCCATTTCACGTTGCATTCTAACTTTGAACAGTTAAGAAATCCCTCTCTCATGCTGTAAGACACTAGCTAAGGGATAGTTTCTCAAAGACCAAAGATGGTTTGATAGCTTTTCTCTGTGGTGCTTCTATTTTTTCAGTCTTTGTACTCAATTTATCAGGAAAACTATTCTGTGGATGTGACATCATGAAATTTTTTTCCAATCCTTAGTTATTTCTTTAAAAAGCCTGCATAAAAGCCAGATAAAAAAGACTTATGAGGCCACCTGTTTATTATGTGGCAGCACATTCCGATGAAGAATAAACATGTTATCTATAATGATATTAATATTTCTCTAGGTTAGCTTTACAGGTCAGATGTAACCTACCATAGTTACTGTACCTGTCAGGTAAAGAAGTTGGGATAATAAATACAGCTGATTTTTGGTAAGTACCTTCATAGCCTTGTGTGAAACTATTGCTCCTCCAAGGACCAGACTGAGAAAGAAAATTCTGGCTTTCCTTTTGGAAAAAGTTCAATGTTAAAGTCTAAGGAGCCTACAGGGCAGATGAAAATGACTTTATGAACTGAACTAGCAGTTTGGTAGAAAGATGAAAACTGCATGAATCAGAAAGAGATAGTACAGAGAGGGAAAACACTGAGCTTAAAGAAGTTTTATAGGAGTTTTTGTCCTGAGAAAGTAGTGTCCAAGTTCAGAGCTCAGTTCCAGAAGAGGTAGTAGTAACATGGCTTCTTAATCTGAGATGTGTGGTTTCTCAGCAGCATCTCAGGCAAAGAGATTTGAATGTACTTGTTTCAACATTTCTGGAAATATACAAGTAGACAAGGCCTCAGTGAAAGAAGGGTGAGGGAACAGGGCAGATCCAGCAGAAGTATTGCAACTAATATAGTAATTCTTGGCAGAAGAGTTTGATTTTTTCCAAGTTTGATGAAGTTATTCTTGGCTATCAACCATGAAAGAGAGCTTCCTGGAGAGCCGTCATGGGAGAATTCAAGAATCCCTAGGACTGTAGAGACCATAGAGGTACTAGAAAGATGTGAAGGGGCCAGTTGTGAGATAATAAAGAGTGGTGAGGACTATGGGGAACTGGAAAGTTTATGTCGATCTAGAGGTGACAGCCTCTTTTCCAGTCCAACAGATGGTTGTCCTGAGGGGATGTGTGGGTCTAGTATTTGCAGATTTTCTAATTTTTTTCAAAAAAAGAAATCTAAATCTGATGTGAAAGATTTTATTTTGTGTCTTTGTTGCACAGTGCCTTCTGCTAAGACCCCATATTGTGAATTTGCCATTTTTGTGTATATCCTTATTCCCTTTGGGTAAATGCTTAGTCTATATTATTTTTATAGAATTTTGGTGGGAGAATAAATCAAGCAATTTTAACCTCATCCCATGAAAAGAGGAAAAGTTTCTTCCACCAGATGCTGTCATTCACCTTCTCATTGCCCTTGTATGAAACGTGTTTCCTAAATCTGGCTAATTGGATCTTCTCTCCTAAGATTTTGACTCCGAAGTAATGTAAGGACAAAAAAAAAATGGTATTCATTTTTTCCAGCAGCGGAGCTCAGGTGAAAGGATCAAGTGATTTCTTCTGTGAAGACTTTTGGTAACTGCCTGGTAGTTATTTCTTCCAAACCTGGTTTTTCAGCCTTCTTTTCCAACCATACCCTTAAAAAATGTTCCATTTGCTTAAATTTACCAGTTCCCCAGAGTTTATTTCAGTTACTTACAACAAAAGATCCCAAGCCACTATACTCCCAGTGTAATCAACAGAACAACAAAGAAAAGAAGGGTGCTACACCAAGAATTCTATTGATCCATTGGTAGGCATGTTTTTCTCTATAACCATGGTCTGTAGCACCTTCCCAAAGGATGCTGCTGTGAAATTTCTGCCTTGTATTTTCTGCAGAGATGATCTTCCTAAACGCAGTCAAACTAGTCTCAGGGTGGACACTGCGGTTTTATAATCCCAGCACTTTGGGAAACCAAGGCAGGAGGGCTGCTTGAGGACAGGAGATAGAGACCAGCCTTGGTAACATAGCAAGACACTGTCTCCACAAAAAATAAAAAATAAAAAATAAATTTTGGAGAAAACTCACCTCTACTGAAGCACTTCACATAGAACAGCCTCCCTAGCCAGTGCTTGTAAAATTAAGCAATTAAAGAAATGCAGGGGGATCAGGATGGTAACATGCGGCAGGAAGATGTCTCACATCCTGCCCATTTCTGCATTTCCCTCCTCCTGGGTCCCTGTGGTCTTTGTATGACTCAGCATCAACTAGTCCCCTCATGGGGAGTATGCACAACAAAGGTTAAAATCATGGCTTTTCCAAAAGATTCACTTGAGTTCAAATTCTGGATTTGCCACTTGCTAGCTTTCAATGACAAGGTGGATTTTCATGTCTGAAGCCATTCTTCTCAATTGTAGAGGAAGCAAATAATCACTAGCTTACTGAGCTTTGTTAAGAACTAGATGACAAGATGCCCATAAAGTGCTTAGCACATAGTCTGGAACATGCTAAGGATTCATAGATTAATTTGCAGTGGTGTATAAGTTTCAGAATATTGATAGCCAGTAGATACCAGGATAACAGCTGAAGATTAATGAAAATCATAGTCCTTTTTATAAACTCAGTCTAGTAGGAGCATCCCAACATTCATTTAGGTGATGGAGGAAGAGGATATGCTAGTAGAGATAATTTTTTTGGAGCAATAGCAGAGCCTACTTGGTTTTTAAGTATTAATTTCTCACAGTCTATTCACTATGTATTATTTTACATTGATCTCATGATCATTTTTTAAATGAAGCACATTAATAATTAAAATGCTTAACTTTCATCGATGAATTTAACTAAAAAGAATATACTAGTGTTTCTAAAATTTAGCTGCATATTATCATCACCTGAAGACCTCTTAGAACTAGGCATCATCCCCAATCAAACAAATCAAAGTCTCTGGGGAGTGAACCCAGGCATTAGGATTTTTTAAAAGCTCCCCAGATGATTCTAATATACATGTTAAATTGAGAACGTCCATAGTAAGATGAGAAAAATAAAAACATTCCCCAAACATCACATAGGAAGTGGGAAACTTCAAAAATGAATGAGAAATAAGAGTAATTTTTTAAAACCTTAATTCTGAATGTCAAAGTTTAGATGGTTCTGAAAACAATAGGAAAAGCAAGAGAAAAGCTGTTTAAAATGGGAAGCACTATTGTCATGTGACAATCATGGTTGTTCTGTAAACATCTGTGCAGTACAGGTTTTAATGATAAAAGACAATGCTGAAATTTCATAAAAATTTGTTTACAAAACATAAATATGACTTTTATTCAGTAAGTTACAGTTCTGTCTCTACTTGAAAATCAAATCTGCCTAAATAGTCCTAATAGCTTCTCTTCTATTCAGTTAAATAAAGATTTCTTAACTCCAGCACTGTGGACATGTTGGGCCAGCTCATTTTTTGTGGGGTGGGAGTGAGAGTGAGGCGGTATCCTGTGCATTGTAGGATGTTTAGCAACATCTCTGGCCCCTATCAATTAGATGCCAACACCACCACCACTCCTAGCTGTGACAACCAAAAATGTCTCCAAACATGACTATATGTCCCCTAGGGGCAAAATAGCCTGGCTAAGAACCACCGTGTTAAATGGACTACAAACTTGCACCACATGCAGCGTCTATCAGTGTTTGCCCTGTCTCCATTTAAACACATTTCCTAGACTCAAAACAAGAAATAAGGAAACAAAGACTGATTTTAATTTAAGCAATGTTGGCCTTAAGAAAAAAAAAATATATAAAGAAATTTTAAGAAAATGCTAGAACCAGACTGTTCCTAGGAATAAGTTTGCAAACTGCATTAAATGCTTGGCATTGAGTATGAAAGAAACGTGGATTCGAGGGAAAAAAAATACTGTAGTACATGTGTGTACATGTCATATATACACATACATATGCATATAGACACACATGCACGCATATTAGAAATCATGAGCCCACACCAATACCTTTAATCCATTTCGTCCTCACAGAGTTATTTTTTCCTTCCCCATTCCTTATTTAAATGCCACTTCTTTCATAGTGAGAACTCTGACTCTCAATAATATCCACATATTTACTTATTTGCTTAGTCCTTTAATACATCTTAGTTTCAGAATTGCTTTGCCCACATAACAAAAAAGATTTTGCTTTTTCCCCAACAACATGCTCCTAAAGATTGAAATGTACTCATGAACTACTTGGATTAGATTTTCTCTTCTTTTCCCTTCAGTTTAAGATTTATTTGAAATACAATTGTGTTTGTTTTTTTCTTTTAGTTTTCATTTTTTTTCTGAAAACAGAAACACAGAGTAACATGTGATATAAAATCGCTTTTATTAGAAATAACCTCTTTTAATGTAAACAAATACATTGATATTATAAAACCACTGGTCCTCATTTTTTTTAATATGGCAAAATTAAATAACCTTTCACATTTAAAATATACTCTTTAGTTTTAGAAATGAGAAATGACTTTCCTTCTTGCCATTAAATGTTTTGACTGCGTGGATCAGGAGGACATTTAATTGACTAAACATTCAATTAAATAAGGTCTTTTGAGGCCCCCTCTCTCTGAATGAAAGTATTTTACACAAATTGTCGTTTTAATCAGGACACATTGGTGTCTGACCTGGGAATGTTTGCTGACAAGCTCAGGGTCTCATTGGCCCCACTGGTTCTCCTAATTCAGAAACTATTAATAGTGCAAAGTTAATTAAACTGGTAGCATATTATAAATGCAGCTGTTGTGATTTCTGAGTCAATCTGATATGTCAGTGTGGTATATTGTATAAAGTCTCAGATTTGGTATCTGACAACCTTGGATTAAATTTTTATCTCTAGATTTTAGGAATTGTCACTTCCTAATCTATAGAATTAGAATTATTATAAATATAAGAGAAAAAAGTGTATCTTTTAAATTTTCTTATTAATATGAGTATAGATATATCTATTAGACATTTACTGGTACCCTCGTCTCCCTTCTCATTATTATTCTCACAACAATTTTAATCTCTCTTGGCCAAGTTCCTAGGCCAAAAACTCATATGCCTTTAGGCCCAACGTTGGGAAATCTGTCTCTATGTATGAGTAGTTACCTCTGTTACATCTTGTAGTTGTACAACATGGACAGACCTTTCATTATCATTACAACATTTAATTTCTAGAACTCATATAATTAGGATTAAGGAAAACTCACTTAGTTTTCTCCTTCCAAATCCCATGATGATTAATTGTAGAGACACCATTTTCCTTCAAGTCCAATTGCCATATTCGTATTTCTGCAAGATAAAAAAAAAAAGTTAAGCCCTGTTAGTTAACTGTAGAGCAAATACTTACTCATTTTTTCCGATCAATGAGAATATGTCTGATTCCCCAGATGCTGCCTAAAATTAATATAATAATTCTCAAAACTGGTATTATTTTCTCTCCTGGCACTGACCTGATAAGCCCTGCATGGGCCACTCAGTCTGCTGATACTTGGGCCAACCTAACAGGAAACATAATCCCAACACCAGCATGTCACACACAAAGCAGAATCAGCAAATTCCAGAATCCTCAGATGGGGGCCTTATGTACAAAAGAGAAGCCCCTGGACACTATTATCTCAAACGAAGCACAGCACATACACAGCAGATCATCTCCAGCTAACACGAGCTTAAATAACAAACAAACTCAGATACTGTCAGCTCCTCAGAAACATTCAGAGATTTTCCTTTCCTGATATGGTTCCTTTTGACACTACTGTTTCAAACACGTTTACAGATAAGGATTAAAATGAACCCATCTTTATTCTTCTAGCATGTTGCAGGCCCTGGTCTGTTCAAGAAATGTTTACGTATAATCAAATTGAATTGAAACAGCTTCTCTAGAAAGTCTTTTGGGTTTAAGTCCCACTACTGTCTTCTACCCAATTTCCTCACTTCAAGAGCCTTCCTAAACTGTGTTAAATTGAGATGCCTGCTTGGCAGTAAAAACAAAATTCTTTCCCACTCAGCATTCAAACCTTGGTCTCTTGAGTCTTCGTGTTTTCTTTAATATACATCTGTATCTAAGGCTGCTTGCTGTAAATACTGTGATCCTCTTGGTCTGAAGGCTTTTTTTCCTTGCTCTTCTTATTTGACTCCTACAGAGGGCATACCAGAAGTGCCAAGAATTAATATTTCCTAAATCTGCCCTCAACAAATAAGGGACTCAATGTTAAGGATAAACATCTCAGCTTCTCTCTCCTAGAGTACCTCTAAGGTATCTTCTATAGTGTTTCCCAGATTTTGCCAACAGGATTGAGCTCCAGTTGCCCTCTTTGGTAACTGGCTCCAATATGCACCCTCTTGTTTTTTTCCCTTCCATGTCGCATGTCTTTATCTCTTTCTGGTGTTTCTCAGACTTGGCTTGGTTTCCCAAATAAACTATGTACTTGCATTCAAAACTTTTTCTCAGCATCTTTTTCAAAGTGAACCCAAACCAAGACAATTGTCTTTTCTTCAGCTTCTGTAAAGGATGAGATAAAAAGAAGTTTGACCCTCACTGATATGATTGGTTTTAGCTTCCGATCATTGTGACATCTGTGACAAAAAGTTAAAAGTATATACTAAGAATAATTAGTTATCTTCAGGCTTGGGGGGGGGGTCTAATGATGAATGTAAGAAAGGAAAATTATTCGAAACTTCTGAAGCACCCAATCCTCCCCATGAAATTGAACATATGACTTATTTCTCACCCTCTGCACTGGGGAAGAACCTTAGGAAAAATGAGTAGGTGTTTGTTTTACACCTAGATGAATAAAAGGGCTTGACAATTTTGTTTATCTTGCAGAAAGAGCTTTGTCTCAAAGTTAAAGCCTAGTCTTCACTTCCAGAGGCAGAAAACAGCTGCACTTTTTAACAGTCCTCCAGCATCATACTTTCCTTTTGACAGTACTGTCTCAAACATGTTTACAGATAAGGATTAAAACAGACCCATCTTTATTCTTTTAGCAGCTTGCAGGCCCTGGTCTGTTCAAGAAATGTTTGTTAAGTATAAACAAACTGAATTAAAATGGCTTCTCTAGAAAGCTTGTAGTTATTATAATTTGCTCCACTAGCCAGTGCAACTCTGGGTCCTTAAGGTAAAACAATAGCTGGGTTTCGTTTGGCTAATTTTGAAGCCAATCAACAATAAATGGAGTAATAGATTTTAAATTTAAAATCAGATAGATTTGAAATCAAATATATAAAGGTTAATAATGCAATTGAACAGTGCTGTGATTTGTAAAATAATGTAAATAGGAGTTACATTTACTGTAGTTTCAAAAATCAGATTTTAAAGCTATGCAAGGATGATTTTTCCAGATCTCATTTTAGTTGAATTAGTTGGTTAGTAGAGTTAATTATGTAGTGCTGAAAGTGGCTCCAATAAATGAAAACTTAGTAAAGAGTTTTGCATAAATACACAATTAATACATATTTGCAAATCATTATGTACATTATTGCTTTATTTATAAAACCTGAATGAACTTGTTATAAGTTATAGTAGGCATACACACACACGAACACACACCACATTCACCTATTTTGGAGAGAAAAATCTTGTGATGGTGTGTCTGGAATTGGTGGGTTCTTGGTCTCACTGACTTCAAGAATGAAGCCGCGGACCCTCGCGGTGAGTGTTACAGCTCTTAAGGCGGCACGTCTGGAGTTGTTCATTCCTCCCGGTGGGCTCCTGGTCTCGCTGGCTTCAGGAGTGAAGCTGCAGACCTTCATGGTGAGTGTTACAGCTCATAAAAGCAGCACGGACCCAAAGAGTGAGCAGTAGCAAGATTTATTGCAAAGAGCGAAAGAACAAAGCTTCCACAGTGTGAAAGGGGACCCGAGCGGGTTGCGGCAGCCTGCTTTTATTCTCTTATCTGGCCCCACCCACGTCCTGCTGATTGGTAGAGCCCAGTGGTCTGTTTTGACAGGGCACTGATTGGTGCCTTTACCATCCCTGAGCTAGACATAAAGGTCCTCCACGTCCCCATCATATCAGTTAGATACAGAGTATGGACACAAAGGTTCTCCAAGGCCCCACCAGAGCAGCCAGACAGAGTGTCGACTGGTGCATCCACAAACCTCGAGCTAGACGCGGGGTGCTGACTGGTGTATTTACAATCCCTGAGCTAGACATAAAGGTTCTCCACATCTCCACCAGACTCAGGTGCCCAGCTGGCTTCACCCAGTGGATCCCGCATCGGGGCTGCAGGTGGAGCTGCCGGCCAGTCCCACGCCATGCACTCGCACTCCTCAGCCCTTGGGTGGTCGATGGGACTGGGCGCCATGGAGCAGGGGGTGGCGCTTGCCACGGAGGCTCGGGCCTCACAGGAGCCCACGGAGGGGGTGGGAGGCTCAGGCATGGCGGGCTGCAGGTCCCGAGCCCTGCCCCGCAGGAAGGCAGCCAAGGTCCGGTGAGAAATCCAGCGCAGCGCTGGTGGGTCGGCACCCCTGGGGGACCCAGCACATCCTCCGCAGCCGCTGGCCTGGGTGCTAAGCCCCTCATTGCCCGGGCCGGCCGGTTGCTCTGAGTGAGGGGCCCGCCAAGCCCACGCCCACCCGGAACTCCAGCTGGCCCACGAGCACCGTGCGCAGCCCCGGTTCCCGCTCGCACCTCTCCCTCCACACCTCCCTGCAAGCTGAGGGAGCCGGCTCCCGCCTTGGCCAGCCCAGAAAGGGGCTCCCACAGTGCAGCGGTGGGCTGAAGGGCTTCTCAAGTGCCACCAAAGTGGGAGCCCAGGCAGAGGAGGCGCCGAGAGCGAGCCAGGGCTGCGAGAACTGCCGGCATGCTGTCACCTCTCAATATCATTTCTATATTTATTATAAATATTCATAATAAGGGTTCAAGTTCTATAGGGTATTAGTATATGACACACCATGCTATTTAAAACTATAAATGTATTTTACCTAATTACATCTAAGTTTTTCTTTAGCTACTCTTCCAGAAACACATTTTGTTGTTTATACCTAGACTTTCACAGTGTTTACGCTTTAACTCCATTAACTTATCTGGTTTATTAATTTTATCAGATAGGAATATGTTTGATTATATAGCTAGGATTTGTTGATGTAATACTATGGCTACAATCTGGCATATTTCATTTCACTTGGCATTACAAATATTACTAATGTTTATAAATACTTTCAAGAACTTATGGAAATTAGAGACAGATTAATTTCCTATCAAAGCATAAGAGCTACCTACATACATGTCTAATTATGCATTTTAGAAAGACTCATCATCTCAAACATTATCACTGGTATATTCAAAGAGTATTTGACCTTTAAAAAATAAATATAAAGGAGAGGATATGATGGGTGTTTTTGTTTGTTTGTTTGTTTTTTGATGGATTCTTGCTCTGTCACCCAGGCTGGAGTGCAGTGCTGCAATCTCGGCTCACTGCAACCTCAGCGTCCTGGGTTCAAGCGATTCTCCTGCCTCAGCCTCCTGAGTAGCTAGGACTACAGGCACATGCCACCAAGTCCGGCTAATTTTTTGTATTTTTAGTAGACACGGGGTTTCACCTTGTTAGCCAGGATGGTCTCGATCTCCTGACCTCGTGATCTGCCTGCCTCAGCCTCCCAAAGTGCTGGGATTATAGGCGTGAGCCACCACGCCTGGCCAGGATACTATGTTTTTGAAAATATAAATTGGGATCAAATTAGAGTGAATTCATATGTGTCAATACTGTAAGACTCTTCGGTTAAAATATCTTTACACTGGACTTCTGTCAAGAATGAAATTATAAACTTTCTAATAAAAAATTATGAATCAGTGGCAATTTATTAGAATGGTAATAAATATAGATATTGAAATTCACATATTTTCATGTACACAGTTCATTGTTAGAAGGTTAGGAAAAGGGTAGAACACATTGTGAGGACATTCAGAGCTGTGCTTTCAGCAAAGACAGACATCCGAAGACAAGTGCCCCTCCTTTATCCATTGCTCCCCCACCACCCACAGGTCTTGCTGGACCCACAGGTTTACTTGCCCTGGGAAGAGCCTTCTCACTACACCGTCGGCCTCTGGTGGCAGCACAGAAACAATCATCTCTGCATCCCCAGTCCTGGGAGCATAAGCTGTGCTCAGGCTTTCTTGGGGGCTGAAAGCTGAGTTGAAATTATTTTTCTGAGGACTTTTAAAATGCATGCTGTTATAATTCTCAATGTGCACTCTAACATTATTATATCACAAAATGCACACTTATCCTGATAGCATAAGAAAAAACTCACTAAAATCAATTTCAAAAAGAAAACTGCAACAATTTTAGTATTTGCAAACAATAATGTACTAAAATTTACTAATAACATTGCCTTACATTTTGTTTTTTCTTTTTAATTTTGGAATAACATACAAATCTACTTTGTGTTATGCTCTTTTCTTCCTTCGAAGTCCATTCAGTGGCACAAGAAGGGGAGAGAATAAAGAAGGGAAGAAAATGCATTCCTATATATTGGAGCTTATATCGGTAGTATAAAATTTTCAGCTTTTCTTCAGTAAATATATTTGGTTCTACCTTCGACTTACGAGGTCTAAATGAACCAGAGGCAAAAGAACTATTTCTTGCTTGGTTCCTATGAGAAAGGCCTCATTGTTTGTTAACCAACAAGAAAACCCGACATTCTTGTTTTTGTTCCCTTATTGTGTTCCGTTTCTTAACTGTCATTTCCAAGAAATTTTAACCCCACATTTTTTTATTACTTATTCAAGTAAATGCAAGTAAACTTATTATAATGACCATACCCCCTTGAAATCTAGCTCTTTTGCAAAAGAAGGAAATACAGATCTATACTATGTATTTGATTTCTTGACCTCTACTAAAGTCACAGCATAAAATAAATATGAATTAATACTAATCGTAATTATTATTCCAATTGTTATCTTTGAGACTATGTAAGTACAGAACAAATTTAGATGGTTGATGTATCCAATAGACATTTTTGTCCTTCGATGCCATTTGGACTTGCCATTGGATAATTTAGCACTGGTGATTTAATATAAAAAACAGTTTTATACACGTTGACTGAATTTCCCATTTTCAGTACTGAAGAGCCACATCAATCTTTCCATTAGTGAAAGGGGGTTATATTTTAAAATCAAATTTGTTTTGAGGACACTATAAACAGAATTAAGTGTATTGTTAAGTATTCTTTCTTTAATATAAATGTAAATTGTTGACACATGGAGAGAGGAGATGCCAGACTACAGATCATTCTTGTTGGATGAAGCATGTACTGAAGTATCACTTTCTAACAATTAAGAAATTAGCACTAACAATTATGTGTCATCTTGTCTCTAGAGCTCACAGCATGATTAGTTTATGCCTAATTAAGGGCCTAAATCAGCAAAGAATGTCTGGCTTCAGCCTTAGGGGGAATTCCTGTAGGCTACTTTCTAAGCTTTCTCTATTTAAATGAGAACGTAATTCAATTTTAAATGACAATCTAAAAGGATCCTTACTATTTCCCATCCTCTGATTTCAAAAAAAAATCTGATTTTCATCTCTATTTCTATGTTGTCCTTTCAATTTGTAAAAAAAAAAAGAAAAAGAAAAAGAAGAGAAAAACTCTACACAAACTTGAAGCTTTTAGTTCTTTACAAAAGAACAAGATTTTCTTTTCTATTAAAACAGATCACAATTCGTTATAATTTCAAATTCCTCGAAAAATCTTTTAAAACTGAAATCCCCAATTCAGTACCAACAATCATGCCCCGTATCTCAATAAAGGGGAAGTAGACATTTATTCTGACATACTTGAAGCATTTTATTAATGATTTAATTAAAACACTATATCATAGTAATAAAAAGATTGGAGACAAGACTATGAGAAAAATAAATGAATTATAATGACACTATATATGCACACACACATACACACTATTTGTGTGTGTGTATATATATATATATATGTATACCTATATTCACATACACACAGATATATACTATATGCATGCCTATATATTGGAACTTATATGACCTTATATTGGTAGTATAAAACTTTCAGCTTTTCTTCAGTAAGTATATTTGGTTCCACTTTTGACTTACGAGGTCTAAATGAACAAGAGGCATATATATATATACACACACACACATATACTATATATATATAATGTGTATATATATACTATATATACATGTGCATTTATATGTATGCATATGTATACATATATGTACATATATGCATGATATGCATTTATATGTATATATGGCACTTGAACATACACATAAGGAATTTATCATGTTTATATTCCTACATGCATGATATCATAATTTTATCTCTTTTTTACAGCTGAGGAAACTGGAAACTGAAGCTTAGAAATGTTTATTAACTTTCACATGGTCATAGAGCCAGTAAAATGGCTGAGGCACAAAGTCAAGAAAACAGGACAGACTAATATAAAGTAAAGGTCAAAGGAGTGCAAATAAAATTCCTAATTGCAGGTTGCCTTTATGATTAGATACGCCCTTTCAAAGCTAATTTAACCCTAAAGGAATGTCTTACACAAAAATACAAAACAAATGGATCAAACAGTTTATCAAAAATAAGAAAAAGATTCTTAATGCAACTTTTATTTTTCTTTTGACATTTCTTTGCATGACAAATTTAGAAAATATGACTAAAAAGAAAGCTGCTTTCTCTAAAAGACAGAATTGTTTTTTAAAACACTTATAATATCAATATGGTAAAATAAAGAAACCAAGAAACCTCGATCTTATGGATATATAAACAGAAATGCCTATATATTAGAAGTTACCTACAAAAAAATTTTCCATGTTTAACTAAAACTAGTTTTATTCTTCCCCAGTTTCCAAAGTGGAAATCAACAACTTCAAAAGAACAAAAACAAAAAAAAACTAAAACAGGAATAAAAAAGAAATAAATTATATTTCTTAATTACAGGGCAAACTTTGGAAAGGAAAAATGTCTTTATATATACCACACTTTAATCCTAGAGTCTCTCCTTCACTTAAATTTACGTATTTGGTTTGCCAGAGTACACTTGGATTAGGCATTCCTCTACCCATATGCACCACAAAGGAAGAAATTACTTCATTAATTGTTTCCTCTGAAAAGGTTGAAATCTAAAATGGACCAGGTTAAAATCTGAAGATAAACTTGTATCTTCGAGTTGCACAATTTACCTTCAAATACTTTTCAAAAACCTTTGAAAGATCGGCTGCTGCTGCTGGACTGGAGTCACAGGGAGACGGCATTATTGATGACAGCTGATGAATTTTTTTAATTTGCTCAGCATTTGAAATACATTTGTTATGGGGGATTGTTGTTAGAAATTGTTTTACTATTTTTGGAAGACTGATGTGTTGAAACACATGAAAGTATATGAACATATATATTTATATATGATATTTATACACATAATATATACATATACACATATATATATAAAACATCTAAAATATATGCAAATCTGGTATATGAAAATTTGGTAGTCAGATTTTCTCATAGGCAATGCTTTGATCCTGAGATCCCCAAAGGTCCAAATGGTGTACAGTACAAAACACACTCACATGAAGCCATTAACAAATATTCAAATAACTAAAGTGAAAAAAAAAAAATGGAATGGGCCTAAGGAAATCAGAGATTTGACCTGAAAACAATTTATATGCTATTATATTTCATTGCTTATCTTCCCTTCAAATGGAATTTTACATGGAGAATATAAAGCTGGATTAGTTTTTTGTAGGTGTCACTCCATACATGCAGAAAATACAAGCAGCAAAGATGTATTGCAATACATATTTTATCAACCTCCAACTATTTCCTGCCGAAGAAAATACAGGTTCTCCCTTCCAACTTAACATGCGATAGATTGACATAAGAGAATGTTTATTCCATTCCATTTTTAAATGATTTGTTTGGTAATGATACTCAAAAATGCTGGTTTCTTGGTATTCATTTTAAAGGACTTGCAGGCCAATTTCTATTTTATATTGATAACCATAAAATAAATGATTCTTATATCTGAGGAACAGATAAAAAAATCACATATCAGCTTATTTCATCCTCACCAGTTATATGGTTAGAAAATATTTCTACAACGTTTTGCCATTTTTATATCTTAAAAAAAATTCATGTATTTTTAAACCAGTACAACAAAGCTTATCTTTGTTCCTCACAAAGGCTATAATTTTAACCTTCTTTGTTTCCCTTTCCCCAACACCTGTATTTCCATCAAGTTTTGAGAAGGGCGAATGGGGGAGACAATGGTTTATTTATTTTACTCAGTCTTTTACCTATTAAAAAAAAAATCCCATAGAATTGGCCCTGAGGAATAGGTTAGAGAGAAACTCCAATGAACTTATTTTTTTTAAGCACGAGTTTTAAAATACAAATGTTCACTAAAACTATTATTTGTCTTTTAACTGAAATACACTACTTCAGGTCACAATACTATTGAAATAAAGGGAAGAAGAAAAGAAAGGAAAAAACACTTACTTGGGACATAAGGCATTAAAATGCACTGTAAATAACTACCTTTGTTAGCATTTTTAATGTGATTTTTGTCCTACTTTTTCTCAATCTGACTTAAAAAACAGTTTATAATAAGGCATTGTTCATTGTCTATATCCAAATAGAAGGCCTATCAATGACAAGTTTCTGTTCTGTAGTGATATTCAATATTCATTTGATTTAAGAGCATTATCTAGTAAACACAACTACTTTTTAATGGATGAATCAATGATTTATGTTGGATCAAAATATTCATCAATTAATAATAAAGAATACTGTCTGTTCTTCCTGAAACTAAGTGAACAACAAATAAGCATACACACACACACAAAAATAAACCACCAAAATCTGGTTCTTCTCATTTGTTTCTGACAGTGGCTCACTTCTTCTAAGATATTAAAGGGGTCTATTAATCCTTAATGAGGAGAATAACATGATTGCAAAATATGAAAATAGAGGAAATAGTCCCTAGCCTGAGCTACTGATCTGTTCGTGCTATTGGAAAAAACGATGGCCTTTTCAAATATTACCTAAATAAAATTATAATTATCCAAATAAATGGCTAATCACTTTTCTCAAATTGCTTATTAACAATTTACTGAACAACTGTTAATAGAAGCAGAAAAGAAAGTTTCCCATAGTCACCATCAATCATTAGAATTTGAGGAAATATTTGGATAAAGTATTTTATGGGCAATACATATTTTTAGGAAAAATGACTAAAAAACCTAGGTAAAATAGAAAATCTCATAATATACACAAAAACATAATTTAATTAACTACATATAAATGAACATCTTCCATGAAGTGAGTTATGGTTGCTTGAAGGGCCACATCCTAGGAGTCAGAGGCTATAACTCTGGTTTGTTAGTGAACATCAAAGTAACACAAGCATTTTCCTGTCTGATTTTGGGTAGAAGAAATTGGGTTAAGTAAAAGTGTAATGATCTTTATAAATTGAAGCTACATGAGATCGGGAAATTTTTTTTTTCAGTATGTCCATTCTTTCTCAACTTTATTTTAAAGTTATTTTTTATTTTTATATATTTAGTGAGTAAAAATGCAGATTTCTTACACACATATATTGCATCATGGTGAAGCCTGGGCTTTTAGTGTCCCCATCACCCGATTAGTGAACATTGTATCCAACAGGTAATTTTTCAGCCCTCAAGACCCTCCCACTCTCCCACATTTTGTAGTCTCCAATGTCTATTATTCCATTCTGTATGTCCATGTGTACCCATTGTTTAGCTCCCCTTTATACGTGAGAACATTCAGCATTGAACTTTCAGTTTCCGAGTTATTTCACTTAAAATAATGGCCTTCAGTTTCATCCATGTTGCTGCAAAAGACATGATTTTATTCTTTTCTATGGCTGAGTAGTATTTCATGGTATATATCCACCATATTTTCTTTATCCAGTCCTCTGTTGATGGACACAGATTAATTCTATAACTTTGCTATCGTGAATAGTGCGGTGATAAACAGGTAAGTGTAGTTACCTGTTCTTTGTGGAATCTCCCTACTGTTTCCTATAAAGGTTGTACTAATTTACATTCCTACCAACAGTGTGCAGCATTCCCTTTTCTCAATATTCTGACCAATATAGGATATTTTTAGACTTTTTAATAATAGCCATTCTGAGTGTTGTAAGATGGTATCTCATCGTGATTTTAGTTTGCTTTTTTTTTTTTTTTTTTTTTTTTTTTTTTTTTTTTTGAGGCAGAGTCTTGCTCTGTCACCCAGGCTGGAATGCAGTGGTGCCATCTCAGTTCACTGCAACCTCTGCCTCCCAGGTTCAAGTAATGATCCTGCCTCAGCCTCCCAAGAAGCTGGGAATTACAGGCACCTGCCACCATGCCTGGCTAATTTTTGTATTTTCAGTAGAGACAGGGTTTCGCCATGTTGGCCTGGTTGGTCTCAAATTCCTGACCTCAAGTGATCCACTCCCCTCGGCCTCTCAAAGTGCTGGGATTACAGGCGTGAGCCACAGCACCTGGCCTGCATTTCTCTGATGATTAGTGATACTGGGCATTTTTTCATATGTCTGTTGACTGTTTGTATGTCTTCTTTTGAAAAATGTCTGCTCTTGTCCTTTGTCCACTTTTTAACGTGTTTGTTTGTGAGGGTTTTTTGTTGTTATTTGGGTTCCTTATAGATTCTGAATATTGGCCCTTTGCTGAATGCATTGTTGGCAAATATTTTTTCCCATTCTATAGGTTTTCTGTTTATTCTGTTGATTGTTTCTTTTGCTATGTTTCTTTTGCTATAAAAGCTTTTTAGTTTAATTAAGTCCCATTTTTCTATTTGTTGCATTTGCTTTTGAGAACTTAGTCATGAATTCTTGCCTAGACCATTGTCCAGAAGAGTTTTTCCTAGGCTGTTTTCTAGTATGTTTATAGTTTCAGGTCTTACATTTAGGTTTTTAATCCATCTTGAGTTAATTTTTGTATATGGTGAGAGGTATGGGTCCCATGGGATAGCCTTCTGCATGTGGCTATCCCATTTTCCCTGCAGCATTTATTGAATAGAGTGTCATTTCATCAGTGTACATTTCTGTTGCTTTCTCAAAAATCAGTTGGTTTGTAGGTATGTGGCTTTATTTCTGCATTCTCTGTTCTGTTCCATTGATCTATGTGTCTATTTTTTTTATCCATACAATGCTGTTTTGCTTACTATAGCATTGTAGTATAGTTCAAAGTCAAGTAATATGATGCCTCCAGCTTTGTTCTTTTTGCTTATGATTGCCCTGGCTATTTGGGCCCTTTCTTCACTCCATATAAATTTTAGGATTGTTTATTCTAATTCCTTGAAAAATGGCATTGCTAATTTGATGGGAGTTAGGTAGAATCTGTAGATTGCTTTGGGTAGGCAATATGATCATTTTAATGACATTGATTCTTCAAATCCATGAGCATGTGATGGTTTTCTATTTGTGTGTGTCATCTATGATTTCTTTTATCAGTGTTTTGTAGTTCTCCTTATAGAGACCTTTAACTGTCTTGGTTAAATATATTACTAGGTTGTTGTTTTTTGTTTTGTTTTGTTTTGTTTTTTTGTAGCTATTGGAAATGTGTTTGCCTTCTTGATTTGGCTCTGGTCAGATTCATATTGGTGTATAGAAACATTATTGATTCTCCTGCATGTTAATTCTGTATTCTGAAAGTTTACCGAATTTATTTATCAAATCTAAGAGGTTTTTGGTGGAATTGCTATAATTTTCCAGATATAAAATCATATCTTCTGTGAACAGGGATAATTTGATTTCCTCTTTTTCAATTTAGATGCCTTTCTCTTGCTCGATTGTTCTGGCAAAAACTTCCAGTACTAGACTGAAGAAGAGTGGTGAAAGTGGACATCCTTGTCTTGTTCTGGTTGTCAGGAGGAATGCTTTCAACTTTCCCCCACTGAGTATGATGTTGACTGTGGGTTTGTCATATATGGCCTTTATTATGTTGAAGTATGTTTCTTCTATGCCTAATTTGTTCAGGATTTTCATTTGAAGGGATGCTGAATTTTACTGTGTGCTTTTTCTGCTTTTATTGAGATAATCAAATGGTTTTTGTCCTTGATTCTGTTTATGTGATAAATCACGTTTATTGATTTGCATACGTTGAACCATCCTTGAACCATGGGATAAATTGCACCTTATCATGGCTTATCATCTTTTAGATGTGTTATTGGATTTTATTTGCTAGTATTTTGTTAAGGATTTTTGCATCTATGTTCATCAGAGATATTGATTTGTAGTTTTCTCTTTTGGTTGTGTCTTGTCTGGTTTTGGTATCAGAGTAATACTTGTTTCACAGAATGAGTTGGGGAGAATTTCTTCTTCCTCATTTTTTTGGGGGGATAGTTTCAGGAGGATTTATATTAGTTCTTCTTTGTATGTTTGGTACAATTTGGCTGTGAATTTATCTGGTCCTGTGCTTTTTTTGTTAGGAGGTTTTTTTTATTGCTGATTCAATCTCTCTACTCATTATTGGTCTGTTCAGTTCTATTTCTTCCCAGTTCAACCTTGGTAGGTTGTGTGTTTCCAGCAATTTATCAGTTTCCTCTAGATTTTTTCATTTGTGGCCATGTAATTGTTCACAATAGTTTCTGATGATCTTCTGTATTTCTGTGGTATGAGTTGTAATATCTCCTTTTTCATTTTAAATTGTGTTTATTTGGATTATCTCTTTTCTTTCACATTTCTTGCTTTCCTGGTACCTAGCACAGCGTCTAGCATTAGAATGACAGAATCAAAGTTGTCTGTGATCATTAATAAGAACCCTAAATTAAGAATTAAACATCCACTGCACATTAGACTATGCAAAAGCTCACATAGTCTAATGACATAAGGAAGTTCAAGAGGAAAATCTTATAAATGGTCTCAGAGACCCTCTAAATATTTTCAGTTCTGGAACCTATTGGTTTGCAGCATCAAACAGATACCAAAATTCAATGTCAACTATTTAGACTTGGATGGATATAAATGTGTAGGTAATGCAAATACATATTATCTTTTAAATTATGGCATCAGACAATAATTCCTAATAAGTTCTTTCTCCTTTGCCAGAAAATCTAGAGGTGAGGGAGCCTTTAGGCATTGTTATTGATGAAGGTAGGTCCATCCAAGGAGAAATATCAAACTTTGTGTCTTTGGGCAATTTACATTTATGATCCTCAATTTCCTTACCAGTAAAATGTGCAAGTACAGAACTTGTTTGCAGTGTTATGAGCATTAAATGCATTAATGACTTAAGGCTTCATTTGATAACAATGATTACCACACATTAAGTGACAATAGATGTTAGATATCTACTATCTAAAAATTAAATCATAACACTAGAATTCTAGAGATAGCTCAAGAGGGGCCATATAGATTTAAGATTCCATGACAGTTGCTGAGTCCGTGAAAATAAATAAGAGCCAAGAATGGTAGCTTGCTCCTGTAATCCCAGCTACTTGGAAGGCTGAGGCAGGAGGATGTTTGCATCCAGGAATTCGAGGCTGCAATGGGCTATGATTGCACCACTGAACTCCAGCCTGGGTGACAGAGCGAGACACAGTCTCTTAAAAAGAGAGAGAGAATAAATTGGTTATGTGAGAAAAACAATAGGATGAGAAAAGTAGGTCACGGCTCAGCTCTGAGATACATAATATTTAATAAGGAAGAGGGAAGCTATGTAGAGAAGAGCGTGGAAATGGACAGAATACTGATAATAAAGTTGGAGAGTGTGTTAGGCTGTTCTTGCACTGCTATAAAGAAATACTTAAGACTGGGTAAATTGTAAGAAAATAGGTTTAATTGGCTCATGGTTCTGCAGGCTGTACAGGAAACATAGCAGCATCTGTTTCCGGGGAGCCCTCCAATCACAGCAGAAGACAAAGAGGGAAGAGACATATCACATGGAAAAAGCAGGAGCAAGAGAAAGAGTAAAGGTGCCACACACTTTTAAACAAGGAGGTCTCATGAGAACTCACTATGGTGAGGACAGCATCAAGAGAATGGTGCTAAACCGTTCACGAGAAATCCACCCACATGATTCAGTCACTTCCCACCAAGCCCCACCTCCAATACTGGGGATTAAAATTTAACATGAGATTTGGGTGGAGACACATATCCAAACTATAAAAAAGAGAAGATAAATTCAAATTTTAATTCATATTTACTAGCTTAACTTTGGTAAGTTATTTATTCTCTCTGATTCTCACCTCCGTAACCTGTAAGCTGTGGGTGACATAAAAATGTCAGACTTTCTAGGAAGATAAAATTGTAATAAAATTTCACATAGCAAAACAAATTAAATATTTATATATGGTAGTTATTATTACAGTTTATAAAAGTGGACAAAGAGTGAATAAAGTAAAAAGAGAAAAAGAAAGAAAGGAAGGAAGGGAGGAAGGAAGGAAGGGAGGAAGGAAGGAAGGAAGGAAGGAAGGAAGGAAGGAAGGAAGGAAGGAGAAATAAAAAAAAGAAGAAATAAGAGAGGGGGAGAAATTAACAAATGGAGGGACTAAAAAAGAAAGAAGGAAGGAAAGAAGGAAAAGAGGGATGGGAAGGGAAGGGAAATAGAGAAAGGAAGAAAAAAGAAAAAAATAGGAAGAAGATAGAAGAGAAGAAAAGAAAGGATAGAATGAAGAGCAGAGAAGAAAAACAAAGAGAATGTAGAAAGAGAAAAAACAAGAAGAAAGAAGTTAATGAAAAAAGGGACATAGCTGGGAAATTTTAGTTTTGAGAAAACCATGGCAGAGTATTTCAAAAATGTGGTCAATATTCCTACAGGGACATGAGGGATTGGGAGGAGCAAAATAGTTCTAAAGTTTTATATTGACCTTTGTTTCCCCTTTTATCTTCAACATAACTAAGAAAATGGGTTTTGGAAAAAGTTTGTTATATGTTTACATAAATAAACACATACACAGATAGGCAGCAAATTTTGTGACAAGTACTGTTTTCTTTTGCTGTTTGCTTACCACAGTGATGTTTTTCATGGAAGAAAAGTAATTACATAGAATATCATATCCCAGAGATAAAAAGTTACTATTTTCTACAAATCCTGTTTATATCTTTCTATGTGCTTTTTCACGGCCTCCCATGATTCACATTTCATGTGCACTATTTTTTATTTAGCATTATACAGATATACTTACCTATATTATTCTAAATTATTGTATAGTCTGTGCCATGTTTCCTAAACTAAGTTATTGTTGTTGGATAATTAGGGTATTTACCTTATTTTGCTACTGAAAGTAAAGTTACAATAAGGAATCCAGCACATAAATCACTTTCAGAGAATATGTTTTTGGACATGAAATGGTTGCATCAAAGAATTTCTAAAGTCTTTTTAATTCATAAGTACTCATTCAAATTGAATAAACTTAGAGTGAATTGTATGGAAAACAAACACTGATCAAGTAATCAGTGTCAATATAAAACACAGTCATGTGTTGCTTAATAATGGAAATACATTCTAAGAAATGTATCATTAGGCAATTTTGTTATTGTGCCAACATCAAAGTGTACTTATACAAAATCAGATGATATAGCCTACTGCATACCTAGGCTATACGGTATAGCCATTGCTCATAGGCTACAAGCCTACGAGTTACTATACTGAATACTGTAGATGATTGTAACACAATGGTAAATATTTGCTTATCTAATTTGTGTATCTAGGCATAGTACATTACATGACTGTAGACTTTATGAGCACTGTACACTTAAGGCACTAAACTTATAATAAATATTTTTCTTTCTTCTATAGTAAATTAAACTTAGCATGCTGTAACTTTTTTACTTTATAAACTTTTAAATTGTTTTAACTTTTTGACTTTCATAATAATACTTAACATAAACTACAAATACATTGTACAGCTGTACAAAATATATTCTTTCTTTATATCCTTATTCTATAAGTTTTTCTTTACTTTTAAACTTTTAAAGATTATTTTACTTTTTTAAACTTCAGTGTTAAAAATGAAGAAACAAGCATACATATTAGCTTAGGACCACACAGGGTCAAGATCATCAATATCACTGTTGTCCACCTCCACATCTTATCCTACTGGAAGGTCTTCAGGATCAATAATACGCATGGAGCTATCATCTCCTATAACAATGCCTTCTTCTGGAATGCCTCCTGAAGGACCGGCCTGAGGCTGCTTTACAGTTAGCTTCTTTTTTTATAAGTAGAAGGAGTACACTCTAAAGTAACCATTAAAAGTATAGTATAGTAAATATATGAACCATCGAGAGAATTTTTTGTTATCATAATCAAGTATTATTTACTGTATATAATGTATGTGTTATGCTTTTGTGTGACTGGCCATGCAACAGATTTGTTTACATCAGCATCACCACAAACATGTGAGTAATGCATTGCACCATGATATTAAGTTGGCTGCAACATCACTAAGTGATAGGAATGTTTCAGCTCCTTTGTAATCTTATGAGACCACCATCATGTATGCGGTCTGTCATTGACTGAAATGTCCTTATGTGACACATGACTGCACTAGAAACTAGGGGAAAAATGTTTGAAGATCATCATTTAATGAACAGTTCAACACAGAGACTTAATGATTAAAGAACAATGGATTTTGCCTTCTACAAAAGCATTTCAGGATGGCAAGGAAACAGGAAACACAACTTCATTTGTCAATTTTGTTTCTGATTGTTTTACCATATTCCTTCTGGGGACAGATAAAAAAGAAACAATGTAATTGGCTCCAGACAGTGATGCTGTTCCCCTCTTGCCCCACTCTACTGTGAGGTCTGGCAGGTGGAGATAACGTGAATTGTGAAAGATGGAAGGAGAAGAAATGTGACAGGTGAGCAAACAAGAGGAGAATCCAAAACCAGGGCAGGGCAGGAAGCTGAGAAAGAAAACGTGAAGTGGCTTGCAACTGCTTGGAAGTGAAGAGCAGAACTAAGGCTGCCAAGAGCTCCACTTCTGAAGGCATTCACAGGAGTGTTTCCAAAGGCTGGCCATGTTCCCTCCTTTATACACTTTGATCCTTCTTGATTACAGGGAGAGAAACATATTTACAAGTTTGAAAATACTTTTTAGAGAATCTCACATTCTTTTGCCATATCAGCACTAAAGTTTCAAGGAGACAAAATAGCTTCTTTGCTGGCTCAAAAATATTCGTAAAAATAGACACCATTTTAGTTTAAATGAATTTTATACATTTTTCTAATTTGCATTTATATGCAGTTTAATTCCATATATTATATAAATATAAAATGGGAGGACAAAAATATATTTCATACGTAGAAGATGTGTAATAGGAAAATATAATCCAAGATAGTGGCTGCTCTGTCAGTTGGGTCCCAGCATGAAGACAAGACCAACAAGGAGCAGAGCTCCTGTCAACCCACAAGGACAGGTAGCAGGAATGTAAACAGAAAGCAGAACAAAAACCTTTGTCATTGAAATCTACTTCAGTAAAACCTAACTTGGCCTACATGATGCACTTCTCCAGGAAAAAAAAAAAGAACCTGGAAATTCACATAAAAGTGTAAGCAAAATCTAGGTGAAATATGTATAGATGAAAGAGCTTTGATGACACAAATAATAAAAAAATCAATGATTGTGTATGTGTGTGTAATATATATATTTAAAAGAGGAATCAACCCAGTGCTGGTAAGGATGTAGTAAGCTAGTCAATGACATATCTTTCTAAAAAGCGATCCTGGGCCTTAAAGAAATAAACAGAACTACTTTCAACTGTTTCTATGCAAAGATTTCTTCACAATGTTATTTAATGCTGTGAAAACACACACACAAACACAGGTACAAATATTTGTTTCACTATTCTCTACAATAAGAGGATGGCCTAATATATTTTTATATATTCCTATTTTCATTGTTATACAGACATTAAAACTATATGTTTGAAGATGAGAAGGTAGAAATGTGGATTTTTATAAGAATCATAAATATTTGTATAATTTCTCCTACTTTGTGAGCCTCTAGTGTATGTGTCACATGCATGGGGGCAAGTGTGTGTGTGAATACATTTTGTGGGCAATAGCTTGCGACCCCAGGCTTTAGATATTAAGACAGAAATGGGACGGGAAGACCGACTTGGGAAGAAGGTGTCTACTGCGAATGTACTGGGTGAAATGCTATATCTTATGCAGTGTGATCCATTCCTGCAAGTCCATTATCTTCACTTATGTTATAAAGATGTTCACGGAGAAGTTTCTGCAAATTTTCTAAAGGTTTTCATTGTAAACATATGCTCCTTGAGTTTGTAAGTTGGGGGATGTTTTTGAAAGTACTGAATCTACATCAAGATCGGAAGTACACTAGAAAGTCTGTCATGAGATTAATGAAAATCCCAGATAATGTAGTTGTTCACGGAGCTATGACCTAGAAAAGAGAAATGACAGGAAGTGAATACATCTAAATATTCACAGTGATAGCTCTGGGTGGTATGATTTTAGGGGATATTTTCTTTCTTTTTTCTCTATCACAGTTTTCAAATATTCTATAGCGGGCCTACATTATTTTATAATCAAAAAATGAATGTAACTTTTTAAAGGACTTTTTTTTAAAAAGCATTCCTATTGAGAAGTTTTCAGCATCATCTAAAAGTTTTCATTATAGTCATTGATCATTATGTCAAACAACTACAAATAAAGATTTTTCATAAATTCTTTGAATTTGCTATTGGTGAAATGCTAGACTCTCCTAATAAATTAATTGTATTATGTTAAAGAAAGAGCACCTCTTTTTATTCTTCTGATATTCTTATTTATTTTTAATTTTTACTTCCAGAAAACTCAGAACTAAGTTTTATGTTTATTTGAAGCAAATTCCTTTTTTCCTGGATTTTCTGCTCATCTCTTATTTAAATTATATTTTAACATTTTTCTTTTTATGTGGATAGCTTTATTGTACATTTATCATGCTGTAAGCTGCCTCCACTTACTATGAAAGTGTACTTTTCTGCCATGCTTCTTTTTGTATTGTGATGACCAAGCAGACAGCTCTATAAAGGGGAAGCACGTTCATGCCTATACATATATTGTTCTTTCTACCTAACGTCTACTTTTTTGTGGCTGGACTGATGAAATCTTTCTGATTCTTCAAGATTCAGATGGATTATTAGCTCCAGAGGGTCCAACAATAATCTGTATATTACTCCCACAGTAGTTTTTATATTAAATTGTGTCCAGAATTGGTGGGTTCTTGGTCTCACTGACTTCAAAAATGAAGCCGCGGACCCTCGCGGTGAGTGTTACAGTTCTTAAAGGCGGCGTGTCTGGAGTTTGTTCCTTCTGATGTTCAGATGTGTTCGGAGTTTCTTCCTTCTGGTGGGTTCGTGGTCTCGTTGGCTCAGGAGTGAAGCTGCGGGACCTTCGCAGTGAGTGTTACAGCTCTTAAGGCGGCACGTCTGGAGTTGTTCCTTCCTCCCGGTGGGCTCGTGGTCTCGCTGGCTTCAGGAGTGAAGCTGCAGACCTTCGCGGTGAGTGTTACAGCTCATAAAAGCAGTGTGGACCCAAAGAGTGAGCAGTAGCAAGATTTACTGCAAAGAGCGAAAGAACAAAGCTTCCACAGTGTGGAAGGGGACCCCAGCGGGTTGCCACCGTTGGCTCCGGCAGCCTGCTTTTGTTCTCTTATCTGGCCCTACCCACATCCTGCTGATTGGTAGAGCCGGGTGGTCTGTTTTGACAGGGTGCTGATTGGTGCATTTACAATCCCTGAGCTAGACATAAAGGTTCTCCAAGACCCCACCAGACTCAGGAGCCCAGCTGGCTTCACCCAGTCGATCCTGCACCGGGGCTGCAGGTGGAGCTGTCTGCCAGTCCCGTGCCATGCGCTGGCACTCCTCAGCCCTTGGGTGGTCAATGGGACTGGGTGCCATGGAGCACGGGGTGGCGCTCATCAGGGAGGCTCGGGCTGCACAGGAGCCCACGGAGGCGGGGGAAGGCTCAGGCATGGTGGGCTGCAGTCCCGAGGCCTGCCCCGCGGGAAGGCAGCTAAGGCCCGGCGAGAAATCGAGTGCAGCACCAGTGGGCTGGCACTGCTGGGGGACCCAGTACACCCTCTGCAGCCGCTGGCCAGGGTGATAAGTCCCTCATTGCCCAGGGCCGGCAGGGCCGGCTGGCTGCTCCGAGTGTGGTGCCCGCCAAGCCCACACCCACCCGTAACTCCAGCTGGCCCGCAAGCGCCACGCGCAGCCCAGGTTCCTGCTCGTGCCTCTCCCTTCACACCTCCCTGCAAGCTGAGGGAGCCTGCTCTGGCCTTGGCCAGCCCAGAAAGGGGCTCCCACAGTGCAGCAGTGGGCTGAAGGGCTCCTCAAGTGCCACCAAAGTGGGAGCCCAGGCAGAGGAGGCGCCAAGAGCGAGCGAGGGCTGTGAGGACTGCCAGCATGCTGTCACCTCTCAAAATTGCAATGAATTTTCCTGTTTCACCAGTCTTTGAATTTCTTGTACACTGGAGTTACCCTGTTAAGCTCCTCAGCATCACTACACATGGCTTGGCAAATGCTCAAGAAACACTTAAATGAATAAGGTTAAAATATAAGACACGTAAGTGAAACTAAGCTCAATCTACTACTGCAAGAATTCCATTAAACCTCCTATTTTAGGAATTTATTTACTATTTCTTTGGAATTGCAGATAATAATCAAAACTATATTGTGTTTTGTGAAAATCTGGTTTCTATTTCTGTGGTCTGGTAGCCATGTTGTGTTCCATTAATCATTTTTTAATTCATCAAATATTTAATGGGCACCTAATTCGTGCCTAGCATTGAGCTAGGAACCAGACAATGGGAGAAAAATACCATAAACATGATCAACACCCTCATGAGGTTTCATTAGAGCAGCAGAGGCAAGTATTAAACAATTCATTACAAATTTCCTTTTTTAAAATTCATAACTATAAAAAAGCCAGGAGAATACAGTATATTTTATACATTTATAATGGAGATTGAGGATGCTGGATTCTGAATAATGAGTAGGGAATAGTTTATAAGGATAATGAAGATTGGTCTGTAGGAAAATAGAGAGCTGATGGGGCTGAGGGAACATTGGCGTGAGTTCCCAACTATTTCAAAATCTTGAGATAAAGTAGTAGCCAGGAGATAAATGATACACTTTAACCATATGACTATGAAAACAGATAAATCTAATACCTAATCTATGCAGAAGGATTAGTTTCACAGTAGAATTGGACACCTAGGAAATAAATGTTTATTCATCTTTGTGTGCTTAATACCTTGCACAGTACTGGACAAACTGCAGACACAAGTATTTCTTGAACTAGTTAATTAATTATTAATGAGAAATTGACTTTATCTGGAGTAAACTAAGAGATTTTTTTATTCCATTTTTGAAGAAAGTGTTAATATAGAACTCGTTAATGTAACACTATGATAAAGAGTTAGAAATAATCACTTAAAAGCAAATATCTAACCCAACAAATGCACAGTAACAGTTATTTAAGAAATAAAAGAACAAAACCATATTAATGACATAGGAGAAGAAAATGAAGTTTTAATGTAACATGCATTTTCTTATAAAAATACATATAAAATTACTTATGTTTGTATGTGGTTTCTATCAGAAGCTCCTTAGCATATATTATGTCTTTTGATGGTTACAGTAATCCTTCCTATAAAATATTTTCAAGTGCCTCTTATAAACTCCTAGTCAAATATGATTTACAGTATTCAGGTTTGTCACCACTAAACTGGGATCACATATATTTTATTATATTACAACATGATTATGTTTGGTGATTTCTATTTTGACTCCAGTTCTAGAAATTGTATCTACTAGTGAGTCAACAATACTCCATTGCAAGGAATTGTCAATCAATAAAAAATTGCTGATTGATTCATTGATCTTAGTTATATTTTATTTCTGTTGCTGTCTTGATCTAATACAACTTGATTGGTATATTTTCCATTTTAAATTAATTTTACCAGAAAGTTTTTTTTCTTCCCACATCTTTCCACAAACCTATATAACCTATTGACAAAGTCAAGTTTCAATGAATACGTTAACATTTACCAAATCGAGGAGGATTAAAGTATACTACTAGCAATTCAGATTCATGTGATTTTGCATATTGTTTCTATTTTTAAATGCATTAATTATTCAGTGGACCATAACAACTTCAAAGTCACTGCAGTCTATCATCTAAATATATATGCTTTATATAAGAACTAATTTTGACAACACATTATTTATCCATTAGCCCGAAAAAGCTCAACTACAGCTGTTACTCTCTAATTGTGGAGTCCCATATTTTGGCACATTTTATAAAAGGTTTTTGACCCAAAACACTGCAATGGCTTCTTTTTTTTTTTGTCATTTAGATAGGGAAATATTGACATAATTCTTCCATGAGTAGTGTGCAGGCTTACAGTATGGTAGCTAATAACAACAATAAGCAGTCTGCTTTCTGCTGGAAAGCAGTGGAAAAATATTCTCTGGAGGGGTAAAAGGGTGATCCAAAGGAAAAAAAAGTCTCTTAGGAAGTAAAATTTCTAATGTAACTCAGTAAAAGATTAGATTTAATTGGAAAAAAATGTAAACTTTAAGTTTTATATACACATGCACAATCACTATTTAGAAGTTTAAAAATAACTGCAAATAAATGGAAATTACTGGTAACTTCATTAAAAGTTATTTGGTGTTATACAATATTGAGTTTGCACCAGCAGTCAAGCCCTTTATTCTGAAAATTCTGTTGCAATTAACGCCAATTTAACATTCTCCCTCCTCTCAAGGAATTTGTGAGCTAATGCTTTCTGCATTGTACGTGAGAATTTCTAGCAGATTGTTCATATCACTTTACAGCATTTTTAACAATAATAAGAATAAAATTAATAATTACTAAGTAAGGGAGAAAGCATTAAGCAGATTGTGCACTTGATCTCAGCTTTCGTATGCCATGGCATGGTGTGAAAATCATTCATTAACAAGGTTGATTTTCAAAGCCTCATTTGAATGTCTCTATTACCAGTCAAATAACCCCCACATTCTTCTCCATATTCTTACCTGCTAATTTCCACTTTCCATACTGCATACATGATGATCTTTTCAAAATACAAACATTGTTACATCACTTTTCCTTTCAAGATCCATCACTTTCAAATATTCTTGGACAAATTACCAAAATAATTACCTTTGCCTGCTTACTTTTTCTTTCTCAAATGCCTTATTTTCTCCCACTCTTAGCCTATTATCAATCTTTACTTAAACATCTCTTCCTCTGTACTCTGAAATTGCCACCTTTGGGTCCAGTCGCTTGCCTATATCACGAGGCAACATATACCTTTTCTTCATTACACTTATCACTTTTATATTTTTTATTTTATTTTTGCTCTCTACTTCTCCTACCAGATTCATGAGGGTTGGAACAAAATCTGGTTTTGCTTCGCATTATAGGCTGGTATCTAGCCTGGTTCCTAGTGTGTAGTTGCTTCCTGCTCATTAATCCATGCTACATGGAATGAGGACCAAACCAGAAATTAAACCTAAATTTAAATCTCTTCCCTCCATTTTTACTGAACTACTTACTAGCACTATGAACTTGGACTAGTGTTTGTGTCTTATGGTCAGAAATTTTAGGCTTATAGATAACTGTACCTGAATAATACATTCCCTAAATTTGTTGGCATGTGTAATTGTCATAGCTTTTCTTACCTTAATTAGAATCAAATCTTTATTCAAGTGGTATTAGTTCCTAGTCATATGGAGTCTATCAAAGCTCAATTTGGAACCATAACAAGGCAAATACACCAGGATGCCAAAGTCTTCGAGCAATAGCCATCAAGAGAGAGCCGAGAAAGAAACTGAGTAAGAGAGATGTAGCCTGAGAGAGAGAAAAAGAGAGAGGGGGAGGTACAGAAGGACAGAGAGTGTGTAATTAGCTATCTTGTGACTTTCCATTTATCCCTGAATCCTGCCTCTATTTCTAGTTGCTCTTTTCCTTGAAATTTCTTTGTATCCCCAGAAAAACTTCTACTTTTGTCTGAGCTAAATTGGGTGAGTTGCTATTCATTGCAACCAACAATTTCTGACGAAGACATTGACTTTCTAAAACTCTTTGACTCTCAGTTGTCTCATCTGCTAAATGGGATCAATAACAGGTCTGCTGTCTATGTTATAATGTTCCTATTAGAGTAAAATAATGCATTTATGAAATTTTAAATTTATTTGTTCATGTATTCATTTAATAAACATTAATTACATGCCAACTATGGGACAGATATGGGTTTATTGAGAAATTCAAAAATCAGTAAGTCTCTAAACACCATTGAAAAGCTTATCATCTAATAAAGAGCTCTAAATACAATTGTTTTGTGATTTAAAACTATCAGGAATCTTTTGCTTTCTACTTTTTTGCAGCAAATTATATAAAACTTCTTGTGTCATTTACTAATCAGTCAAAAACAAGAAATGAATTATTATACTTCATTAACATCTATTTTGTTCAAACTGAAACTTTGGGTATATTAAATTTTGGGTATATTACCCAGAAACATCCACTGAATCACTAATACAGCAAGCTGGTTGAAATTTGTTTTTCCAACATGAAGTACATGTGGCAAACACTATCTTTATTCAGAAACAGTGCAGACTTAATTATTCAGAAAGCAATACAGTTATGTTCACCGTCTGAGTGTTCTAACACAGCACACACTTTGAGATGCAATTCACTTTTGCTAAAATCCTATTATTAAGACTTAATATTTCTGAAATATTTTAATAGGCATTATGTGAAAAATTGTTCTAGGTAACCAACTAGACCTCATCCTCTTCTCTCCCTCCTATTTCCTGCTGTGTGTGTATGTGTATGTGTGTGTGTGTGAATATTATATCTCCAGACCAAATTTTGGAAAATGCTATTCTAAAAGGTATCTTGCACTTTTCTCATTCACTGTTATCACAACAGGGTGCCAGCAAATAGCATAGTAAGATAATCATTCTTTCAATAATTTATGCCCTGTGCTAGGCATTGGGGAAAAATATGCTGGTAAAGATAACAATGATTCCGCCATGTTCTTCAAAAGGCAAAGAGACAGATAGTAAATGAGAAACATATGGGTAAATAAGTAGTAAATAAGAAAAACAAATATTTAGAAATAAAGTATGAAAAGATCTATAAATAAAAACTATAGGGTACTGTGTGAGAATATTTCTATGGGGAAGGCTGGAGTCTGTGTTAAAATGGAGACTAGGAAATTGCTCTCTTAATAACATTTAAGCTGAGACTTAAATAATGAGATCAAGTCAATGCCACCGAATGCTTTCTCTGAAAAGCAGACGTTGGGATGGAGATTAGCCTCTGGACAGTCAACATCTGTACACAGGAAGGAAGGGAGCCGGATTGTCAGAGGGAGAAGTTGGCCTGATATTGTTTCAATGAATGCTTCAGCTGTCTCCCCAGAGACCTCTGAATGTGGAGCAGTCCTGTAGAATTGCCCACTGTTGGAAGAAAAGGCGAAGATGAGTAAGGTGGAAAGGAAAAATGTCTATTAGATTTTTAGTGACATGGAGGTTATTTAGATGTTCAGAAGAGAAATGAAAAGCACAACTTCTGAGTACAGTGTTAAATTCCGTTAGAGATTAGAGATTATGAAATGGCATCCATATGTGTATTTTCTCTGTAGTGCTAATGGTATCCATAGTGGATAGATGTTGAGGGGATGAGGAGCTGTGATTTTTTTCCGAGAAAGTATAATAGAGGAAAAAGAGAGTAAGGGAGATAAGTGTATTTTACACAGAATAGTTATAATGATGAACCGTGAAATCCAACAGTGGTGAAAAGATAATTAAAGACAGGAAGAGGCCGAAGACTAGAGTAATAGTAGAGTATATCGATTAAAATACTCAATGATGAGGTCTTAGAATATAACAGTCAGTATCTGAACTGAAAAGTTAGGAAGATGTGATTGGAGAGTCAGATATTTAGAAGAATTTTATTCCCACACGTAGGATAATCCTGTTGTTCAGGCATATGATTAGTGATTTATTCCCTGGGACCTATCTTCCTAAAATCTAGTCTTCAAAATAAATGTTTAGATGTTCTTTGTGGTGCTCATCTTTCATCTCTATTATTTGACAGCATATATTTCATCTTACATACTAGAATCATATGGAAGAGGGATTTTTTCTAAATTATCTAATTACTAATTATCACTAGTGGTGATCAGCTTCTTTAAATTGAATGAAAAGTTACTGCCTATTATCCTTTTTCATATAAATAATAAAAATATGAACATGGACTAATGACTTAAAGATATAGTAAATAACGGGGAGAAAGGAAAGAGAAAAATCTTGCCTAAGTAGAGTAGAGACATTGACCATTTTTTTTTTTTTTTGAGACGGAGTCTCCCTCTGTTGCCCATGCTGGAGTGCAGTGGTGCGATCTCGGCTCACTGCAAGCTCCGTCTCCTGGGTTCACACCATTCTCCTGCCTCAGGCTCTCTAGTAGCTGGGACTACAGGCGTCCGCCACCACACCCGGCTAATTTTTTGTATTTTTAGTAGAGACAGGGTTTCACCATGTTAACCAGGATGGTCTCAATCTCCTGACCTCGTGATCTGCCCGCCTCTGCCTCCCAAAGTGCTGGGATTGCAGGCATGAGCCACTTCGCCCCGCCCGAGTGGAGGCATTTACTTTTTTTTTTTTTTTTTTTTGAGACAGAGTCTCGCTCTGTCTCCAGGCTAGAGTGCCTGGCCTCAGTGAAGTGTCACTCACCGGTTTCTGCCACACTGCTGTCCTGGCCCCGCCATCACTTCACACAAAATTCCTGGGAAGGGCAATCAGAGGGCTCAGTGGACAGGTGACATGGAGACCTAATGCAGGCACAATCTCGGCTCACTGCAAGCTCTGCTTCCCGGGTTCACGCCATTCTACTGCCTTAGCCTCCCGAGTAGCTGGGACTACAGGCGCCTGCCACCACACCCGGCTAATATTTTGTATTTTTAGTAGAGACAGGGTTTCACCGTGTTAGCCAGGATGGTCTCTATCTCCTGACCTCGTGATCCGCCCGCCTCTACCTCCCAAAGTGCTGGGATTACAGGCGTGAGAAATTGCCCCCGGCTCAAGTAGAGGCATTTACTATTTATCTAATTTATCTACATGCTGCCACATTTTCCCACTCCTTTCAATTAGGTAGAGTTATGGGATCTTTTCTATGTCCAAAAATCGTGGGCATCATTTATGAATCAAGGCATTTAAAAGAAGACATGAGTTCCATACTTACCCTTTTCTCCTGATATGATGACCTGGAAGCCACATGTTGAGATCTTGGAGCAGAGCCGAAGATGGAAATAACCTGGATCCCTGAGTCATCACTGAGAGCTACCTGGAGAAGCCTTTAGACATACAGTAGAGCCAAAGATGGAGATAATCTGGATCCCTGAGTCATCAACTGCGAGCTACCCTGAGACGCCTTTGGACACATAGCGGAGTTTGCGTGAGCTCCTGTGTGCTAATTCAGTGAGATTTCAGTTATGCCTACTGTGACTAATATAACGAGACTAATATTTTTATATAAAAATAAATGAATGTAGCAAACAAGGAAAATGAGTTATTGTTCCCATAAATAGTTATTTAAAATCTGTGATTACTATTGTATATTTTAGAACATTCAAACCCAAACTAAATCATAGGAAAAGTGTTTAAGGAGTTTGGGCTAACAGATATCTATCATTAGGCTCTTAACATCACTCCTCTTTAGAAAGGAAACATTCTGATACATGATTCTTTCCAGACAAGACAGTTGGTGAACCACACACCTGAAGTAGCCCAATAGGCCCCTTTTAAATATTTATCAAAAAAACACTCTGATATTTTTCTTCAAAACATTCATTATACTACCTCCTCCTGTCCTTTACCAAATAAGTCTGCCTTTGTAAACAGAGGAATGTCCTGGTTTTAGTCTGAAGAGATTATGAAAATAGTGATGTATTGTTCTCCTGGAACTTTTGTTCCTTGGATAAATTGTGCAATCTCAGCTTCCTAGGACCTCCTTATATTCTGAAGCCTATTTGAGAAGTGGCTGCTTGCCTGGAAGGCGACTGACCACAGACTCTTTATTTTACCAAAGTACAGAAAATAATAGTCTTTTTTGCCCTAATTCTCACAAATTATTCATTTGAAGAATGCAATGCATACCTAGAGAAGCAAGTGACAGTGGTGGGGAAGGGGGAAGGGAAAGGAATTGGAGAAGGACAATTTTGATTTGGAGATTCCAAAGATACTGTGTTGGGATTGCCAGAATCATGAATTAGGTCTGCATGTCACCTGTCCACTGAGCCCTCTGATTGCCCTTCCCAGGAATTTTGTGTGAAGTGATGGCGGAGCCAGGACAGCAGTGTGGCAGAAACCAGTGAGTGACACTTCAAGGAGGCCAGATGGCCAAGCAGCATCTGGAATCGCTTTGCCTGCAGTTAACCACATATTTTATCTCTGCTACATGGTATCCTTTCTTAAAAAATCTAATAAATCTCTTGTTTTAAGGCAATAAATCTAATAAATCTCTTGATTATGGGGGACTGTTACTTTTGTTTTGGCAAACCTTAAAGGCGTAACTACACCCACATACTTTGAAAGGGGATAAAAGGTAAAATATCAGTATGGGAAATCCTAACCTCTGAGAGGTTAGGCAGGAATAAGGAAACAAGGCCCATGTTTGGACAGAGGCTTATGTACATGCCCTAAACAGACTCAGCATAGGTCAGTTGTGACTTAGGCTAAGTCTTTTATTATAGCCTTTGAAACCATCATAGGTCCATGCTATATCATCTGTATTCATTTCATTCTATATTTTTAGCTTTTTTATTTTCAAAAATTTAATGCCTTCAGGTTTCAGTAGGTCCCTACTGACAAAAAGAAAGATAATTAATGACCAATTAGCATTCACCTATGATTACTAAATGACTCAGCATTTCATTAAATATTTACATTTTATAAAGAAGACTGTGTGCATGCAATGAAAAGGCGTAACATACTGATTTGAGCCTACCATCATGCATTATATGAAATGTAGAATAATGTGATAGGAAATGGGGCAGTCCAGTGTCTTACTTATCTTACCTGATACTGGATTGCTGATTACATACCGTTTATAGGAATAATGACAGACTGAGAGATGAAATCTATTTTGTATCTTTTGCAAATAAGATCATAACTACCATCAATGAGAATTCATATTCAATAATACTCCACTCTTCCAGAACTTAGAACTGTGCCTACAATATTTAGACATTCACTAAGTATTGTCTGAATGACTCTAATATTCAGACTGGCTTTTGTCAATTGACATCCATGCTTTTATCAGTACTTACATAGCTATCCTTTGTTCTTTTTAAAAGTCCAGTCATAAATATTAAGAAAAAACTTAAACAGCTTTTTTCATATAACAACACACATATCTGGGAATTTAACAAGTCTTAAATTCATAATGGGAGAGCTGGTTCTATTTAACAATCTGACCAAGACCCACTTTCTTATACTAGACGATGCCAGTGTCATCCATGTAAATGTGCACTAAAGAGGTGACTAACATCAACTGAGCACCAAATACAGTCTATGCATTGCTCCAACTGTAATATTTTTTACATCTTTTCATATTTACACAAAATATTGACTAATTACTATTATAACCACATTTTACTGGTAAGAAAACAGATGCAGAAAAGTTAAGTAACTTGTTCTAATTCTCATCACTAGAAATATAGAAAAAGTTAAGATATAGGATTCAGACTTAGGTTTTCTCAATTTTAAGGACTGGACATTGTCTGCTTACTATGATGTATAATAAATTTTGCTTTAACCCTTTATGATATTATAAAACTATAACTTAAATTATGTTTGCATTCTGATCTAAATTATCTCCAATTGAAATTTTTACTGAATATATAAAAATAAAGCAAACTTTTTATTATAAAGATAGAATTTTTAAATAAACATGTTCAGGTAGCCATGAACCCTCCAAGAGTTGCAAAAACTCAGAAAAACCACTATTGGTTTCTGCCACCACGAATATTCCTGTGTTTCCTCCCAACTAACAAGGTAAGCTTCCATATACTGATCTGTAAAGACAGGAAAAAATTATTTTGCAGACATAATACTAGCCTAGAAACATCACAAAGCACTTGAGGAAAACCAGCATTGTGATAAAGAGGCATAAAACTTACAAAAACTTTTGAGAAGGTAAATTTATAAAGGGGAAAAAAGGAACAATTGTAATACTTAGAGTCATTCAAAGAGATACTGCATTTATAAAATAAGACAGATATGCTATCAAAGAAATAATTATTGATAATGGAAATTAAATTATTTGATTAGCAAAATAAGTAAGAAAAAAGAAATGGTTTAAGAATAGAATGGGCACAATGAAAAAGGCAATTGGAGGTAGAAGGTAATCCTCCACAATGAATGGTAAAAAGATAAAGCGTTGAAAAGTATGAGAAAATTCAAGATATTCAGAGTACAAATCCAGAAGATTTAATATCTATATAGTGGGATTTCAAAAAGGAGACTATAGAGAAAAAGCAGAAAAGAAAGAAAAAATGAATAAATAGAAGAAATAAACACTATACTGTCAAAAATATACTAAAGAAATATTAAAAATCAAAAGGGTCTACCAATTTTCATGCAAAATAAAAGTGGCCAAAATGGAAATATATGAGTGTGATTTAAAAATATTAATAATAAAAATAATGTACTAAAAACATAGCATAGAGATAAAAAATTTAAAGCTATCTACAAAAGATTAATAATCAGACTAATATTAGGTTTCTCATTGACAGGAGGCTAAAAGACAAAGGAAAAATGGCTACTGGTAAAAATGCTTTTGAATACCAAATCCTGTTCTGGGAAGTCAGGGACCCTGAATGGAGGGACCAGCTGAAGCCATGGCAGAAGAACATAAATTGTGAAGATTTCATGGACATTTATTAGTTCCCCAAATTAATACTTTTGTAATTTCTTATGCCTGTCTTTACTGCAGTCTCTGAACATAAATTGTGAAGATTTCATGGACACTTATCACTTCCCCAGTCAATACCCTTGTGATTTCCTATGCCTGTCTTTAATCTCTTTAATTAAGTCATCTTCGTAAGCTGAGGCTGAATGTCACCTCAGGCCCCTGTGATGATTGCATTAACTGCACAAATTGTTTAAACAATATGAAATCTGCGCACCTTGAAAAAAGAACAGGATAACAGTGACGTTCACGAAACAAGGGAGATAACCTTGAAGTCTGGCTGCCTGTAGGCCAGGCAGAACAGAGCCATATTTCTCTTCTTTCAAAAGCAAATAGGAGAAATATTGCTGAATTCTTTTTCTCAGCAAGGAACAGCCCTGAGAAAGAGAATGCATGCCTAGGGATAGGCCTCTAAAATGGCGGCTCTGGAGACGTCTGTCTTTTATGGTTGTAGACAAGGGATGAAATAAGCCCCAGTCTCCCATAGCACTCCCAGGCTTATTAAGACAAGGAAATTCCTGCCTAATAAATTTTGGTCAGACCGGTTGTCTGCTCTCAAACCCTGTCTCCTGATAAAATGTTATCAATGACAATGCATGCCTGAAACTTCATTAGCAATTTTAATTTTACCCCAGTCCTATGATCTCACCCTGCCTCCATTTGCCTTGTGATATTTTATTACCTTGTGAAGCATGTGATCTCTGTGACCCACACCCTATTCATACACTCCCTCCCCTTTTGAAAATCACTTATAAAAACTTGCTGGTTTTGCGGCTTGAGGGGCATCATGGAACCTGCCAACATGTGATGTCTCCCCCTTACACCCAGCTTTAAAACTTCACTCTTCTGTACTCTTTCCCTTTATTTCTCAGACCGGCCGAAACTTATGGAAAATAGAAAAGCACCCACGTGAAATATTGGGGGCTGAATTTCCCCTGATAAAATCCCACATAAGGTCAAGTCAGCATTTAAGTGTGAGAATAAATTGTAAACATTTATTGAAATGAAAGAACTTATTGCAGAACATATGAATAAGCAATTCTGAAAGATTAACAAACAAATTTAAATTAAAGTATGAATTCAAAGAAAAGGAAAGCATGGATTACAAGAAACAATGGTGAGGGAAATATAGCCAAATAAAAGCAACAAAAATATATTAACACTTATAGTTAAGTATAAAGTTTGTTCATTCACCATGTAAAAATTTTCACATAAATTGGAATTAAAACTCCAGATAATCCAACCATAGGATCCACTGATGGAACATTAGGAAATTAATATATTACATTCATATTAGAAAACAAGAGAGATAAAAAAGTAATAACCTAAGGGTATAATCCAAGAAATTAGGAGAAAGCCTCAAATTGGTTAGACTAAATTAATTGAAAATAAAAATTAATAAAATAAAAAACAAAAAAGCTGATTTTTTTTCTTTTTGCACTTCTTGTCAGGTAATAAAAAAAATGAACAGATAAAAACAACATTATGAAAAAGAATTGGGACAAAACTTGAGACAAATAAAATATATTAAAAATTTTATGACTAATTAAGATACTTTTATTTCGATATATTTGAAAAAAACACGAATTGGAAGAGATTTGAAAATATAAATCACCAAACTTGGTTCAAGAAAAAGAAAAATAGAAAATCTGAATATACAATAACCAGGAAAGAACTGTAAAATTTAGTCAAATATGTGTTACAAAAAGCATCAGACCAAGATAGGTTTATAGATGAGGTTTAGCAAAACTTCATGTAATGGTTAATTACTGCCACCTCAGTTATACACAGCATAGAAAAATGTTCAATGTTTCAACTCATTTTTAACACAACTCTGCTGTGAAAAGCTGGCAAAGGCAGTGAACACAAGTGTACACAAGCACACACACACATATACACCCCTTTAGCCTAAACTTACATGTGAGAAGGAAATAAATAGACAAAGAACAAAAAATGCTAAATAAAATTTTAGCAGTTCAAATCCAGAAAAATACTAAAGGATTAATATGGCATGACTAGGGGTGGTTCACTCCAGAAATAGAATAACATTTCAATATAGCTATTTGCTATATTATAAGATGTAAGGTGAAAATTTATCTTATATAGATGCCTATTATATATTAGATAAGATTTGACACTCACCTCTAGTTTTAAAGAGAGGAGAAAGAAAGAAAGAAAGATGCTCTCTTAAGAAACTAGAAATAGAAATTAGAAACAGATTAAGGAAATGTACCATCTCCATTCTTAGTCAGCATTGCCCTGGAAGGTCTAATTGATGTTATATGAAAACAACAGCAACAATCTAAATTATAGAAATAATAAGACAAAGAAGACAAAAATGTTTTTATTTGTAAATGAAGAGGATCAAAATACACTATCCCAAAATGTGCCACTTTGGCATATTGATTATTTTGAGCTGAAAGCAATTAAGAAACAACAGATACAGGAAGAATTCTCTGACTGCTCCTTCTTACCTAAAACCAAAGCATAAATTTTATTTGTGAAAGGAACTGTCCTTAGAACAGGGGGAGGGGAATATTCTTATCACTGGAAATGGGGAGTTAACACTGAGATGAATCTGTACAGACTTACTAAAATAAGCATTATCTTCTATTCCTTTTCCTTTTATATTTACTAATTACTTTCCCACAATTTACTGCCCCTAGCCCAAACCTCATTTCCTCTATTTTAGTACATCTCCACAATTTATTGTGCATTGTTAAAATGGTATATATGCTCTCATTATGTAATTCTTAGAGCAAACTTGTCCTACCTGTGGCCTACAAGCTGCATGCAGCCCAGGATGGCTTTGAACAGAAATTTGCAAAGTTTCTTAAACGGTATGAAATTTTTTTTAGCATTACTTTTTTTTTTTTTTTTTTTTTGGCTCATCAGCTATTGCTATCATTAGTGTAGTTTATGTGTGGCCCTAGACAATTCTTCTTCCATTGAGGCCCAGGGAAGCCAAAAGATTAGACATCCCTGACTTAGCACTTATAAGGTATATATGACCTATTCACTTCTTGGGTCTTCATTTCTTACATATGAAAGCTTCCACATACATGTAAAAATATTAAAATCAAATAAAAGTTTTAGGCTTTTCTCCTGCAAATCTGCCTTTTCTCAGTTTAATTCTCAGGCCCAGCCATAGAACCTAATAGGGTAGAGGAAAAGGCTTTCCTCCTCTATACAGGCATTGTGACACACATAAATACTAAGGTAATCTCCTGTATTGATATAATTATTTTTTCATGAGAACATATGGACAGTTTGTGTGTTTTTTTCATTTAAAACTGAAAACCAAAAGTAGGTCCAGAGTTCTCATAAAACAACCACAGCTCTAGCATTGACTTTATAACTGAATTGGTGTGTTTTCCTTTAAGAAGAAAGCAATTAATAAAGAAAAAGAAAACTCATGGATAATGATAAGATAAATGTTTTCATACCTATAGTACAGCCCTATAGAATCAAGGGAATTGATAAAGGGGTCATCATTCTTTATCTTGAGGAGATTTAGTTCCCTGACTTTGGGGGTATGTAGAAATTTATACATACAGAAATTCTGAGAGACTAAATTGTAGCCTGAGAAAATGGCTTAATTATTGTGATACTAAATAACTCTACACTCATAAAAGGCCTAAAGCAGTTGCCATATTGTTCTTGCCCATTTCTCTGCAAGCTTAAGCTTTACATGATTTCAGTCTGAAGACAAAACTGATTAAATGTTTATCTTGTTATTCTCAATCTTCTTAATCTTTAATCTCATCTAGATTTAAGTCCTTAAGCCAGTTTAGTAGTTACAAGGATTCTGGAGATAGAACTGAAAGACTATAAGGCTGAAAAAGAAATTATACTTAAGGAAAAACCTCATAAGAATTGAAATTCTATCATAAAAAAATGAAGGCGATATCAACTGTACACTACCAAGAAAAGGTTGATAAGATACAATTCTTAGCATATTGGGAAGTAAAATAAACTTGTGAATAAAAACATACACTGCGGTGCTTGATTTGCACCCCTTGAACCCTCTCGGATGCTAACTAGCAATGTGACATTGCCCATTTTATGTAACCTCTCTGAGTTGAAAGCTTTATTTTCTATGAATTAGGATAAATAATACATACCTCAAAGTATTGCTGGGAATATTTAATGGCACCTGGTTTCTGATTTATGATAAGCAATGGAGGTAATAAATGGCAGAATTTCCTCCACCCAACACTGCACAAAATGAAATACCTGTCAGCTATGCATTACAACATATAAGATAATTTTTAAAAATTGTCTTTGATTCAAAATAAAAATTTTATGTGTCCTCTGTGAGGTGATAAACCTAAATCAAAATTAACTGTACACACTTAGTGTAGGCCTCTAGCTTAAATTATGTATGCTGGATTGTATCATTAAAGGAAAATATTTTTAAGAACATGAAGCATTTAGTGGTATTCCACAATACATTACAAACTGCATTTTTCATGCAAACCATTAGACTGCATATGATAAGCAAACACATTTTCAAGAAAGAATGAAACTTGTGAAGTTAAATTTTTAATGTAACACTGATCTTCTATTAAATTTGTTTATGGAATAAATGGGAGGGTTCCCAAGTTACCTGTGTCATGCTGGTTTTGCCTGATTTTATTCTACTTCTTTTATAATAACCTTAGAAAACTTTGTTTTATAAAATTATTTTTCTTTTTTGCAGAAGATGTTTTTATATAATAATTTTACACAATTACATCCTTGTGAACAGATCTTGTGTCACACTGCTCAACTGTTTTTGATTTATTCTGGAAAAGAGATAGGGAATGTACAAACTCCTGCAGACTGCCACTCTGCTTTCCTATAGCTTAAAAAAATCACACCCATAAAGTAGTATTCATGAAATGTTCACCCTTCATAAGGCAAGAAGAAATAAGAATTGGAATATTATGTGGATATCTATGCTTTTATCAAAAGGGGTTGACCTTCCTCTGCACTAACATATTATGCAAATGAAAAGAATTATTAGAGAATAACATAACAAGCAGCGCATGTTATGGCACATGTTAATTTCATTGACAATATAATCCCCAAATCAGATGGTTTAGGGCTTCACTCTCTAGGCTTTGGACTCAGACCAATCTTGGTTTGAATCCCGGATCTGCTCATTACTACATTTGGGACTACAGACTACTTATTTAACCTTTCTATGCGTCAGGTGCCTCATCTGAAAACGAATGGTCCCTATTTGAAGAATTGTGATAATTTGTGACATAATGTATCTACAAACTTAGCATATTGTTCTGGACATGTTGAAAACTTGATAAACATTAGGTAATGTTATATTATATGTGTGATGGGAGATGGGGGAAAAGAGAAAGGGTAAGAGATAGGATGGGGTAGTAGTGGTGCTAGAATATTCTATTATGTTTTTCTGTTTTTCAGTCTTACTTTAAAAAATTAAATATAAGGAATCAACTTTTTCATAATATGCCTTTTTCAGGTATTAAAAAGAAAGCCATTAAACGAAATATGGCTTATTTTGGCTTATCTTGACCACAATAATTTTGCCATTTTATTACCAATTACTAAGTAGTCTCCTTCTCTCCTAATAGATACATTTCTAAATTTGGCACTAATTCACTTAGTAGATTTGGCAGGAGAAATTATGTGTTAATGTCAAATCTAAGAAACAGGCTTCCCCTCTTAGCTTTGTACTGACCATAAGTGCAAGATTGGTAACATCTTCAATATTATATATATAACATTGGAGGTTTGGGAGTCCCCAAAATGATATTCTTTTTCTCCACCTGGACTTGAAGCAAATTGAGAAAGAAAGTAAATAAGGTGGCAAAACAAAACAACCTTTCCATCAATGATAAAGCTGAGATTAGAGTTATAGTTCGTATGTGCAGCATTATTCAGCTTCCTAACTCCATGGGAGTTAGCTTGCTTCTCCTATCTCTGAATACCACCTCCTTCCCCAAATCACAAAATAGCACTGTGAGCCTGGAACCCACTGCCCGCTGAAGGGGCTGAGTGTGTCTTATAGCACAGCATGTGTTCTTTAGACAGCTCACTCCTAACAAAAAAGAGAGGAGGGACCTGGTCACTTTCTCTGAGATTCCTGTTAGGTCTGGTAGGTCTCTCTTCCACCCTAGAGAAGGGATGATGGAGTGGCTGGGGAGAGACCAGTAGTATTATGCTAATGTATGTCTCTCTAAATGTTAAAGAACTGTTAGAAAAAAAGAATTAAATGTATCTCACTAGAATCCCTCACTTTAACCCTTGATTATGCTATTTTCCCATTTCGGCTGTTATCTCCCAACGAGTGCCTATTGCCCTCAGGGATGGGATGTAGAACAACAAGCTAAACGGACAGCTACTCTCATGTTCCCGCGTTTATGCTCCTAATGCCAACTACTACTCTTCTGGGTGTTCTCTTAGGGGAACATATAATGGAAAATACTTGGCCACCCAAAAATGTCTTAAATCATTAAATGATTGATCTACATTAGATCAACTGCAAGATGTCTCTGTACCTAAGGCTAAAGTACACTGTCTGCTCTATTTCCTATCCCAACAGATGTCTATTCACATTTTCCATTATATCTTATATGGAATGTAACATCACAGTGATATTCCAATAATTATATAAATCAGCATATTGTAATAATATGTCAGAGGAAAAGAAGCCTCACATTTCAATAAAATACCTTTCTTTATCACATTCCCAAAGAGATCAAGTTTTAAAACCAACTTCCAAGATCAAGGGAATCTTAGGTACAAAGTAAAATATTTCTCTCTTATGAGCTGAAAGTCCAAGTTAACACATCCATCACCCTATCTCACCTTTACCTCATCCTATTCTGTTTTAACCATGGAGATTACTGATGTCTAGGTGAAACTGAAGTTTCTTCAGCCTACTGCACCATGTCCTACAGGAATATGGATGCTTCCTTAAGGATTTCATAAGTTGAATTAGCTCAGTGTCAAATCTCAAATATCCCGAATTTTTGGAGACTACAATAAGTTAATAAGATTTGCAAAATGATGATAGCCCTGACTTCAAAGCAAGCCATTCCCAGCCTTCACAGTAATTTTCCACAATGCAATCCTATTTCTAGAAAACAGCACATATATTCCTAAAGATGAAGCAAAGGCTCAGAAGTATTTGAATGAAGTAGGACAGCTATAACTCTTCCTTGTTATAGCCTCACAAGGATGCCAGTCGTCCGTGCTAACTGCCTATCAATTTATTTTACTGAAAGAATTCTCCTGAGCAGATTTTTGTGCTACTATTGTGACCCTCTATAAAGAATATTCTACCTAAGCATGTTTCCTCTTGGAATATTTGAGATATTAGTGATATCTTGCAATATTTACAAATTTGTAGTGATGACATGACTTATTTTAGGTACACTTTTTTCCCCCACATATTAAGAAGCTCTTGACTTATATTCCCACTGTGCACTGCTTACTTATGCCTGACACTAACAATTTAATTCTAGAACCTAATCTGTGTTGTGTATCGCACATCGAACTCAACATTTGTTTAATTTGTTTGGGCTACTGTAACAAAATACCATAGACTGATATTCCATGGACATTTATTTCTCACAATTACGCTGAGAAGTCCAAGATCAAGGTGCCATCAGATTCGGTTCCTAGCGAGGGCTCTCTTTGGTGTGCATAGGGTCATCTTCTCACATTGTCCTCAAACGACAGAGAAAGGGAGATCTCTGGTCTCTTTCTTTTCTTATAAGGACACTAATGCCATCATGGGGGCCCCATGCTCATAACCTGATCTAAATCTAATTATCCCCCAAACACTATACCTTCAAATGCCATAGTGTTAGGGTTTAGGTCTTCAACATATATATTTTGGAAGGATAAAAAACGTTCTGTCCCAAACAGCAGTTTTGCAATTTAAAAATCAGTAGATTTTATATTCCACCTACCAATGCCTAAAAGATCTGTTCAGAGAAAAAGGCTATTTTTCTAGGAAATATTTGCCTCCACAATTTATTGAGGCCCTTATAGTAAGCCTGGGTCTACAAATTTTCCTGAGGAGCCTGAGCACATGTGTTAGGAGGCCAACATTCATGAAGTTCAAGATCAAGCTATAGAAACCTGTATAATAAAGTCCCATTGAGGGCATCAGCTCTTTGGGTATCACCAGTGTAGCCCATCCCAGTTTACTAAGTTCCACAATACCCTGCCTAGCCCTCACAGATGAGAGGGAGGTGAGACACTATGAGTGTTTCACTAACAGGTCTCCCACTTCACAGAATAAATTATCAGAACCGGGGAAGAATCACTCCCTTTTCCTTCCTTATAATGTATATAATTTTTAAAATATAGAAATCACTTCAGTTGTAAGTTGACTAATGGGTCTACTCACATAATTATTGAAAACCCTTAATTTCAAAATTAAATTAGTTCATACCTTCATTATCATGAAAAATTTTATTACATTTCACTATCAGAATGGTGACTTTTAAAACTAGCTTGAGTTTTAAGTTTATTTTGCTAAACAGCCAATTTAAAATGAAAAAATTTTAACCTTGTTATTTTGAGAGTTTTATTTATTTACTTGGACTTTAACTTGTCGTATTTGAGCCTAATGATAATACAATTTATTTTAGTATACTTGATAAATGTTTCAATTCTGTAGCAATGTTGCAATGGACCGTCTCCTACCAGAGGTAAGTTAGTAGTAATCCTGGAAGATAAACATGCAACAGAAGGTTGTATACAACTAAAATTAATACATGATTTTTAAATGCCACCTTTTTTCAATTATAATGTGAGACTCATTTGTATGAAGAAATCCATGTTCTGCTACAGCAAAATATGACGAATGTTTTCTTCATTCCTTCTGACTTTGATGGAGGAAGTAGGACTTTTGGTAATGTGTTTATCTTTTACCCGGTGTTGGCCATGCTTATCTTACCTCTTTGAAGCTGAACATTAAGGGTCCTTCAGACTGACTTGGACACCAACTAATGATTTAAGCATATATAATTTTTCTTCTTCAGCCAATGTGGCACTTTTTTTTTTTTTTTCAATCAAATCCCCTCTATCCTACAACCCAAAAATGTTGTGGAGGAAGTAGCTAACTAAATGTTGAAGGGTTTGTTATTACGTTATCATCATCATTATTAACACTCATTAGAGGCTTTTATCTTCAAAGTGCTTTGTATGCATGAGTAACCCCCTCTTTCTCCACTCCGGTCCACCTTTCCCTTCTTTTTTAAGAACTGTGATGGATCTTTAACTCCACATGACCTTTGAATTTTTAGAAAGTGCACTCATTGATGACAACTAGCCTTTTGGGGTCAGTCTTATCTGGTGGTAAGGAGGAACATGTGCCTTGATGTTCAGTATTAATAAGAAATAAAATGCTTTCCAAGTGCAATTCAAAAACACCTTTGAAATACATTTTGCTTTACTCACCTCTCCATTCACCTTCACTTCAGATCTTTAAAGTAATGCAAACAAGCCCACGTTGCTTCACCACATGGGGTTGTGCAGAGATAAGTGAGCTACTACGTTTGGTCCTCAAGATTTATTACCAGGAGATAACTGAAAAGGCAATGTAATTTTTTAAGACTAGGAGGAAAACAATTCAGCCAAACATTCAACAGGATGTAGAATATTTTAATGCCAAAAAATATTATTTGTGAAGACAACCTGTTTAAAAGAAATGGGGCATAAACTCAATCTGCAGAAAGGACTGCTGGCTGCTTTTCATCAATGTCTTCCTCTAAAGGGTTATTCATAAAGGATAATTAATTATATTAAGCACACAGGAAAAATCAGCCTTGAACATACACACATAATCAACTAACTAGCTGAATGTGTAGAAGCAGAAAACAGGCAAGGATACAAGGAAATGCTGAAGAAGCATTCCTGAAATACAGGTTTTGTTTTTGTTATGAAAAGTCACCAGTACAGATTCCCACCTGTTAATCACTAAAGCAGGGCAGCGACCTTGTCAACAAAGCAAAGGATTCAAAAAGAAAGGTATGACATATTTTTTTAAATATATGGAATGTTTTAACATAAATGATGACTCCAGATTTAGACGGAAGGGTACTGCTATTTATGGGTATGATTGATGCTCTTTTAGTATTTGGAATGGTAACTATAATTGCAGGGACCTGAAGAAAGAAAAATTCTGAAAGTGTCATCTGAAGTTATCTGCTTTTGCATTTTCTTGGCCCTCTTTCCTTAATTCTGAGAGGATCACTCTACAGTAATGAAAGAATGTGGTTTTCCTTTTTGAAAAAGAGGGATGGGCCTCATGTTTTCTTTTTTAACTGTTTTAATCTGGGATAGGTTAGCCAGGGATGTAAAGTGTTTGCCTTGGGCAAAAAAATCCAAATATTCAACATTCACAATTGTTTGTAAAACTCTTCAGCAATGATTTAATGCTTAGCAAATGGCAGCTCTAACTGAAAGTTAACTTGTGACGAAGTACTATAGGGTTTCAAAGAACACTCACAATAATAGATTTTTGATTCCTTTGTTTTGTTTCCAATGTCTTTTTTTTCTTCAATTTTCCCTCCAAGAGAAAATACTGTGCCTTTGTTAAAATCCCTTTGATAAAAACCTATTTCTGGTTAATCAGTTCCACATTTTTAATTGTTTTCTTAAAGAAGCTAAGGATTATTCATTTGGTGAAAGTTGTAAATGTTTGGCACTGGAGTTTCTGGGGGAATTCTTTGGCATGATTTGTTGAAACCATGTGTTATAAACTACGCTCTACGCCCTACATTGATAGAATAACAAGATCCAATATTTTAAAGCCTAATTGCTCTTTAGGGATCAAAGTCATGTTACTTACTCATCTTACACTAGGTTTTGGATGAGAAAGAAAAGTAGCTTGATCCCCCCAAAAAGCTACTATGAGGCAAATTGAGTGCAATAACCCATATTTGAGCCAGGAAAAAGCAGGGAGAATCTAGTCAGTTTTATGCAATGGATGATATAGGAAATATATAATAAGGAAAATATGCTTATAACACATAGTTAACTTTACCATTATAATCAATAGGTATTTAATGACACGTTAAAAGATATTTAAAAGATACACGTAGTAACTGAGTTTTAGATTAACCTTCTTTTTCCAAACTTGACCATTAAATTAAAAAATGCTTTTATCTGTATTAAGGTTTTGCACAGATCCGGACTTCTAAAATTACTCATTTTTTTATTTTCTAATATTTAAAGAGTGAAAGTTTAAAGAATCAAATAACACCTTGATGAAAACCATCATGTGAAAGAAGTTTTTGAAATATTGAGAGGAGTGAAATAATTTATTTCCTAAAACTTAATAAATGAAGTAACAGGATTTAGTTCCTTATATTTAATTGGAGAAGTCATACCCTCTATTCCTATATATTTGAAAAACATGCCCAGAACTTTCCACTGATTCCCGCAACTAATATCTTCCCTCTTTTCCAATATACGCCCTAGAAGAGTCATAATTTTCAACCTTAAAATGAGAAATTTATATGGTGTGTTTGGACCAAGGCAATCTAGATAATCACAATAGCTAACATGTATTGAGCAATTGGTAAATGCCAGGCACTGGCTTAAAAATTTCACATACATAATATTTTATCCTCAGAATAAGTCAAAGAGGAAGAATGACAATTATCTTTACATTATAGATGAGGAAACCGTGTCACAGGAATTTAAATGACTTGCTCAAGGCAGCCAAGCAGTCAGACTTCAGGCTCTTGTTGACACCCCCTGTCTATGTAAAAGTAGAGGCGCCATTTCTTGCATTTGTATCAATTAAGGGTCACATGTTGATTCAACTTCACCTAAATTGTTTGTTCTTTCAGTTAATTTCCTCATTTGCATGTCTGATCTTTTTCCCTGACTCTACCTTTACACCTCTAAAGCATCATTTAATATCTTAGTACCCTCATAGAATACAAAGTATTTTCTAGGTCAAATCAAATATTGTATGTAAAAATTACTTTGAATGTGGAAATACTGTAGAAACCATTCTATTAAAAAGATTATCTTATATTCTAGCTAATAGGTTAACTAAAACTCCTTTAACATATAAGAGTTTGTTCTTTTCTTAGTCTTCAAACTAAATAACTTTGCAACTTCCATGGTTTTCTTCTTCTTTACATCTACCACTAAATTCATTTGCTACCTTGATATTATTAAAAGCAGTAATAGTCCAACTTTATGACAATTTAGTGCTAGACTGGGCTTACCTACAGATAAGTTAACAGAAAAAAATCACTTAGGATATAAAATTAATATTACACTGAAAAATCCTTAACATACTAAAAGAAAAAATAGTTTGTCAATAGCCGGGCGTGGTGGTGTGTGCCTGTAGTCCCAGCTACTCGGGAGGTTGAGGCAGGAGAATCACTTGAATGCAGGAGGCGGAGGCTGCAGTGAGCCGAGATCACACCACTGCACTCCAGCCTGGGCGACAGAGCAAGACTCCATCTAAAAAAAAAATAAATAAATAGTTTGTCTAACCCACACACTTACACGTAAACGTAGAGACAAAGCGTAATTTAAAAGTAACCAAGCTAAAGCAGATTCCAACAGACCATTACCATATATTTGTTAACAGAGTTAGAGTTTTGATTTGTGTTTGAAATAAACCCCTTTCCAGTAAAAATTCAGAATCTTTATGAATTCTGTCAATTTGACCTGGTATCATTAGGCTGCCTTGGTTGTGTTTTCACTATCCTGTGGGTAATTTTCTTTAGCAAATTTCCGTTTCTCTTTATGCCCTTTGTATTTTTAGTGAAACAATTTAACATCTGTTAAATTGTAAATATTCATGACAGGGACTTCCCCTTTAATTTGTTAGATTTGCATCAGGTATGCCTAAATGTTTAACAAAATGCTTTTGATGATGATTATAAGGATAACAAAAATGACAATGATAATCTAAGTTTAAAGTTTTTAGTCTCTGGGTTTATATTATAAATTTAGAAGATGCTGAAGATTTAAATGCACAACAGAATGTAAAAAAGAAATTCTCAATAGTCATTTTTACCTTTCCAATTTAGCAAGAATTTGTATTTGAAATATTCTGCTTATATATTTAGTCAGATATTTTCAAATCCCCTCTTCCCCAGTTTTTTAGCTTAAAATTACTCTTTCCATGGTTTAAAAATAGAGTACACATTTTGTAAGCCTACTTCAGATAGGAACCACTTCACAACAACTGTATGGCCATTGGAACTATCCCTATTCAAGTCTTGAGACTTCTATAACAATATCTACCCTACATCCACATCATTGCCAATAGGCAGCATGTATTTGGGAAGCATTAATGATTTTAAAAGGCTCTGTCTCTTAGGATTTTTCTTCTTAAGATCCTTTGCATTTTACTTTTCAAAGGGCTTCAGTATGGGGACCTGATAAAAAAGGATTAATGTAGTTTAACAAAGTGAAAAACTAATTGAATCATTAACTCACTATTCAGATTCAAATATCTTCATTCCAAACCACATTCACTATTTACACTTCTGCTTTGCTCCTCTGCCTAACTCTTTTCTTCTCCCTTATTGGTAAAACTTCTTAGTCTTAGCCCTAACCCTGAAAAGGTCATGTGAAAATTCACATCAAGCATGTCAGAGAAAATCATGGCTGCTGGAGCAAAAGCTTAGAAGCTTTTTGCTCTAGAAGTTTAAAATCTTACATTTCAATGTTTCTTTGAATATCTTAGAACTCTGTTAAGTTACTTAAATGGACATAAAAACATGACTAGCTGTCGCTACTTTTAAAAATTAGTATTTGGTACTTATAAGTTGCTTTATATGCCCTATTGAACCATCTTCTTCCTACTTAATAACACAGAATCTGAATGCAAAATTATAATTTAATATCTGAAATTTTGTATTTGACAGCAATTTTTTCATATGAAAACACTACTACATATTTTAAAATTGTAGAATAATTAAAAATGCATACATGGTACAATGTGGACAGGCAATCATTTAATACATAGAGAGACATAAATTTTGTCAGGGAAGGGTGTGCTTCCAGGAGGCTATTTAACAGACCCACCATTAATGAGACCTTCCTAGTGATTATTTTTTTTTTATATTTCACCCTCCTCCCTTCAAATGCTATTGGACTGCAGGCAAATTTTAATCTTAAATACTAAACCAGTGATAATAGCATAACCATCTTAAGCGGTACATTCAATACCTTGCAAAAATTATTACATTTCTGTTGGTCTGATTTATTTTAGGTTCACTGATCCCTTTAGACTTAGACACATACACCATCACTAATTTATGTTGATGACACAATACAACATTTAGTTGACATGAAATAATTTATTAACTAAGAAAATAGTTCATGAGCTTTTGCAAATTGGCAGTTTTCTCCTTGATCACTGGTAGACTCAAGTCCATTCTAGTTAATTCATCTTCATAATAGGTAGTTACAAAACAAACATTATGAGCAATTACTGAGGTTTAATTCCCTAGATAGAAATGTTAAGTCCTGAACTCACACTTAAAATAAAATTCACTCTAAGAAATGTTTAATCATTTAAAGAAAAAAAAATCTGCTTCCTTAAATAAGATCATGCCAGGTAGAAAACCTAAGTCCTAATTAAATGCATTCTGTTTATGGAAAGCAGCTAACACGGTACCTGGCATATAATGGGTGCTCATTTGGTGATAATCATAGTTATTAGCAGAATCGAAACTATGCCAAATGCTTCAGAACTCCCAGTCTCTTTTCTCCATATTCTATTTCCTCCTAAATACCTCTAGTACCTTATCCTATGCAATTTAGGATCTTTGCACTAATCACACTCAAACTGCAGTTTCCTAGAGTAGGAGAGGGATGAACAAATCAGGAAGGCTTGTGTGCAGTATTTTCAGAGTGAAGGCTTTCCTGAAAAAGATCTGGTTTCAAATTATCAACATATCAAGTACAAAGAGCCAGTATTTTCGTCATTCGCTGACTAATCTCCAGAAGCGAAATTTATAGCTGAAAATCAGCATCGAAATAACAATTTTAAAAGATTATTATGAAAAATTAAAGTTTTTTTTGTGTTTGACGAAGTATAGCTCTGAATCAGCCTAGAATTTTGGGAATCTATTATCACCAAAGATAATGAAGTGCATTGTCCTTTTGCATAATTGAAAGGAAAAGACAAACGTTCCAGACTTAGACCCAACTTCTTTTTGATACACCTCAAAACCAAAGGGAAGACAGAGAAGAGATAAGAATAAGGTTAAAAAAATAATAATAAGGATAGAACTCAATGATAAAACATGAGTTTTCCTCCCATTTTTAAAACAACGTAGTATTTTTTTCCTCTAAACTTTTGTTCCTAATTTGGTATCCTTCACTAAACAAAAATCAAAGAAACTTCTGCATAGCAGCAAAACCTCTGAGGAGAGTTTTCCTGTATCCTTTATACTGCCTTGTCTTTCTCCAAGCCCAGAACTGGTGCTAAAATCAATGACATGAGGTCGGGCCAGAGAAGGGCCCCAAGAAAGACCCCATGTGTTTTACGTAAAGTTTTACAATTTTCTTTTCTCCACAACCGAAATTATCCCTTCTAAGGGTGTGTATCTGAGGCATATGCTTCATACCGACGCCACATGAAGGAAATGGAATAAACCACTCCCCATGCTTTCTTGAGCTTGGCTTCCTGTTCTATACAAAAGGAGGACGCAATTTGGATTTACCTCAATTCTCGCCTTCCTTGCCGAGGCAGATGTCTTAAGCACTCTATTTTACGGATTCAAAGCCCATAATATTACTAATAACTCCACATACTTGTTTGCATTTCCCATGGTACATATAAATGTCAGAAGCAATGACTTGCAGCCCCGTTTACTCTCGTGACAGCTTTATTATCATTGGTTGGCTGAACTTCAAGAAAAGTTATGACAGTGGGGAAGTTCTGCAAACTGCAGCACATATTTTGGTAATTAGGTAAAGGAGGGAAAGTTACGTTTAGAATGCACAGCTGAAATTATTTGCTAAACACATAAGATGCTGAGGTATATCACATTCCTCCCAGGACAGCTTTCGAAGGGTGATTTACAAAGCATTTCTTTTTACTGTTTTGCCATTTCTTCCTCCTCCAGTTAGGCTGTTTTAGCAGCAGCTCTGACTTGAAAATGGATCTTCTGATAATGGAAATATTGTATTTGCAATATGAGAAGGTGGAAGGAGGGAGTGGTCTGAGAGGCTGTGGTTTTCATTTTGTTCTATATTGAACTCAGCTTTCTGAATGACTGCATCTCTCTCATGAATGCTTTAGCGTTGAATATTGAAGCTGATTTTTTTTTTCATAGTTTTGGAATCAGGCCAAGGTTTTCTAATCTTAGAAACTATCATATCAACTGCTTGAAATACATTTTTGATCCCACAAAAACAAAACCATTTGTCTTTTTACAAATTTAATTATCAGTAAAGTTTACACTAACAATTACCAGTAATCAAGTTGCTGTTTTATTGTATCTCGTTAAAAGGTCATATACTTCAAGGATTACTTTAAGAGATTTTCCAGTAAGGTAATAGATTTCAATGACAAACTTCTTATTCAGTTTCCTTTAGAACCAAAATCATGGACAGTTTGAGAGAATAAACTTTGTGATGGAAAATAATCCAGATTTTGCTTAAGTGCATACTTTTAGAATTGATATAATTAATACCCAATTTTAATTCCCCAAACTAGCCTGCCCAAGCTAATAGTTAAATAAACTATCAAACTACCTATTAAAAACCTATGATAAGCTGGGTGCAGGGGCTCACACCTGTAATCCCAGCACTTTGGGAGGCCAGGGCCAGAGGATCTCTTGAGGCCAGGAGTTTAAGACCAGCCTGGACAACATAGTGAGCCCACATATCTACAAAAAAAATTTTTAAACCAAAGAAGGTAAGATAAAAACCTGTTTATTGTCTTCTGAAAACTTCCAATTTTTGTTTTGATTTGAAATTCATCTGTTTTGATCCAATCCAACAGCTTTCTTTAAAGTTAATCTGAATATCATTTAACAAATTTACATAAATTTCTTACATTTTCACAGAAAAAAATAATGTTGTTGTAAACTGAAAGAGAAACCACCAATTCTATTTCTACTATTCCCTTTGTTGTAAGAGCCTATAACTTAAGATAGGAGAAATACAAAACAGAATTCTCTCATTCTCCCTTTTCTTCCTTTCCCTTCCCTTCTCTTCTTTTTTCTTCTCTCTCTCATTCTTCCCCAAACTATGTATCTTGGGCATTGATCAAAAATAGTTTAAAAGAAAGTTAAAATATATACAACATAAAGCAAAATAGAATAAGTTATAATGAAAAGATTAATCCAAGAAAAAAGTTAAAAATGAGAACCTTATAAAATATCATAGAATGAGAAATAAATTTCTTCAAGGATACTCGTTAAGAGGACATTGTATAATATCATGCATTAAACAGTATCATCTATTAATACCACACCCTTATAATAAGCGGTACAAAGGACTTCTGAAATTTGTCGCAGCATCTTCTCCTTAGTCCCATATTTCTTACCACCCCCACTTGGGCTAATGCCATCCTACAAATGGGCTAGCATGCTTTTGGATGCCCTGGCTAAATTCAGGAGTATACTCTTTCTTATGTAAAATAATAGATGCAGTGTATATCTTCCAAATGATCTTGCATCAACATTATTTCTTTCAGTTTAGCTTTTGTTAGAAACACTGAATACAAGATTATTCTTCTGAGAAGAATACAGACTGTAACTAGTCTATGTTGCAACACAGTACAGATTCTTATGATTTAACATTCAGAAGAATTCCAAGAGATTTGATCCAACCCTTGTTTTCCCCTAATTATACCCTTCTAGAAAACTAAGGGCTTCCCAACTGCCCATATTCAAGTTTACCATTTACAAGATTACCAGTAAATAAAAAGAGAGAGAGAGAGAGAGAGAGAATGCCAAAATCTGAGATGCTTTTCATAGAAAAGAAATCAGCAGAGGTGCACAACTGTCAATTTTACTTCAACAATTACATGTATATCAATCAAGTATTTGAATAAAATTTGTAGTAATATTTAAATGTTTCAGATAAAATTTTTCTTATACATTTATACATAAAAATTATAATTTTGCATTTTATTTTCTGAAAGATGTTTAAAACCATTTTATACTCACCACACTTTCTTTAAGTAAAATGAGCTTTTGTCAGCTATTTTTATTTTTGATTATTTGGCTTTCAAAATAAAGATTAGCTAAACCTAAATGCAATAAATATTGATTTAAATTTTATATCAAAAGCAAATATGATACAAGCGCTACACAGATAAGTATTTGATTTCTATGAAATCCATTTATCTAAAGCTTAATCCAGTATTTGTTTTGTTATTAAAACTCATTAGCTATCCAATATTTTAAAATTAGAAGTCAGGACTAATATAAAAACCCTCCTCAAAAGTTATAGGGTCCTGATAAATTATGAGAATAAGTGTGGTCAGTAATTTCAATGCTCGGATATAACCTTGACAAAAGAGTACTTGATAATGAAGTCTTGTTTCTCCAATCTTTCAAAAAAGGGAGAGAAATTAGAGGGAAAAAAAACCTAAGTCAAAAGGTGGCTAATGTAGACCAATGAATTTGTGCAAAAAAAAAGAAGCCCAAAAAAAAGCCCTTTTAAAAAAATTTTTAAAGAGTTTTATTACAGGATGTTAGTATTCAAGACAAGTCAGAGCACCTTATACTTTTAATCAGATTTTGAGTAATTAGTTTTAAAGTGTTACTTGAGTATTTTTCTCATATTGTCTTTTGGGCAAAAGTGCTTCTCAGTGACTATTTCAGAGATGTTACTCTGATCAAACAGTTTATCCTTAATAACTGGAGACATCAATCCATGGGTAGCTTCTATTGTAGTTTTACTCCTGTCTCTGTTGGCTTTGGCAAGTTTGTCTTCTGATTTTCGATCATGTGTTTCTAAACCCAACAAGGAAACTCAGTGTACCCACCCAATATTTATTCCACAGAAGCTCAAGCAATTTGCAACCCAAAGAGAATTTGAAATACAAGACTTCTAAGACATAATATTGTTTGCATTGTACAACAACATCTTCTATTTTATTAAGCGGGATAGTCTGGTACTCAGAAGGTCCTTCATCAGGAGGTTTGTAGCCCTTTGGGTATGTCCTAAAGGCATCAAGATTCACTTTCCCTGCAGATATTGTTCTTGTTGGATCAATCACCACTGCTGAAAATGGTTCCCGGAACCACTTATTGAGCAGCTGAGTACTAACATGATGTCAGAAAGCCAGCAGCCATGGCCAGGGTGCCTATAATACCATCCGATTGCATTTTTAAGGCGGCCAACCTTTTTGGCATTTTCTATGTATGTGGCCACGCACTCACATGCAGCAGCCGGAGCATTTTCTCGGGTTTCAGTGCCCTCCACAGGCAAAGTAAAACTGCCCATAATAATCGTGGTTTCACCATCTACCTTTCCTGGCATCAAACGCATCACTTCCAAGTTGCCCTCTGACCTGGCATGCATTATCATCTTCAGTAGAGCTAATGCTGAGATTTTGCAGTACTTTAAAGTAATGGTGATTGTTAACACAGGGCTTTGCTGCCAGGATTTCATGCTGCTGCTTCTTGTCGTATTTGTAGCCTTCATGGATACTCTGAGCTTCTTGCATGTTGTTGGCCAGTTCCCAGGTTTTTTGGACCATACCGCTCCTGGATGTCACCATCGCTGAGGAATCAAAATCGTCACCTCTATAACCAAGATGCAACTTTAGTTCCCTAGATCTCTGTGTGTGGGCTTCGGACCCTACACACCACAGGAGAAAACTCTTTTTTACAATTTTTATTTGTATCATTTATTTATTTATTTATTGAGATGGACTCTCCCCCTGTCACCCAGGCTGGAGTGCAGTGGCATGATCTCAGCTCACTGCAGCCTCCTCCTCCTGGTTTCAAGTGATTCTCCTGCCCCAGCCCCCCGAGTAGCTGGGATTACAGGCGCACACCACCATGCCCGGCTAATTTTTTGTATTTTTATTAGAGACGGGTTTCACCATGTTGGCCAGGCCGGTCTCAAACTCCTGACCTCAGGTGATCTGCCTGCCCCGGCCTCCCAAAGTGCTCGGATTACAGGCGTGAGCCACCACATCTGGCCAGGAGCAAACTCTTAACTAGATTCTCGAGACAGCCATAACACCTTTAATTTTTTTTGTAATGAGTCTTTCACTTAAGTCATTTGGAGCAAGTAAATTTTGGCAGCATCACTTTAATTTCAAAATCAGTAACTGTATATTTTTAAAATGTTATTATCTATTTTACAAAAGACACTATTTTATTATGTGTGATATGATTATCTTTTAATTGAATACTAGAAATTTAGCTATGTGACTTGCAACTGATTTTTATAGCATTATTTCTATAGTTAAAAACATCTAAAGGCCAATTTTCCTGCTGTATTCAACTGATGAGTCAATCACCCGGACATGCATAACCTCATAAAGAATCTACTGAAACAATTTCACATTTACCTCTCTGCATTTTTGCAGTATACACTGGTGAGAAATCTCCCAAACACCTGAGGGTAGCTTAGTTTCACAGTAAGTCAAAGAAAAGGTATGTAGCAAGTGTTGAGTGTTATATAAACTAAGGTTTATTTGCATTGTATTCAAGCAGTAAATGCATGGGATATATAAATAATATATATTTAGTATATTAATCCTCTTTAGTAGGAAAGGCAGCCATTCAGGCAAACCATCTTTAGTAGAGTAGATAAAATGAAGGCTGGATGGACAATGTTGGTTGCCTGCTCCATAGCCATTGCTTCTTATTATAGCCTTGTTTCTTACTTGTGCACCCTGCTGTTGCTTAGTTATTAGGCAGCCATCTGTTTCATTGTTCCCTCCTCAGCTCCAGGGGCAAAATGTTGATTAGCTTAAGCCAATCAGAATAATCCCATTCCATTGACAATATTAGTGTAGAGTGATACGTGATAAAAACCAGGCCAATAAGAAGATAGAGGCATGTGTTAGAAAATTTTTTTTTCTAAAAATATACAAATTGGGCATTCATTCTATTCTGAGTATTCTCACTTGAGTTTGAGATGCCTGAATCTGCCACAGCTATATATTCCGCTAAGATTTCCCTCTTAGGCCGAGCGCGGTGGCTCACACTTGTAATCCCAGCACTTTGGGAGGCCGAGGCGGGCAGATCACCGGGTCAGGAGATCGAGACCACGGTGAAACCCCGTCTCTACTAAAAATACAAAAAAATTAGCCGGGCGTGGTGGCGGGCGCCTGTAGTCCCAGCTACTCGGAGAGGCTGAGGCAGGAGAATGGCGTGAACCCGGGAGGCGGAGCTTGCAGTGAGCCGAGATTGTGCCACTGCACTCCAGCCTGGGTGACAGAGCGAGACTCCGTTTCAAAAAAAAAAAAAAAAAAAAAAAGATTTCCCTCCTAAGAACACCTCATGTCAAAGATACCCCCAGTCTCATCTACCTCACATGACAAATGAATGTAATAAAAATAAATTGCTCTTATTGACATCATTCAAAGACAAATTTGCATGTGTAGACTCACAAAATCTATGAAATTATTCTTACAGGGGAAAATTAAGAAATTGTAGCAGGCAATGGAGGAGATAGTTAAGTGATTTTATAATACAAGCATCCTGGCCTTTTTATAAACTTGAGTCTATGTATCTGTTTGTTTGCTTGTTTTATATTTAAAAATATTTTCCCCTAAGTCTTCTTTATTTCCTTTCTTGCACAGGCTTTTCTCATAACTTGGATTGATTCTTTCCATGCCTTTCTCCATGCTCATACAAGGATATTATTTGCACACATAAAGGGATTATGGTTGGAAGAGTTTGTTGTTCTTAAATCTCATTGTGCTTATCAAAAGGGGATCATATATTTGATTTCATGCCATTTGCTTTTCTAACAAATTGTACATACCTACAAATAATCAGATGGCAATATAATGGCCTGAAAAATTATTCCAAAATGGATATTAACAGTAATTTCCCTGTTTAAAAATGTTGAGAATGTTTCCTTTTTCCCCACACTTATAAATACAGCTAAGTAAAATTTTTTGTTCACATGTACTTATGTTCACAGGCACTTCTATCAAGGATAAATTTCTATAGGTGGAATTACTGGGTAAAAAGTATAGGACACACACACACGTTTAGTTGACTATAGAATACATCTTATGGGATTGCTTACCAAAGGGACTACTATCTTTCTGAGATTATCCTTCTGGATTTCATTGTACTATTTCATTTGCAGAGCCAAATAAAAAAAAAATAGAAAGAAAAACTGAGTTTACAATACCCTGCTTCGGGTTCCTCAATTCTGGAATTGCATCATGTTAGGTATCTCAGGACTAGATTATTTTGCAACCACTACTTTGCTACAGTGATACCACAACTCATCACAGCTTTTTATTGTTATTTTATTTAAAAACAAGCTGACCTCAAGGCTTTTTGGTATTTATTAATTTCTTCTCATTTACAAAAGAGGCAAAATAAAGTACTCACGGTTGACAAACAGTTCAGTTTCTGTTCTCTTCTTTTCAATTTAAAAGTCAGTATTCAGAATTGACACTGCGCTCTTAGGAGGTATCTATTTTTCTGAAGAGACAGTTGTGTAACATCAGTGGGCAGACCTGAAGTGGAATTGGCAGTATTTCTTTTCTTTTTCTTTTTCTTTTTTTTTTTTTAGATGGAGTCTCTCCCTGTCTCCAGGCTGGAGTACAGTGGCCGGATCTCGGCTCACTGCAAGCTCCGCCTCCCCGGTTCAAGGGATTCTCCTGCCTCAGCCTCCCGAGTAGCTGGGATTACAGGCGCGTGCACACCCAGCTAGTTATTGTATTTTTAGTACAGATGGGTTTTCCCGTGTTAGCCGGGATGGTCTCAATCTCCTGACCTCGTGATCCGCCCGCCTTGGCCTCCCAAAGTGCTGGGATTGCAGGCATGAGCCACCGCACCCGGCCAGAATTGGCATAATAGGTTGCTTTGGTAAAGCAGGAGGACATAAAGATAGTTAGACTGAAGTCCAAGGAAGCTCTTTACTAGTTTTTTCCTTCTGTCTAGAACTTGAGACTAGCAGACACATAATCACAGTTGGCATTCACCCAGATACTACTGGCAAAGAGGCTTCAGATGGAGCATCTCTCCCCCCTCGCGAGAAGCAGCCATGTTGGCAGGCTACCACATAGAGGGTTGCCTCCCTCTTCTATCCACTCCTTAGACAGAGATCAGTTTCATCTGTCAGGCTGGCAACTTTAATATGCACAGAAATCCACATGAAAATCAGAGATTGCGAAGGATCTTCATTAGCAAGTGACCCCAGGGAGAGGAAACTTCTAGAAGACACAGGACATAGCATAGTGTGGAAAATCGAAGCGATATGGTTGTTGAAAGTGCTCATTACTAATGCTGAAACGACTGATGCTACATTAAATGAAATACAAGACCAAGGTATATGAACAAAGTTAGGGAAAATGGAATTAGCACTTCACTCATAATACTGTTCAGTCCAGTCCGTGGTTATCTTTCCAGCAGATTCATCTTAATGAAATTATGGCTAAAATTGAATCTGCCTGATGTCAGAATATCTTGGAGTATGAAAGAGAATCATTCACTACATAATGCCCTGTTGAGCATAACAGGCAAAGGAATATTAACCCTAACAGTTTTCAATATTGACTTAGCTGTCAGAGAGCCCTGAATTATAGGAGAAACTTTGCCATTATCTACTCAAAACCCAGGGAACTGACACCCTTTGTCTCTTTCTTTCTCAACTAGTATAATTCAAATATTTCTTAAAATTACAAAGATAAAATACAATGATTCAGGTAATCTCCAGGAGGTATTTATAGGTGATCTAAATTCATTCTGACATCTCTACGCAATGAATTACACAGAATATTAAAAGCCAAAGTTTTTAACAGGTGGTCTAGGTCAAGGCAAAATTGTATGTTATATGCAGGAGACAATAGAGAGCAGCAGTTCAGATTTCAGAGTCGGGAGCAAGTCAATCTCAGTTAAAATTCCAGTTTCATCATTTATTTGCCATGAAACTTTAAACGAATACCCTTTCGTGTCATGATTTCCTTATCTGAAGAATGTGGTTGAGAATAATTATAACACTTACATTAGAGACTGTTGTGAAGCTATAAGACAATGTTACAGGTACCCAGTAAATCTTAGCAAGTATCATTTGACTATTTGTCTTCCATCCTCCATTGCTTAAATACATGATTACTTGTATCACCATCAACAGCTGTAAGAAGAAAGGTCAAGAAAGTCCCCATTTTTCTCTTAGAATTTAAGTCAATGTGTTACCTTTCTCAGTGCTATTTAACTCTTGAGGATTTTCTTTTATTCTTTCTTTCTCCAATTGTACAGTTAAGGGCTTTGTCATCTGCCACAGATATGGCAGTAGCTATAAATGAATTGGGAAGGTATTTCAGGCCCAGAAATATGATTTTTGTATCACAGGGCAGATAGCCGTGGTCTACCAATTTCACCTAAACATGTCACCTGCATTCTACAAATACTCAAATAAACTAAAGCAGATATCAAAGCAATAAAAATTAAAGACTCGTATGTGTTTTGTTTTCTGAAAAAAAAAAAAAAACTTCTGAAATGCTTGCCAATAGAAGATTTTTATTTATGCTCCTTTATCTAAACTTTTCATATTCTTTTAATTCTATATAAATGGACGTTATCAATCAGTTCTACCTTCCCTTTTCTTCAGGTCTCAAAAAGATCTAGAAAAAATAAAACACAAAAAATTAATTAACAGAAATATCACCAAAAGTAACAACTTTTCAGTTTCAAAATATACTTAAGCTACATTTTCTTCACATTTTTATTAAATTTACCTCTTTTTTGCTATCTACATCTGCATGTTCAGATGCAGTAGCCACTTAACTTCACATAACTACCCCCTGCTTAAAATATGGCTAGTTCAAGTTGAGATCTAATTGAGTGCAAGTTGCACACCAGGTTTCACAAACTTAATTTGAAAAAAAGGATGTAAAATGTATGGTTAATTTTTATATTGATGATATATTGAATGATGATATTTGAGATAGTTTGAGTTAAATAAAATATATTGCAAAATTAATTTCACTTTTACTTTTTAAAATTGTGGTTACTGAAAAATTGAACAGCATATGGGTTTATTTCTATTGAATGACGCTGCTCAAGACTTATAGAAGGCAAACATTCCAGGGGCCAAAAAAAAAACTATAATTTTAGAAATAAAAATTTACTTTAGAAATTTAAATCCAGAATTTCACTCCTAAATGTAATGGAGTATTGCTCTTGCTAAGGACAACTAGGGAAAACAGATTTATTGTGGGTAATAAGACCCAAAATTAAAACCAAAAAAAGTCTGTTTGAAGGTATCAGAGAGCTACTGAGACAAACAGCACTTGAAAGAGGAGAATCTTAGTAGGAAGGCCAATGCAGAGATGTGAGCTGAAATTCAAGAGTTAGAGACCCCTGTGGCCTCTGCTAGGAAGGAAGGCAAGGAAGCCAACAGAGCTTCTGGTAATCTTAAAGAGATGAACAGACAAGAGTTGGAGTACAGGATTGCCAAACATCTAGGACTTGAGATCCACGATCTTGGAGATGTGGGAATGAAAAGGAACTAAGCCCAATACTAGTGGATTTCCACTTTAGATGTCGGTCAAATTATTAAACTGTTCAAGGGCAAAGTACTATTATGTTGGTGCAAAAGTAATTCTGTTTTTTGCCATTAAAAGTAATAGCAAAAAACCACAATTACTTTTGCACCAACATAATACAATGTAAATCACAGTCTCTAAAATGTAGTATAATAAAGACTACAGGTTCCCTATTGGAATCCTTGGAGGACCACACCATATTGGGAAGAACCAGAGTTTGATGGAATATTGGTAGATAGAGCCCCCACTATATGCATCTGCCAGAGGAGAATGGACTTTCTGTAAATATAGCACCTTTTAGAGTCTCTAAATTTTTTTAGACACAACGTTAGTTCCTAAATTAAAAATTACTAAACATTTTAAGAGACAGGACCCAAGGGACAAAAAGTATACCTAATCAACAGATGTATAGATGACCAGGTTAGTGAAGTTATCAGATATGAAATTTGATTTATATGCCTAAAACATAAATGACAGATACAGAAATAATCAAATGGAAACTCTATAACTAAAAATGCAATTACAGAATTTAGAATCTCAATAGATGGGTTTAATAGCAGGAGATAGGATTATGAACTCTAAAATAGGTCAGTGGGAAATACTGGGATTACTCAGTGAGCAAAAATGATGGAAAGTGTGCAAAAGAGGCTAAGATGCATATAGGCCTCAGTAAAATATTCCAATAAGAAATATCATCAGATTCCTGGAAGGGGAGGAGAGAGACAACAGGCAGTAATCACATTCGAACAGACACTGGCTGAGAATTTTCCAAAACTGTCAAAAGGTATCAACCTCAGAAGCCAAGAAGCCCTACAAAACTGACTAAGATAAATACGAAGAAATCACATTAGGTACATCATAGGAAAACTTTGGACAAACAAAGACTGACGGATAATCTTAAATGCATGGGGGTTCAGAAGTGGGGGGCAAGAACTAGCAGACAGCTCATTTGCTAGAAGAAGAAAAAAATACAACTTGGTAAATTGTGAAGCTGGATGAAATTAGGCATCAAAAGAGTCTTGCAAAGCTCATAATTCAACATCTTTGGAAAGGTTGCTGCAGATTAACATATGCCACATACAACCCTCAAACTAATCCACAAAGAGAAATGGTCAGTTAGCTGTAACAAATTATAGTAATTACAAGGGTGCCTAAGGTTGTTAGTTCTCTGCTAACTATGGGGGCAACATCTATCAGAACAAAAGAGCAATAATAAGTGGAAATTTTTAAAGATGGTTCATTTTTAAAACCGTTTTATTAGACCTTAACATTGTTCATAATTTTAGCTTCAGTTACCAATAGACAATGTTGAAAAATTCTTTTGAGAGTTGTAAAAGTAGAGCTGCTATTGTAATGATACAACCCTACTTCCTGTTTATATAAACACAATACACTGAATAGATCAGCCTTATAAACAATACTATCACCTAAATAATTTATAAACTACAAAATTGTGCCAGTTACGTCTTCTATTTATATTTGTTCACATCTTCCTCTACTTCTCCTTTGTCACCAGTGATAAAGGTGAGAAGAGTGACTATTTGCTGCAGTATATACATACAAACTAAAACAGATCACAGCAGGAAGATGCCTCTATCAAGTATCACTGAGAAACTCCAATAATAGAGAATAAGTAGAAAGGGCAAGATGCTCATAGCCATGTGTGCATATGCCAATCATTGTATACTGTGAGTGTATTGGTTCCATCACTGCCTGATGTACTTTGAGACCTAGACCATATGGTCTATTGTGAGCTGAATTCACTTTTCTGTGGACTAACCTCTTATGATGTCAACAATCTTCAACACTTCTTCCTCAGCCATTTTTTCACTCATTCATTCATTTATTCTGCAGATATTTATTGAATACCCACTATGTGACAGGTACTATTCTTTTATTTTTATTTTTTTTTGAAACAGAGTCTCACTCTGTCACACAGGCTGGAGTGCAGTGATGCAATCCTGGCTCACTGCAGCCCTCTGCCTCCCAGGTTCAAGCGATTCTCCTGCCTCAGCCTCCTGAGTAGCTGGGACTACAGGTGCCCATCACCACTCCTGGCTCATTTTTGTATTTTTAGTAGAGATGGGGTTTCACCATGTTGGCAAATCTGGTCTCGAACTCTTGACCTCAGGCGATCCACCCACCTCGGCCTCCCAAAATGCTGGGATTACAGCCGTGAGCCACCACAGCCAGCTTGACAGGGACTATTCCATGTATGGTGCCTAGATGGAAGAGACAAGGTAATTAAATAACTAATGATAAGGAGAAAAATTAGGTAGGGAAGAGACCAGAAACTGATGGGATGCAATTTTAGGTAGGTTAGCTAAAGAAGATAATAGTAAGATGAGAAAGTTAAAGATGGCCGAAGTAAGGAATGGAGAATTTGGGGGTGAGAATACCAGGCAGAGATTCCAACAAATACAAGGGCCATAGATCAGGAGGAGCGCTGATATGTTCAAGAACAAGGAAGCCCATGAGACTGGAGCAGAGGGAGATAGGGGAATATATTGGGAGATGTGATCAGCAAGGGAACTAGGAGCAAGTTCATAAAGGGTCTTATTAGGTCATTTAAAAACTTTGGTTTTTACTCTACATGAGATGGGAAGCCACTGGAGAAGGCTGAGCAGAGGGGTTATGTGACTGAAGGTAGACTGTAAGGGAAGACTCTGGCTGTGTGGAAGACATACATTGAAAGAGGCTAAGCGTGGGAGTAGGAAGACAAGTTAAGAGGCTGTTATAATAATCCAGGCATAAGATAATGATACATCAATTTCACGTGGTACTATAGCAGATGGTGAGAGAACATTGGGTTTATTTTACAAATTCTATTCATGAATTCTATTCTATTTATTTATTCTATTTATTCATTTATTTATTCCTTATAAAATAAACCCAAAGGAGCTCATTCTCTCCTTTGACCATGAGAGAACACAGCAAAAAGCCAACATCTAGGAACCAGAAACCAGGCTCTCACCAGACACTGAATCTACCAACACATTGATCATAAACTTCTCAGTCTCCAGAACGTGAGAAAAATATTTCTATTGTTTATAAGCTGCCCAGATTATGGTATTTTATTATAGCAGTCCAAATGGACTAAGACACCCAAAGAGCCAACAGATTTTACTGATGGATTAGCTATAAGGAATGAAAAAAGTTAAGGATGACCATAAGGTTTTTTGTCTAAATAGCCAGGGGAAATGTAGTAGGCATCAACTAAAGTAGAGATTGTGGAAGAGCAGATTTGGTGAATCTCAGTTCTGGACATGTTAAGTTTGAGATATTGAATACACATTTAAGTGGTGAATCTTATTCTGTGTTTCCTATGGCAAGGAAAAGTTTAAAAGTGAACTAATTAGAAGTAAGTATTCTGTAATTTTTCACTATTAATTATCTAGATTCAGTCATGTGTGGTGGCTCATGCCTGTTATCCCAGCTGCTCAGGAGACTGAGATGGGAGGATCCCTTGAGCCCAGGAGTTCAACTCTGCAGCCAGCTATGGTGGCATCACTGAACCCCAGTGTGGGCAACAGAGTGAGACCCTGACTCGGAAAAAACTTACTTAGATTCATAATGTGACTTGTTGGAAGATACACACCGTTTCTATGCCAGAAAAGAAATCCATAAAACCTAATGTTGATTATTCATAGAACTTTATTGTTTTGAAGACATGATGTGGAATAATCAAATGGCTTCCCGCTATGGATATATTAAGATAAATAAATTATCTTTCTCTGAAGTTACACATTTTGTATTATGTAAATCTGCAGTTGCCAGTCACCATCACTCTGATTGCATTTCATTCTACCATAGAGGACTATAAGGGCAACTCACAGCCGGAAGGAATGCTGAGAGGTGGAAGGCAGAGTTTGATGTCCTGTGCCAGCCTTAACTAAAACAAACTTCACACCTGTAATACCAGCACTTTGGGAGGCCGAGGTGGGCAGATCACAAGGTCAGGAGATCGAGACCATCCTGGCTAACACGGTGAAACCCCGTCTCTACTAAAAATACAAAAAACTAGCCGGGCATGGTGGCGGGCGCCTGTAGTCCCAGCTACTCAGGAGGCTGAGGCAGGAGAATGGCTTGAACCCTGGGGGGCAGAGCCTGCAGTGAACCAAGATAGCGTCACTGCACTCCAGCCTGGGCGACAGCGAGACTCCGTCTCAAAACAAACAAACAAATAAACAAACAAACAACCAAACAAACTTCACCCTAGGAGTTCACAGTTACCTGAGTCAATAAATTCCTTTTATTAAAAAAAAAATAGACTATTTTGAACTGGACATCTCTCACATGAAACAATACAAATGAAAAATATTTTATAAAAAATCAAGTCATTTAGAGATTAATTCATTTCCGCATGTAAAAATGGAGGCATATCAAAATGATAACATTTATTTTGCTGATTTTTTTTTCAGAATTTCTTTGAGGAACAACTAAGATTGTGCAGTATAAAAATATCCACTAATTTTGAAACAAAAATTTATTAATGGTTTATTCTTACTCTTCTTAGAGCCAACTTTCAACTGTCCATGTAAATGGAAGACAAAACTACTGAAGATAAAATTGATACCCCCAGGAAAATTCTAAATCTACACTGAAATCAACTACTTTCATTCCCTAAGTATTTTTTGTAGAAATTCCAAGTTATGTGTGAGTAGTATTTCTATAATTTAACCAACTTCTTGTAGTCATCCTTCTTTTGTTGAAAAGACCAAATCTAAAATTGAAGTGACTATGGAGAGAAAACCCAAGTTCACTGACCATGTAAATTCTATAATTTGCCTTGCATAATTAGGAATTTATTATATTAACAATCAGGAGCACAGAAAACATTCCAGGAGAAATTGAGTTAAAATTAAATCAGTAAGGCCAGGCACAGTGGCTCACGCCTGTAATCCAAGCACTTTGGGAGGCCGCGGCAGGCGGATCATGAGGCCAGGAGATCAAGACCATCCTGGCTAACACGGTGAAACCCCATCTCTACTAAAAATACAAAAAATTAGCCAGGCATGGTAGCGGGCGCCTGTAGTCCCAGCTACTCAGGAGGGTGAGGCAGGAGAATGGCCTGAACCCAGGAGGCAGAGCTTGCAGTGAGCAGAGATGGTGCCACTGCACTCCACCATGGGTGACAGAGCGAGACTTCATCTCAACCACAACAACAAAAAAAATTAAATCAGTAATATTATTGGCCAAACTCTGGATTTCTATTTTCAGTTTCCAGTGTTGCCTACTTTGTAATTATGTATTACTTACTGTATCGGCCAGTGGATGACCTTACCTTTGGTTTTGCCATTGCTTTTAGTGGCAAAAACTGCAATTACTTTTGCACCAATTTAATAAATTCAACTGTTGAGTGCAGACTTGAAGTATTTTTTTTTTATTTATGTGTTGGGTGTCTTATAAATGTAACAGTGGCTTCAATGGTCCAAAAAACATCAAACTTTGTTTCATGCTCTTCATAAACTACCAAAAGGCATGCCTTTATTTTTATCAGTGAATTCAGTATTCACTAAGCAATTAAAAAAAAACTGTCAAATTTGTAAGAAGACATTTCCTTGAAAATATCATCTCATCTTTTTGCTGGGGCAAAAAGCTAATTTTTAGTTCTGAAAATAAACTTTTCTCAACCCCAAAAAGAACTGTGTCTAGATGAGAGCAAATTAAAAATAAAAGTCTTTAGGTAATATCTGACGGAGAAAATATCATGAGGTAGGTGATTGCTTTCTAGAATTCTTCCTGGGATTCAGAATGAAGATCATCCATGGTGTCTCTGAAGATGCTTAACATTAGTATAGATAGCATCTGGAGGAAAAAAATACGAGATACCTTTACATTAGCATTCCATGAGTTAGAGATATCAGCATTTTCTTCTAACTTAGCTTATTTAATTCTTGGGTAGCTCTGTAAGTCTAAGGATTAAAATGCCAGAAAGAAAATGAGGGCCTTAGGATAGAGTTAGCTATAGTCTAAACAAGGAGAGAGGCCCTGTGCATTATCCTCATGTGAATGGAGATTCCTTGGATAATGACTACAGACTGGATAGGGAAAAAGGCTTTGCACACAGCCACCCATTGTTCAGTCTTTATTAGAACCAAAATAAGTGGAGGCTTGCTTTTCAGGCCCACTCTGTGAGGACTGAAGAGAGGAATGTCACGGGATCCCAACAGTATTTGATGTCTTCATTTTCCAGGACTCTTCTGAGAGAGACCTGGCAGGCTAGAGCAGTTGACACAGAGAAAAGGCAAATCCTGAACCAAGTCACATTCCTAGTAATGAACACTAGAGCATTTCTATAATGATAAGGCACTTTTACTGCCATGGTTGAGTTAATAGAACTTTGATGACATCACAGGTTCTGTAATGAAAAAAATGAAAACAAGGGAAGAGAAAAAAAAAGTCCCCAGTACAGCAGATAAGATATCTGACCAACAGGAACATACTGTATTAGGGCAAGAATGAATACATTACTAAAACTTTTAACCCATCATCTCAAACTTCTATTAAACTGGCCCATCCCTAGAAGGGTAGAAAAAAAGAAATAAAGAGATGAAAATTAAATATTACAAGTTTTCTAGGTTGGCTATTTGTCAGGATTAGAAGTTCCCTTGGTCGTAGGTTTTTGGTGTGCTTTATCCTTTATATGACTATTCATGGATATACAGATTTTTTTTCTTTTGGGTTTTAGAACTATGAACACATTGAAACTTAAAATATGTTCTAAATGTACTTCTAAGAGCCCCATGATCGTGTCAAACAGCCATTTTACAGCTCTCTAGATTTTCACTAATCAGCAAAAGTTACTGGCCTTAGAAAAAGCTAAGTTCATTGTCCTGTAAAATACTACGGGTATTTATATCACAGCATGATGCATCTCAGAGAGAAAAGAAAGCAGGTAAGAGATTTTTAGATCTATTACACCATTTAACTCAAAGAATGTTTATATGACTCACTACACAAAGTTTAAATACATGAGGCAATTTTGATTGTTAACTCCCTGAACTTGCTGGCAGAGCAAAGTGAGACCAAGATATTTCTAAACAGTGTGCTCTGGTATTGTTATCTACTATAAGGCACTTTCTGTCTTATCAGCTGCTTCAGTCATCTGCTTAGCTCCGTAAAACCTGCTCACTAGCATGGGTCATTTTTGTTTGTTTGGAATTGAAGAACATTAAGTATTAGCTGGTTACTAGTTAGGTCTGTTTCTCAAAGTTAAGTAAGAGGGAACTTTAATGATAAAGTCTGTCCTCAAGAAAAAGTTTGTTTAACCCATTCAGTCTGTTTCCCAGATATATTTTTATTTAAAACATATTATAGGTATCTACTATAGAAATATGAACAGTAAAAACAAGAAAACATTCCATTCTTAATTTTCCACATAACTACTCAATTATTTTAAGGTATTTCTTTACAGATTTTTAAATGAAAACTTGTACATGGTTCAAAAGGAAGTTTTGCATTCCGTTACTTTATTATGTTGTTTTCTGTGTTGCTTTATATCATAACAAGTTGCTGCATCGTAAGGCTATAAGAACGTTTACTTAATTTTTACCCTTTTGTTGATTAAGTTGTATAGTATTCCTGTAACCTAGTTGTAAGGTTAGTTCTACACTTGCTTCTTATGTTTTTAGGTGTTTCTTTCTCATGTTACATAACCCCAGCAAGTTTCTCTTCAATTTGTTGAAAGAGAAGGCTAACTTACATATTAGCATTTGGAAAAATTGCTGCATTTAGTTTTGGTTAGCTTTAAAAATATACGTATGATAAAATTTTTCCAAGATACATGTTAGTGTTGCAGTGCTACAATTGTGATTCAGTTCTGTCATGGGACCCATACACATAGCCAGACCCATCCAGTATATTCATTCTATCAGCATGAGTCCTATCAGGCAGGGAAGTTAATTCTGCTTTGGGGGATGGGGAAGAATTATGATAGCCAAGATAACCAGGGTCTTTTTCCCACGCTTTCTTAGAAGAAAGACTAAGCCATTCTAGGGAAAACTTGCAAACCTAAAGAATCTAAATCTAGATAGAATATACAATCCGCCTTTTAAGGGTGTAAGGACTAGTTAACATTTATCTTTTGGCCTCTTTCAACCATCTCCCTCCATGCTTTCCTCTTTTATCCTCTTCACTAGCCACTTTCCATCTGCTGACTCCTTACCCTGGCTATTAATATTTTTAGGAAAATTGAGGGCTTGGCAGAGGTGAGTTCCCACTCTCAGTCATGATCCTACTACTGCCAGGCCTTGCTCAAGCTTTCTCTGCTTTGAGGCAGGTCTAAATTCAGCCAGTTGATGCTTTTGCTATTTTTTCAGAAGTGGCCAACTACTAGGGATATCAGGAGTAGGGCCAACATAGAGTTGGGGTGTTATTCTGGAGATAGATAGCAAAGACACCTCTTCATCTTATCAGTATCCAATCATGAGAACAGAGATTTGACCCCAGACCTCATGAAAATAGTCTTAGATTTTAAACTGAGACCAAGACTGTGGCCTTGGAAGTGTTTTATTAACCAACTGAGAAAATTTTGATTTTAAAATATACTTATTCTTTAAAAATAATTTAAATAAAAAAGATCAAACATAAATTTGTTATCTATGTAAGAATGCAAGAAATGCCCTACTATCTGCCAAACTGATAGTCTATCCAGCCCAGAGTTCTGCCTCTGATATTGTTATCATGTAAACACTAGATGTCTGTCGGCACTGATGAACTTCAATAAGACCCACCCTCAAAACCTGTAAATTAAAAAACCAAAAATGGTTTTGCATTTATAGTTTATAGAAAATAATAATCTTTTCACCTACTAGTAATCTCTTGACCTACTTTCCCCTTCAGTTATTGAACCAATTCTTTGCTCCTCTTTTCAGCAAAACTTCTCACTGGAGTTGACACTTTCTTCAATTTCTCTCCTCTCATTTTATCTTGTTTATTTTTAATTTTTATGTATTTAATTTTTATTTTTTTTAGAGACAGGGTCTCACTCTGTCACCCAAGCTGGAGTGCAGTGACACAATCACTACAGCTCACTGCAGCCCACTGCAGCCTTGAACTCTTGAGCTCAAGCAATCCTCCCACCTCAGCCTCAGAAATAGCTGAGACTACAGGCACGTGCTACCACGTCCAGCTAAATTTTTTAATTTTTGTTTTTGAAATTTTTAGTAGAGATTGGATCTTGCTATATTGGTCAGCATGGCATCAAGCAACCTTCCCACCTCGGCATCCCAAAGTGCTAGGATTACAGGCATGAGTCCCCATGCCTGGCCCTCTCTCATTTTATCTCATACACACTTTAGCCATCCTTTTAACCCCAGAACTCCCCTGAAACTGCTTTTGTCAAGGCCACTGATGACATCTAGGTTAAAAAATCTCATGCCACTTCTCGATTATTTTCTTGAAAGCTTAGCAGCTGCATTTGGCCCAGTTTTTCACTCTTCTTCATGAAACATTTCTTCATTTGTTTTCCAGGACAAAATATTTTCTTGTTTTTGTTCTTCCTGACAATATTGCTGGTTCCTCTTCATCTCTCAGACTCCATCTCTTAGATCCCCTAGACTTCTTCACTGTACTCCCTCCCTCGGTCATCTCAGTCAGTCTCAAGGCTTTATACCATCTATCCAGTGACGACTCCTAGTTTCACACCTCCAGCCCGGTCTTCTTTTGTTTTTCAGGCTCAACTACTCCCTTAGAGGAATAATATATAATTTAAAATTAATATATCCAAAGCCACCTCCTGTTATTCCCCCTCAAAACCTCCTCCTCTCACAATCTTCATTATTTAATAATTGACAACTTTATCTTTCAAGTGATTCAGTCAAAACCTTTGAAGTCATCCTTGATTATTCTGCTTATTCCATTCACTAAGTCCAAATTTGTCAACAAACCATTCAGTTTTATCTTTAAAATTTATTCAGAAATACACCACTTCTCATGACCACTACCACTACTACCTGGTTTTAGTCATAACCGTACCCCACCTTTCCTCTAGCAGGAATGGTCCAGATGAAATCATTCAGGTAAGAAAGATAATATGTCAGGTAATATTACACCTCTATTGAAAACCCACAATGGCTCTCCATCTTCCTCAGAGGAAGTCCAAATTCTTACAATGGTTTAAAAAATCACCTTCTACTTTATCTAGCTCATCCCACTCTTGCAAGACTTCATGCTGCTTCTAGAACTCTCTCGGTACAGAAATTTACACTTATTGCTCCCTCGCCTAAAATATTCTCCTAGAGAGCCACATGGCTCCCTCCTCCCTCTCTTCCAGGCTTTGTCACCTCTAGGGAAAGCGTTCATTGATTACTATTTAAAATGTACACCTCCCAACACCATATCCCTTTCTGTTTCTACCTTATCTTTGACTGTGTGCCATAGTATATATTTTAGCTACTTGTCTCCACCCAATTAAGCTCTATCAGTATGAGGGCTCTCTTTCATTCATTACTGCATCCTTACAGCTTAGTACAGTACTAGGCACTTACCAGGCACTTGATAAATAGTTGTCGACTGAATATGTAAATAAATGAAAGATATAGACAAGAAGTTAGGAGTATATCACAATAGGCCAAGGTGATAAATTACAGTGGCTTGAACCAGGGTGGTAGCAGTGGACATACTGATACATTGTAGAGATAAAGAAGACACGAGTATTGGGATTCCTGTTATTTCTATTTTTCTCATCATACAAGTAACAAATCCATACATTGTAGTTGAACATATCAGTATTGAGAGTTCATTAACGTGAGGCTTCCCCCCAAGGACATGATCTACCTTCTACGTGCCAATAAAGATCTGCTTCTCAACCTAGAGAACTGAGGACCAGACCTTAAACTGGGATTGCCAGATAAAATACAAGACATCTAGATAAATTTGAATTTCAGACAAACAAGGAATGAAATAAAAAGTGTGTTCCAAATATTGCCCAAGTCATAATTATACTAAATTTACTAAGAGTATATATGTAAGTGTATGTAAATATGTGTGAATTTGTGTTTATCTGTTGTTTATTTCAAATTCAAACTGTGAGTGTGCTTTTTGTGTTTGTTATTTGGCTAAAGATGGTAACTCTAACCTGGACTACTGTAAATTCTCTGAACTAAAAAAATATTACTTTATGTCTTCCTTGGGAAATATATGTTAGCTTTCTGTTGGTAAGAATAAATCAAATGAGTCTTATTTTTTTCTTTAACTTCTACATTACTTTTCATTGATAGGGGCTATGAAAGATCAAAGCCATATAATCAGAGCCAGAACTCAATTGTCTTTAAATTCAGTTGCTATACTTTTCTCATTGAATACTACTTTTCAGCCAATAAGAATATCAAGATGGAAAAAATGTCTGTAATCTAGTTAATTAATGCTGCTATGCATCTAGTAAATTTCAATTTGTTTTATAATTCCTTTTCTGCCATCTGATTAAATATCATGCAATGTGGTATATTCAATTAAGTGTTTGTCTAACAGAATGGTCCCCCAGTACTCACTCAGCCTAGGGTCAACTTTTCAGCAGATGGTGGTCAGGCCTAAGCTCTGCCTTTCCCCCGACTCTCTTAAGTTGATGTGATGTACAAATCATGTATTACCTATGATTATATAATACTGAATGGGGACAGCTGTGGATGGACTCCTTCTCTTTACCAGTGCGTTCTCCCTGTTCCTTTAACTCCTACATTATAACAAAGCACAGGAATAGTTAGCAACTGAAGAAAAGTTACAGAGGAAGGAAAAGAAGAGCAGTCTTGATACTAGCATAAACAAGAAGAAAAAGAAGACTTCAAAGCAGAGAGTGGCTGGTATAGAACTGATATCTCACTAATTATATGTGTGTAATCCTTATATTTTAAAAATCCTTGGCTCAAAGGCTGTACCATTCACATTTCTTTCTTTTTCTTTTCTTTTTCTTTCTTTCTTTTTTTTTTTTTTTACAAATACAGACACTGGAAACAGTGAATGGCCAGGTGGCCCATACAGTGCAGAAATATTGTCAGTGATTTAAGTTCAAGTCTACAGTGCTCCCCTGTCTTCATCATCCCGGAGCTCTCAGGCAACTGATACTGAGTAACAAGGGGAAAAAACTCTAAAAGACAATGTCCCCTCAACCTGAAGGAATTCTGGACAAAGTAAAATTTTAACCTCAAATCCATCAAGATATTGAACTTTCTGAGACATGAAGCTATTTATTATTGTCTCTCTTAGACAAATGTTTCAAGAAAAAAATGGAAAGAAAAGAATACGAACTTAAAAAGTGATCAAAGACAAATCTGTATTCAAAAACTGTCACAATGTCATATGTAATCACACTGAGAGCAATAGACACAACCTATTTTGAAACCAATAGGCTTTATACTCTTTTCCTACCCTATATATTAATATTTGCCATTTTCCCCTCCAATCAATACTACCTAATTTTAATTAGTTGTTTAATCAGTTTTTCCTTTGATAGAATATTATCTCCATCCCAGTATCTCAAGAACCTTTCATACCTTATTCACAATAGTTGCTTGAGATGAATTTTGTTATTGATGAATAAATTAGAGAAATCACTATGCCCCATCCTATGAGAAATCTCTGCTTTAGACAAGCTATTTTCTCAGCAGCCTACACTGATGTCTACTCTTTTTCAACTCTTTTAATTGCTTGTGTTGGCTCCATGTGAAATGCACTCCAATACTTTTTTGTTATATAAATACTACCCATCCTTCCAATTCTTGTTCAAATTTCACTGATTCTATAAAACCTTTCTTAATGTTTTTAATATATGTTACTCACTCTGATTTTAAACTTTCATGTCCCCTACATTTAATCATATACCATATTCTTTTTATTCCTTCTCTCTTCAACAGGATTGACTTCTTGAAATCAGAATATCTATTCATCCACTTCTACCTATCTCAAATATCTTCTATCAAAATGCTTATTGATTTATTGATGAGGTACCTGGAAATAATGGAGGAAAAAATTTACTAAATGAACAAGGGGGGAGTGTGACTACTGTTAGAGCACAGGAATCGGAGACTTGCGATGTATAGCTAATTACACAGTTGAGTCAGTGTCAACCCCGGACTATAATAAAAAGAATCAGATAATAACATAATTCCACACACGTAGTAAGTATTCAACAAATGTTTATTAATTAATATATTAATAAATTAAACTCAAACAACTGTTCATGCTTAATTAAGCCCATGCTCACTAATACCAACAATATCCATTTTAGAGTCATTCTAAAAGTGAAATCACTCCTTTTGTTTTTTCCAGTCCCTTGTTTTGGCCATATAAAAAAGCTTCATACAAAGCAGTTGGAAAACATGTGATCCCTGTTAAGCTTGGCAACAGCATTACATCAAAAGCCATTAGTAGCAATAAAAAATTTTTAATTGTTGTTATGTATTGGCAGAAGCTGAAAGTTCATAAAAGTATGTGAAAATAATAATTAAAAATACTGTGAGACCAGAACCAGAACATAGAATTGTCTTAGTTGCATTTTGGAATATTCACCATAACTTAGCATTTCCTAAAGAACACTGGGTCACAATTATCAGTTATCATTATGTGCCAAAGATACAATTATGGATGCAAATTAAAATAGTAAGAGACATGGGATTAAATGGGAAATCTAGCAGTAACCGCAGACATTTCATTGTATCTTTCATATTTGCTGAACATTAGGTCATTTCACCTTTTTAATTTTATTTATTTTATTTTTTTAAGATGGAGTTTCACTCTGGTTGCCCATGCTGCAGTGCAATGGTGCAATCTTGCCTCACTGCAAGTTCTGCCTCACAGGTTCAAGCGATTCTCCTGCCTCAGCCTCCCAAGTAGCTGGGATTACAGGCATCCACCACCATGCCTGGCTACTTTTTTTGTATTTTTAGTAGAGATGGGGTTTCACTACGGTGGCCCAGCTGGTCTCGAACTCCTGATCTCGGGTGATTAATCCGCCCACGCTGACCTCCCAAAGTGCTGGGATTACAGGCGTGAGCCACCATGCCCAGCTTCATTTCACCTTTTTTAAAAGAAAAGTATTATAAATATTTTGCAGCTGCATTTCTCTCAGCAAACAATGTGGCTAAGTTTTATAGAATTAGTGAAATGGAAGCTGTAACAATCTTCATCCACATTGACCACTTACTATCTAGAAAACCTTCCTAATCACCATTGTTGTGTCCCTTACCTCATCATCATGCTCAGATTGGCCCATCTCTATCTCATTGATGGATCTGCTTACGTATCCATTTTACATTATTTGTGCACATAGTACACATAGAGATATTCTTCATCTTCTACAATTTCATGCCAGAGGCTTTGGTAAGAACTTATTCTACATTTTAAACATCTAATGTCCACCACTAGAAAGTGGCATTCCTTCTATTATGACAAAAGATCACTATTTTCTCCAAGTTCTGCGTGGCTTTTTGAGTATTTACTACCAGGCAACATTAAAAATGCATCTTTAATGTTACAGCAAAACGTGAAGCATTGTGAAGTGATTGCTTTCTCCATATTTCCTATTCAAAATAACATCTTAATTCTACATGAGCTGGGTGCAGGAAGTCTGACATCACACATTTTCAGACATTAGTCCTGCCTCCTCAGATTGTACACCACTGTTGTTTGTAATGGAATAACAACCACAACATTTATAAATCACTTTGCAGTTTACAATGCATGTTGACATATATGCCATTCACACGAAAATAGATTAGTAATGTTCAGCTGAGTTCAGGATTCTGAAATAATCATTTATCACAAGTATAAAACGATTATGGAACAACTCAGATTTTAAAACAAGGAATAAATGGGGCGCATTGTGCAGCTATGCACTAACTCACCTGATCTGGGCCAGATTTCCACATTTTTATAGGTGGTTCCTTGGCATACCTCATGGATATGTTCTTAATTGGATGTTCCCATCAGAATTACCTGTAAAGCATATACAAATACAGAATCTTGGGCTCAACACCAGCTCTCTGGAGTTACGTTCTGTGTGCAGATAAGAGAGGATTGATTTCCCAATTTGGTACATTGTTACAAAGCTTAATTAGTTGATTCTGAGGCACATATTTGATGGTGGAATTTTGCACTTGCAACGTTTTATTTTATGGAAACAAACACTTTTTATATTTTAAAAAAATGTAATCCTAGGGCAAACTAGTTGACATCTATTCTTTAGAAGTAGCTGATAAATAACAGGAAATAGACTGAATTCAACAGCATGGTGAAACTAGCCATGGGATAGAATGAGCTTATTTGCTATTTTTATTAGTGATACCTGTTTCAGTCTTGATATTAAATACTTTTATAAAAGTACATAAGCCTCAATCAATCACATTTACTTGCTAATTTTAACTTTCTCAGTCCCTCGTTTCTTTGCATTCATTTTAAGTATTTTTTTATTGAACATGAAATACGAGAAGGAGAGAGAGAAAGAGACATTCAGAACTTCCCGATAAGAATTACCCTAAAAAATCTCTAATCTGTAGTCGTTTGGAGAAGTCTTATCCCATCCTTGAGTGACTTAATAAATGCTTTTTCCCTCTATATACTGATATCATTCAAGGTGAATGAATGTGACCATGCTTATCTATTTCAAGCCCTATATATATTTAGTTTTACTGTAAACATTAGTAGATATGGTAACTGTATATGATGATACTCCTTGTTTTTCATTGGAATAGTAGAATTCACGTACATGCAAATAATGAACTGGCTGCTAAATCCAAAATATTTTTGATTTGCCAAACCCTTAGACAGGAAGGTCTTAAAATTTATAAAACAATTATCTCATTGAGACAGCAATTCCTTTGGTTGCCCAGGCTGGAGTGCAGTGACACAATCATGGCTCACTGCAGCCTCGACCTCCTGGGTTCAAGCAATCCTCCCACCTCAGCCTCCTGAGTAGCTGGGACCACAGGCAGGCAACACCACACCAGGCTAATTTTTCTATTTTTTATAGAGACAAGGTTTGACCATGTTGTCCAGGCTGGTCTCAAACTCCTGAATTCAAGGGATTCTCCTTCCTTGGCATCCTAAAGTGCTGGGATTACAGGCGTCAGCACCATGCCCAGCACAGAGTGGTGAACTTTATGGACAAGCTTACTTGCAGCATGGAACACTGATGTCATATTGGAAAACTGAGGCCAAAGGAAGCCACCTTCCACCTTGTACTCCAGGTCTTCCTACATATGCACACACACCCCACTCTCAGTAGAAGTATGTTACCACAGTATTTCAGATAAATTTACACATCAGCTTACAAATGGTTTCCACCTCCTAGTAAAATAATTATTTTATTTTTTCTCTTTTACTGACTGTCACCTCCTTCATCAATATGCAGTTATTTTCTGCTAGTTTTCCACATCACAGGGCTTAACCTTCCTCACCAAAATGACTGTCTCTGGCACTCAGATTTGTGCCTTGTTTTTCTTCTTCTTTAACTCTGCTTCAGGCACCTTTATCTATGTTCTCATAATCCCCCAGAGACTTCTTTCTTTCCTGCGAAGAGAAGGGATAATTCACAGCACAAACGTCTACTTCAGTTTTCTTCCTTTAGCCAAAAACTGAGGTACCTCAATGAGATCATGTTCAGAATAGGAGTTCAATTTTTGTTGAATTGAACAGTGTACTTGAGACCAGGCAGATGATGCTTATGTCATTATAATTTCTACCCAAACAGAAGACTAGCAGTATAAAACATAAAACCTCCTCCTTAGGATTTCAATCATTCGCTTTCATAAGGACAAAATAATCTCTCATTAAAGTGAAGCTCATTTATATTCATGTAGAGATAATATGCAACCCTCCCCTCCCCCTCAAAAAAGACTAGCTCTGTATGATTGCAGTAACATCTAATCAGTTACAATTTGTGTGGTTTCTTTTTTTCCCTTTTTTCCAGAAAGCTAACTACATTTACATGATCAGCATGATACATATCAAAACACTTGTTAATGTGAACTCAATTTGAATGATACCAGGGGTTTAAGTTTTATGGAGCTGATTTACCAGGTAGAAGTGCTTGATATTTTTCTCCTTGCCAAGATTTAAAAAAAATGGAATTTAGGAGATAGTGATAAGTTTAATTAAAGTGGAACTTTAAAAAAGTATTTTAAAAGGGTTATTTTAAGATGCCTAAATTTCAGTAAGTCATACAAAATAATTATGGAAGCTAAAGGAATTTTTAAACTTTACAACTCTTCACTTGGTGTCTTCACTCTTCTTTTTTATTTCCTTAAGTCTGATTCCGGAATTTAAATTCTTTTTGAAAGTTGAAAGTTTTTGAATTTACTTGTTCTCCCACTTTAAGTTTTTTGAACTAACACTGAGAAAAATAAACTTAAAGCATATTGAAGACACTGCATTTTTAAGGTCTCTTTATAACATCAGCTTAGCCTCTGACCTACATGATTTATTGTAGATTCATTGTACATGATGCAACTGATCAGAAATCATAGTCAGCATTAGCAATATAAGTAAATGGCTTTTGCTTTTCTATATGTTAATCGACACTTCTGGCTTAGGTCTCAGGCCCAAGATTCTATTCTCACTTTTGTAATCCTGGCCATTTACTCAGAAGTGCAGGCAATACTGACATCCAAGGCAATTCTTGATACACTGCATATATGAATTTCTGTCTTCTACTTTTAAAATTTTTCTTTATTCTTTCTTTCTTGTTTCAACAATATTCTGAATTAATTAATTAAAGTCTCATGGGCGGTATTTTTTATATACTGCGAACTTCAGGATAAAGATTCTGAAATACTTCCCTGCTTGAGAGGCTTTAACTTATTTTTTGATATGAACGTCCAATATGTTAAAAATAGAGTGGTGGTAATAGTGATCGTTCACAGCACCCATCAATGAAACAGGTTGCATTAGATGCATTGGATTTAATAGTCTAGTCTTTTTAGTCACCTTTAACATGGAGCAGGTCCATAGACCTCCTTGGTTCACCTGGCAAGAGCTCTTTTTCATAAAAATCTTGAGACTCTCTGAGAGTTGTGCTTCTCTTTTGTACAAAAACATGTTTCAATTTACAACAAATTAATAAATATTTGTTACATGAATGAATAAATACAGAAACTTACATGGTTAATTTTACAACAAATCAATAAATATTTCTTAAATAAATGAATAAAGACATAAATTTACATGGTTAATTTTATGAAGTTTTGCTAATTGGTCAGAAAAAAATGTTACTTTTCTACTGTGATATATGATGACAGCCATCTTCCACCTTTCATTTGCCACTTAACAGAAAATTATTTCTTATGCTCTAAGATTGTACTCTGTGAACACTGTTTCTTGAAGTTTAAATTTATTCTTAGTGAGAAAATCTCAGTTAACATAACAGAAAGGCATTGCCTGAAGAAGCAGAGAAAAGATACTAATATAAGTATCAAATAGATGTTATTGGCCATATTGAAAAAGGTATATAACCTATATTAATCTCATGCTTCCTAAGAATTGAACATTAGTATAACTTTTTAAAATTTATATATTTTTCATAAATTATTTTTCAATTTAAGTGATATTACAAAGAAAGACATTGATATTTTCCTGAACCTCCTATAAAGTATCTTTTGTTTGCTTATTTTTAATTTATAAGGGAAAACTAATTCCAATATAAATGTTTTTAATAACATTCCAATTTTTAGCAACTTATTTTTTCAAGATAGGCTTAATGACATTAACATTCTTCATATTGTTTGAAGTTTGAAAGCTCACATGATGCCCCTTGAATCCTAAGTATTTCAAAGTATATTTCTTAAGGATAAAGATATTATCCTACCTATAAAGCCATACTAATTTTAACTTTCAAAATCAGAAAGTTAACATTCGTGCAATAGTATCATCTAATCTAGAGATGTTATTCAAATTTTTCCAATTTTCCCAATAACGTCTTATTTTAAAAATCCTTTCTGATTCAATATTATTCATTAGATTTACTTATTCAGCCTTTTACTCCCTTTTAATATGGAATAGTTCCACAAATTTTCTTTGACTTTCTCAACCTTGGTATATCTGAATAGTATAGAGCAGTTATTTTATAAGTGTCTCTCGATTTGAGCATGTTTGATGTTTCATCACTGTCAGATTCTCATATGCCCATCTGGAGTAATACTTAAGTGATGTTGTATTTTTCTCAGTGCATTACATAAGGAGGCACATTATATCAATTTGAGCCATTATTGGGCATGTTAATTTTGATTACTCATTTGCCTGCCGTATTTCTCCACTATAAAGTTATTACTTTTCTCTTTGTAGGTAATACGTGTTTTGCAGGGAGATACTCCGAAATACGTAAATCTCTTATTCCTTAACAAGCTTTCACTCACTAGTTTGTGTCTGTTAATAATTGTTACTATAGTGAGCGTTAAATGGTGATTTCTTCAGCTATCATTTCTTCTAAATTTATTGGTTGGCATTCTACTGTAAGGAGGAGGTTTTCTTTTCTTTTTCCCTCATTTTTTCATTCACTTATATCAATATGGACTCATGGATTTTTGTTTTCTTTCATGAGTTATAATCCATTATTATCACTGTTTTGAAGTTCAAAGTATCTCAGCTTTGGCCAGTGGAATCCCCTTCAAGCAGCCCCTAAGGCCTTTCGACATGTCTCTGTCATTTTTTTATTACATCTGTATATTACGGCACAGGATATTCCAGACCCATCTTGTACTTTTTTTTCTGAGCCAGCCTGGAATCAGCCATTTTTCCAAGAAGTCTTGGATCCTTTAATTTAGACACCAAGATATGGTTGGTTCATTGTTACTGGAGAGGCATTGATTTCAGGCTCTCTCAACAGACGGAGCTAGCAATTCTATACTGGTTTCTCTGTCTTGCTCACTCTTGTTCTCACTGTTTTCTTCTCTCTCTCCCTTCCTCCCTCCCTCTCACTCATTCTCTGTGTGTACCTCTGAGAGTGTGTGTGTATGTGTTTGTGCAATATAGTTATATCTATTATTTCTACTTCATCTATCTATATATCTAATCCCTTCCTTCTTTCCTTCCTTCCTTCCTTCCTCCCTTCCCTTCCCCTTCCTTCCTTCCTTCTCTTTCTCTTTCTCTTTCTTTCTTTCTTCTTTTTCTTTCTTTCTTTCTTTTTCTTTCTTTCTCTTTCTTTCTTTCCTCTTTCTTCTTTCTTCTTTCTTTCTTCTTTCTTTCTCTTTCTTTCTTCTTTCTTTCTTTCTTTCTTTCTTTCTTTCTTTCTTTCTTTCTTTCTTTTCTTTCTCTCTTTGTCATGAGTACATGTCAATACCATCAAATCTAACCCAACACCAGAAAATTTATTCTAGCCCTCCTTCTTTCCATATTTCTAAGAGTAAGAAACCTGATTCTCATTATCCTCAAAATATTTACTTGTTTGTTCAATTCACTGAAACTGCCAACCCTTCCCACTGCAAAATCAGGCTTACTGACTAGAGTTCAATATTTGCTTACATTTCTCTCTGTTGGTAGCCTAAGAGTACATGTTCAAAATATGTTCTTCAACATTACTTGAGTTAGTTTTGGCTCTTTTTCCACCCCTTCAATGTGGTTATATTATTGTTGATATATTATTATTATTGTGGTGGTGGTGGTTATTGTTTAATATGTAAAACATTAGTGTGGTTTCAGGAATTCTCATGCTAAAAGGGAATGCTCAGAGAATTATTTCTTGCACTCCTCACTTTCACTCATTCTTAGCCCCAATTCCTTTCATCCTGTTTTATTTTTATCCCCTATACTTTCTGCCATGTTTCAAAGCTTCCTTTTTACATAATCAATCTTAGGAATTTGTTTTATTGTTCCAGTCTCTTTTTTAAAAAAGTCCTCTCTCTCTTTCTCTAAATGTATGATATATATATTTATGTGTCTGTGTGTGATATCTCCCTTCCTTTTTTACATGAAATTTGCTTCCTATGGGTACTTTTTTTTAGACTTTATTTTTTTTAGAGCAATTTAAGGTTCACAGCAGAATTGAGAGGAAGGTACAAAGATGTCCCATATGTTCCCTGCCCCCCGCCACCCATATGCATACCTCTCCATTATCAATATTCCCCTCCGGAGTGGTACATTTGTTCAATTGATGAACCTACAATGATATGTCATAATCACCCAATGTCTATAGTTTACATTAGGGTTCACTCTTGGTGTTGTACATTCTATGGGTTTGGATAAATGTATAATGACATATATCTATTGTTATACGATTATACAGAATATTTTCATTGCCCTAAAAATCCTCTGTGTTCCTCCTAGTCGTGCCTTCCCTCTCCCAACTCCTGGCAGTTACTAATCTTTTTACTGTCTCCATAGTTTTGACTTTCCCATGTTATATAGGTGGAATCATGCAGCCCTTCTAAATTGGCTTCTTTCACTTTTTAATACACATTTAAGGTTCCTCCATGTCTTTTTATAGCTTGATAGCCCATTTTGTTTAGCACTGAATAAATCCATTATCTGGATGCACCACACACAGTATTTTGTATTTTTTAAAAAAATCTATTTATCTACTGAAGGACATCTTGGTTGCTTTTGACTTTTGGCAATTATGAGCAAAACTGCTATAAATCTTTGGTGTGCAGGTTTTTGTGTGAACGTAAGTTTTCAACTCTTTTGTGTAAATACCAAGGTGTGTGATTGCTGGATCATATAGTAAAAGTAATTTAGTTTTGTAAGAAATTGCCAAACTGTGTTCCAGGGTAGCTGTACCACTTTCCATTCCCACCGATGATAAATGAGAGGTTATTACTCCACATGCTTGCCAGTATTTGGTGTATTTGGTGTTCCGGATATTCGCCACTCTAACAGGTATATAATGGTATCTCATTGTTGTTTTAATTTGCAATTTCCTAATGGCATTTAATGTGAAGCATGTTTTCATATGCTTATTTGTCATCTGCATATTTCATTGGTGGGGTGTCTGTTAAGTCTTAATTTTTTAATTAGATTGTTTTCTTTTTGGTGCATTTAAAGAGTTCTTTGTATATTTTAGATAACAGTCCTTTATCGGATGTGTCTTTTGCAAATATTTTCTCCCAGTCTACGGATTGTCTTCTATTCTCTTGACATTATATTTTACACAGCAAAATATTTTATTTTAATGAGGTCCAGCATATCAATTTTTTTTTCATGAATTGTACATTTGGTGTTGCACCTAAAAAGTCATCACTGTACTCAAGGTCATCAAGGCCTCTATGTTATTTTCTAAGAGTTTCATAGTTTCATACTTTACAGTTAGGTCTATGATTCATTTTGAATTTTTTTTATGAAGGATATAAAGCCTATGTCTAGATTCCTAGTTTTACATGTAGTTGTACAGTTGTTCCAGCACTATTTGTTAAAAAAGATTACATTAGCTTCATTATAGTGCCTTTGCTCCTGTGTCAAATATCAGTTGACCATATGTGTGTGGGCCTATTTCAGGGCTTCCTATTCTGTTCCACTGATCACCAATACCATACTGTCGTGATTATTTTAGCTTTATATAGTAAGTTTTCAAGTTGGGTATCGTCAGCCTTCCAACTTTGTTCTCTTTCAATACTGTGTTGGTTATTATGGGTCTTTTGCTTCTCCATATGAACTTTAGAATCAGTTTATAGATATTCACAAAATAATTTGCTGGGATTTTGGTTAGCAATGCATTGTATCTATACATCAAGGTGGGAAGTACTGACATCTTAACAATTTTGAGTCTTCCTATCCATGGACATGAAATATCTCTTCATTTATTTACATCTTCTTTGATTTTATTCATAAATTAACATAAGAATATATGATTCAACTGCAAAAAATACAAATACAAATAAAAAGAAAAAACATACATACTTCTAAATAAATTTTGTCTTTTTTATTGTTCTAATGATGTATTTATTTATTGCTTATATGCATTTTCTTTAGTAAACTATCTTTAATCCCATTTGAAAGTGGCTCAGTAGAAATAGAATACATAAATAAAGATTATTTTTAATCAGCTTGTCACTATTCAGACTCTTTCTACCAATAACTCTTTCTATCAATAACTCTATCAATAACTCTTTCTCTCAATAACTAGATGTTATTGTTCTGTTATATATCACTGAAAAAGGTACAAACCTAAAACCTCATATTTTAAAGCAATAATATTATCCCTCACAGTTCTGTGGATTTACTGGACCCATCAGGATTGTTCTGCTGTTCTCACTTGGGACTTCATGGGGTGGCATGCAGATGTCAGCTGGGGGTGAAGTCCTGTGGACTTTCATCTAGAATGTTTGGGTGACTGGGCCAATCTCTTTCTCAATATAGTCTCAGGGACTCTTTTCAAGTGGTCTATTCTCAGGGTAGCCAGACTCCTTATATGGTAATTCAAGGCTTCCAAAATGTGAAAGTAAAAGCTGTCAGGCCTTCTTAGGGCATAGCCCAAAATGGAAAATGTTACTGTCTCCATTTTCAATTAGTTAACACCAGTCACTCGCCCAGTTTAGACTGAGGGAGAGGAGACAATACAAAGACATAAACACCAGGAGGCATAGTTTATTGTGGTCCATCTTTGTTGTGCTGTTCAACATCCCATTTACATTCAGAAGTACAAAACAAAGAGCAGATAATTTCTCTTTACTTCGGCTATTTTCACAAAACAAAGCAATCTTCAAATGATTTTCCCACTTCTTAAATGTGTCCTGGTTAACTATATGCTTCCGTTCTCTGATTTCTTACTTCCTAGAGTTGTTTAGATTGCCAGGGCCAATGGCCAAACCATGAACATTTACTGGCCAATATTTGTTTTCTGCAAAATGCATTTTAATACAGTGGATGAATCCCAAAATTGTGCCTTATTTTTGACTTTCTTTTTCTTTTTACTATGAATAGAAATTGTGTGAGAGTCAAAAGCCTCGACAGCTGGGAATCTGCTTGTTTGTTATTGTATCACTTGCCTTGTACGTAGTAAGTGATAAAACATACTTGCTGTATTGAAAACTGAACGGATTCTACAGTGAAATCTTTATGTCACATGTTTTCACTAGGTCCAGTGAGAAACTTGGCTTACACAACATGCTGCTTTCTCTATAACTGTATTCCTCCTTCATAGTGGCACAAAAGCTATATTTATGTTATGAGCTCCCCAGTCCTAGGAAACTTGGTGTGGAAAACCTGGAATGAGATCCTGCCTTCAGCTTGGAAGTCTATACCTGAAAAGTCTCAGCCTGAATATTTCCTGTTTGTTTTTAGCAATTACTATCAGAATTATTCTAATATGAAATACACTAGAACCTCCACCAGCATATTCTCTTCTTGAGCCAACTTTGTTAAATTTAATTTCGTGATGATTAATTGAAGTAATAAAAAACTCCAAAAGAAAAATCAGTTTAGATTTTAATTGACAATTTTTCTAAACCTTATTCTTTTTAATCAATCACAATATTACAAACTTATTTTTTGAACAGTTAGTTGTACAATACATTTTCAGTCTAAGATCCTGCCTGCAGATTAAGAAGGTTGGTGTGTGCTGTAGCTAGATTTCATCTGATGGCTAAATTTTCAATATGTGTGCTACTAAATCTTGATCAGTGCTCTGTGACTCCTTTAAACTCTATCAATGGGGTGCCTTCCAGAAACTGAACTAGTACATTCTGTGCTGAACTTATCTCAGTAGGACTTTTCTCCGTTGAACATTTTACAGCAGCCTTTCATTCAATGTGTGGGCATTTGTGTATTTTACCAATTAGGAACTTGTAATATTTAATAATATGAAAAATAATTTAAGTGATATTAACGGATTATAAGCTATATATGAGGATTTTGTTGTTGTTGTTGTTTTTGTTTTTTTTTTAAGACCATCTTTTTGTGTGAGTATAAGCAAGAGAAAGCAGTTATCTTCAACGAGGAGAAGGCACACTGCTCCATGGCTCACTTCTGTCCACACCAGTAGTCCTAGTAGTTAGCCTACCACAGGACACATAAGCCTTCTCAGTCTTCTTTTATAGCCAAGTCAGCCAGAAATAGGGCAAGAGCAAGAGTCAAAAATGCACCTTGGGAAGTGAATATGTATGGCATATTTCATCATTTGGAATATATTCATTTATAACTTTGAAAATTCCTTTATGTAGCTGTGTAACTAATCAGTGAGAATTATTTTACATACTTTAACTAGGTTCCAAGTATTACAATGCAGAACCATTGGCACAAATTTTCAGATGACATATATCAATGTCTGAAAATTTGTAATTAAAAAGAAAACTCCAAAGGAAGTCATGAGAGCCTAGTTACATTAGATAGTCTACACACACACACACACACACACACAGACACACCTTATGTAATTTATAATTTGTAGCTTTATTCATCTTGAACTTTATTCCTATTGACTTTGCTGAGGAGTTTCTTTTCTTTTTTCTCTTCCTTTCCAGGCTAATTTGATCTTCAAAGCCTCCCTGACAGCTTTATCCTGTTCTTTGACTCTGGCTAGGCCCCTGAACCCACTCAACTAATTACATGAGAGAGTAATTTTCCTTTTGTCAGCAAGATCTTGCTTCTTACCAACATTTCTCTAGCTAACTTTTCCCTTGTTGGCTGAATTCTATTCATTGTCTTAATAACTAAACAAAGAAGAATAAGAGAAAAAACAACACTCAAAGAAAAAAATGAAAATTATTACTAATTAATATTTTCCATATTCTTAGAATGCTTTGGATTTACTGATCAAACTAATTTATGTTGTATTAGTTTACATTAAGTTATACCAAATGCATGCTAGTAATGGCGAAAATAAATATTTGCATAAGTAACTAATTGAAAAAAAAACAGTGTCATACTCTTATAAGAACGTAGTCAACTTTTATGTACTGCTTTTTATTTGTTAAGCACAGATCTATGGGTTTTACTTTTATTAAGTCATTTAACTCTCAAAACAGTCCCCTGAAGTAGTTTTACCATCCCCTTTTGCAGTTGAAGAAACTGAAGTGCAGAAAATTTAAGTCACTTGGCTGAGATCATACAGGAAGAACTGAGAGCTGAACCTGTTTTAATAGTCCATAACCTTAACCTTTAGAGAAAGGTCACTACCAGCATATCTTGGAGACATTGCTGGTTCAGTTCCTAACCACCTCAATAAAGTTACTATCACAGTAATGCAAGTGATATTAATATTTTGGTTTCCCAATGCATACAAAAGTTATATTTACACTATACTGTAGTCTATTGAGTATGCAATAACATTATGCCTTTAAAAACAATGTACATACCTTAATTTAAAAAGACGGCTAAAAATGCTAATGAACATCTGAGACTTCAGCAAGTTGTAATCTTTTTGCCTGTGGAAAATCTTGCCTCAATATTGATGGCTGCTAACTGATTAAGGTGGTATTGCTAAAGGTTGAAGTGGCTGTGGCAATTTCTTAAAATAAGACTACAATGAAGTTTGCCATATCAATGGACTCTTCCGCTTGTGAGAGATTTCTCTGTAGTGATGCTGTTGAATAGCATTTTACCTGCAGTAGAACTTCCTTCAAAATTGAAGTCAGTCCTCTCAAATCCTGCCACTGCTTTATCAACTAAGTTTATGTAAGCAATATTCTAAACATTTTGTTTTCATTTCAGCAAAATGCACAGTGTCTTCTTCACTAGAAGTAGATTCATCTCAACAAACCACTTGCTTTGTTCAATCATATATAGCAACATCTCACCCATTCATGTTTTATCATGAGATTGTAGCAATTCAGTCAAATCATTGGACTCCACTTCTAATATTACTTTACCTGCTGTTTCCACTGCTATTACTTGCAATTATTTCCTCCACTAACATCTTGAAGCACTCAAAGTCAATCATGAGAGTTGAAATCAACTTTGTTGAAATTCCTGTTAATGTTGAAAATTTGACCTCCTCCCATTAATCACAAATGTTCTTAATGAGATCTAGAATGGTGAATTCTTTCCAAAAGGTTTTCAATTTACATCACCCAGATCCATCAGAAGAATCACTATCTATGTAATCTTTAGCTCTTGGGAAAGTATTTCTTAAATAGTAAGACTTGAAAGGTGCAATTACTCCTTGATCCATGGACTGCAGAATGGATACTGTTTTAGTAGGCATGACAACAACATCAATCTTCTTGTATATCGCCATCAGAGCTCTTGGGTGACCAAGTGCATTGCCAATGCACAGTAATATTTAAAAAGTGATTTATCTTTTTTTTTTCTGAGAAGTGGGTCTCAACAGTTGGCTTAAAATATTCAGTAAACCATGCTGTAAGCAGATGTGCTGTTATACAGGCTTTGTGCTTGCATATATAGAGCAAACAGAGTAGATTTAGCATAATTCTTAAGGCCTCTAGAATTCACCATTTTGGAATGGTAAATGAGCATTGTTTTCAACTTCAAGGCACCAGCTGCCTTAACATCTCATAAGAGAGTCAGCCTGTCCTTTGAAGCTAGGCATTTGACTTCTCCTCTGTAACTATAAAAGTCCTAGATGGCATCTTCTTTCAATAGAAGACTGTTTTGTCTTCATCAATGATATTAACGATCTTCTGGATAATTTGGTGCAGCTTCTGCATCAGCACATGGTGTTTTGCCTTGCACTTTTATGTTATGGAGGTGGCTTCTTTCCTTAAACCTCATGAACCAACCTCTGTTAGCTTCAATCATTTCTTCTGCAGCTGCCTTATCTCTCTCTGCCTTCAAAGAATTGAAGAACATTAGAGCCTTGCTCTGGATTAGGCTTTGCCATAAGGGAATGTTGTAACTGGCTTGATCTATGTGGACTACGAAAACTTTCTCTATATCAGAAATAAGGCTGTTTTGCTTTTTTATCATTCATGTGTTCTCTGAACTCGCACTTTTAATTTCCTTCAAGAACTTTTTTTTGGCATTCACAACTTGGCTAACTGTTTGACACAAGAGGCCTAGATTTCCACCTCTTATTTCAGTTTTCAACATGTTTTCCTCACTAAGCTTAATTATTTCTAGCTTTTGATTTAAAGGGAGATATGTGGGGCTCTTCCTTTCACTTAAACACTTACAGGTCATTTATGGTTATTACTTGGCTGAATTTCAATATTGTTTTATCTCAGGGAATAAGGAGGCTTGAGTAGAGGGAAAAAAACAGGGTGGTTAGCCAGTGTAGCAGGCAGAACACACACATTTATTGATCAGGTTCATCATTTTATCTGGGTGCAGTTTGTGGCAAAACAATTACAATAGTATCATCAAAGATCACTGATCACAGATCACCATAGAAGATATAATAGTAGTAAAAGTTTTAAAATATTATAAGAATTACTAAAATGTGACATAGAGGCACAAAATGAGCACACACTGTTGGAAAAAATGGCACTGATAGACTTGCTCAATGCAGGGTTGCCACAAACCTTCAATTGGAAAAACATGCAGTACCTGTGAAGCAAATAAAATAAGGTGTGTCTGTATTGAGAAAGGTAGTGGAGAGAACTAGCATTTGTTAAATGACACCAGCTGTCTTGATAAATACTGTACATACATTGTCCCATTTACTCCTCCAAACAACTATATTATGGAAGTACTAATACTCTTATTTTGCAGAGAAAAAAAACAGATTCTTATACTCTCAGAAAATTTTACCAAATTTGACAACTATTAAGATGCATAATTATGTTAAAGTGTGAGTCTATTGCACTCAAGAGTTTCATTTTATTACACCTTGTAATGTTGATGGGTTTTAAAGTGAGTATTAAAATAATCTGTACTCATTATTTAAAAAAATGGATGTGTGCATTGGGTGCAGGAACCCTAAATGAAAAGAGAATAATGTACTGGGGTACATAAGAGTAGAGAACATCATAAATAGCATACTTTGTGTGCTATTTCTGGTAGGTAGAGGAGTTACTGAACGGTTCCAAGGAGAGAGTAGCCTGAAGAGATACGAACATTTTAGAAAGACAACTTGGGCATCAATACATAAGACTGATGGGAAAAGCATGGTTTGAGATGTGCTAAAGATGTAATATTTTCAAGATTTGAATGCTAATTTGATGGAGGATGTAAGAGGAAATAAATTGTTTAGTCTAAGGCTCAGTTTTTTAACTGGTATACTGAATAAAAAATGAGGCTGTGGACCATCATAGACATTTCAGGTAGGGAGGCAAGTTTGAGACAAAAGAAGATGAATTCAGCCTTGTAAATGTATTATTTTTGAGCACTTTTAGATCATCCAGTTGGAGATAGTCACAAATAGTTGGCTGTGTAGGTTTGGCTTTGAAGATTAAGATTTTGTAATTATCATCATAGAGGGGATAGTTGAAGTTAAGGAATTGAATTAGTATTCTCAAGAAAAAAATGCAAAATAGATTCTCTAAGTTAAATGCAGCAAAGTCTCAGTAAAGTCAAAGAGATACAAGCCAGATATTAATAAGTTCAAAATTAACCAGACAATGAGAAAAATGGAGATAGGAAGATTAGACCTTGGGTGGAAGGTCAGAAAAAGGGTCAGGATAAGGGTTGAAATTTTGTCATTGTTGTTGTTCTTTTTAATGGTTATAGTGATGGTTCTTACTTTGCTTACTGTTATCATTTAAAGTAAAAACAATATCAGAGTATTTATAATGTTGGAGAAAGGGGCAAACACAGAATGAGATGTCAAAAACTGGGAAGATAGGGACACCTCACAAAATGAATGAAAACTGATGGGAAACTAAGTCAAAATGCAGGTAGAGTTCTGAGTCTTGAATGGGAAATTAAAATTTTCTTCATCTGTGGCTGGAAGAGAAGAGAAGGAGGCAATAGATGAAGAGTGATAGCTATGGAGGTAATAAATTGATACAGTTCAAATCACATATCTTTATTTTTCTTGGAACTATTGGAGGCAAATTTATATGCTGAAAGGTGCTAGAGTTATTATATAATAAACCGATTATATAATAGAACATTAATTATATAAAACATAATTAGCAATAGCCGAGGAAGCCACAACCCCATGGCATAGATAATTTATCAAATGAAAGAGCAACCTCTGGTAATATGTATCTTCCAACTGAAGAAGGATTAGAGGGAGACCTCTTGAACTCAGAAGTATTTCAAATTTCCCACTATCTGACAATTAGTTTTAATTTTGTAGTGCAGGGAGTTTGAGATAATGAAGACAGAAATTGAAAACTACTTTTGGTCAATAAAGTATTGAAAAATGGTATATAAATGACGTGAGTCACTTTCTCTTTTGGGGGATACTTCACATTTGAATTCTCAGTAATTAAAAAAAATATGTATGGATAACCAAATACTGATAAATAGGTTTCTCACTCTGCCATATCCATATTACATTTCTCTGGGATCTTTTTTTTTTGAGATGCTCTAGTGTCTAGTATTGGAACCCTTAATCTAAGACTATTTATTATATTTTTTTTATGTAGAATGTATTCCAGAATATGATACTCATTGGAAATGGTGATAGAAATTTGAAATTGCTCTGAGTTCATAATGAAGAATGACCAACATCTATTATTCATCAAATGAAATTCTCCACTAAACAAAATCCTGACCTTTGTGAAAGTGCTTCTTTGACTTTGTAACTAATGCAATAACCACATGACCTTTGGTGCTAAAAAACCCTTGAGTGGCTCTCTACAACGTCTGCAGATTCTTAAGAGTTGGGTACATGAAATAGCTATTTCTAGGTAAAGTCAACCCAGCCAGTGTGGAAATAAGGTTTGATAAATTATTTCTTCCAGTATTAGAATTTAAATATGAATTTCTAGGATCTTTCTGATTTTCACCATTGTAGCAAATTTATATGCTTGTATTAATTTGTGAGAATTTTAATGTGTACATTATCAATATGTAATTAAATTCTACTTGGTTGAATTAAATCTGTTAGATAATTTGGGACAGACATCAAATTTGAATGGCATTTTTACTAAGTTGACAGTTGTTTTACTGACATGGCTGGCATTGGATATAAACAAAATCTCCCTAGTGATTGTAAGATAATTTTTAATACATTGTACTTCATTTTGTGTCAAGCCAAATCTTATTTAACTAGCTATTGCATATCTAGTGACAACAGCAGGCATTATTTTAATTCAAAATCCAACATTGTCCCACACATGAAATACTTTATCCTTTACCTTTAACATAACTGTAGACTTTGTATCAAAACAAAACATGCATATATGTAAAAATATTACACATTTTTTGTAATGACTTTTTTAAGTAACTGAATAAATCACATAGAGCCAAAAAGAACTCTTTTTCTGGAATTATTTGGTGAGTATACACAAAATATGAAAATTTTACAAGAATTGAGACAAATTGGTTTTATATGCTTTCAGAGTAAATTTAGGAATAATACATGACTGACTCAAACTTGGTCATTGATGGCATACATCCTGAAGTTTAATTATTGTTATCATTTGGCTAGTCATACAAGTTTTTTTATGGTTTAACAGTAGAATATATGTGTGTTTATGTGTGTGTATATATATATATATATATATGTATGTATATGTATACTTTCTTTGTTCCCATCTGCTACAGATTTCATTACACTACTCTTACAAATAAAGAATCATATCAGCATGTATTACTTTATGAATAGAGTCTCAATTTCTTCAAGACACATACTGAGAAAGAAAGGCAACTTAACAACAGGTATGTTGTACTCATTGTTTAGGATCACTTTAAAGCAAGTCATTTCCTTGTCAACTCTTCTTCCTAGCACCTAAGTCATATCTGCAAATAGCTTCCATGATAACCATTTGCTTACATGTCCACTTGAAGAAAAATGCAAAGCATTTTCCAGTTGCTTACTGGGGGACCCCAAAGTAGAAAGCAGAAGTATTTCTTTATCAAACTAGCCTGACTCCTATCTTTCCCATTAAAAAGACTTTTTAGGAATCCTATTTTTGTCCCTAATCAAATACTCAAGAAGTGGCCCTTCAGACATGTGCACGTACTTCCTTCCCTTGCTAAAACTTTCTCCTTAAAGCCATGAGTACCCTGCTGACTTTTAGCTCAACAATCTTCTGCAAACTGCAACTCCCATTTGGTTGTTTTGGATTGATAGTAATCTCTCTGCACATGTATTCTAATATATACTGATGTGGTAGCCAGTGTTTCAAATGCCAGCGGAAATGCAATCTCTGCTAGAAGGAAGCACTTATGAACTGGCAAAGAATAAATGGCTGCCATCGGGAATAAGTGCTTGTCATATCAAAGCTTTGGCAAACATCTATGCTTAGAAGATTTAGTCTAATGAATTTCATCCACACCTACCAGATGTTATATCTAGAATTTTGCCAGGTGTTTGCACAAATACATATTGCCTGGAAAATCTTACGAATAAATGACATTTAAGTTTGAAATTCATTAAAATTTTATTTTATTAAAAAGAACTGGCTTATTGAAATCTAAAAACATATTTATCTATGCTCACCATTGTATATTTTTGCCAAGTTGTCGCTGATATTTTAACACAGAACAGAATTCATTTGTTTTCTGATATTTTATACCAGAAATTCCTACTATGTCTATAGCAAATATAAAATGAAGAAAAAGCTGTGAATGATGGCACCCAGAAACTATCTCCTAAAGCATTATTTTTTTAATCCTAGGAGTTTTGAGTTACCTTTTTGACTGTCTTTTTAAACTTCTCTTTTTAGGAAAGGTCAGAAGTTGCTTAAATTAATATAGTCTTCCTCAATTAAACTGCTAAATTGGTTTCTTGGATGCAGTTTAACAGTATATCCGATAATTAGAAGAGGAAAGCGAAAGTAGACAGTCTTTTTAGGTGTTAACACCAGAGAAATTTTATCATCCAATAAAGAACAAAACCTGTCTAGAAAAGACTTAAGCTGAATTACCTGTTGCCAACAGTTCAAAGAAATCAAAGCCGGATTAGTAGTAATGACAAAACAAACACGTTGCATTGTCTTAAGCATAAGTGAGGTGCAGAATATCTGTACTCAACTGAAGATCAAAGTATAATTTTCAATGAAAGTGCAGCATGCTTTCCAAAAAAGCATTAGAATCCTAAAAGGAGAAGGAGTTCACGTTTCATTTTTTCATAATGTGATTCTCTAATAAAAGTGTCAGATTTAGGTGTTGAAATGTGTAATCTTAATATTACAGACTTTGCAACAGTAAAATATCCTCTTTAGTGTGTGTTCTGACTTGTTAGTATTTGAATAGAGACATTGTGAGAAGAAATATTTAAACTATCACTAGAATTATAGGGAAACAAATAAATGCCAGCAGACACTTTCGTTCCTTGAATTTTACCCCTTTTCAAAGTAGGTAGCTGGAGACCGGGCTATTTCTCAGAGAACACTCATCCTAAGAAAGCCAAGACAGAAATGCCCTTAAGAAAATGCCTTTGGCCGGGCACGGTGGCTCAAGCCTGTAATCCCAGCACTTTGGGAGGCCGAGGCGGGCGGATCACAAGGTAAGGAGATCGAGACCATCCTGGCTAACATGGTGAAACCCCGTCTCTACTAAAAATACAAAAAATTAGCCGGGCGTGGTGGCGGGCGCCTGTAGTCCCAGCTACACGGGAGGCTGAGGCAGGAGAATGGCGTGAACCCGGGAGGTGGAGCTTGCAGTGAGCCGAGATTGCGCCACTGCACTCCAGCCTGGGCGACAGAGCAAGACTCCGTCTCAAAAAAAAAAAAAAAAGAAAGAAAATGCCTTTGGTCACCATCAAAAGCAGAATGCTCAGATCGAAAGGTGCTTACTTGATCTTGAGAAGTTATCTTTTGGGACCTGTTTTCTACTCTATTATATCATGACATTCTTACCTGTTCAGTGAAAATATTATTTTCCAAATGTGCCATCTTCTCTTACCCCAAGTTGGTTTTTACTGTTTGAAATGAACTACTTCTCCACATCTTTCTTTTGCTTCAAACTGTTTTTCAGTATTATTATCGAATTCTAAAGACTTTCTTGACTTCAAGACACCTTCCCCACACTGGATGGTTAGACTCTCCTCCATCTTATATCCTACTTACTAAAGATTATTTCCATTATATGTTTGTTTATCACATTTTCCATTAGACTGTGAATTCTTGAGGGCAATAGCTATGCCTTTAGTTGCCAGAATTCTCAAGTTTTTTTTTAATATTGTATGTTTTGTAAATGTTTCCCGAATATCACAAGGTAAACCTTAACTGGCAGTTTTTTAGTCCTGTCCCCCAAGTGAATTCATTTGTGCCTTATCGCCCCAGTTTGGCTATGAATCTCTTAGAGTATCTGGAAAGTAGCAGCTGGGTATATTGAGCTACTCAGTATGATTCCTTTCAAGACTTCTGGTGACATGGAAAGGCCACAAACTAGGCAACATATAATCAGGTGATAATGGATATGATGAGAAACAATTAAAAGTGAGGCTTTGATTTTACATTGACTTGTTGCCCTAATGTATATGTTAATAAAGATGGAGATAAAGACTGAAGATCAAAAGGCAGTTTTATTTTTCCTCTTGTGAGAAGAACTGAGGTTAAAGTTATCCCAGCTTCACTTCAAAACTTCTCCCTTTAATAGTCCATTGTGCCTAAAAGCCCAAGTGGAAAGAAAGAGAACTTGTGAAACAAAAACTGTTTCCCTAAATACAATACTATATTACTAAATACATGGCCAATGCGCAAATGTTTGTGACAATATTTTTTTCTAGTTCTTCCTCAAACTTTACTGCTACATCCACTAGGTTATATTTCACCTCAGAAGTGTTTTATTGTGTCCCACAATCACTGAATTGAAAAAAATATAAAATATTATATTTGTAAATTAATCTACTGTCATTTAAATTATTCTCAAGTTTAGAGTCACTAAAATGAAAACTAGAGCTATGGCAGATATTTTATATAATTTAGGAAGATTATCAGGTCTTCATGAGACTAAGAAGAAAATATCTTTTTCTGTAGTATGGTGTATTTGGAAAATACAGCACAAACTAGTTGAAGTCTTTGAAATAAATTAAATTTTATTGCTTCCACTTAATAGAACACTTATGGCCTCAGAAAGAACTAGAGTTTGAATTAACAGGCACTTGCTTTTAATGTAGTTGCTCTATCACTGCATATCTGCAGTGTACCTACAATGTGGTGCTCACTTTTATACAACTGATAAGACAATGGTGAACAAGAGAAATATCTTATTGTTATTATTGTAAATTATTAAATATGTGACCAAATATTTGTTAAAAAGATTTCTTCTTAGTTTTTACCTGCTGTACATTACCACTATTATGATAGAGGTAATATTAGTGCTGCAATTGTCAGAAGAACACTGTGGATAGTAGACAATGAGCTAATTGGGGGAGGGACATGAGACTGTATCTGAGACTAGGAACAGGACTAGAACAGGACAAGATCATGCAGTGCCTTGTGGAACATGGTAAGCAGTTGTGATTATATTCAAAATACAGTGAGAAAGCTTTGAATTGAAGGGTTTTAAGAAGAGAAAAGATACAATTTTATTCGCACCTTAAAATGAATACTTAAGCTGCTATATACAACATGAGTGAAAGTGGAGGGAAACAATCAGGAGGTTATTGCAGCCCAGGGAGGGGAAACCTGTGACTTAGGTGAGTGAAAATGTCAGTGAAGATGGATGGGGTGGATGGATTGAAGATTACTATTCTGGGCATAAGTGATAGGAGCTGCTGACTAATGAGATTGGGGAGGATTAAGGAAGAACAAGAATCAAGCTTTCTGGCTTACACAACTAAATGAATGCTGTTGCCATTTTCTGATAAGGAAAAGATGGAGGAGAAAAAATTGGGAGAAAATATCGAGAATTATTTACTGGACATGTTACATTTGAAGTGTCTATGAGAAATTCAAATGAAGATGCCAGTTAGTACTTGACCCCAAATATGGTCACTCTTTTCTCTTGCAATCTATTCTTTAACATAAAAACAAGATGTTTCTGTGGAAAGTTAAGTCAGATGTTCTCTATACCAACCGAGATCTTCATAGTGGTTTATGAAACCCTACCTGACCTCACCCACCATTTGATCTTGGACTTAAGCTCCTCTATTCTCTCTGCTGGAGCCAACCATGCTGCCAGCCTCACTGTTGCTTGAATCCACAAGATGTGCTCCTGCCTGAGGGCCTTTATTCTTGCTATCCCTTCAGTCAGGAACGTTCTTTTCTTGTAGATATGCATCCCTCCATTCCCTGCCTCCTAAAAGTCTTTGCTCACATACTATTTCAGTGATTCCCGCAGCCACCCAGGGCTATATTTCTGGGTGTGCAACTTGTAAAGTCAATATTTATTTTGCACAAGGCCTCACAAATTAGGGAGCCAATTCTGTAAACTGGAGAATTGCAGCCCCAGTCCTTGCAATTCTCCTTACCCTGTATTGTTTTTCTCCACAGTACGTATCAATGTCTAGCCCATTGTATTTTATTATTTGGTTATTATCCCCTCCATCAAAATTCCACAAAAATGTCTACCCAAAGGGGTTGAAAATTTATGTCCGTAAAAACACCTGCACACCAATGCTCATGGCAGCCTAATTCATAATTGCCAAAACATGAAATTAACCAAGACATTCTTCTTGGATAAATAAGTAAATGATTTCCAACATTAGGAGTTAAGATATAGGAGGAAGAGTATGCAAAGTGGACAGTGATAGAGTAGTGAATGAAGAGAGAGAAAAATCAAGAGTATTTTGCAATGGAAACACAGTGAACAGTGTTTCAGAGGGAAGAGTGGTCAAATGCTGGGAAAATCACTGAGGGTCCACGTTAAATGAGGCCAATGTGTTATTTGCTGTGGATCTTGAGAAGAGCAATCTACATTGGTGTAGTGGTGAGGCTGGAAGACTTATGGGAGTGAATGAGACCACAAGTAGGAGATAAGGAAGATTTAAAAAAAAATAAGAAAATCTCTAGGTTATTAATCTGTTTATCATCTACATGTCATGCATTTATCTATTTGAGTAAAAGGCATAATTGTATTTGTATAAAACTGACCCCACAAAATTTATTTTTACGTAGACCTATAAAACTTAGTTAATAGAGCATTTTTCCTAAACTATACTTCCTTTTTTATTATTTTTGAATACTTTTGAGGGAAGAGATGAAAAAGTATAAGCATTTTTTCTGTACTCAGTTTTCAACATAATTATGAAAATAAGATAAATATCAAGTTAAAAATGACTGAATTTAAAATACATTATTCATAATAAATTATTTGTAACCACCAATAATTGCAGTTAAGATTTCAGAAGAGAAAAAGATTATTATAACCCTGGTGGTTAAGAAAAGCATTAGAATAAAGGTAGACTTAAAAGTGATGTGGAAGAATGAATAACATACATGTAGGTGGAAAATAAAAAAGAAAATAATTCACATCATTAGGGGAATTAGAATGAAGAAAAAAATAGGAGATAAAAAAGTGTAAGATAGATTGAGGAAGGCAGATTTTTAACGAAGTTAGTTTGAAATAAAGATGAGAAATTGAGGGTAAAATAGACTGGGAACTTATATGTGACTGTAGGAGCTATGTGGTGTCATAACAACAGTCCTGGGAGTCTTAGAGATCTGTATTTTTATCTTGTTCCTTTTCCCTATAAACTAACTTCAGACTGTGTAAAAACTCAGTGTCCTCAACATAAAATATGACAGTATATTATTTAACTAATAGGTCTGATATAAGGGTTAAATTTACTAAAGCAACCAATTTAATGTACCTGATACATAATTGGTCCTCAATACCTATTGGTTACTTCCTGCACAAATCCAGCATTGTGTTATAAACATTTTAAATGTTTAAGATATGCAGTTTATAGGTGGAGGGGCATTATTAGAGATTCTTAAGTAGGCAGACAACATGATCAAAAGTGGGGTATTTTGAGAAGAATAATCTTCTGTAATTGTGCAGGAAAATTAGCAGTAAGACTGGTTAGGAATCTTATAGAAAGGTGGACATGGATTAATAGAGATTACTCTGAGCTAGTATCTTAGGTCTATTCCATAAGCAATGATAGTTTTATCTTTACATATGTCTAAAATATTAGCCTCATAAATATTTACCTTTCTTAATAATAATTATTGAGAGAGCCAATTTTGTGTGTACACATTGATGAGTTTTCACCACGTTTACGGAACTGTACACATACCACCCAGAGAAAAAGAACATTATCAGCCATCCAGATGTCTTCCTCATATCCCTTCTCAAGTCTTAACCTTTCCTTCTCCAAAAGGTAACAACTATTCAGTTATCAGTCATCATAATTGTTTTGCCTAGTTTGGAATTTTATTTAAGAAAAATCACACAGCATTTACTTTTTTGTGTCTGGCTTCTTTTTCTTTCTATCTGTGAAATACGCCCATGTTGATGCATGCAGCAGTAGTTCATTCTCTCTCCTGTGTAATATTCTTTTGCGTAAGTATAGCACAATACATTTGGTAGCTGATAAATAGTTGTTTCCAATTTTTGGCCAGTATGAATAAAACTGCCATAAACATTCTTGGACATTTCATTTGTGCACAAATGTATGCACTTCTCTTATGTCTATACCCTGAAATTGAATTACTGAATCATAGAATAGGTGCCAAAGAATATCTACTAAATTAATTCAGATGGTACGTAGATAAAGCTTCTAGAATATAACAAAGGAACGTATTTTTGTAACCTTGGAGGAGAGGAATATTCCTTAAACAACAAAATTTAAAAATACTAACTATAAATTATAGGAAAAGGTTGAAAAATCGACCTTCACTAAACTTGAAAATTTTAGTTTATCTAAAGTCACCTTTAAAAGAATGAAAAGGCAAGACATAGTGGGAGAACATGCTTTGAATTCATTTATTCAACAAAAGACTCATATCTAGAATATCTAAAGAACTCATTAACACATCAATAAGAAAAAAACCCAGACAATTCAACTTCAAAAAAAAATAGGCCAAATGAATAAAAATCAAACAGGCATCTCACATATCTCCCACAATGGGCTCTCCAAAAAGGCTGGGAAACATATGAAAAGGCACTTAACTTTATTAGTCATCAGGAACATGCAAATTAAATCCATAATGAAATATGAAAACAAATAAGCCAAAATATCTAGAATGAAAAAGATTGACAATATTATGTATAAAAAAAAAAAAAAAAAAAAAAAATATCTAAAATGAAAAAATATTGACTGAATATATGAGTATGCAACCTCTGAAAACTCCTTTATGTAACAGATATGGACCCCGAGGCATAAAGAAGTTAATTGAAGTTTAATTCAAGGTCAAATAGCTAGAACCCACGTCTCCTGACTGCTCAATTGGTGTTTTTTCTGCCACCCAGTGTGGCTTTCTCTAAATGACTAGACAGGAAATGAAGGGTAAAGTACAATGCTTTGAAATTTAACATATTTTACGTTGTGCAAGTAAAACCCATTTCATGCAATCTTAAGTGAATAAAAGGAATTTAAATCAAATTTATTTCAATTCTACTAAGGAAGTTTTAGGCTTAAAATAATAATAATAGTAAGCCTAGAACCACCTACTGGAGATTAGAATATAGACGGTTCAAACACAAAAGCCTTTCATAAAAAGATTTCTGGGTATTAGTCACCATTGTTTTCATACATTTGAAAGAACTTAATAACCTACTTTACTATTTTTTTTCTGGAGTACAAATGAACTGTTCCAAAAAGATCAATTAAATAATAGGACTGAGAGGCATCTTTTTATCATAGAGGTTTCTTGTGAATCTACACTATTAAAGTTAATTCCCTTGCTATTATTGAGGAAATAGTATGGTCCTGTTGGAGTTTTAAAGTTTCTACTGATGTGAGAACCGAATTCCTTAGCAGATTAAACAATAGAATCTTTGGAAACACCAAAGTATTCTTTAAAAGATCATTTCCTTTAAATTGTTGTATCTTTAACCAGAAAGAAAAGTGTTGTCTCACTGCAAGAAAGCTTTTAACGCATCTATAAAGGTGGATTATTTTCTCTTATATAGGAATTTTATGTACAATAATTTGAATAATAAAATTATATTTTTAAATGCATATTATAAAATTTGTGTAGTTTCTAAGATGTAAAATTGGTTTCTAACTACACCAATTTTACATCTATGCATTTAAAAGAAGTCTGAAACTTCTTCAGAGTCTTTCTAGCTAAATGTCTCTCCCATTCACTGTGTTGATGTTTCATCTGCTTTTAATTAAAATAAATTATCTGAAGCTAGTAAATAAGAGAGACCACATAAAAGTCCTAAAGATGTTCAGAGAGCTTCTCTAAATTTCTCAGGTTATGATAAAATATTTCAATGATACTGACAATTTTCAGTTCATCAATGAAGTTCTACCATCCACATAAACAATAAATACAAATCATGCACTATTAGCTGTATTCATCATTTTGCAGAAAACAAATGACTCTAAACTATTATTAGACTATTTTTATTGTGGGACAATAAAAAAGCATATACTTCTTTACAAGTGTTAGTTCACATATAAAATGATCTATTGTGTTTTCTCCAATTTGACAAAACTAAACATGTTAGTTGTATAAAAAGCAAGGAGCCAAAACATCAGAGAGCAAACAGGAGGAGAAAATGAATTTTTGTGACACATTGCGTAAAAGTTTGTAGAAGACTTTTATTCACTGCTATTAATCCTTCACTTTGATGAGAAATGTATTCAATCGTTATTCCCTTTTAAGAAAAAGCTCTTTTCCTTTTTTAAAAAAAGCTCTCAGCTTTTCTTATAAAGTAATTGAAATACTTTTTTTAGATTTAAATATCTGCTTTAAAGTGCTTAAAACAACTAACACATTCATTTGAATCCCTCTGTTGCTAAAGAGTTAGAAGGAAGAAAAATTGGCCTGACAAGAGTTAAGTAATTTATTTTTTCAGAATATTTGACAAACAAACATGCAAGATAGGCACAAACACAGACCGATCTTTAGTTTCTTGCCAGTATTTTTAACACGCTAATGTTTTAATAATATCATACATATGATTTCAAATAATGTCTGTCATTGCTCAACATACTAAAAGGAGCATCACAATTTCACTGAGACATATCAATCTGTTTTTTTTTTTCCTTTACTTTTTTCCACTACTCCTTCCATCCCAAAGAACTGCACAAGTGTACAGCCAGAAACAGACAGTCACATATTCAAGACAGGACTTAGCATGTTATCAACTCATTTTGTTATGATGCCATATCATCTTACAGTTATTCTTCGGTAAGTGGACAGATATGTGCTCTTTCATCAATGGTTTCCTAAGAGCTTATCCAGACCTACAAACTAGTTTTCAAGCAAGGCATAGTAGGCAAAACTAAGTAAACTGCAAATTATGATGTTATTCTTTTTGCTTTTGTTTTTAAACCATAAGAATCTGTTAAGTCCATGAAGTGTATCAATAATAATTAAAATACAAGGTTTCAACTGGGAGTGACTTATTTAGAAGAACTGTAACAAAGAATGAAGAAGAGAAAAATAAAGTTTACTTAGACATAAAACCTTCCCTAATATTTGGAGCTAACCCTTAGAGCTGGGGTTACAGTGAAGCCAATTTATCATGGATTTTACTTGAAAAATTTTAGTTGAATTTATAGACTGTGAGTAAAAAATATCCTGAAATATACAGTCTATGTTTTAAACTAGTAACCTGCGATCTTTTAATGTTTTAAAAGAAAAAAAAATCGAAGGGATTCCAATATGGTCTTGTCATTCAACCCCTAGGAGGTACTAAGAGAAACTCTATCTGATCCTCAGAAGAAATCTGGATTACTTCTGGCCTCTGGAAGTCCTACCAAGTTTCTAGAAGGAGGTGCAGGTGAGATTTCTTACAGCCAATCCTCTTCCACTGATTTGTTCCTCATTCTGAGCTCTCTTTCATTTCAATTACTGTTAAGCATGTCTGTTCTTCTCTGGGTAATCGAGAGCAAGCCAATTTTTTATTTATCCTTATATTCTCTACAGAACTTCTGGCATGTGGTGAGACAGGGACACATAATGCTACATAGGTATTTTGGGTAATATAACTGGATGATACGCTTTTCATTAATGTTTATTCTTGTATTTCTGCTGAAAATATTTCTGTTAAACTAGTTAAATCTTCTGTATTTCCATTCAGCAGAACATATAATAATGCTAGATGATTGCTGTGTCAAAACATATTTTAGTTCTCTCACCTTATACTAATGACGGTAATAAATCTGACCCAGCATTTTCTTACTGCTTTTTTTTTGCAGGCCTTGGGTATGGTAGAAAACATGATGTAGTGAAAAATACCCAGGGTTAGTCTAGACCCTGTCCTGTTACGATCCAGCTCTGAGTCCTTAAGTCCATCTACTGACATTTCAAAAAATGTTTGCTCATAAAGGAAAAATAATATTTCACATGGGTGGATCTGTATTTCACAAGATAACGTAACAGCTGAAAATGAGTAATAGGGCATAAAACTCTACAATATTATAATTGCAGCTGCACAGCTTTAGGAAAATTACTGCCTGCTCTGTATTCCCTCTTATCCATGAAATATGAGCTGGTTGATCACGAAGGTACTTTTTAATGCCAGCTCTAAATTCGTACTTATTTATGCTTAAAATTTGATTGACAACTAAATTGAAGGACTGAAAGTAAAGCAAATGGTTGGTCATCACCGGCTTCAGCATGATTGAGGTCCCTTGAATGAAAGTGAAAGTTTAGACAGGTTGGGTGCAGTGGCTCACGCCTGTAATCCCAGCACTTTGGGAGGCCGAGGCGGGCGGATCACCTGAGGTCAGGCGTTCGAGACCAGCCTGACCAACATGGCGAAACCCCGTCTCTACTAAAAATACAAAATTAGCCGGGCGTGGTGTGGCGCATGCCTGTAATCCCAGCTACTCGGGAGTCTGAGGCAGAAATCCAGGAGGCAGAGGTTGCAGTGCTCCAAGATCATGCCACTGCCCTTCAGCCTGGTCAACAAGAGCAGGGGGGAGGGAAAATGTTTAGACAGGAGAAATACAAAGAGTGATTTCTGAGTGTCTGCCTAAACACCAGTCTGGGCTCACACTAACCATCCATTAAGATACTTCGAGGCCGGGCACAGTGGCTCACGCCTGTAATCCCAGCACTTTGGGAGGCCAAGACGGGCGGATCATGAGGTCAGGAGATCAAGACCATCCTGGCTAACATGGTGAAACCCCGTCTCTACTAAAAATAAAAAAAATTAGCCGGGCATGGTGGCGGGCTCCTGTAGTCCCAGTTACTCGGGAGGCTGAGGCAAGAGAATGGTATGAACCTGGGAGGCGGAGCTTGCAGTGAGCCGAGATCGCGCCACTGCACTCCAGCCTAGCAACAGAGCGAGACTCCGTCTCAAAAAAGAAAAAAAAAGAGACATCGAGGCAGCTACTCTTATTAGCTACTCACTTCTTCCCATTCTTTCAATAAACAGTGCATTTACCTTGATCACTTTAGCAAAATGTTTTTGTTTTTGACTACTCAAAAACAATGCTTTTCACACTGACTGAAAAACTATGACTCTTTATATCAAATCCAAACTGTTTTTCAAGATCTCTTCTTGTACTTCTTTTAGCCAACAAGTCTTCTAATATTTTCCTTCTCTGAATGTCTTCCCACATCTTTGGCCAGTTATTTTTCATAAGCATTTAAATTAATATTTATTTATCTCACGAACCTTTTCTTATATTTCCCATATGCATTAAAATTAATATTTATTTATCCCACGAATATTTTCTTATATTTCCCCAAAACAATGAGGCAACATGTGCTATTATTGAAGAACCAACAGTTCTACACTTAATGTTTTATTAGTCAAAAAGTCGATGTGTCATTTACTGATAGGTGGAAATTGATGACACAGGACACAGAAAGACAGAGAGAAAATGCCGTTAACCTTCATTCTTTCAAGAAAAAGTCAGGCCTGATCAGATAACCAAAGTATAAATCACCTGCTGTGGGAAAGAGGACAAAGTAGAAAAGGAAAAGGAGGGTAGAAAATGACATTGTTTAGAAGTCAGTTCGATTTAATAAATATGTGGGGTCGGAGTGTCTTAAGGTACATATTATTGCTGATCCACAAAACAAGAGTTTGGAAATCCTGGGGAGGATATAAGTACCTTTGGATTATTATAAGGTAGATGAAGTACTGAAATTTACAAAGGAAAGTTAGAACCCTAACTGACCAGTTCTGTTTCATAAATTAATGTATATCCCCCATAATTAAGTTTGTTTAATAGGAAATTTATGCTCTTGCTGTAAAATCATTTGTAATAATTTCTTTCACAATATTTTCCTGCTTCTTGTAGTATCAAACATTTTGTGGGAGAGGAAGCATCGACAGCCTGTTTGTACAAGTGTCCATTAAGGTGTTGGCACTGCAACTAACATACAAAGACTTACAAAGGATGACATTAGAAATAGAGATAGCTTTCTTCATGTGCAGCCTCAGACCCAAAGATAGAGAGCTCCCACTTCAGAATCTTGTACTTAAACTGTGCCAGGACTTTGACTTAAAAATTACCACAGGAAGAAGAATAGCCATAGCCACTTTTTCCTTCATCTGTGCCTCCTCTCTTGGTTTTCATCATCCAGCAGCCATCATAGGACAATCATACTAATATTGCCCGTTTGGCCCTACAAAATTTTTCCTTTGAGAGAAAATCAAATGAACAAGCTTAGCTATAGGCTAAGAGGTTACATGTGTGGCTATTAGTCCAGGTCAGCATACTCTTCCATGCAGCCAGCCAGGTGGTCCTGTGGCACTTTTCCAATGACTCAATTATTAGAAGCTGCATAAGGTATACTTGAGAATTTGCATCTTTCTGCTACCATCATGGCTTATTCTACATGGAGTGTTGCAGGGGTTTTAATTTGAAATTGTCTGGCAGGAAGTCTATTAAGCAAGTCATAGCTTTTTATTATTCATTAGGTACCATAACTGTGCAAAACTAGGCATCCATTTTTAATGAAAGAATGTTTTGAAAGTGTAATAATAGGCTTAGAAAATGTATATGTTTTAAATGCTTTTAAAAAAATAATGTTTTACATTTTTCTCCATTGAAAATATCTCCATCATTCCCCAAGTGGTAGCATGTAAGTCAGGTAGGATGAAAGACCCTTGAAGTGATGGCAGAACAAAACAAGTTTCTAGATAGCTGAAGGACACTTTGAATGGAATTGAACTGTGGGAAATAAAAAACCTTAACAACTTTTCTCCTTCATTTATGTTTACTTTATACATATGCAATACTCAGTGGAAACATCCATATTCATTACCCACCTACTTTATCAGAATGGTATCATTCACATGAAAGCTAAGTGTGCATTATATAAGCTTCAAGTCATGTGAGTATATTTCTTTAAACTTAAAACAGAGGTGTCTTGCACATGGGATGTTATACTGAGAATCAAGAGTTTTGCTGTGTAGTCTGAAAGGATTTTTCTGGATGTCACTTTACTGTCTCAGTTTCTTGTTCAATAAAATTACAGATCTACATTTAAAATTAACCATTAATATGAGGAAGTATTTCTTTTGGTAAGACACAAGATACAACTTTCTTCTCCCCACAGTGTAAACACAGCCCTACAAGTCATTCAATAAACGGTATGTAATTAGTAATTCTTTTTTTTGAACTGAAAGGATAAATATAGTTCTCTTTTCTTACCATCATGATATGTTTTAAGAATAGACAAACAAAAATAATCCCATAAAAAAGAATAGAACAAAGTAGGTGAGGAGTATAAAATATTGTAATTTAAGTTAGTGGACCATAGCATTCTATAGGTTTAAAATATTCTGATTTAGGTTAGTGGGCAATAACATTCAACATTTGCATAAAATGCAAGTATTCAAATCATGATATGTTAAAACAGATCTTTTGATCAAAGATTTCAATTGTTAGATATAAAAATTTATAATTATATTTGTCTTTGAGACTTGAAGTCAGATTCCACATCTTTTAATTGGTGTTGGTGACTTTTTTTAAAGTTAGAGTTTTCTGTTTAAGAGTCTGTGTCCTCTAAAATCTGAGAAGCATGCACAATGGTAGATGCTATGCTAGATAACGGAAATCAATTGCCGTGGTCTGCTTTAAGAAGTGTAATGATTACTGTAGGGCCTTACCCCTATCCTTGCCAGTAGTATGAGTCAAACACAGGATAAGCAGACATGCTTCATTTCCACTCTTGTTTTCTTTCTCTTAATTAAATATCTTTGAAAAGAAAAATGCAGAAATTTCATTCCTGCTGCAATGAATATCCTATTATTTCAAAATGGACAAATTGAGAAGGAAGAAAATTTCAAGGAAGAACAATAGGAACAATTTTTAAAAATTTAAAGAGTAATGAGGTAGAAGGTAACACAGATCGAAATTCCGCCAAAAGTTTATTTGTAACATAGTATTTAAATTAAACCTAAGCTCTCCTTACTATTTTTAGATAAACAGTTTCAGTAAAACCTAAAAGCCTATCCTCGTAGTGGACACTGTAATCTCTAAACTTTACCACTTAACATAATTATAAAAGTACAACTGTAAAGTTCTCTATAATTGTCAAAGGATTCTCATTAGAAAAAGAAAAAATCTAAGTATTACAGAACCATATATTCGCATGGACATTATTATATATAAAGCTAAGTATAGGGACTACTTAAATGTAAAAACATAGAAATATACTCTTTTTAGGCTGTCTATACAAATAAGAGTCTTTTAATGTAGAAGCAATAATTTGAAAATAATTAATGCATTTTTATAAAGAAATATTTTCAAATGTGACATTGCTAAGTATCTCATGATTTAAAATTAACAAAACATATTTCAAATCTTTATTTTGTAACATTCAAACATATCTCAAATTTAACATGTCTCCTTATTGCCAAACTATACATTCCAGCTTTTCAGTTAAAGCCTGAATGAAAACAGACTGCAAGTAAACAGCCATTCAAACCAATTGATGTACTCAAAAGGATCTCTGGGAATCACATTGTATAAAATATTTACATTAGTCAGCTGTTCACAGAATCTTAATTGCAATTTCCCTTTTTAATTTTTAATTTTATAATTTTGTGGTTTGTTGAGAGAAATTTAAACTAAAGCAAATTGAGAATATACTTTTTGTTTTCTCTTTGCAATGTTCATTTGGCATTTATTATCTTCTCTGCAAGTTCTGACTAGATAAGAATGTTGCTACCCTTTCATTTGGAAACCTTTCTACTTGTAGATAGTTCAAGCCTCAGAGTTATTTTTATGCCCAGGAGGCCCTAAACATGGGGAAAAGATGAGAAACAGAACTTATGGACCAAAATGAGAGTTAAAAGTATTGAGGATTTTTTTTTTTTTTTGAGACCGAATCTCGCTCTGTTGCCCAGGCTGCAGTGCAGTGGCATGATCTCGGCTCACTGCAACTTCCGCCTCCTGGGTTCAAGGGATTCTCCTGCCTCAGCCTCCCGAGTAGCTGGGACTACAGGCGCCCGCCACCACGCACAGGTAATTTTTGTATTTTTAGCAGAGACGGGGTTTCACCATGTTTGCCAGGATGTTCTCGATCTCTTGACCTCGTGATCCACCGGCATCGACCTCCCAAAGTGCTGGGAATACAGGCGTGAGCCACTGCGCCTGGCCTGAGGATTTTTAAATTAAAGAATCTGCAAAAGCTAAGGGACTAGGCTGACCTACAATGTCTTAAAATTAGAAATATAAAATTATATGTATTTCAGGGCTGAAGAAGAAATGCACTTCAATATGTTTTTGCTGGGTTACAGGTCACATAGATTATTGGAAATCTGTTGATTGCATGTATGAACACAAAAGTTAAAGTCCCAAAGAACTATATGTTCGTTATACATTACTGAATTTCACAAGAGTGCTTTATGCGCAATTATAGAGGACAAAAGACTTCTACCTGAAAAGGTATCATAATGACTACATATCAGTATGATAAAGAGACAAAACAGTGTGTTAATTGCTCAGAGAAAAGATAGAGTGTGATATATAGAACTGCACTAACTAGCTAGCTTACTAACATCTTTCCAGTCTATAACTTTATCCTTCATTAGGCAGACTCCATAAACTTGTCTTTGCATTTCTACACAAGAAACTCTATTCTTATAAGCCGTAATCCTTTATTCTTTCTCTTCCTGGAAAGGGGATGAGTTGAGGGGAGAGAGTGAATGTACTTATATAATGCTAACTAGCTCTTTTACTTTTACTAAACACCAGTAGGTACCATACATAAACAGGACACTATTATTAATGTATATTCTTTACTATTTGTCATTCTAATACCTCTATTGTCTAGATTAAATATAGAAAATACAAGTTAAATAAAGCTCATTAGAGATACTGTTTGTTGTTTATGATTAAGAGACTTTAAAAATGTCCACTCCTTATTTTCCCAGAAGACAGTCAATGCTTTCAGAATCAAAGATGGAGTATAATAGCTATCAAATGATTAGATTACCTTTCCCGTTAGATGGCCAAGCCTTATTAATCTACATCAAACCATAGCTATCTATCTTCTCAATCACAAATGCCACATATTCTGATTCTTTCTTTTTATACACAGCCCTTTTCTATAAAATAGCCAAAAAGTTACAGTAGAACATTCATACTTTGGTAATAAACAACTTACCCCTCAACCTAAACTTTCTGCCACTGAAATCCCTAATGAGATGATTCCACACAAATAAATCTTTCTGTCCTCTTCTCTTAAAATTGTATTCCACTAATCATGAAACTCTGTGGGGACTTTGTTGACAGAAAGATTTTTAAAATCATAAAAAGAAAGAAATGATTAAAGGAAGAATAACTTTGAGTCTAAAGCATCAATTATTTTTTCAAAAGTAAAATTATCCTCCAATTATTACCATTTGTTTGACCCACTGTAATTTATTGTAATGTAGCCAGGCTGTTAAATAGCCAAAAATCAAAGCTACATACAAGTTACCTGCTATAGATTATTTGCTTACAATAAAAACATACAAGCAGCTTTTGGCTGTATTAAGATGCAAGAAAATAATTTGTGTCATTGTTAAAAGTGTTTCTCAGTTAAAATACTTACTATTATTGCCTGTAACCACACTGCTGATTTTGTTTCTATTATAAATGCACGCTCAACATGTTTTCAATAAGTTAGCAATTGGGGTTTGCTGGGCACATAGCATTGTACATACCATTCTATCTCTGCAGCCAATCTCATATTTGAAATATTAATCTCTCATAAGAATGTCTTATTCCTGCTGTTGAGGTCTTCATTTTTTATTTATTCTTTTTAATAACTTCATGAATAGTTCCATTTGCCCTTTGCTTAATATCTCCCTAACCTGATTTTTAACTTGCTTCTCTAATGCATTAATGGAATAACCATTTTTTTCCTATTCCCTCTGACAAACAATAAAAACTATAGGAAAAAATGAAAAGTTAGGAGATAAAATTTTGAGTGGTCTACAATGACTCATACATTATCAAATATGCATTCAAAAACATGCAAGGCTCCAGACAATACATGTATGTTTGAGGTACATATTTAGATGAAAGTTTTGCTTTAAGAATTTAAATATTAATGGAAAGGAAAAAAATTAATAACGCAGGTTTTCTTTCCTAGTACTTTTAGGCATGCATTCTTCTTGCCCTAGCATTGCTGAACTCTTGAACACAAGATTACATGCCATTTCCTTATCACCTTCTCTGATCTCTGATGAAGTCATGTATGGATCCACCCAAGATTAATAACTATACCTCTGTTCTTTTAACAGTGGATCAGGTTTTCAATCAATGGACCTACACTGTATTTGAAATGATCAGTAAGGCTGAATGAAGCTAACTATGCAACTACAAAAAGTAAGAGTTTTCTTTTTTTTTTAAAAAAAAAGTTCTCTGTACTGCTGTTGACTACCATAATAGAGAATTGAGATGGTTTAAAAATGAATGAAATGAGAAAGTAAAATCTGTCTGATTATCCACATGATCTCCTTTAACCTTTAAACTATCGATATGGAAGAGGCAGTCTTGTCAACATAACTGCCTTTTAAATGGAACATTCTAATAAGAGACTATGTTTTTAGAAATAGTCTAAATTTCCTTCAGCCTCCAGATATTAACTTCAGATATTTATAAGTTAAAAATTGCAAAATATCATAAGGGACTTACAATAAAAAACATCAATGGGGTTGTTTGAAGAAATTTGGGTCCAATTGATTTTAAAACAAAAATCGCTCTCAATCAGATTCCCACCCCTGCTCTAAATTAAATTCCCAGCAAAAGACAAGGAGGTTTTTTTTTTTTAAATTAGTTTTCTGTTGTTTTGTTTATTTGGTACTTATTTTAACATGAGCTTAGATGAATTCATCTATAAAGGTTTCTTTCACTGAGCGTACTTTCATTGAATAAACATGTTAACTGACTTCAACCAAATATTTAACTTTATTTGGCTATAGATTCTACTTTTATTGAAACGTTTTTGCAAACAGGCAATACAAAATAATTTTTAATTAATTCGTAGATAATGGATAAAAATTATATGTGTATGTTTCGGAATATGTATACGTTTTGGTCAAAATAACATAGTTTGATACCATTTTTCTTTTATGTTATACTCTGTTTTCATACATTGTAATGATTTTTGCTGCTATCTTTAATGTTAACCAGTTTTTTATATTTTTAATTTTTTTTATTTCAATACATTTGGGGGGAACAGATGGTGTTTGGTTACATGAATAAGTTTTTTAGTGGTAATTTCTGAAATTTTGGTGCACCCATTACCTGAGCAGTGTACACTGACCCAACGTGTAGTCTTTTATCCCTCGCCACCCACAACCCTTTCCCCTGAGTCCCCAGAGTCCAATGTAACATTCTTATGCCTTTGCATACTCATAGCTTAGCTCCCACATGAGTGAGAACGTACAATGTTTTGTTTTCCATTCCTGAATTACTTCACTTAGAATAAGAGTCTCTAATTCCATCCAGGTTGCTGCAAATGCCATTATTTTGTTCCTTTTTATGGCTTAGTAGTATTCCATAGTGTGTATATATACCCTTGTTGATTGATGGGCACCTGGGCTGGTTCCATATTTTTTCAATTGCAAATTGTGCTGCTATAAACATGCATATGCGAGTATCTTTTTAGTATAATGACTTAATTTCCTCTGGGTAGATACCTAGTAGTTGGATTGCTGGATCAAATGGTAGATCTACTTTTAGTTGTTGAAGGAATTTCCATGCTGTTTTCCATAGTAGTTGTACTAATTTACATTCTCACCAACAGTGTAAAAGTGTTCCGTTTTCACCACATCCATGCCAACACCTACTATTTTTTGACTTTTTGATTATGGCCGTTTTTGCAAAAGTGAGGTGGTATCACATTGTTGTTTTGATTTGCATTTCCCTGATAATTAGTGATGTTGAGCATTTTCTCATATGCTTATTGGCCATTTTTATATCTTCTTTTGAAAATTGTCTATTCATGTCCTTAGCCCACGTTTTGATTCAACTTTTTTTGTTGCTGAATTGTTTATTTGTAGATCCTGAATATTAGTCCTTTGTTGGATGTATAGATTGTGAAGATTTTCTTTCACTCTGTGTGTTGTCTGTTTACTCTGTTGATTATTTCTTTTGCTAGGCAGAAGCTTTTTAGTTTAATTAAGTCCCATCTATTTATCTTTGTTTTTGTTGCACTTGCTTTTGGGTTCTTGGCCATGAAGTCTTTGCCTAAGCCAATGTCTAGAAGGGTTTTTCCAATGTTATTTTCTAGAATCTTTATGATTTCAGGTTTTAGATTAAGTCTTTGATCTATCTTGAGTTGTTTTTTGCATAGGGTGAGAGATGAGGATCCAGTTTCATTCTTCTACATGTGGCTTACCAGTTATCCCAGCACCGTTTGTTTAATAGGGTGTCCTTTCCCACTTTATGTTTTTGTTTGCTTTGTTGAAAGTCAGTTGGCTGTAAGTGTTTGGCTTTATCTATGGGTTCTCTTTTCTGTTCCATTGGTCCATGTGCCTATTTTTATACCAGGACCATGCTGTTTTGGTGACTATGGCCTTATAGTATAGTTTGAAATCAGGTAATGTGATGCATCCAGATTTGTTATTTTTGCTAAGTCTTGCTTTGGTTATACAGGCTCTTTTTTTGGTTCCATATGAATTTCAGGATCATTTTTTTCCAGTTCTGTGAAGAATGATGGTAGCATTTTGATGGGAATTGCATTGAATTTGTAGATTGCTTTTGGCAGTATGATCATTTTCACAATATTGATTGTATCCATGAGCATGGGATGTGTTTCCATTTCTTCGTGTCATCTATGGTTTCTTTCAGCAGTGTTTTGTAGTTTTCCTTGTAGAGGTCTTTCACATCCTTAGTTAGGTATATTCCTAAGTATCTTATTTTTTTGCAGCTATTTTGAAAGGAGTTGAGTCTTGATTTGACTCTTGGTTTGGTTTCTGTCGGTGTGTAGCAGGGCTCCTGATTTATGTACATTAATTTTGTATCTTGAAACTGCAGAATTCATTTATCAGTTCCAGGAGCTTTTAGGATGAGTCTTTGGGGTTTTCTAGGTATACAGTCAGATCATCAGCAAACATTGATGCTTTGACTTCCTCTTTGCTGATTTGGACGCCTTTTATTTATTTCTTTAATCTGATTGATCTGGCTAGAACTTCCAGTACTATGTTGAATAGAAGTGGTGAAAGTGGGCATCCTCATCTTGTTCCAGTTCTCAGGGGAAATGCTTTCAACTTTTTCCTGTTCAGTACAATGTTGCCTGTGGGTTTGTCATAGATGGCTTTTATTACCTTAAGGATGTCTCTTCTGTGCCAACTTTGCTGAGGGTTTTAATCATAAAGGGATGCTGGATTTTGTTGAATGCTTTCTCTGCATCTATTGAGATGATCATGTTATTTTTATTTTTGATTCTGTTAATGTGGTGTATCACATTTATTGACTTATGTATGTTAAACATTCCCTGAATCCTTAGTATGAAACTCACTTGATCATCATGGATTGTCTTTTTGCTATGCTGTTGGATTCAGTTCACTAGTGTTTTGTTGAGGATTTTTACACCTATGTTCATCAGGGATATTGGTTTGCAGATTTTTTGTTATGTCCTTTCTTAGTTTTGGTGTTAGGGTGGTACTGGCTTCATAAAGTGAATTAGGGAAGATTTTCTCTTTCTCTATCTTTTGGAATAGTGTCAATAGGATTGGTCCCAATTCTTCTTTGAATGTCTGATAGAATTCAGCTGTGAATCTGTCTGGTCTTGGACTTTTTTTTGTTGGCGGTTTTTAAAATTACCATTTCAATCTTGCTGGTTGTTATTGGTCTGTTCAGAGATTCTGTATCTTCCTGATTTAATCTAGGAGGCTTACATATTTTCAGTAATTTATCCATCTCCTCTAGATTTTCTAGTTTACGCACATAAAGGTGTTTATAGTAGCCTTGAATAATCTTTTCTATTTCTGTGGTATCAGTTATAATATCTCTTGTTTTGTTACTAATTGAGCTTATTTGGTCTTTTCTCTTTTTTTTCTTGGTTAATCTTGTTAATGGTCTATCAATTTTATTTATCTTTTCAAAGAACCGACTTTTTGTTTCCTTTGCCTTTTGTATTTTTTTTGTTGTTTCAATTTCATTTAGTTCTGATCTGATCATCATTATTTCTTTTCTTCTGCTGGGTTTGGGCTTGGATTGTTTTTGTTTCTCCAGTACCATGAGGTGTGACCTTAGACTGTTTATTTGTGCTCTTTCAGACTTTTTGATGTAGGCATTTAATGCTATGAATTTCCTGTTAGCACTGCTTTTGATGTATCCCAGGGGTTTTGATAGGTTGTGTCTCTATTATCATTCAGTTCAAATAATTTTTAAATTTCCTCTTGATTTCATTAGTGACCCAATGATCATTCAGGAACAGGTTATTTAATTTTCATATATTTGCATGCTTTGAGGGTTCATTTTGGAGCTGATTTCCAATTTTATTCCACTGTGGTCTGAGACAGTACTTGATATAATTTCAATTTTCTTATATTTACTGAGACTTATATTTTGTGGCCTATCATTTGGTCTATCTTGAAGAATGTTCTATGTAGTGATGCATAGAATGTATATTCTGAAGTTGTTGGGTAGAATTTTCTGTAAATATCTGATAAGTCCATTTGTTCATTGTTTCTTTGTTGACTTTCTGTCTCCATGATCTGCTTAGCGCTGTCAGTGGAGTACTGAAGTCCCTCACTGTTTTTGTGTTGCCATCTATCTCATTTCTTCAGTCTAGTAGTGATTGTTTTATTAATTTGGGAGCATCAGTGTTGGGTGCATATATATTCAGAGTTGTGGTATTTTCCTGTTAGACTAGTTATTTTATCACTATATAATGTTACTATTTCTCTTTTTTAACTGCTATTTTAGGTTTATTTTGTGTACTATAAGAATAGCTACCCCTGCTCGCTTTTCGTGTCCATTTGCATAAAGTGTCTTTCTCCACTCCTTCACCTTTAGTTTTTGTGAGTCCTTATGTACTAGGTGAGTCTCTTGAAGACAGGAGAGACTTGGTTGGTGAATTCTTATTCTGCCATTCTGTACCTTTTAAATAAAGCATTAGGTCATTTACATTCAATATCAGTATTGAAATCTGAGTTACTATTCTATTCATCATGCTATTTGTTGTCAGAATACCTTGTGTGTGTGTGTGTGTGTTTTTTCTTTTCATTGTGTTATTGTTATATAGGTCCTGTGAGATTTATCCTTTAAGGAGGTTCTATTTTGGCTTATTTTGAGCATTTAGAATTCCTTGTAGTGCTGGCTTGGTAGTGGTGAATTCTCTCAGCATTTGTTTTTCTGGAAAAGACTGTATCTTTCCTTTATTTATGAAGCTTAGTTTTGCTCAATACAAAATTCTTGGCTGATCATTGTTTTGTTTCAGGAGGCTAAAATTAGGATCCCAATCCCTCCTAGCTTGTAAGGTTTCTGCTGAGAAATCTGCTGTTAATCTGATAGGTTTTACTTTACAGGTTACCTGATGCTTTTGCCTCACAACTCTTAAGATTCTTTCCTTTGTCTTGACTTTATTTTTTTTAATTTTTAGTTTTTAAAGTGAAAGCAAGTTTATTAAGAAAGTAGAAGAATAAAAGAATGGCTACTCCATAGACAGAGCAGCCCCCAGGGCTGCTGGTTGCCCATTTTTATGGTTATTTCTTGATCATATGCTAAACAAAGGGTAGATTATTCATGTCTCCCTTTTTTAGACCATACAGGGTAACTTCCAGATGTTGCCATGGCGTTTGTAAACTGTCATGGTGCTGGTGGGGGTATAGCAGTGAGGACAACCAGAGGTCACTCTTGTCGCCATCTTGGTTTTGGTGGGTTTTAGCCGGCTTCTTTACTGCAAACTGTTTTATCAGCAAGGTTTTTATGACCTCAATCCTGTGCCATCCTTCTATCTCATCCTGTGACTTAGAATGCCTTAGCCAACTGGAAATGCGGCCCAGTATGTTTCAGCCTTATTTTACCCAGCTCCTACGCAAGATGGAGTTGCTCTGGTTCAGACGCCTCTGACACAAGCACTCCAAACTGGTTTCCATTTCAGTTTCATCCCATTATGTTTTGGCCTTAGATAACCTGATGACTATTTGCCTAGGTGATGATCTTTTTGTGATGGATTTTCCAGGTATTCTTTGAGCTTCTTTTTTTTTTTTTTTTTTGGATGTGTAGATCTCTAGCAAGACTGGGGAAGTGTTCCTCAATTATTCCCTCAAATATGCTTTCCAAACTTTTAGATTTTTCTTGTTCCTCAGGAATATCAATTATCCTTAAGTTTGGATGTTTAACATGTTAGTAGTCCCAAAATTCTTGGAGGCTTTCTTCATATTTTTAAATTCTTTTTTCTTTGTTCTTGACGTATTGGGTAAGTTCAAAAGCCTGTCTTCAAGCTCTGAAGTTCCTTCCTCTGCTTGTTTGATTTTATTGCTGAGGCTTTCCAGTGCATTTTGCATTTCTCTAAGTGTGTCCTTGATTTCCAGAGGTTGTGTTTTTTTTTTTTATTTATGCTCTCTTTTTCACTGAATAATTTTCCTTTCATATCCTGCAACATACTTTTGATTTCTTTAAGCTGGACTTCAGCTTTCTCTGGTGCCTCCTTGATTTGCTTAATAATCAACCTTCTGAATTCTTTTTCTTGCAATTCAGAGGTTTTGTCTTGGTTTGGATCCATTGCTGGTGAGCTGGTATGGTCATTTGGGGTGTTAAAGAAACCTGTTTTGTCATATTACCAGAATTGTTCTTCTGTTCCCTTCTCATTTGGATAGACTCTGTCATAGAGAGGATCTGGGATTCAGGCGCTGCTGTTCAGGTCTTTTTGCCTCACGGGGTGCTCCCTTTATGTAGTGTTCTCCCACTTCCCCCAGGAGTAGGGTTTCCTGAGAGCTGAACTGTAGTGATTGTTTTTGCCCTTCTGGGTCTAGCCACCCAGTGGAGCATCCAGACTCTGGGCTGGTACTGGGGAATGTCTGCAAAGAGTCCTGTGATGTGATTCATCTTCACGTCTTGCTGCCATGGATACCAGCACCTGCTCTAGTGGAGAAGGCAGGGGAGTGAAGTGGACTCTGTGAGGGTTCATTGGTTGTGGTTTTGCGTTGGTTGGCCTCCAGCTTGGAGGTGGCACTTTCAAGAGTGCATCAGTTGCGGTCTTATAGGGAGGATGCAAACTTGCCCTAGGGACACCTGGTTAAGTGTTCAGATTTCTCAGGTGGTGGTCAGGGACATAGAGCTCCCAAGAGATTATGACCTTTTTCTTTGGCTACCAGGACAGTTAGAGAAAAACCACCAGGTGGGGGCAGGAATAAGCATGTCTGAGCTCAGCCTCTCCTTGGGCAGGGCTTGCTGTGGCTGCTGTGGGGGTGGGGATGTGGTTCCCAGTCCCATTAAGCTATATTTCCAGGTGCATTATGGCTGCCTCTGCTGAGTCATACAGATTGCCATGGGAGTGGGGGAAAACTGGCAATCACAGGCCCCACCCCACTCCCACACCCTGCAGTCCTAAAGGCCAGTCTCACCCCCACTGTGCTCCCTCAACAGCACCAAGTCTATTTCAAGGCAAATGGTGACCAGGGCTGAGAACTTGCCCCAAACCACGAGCCTCCCTATTGAGAAGGCAAGCAGACTCACCGTTTTTCGGCATCTCAGGGAGCCTGCAGGGTGATCCAGTTCCATCAAATGTCTGTGGATTCTCTCGGCTTTCCCAGCACATTGCTGAAGTAGTTCTTGGAGCGAAAGTTCACGATATGAGTCTCCACACACTACTCTGTCTGTCTGAGTAGGGGCTGCAAGTTAGTCCTGCCTCCTATTTGCCATATTAATCCCTGTTAACCACAGCTTATCTCTAGTTTTAACCGTATCTTTAGGCTAAGAACTTATATATCCAGCTACCTCCTGTATATCCCAACTTATCCATCATTATTCGTGTTCATAATAATTATTCTCATTGTTATAATTTTTCAAATTCAACTTTTATTTTAGATGCAGGGGATACATGTGCAGGTTTGTTACATGGGTGTATTGCACCCAGGTGGTGAACATAGTACCCAATAGGTATTTTTTCAAACCCATCCCCCTTCTTCCCTCTCCGCTCTAGCAGGCCACCATGTCTATTGCTCCCAAGTTTACGTTCTTGATTGCTCAATGTTTAGCTCTCACTTATAAGTGAGAACATGATATATTTACTTTTCTATTCCTGCATTAATTTGCTTAGGATTATGGCCTCCAGCTCCACCCATGTTGCTGAGAAGAACATGACTTCATTCTTTGTGTGGCTGTGTAGTATTCCATGGCATATATGTACCACATTTTCTTTATCCAATCCACCAGTTATGGGCACCTAGGTTGATTCCATGTCTTTGCTATTGTAAAGCAAAGCATATGTCTTTTCGGTGTAGTGATCTATTTTGGGGGGATATATGCCCAGTAATAGGATTGCTGGGTCAAATGGTATCTCTGTCTTAAGTTCTTTGAGAAATCTCCAGAATGCTTTCCACAGTGGCTGAACTAATTTATATACCCACCAACAGTGTATACATGTTTCCTTTTTCCTGCAGCCTCATTGGCATCTGCTGTGTTTTTACCTTTTAATAAAAGACAGTCTGACTGGTATGAGATTGTATCTCATGGTGGTTTTGATGTGCATGTCTCTAATAATTAGTAATGTTGAGCATTTTTTCCTAAGTTTGCTGGCCGCTTCTATGTCTTCTTTTGAGAAGTGTCTATTCATGTCTCTTGCCCATTTTTTAATGAAGTTATTTGCTTTTTGCTTGGTTTAAGTTCCTTATAAATTCTGGGTATGAGGACTTTTTTGGTTGCATAGTTTGCAAATATTTTTTCCATTCTCTGGATTGTCTCTTTACTCTATTGATAGTTTCTTTTGCTGTGCAGAAACTCTTTAGTTTAATTAGGTCCCATTTGTCAATTTTTATGTTGCAATTCCTTTTGGAAACTTCCCCAAAAATCTTTCCTAAGGCTGATGTTGAGAAAGATATTTCCTAGGTTTTCTTCTAGGATTTTTATAGTTTGAGGTCTAGCATTTAAATCTTTAACTAATCTTGAGTTAATTTTTGTATATGGTGAATAGTAAGTGTCCAGTTTCATTTTCTGCATATGGCTAGCCAGCTATCCCAGCATCATTTATTGAATAAGAGGTCCTTCACCCATTGCTTGTTTTTGCCAACCTTGTTGAGATCACATGGTTGTAACCGTGTGGCTTTATTTCTGAGTTCTGTGTTCTGTTCTATCGTTTTATGAATCTGTTTTTGTATTAGTACCATGCTGTTTGGTTACTATAATTGTAAAGTACAGTTTGACGTCAGGTAGTGTGATGCCTCTGGCTTTGCTCTTTTTGGTTAGGATTGCTTTGTCTATTCAGGCTTTTTTGTTGTTGTTCCTTATAAATTGTAAAATAGTTTTTTTCGAATTCAGTGAAGAATGACATTGGTAGTTTGACAGGAATAGTGATGAATCTGTAGATTGCTTTGGGCAGTATGGCCATTTTAACAATATTGATTCTTCCAGTCCTGACCATGGAATGTTTTTCCATTTACTTGTGTTATTTCACGTTTCTTTTAGCAGTGTTTTGTAGCTCTTCCTGCAGAGATATGTCACCTCCTTGGTTAGCTGTATTCCTAGGTATTTCATTTTCTTTGTGGCTATTGTAAATTAAATTTTGTTCTTGATTTGACCCTCATCCTGGACATTATTGGTGTATAGAAATACTACTGATTTTTGTGCATTGATTTTGTATCCTGAAACCTTTACATTATTTATTCATTCTCTAAGTCTTTTGGGGGAGTCTTTAGGATCTTCTAGGTATAGAACCATATCATCAGCAAAGAGAAATAGTTTCACCTTTTCTTTTCTTGTTTGGATGCCTTTTATTTCTTTTTCTTGCCTTATTGCTCTGACTAGCATGTTCTGTCATTGTTATTTTATTCTGTTTAGTTACCTTATAAAACATGCTATTCCATGTCACCATGACATCCCTTACCTGAAATGCTATTCTCAACTTTCTTCAACTAATTGCTAAAGAAACAAAAGTCTGAAGTCCCTAATTCTAACTGTCACTAATTTACTGCACATCATTGGAAATTTTATTTATCCTGTTTTAGCCTAGTAGCCACATTTGTAAAGGGATTTTTTTTTCCAAAAAATAGATAAATAAATAGATATATACTTCATGGAAGTTTAATTGGAATCAAATTAGATAGTACATACAGCAAAATAATCAACATATAGTAAACAGTCAGACAGTTTATTATTGTTAATATTATTGGCACAACTTAAGTATTATCTCCACTGTGGATACTTTCATGAATTCTTAAGATTATTATACTACTACTTCTCTAAACTCCAGTACAATCTTGTGCCAATTTCTTATATTATTTACTATGACATATTGAAATTTTCTCTTTTTTTAATTATACTTTAAGTTCTAGGGTACATGTGCACAACGTACAGGTTAGTTACATATGTATACATGTGCCATGTTGGTGTGCTGCACCCACCAACTCATCATTTACATTAGGTATATCTCCTAATGCTATCCCTCCCCCCTCCCCCCACCAACTCATCATTTACATTAGGTATATCTCCTAATGCTATCCCTCCCCCCTCCCCCCACCCCACAACAGGCCCCAGTGTGTGATGTTCCCTTCCTGTGTCCATGAGTTCTCATTGTTCAATTCCCACCTATGAGTGAGAACATGTGGCATTTGGTTTTCTGTTCTTGCAATAGTTTGCTGAGAATGATGGTTTCCAGCTTCATCCATGTCCCTACAAAGGACATGAACTCATCATTTTTTATGGCTGCATAGTATTCCATGGTGTATATGTGCCACATTTTTTTAATCCAGTCTATCCTTGTTGGACATTTGGGTTGGTTCCAAGTCTTCGCTATTGTGAACAGTGCCACAATAAACATACATGTGCACGTGTCTTTATAGCAGCATGATTTATAATTCTTTGGGTATATACCCAGTAATGGGATGGCTGGGTCAAATGGTATTTCTAGTTCTAGATACCTGAGGGATCGCCACACTGACTTCCACAATGGTTGAACTAGTTTACAGTCCCACCAACAGTGTAAAAGTGTTCCTATTTCTCCACATCCTCTCCAGCACCTGTTGTTCCCTGACTTTTTAATGATGGCCATTCTAAGTGGTGTGAGATGCTATCTCATTGTGGTTTTGATTTGCATTTCTCTGATGGCCGGTGATGATGAACATTTTTTCATGTGTTTTTTGGCTGCACAAATGTCTTCTTTGGAGAAGTGTCTGTTCATATCCTTCACCCACTTCTTGATTGGGTTTGTTTTTTTTCTTGCAAATTTGTTTGAGTTCTTTGTAGATTCTGGATACTAGCCCTTTGTCAGATGAGTAGGTTGCAAAAATTTTCTCCCATTCTGTAGGTTGCCTGTTCACTCTGATGGTAGTTTCTTTTGCTGTTCAGAAGCTCTTTAGTTTAATTAGATCCCATTTGTCAATTTTGGCTTTTGTTGCCATTGCTTTTGGTGTTTTAAACATGAAGTCCTTGCCCATGAAATTTTCTCTTTACATGCCACTGTACTATAAATTTCTCTGGAGCAGAGATTCTGTCTTAATTATCTATGCAGGCTTTTAGCATAATTCCTGGTTCAAAGTAAGCATTCAGTAAGTATTTTTTGAATGTAATTGCATAACTACAATGTGATCAGGAGATTCTGAGCAATCTTATTAATATATCAAAAGAAAAATAACAGATAAAAATGAGTAAATAACATTTATTTAAAATTTTACAACAGACACTGTGCTAGATACATACTAAAGGAATTACAGTAATCTTGTGTGGCAACTATTGTCATCTCCAATTTATATGTAACATAATTGAGATTTAAAGGGTTTATATGTCCAGATCACATTTCCAGTAATAGTTACGTATCAGTCTTCCTAATGAAGACTGAAAGTCCTCAATTTTCAGCTCCAAATTGAAATATCATATTATGAAAAATATTGAGTTATGTATTAAAGTCAAATTAGGATTATTTTTAAAATCTGAGACAGGTTCTTAGTTTCTTGTTGCCCAGGCAGGAGTGCAATGGTGCAGTCATAGCCCACTATAGCCTCAAAATCCTGAGCTCAAGTGATCTTCTCACCTCAGCCTCTGAAGGCACATTTACCATGCCCAGACTTGACCAGGTTTTTTTTTTTTTTTGAAGCTAAAGCCTGAGAATTGCCTTTGAAAGTTCCATAAATATTCTGTGAATTCATGTACAATTGGTGTGTATGTGTAATTTTTTGGCAATAGCACCCATGGCTTTTATTAGAATCACAAAATAGTTCATGACCTGAAAAGGGATTTTAGGTGAAGTTTTAAATGATACATTTTATTATTCAAAACATTTGATTAAACCAGTTTACTCTATTTTTTACTACTATTTATTTAGCATTAGGTTGTATGTAAAACCAGTGACCAATGCTAACATTATATGTGACATAATTTTGCATTTCTTAAGTAGAATAAAACTAATTAATTTGACACCAATTTTCGAAAGTGATATTCAGTCATAAATATTACTTGGTCTACTAAGCAATTAACAACTTTCAAAGCAAATGCCTACTCTAATAAAATAAGCCAATTAATTTTCAAGAATCACCTACTTACATAAAAGAGATGTGCTAATTATATATTATACTACTTATTAAGACACGTCCCAGAGAAATTTATTTGATGGTGCTTTTATAGTTAGTGGTTATTATATATTGGTAAGCAATATCATATTTCAAAAAATATTTTAATGGAAGAGGTTGAAATAGCTGGCCTCAAAATTCACTTCCACTATGGAAATACTTTTAAATTATTGATTCTTGTGGATAATTCAGACTTTAAAAACAAACAAGCAAAAAACTACACATACATATATCACAAATGTGCTCCTAACTACACATAAGAAAAATAATATCATCTGCCTTTTCAATAAAATGAACCCATATACACATTTATTTGGCCATCATCTAGCCTTTGGTTGGTCCTTTATATATGTCTTCCCTTTTTCATGTCTGAGAAATCAGCAACAACACTTTGTTCATTAATATCTCCTCCCTTTAAACCATCATTCTCAGCAAACTATCACAAGGACAAAAAACCAAACACCGCATGTTCTCACCCATAGGTAGGAATTGAACAATGAGAACACTTGGACACAGGAAGGGGAACATCACACACCGGGGCCTGTTGTGGGGTGTGGGGAGTGGGGAGGGATAGCATTAGGAGATATACCTAATGTAAATGACGAGTTAATGGGTGCAGCACACCAACATGGCACATGTATACATATGTAACAAACTTGCACGTTGTGCACATGTACCCTAGAACTTAAAGTATAATAAAAATATGTATTAAAAAAAATCTCCTCCCGTTAAAAAAATATCCTGCCTGTATTGGCTACTGAGATAGGTTGTGTGGATTAGGGCTCTACCTACTTCTAAACTCTTTCTAACTTGTTTTCGGATGATAGATGCTAAGGAGTTTAAAACTAGACCCTCGTGTGGATTAGGGGCTGGAAACTCATCTGGTTCTCCCAAGAAAAGGAAGCTACACAGAAGACCTGGAAGCAGAAGGGATCCTGGGGAACTTTTGTAGCTCAAAGGGAATTGAATCTCTGGCAAATAAAGCGATGAAGTCATTCAATTCTTCTGGAGTTTCTGTAGTGTAGTTTTTTGTTTGTTTGCTTCCACTTCGTAGAATCACAGGTGTAATGTGGCAGGTAGTGAAGGTAGTGGTGTATTTTCAAAACAATGCTACTTAAGGTGCTCATTTCAGAAAAGAACAAGAGCTTGCACCCAAATGTAAATTAACACACTACATCTTTTTAAAAGTCTCGCTATGAAAATATTTTCAAGTAAACTAAATAGTGTGCCTAATGGCACAGGTGATTTGCCATCTGGTTCAGGCACTTTTCTCATTCCAGACAAGTATCAGTATGCAGATCAGCCGTTGGTCCACAAACCACACTTGAATTGGAACACTACCCCAGAATAATCCCATGGGGTAGTTGGGCATTTTCCTATTTGTGTTTTTCCTGTGTGGTTTTTCAGCTGTGTGGTGTCTAAACCTCATTTTTTGACTCTTTAGAAATTCTATAAACTATATAGTACCTCTGAATAAAGCCCTCTTTTTTCTTGTGTTAGCTACAATGAAGTCTGTTTTCTGAAACTAATATAGTCCTTACATAGGAATTTGTTTCTGATAATATTATATTGTGATCATGGAGACTGTCAGAACTTTAATCCATATTGTTATTTTAAATGCAAACATCAGTCTGCATTTGCATGCAATTTTAGGTTGCAACTTGTTGTTGAACAAATCTTATGCTTCTTCTTATGGTTACCTCAGCTTAATACTTCGTTCGTTCATGCAAATAATCTTTTGAAGAATACTGAGTTCTCAAATTTCCTCCATGAATCTGTACCTTTAGCCTATCCTATGTGGCCAGACTACATACTTTTTTAAAAGCTTGGGAGTAGCAATTGTTTCATAGTTATGTTATACCTAAAATAACTATGCTTATGTAGCATTTGTTAAGAATTGCATCCATATGATACTATTCATATCTAAAGAATTAGTAATATGTGTCTAAAAGAATAACAAGTTATGTACCTTCAAAGTAAGCTAGGGAAACATAAAAGCCCACATAAGGTCAGCCACTCCTAAGTTAGCTAACCAAAGACAAATTGGGATTTCCCTGAAGCCATATCCCATGGGAATTTACCAAACAGCTTTCTCTTTCCTACTGTGAACACTGAAAGCCTGTGACTCCTAGGGCTTTATCCAGCTTACACAATTTTAGATTCTGACTTTTTCAATCATATTAAATCTAAAATGTATCTGAAGTTTTTATCATTGGAAACATTCTCCCATGGAGATTTAATCTTTCTCTTTGATGAAATTCCATTGGGATTCATGAAGGTCTTACTTCTTACAAGTCTACCTTCTGGTTATTTTGTTAAGGACTTATGAGCAAATCGGATATTAAGAATCATTGGCCTACAGAACGAAGTTGAAAACTCTTTGGTTGTATAAAAAATAGATAGCACTACAAAAATGGTAGGTAGGAAAGAAAACTAAAAGGACAATACTGAATGAAGAGGAGTCTAAATTCCATATAAGATGCTAAATATTCATACCCTTTCTATAAAAATTAAGCCAAAGAAGATTCCTCTACCCCTCATGGGTAATTATTAAGGATGTATACGATTTAAAATGTATTTTAATTACAAATAAAACAGTTTTGTTGAAAAAAACACATTATTTAGATTTGAATAAAACATAAAGTGACCATCCCTAGCCACTTCCTCTTCCACTACCCAAAGTATCTACTCCTAACAGGAAGATATGTCTCCTAATCCTTTCCTACTTTGGAAATATAGGATGCCAAATATTCCATGTACTCCTCTACATTTCTCAGCCTCTTTGTGGTTAAGTTCATTTGACTAATTATGTCCATGAAATGTGAAAAGTGAAATGTATCCCTTCCAAGTGATGACAGTGCAAAGCAGCTGTATAATTCTTCACGTGCTCTTTTTCTCTTGCTAGAACAACCAGTTGACCTTTGTTCAGGTAGCAGGAGAGAGGATTGAAGTGTTCATGATCACTGAGTCACTGGGGACGACAGCTGCCCACTGGAGTTGTCTAGATCCACAAAGAACTCACAAGAATGAGCCATAAATTCTTGTTGCCTTAAATCACTAAGACTTAAAAATTGTATATTACAAGAATAGCCCTCTCTATCCTGACTAAAATGCTCATGCATATAACATGCCTATAAAGACTGACAAATAAGAGTAAGTAAAAATACTTTCTCTTTTGTTTCTCCAAAAGTAGGATACTAGTATGAATAATAACTTACATTTTTCATAAATAAGAGCATCTTTTGGTTTTCCCAGGAGAATTTAATATCTTTAATATTAACAAAGCATGTAATAAACAGCAAAGGTTCAGATCAAGTATTTAATAATGGATGCATATTTATAACTACCCTGTAAAATTTATTCAATCATAGGATGCTTGGTTATAATATTGATAATCAAGGCTTGTTTTATAGTTTCTATAATTGATTATATTAAAATAAGCTTTGTAACTCACAGTATCATTCAAGCTTATTTGAAAGACTTGTTTTCCCCATTTAAGGTCTCCTTTAACATGTAATTCTAGCACTCTTTTTATGCAGAAAAAGTAGGCACTTTCAAAACAATTTTTTTCTGTTCATGCTAGAGTGAGTTCTGCTCCCAGATAATCTAGTATATTCAGGCAGGGGGAAAAATGAGAAAGTGCCAAAAAAGAGAGTCCCATACACAAGAAGAAAACCCTAAATTTTAAAAATCTAATCACTACATCAAAATTAAGTACTCATTGATTCATATTTTAGGTAATATAATCACAAGAAGGACACCAACGACAATTTCTATTCCTAAATCTTAGGCTGTCAGTATGGTGAGAACCTAAAGACTGTGTTAGGCGAAATGTGAACGGATCTTATCCAGTTCCGTGAGAATGCTTGATAGGTCTCTCTCCAGAAAACTGCTAGCTTTAAGGTTATTTGGGCTAGCCCAGTAGCTTATTTGTTTTTCCACACAAGTGGTTCTTTTGAAGGAAAAGTAAAGAGCAAAACTCACAGCCAAAGTCACCCGATCAACCAGTTTGGTTAAGTGGCAGCCTTTATACCTGCCATTCAAGTGACTTCAACAAACATCATTATAATTGCTAGTATGAACTTGACCTTTGAAAAAAAAGGCAGCGTGAGGATTATGTTGTGTATTGTTTAATAAACTCTGTATCGTCAAGCCACCCAGACTTTAAAGCAGCAGGATGTTACAGTGTTGTTTTCATATCCTGTTTTAAAGATGATCAAACATTTCTCAGAGCCAACCCAGAGGTTTCTCTTTCTTTGGCACATTACATCCCAAGAACAATTACTTCATTCCAGATGACTATATTTTATAGCTCTTATCTGTTCCACAAGTTTGGAATGGGTTACAGTTCTGCCAACACAAAACATTTTACTTTCTCTAGATTCATACAAAAGAAATTTTGGTCAGCTCTGCCAAATTTGTACACTTTCTAAAAACTTCCTAAATAGGAAAGTCTTATTAAAGGAGATAAAGGAAAAAGAGACACACAAAACCCAAAGTTTTAGTTTGGGGAAGAAAGACTGAGGGAGGATCTAAAGTGTAAACCAACCGTATTTATTTATAACAGAGTGATTCTTTCACTGAACTCACCTGAGGAAATTCACATGTTCCAGCAGGAACAGTCAATTGTGTGAACTGACAGCAGGCTTCAGTCTATTTCCCAGTCAGGACTAAGACCCTTTTGTTAGAACAAAGGACACACTTTCTTCATTGCTTTATAAACACACCATGACTACAAAGTTCTACCAAGTACAATTTACAAAAGAGAACCATGAAGAATCACATTGCATTGTACTTGACTTACTTTAATATCTCTGGCATAGAATTGGTCATTCTTATAATGTGATTAGTCTCCAGTGTTACATTGTAAGAAGGAGTAAGGGCCAGTTCCTTGAAGAAGTGAGGAAACCATCACTCTTCAAACTATGGCTTAGATTACGGTGCATTGGCATCAGCTGAGAGCTTGTTAGAAATGCAGAATCCCAGGCCTGAGACCAGACCTATTAAATTGGAATCTGCATTGCAACAAGAACATGAGGTGATTTACAAATCGTATTAGTTTGAGAAGCATAGGACTAAACAACTTCATGCTGATTTCTCCATAGCAGACCTCTTTGTGTTCATTGGATCAATAGTTTAGGTTCTCCTAGAAGACTGCTCCTAAGTACATTAATTAACTCAATCAAGACACAAGCACTCGCTATATGCCAGACACTCTTCTAGGCTCTGCTCAAAACACAGAAGTCTTTCCTACAGTAGACCAAAAAGCTTAAATGCTAGTGTCCTTAAGCAAATAAAGCGCAAGATTTCGATAGAAAATTTTGATGCTTCATTGTTGTTAATGTTTTGGTGAAGCCCCATTATTTAAACAATTGGTGGAGCCTTGATTCCAATAATTACTTATTGATGATATATGTATCAGACTAAATCTTTGCTCTTTATCTGTTCAGAATGGGTAAAATTGTAGTATTACCTAAATAACCATGAATATATCAGTATTTTACATAGAGTAATCATATTCTTTGTATATCTATTTCCAGGTTAATCCCTGGGGTAGAAGCATTAAAACGTTTAATCAGTCCCAGAGAACTAAATAAGAAAATAATTGCAAAATTATACTTCATAGAGGAAATGATTAATTCTAGGGGAAAACATGTAGTTATATAAATTGTGAGTTAACTTATTTGTCACCTTTAAACATTGGTCTTACATTTCTAAAAGTAAAAGGTTTTACTTAGGGTTTTACACAGTAAAACTTGTAAGAAAAAATAGAACAAATCAGTGATGCCAGTCGTTTATTAACCTTAACTACATGGTACACAGAATTTATATGACATTGTTGATATTTCAGTTAGTATTTAAGTATTCAGTAATGAGCTAATTCATTCATAATTCCCAGTGTCTAACTTTAAGAATAATAATAATAGTATATACTGGAAAATGAAGATAAATTGTTCTTCCTTTATACACACACACACACACACACAAATGTACACATACATACAGTATTCTGGGTCAGTATATTGGTGATTGTGTTGGTAATGAGGGGAAGAATTGGATGTTACCAAATTGTGACTCCTAGATAAATGTACCATATATGAATAAGAGTTTCTGGAAGAGCCTCTCTTCTCATATCTGCTAGAGATGCCCATGGATCTTTCTTTTATTCCTGCTATTGGATATTGAGGAATCCTACTTTGTTTCAGGAACTATACACATTTTCAATTTCAACAGACCTTGCATGGGTAAGATTTTAAATAGATACATTGTCATATAATTTGTAAAGTACTCCTTTAGACTTGGTTACTAACAGCATTTGCAAAATTTGGGGATAGTGGCATGAAGAAGACCATGGTTGAATTTGGTGGTAGTATGCTTGTGTATCAGGTTTGGTGATAAAAGTAAAGAAGTTCCACAAATTTAGGAAAACACTGTCCTCTGTAGCCATGGTAACAAATAACTACTAAGCTTCTACAGATGATGTCAACTTCTGTACTTCTGAATATTTACCAATTCCTGAACTCCATGCTTTCCCCAAATCCCATATAAGATCCATCCTCTATTCTTCTCAGAGAGACTGTGCCTGACCAGCATAGCTCTCACACAATAAATTCAGTTTTGTGCTTTTTATTTAAGGTACTGTGTGATGGCATCAGCATCTTTTGACAGTAGATAGCATACCTGGGTAAAAAGAGAAAGGCATACTAACTGCTCAGTGCCTTCCTGCAACAGGATCCTGTAAAGCTGTCTAACTAAAAGATGGGCTTCTTCCCAAAGTGTGTGACCTCTGTGTCAGGCATTTCCTGGGACTTGTTAGAAAGGCAAATTACTGAGTCGTTCCCAGACTTACTGGACTTCTCTTTAACAATCTCTGCAGGTGATTCTCATACATGCTGAAGTTAAGTACTTATAAGACGTACAAAACCTACGTATTATCAAGCCAAAATTCAAATTGTTATCTTACCACCTCCTAAATATTTGACCTTGGATAATTTGCTGGACTATTCTGTGCTTCATCTGCCTGTACTATTTGAGGATAATATTGTACTTAACATCAAATGTAATTATAAGGATTAAATGACATAATGATTTTTAAATACTTAACCTAGCGTGTCTTAACAGCTGCATATTTGCCACTTACATTTATTATATTTATTCTTACTATTAGTTATTAAAACCATTTGTACATAACTTTATAAATTCAGATAACATATTCAAGTTTATGCAAATTATTTACAGGGAAAATAGATATCATTTTTTATAGCTACTTACTCTGATTGGTAATCAGCCGCAGTTTAATTTAGGAAATCATTTAAACAGCTGAAACTGTTTGCTAATAACAAAAAATAAAAATGAACAAAAAGTAAACTATCTTGACCTAAGATTACTAAGCCCTGGTAAGGTAGACCAAATTATCCATGATGAAGGATCAGTTTTTAATTTCATTTTTTTTTTCCCAGTCTGTCTTGAGCTGATGTAACTAAGAAGCTCAAGCTGCAAGTGACCCACAGAGAAGTTAAGACAGAAACTAGTAAATAACATGTTCAATGAGACAAGTTCACTCATCTTGTGTTTGTATGTTAAATTATCTTGCAAGTTTCTAAACTCTCACACTCAATTTTTGTAATAATTTCATCAGAAATTAGAAACGAAGAGTTCATAGATCACAATTTGAAGTAGCAGTAAAATAGAAAATAAGGATCGCTGATGTCAGACACAAAGCTTTCTCCCTTTTCCATGTTGCCAGCTAGTCCGCACATACTTAGCTTTAATTCAAAATTATGTAAAAATGAATAAATATTTAAAATTATTAACAAAAATATTACACTACTCTTCATAGAATGAGTATTTGAATGCCAAAATTTCTATTGAAATGAATTATTTAGATTTCTGAACATAAATATGCCACACCTACTATGAAGTATTAGGTTTAGGAAGCTGAGATACTTATTTCAGGACCCTTGAAAAAGGTGCAAATAAATTGCACAGTAGTAAATACAAAAAATCCTGCAGGCAATGATACTTTTAATAAACCAGAGGTAGGTCCTCATAACCTTCATTTTCTAGCTATCCATGACTTTGACAATTTATTGACTTCTGAAATATTCATTCTTTAAGAAGTTTTTTCTAATATGTCAATAAATGTATCTTGAAAATTTGAATGTATGAGTGGTAAAATCAGTTTCATATGAGAATGTATTCAACTTACCAAAAATATAAAATCGTGATTATAATGATTAATTGTAGTTTAGTTGTAACCTATAATAGCATACATTTAATTGATATTAATTATTGACTAATTATAGTATCATGTTATATAATATATTGTTATAACAAATAACTATATTAAAAAGTATTAGAAGTTATAAAGTGGTAGACCAAATTCTGTATATCTGGTAAGGAAAGTAATTATGGGAAGAGTGAGCTTGCTTATCCATATTTGGCAAAGAATGACAATAGAGATGTAATTATTAGCCTCAATATTCAGTGTAATTGCCACCCCAATATGAATGTTCATGACTCTTCAAACATTCTCTCCTTCTCCTACAGTCCTTTACTTTTTCCCACATATCCTTCCTAATCCTCAATAGAAAAAGACCCTAAGAATATATTTTCTTTTCTTTTTTTGTGTCATCCTTTCCCCTGTCCGTAATGACATGATTAGAATATTTTCAGCCTCTCTTTATCCCCCTCATGCCCACCTCCATCTCCTAGGTTTTGCTGGAATAATTGAGTGATTATTTGAATTGTTTTGAAATAAGTCCCTTAGATTGTGAAATTCCTCATATCCTCATTTATTAAACTTACATAAATTAAACGTCATTACTCACCACTGTTCTCTCTTCTTTCATCTTGTCTCTCTTATGATTAATTTGTCTTTTTATGGCCTTTCCTCAAGTATTTTCCTTAGGTAGTATAGTTGCATAGCAAACCATTCCAGTTTGTGTATGTCACTCTCTCTATATATGTTGTTGTTTTTTAAAAGGCATCAACAGGATAATAAACAAGAAAATGATGGACTGAATATAGGAGTTTTTGCATGCTGTTTGTTTTCCTGAGTGTATTAAATGATCTATTGTCTACTAGCTTCCAGTGTCAAAAAATAAAGCCTATATCAGTGTGATTATTTTTCCTTTGTGAGGAACTTGTTCTTCCAAGCTATAAATATAAACTTTTTTCTTTATCCTTGGAGTTCACACATTTTATAAGGATTTACTTTGTTGCATATATCTTCTTCTTAAATCAGCCTGAAACTTAGTCAGCCCTTTTAATTTCTGAACCCAAATCTTCTCTCAGTTCAGGAAAATTTATTTCTAGAAGTTGTTTAGTAATTACCTCTCTCCCATTTACTATGTTTTCCTCCTTTAAATCACCTTTTGGCTGTTCTTTTTCTTAGAGCTACTCTCACAGTTTCTTTTTTCTTCATGATTTCTCTTCCTCTTTCTTTTCTGTGCTTTGAGGCATTTCTTGTGCTTAATTCACTCAGTCATAAATTCTAATTTCAATAGTAACTGTTTTCCCTTCTAAAACATCTATTTAATGTTAGTTCCAAAACCAAGAATGTGGTGTGTGTGTGTGTTTGATTTGAACATCTTTCAATATACTCTTTTTTCCTTCCTCCCCCCGCTCTTCCTTCCTTATTTTTAAAAATTCAGTAGCTCATTTTTCCCTGGGCATGTATCCTGAATTGCAACCTGATCTTTTTCTTTCTCACTGCTATGGCCCCTTAAATGGGTAGTTATTTTCTTAAGCGGCACATGCAGCTGAGTTCTGGTGGCTGAAATTTATTTAGGACAGAGACTCTCTAGAGGATGAAAGTCAAAAGGATTATCTCACTTCGTCTTCTTGTCTTGAATGGCAGGCTAACAGCCTCTTCTTGATATACCCAGAAAGGTCACTCTGTTTTCTTTTTTTTCTGCGGTCTCCTAGTCTCAGAATCAGGGAAGACTCAGCAAATATCTAGTTCTATCCTGGTCTGCAGTGGGTCAAGTTGACTAGGGTTACTTAAAATAAATGATTATATACCTTCTTTTGTGAAATAGTTTATACATTCCCAAACACCAAGATCTTCCCAGGATTTGCCACTCATCTGCGCATTCCTCTTTTTTTTTTTTTTTTTTTTTTTGATGGAGTCTCACTCTGTGGCCAGGCTGGAGTGCAGTGGCGCAATCTCAGCTCACTGCAACCTCCTTCTCCCAGGTTCAAGAGATTCTCCTGCCTCAGCCTCCCAAGTAGCTGATACTACAGGCATGTGCCACCACACCCAGCTAGTCACTCTTTAATTAAGTGACTAGCCCACATGGGAAGAACCTAAGAATCAGGGATTTCATCCACCCCCGGTCACATTGAAGCTTTAGTAGCTACCAGGCTCAGAAGCAGCAAATAGTTTGTAATTGAGAAATTGGGGATGGAGGAGGTAGTCTTTAGATTGCTCCTTTTTTCTTGTTGATGTTTAACTTTCGTTTTTTTCTTGTTTTCTTGTTTTTTCTTTTTTTTGGTCTTTCATATGCTCGTAGAAGACCCCTTCTTTTCCCAGGACAAATCATGCCTAATATAAATTAGTCAGGGTGATATCCATCCTCTTACCAGTGTCTGACTGAGGTTTGCAAATGTGGCTCCAGTCCTGAGGCAGGAAATCTGTTTAGTGGCTTCTGGAAAACATTTTTTCAGGAGTAAGACTGAAAGATTAGGGATTTGTCTTAGAGTGGTAGAGGAAAATGTGCTCTTGATAGGAATAATAATCTATATCCCATTACTTTACATGTCTTTTTGGCAAAAGACATAAAATGTATGATCTCATTTTACATGTCTCTTAATACTGGTGTTAGACTCTTATAGGATCTAACTTTAGAATAAGATCTAATGTGTAGACCATCAAATAGACAGTAGACAAATGAAGAAATGAGTGAATGAGTGAGTGAGTGCTTTCCTATTGGTCCCATGTAAATACCATGTTTAATTTCTATCAGTCTGAAAATATTGTTTGGCAGAAAGTAAAAGGGAACCTTTTTTTAATAGTGCTTTTTCCTTTGGGATCTGTTTAGGCTTCCTCCTTATTGACAATTAACTAAAAATCATTTGCAGACTTAAAACCAAAGTAAAACAGCAGGTTAAGTGCAATGGTGTTTCTTTCTCCTGCCTGTAGGTTCATTTAGTTATATTCCAGCCAGCACTTGCAGGCACAGCTAACAACGCTGCACAGCAGGAACCATGCACTTGCTTCCTGAGTTCTCACAGAGACAAGGGGAGGCAGCTCTGTTTTGCAATGCTTCTTCATTTGCTGTAAAGATCAAAAAGAAGCATGCAGCAATATCACACATTAAAGGCACAAAAAATGAGTAATTACGAGCTTTTGGCTTTCTACTGTCTTTGAGAATATGCACCTAAGATACTGAATATATAAAATATGGTGACTCAATTAGCTATTCTTCACTCAGTTCAGTAAGGGACAAGTACTCATTACAACATCCCGTCTCCTCCAAAATGTACTAGGTATGCTGTACAAAGATTTTACTATGTGCTTCTTTCCAAACTATTACACAACCTTGTAAGGTTTGTTTGTTTTTACATGTTCTCTTTGCTCACTATCTCAAGGAATTTCATCTTTTTAGTGCACTGCCACAAACTTTTGGAACACAAAAGCATGTAGAACAAGCTCATTCAACCTGATCTCAGGCAGGCCCTCACTACCAACACCACACTGTCCTCCTGACATCACCTTCCCTGGGCTCCCTCAAAAACAGGTCTAAATACCTGCTCACAAATCATCAACAACACGGGGCCCACTACAGGGCGATTTACACAACACATAACAGTCTGTTTCTTATTTCATTAGAGGTAAACAGGAGTTAGTTTTACTTTCCCAGCCAATCTGTAGTCACTCAATCAGTTACCAATATTCCATATTTAGCTGTGTAGCCTGTGCTTCAACTTTAAGTTATAGTGAATCATAGGACTTGAACATTGGGCTGGGGATTTGCCTTAAGTAGAGACAAGAATAGGCAAAGCTCAGGTGTGTGTGAGCAGTTTAAAAGCCTAGAAGATGTTTTAAATTGTATGACTTCTCTTCTCCCTTGTACATCGCTTACAAGAAAGGCGTTTTGATTTAGGGGAAAAGACTTAGAAGTCATAACTAGGAAAAGGAGATCCAATTCTATATTGGCCGCTAATTAATTACTTGTGTATGGTTAAGTTACTTAAAAGTTCTGGGCCTCCCTTTCTTTCATTGTAGAATGAGGGTATCAGATTTCTGAAGTCCCTTTCAGCTACAACCTTCAATCAAAGTAGCGGCATCTTCCTGTCTCCATTTCTCCCAGGTTGTGTCTTGAGTTTTGGTATCTTCTTTTGTCCTTCCCTTTACTCAAGGTTGCTCTTTCACTTGGAATCTCCTGCACATAAATGTGAGATTGGGAAAGAGAAACAGAATCTCCAGAGAAACAGCCCTGTCTCCACACCAAACATTAATGGAAGATACAAAGAAATGTCTTTGCCTTTGTGATTTCCCTATTAAAAAATAGGACAAAACACACCCACACACACACACACACACAAACACAAAGGCTTTCAATTTTGCTCTAGGGTATTCTAATATTTTTCACAGATTTAGAGATACCAGAAATATTTATAAGAGGTTTGGACTTTTTTCCTCTGAAAAAATCTAATAAAATACCCAAGGCCAATTTTATTTTTTCCCAGCAGGCTTTTATAAAACAGGGTCAGCACCTCACATGAGTACACATGCATAAACCAGGAAACAAACCACAAGTTTACACAGATATCTGGTGATTTCCATCCTTTCCTGAGTTATTTGTTTAACTCAAATCACAACATGCGGTCATTTGGCTTTGTTTGACTTTATAATTACTGCAACTCTAAGAACTGGGTACAAACACTTATGACAAAAATCCTCACTTTCTGTGGCTAATGTCCAAAGTTTTGTCCCCATTTCTCTGTCTAAATATAGTTTTAAAGGTCTCTCTACCCAAATAGTTACATAGTTTCTGCATAACATTGACAACAGTATCTTAAACTGCCAAAAGTATCTATGAACAAATACTAAATAAGTATCCAATCTAAATTCTCTAATATTATCTCTAGTGCCTGTGGTAGTCGCTTTAAATTGTGCAGATGACCCAAAGAGTTATGTACACTAAACAGTTCGACAGTGACTTGTCAAACTGCCTGGCTATGGACTCACTTGGCCTATCAAAGAAGTAAAAGTTTACGCTTTTTATTGCTGTCTCTGTCAGATTCCTCTTACAAACACACATTATTCTTGAGCACAACCGCTCAGAGTGTCTTGTGCACACCACTTTTGAGCAGCTGTACCCTGATCTTCACCTGTGATATCTCTATCTTAATAAATCCCCAAACATATATTGGTAGCCTAGGTCTATGGACCCACAACTATTCTCAGTGCAATGAATATATTTAAAAAATAAGATGCATTCCCATGCTGTAGGAAATCAGAATCTATTTGGGAAGAAAAAATTCACATATATGAAACAATTAAAGAGTGATAGTTAAAATAATATATAGCCAATCCTCAATTATGTAGTTCAAACCGTAAATGTGTTGAGAATTTGGAAATGTGAGAGATCAATAAAGAGCTTTTAATAATCTTTTCATTGATCCTAAGGGATCCAAACTTGAAGTAGAGAAAAATTTCAATGTAGGTAGTTTTGTGTATTATTTAATGGTAAATAACTGTCTGACTTATTCATCTAGGTCATGTGAAATAGAATATTCAAATTCCATGCTTTTCCTTTACAGACCAGTTTCTCTTTTCTTTTCCTCTTCGCTTCTTCCCTTCCTCCCTTTCTCCCTCTCTTTCAGCTGACAGAAATTTGTCTAAGAATAGCTTAGTAATTTTGCTAGGTTGGATAATAACGGTAGCACATCCTTCCAGAAAAATAATTTTAAAACCTTAAATGCTTAAATTTTCTCATATTCAGATCACGTTTTACTTCATATACTTAAGGCCTTACTATTGCATAAAGAACAAGTTTCATAGCAAAAGCATTTTGAGGCATCTGTACCATGAGGTCTATATGTGAAATGTTAACAAAGCAAGGCAGTTTGAAAAGCCACATCTCTGGGAAATAGAAGGGCAGAGGAAAAGGTATCGGAGAGGGGAAGATAAAACAGCTTTAGATAAAAGATGAAGAGAGAGAAGATGGTGATTGAGAGCAAAGGTAGTACAAGAAAGTAATCTTACAAACAAACAAAAAACTAAGGATAACCTCCCAAATTGCACAACTTGAGATTGTGTAACTCCTTTAAGCTTAATTTATTTTATTCTGTTTCTTTCCCATTCTTATAAAAAATAATCATTGTTATCAGCAAGAAGGCAGATTATTCTGTTTTCATTTGTTTATTTCATATTTTGTTTGTGTTTTGTTTTTGTTTTATGCTCAATGAAGGGAATGATATCCACTAGGACTCTGGCATAGAGCAGTTGGTTAAGAGCTGTGATACATAAGATTACAAAAAGTGTTTTCGATGTTACAGAATAATTGAATGGAGATGAATAAACATATGCATACACTCCTCAAGGCCTTAATGTCAGTTAATTTCAAACACTTGCATATCAAAGCCAAATAAAGTGGCAGATATTTTTATTTCTTTTTTTTATTATACTTTAAGTTTTAGGGTACATGTGCACAACGTACAGGCTAGTTACATATGTATACATGTGCCATGTTGGTGTGCTGCACCCATTAACTCATCATTTAACATTAGGTATATCACCTAATGCTATCCCTCCTCCCTCCCCCCGCCCCACAACAGGCCCTGTGTGTGATGCTTCCCTTCCTGTGTCCAAGTGTTCTCATTGTTCAATTCCCACCTATGAGTGAGAACATGCAGTGTTTGGTTTTTTGTCCTTGTGATAGTTTGCTGAGAATGATGGTTTCCAGCTTCATCCATGTCCCTACAAAGGACATGAACTCATCATTTTTTATGGCTGCATAGTATTCCATGGTGTATATGTGCCACATTTTCTTAATCCAGTCTATCCTTGTTGGACATTTGGGTTGGTTCCAAGTTTTTGCTATTGTGAATAGTGCCGCAATAAACATACATGTGCATGTGTCTTTATAGCAGCATGATTTATAATCCTCTGGGTATATACCCAGTAATGAGATGGCTGGGTCAAACGGTATTTCTAGTTCTAGATCCCCGAGGGATCGCCACACTGACTTCCACAATGGTTGAACTAGTTTACAGTCCCACCAACAGTGTAAAAGTGTTCCTATTTCTCCATATCCTCTCCAGCACCTGTTGTTCCCTGAGTTTTTAATGATCGCCATTCTAAGTGGTATGAGATGGTATCTCATTGTGGTTTTGATTTGCATTTCTCTGATGGCCAGTGATGATGAGCATTTTTTCATGTGTCTTTTGGCTGAATAAATATCTTCTTTTAGGAAATGTCTGTTCATATCCTTTGCCCACTTTTCGATGGGTTGTTTTTTTCTTGTAAATTTGCTTGAGTTTATTGTAGATTCTGGAAATTAGCCCTTTGTCAGATGAGTAGATTGCAAAATTTTTCTCCCATTCTAAAGTCAAATACTGACTTTCTGTTGACACCACAAATACTTGTGCTATAAAATGAGGAGTGCTTTTGCCCTTCCCTCTCTTTGAAAGTTTCATTCCAGGTATAGAGAAGCAAAAAATCTGAGAACTCTGCTTAATTATTTCTGTGTATTTACATTAAGAGTAATGAGTTATATTACCTTAGGCCTGGATACAGTAAAACCAGGTAAAATTTCATAGTGGGAGTCTGTTAGCACCTGACAAATTTGAAATTGATATTCAAAACATGCTGTTAAAGAAAATAATACAAATAAAACAAAATAAAAAATAAAAGCAGAACTTGCTCTTTCAAAAGGAATGTGCCTACTGATAAATATAAAACCAACAATGAGGTATATCAGCTGGTCAGTGATTTAATATTTACCTTCACAATATCTGCTAATGTATTAAATCTCACCTAAAATTCAGTTTTAAGTAGCTCTTGGAACAGCATGCATCTAGTAATCAATATATATTTTTAATTATGTTGCCTTAGAAGAAAAAGTTAAGGAGGTTTTCTAAATACACGTTTAAATACAGAAACTAGTCTTTAAAGAGAAGAAGCTTTCACATATGTTGGAAGAAGTCTTATGAGCATTTCATTTTCAAGTTAAAATACAGACACCTATCTTACATTTCTATAGAAGAATCAAGGAGCCATCTGGGAAGCCACCTACATAAATGCTTTACACTGAAATATACCAAGAAAAAAAAGAATTGCAAAAGTTATAATGTTAGATATTTTTCTTTTCCATCATTTCTGCCATCAGCATTAGCTTAGGGAGAAAGCCTTTAACTAGGATTGAAAATATCAAATGTTCTATTAGGTGACATTAAATGTAATGGAATATCAAGGTTGAATTAATTTTGTAACTTCCTTTATCACTTTGAAGATTGCTATCTCAATAACTGGCGTCAATAGTCAACACAAGACTTGAATAATTGGTGATCAATCACAACAATTGGGTGACCTCATCCTTTTCAAACCTTGGAAACTTAGAGATCTTATTGAGAAAAAATAAATTGGAAAACACAGCTAGGTATGAGTTTAATTTGCCTGTTTAAAAGTACAGTCCAACCTTGCATTTCAAATTTTCATTATGCTATGCTAATAAGCACATGAGAATTTTATGGGCTTGATAGTTACTCATTTAGGAATGTTTGATATCACCAAAAAGTAATACATTTAACTACTAGTCAAATAACCTTATAAAATTCTCAGAGATAAGATTTCATAAAACTTGGACAGCACTAAGGGATGAAAAAAATTATCTTAATGACTTTCCAAGACAGGCATCATATTTCCATGTGAAAGCTTCACATAGAAGATACTTTATATCAAAGAATCTAAATTAGGATGAGTGCATCTTGGAGCAGGAGCCCACCATTGAGGGGGGCTTCAACAAATTCTCTTCTCAAGACCAGCCCTCTATGAAAATAAAAATATTTACACATCTATTTAGTCAGTGACAAACAGAGAGGAAACCATCTGGCCATTTGAATCAGTGTAAATTGCCCAACCACTCTTGTGAAAAGAGAAAGCTAGTCAAATTAAATGCTTATTTTGTTTTGGAGCTAAACAATTGTCCTAAACTGTAATCATAAAATCCACATTTGCAGTATCAAATAAACAAAAGCAAATCAGTGAAGAAAACTTGTTTTTGTGTAGTAATTGGCAGGAGGATTAGCATTTCAGTGGATCCGATTTCCTAAACCTCCTCATTCCTGATAACAGCTTCAGCGGTGAGGTGACACACCAAAAAGCATAAATTATCTAAAGCTGGAGATAAGCAGAGGCCATTTGAGGGTTCTGAGTGCAATATAAATAGATGCAAAACAGTAGCAGAACCAGCCCATTCAAAATCTCCGAAGGATTAGCTATGTGAGTTCTAACTCCTTTGCTGTTGTTAGCTGTGATTTATCATCAGACAGTAAGGAAGACTCAGCATTATCTGTGATAATTCAATGGCTTAATGGCAGTACCTTTATCTGGAGGTCATAATTAAGCTTGTTTGATCAGGCTGAGAACAAGCACCTACGCTGTGCTTTAGCCCTAACTATTGCTTTTGGTGTCAGGGTTATAACATAACAAGAACATCATTGGAAATGGCATTAGTAATTTTGTTCAAGCAAGTTATTACTTATCTATAAAACAAAATCCCCTAGATGGTAGGAGAACAATATGTTCCAAATTTAGAAACTTATGTATAATATAGAGTTTACGAATACTAGGTAGCTCAGGTGCTTGGACCTTCAACCAATTTGAATATAAAACTGAAAATAAAGAAATACTGTAACATTATTTTCTGCTAATAAAAATGAATGATAGTAAAAGGGAAATAAACATTTATTTTACCCTACGATTGAAACGTCTTAACTAATGCCAGTATTTCTTCAAAAGTAGTAAGAATTATAGGCACTGATTGAAATAGATATAATAAATCCTCATTAATCTGGAATTACTGGATGGAAATATTACTTAATATTCAGGAATATCTACTATTAAATATTTTTAATGAATTACATTTCATTACTTTAAAATCTTAACATCATTTGAACTAGTTATGATATATTTCTATAAGGAGGTCAGGTATAAATGTATCAAAATTTGTTTGGATTTAGCAGTACCGTTTGATCGTAAATAAGGAGTAATGTCACAACACACGGGAGAGTTTCTTCTTCAAGTTTTAAAGATATCACCTACGGCCATTTTACACACAATGCTCCTTTCTTAAAAATGTGCACAGGTCAATTTTATCTAGGCTAAATATAATTAGCTACAAATTCTAAATTAAATTATTTTAAATTGACGATGGCTTTCAATATTTGATTTCACGTTTTTGTCACTGCTGATTATTTTATTATATTAAATAAAAAACTTCTTTATAAAGTATTTTCACATAAAACTGATTTGTTTTGACAGACACCTGGTCCTAACTCTCTTTATATGTAATATGAACTTATAAAAAATTTCTCTCCTACCAATGTTTAACAAGCGTCTATACACCCATACACCCATGGCAAACTCAGATGCTCTGAGTTCAAATCACAGTTCTGTCTCACAGTATGTAATCTTGGGCAAATTATTTAATCGCTGTAAAGTTTCAATTTCCTCTTCTTTAAAAGAAAGGTAGTTGGAACCTCTGATGGAAGTGTTCTGTGGCTTCAGTAAGAAAATTCAGGTGGGTATTTTGCACAATGCCTAGCACATCATAATTCACAATGAATGATAATTCGTAAATTAGTCCCCCTTCTCCTTCTCATATCCACCTAGCCAAGAACACGGGACTAATTTCTTTAAAAATAAGACAATAAGAACTTAGGAAAACTAGATGTTAAGACTGAGCACACAGATGAGATAGTCAAGACAATAGTCAAAAGGAACAAATCAACTATACTATCTATTCTATTGCTTAGTAACCTATTTCAAGAGCTTGAGGAGTTTTCCCTTGATGGTCACAGATATCCTATTTTTCCTGTCAATAATTACTTTTATAACCTTCTAGAGTAAATTATGTATACGAAATTTATATGTGCAGGATATGTTAATACACATGCATACATGTGGATAGAATTTAGCCTACTTTTTTAAACTAAATTTTATAGGGAATTGTCCATGTTCTTAATACAAAAGTTATTATTTATTATATATAATAGTTATATACACACATATATGTGTGTATGTATGTGTGTAGATATAAATCAGAGAAGTTGTTTGAATGATATTATATGATTATTTGCTTTGAAAACTCCATTTTTGCCAGACTCCAAGTAAGAGTTCCAGTGTATAGTATCAGAGGGTTTAGTTATCTTTGTTCTTAGTAAAAAGATTAAGTGTCATAAACGTATGCCTTTTTTATGTACACATTGTCAAACCTTGGGTACCGTACAAGACTGTGCTCCAGTGTTCCAAACGTTCTAAAGAACCAAATAATCTCCTTCAGGAAGAGGCCTGATCTCTGAAGCAGGAGCCCAGTTGCCATTGACTGAATGCTTGTGTTTGCCCAAAATTTATATATTGAAACCTAATCCCCAATGCAATTGTATTAGGAGATGGGCCTTGGGGAGACGAATAGCTTACGAGGGCTCCACTCTCATGAATGGGATTAATACCTTCATAAAAGAGGCCCGCGGGAGCTTATTTGACCCTTCAGCTCTGTGAGGACACATGGAAGGTGTCATCCACGCAGCAGAGAATCCTCTCCAGACACCCAATCTGGCAATTTGATCTTGGACTATTCAGGCTTTAGAACTGTGGGAAATAAATTTCTGCTTTTTATAAGCCACCCCATAGTTTTCTATTATACCAACCCAAATGGACTGACAGCAGTGTCATCCACAAAGATAGAGAAAAATCCCCACTCTTTTCGAAGATCAGAAGTATTTTGTTAAGCATTCTCTGATAGGTGTGATATTTCTATTTTCCATCTCACTTCTTAATTATTGACCACGACAATCATATAGAAACAAGAGTTGAGAATACACAGCCACCTTCTGAGTTATGCCTTTTTTTTTGTCCCCCAAGACAGAGGCTGAGTCAGGAATTTTTGAAAACAAAAGGAAGCAGGAGAGAGGTGAAAGGGAGATTCAGCTTGGACTGTAATCAGCATTTCAAGTATCACATTTATAATTTTAAGGTCATCTGTTCTACCCGCTGGTCTAAAAATCTGAATTTTGCTCTGCAAACCCTACCAAGTTACTATGCAACATGTTCTTGAACACTTCCAGTGATGTGTAGCTTTCAATCAAGTAAAGAAAGTCTTTCTTTCTTTGGACACTATTGCTAAAAATTTTTCCAATTTTTTTCTGCAACTTCCATTTATTAGTACTGGTGTTCCCATAGGATTCACAATTTAATATTCTATCTAACATCCCTTTGAAAATTTGAAATTATATAGCATATCACACATGATATTTCTCTGATCAAGCCTAAATCATAGGCACAGTTTTGAAAGTCCATACCAAGTAAATCAGGATGCTGGGGAGCCAGATATTAGGATAAGTTAAAGATCTGCAGGTGATTCCCATGTGCAGAAATGTTTGAGAATCAGCACCTAATAGTCTTGCCAACACATAATAGCATCAGATTTTATTATTTTTGCTAATCTGATAGGTGAAAAATGATATTCCATTGGCTTTTTAAAATTAAGATGTCTAATTTAATATTAATTTTAAATTAATATTGTTAAATAATATCTCAGATAAATTATTGAAAATTAGTTTTAACTTTTAAAAATTTTCATATGCTTGTCATTCTAATATTGTCTTCTGTGATTGCTTATTCATTTCATTTCACCATATTTTTGGCTTAGTTTTAAAAAATTTATTGGAAATTCTACATTTTATTGATGTTGATTCTTTGTATTATTTATATTACTAACATTTTCTAGTTGTTACTTAATTTAAAATTTTTATTTTAAATGAACTGCTTTGTTTGTTATTGTAAAATAAATCCAAATTTTTTTTATTGCTTATGCTCTCATGGCTTGTTTCAAAAATCCTTCCCTATTTCTAAAGAAAATTCACTTCTTCATGGTATTGTTGGCCAATTTATGAACATAATGTGATTCTCCATTTATCCAGCTCTTATATTGTGTCCTTTAATAGAATGTTAAATTAATTCTCAAACATTCATTGCACTTTTTCTGTTACATTATCTTTGGTTGTTGCTGGTATGGGGAGGTACTGCTGATTTGGGGCTACTTTTTTCAATCCAACAATCTTGCTGAAGTCTATTATTGGTTTTAAAAGCTTTTGTGTTTATCCTTTGTGTTTTTCTAGATAAATTACCAGATGATCTGGAAATAATGACAATGTTGTCTCTTCTATCCATACAGCTTATTATATTACTGTTACCAGGACTTTTATAATATAATGTGCAATACAGGCAACACCAATAATTCATGCCCTCTTCCAAACTTTGAAGATGATATTCCTAAAGTTCCTTGTACATTTGCTTTAGGTTTTTGGGAGACAACTTTTATCATGTTAAGGAATTTCCTGTCTATTCTTGGTTTGTGTGAGCTTTTATCCTAAATAAGTGTTGAAGCTTTTCAAATGACTTTTCTGTGTGTATGAAAAAGTATGTGATTTTTCCCCCCATTAATGTGATGGAAAATACTGAGTGATATTCTTTTATTTAACTGTCCTTACACTTTCAAGGTAAAATTTACTCAATTACAATGAATTGTTTTGTTAGTACCCTGAACTTTTTGATCAGCTAATGTTAATTAAACATTTTATACCTATATTTATTTAAAATTTGCATATAATTTTGTTTTCCTAGTTTAAGGATTAAGGTAATACTTACATAGTTAAATGAATCGGACACTTTGCCTAATTTAATATATTGATGTAATTTGCAGAAGTATGTTTGGAAAGAGAAATAGAATCGGTTCCTTGACATTTTGATAGTATTTACCTGTAATACCCTCTAGGCCTAGAACTATTTGAAGAGAATGCCTTTTTATTACACTCAAATTTCTTTATTGGTTATCAATCTTTTCAAATTTTCTTACTTCCTTTTGAACCAACTTGGGCGTTTCATTATTTCCCTCAAATTTACCCACATTTTCAAGTTTATTGATGTGTAATTGTACATAATATTCCTTATGATTTTATATATCTCTTTTACCTAAGGTTATTTCTCCTTTTTATTCAATATTTGGTCTATTAAGTCTGTTTTATGAGGTGCTTAGTGTATTAAATCTGCTTCATGGGGCATTCCATGGAATTGTTAATGTTTTTTTCATGATATTGACCTTCTTTGTGAGGCTGATGATTCTTGATTATAGGCTAATGTTCTGCAACAGTGTTATCCTATCTTGGCCTTTGGCCAACACATAAATGGCACACTAAGGAACAGATTCACTTTTAGGATTCTGGAATTCCTTTGCTTTGGCAGCTAGTTCTGAGGAACCCTGCAAAAAAGAAACCAGCTTTCATATGTTTTCTCCAAAGCCTTTGAAGTGTCCAGCAGACACTTGACCTGCAATGAATAATAGTAGCCTTGTCTGGCACGTCCTGGGTTGCTACTTGTCAAAGAGCGTTAGCATGGATCCACTGGCCACTAGACATGAGCAATTCCTTCTCCTCTCTTTCTTTTAATGGTGTCAGTGGTTAAAAGTGGAGGCTAGGATCCTTGTATGCAGCCAGGGAAAAGTTAAGCACAGAATGGGACCTTACTTAGACCCTGTCAAACCTGTTAGAAATCAACCAGAACCAAATTATCTGATATTGGCCAATGGATTCTGGACCAAAATGTCTAGCCTCAGTAAGAATAGAGGCACCTTATTACTCTTTTCTTTTTTCTTAATCAGTCTTCTGGTAAGTGTTTAGGGCTTTTTTGCGGAAAATTCTTTTCTTTAGGATATACTCATAAATCTTTTTTAAACTGATAAACCATTCATTCACAATTGCTAAATTACTATTTATTTATTTATTATTTATTTATTTATTTGAGAGGGGTCTCACTCTGTAGTGCAGGCTGGAGTGCAGTGGCGTGATCTCGGCTCACTGCAAGCTCTGTCTCCCGGGTTCACGCCATTCTCCTGCCTCAGCCTCCCGAGTAGCTGGGACTACAGACGCCCGCCACCAGGCCCGGCTAATTTTTTTTTGTATTTTTAGTAGAGACGGGGTTTCACGGTGTTAGCCAGGATGGTCTCCATTTCCTGACCTCGTGATCCACCCGCCTCGGCCTCCCAAAGTGCTGGAATTACAGGCGTGAGCCACCGCGCCCGATCAACAATTTATTTTATAAACCCATTCCCTAAGACTGTGCTGCTCAGGTCATATTCCATTAAGTAGGACAAATTTAGGTGTTTACCTTTGCTACAGCATCCTAAAAATGCTTGCCAACTCTTTTTTATTCTACTTGAAGTTCTGGGGTACATGTGCAGAACGTGCAGGCTTGTTACATAGGTATACACGTGCCATGGTGGTTTGCTGCACCCATCAAGCCGTTATCTTCATTAGGTATTTCTCCTAATGCTATCCCTCCCCCAGCCCACCACCTTCCGAACAGAAAACCAAACACTGCTTGCTAACTTTCAAATATCTTTTCTTTATGGCAGAAGTTACACTTTCAGAATATAGTCTGTGCCAAATTGTATGTATATTTCCAAAACATCACCATTTCCATCATAGTATCAGCCTATGCCAAAAGCTTAGCTCAGGAGAAAGCCTGAGCTTTCTTAGATGGTGTGTCCAGGAAACAGCTATAGTCCTATTTCACAGAACTCTGACAGCATTAGCATGTAATATTTCAGAGTTTCGACATTTATAAAGAAATTCTGAGTCTGAACTTTGGGTCATCGCCTTCTATACCACTTCTTTCCTGGTTGCGCTTCAAGAAAAACAGAAAATTTGATGTTGTAGAAAAATTCTTACAGGTCTTTATTTTGTCATATACTTATCACACTTTATATGCCCAAGTGTTTTAAAGTTTTTTTTTTCACTTTCATGTTTATGTTTATATTCATTATAGTATTTCCAAGTACATAGTTGCTTCTGAAAATTTACAGTCACCTCTGCATAGTGTTAGGGTGATAATTGGACATCATCAAGGACATGCAGCCTGGGAGGATCGTTAGAAAACCCCAAGCAGGTTTGACATGGTAGCTTCTCAGTTCACAGTCATAGATGAGCACCAGAATTTATACTCCATGAGGCCAACAATTTTTGCCTGTTTTTGCTTTCACCTTTCTTTCTGCCACTTTAAACCTTGCCTATAACAGAGTAGACACTCAACAAATATTTGCTAATAAATAAAGCATCACTTTATTTTCTCTTAATTCAAATGACCTGTTCTGAAAGATACAGGTCTCTCTAGCAGGAGGAGATGACATCACTTTATTTTCTCTACTCACTTTATTTTCTCTAATTCCACTTAAATGCTGATTTCAAATGAGATGGTTGAAAATTTAGCCTCAGTCATGCTTAGCACTTCTCTGCTTCTGCATTTTTATCAAAGGGCTGAGATCTATGCAGAGCCAAGTCATAAGTTGTTTTCTCTGAACTAATATTTTTTAAATGTTTAAAATACGCACATGGTCACAATGGAACTCAACTAAAGCTGAATACTTGTCAAGTTCAGGTCTGGAAGATCTCTCTCTCTCTCTCTCTCTCCTCTCTGAGTGCATGAGAAGAACTTTGGTGGAGCTTGGAATTAATGGGATATAAAAAAAATGGAGAAGTCTTGTACCTATACCCAAAGAGTGGGACAAAGAGGCCCTCTCCATGTAGATTGATATGGGGAGTAATTGCCTACACAATTACTGTAACAGGAATGTGCTTATCACCCAGATGGTCACATATCTTTTTTTTCTATTTGACTATTTCTTTAAAATAGGAAGAATAAAGAAATTTATGTGGTTGTTAACTGTTTCTTAAAGTTGAAACATACAATCTTGACCCAGTGAAAGTCAAAGAAGGTGGTTTATGACAGCTTTTTTTTTTTTCATAGCAAAATTTAGAAAGGAACAAGAACAAAGTGCTCTGGCGCCTGTGAGAGAATAAAACATCCACAATTTACAAAATAAGTGCTTCAAGTGACCTATGACCAAACTGACAGCCTCTTTAAAAGATGATATAACTTGCTAAGAAAGACAGAAAAGTTACGAACTGTTCCGAAAGATACAGTTCTCTCTAGCAGAAGGAGATGACATTTTTGACACCAGCAACATCAAAGGCATTGCCCTGAGAAAGGACCAGTTAGTTTCTCTGGAACACATCTAAATTCAAGTGAAATAATTGATTCATATCAGAACTTTTATTTTACTTTCAGAAATGCTGATATTTCATGAGAAAAAAATGGAAAAAGGTAAAGGCAGGAATATGGTGGAGGTATTGCTGGGGACACAGAACTTGAGGGTGGTTTCTCTAAATATTTTCTTGAGAATATTTAAAAATGTTTTCACTGATGCTGATTCAGTTAATATGAGTAACAGGTAAATCCATTCTACATATTCCAATTTGGTAGAATGTTCATATTCAGTGAATAAAAGAAGTGCCATTTGAAGAAGTATTAGCAGGAGGAAGTGGAGAGGAAGGAAGAGAAGGGGAAGAAGGAAAGAAAAATGAAGAGGAATAGGAGGTGACAAGAGAGAATACCATGATTACAATCAAGATTAGGGCCTGAATTCCCTTTGTAAATATTAAAAGTAGAAGATGAGCTCTTACTCTATTTTGAGGATCAATCTAGACAAATTAATTAAAATGATAATATAAAATAAAATTAATGAGTCTTCCACTTTTATATTGTTGGTTTAGATCTTTTCTTGTGAAATGATAGTAGAAAAGAAATTATGGTAATTATATTTGCTCGTATTGTTTAAAGAAGACTAATTGCAAATGGCAAAATTGCTTCTTTGTATAGGCAAATTAGACTTTTGAAGAAAATTTTAATCATGAGAGTATTATTTCATTATTCTTTTCAAACAATGAATTCATAATTTAGATTTGAGTCCTTGATTATTCTCCTGGTAGTCTGGCTTAAAGGATTCTTCTCTTGACCGAAATTCTGAAGATTGGTTATTCTTTTACATTAAATCCCTATAAGTAATATCAGTGCTTTTTAAAAATTATTTTATACTAGAAATACGTGCATGCATTTTTCTATAAAAGTTTTTGTTGATGTTGTTTTTAAGATGGAGTCTCACTCTGTTGCCCAAGCTGGAGTGCAATGGTGCAATCTCGGCTCACTGCAACCTGTGCCTCCCGGACTCAAGCAATTCTCACGCCTCAGCTTGTGGGTTCCTGGGATTACAGGTATTCACCACCACGCACAGCTAATTTTTTGTAGAGACAGGATTTTGCCATGTTGGCCAGGCTGGTCTTGAACTCCTGATCTCAAGCAATTGGCTCGCCTCTGTCTCCCAAATTGCTGGGATTACAGGTGTGAGCCACCGCACCAGGCCTCTGTAAAAGATGTGATCCACAGGGAGGGGAACATCACACACCGAGTGCTGTCAGGGGGTGATGGGCTAGGAGAGGGATAGCCTTAGGAGAAACACCTAATATAGATGACGGGTTGATCGGTGCAGCAAACCACCATGGCACGTGTATGCCTATGTAGCAAACCTGCACATTCTGCACATGTATCCCAGAACTTAAATAAAAATTTTTTTAAAGACGTGATCAATATAGAAGAAATGAGAAGAAAATATAAATGTCCCATTCACTTCTACCATACTGATACCTTCTGACATCATCAGAGGTAATCACTACAAAATAATTAAGTACCACCTTCTAGCCCCTCTTCCTTTACTTTATTGCCTGCATATATGCACAAACACACACACACAGATGTCCATATGTCTTTTGGCTTTTTGCTTTTTTACACTATTAGGAAATACACTGTATTGTGGTGAGACTTTTCTATAGTTTTCTTGAGATCACTCCATATCAATATTTATAGGTTCACATTCTTACTGTTTATTGTTTTCTATAATTCATTGTATAGATGTACTAAAATTTACATAACCACTCTCCTAAAGTCACATTTTTTTTCTGGCTTCAATGATGCAAAGAGCATTTTTTTTATACATATCTTTGGGAGCATATTTAGGTGTTAACATTCACAGAAAAGATAAACCAAAGATGGAGATTTTTTTGAGAACATGACTAAGTATATTTTCTGTTTTCACCTTATGAGAAAATGTAGGTATTTTAAAGTGAATTATTTACATATATATATTTCAAAATATATTTATAATTATTTATATATATTTCAAAATATATTTATAATTATTTATATATTTTGAACTCTTATGTCAAAAATATTATTATTAAATGTCAATAAGTTATCTGTGTTTTAAAATTAGTATACATACTACTTTTAAAATTTAAATAATTTCATGTAATATAATATGCAAAGAGTGCCCCTACATCATTTTAAAACTAATAGAACACCAGATATTATCAAAGTTCAAATTATAGTACAGGTTGAGTATCTCTGATTCTGAAATCCAAAATCCAAAATACTAAAATATTATGAACTTTCTGAGTGCTGACATGACTCCACTAGTGGAAAATTTCATACCTGATCTCATATGACAAATGCACACAATTATTAAAAATATTGCATAATATTACCTTCAGGCCAATTGTATAAGTTGTATATGAAAAGTAATGTATTTTACATTTAAATGTGTGTTCCATTCCTATGATATTTCATTATATATATGCAAATATTTTAAAAATCTGAAAAAAAATGTGAAATTTGAAACACGTTTGGTCCAAAGCATTTTGGATAAGGGATACTCAACCTGTATTCTTACATTTTGTGTTAGTAATAGTGATAGCTAAGCACATATTCAGGAACAGGCTGAAAAGTAAATATTATGTTTTGAGCCAAGGAGTGGAGGATCAGAGTGATATTTATAAAGTTCCTATTATGTGACAAGCACAGAACTCTTAATCCTCATATAAACGGTTTGAGGTATATTTTTATCCTACGACATACCTGTGCCTGTGTTTCCCTATTAAGTTTATTTTTATGTCAAGAGTCCCTGATAGATGAGGAGAAGATACATTTATATCAGCTAAAAAATTTTTTTAGGAAATTTTTAAAATTTCCTTCCAACTTGGTAATAATCCATTCAATCTAGATTCTTAGGGAGTGCTCATTCAGTCAGTCTTTTTATCTAGCCTCAAAGTAATACGGAAATACTGAGAAATGCCCTGCTGAAATCAAGGTGTACTTTGCACATAGAATTCTCCTGATTTTCTTGTATCTTAACTCAATGATAAAATGAAGCAAGGCTGTTAATATGACTAGTCTAATTGGGCATTTGTTAAGTAATTCCTTTTTCTTCTTTTAAGGACTCAAATCTAATCTCTAATTTTACCCAGGGTTGTCACCCAGGGTGCAGAGTTTCTGAATTCTGCTGCTGCCATTTTCTTTTGAACTTAAGAAGGAATATGGCATCTCCAGTCATCTGGCAGTTTCCCATTCCCTATGATACTTCAAAGAGCAAAGATAATACTTTTGCAATCACAATTACAAATAAAAGTACTTTGAGGGCAAGATCTTTATCTGTTTTACTCCCTGCTGTATGAGCAAACATTTACAACAGTGCTGGCACTTGGTAGGCACTCAATAAATATTTACTGAATCAATACATGAATTGTTACACTAAACTGGGATTTAATTTGTTTCTGCCTAAAGATATGAATTTAAAATATTTAAGTGCTGTCTTATCTTCATGCATAACATTTTTTTCTCTCCTAGGCTGAATTTAAATTCATGCTTAACCTGTTTTGCTATTTTAGTTTGAAGATCCTCTTTTACAGAAAAGACATGACACAGATGTTATTACAACATGAAATCATGTGAGGAAGCTTTTAGGAAAACAACTCTTCCTGAAAGAGTTTGCCTTCTCAGGTATTCTAAGCAAAGCTTTCTCAGCCCCATATCTACACATGACTGGTTACTCTGAGCAGACTTTTATCTCTGCTTAGTTCAGTAGTAGGCATCAAGCCAGGGCCATTTATTTCAGACTGTCAAGAAGGTGTAAATTTAAACCTTCCCCTGCAGACTCTTGTCTAACCTTTAAACTGGAGGGCTGTGGTGGCCCTGAGCACAGATGTAGCTCTCCCAGGTAGGGTGATCCTAGGGGAAAATATGCAATAGCTCTTCAAGGTCCCTTCCTTCTTGTCATGTCACACAGAGATGTTTCCTGTCATTTCAGATCTTCAGTCCTCTATAAATACCTTTAGAACCATATACAAGGATTGGAAGTCATACAACCCACAACGACCTTCAGATTTTTAAAGCCAGAGATACCTTAATAATCAGGAAACCAGGACCAGACAGAAATGCTATTTGTCTAATTATGAGGGTGATGAACTCTGTTACTTTTCTAGGTAGAAGATTATGACAAATATAAAAGAAAAATTAAAATATACATGTTCACAACCTTTTCTCTCTCTCACAAACACATGAACACACATATACATACATACAGCACTGTATCACATTTTAATTTTTACCCTTTTTGAAGGCAGAACTTTTAAGTCTACACCTATGAGGTTGGTGGAGAGAAAATTTGAAAGAAGACAAGAAAATCTCTATTGATTTCCATTAGAAAGGCAGATACATCAAACTATATAGATAGAAGAAAGAAAAGAAAAGGTGGGGAGAAAAAGAGACTACTTCTCAGCTGTGTCTGGGGATAGTTCCAGGGCAGAGTGAGTGCTAGGTGGCTGGAACCCAGCTGAGCTACATGAAGCTAGACTTGGAGAGATACGTGAGTTGTGAATGGAATTCCTCTCTGGTACCTTTTATGTCTCTCTCTTAAATGTTCAAAATGGTTTTAAATTCTCTTTTAAACACTGGATAATTTTTAGGTTTATATATTTTTGTTTGTTATGTTTGTTTTCTTAATCTAAGACAGATAAAAGACACTTTGCCTAGACTAGTTAGAGGTGGGTGTTGTTTTCTAACATTAAGAGAAAAAGCCAAAATTTCATTTCAAGCCAAAATGGAATAACAGAGGACAAACTTCTATATCTACTGAAACAAAACCGTTTTAAAAATAAGAAGAAATTTGAAACAATGGACTTCAAGACACTGAATGTCAGGCAAGAAAGAATGATGATCCCTGAAAGATGGGAAATAAACAAGGTTAGCCCTATAATTGCCTTAGCTTTTGGCTTCAGAGAGTTTCCAGGTTGTGATTCAGCAAAGGAGACATGAAGGGACCTCTCAGACTTTCTGATTTGGACAGACAAAGCTGAGAGTCTTGGGAGACCAAGATGCTAGAGATTGTGGAAGACAGTGCTGGACAAGAGAGTGCTGCACAGACAGAGAACCCTGGAGGCTGGTGCTTCTTGATTATGCAGCCTAGTATAGCACATCTAAAAATGAGAAAGCTATCCAACACCAGGGAAAGAAATACCCAAAAAGGATTAGAGAGAACAGTTCTAGGAGCTCATCCAAGGCTGGGAACAGTGCCTACTCCTATCAATCAAACTGGATATTCTTATAATTCATGAGGCATTGGTTGCAGTGGTCAGAAGCGTTTTGTTTCAGTAATAGGGGAAAATTAGACTAAATACAGATCTGGTCCCTCTCAAAAATCTTAAAACCAAGAACTGAAAAAAATAGACTGTTCTCAGATAACTTAATTGTGTTCCAGAACAAAACTCAAAGATACTCATAGGAATACAAAAATATTCACAACCTTACCAAGAAAGTTCACAGTGTTTGTCATTCAATCAGAAAATGTGAGGAATGCAAAGAAACAGGATTATAGGATGTATAATGAGAAAAAAATAATCAACTGAAAACAACCCAAAATTGAAATAGATGTTAGAAACAGCAGACAATGACAGTATAACAGCTATTACAACTGTAGTCCATATTTCTATTGTCTGTGTCTCTACTTAACATTTTGTAGTCCACAAACTTTAGTAGCGACATGGACAATAAAAAAAGACTCCTGAAAATTTTAGATGTGAAAACTTTAATACCTGAAATTAAAAATATATCAGATCAGATTAACAGCAGATTAAACATTGCAGAAAAAAATGATTAGTGATCTGAGGACACCACAATAGGACCTATCCAAAATGAAACAAAGACAAAACATAATTTTTTAAAAAATGAATGCAGCATCAGTAAGCTGTGGGCAGCACCAAGCAGCCTAACACATGTGTACCTAAAAGAGGAAGATGGGGACAAGAAAATTTGAAGAGATAATGACTAACAATTTTCCAAATTTGATAGAAACTATTAACCCCCACAAAAATCCAAGCACAAGAAAGATGAAAATTACACCACGTCAACCATAATCAAATTGCTTAACACCAGTGATAAAGAGAAAATCTTAAAAACAACCAGAGAAGTAAAGACATACCATAGACACAGTAACAAAGATGACTGAGACAATGCAGGTGAGAAGTAAAAGGAGTACCAGCTTTAAAGTAATAAAAGAAAAAGGCCTGTCCACCACCATTCAATATCCAGTGAAAATACATTTCAAAAATGAAGGAAAAATAAAGACTTTTTTTTTATACAAAAGCTGAAATAATTCATCACAAATAGACCTGCAGTCCAAGAAAATTAAAGGCAGGCAAAAGAAAAATAACACCAGATGGAAATATCTTTCTTCAAAAGTAATAAAGAGCACCTGAAATTGTAACTATGAGAGAAAATATATAAGATTTCTGTTGTTTTAAATATGTTTAAAAGCTAACTCTTTAAACAAATATATTAATCGCTGAGACCAGCTCAGTCGGGGAGACCCTAACCCAGCAGCGCTAGAGGAATTAAAGACACACACACACAGAAATATAGAGGTGTGAAGTGGGAAATCAGGGGTCTCACAGCCTTCAGAGCTGAGAGCCCGGAACAGATATTTACCCACGTATTTATTAACAGCGAGCCAGTCATTAGCATTGTTTCTATAGATATTAGATTAACTAAAAGTATCCCTTATGGGAAATGAAGGGTTGGGCCGAATTAAAGATACAGGTTGGGCTAGTTAACTGCAGGAGGAACATGCCCTTAAGGCATAAATCGCTAATGCTATTGTTTGTGGCTTAAGAATGCCTTTAAACGGTTTTCTGCCCTGTGGAGGCCAGGTGTTCTTTGCCCTCATTCCCGTAAAACCACAACCTTCCAGCTTGGGTGTTATGGCCATTACGAATGTGTCACAGTGCTACAGAGATTTTGTTTATAGCCAGTCTTGGGGCCAGTTTACGGCCAGATTTTGGGTGGCTTGTCTCCCGTCTTTGATTTGCAAAGAGATAAAAGCAAGGGCAGCTTTGTCACAGTGAGCCACTTCTCGCAGGAGTCGAATCTGCATCTGCAGACTATACAAAGACAAACAACGTAGATTAAAAGCACAGTCATCATTGAAATCACAGAGCTTCCAAGTGTTTTTATCCATTTTATTGGGTTACTGGCTGCTAATTTGTCTGCAGCTCCTTTAAGCACTCTGGTTCCTGGCATTAAGGTCAGGTGTGCCTGGGATGATTTAAATATTTGTTCTTTTAATTTTGCTGTATCCAAAAACAAGTTTGTAGAGTGTCCTTCTAGATGCTTTTTTATTCTTTCCCACATTTTGAGCATTTGATAGTTTCCACAAATCCTTGTTTAGCTCCTAGAGCGGGCCATATCATTTGAGGTTGAGGTGCCACTATACCACCATGGTTCCAGATAATAGGAACTTTTGCCATACTTCTGATCATTTCTACAATCTGATCATTTTGTTCAGATGATCTGAACATAGTGTGGCCGTGGCACGCAGACAGAGAGGTGCAATTTAAGCTAAACATCCCCTTAGGGGACCAATTAATAACGATCCCATAGGAATCATTGTGCAGCACCTCTGCCTGTTCTGCAAAGCAATCTTCCTAAACAAGTACGTTCATTTTTTCTAACTGGGTCCAATCCTGTTTACAAATAGGTTTTTGAGGGCGGTATGCCTCAATTATAGGAGCAGATTTATTATGGTAAATACTGAGATCAGAAAGCATGTGTAACTGTGTCATAGAGTGATTGCACCCAGGCATTATTACCAGCCTTTATTGAAGGAATACTTACAGCAGTGGAGATAACTGCTATCATAGCTACCATTAAATTATTCATTGTGACTGGTTGTCCCGCTTTCCTCATGTTTTCTTCCACCATCTGTGACAGCTTCTTGATCTGTCCCCAGGTGGGTGGCTGTGTTCGACAGGTGTTGCTCATGACAGTTGGGGTCCTCCTCAGCATCAGCCTCGACATGGCTGCAACTGGGGGGTCCTCGGGATCCTCCCGGAGTCTCTTCCTCAGCATCTGACTCATGATAAGGTTTCAGGTGTCTTGATGATATCCAAATCGGCTGTTGATTTTTGCCTGGAGAAATACAAGCATAACCTCTACCCTAAGTTATTATTTTACGAGTTTCCCAACTTTTTGTTATTGGATCTTTTCATCAAATGATGCTAGATTCAATTGTGTATGGGCTGTCCTGTAATCCCTATTATTAATAATAACGTAATGTGGGGATTATAATGTATTTAAAAGTGAAATATATGATAATAGCACCAAGACTGGGAGGGGGGTAGTAAAGTATACTAATGTTAAGTTTTTTATAATAAATGTGAAATAGAAGTCAACAAGCTGATTCAAAAGTTCATATGGAAATGCAAATAACCTTGAATATCCAAAACACATTTGTAAAGAAAGAACAAAGTTGGAGTACTAACACTATCTAAGACAGTTATCAAGACAATGTATTGTCTCAGCATAGAGATAGACAAATAGATCAATAGAACTGAATGAATATTCAAGATACTGACTCATACAGATGGACAACTGAGCTTTGACAAAGGTTCAAAGAAATTGAGTAAAAAAGACGGTCTTTTCAAAAAATGGTATTGAAGTAACCATGTATCCATGTTAAAAAATTGAGACATAACTTCTACCAGATAAAAAGTTAACTCACAATGTGTTACCAACCTAAATGTAAAGCCCAAACTATAAAACATCTAGAAGAAAACATAAGATAAAATCTTTGTGACCTTGGATTAAGCAACAATTTCTTAGCTATAACATCAGAAATAATACATAAAAGAAAAGCTTA